>NW_027142381.1:7595260-8971510 GCF_026170545.1 Melanerpes formicivorus
GAAGAGGGGGAGGCTCTGTAACACACACTCCTTTGCACTCCACGTCCTCCTGCCAGCCAACACAAAGCCAACCTTGCTCATTCTTCCCCTTCAGGCTCAAGCAAGGCTGTGGGACCTTGCCATCAAATCTGGTTGCTCAATGCTCTAGAAAATAAAAGAAAACCCACCCCTTGGTTTTGTAATAAAAGTATAATGTATAGCTTAAAAATAAATTAAATAAAGGAAACATTAAAAGATAAATGGAGCAGGATGCTCTATGGCTGAGGTAATTTGAGTGGAAAGGGAAGGAGGGAGTTTACATTAATAAATGATTAAAGGCCTTAACGAGGGCCTATCAGGTTGAACAGTGGAGCATACTTCTCCACCTCTCCTCCTTCAGCCCAGCTTTTTTACATTTGTTCTCAGTGCTGATCAATATGGTTTTCATTTGCTGATTTCCATAATGCCATATGTGATCTGCTAGCCTGACAGAATGAAGGCAGAGAGCGAGCTGAAGTCATTTGAACATTCTCGCTTGCATGTCTGTCGCCAATTTAGAGAATAAATATCTATTGAGAGTTAGAGTTTCCTCCTGTCTAGGAGGAACAGGGCAACATTTGCATATGTAGATTCAAAAGCCTTTTTTCCCCTCCTCCTCATCCCATCCTCCTTTTTAAAATTAATAAAGATGAATGAGGTTGGAAGAATATCCTCCCCCCACTGTTTCAGTCAGAACGTGTCCTTAGAATGAAGTATTCTTGAAAGTTTAAAGCTGAGTGAGAGTTGGCTTCTCCTCTTTGCTCTAGCTGGGACTCCCGTGGCAAAACTAAGGAAAGCAAAGCTTGTCTGTCTGTTGAGTCACAATGACCCACTGGTGAGGGTGCTGGAGCACTGGAACAGGCTGCCCAAAGGAGTTGTGGAGACTCCTCCTCTGGAGACTTTCAAAACCTGCCTGGATACATTCCTGTGTGACCTGCTCTGGGTAATTCTGCTCTGGCAGGGGGAGCTGGACTGGATGATCTCTGGAGATCCCTTCAAACTCTTAACATTCTGTGATTGTGTGGTCAGAGGCCATGATAGTTAGAAAAATTAGGTAACTTCTATTTCCAGCCTGTCACTGTCCTCATGAGCAGAGTTTAAAGTCAATACTAGATAAATATCCCACTTAGAAACTGAGCTCTTTTGCCCCCCTCCAAGAAGGGGGAACTCTGCTTTATACTGATGGCATTAGATAAAGGCTGTGTATCTGCTTAATGAAAGCCCCAAACTGGCAGGTACCTCCTGGAGGTTTGGAACTGGGGTTTCTGCCACCTGCAAAACATCTCTGGCACAGGAGCAGCATGAGGGCTGTAATCAAATCATAAAAAGGTAAACGGCTTACGACAGACAAGATGCTGCAGCAGATTTGTAGGTGTTTGGCAGCCAGTTTAGCTCTCAGTCAGATCTCATAGGAAAGAATGAAATCAGAAGTTTTCAAACACCTTGCCCTTTGGTTGCAATTATTTCCCTTAGATGCCCAACTTTGTGATTTAATGAATTCTGTTCACTGGAAGTAAGCAACAGGTTAAGCAATGTCCTTCAGAGTGCCATTGTTTGGGTGATTCCACCTTGACCCAACATCCTGACTGTGATCCTGGCTGTGATCTTCTGAATTCCACCATATACCTTAGCACACAGCGTTTCCTGATGCTGTGCATGGTGGCCAGCAGCATCCCATAATGCTCCAGCTGGAGGACAGAGTTTGGATGGCCGCAAAGGGAGGATTCTTCCCCAGCTTTGCTTTTAATGCACAATATGAGAACATGAGATGAAAAATTACAGGAGGCATTAAATTCAGAAGTCAGGCTGCTGCTTTGGCTTCACAGCTGAGCAAGTTAATGATATGGTCATAGACAGAAAGGTCTCAAAGTTTGGTTGGTCTCTCTGATGAGCCATAAAAATATTACTTGAGTTGCTGTTAATAGAACTTGCAGCTCATTAAGGACATCTGACAGAGAAATTCATGTAGGTAGGGATTAGCGACTGGTGAGCAGGCTCTCTGTCAGCAACAAAGTGTCTTTGAGGTTCAAAAGAGTTTAGTTAACCGTTTAAAGATTCTTCCTCACTGTTTTCAGGCATTGCCAACTCTTTGTCTACAGGAAAAAGATGCTTGGAAAACGCTGGACTTTGAACACACTTTCCAAGTTCCACAAATTGCTACAGATATAAAATATAATGGGGGCAGGAGGGGAAGAAAACCAAACAAAACAGAACCACTATGGAAAAATTCTGATGACAAAATTAAACTACCCTGATACTGCTGAAATGATAAAGGGTCTCCCTCTGGAAGTGAAAAAGCAACACTTAAAAGAATTTCTTCTGTTTGTATCACACTCTGGCATCTCTGTTTAGCCAGTGTAACTAATGGTAAGGGATTTCAGCTCTCCAATTACGATATTGCATTGACCTAATTGGGTTTTCTGGAGGGCTTTAGGGAATTCCTTGTTTAAAGACTTTGTTCCCACTAAATTAAGAAAGATTTAGAAGTATGGCAGTTTCAGAAAGGGACAAATGAACCTACTGATCCGGAGCTGGAAAAATAAATTCTGGAGGAAACCTGACTGCAAGCAGCAGAAATACAAACCCCATGCCTTGAACTGTAAACTCCTCGCAGCAGTCTTACTGGGATTAATAAATCAGAGTCGTCGTGAGCCTACAGAGGAGACCTGAAAGCTCCAATAATCACCAACTCCGGGGCCGAGAGCGCGGAGCGAGCGCTGCCGCCGCCAATCCACAGCCTGCCATTAACCTCCCGGCCAATTACAGCCTCATTGGCAAAGCAAACAAGGAATTATTGGCTGTTTAGCCGAGCTTTTCTTCTCCCGCTCCGTGCCCTGCTTCTCATTCTTGTTTTTTTGCCTCTCTTTTTCCTGTTAGGCAAAAGAAAAGAAAACCAACCCACCCTCCCCATCTGCAAACACCTGATATTCATCTGAGCGCCGCAGTTGTACAGTCTTGTTAAATTGTTACCACCTTTTCCACGAGCAGTTTTGGCAATTAACCTCGTGGTCATACACTTCAAAGGAAACAACTGTTGAGTTTAACCTCCTTGAGCTACCATGGATTCCTTTATGATTTTTTTTTTTTCTCCTTTCAAACACTTTCATCCCCAACAAAAAATGCAGACTGATAAGATGGGTGTTTATTTTCCCCCTGTGTCACTTTATTAAGATGACAAATACCTCGACCAGTCAGCCACTGCTTTGCGCTCCCCGAAACACAGGCAAGAAGGAACTCTCCTGTTAATCCCACAGTCCAAAAGGCAGGGTACTCTGCTTTTGTATCTCATGCATCTGACCCCTCCTTGCCCCTGTTTGCAAAGCTCTCATGTATTTCTCACCATGCCCCAAAAGCTCAGAAAACAGAAGATATAAGTAGAGTTAATGCTAAGGACATGAGATGCCATTAGAAACACACAGAGCGAATCACAGAAAAGTTTGGGTTGGAAAGGAACTTCAAAGGTTATCTAGTCCAAAATTCCCTGCAATCATATTAAGGTACATAACATAAAGTAATGATAGCAATAATAATGTATTTCATGTACATGTATATACAATTCATGACCAACTCCACCACTGAAACAGAACTGCTTTACACATGAAGAGAGCTGCAAATTCCTCCACCTTCAATTACAATACCAGTTAGCAAGATCAGGATCTATGTTAGTACAAACTAAGTGAACTTTTCCTTCTGTCTAAACTCCTGACTACAACATATATTCATTTACCAGACTTTGCAGCTGCTCCTTAGGCAACTGGATAGCTAATGATAGGAAAGTACCAAAGCAAATACTACAGGAGCACGATCAAATTACTTGGAATGTTGTTTCCCTCTCCCCATTTCCATTCTGGTATTATTGCACTTTCTTTTTCTTTTTCTTTCTTTCTTTCTATCCAAAGTAATCACAAAAATGTTAAATGGGTTATTCTTAGAAGAAGTTTCCAGCAGAGAGCCAAGGAACACCAAAAAAAGTGTTTGACCTTTATGCTACCGAGCAAGCACGCCCTGGCGCTGCTCATGCAGCGGGGCTAGGAGCGAAGCATCACTTTTCTCTGGCTGCAAACTGCCTTGGGTAGGAGGGAGTGGCTGGAAGGGAGAAGGAACAAAATATTTGTCTAGGAAAAGAATGTAACAAAAGTTTGGTATCTGTCTTGCTGTGCAAGAAAGGGAAGCATTTGGGGAAGCATATGGCATATGTTTCAGCTTGGGAGGGAGGGAGGGGGGTGGAAAAAATAAAATAATAGTAGTCATGATGTTCTGTGCAGCTCAGACCAAACAGAAAACTTCTTCTGACTCTTCTCATTTGTCAGAGGCTCTTCAAAACTAAGCAGATCTCTCTGTAGCTCTAAATGTCAAAGGAGGAAGTAACCGGTGGGTATGGAGTTTACATTTTAGGCTCTCCCTTTGACTGTTTCCACTTCTAATTTTAATATGCTTGTCAACAAAATGAGAAACTCCTTCACTCACTCAAAAAAGAAAGAAGAAGGAAAAAAAAAAAAAAGGAAAGAAAGAAGAAATTAGCACATTAAATGATACATGGGTCTGGTGCTATGCTGCACAGTTCAGTGAACCCCTGCACAGATCAGCAAGATGGCTGGAAATGTCTCTTTCCGTCTGTTTTTCATCTCCAAAGCCTGTGTACTCAGCAGAGTGTGAAGAGTGCCTCTCTCCCCTCCCAACGCTCTCCTGCTCGCCCCCCCAAAAGCCCCTGCAGCAGAGAACAGGAACTAGAGCAAATGCTTTTGTGAATTAAGAGATCTTGTGAGCGTAAATTTGGTCAGGCTGCTCCTTTCTGCAGGCCAGACCCGGCTGCTGCCCCAGGATGTGAACTGTCAGTTTGCATAGCTGGTGATGAGTTGCAGAACCATCAGTAAAGGTGAAGACGGCAGAAGCAAGAAAGATTCAAGACTGGTGGAAATCATTTCACAAGGAAAATTTCAGCCATCAGTGGGAGGAAGCTTTGAAAAATGCTGCCATTTCCGAGTCAGAGCGAAGGAAAAATTAAATTACTGCCGGTGAGGCGAGCCAAAGTCGCATCTTACCCTAGGGAGAGGTTTGATAATGGTAAACATTTGACAGCTGGCCTGAAGTTGTTACTGTGTTCTAACAGTTGTTACAGTCTGAATGAACATTTCTGATCAGAGAACAGAAAGGAAAACACTAAAGCAGTTTTAATTTCTCACTTTCTGTATTTTAAGCTGGGCTGCCCAAAGCCAAACAGGTTTCAAGCACTTTGCCACCATCGGTCCCAGTCAAGCCTTGGCTTCTACGCCGAGCAGCGGACCACAGTTTGCAACTTGATGGCAGCACCGCTTGAGCTGAGCCAACCTCAAGTCCATCCCAACGAAGAACTAAAAATGACTTCAACCTGCTCACTCTCAATATCCCTTCTCTGTTTCACCAAGAGCAGTTGCAAGAACTAACCACAAATTAGAGTGAAATTGAAAAAAAAAATTCATCAGTTTAACTTCAAGATCTACCACAAAACCTTCTTTCTTTATGACTCTGCTTCAAGTGGTTGAGGTACAACCACAAAACTTCAACTCCCAGCCATCATGTAACACAGAATAATTAGACAGACACAGCAGAAAGGTAGCAACCTCAGAGCCACCTGATCAGAGCAATAAGGAATGCAAAGCAGCTCTGTTCAGGCAGAAAGAAGTATGTGATCTTCACAGGAAATTCAATTATAGATGTGATTGTGTGTGTGTGAGCTCAGTTGGGAGTGACAAAGCCTATACTGAAAAGAGAAAGCTGGCTCTGCACTGCTCTTAGCAGCTCCTCCTTTACAGAAATCCAGTGTGGATATGGAAAGTCCACTACATGTCAAGAGCTCCTATTCTGGCTGTTGAACATGGGTTGGGTCAGGGTTTAGTTTTGTCTTTTTTAAGTCAAGAATGCATTTCTGAGCTGTTCAACTAATGCAGCTTAACCTCCCAGAACAAATACACTAAACATTCACCTCCCATTAAAAATAATTAAGATGAGTGTGTACCATGGCTCTTAAAAACTCTGTTTAATAACTTACTGAACTGGACTGGTGGCAAATCTTCATCTCATCCCACGGCTAAGAACCGTCCTCACTGCGGAGGCAGGCACATGGAACTGCCATAGTCAAAGCCAACCGATGGGTTAAAGCCACTTCTGGTGGGAATGATCCTAACTACAGGCACATGACAATGCTTCAGGTAGAAAAGCAGGGTGTAAAACTTGTCCCTCAGGTGCATAAATTACCTCCCCAACTTTCCCTGCATCTCTGACATTAACAGGTAGAAAGTGTTTCATTATTTTTCTTCTCCAACCGCTCTGCCCCATCTTAAAGCAAGAGGGTATAAATTGATATTAAAGTATGGTATTTTGAGAATGTTTCAAAGCAAGGTCAAACGTGTATTAAAAAACCTACTAGTGTAGGCTAAAATAACAGTCTGGCTGAGCAGCCCTCGGTGCATCTGGGTTCAATTACCCACTACATCCTTGCTGTGTTTTCTACCAGCAAGAACAACGCAAGCAAGCCTCGGAGTTCACGAATAATGTCAAAGTTAGGTTACTCAGAAGAGGAATGAGATAAATCATCCAAATATCACAGGCATATTGGCAGACATTTTTTTCCTCTCCTCCCCCCTCAGCTTTCCTTTATTTCATCACTGAAAGCAGCACAACATTGCATAACAAGAAAGAGAGGACAAAAGTCCTCACCTCGGGAAGAAGGCTGAACTCGGGCTGGAATGCCTGCTGTCTTACACACACTTCAGAAGGGAATGAAAAGCACAAGCTAAAATGATAGCTAAAAAAAGAGAGAGAAAGAGAAGCAAAACCCCAACCTAATACTCAAGGCAAACAAACATGATTTACCACACTGTCACCCTGACTGGTTTCTTTTTTATGTGTCTTTGACCCCGGAACAATGAGGCTGGATTAACATCCATTATTTGCATTCAACAAGCTGCTGTGTGGAGCAGGAGCTGCTCCAGCACCAGCCTCCTAAAAAAAGAAAGTGGCTGTGACACTTGTTGAAATCTTGGCTCTCTCCTTTCTAACGAGCTCACCAGTGCCCAAAGCTTCAACCAAACACAAGTGTCCTGTGTCTTGTTCTCATGCTGTCAAGCTAGTTAATGAGGATTTAAGAGCTGGGTGGGTAAGCAACTTAGTGGGACTCATCTCAGCAGTGCCCCAGGGGTGAGAGGATGCCAGACTGGGAGCAGCCAGCCTAAAGATCACATCAAAATCAGGCTACCGTGTCCAATGCAATCGGTGTAAGGCAGACGTTAGTCTCCCAGGCCACAAAAGCCCTCCCCGAGGAGAGCTGCCACATCCCTGCACCGCACACCTCAACCTTTCCAACTACTCCAGAATTGTGAGACTGTACTCAGATCACGAGTAAAACAACAGTGTCTCTGTCTGCAAGGATAGATGCCCCTCCAGGGAATGCCAGGATTGTCATTCTCTTCCATCAAGGCCCATAAAAAAGCAATTGTCAGTAAAGTTGCTCAAAATTATGTATGCTCTGGGAGCACTGGATAAAGTATTTCCAAAGCACCATGTTTAATTCTGAGCAGCCCTATATGGAACATGGTAAAAGCCAGCACTAAATCACTGCCATCCAAATAAAAGGGTTTGTTCTGTGCGAGGAGTTGTTTTGCCCATCCTGCAGTCCGTTTGCAAAGGAAATACCACATCTGCAAACTGATCAAATTGGGTTAAATTTAGAGGAAAAAGTGTCTTTTACCCAGATAGTGTTTGTCAGAACGCTTCCAAGTTAGAACATAACAAGATTTTAAATCATGCAATATCCAAATGCTCCAGTATGGAGATGTATATCTATTATAAATTCATACAGCTGTAATGTAGCCAATTATATAAGGTCATTTCTTATAGAGAAGCACTGGGATGAAAGTTTCATGCACCACCAGTCTGGCTGTTTATTAATTTACTATCGCAGACGAGAAGCCCTCCGCTGATCGTTACAGGGACGTATGCAACACACTTCTGCATTCCAGCAAAGCAACCTGCCCAGCTTACCAAATATTAACCAGCCACCACAAACACGGGCTGAGGGGACCTCAGGGGTTAGTGCCTTCCAGTATCTGTTCATAAGCCACAGGTCTGCCTCTCCCAGCACTTGCCTCGTGCTTACCTGCTAGCCTAGAGAGTGGCATTTACAATGAATGCCATAAATACATGGAGTGATTAGACAAAGAATGGCTTGACTTGGAAGGGAGCTTAAAGATCATCTAGTTCCAAACGCCCTGCCATGGGCAGGAACACCTCCTCCTAGACCAGGGTGTTCAAAGCCTCATTCAGCCCAGTCTTCAACACCTCTAAGGATAAGACCACCACAGCTTCTCTGGGCAGTCCATTCCACTCCATTTACATCAACAGAATTTCAGCTCTGCCATGAGCCAAGCACTTCTCCAGCCAATAATGAACTACTTTGGTCTGTAGCAGGAGTAAACCTTTGACGAGTCTGGCATTAAGGACACAGAGAAACAGCAGATTCATGCTCAGCTCCTCCCTACCCTTAGCATCCAGCTGGTACAACGAGTCAAGGAGTTTCACTACAATAAAGCTAAGGTACCATACACAAGAAGCTAAACACAGCCTTGCAGGGGAGAAGGGAGCTTCCCACTGGCTTGTTGAGCCCAGCAAACCACCATGAGCAAGACAGAACCATGTTCAGAAGGTCACCCTAACACTGCTTACAAGGCACAGCTGAGTGACCTCTGCTTTCATGGTTTCACCTTGCTCTACCCAAACCAAATCCAATATTGCCACATAAAAACCAAACCAAACCAACCAACCAACCAACCAAAATCAGCCCTCACTTAAGAAAGGTAATGAAACACTGAGAAACACCACAGAGGAAATCCCAAAGCACCTCCTGTTTCCCTACTGCAAGTCCTGTGAAGAACTCTATGCCCTTAACCATGCAGAGATGAAGTCTTCTCTCACAAGACAGTTTTAATGCCTGCAGTAAACCTGTTTAAGACTGAATTTACTTCCAGAATTTCAGTCCTTCACTCACAGGCTGGAATTGGGAGGCATGGCAGAAGGGGGGGGGGGGGGGGGGGGCGGGGAGCAGGGGCTTTCTTCATCTCATGAAGAACAAAGGGAAGCAACTTCAATGCAACCTTGAAACAGAGCTGCAGGCAGAATTGTCTCTTATAAAAATGATGTTCCTCTGCCTACGATGTGTAAGTATCTGCTCTTATCTAATAAAAAGATCCTTTTGAAGTAAGTGGCTCAGTTGGCTTGTGCCAAAGCTTGTGTTACTAACCCAGAAGAAAGACCCCCTGAATACAGTATGCAAAAGCTTTGTCTGATCTGTATCACTTTGAACCATAAAAGCAGCAAGAGGAAAACCAGAAGGCAAGTGCTTAATACTGGACAGCGACTTTCTTTACATTGCTTCTACTTTCTAATTAACTGCAGGGAGGCAGCTCTGCAGGAGCAGGGTGTGGTAGGTGCCTTTCCTGCACTGGGAAACAGCCAGGAATGGAGAAACTGAGTTGGGGGTCAGGCAAACTGAAGTCAACTTTTGCCTGCAATTCTGCCTTCTGGCTTTATAGGACCATTTGTGAAAGGGTCATAGAATGCTAGGGGTTGGAAGAACCCTCCAGCGATCAAAGGAAGTGTTTTGGGAGGACATCTAGACCCAGTATGAAATATGATTCTATATCAGGCAGTGATAGGACTAGGGGGAATGGAATGAAGCTGGAGGTGGGGAGATTCAGACTGGACATGAGGAAGAAGTTCTTCACCGTGAGAGTGGTGAAGCCCTGGAATGGGTTGTCCAGGGAGGTGGTTGAGGCTCCATCCCTGGAGGTATCATAGTATCATTCAGGGTTGGAAGGGACCACAAGGTGTTTAAGACCAGGCTGGATGAGGCTCTGGCCAGCCTGATCTAGTGTGGGGTGTCCCTGCCCATGGCAGGGGGGTTGGAACTAGATGATCCTTGTGGTCCCTTCCAAGCCTGACTGATTCTATGATTCTAAACATAATTCCAGGTTATCAGTTAAACACCCCTTGCTTGTTAGCTGTTATAAAGCAAACACACACTGTAAATGAAAGTCCAGAGATTCTCTTTATAGTTGTCTAACAATCAGGGATTTGGAAGTTACCTGACAGAGGTATTCAAAGCAGAGCACAAACATGTAAGATTTTAAGTGGTTTTTTCAAGTGAATTTTCAGAAGTTCATGGCTGATTTTCTGGCAGAGAAATGCAAAAGGACCACTAAAGCTGTTCAGTTCCTTAAAACAGATGTAAAGGATAAGTTTGCCCAGAATTTAGCCAGCATTTCTGAAGTGGCCTTCTATTTTTAGACAGTGTTGTTGAGATGCTGTCATTCACAGAGCAGCAGCCATCATTCACTCTGGTATTTATAAAGAATTCAGTGGCAAACTCTTCAGATATTCTGGCATCCTTCTGAAGCACAATGAATTTCATGATGGTCTTTCAGACAAGCTTTTGGGCAGAGTTAGGAACCTTATTCCCAGGGCATTAAGACTCAAGGTGTGTCTGGGTTGTGTATATTTCTTTTTAACCTTCCAGTTTCTTCTCCCTTGAGCTTTTGCAGATCCACAGATTGCATTGGTTGGAAGGAAACCTATGTTATCTTGTCCAACCCCCCTGCAGTTATCAGGGACACCTCCAACTAGATCAGACTGTCCAGTGCCAGATCAAGTCTCACCTTAAATGTCTCCAGGGACAGGGCCTCAACCACAGCTCTGGGCAACCAGTGTTTTATCACTCTCATGGTGAAGAACTTCCTCCTAATGTTCAGCCTACACCTCTGCTCCAGTGTCAAACCACTGCCCCTTGCCCTGTCACTACAAACCCTTCTAAACAGTCCCTTCCCAGCCCTCCTGTAGGTCCACCTTCAGATACTGAAATGTAGCTCTAAGGTCTCCCTGGAGCCTTCTCTTCTCCAGGCTGAACCACCCCAATACTTTCAGCCTTTCAGGGGAGGTGAGATCCTTCAGCTCCTTCCGAGACAGATTTGTGCATCAAAATGGACAACTGTACACCTTTGCTTCCACACTGAAAAGGCAGTGGCAACTACTTGCCCAAAACCTCAGTCAAAGAGGCTACTGTTCTCCTGAGCAATCAGAAATTGGTATCCAGGAGGTATTGCTTCATTCTGCAGCATTTGAGGTTTGAGAATCTTTGCTTAGATTTGCAGAATCACCCCACCACCTAACACAGAATCTTACAGACCAACTAATCCCTGCTCTGGCTTATCTTCCTGCAGCTTAAGCATCCCAGAACGTTGGAGGAAGGCAGATGGAGCCATTGTGGAATTAGCAAATTATTTTTGAACACTTTGCATGTGGTTCTGCCCAATGAATAAATGAACACACATTTACAGCAGGGGAGATGTTATGGTTCAAAAAAAAAAGAAAAAGCAATACAACATCTTTCAGCTACCCTTTCTTAAAGCCCTAATATGCTTGTGCATAAATAAAGCCCTTAGCTTGCTTGGGTAGAGTCTCACTGAGACGTGCCCATGGTGCTAATTCAGAGCAGAAAACGCTCTTATTCCAGGCCACTGCAGTGAAGTGACATTTACCTAATGCAGCTATAAATTTCCTGATAATTAGTGGGCAGCTGATGGTGATGCAAGCTGACTAGTGCAGCAATGCCAGCCTCAAACTAGCTCTCCAACACCCACAAGTTAATCAGATTTAAAACCCCCAAAAAATAATTCCAAAATTCTGAAGAGTGCAGTGGCTCAAAGCTTGGTGCCACTGAGCTTCCACCAGTTGCTGGGAGCTTTTAATGTTCCAGGCACTGTTACTAATAGGATGCAGCTCCCCTTTACACTCTGCAATTTGCAAGGGGGGGAAAAAAAGCCAAACTCTCATGTGACTCTTCACTTAGTGATACACAATCAACATCCCCCGGGTTCTGTGTCATGGTGGAGTTCATTTAGGTGAGTTCACAGGGCTAAAATGATGACATTCAGAGGTGTGCAACAGCATCTTTAAAAGTGGGAGTTCATTTAGGTGGGTTCACAAGGCTAAAATGCTGGAGCATGGAGGTGTGCAACAGCATCTTCAAGAGTGGGAGTTCATTTAAGTGAGTTCACAGGGCTAAAATGATGACATCTGGAGGTGTGCAAAAGCATCTTCAAAAATGAAGCTAATTTAGGTTAAGTTCACAGGGCTAAAATGATGACATCTGGAGGTATGCAACAGCATCTTCAAAAATGGAGTAAATTTAGCTAAGTTCACACAGCTAAAACGCTGAAGTTTGAAGCTAAGCAACAGTATCTTCAAAAATGGAGTTAATTCAGGTGAGTTCACAGGGCTACAATGCTGGTGCTTGGAGGTGTGCAACAGCATCTTCAAAAATAACTTTCAAGAGTTTCTTCTCCAGCTTGACAAGCCTTTGGGATTCCTTAGTCCTGAAAGTTTCCAGTGTCACTTGGATTTTCAAAGCTGAGTAGCTGAGCAATTACTTTTGGTACTAAATCACGATCTTCCACCTGTTGTGAAGTGCACAGTCCCCAAATGTTGCTTCACTCCACACCACTACCACACAAAACGATTCAGTTTGACAAACAGATACTAAGGAACCTTATTTTTTTGGCTGGGAAATGTTTACATTCTAATACTTTGGGTGTGTAAGACTGATTTAATAGTAGCCTTGGATGGCCTAGTACAGTGAGTTTATTTAACACTGCAAGAACTGGTGGGGAAGTTGTAAGCAGATTCTCAGACAGAGAGAAAACGCAGACCCAGCCTTTAAAATACTTTCTCAAAACAATCTTTGACCTCTGAGGTGCATCATGAACGAGGCCAGTCAATCAGGGAAAACTCTTATCCCTGGCCTTTACTGTTTCTTTATCACACTATTTGAAAAAGAAGCAAAAAACATTAAAAGAAACTCCTTTCCCCATGGCAGAATATTGTACTAAAACAAAACAGAAGATAAAATTACATGGGAAAGTTAATTAACATTTGGAAAGTACCCTGAAATTCTCCTTGACTGCAATGGGGCATCCACATATTCACTTCTGAGGAAACATTCAGCTCAGTGCTTGTTTCCTGAAGGAAGGGGAAGATGACTGCAAAGCTGTGAGAACACTTCTCACATTCACCAGTGCTCCCATCCCTGTAGTGCTCAGCAGACATAACTCACCTGAGACACAAGATCACAGCCACAGATTCCCAACTGCACTTTACTTTGGGGGCTGTCTCTCATTTTTGGACAATCAAGCTCAACAAACAGTGTTTAACAGGTCACACTCTACCTGGGAGCAAGTGGAGTACCACAGGGGCTGTCCTGGGACCTGTCCTCTTTAATGTCTTTATCACTGCCTTGGAAGAAGCAACTGAGTGCACTCTTGGCACATTTACAGACAACACCAAATTGGGAGGATATGCTAAAGTGCTCGAGGGCAGAGCTGCCCCTTGGGACTTGGAGGAACAGGCTGACAGAATTCTGGTTAAACTCTGCAAAGACAAGTGCAAAGCCTCACACCTTGCAGGAAAGAGCCCTGTGCAGCCATACCAGCTCCTGCACTACATCTGGTCAGGATGCAGGGAGCAAAGGCACAGCTTGGGGCCAGCCACTCCTTGAACAAATACTTCTGTGGGGGATCTCTCTCCTCACTGGATCAACAGCATCCTCACCTGAACACAAATCTGAGAAGAAAGTCACTGTAGATATTAGGATGGATTTTGATAGGCCTGCCTAATCCCTGCAAAACGTAACACAAAGACCCATGAAGTCAGGAGGTGTTTTTTCCACCGACTTGGCTTTTTAGTTCATACACTGATTACAGCCCAAGCTGATCTTTAAAAAGGGAAAACCCTATAGAATTAAAACAAAATACAAAACACCCTACAAGAAGGTGAAACCACCACATTTATCTTCAGTTTGAATTCCTGGTTAATAGAAGTGTCAGACCATCGAGATCCTACCAATGAGCTTTTGAAGTCTGTCTTTAGTTACACATCCAACACCAGACAGGAACTTTCTGACCTCTCTCTGATTTAAAACTTGGCTGTAAGAACTACTTCTTTTTTTTTGGGGGGGGTCATTCTTTTTCATTATTAAAAAGGGCAGTGAGGAAAAAAGATGATTAAAGATATCAAACAAACACCAAACCTCATGTGAATGGACTGCTGGAAAATGAAGCACGATTTAATGACGTGAGAAATTAGATGAAACTGTCAAGTTTAAAGAATCTTAAAATGGTTAACAGGTCAAAACATAAAAACTTCTTTATGTATAGAGTGAATATAAAGGGAACATGGTAAGTATCTGCCAAGGGTTAATTGCAACCCTGCATGAAAAGCAGTTAACAAGTGAGAGTTAGAACACCCAGGAGGAAAAGAAAAATTTTTCCAGTGCCATGAGAAATAAACAACAAGGGGGAAATATTTCCTTTGGCCACTGTTACCTCCTCTCCAAAAGCTCAGAGGAGCAGTGGGAATGCCAAGGCCTGGTTTGCTCTTGACTCCCTCTGAAACATTTGTCTTCATTACCACTCTTTTTAATCAGGGCTCCTTCATGAGTGTTTCTGCTCAGCCCCCAAGGGGCAACTCTGGGCTGCGATAAATCAGCATCCATACCGCAAGTCACTAATCAGCACTCTCAGGGAAAGAATAACAGCAAAGTGCAGACCACTAAAGGCTTGGAGAAACCTGAAGGCTCAGTGGCCTCAAGGAAGAATGGCCTACATAAAAATAATAAGTCAGTGAACCATCACTACCTTCTAGGCTTAGCAGGACTTGCATTTGGAGGGCTTCTTTCAAAGCCTCTCGTGCACAGATTGTTCTCACTGCATAAAGGGTATTTTATTGATGAAGAGGGAACGCGCCAGCACCCTTCAGCTTGCTTCAGCTAATTCACTGCACTTCCCTTCTGCCTTCTACCAGAAAGCATTCAGGGAAACAAACTTGGTAATGGATACCTGGTGCTGCCTTCCTACAGCTTCTGGAGAAACAGATCAGCATATAATGAAACTGAAAAGAAGAGGGGAAACAGAGAAGATAACACATTCCCAAGACACCTCCTCTGTTATTGCAATGGCAGAGGAAAGTATTTTGTCTGTTTCTCTTGCTTTAAAAGGTTATTTATAAACACAACTAAAGGGATGTCATCTTAAAAGGAAAATATCTCCCTAGGTTATCTGTACTCATGATGATCTCCCTGTATTTGAGCCCTGTGAAAACTGCCCCCTGTTCCAACTGCAGAAACAATTAACGTTTCAGTCCTCATTATTCCTTAAAATTGCCCAGGCTCCCAAGCCTGCATCAATGCTTGCCAAAAACATCACAGAAAATAAATACATTTTTTATAGAATAAAAATAAGCAGAGGTGAATGCACACCCAAACCCTCTCTGCTTTTTCCCCACGTAGCTTGGATGCCAGTACCACTGCGAAATGACTGGGAGCTGTAAAACCCTATTGGCATCCAAATTAGCAAACTAAGCACCCTCCTCTCCAATAGCTGTTAAACAAAAATCCCAGAGCAAGCTTTTCCAAAACCACAATTGCAGCCATCCCCAGGTTTTTTTCCCCCTCTGTTAAGGCTCATCTCTATGGTACCTGGAAACCTGGCCCGTGTAGATAAAGTGATTCAGGCCACACATGGAAAGATGACAGAGAAAAAAGGAAGAATCTTCCACTGTTCCCACTTCCAAAGCTCAGGAAGGTCCAGAAATCACATCCTTCCAGCAAGCAGGCTCCAGGATTCAAATTGAGCATTACTGCAGTGACACAGCTTTGGATTCAGGGTTTAACTGATTTAAATTAAGCAAGGGTAATGGTCCGGTGCTTTAGCAGCAGTGGGCTTCACTGCTTGGGAAGTAGCCCATCAGCAGAGGGCCTCTGTCAGGTTATTAAGTAGCTTCCTTAGGACCTGAATCACTTTGTGCTAAATCTCTGCCAAACTCTTCACACAAGCAAGAGAGCAGCACTGGGGCAGGGCAGCTTCTGACCGAAGGTTTAATCTTGAACACCAGAGGAAGGAAAGAGATGTTACCTTTGCTTTTAACTGACCATGAACTTCTGAAGGGTTCCAGGCTCACACCCAGGTTTATCGTGCTTAAAGTGGTTACCATGAACAACACAAAACCCATTTATTACTTCATGTAAGTCAAAACAGAAGTAAACAATCTGCTAATTATGCTTACTAATTAATATTTGAAGTCAGAAGTCACCCAAGTGCTAACTTCAGAGGATTTAAAGGAGTATTCACTCTAGGGAGACACAATCTGCTCTGAAGTCAAATCTGTTGAGCGCCACAAATAGGTGGGGTGCAGGAAAGTTAGAGCTGGGTCATATTAGAAGAGCTGCTAAACCAGAGCATGGAATGTAACAAAAATATTCCCTACATCAATCGTGCTCCTTTACTTCAAAGAATTCAATATACTTCTGGGTTCCTTTCTCAAAGATGAAAATTGTCATTTAAGTTGTCTGGTCCCACTCCACTTAAATGATCCTTTAATTTCCTTTCTTATTTCTAAGCCCTCAGGTGGCTGGTGCAATGCTATCTGCCCTCGGTTGCATGTAAAGTTCACAGCTCCTTGCCTGATCTCATGATCCTCTCTCCAAACAGCACTTTCAGAAGCGTTTCCTGTCTAGCTCTGCCTTGCGTGATGTGCTCCTTGGCTGCATCAGCTGCCAGGCTAAATCCCTTTCGTGGAAAGCCGGAGAAAAGGCGGCCTGGCCCCTTCCCCCTCCACCTAGGGCCTGACATCCGGAACTGACTTAGGAAGTACTCTAATGGTTACCAAATTTTTGGGAACTGCCTTAGCTTTTCTGAGCTAAACATGTGTTTAGTACAGGCAGCATCCACCGTCGCCACTTGACCTTATGGCAGCCTTCGAGTTGCTGATTTTTCTTTTCAATCTTTTTTTCCCCCCCTCCCTCCCCTTGGAAAACAAAAATCACACAAACAAAAAAAAAAAACCCAAAACACAAGAAAACTTTAGCAGATAACACATGATGCAAATGCAAAATTATGTTGTGAAAGGACTGCAAACATGCTGTTTTCCAGATGTTTGACGAGACAGTAAAGAAACAGCACAAAGGGTCAACAGTTTCCGTCAGAGACTCTGCTGGGTTCCACAGAGGGGAAAAAAAACCCACCACCAACCAAAAAACCAACCCAAACCCCCAACATTCAGCTCTCATAAATTCAAGGGACTCTGACAAGCCATTTAGACTTTAGAAAGAACACTCAAAGGTTCTTCTGTCATCTGCCAAATTTCACTCCATCGGTAGGTAGTTAAAAGACGTTTGACTCTTAACATTCTACAAATATCCCAAAGCCATTACTGCCTCAAACGAAAGGGACTGCCTGGGAATCACTGCTCCTGGGCAAAGCTGAGGTAAGAGGGGCTGCGTCCTCTCTTTGCTTGTAAACACAAATCTGCCCTGAACTGCACCAAACCCAAAACTTTCAGGAGAAAGTGATCAAAAAAGAATTGGAAGAAGAGATGAAAGAAAAGAGAAGCTGCCAGGTGCTTCCCCTTCTCCCCACCACGCCAAGGATGACCAATGCAATTGCCACGAGGAATGAGAGCTTTTCTTTTCCATCATCTAATCCCCCAGCTGGTGTCAGAAGGACAGACAGATCACCCTGCTGATCATGAACGCTGCTACCAGCACGGGGCCCCAGGGAGCTGCGGAGAAGTGCACATCTTTGCATCAATCCATCAGGATAGGCAGGGCTGGAATTTCATTTCTTTCCAACTCTGCTTCCTCTCTCAGGACACAAATCTGTCCTTTTGGACAAGATCGTCAGGAGCAGAGATTATGAGGCTATTTTTGTGGCGCTTTTCCCTGGTCCTCTTTTCCACTCAAGCAGTTCTTACCAAGTGCAGTGCTTGTGATGTGCTGGGTGATACTTTTAACAGAAACTGGATGAATTAATCTTGAATTTCTGCATAGGAAAACACCAACCATAATTTACAGACAGCTCTGCCAAAATGGAAAGTATGGTTTCAGACCTGCTCGTTTGTTAGCGTGTGATCCACTTGGTATAGGATCACTTCAAATGCCTTTTAAACACATGTGGCTTAGCCTTGCCCTGTGATGTTTACACAGTCGCCTGCAGCTTCCTTGCTCAGCTAAGGGGAAGGTTAGGCTCCTGCTCCAAAACCAGCACAGGCAGGGAGCACCACAGCCTTACAGCCTGTATGCAAACTTGCATCCTGCATCTGGGAGACACCAAAAACAGACACCCCGTGAAGATGTCCTACACAGGATACCGACCAGCATGACTACAGTGAATTATGGAGTGTCTTGATGTGAAAACAACACCACTGGAAACGTTTTTAACTCCACACAGAGCGTGCATCTGTGGAGCTGCTCTAAAACTGCTCACTCTGTTCTAGCTGCTCCAATCAATTTCCCTGTAGACAAACTCTGAGCCTACAACGAATCCATTCACTGTACTCAGCAGCCAGTAGTTGGCAGCACGGTCCCTCTACCTCAGACACATGGCTTGGGGAAGACTCCCCTGGCTGGCAGAAAACTGCATCTAATGGTATGTTAAGAACGTTTTTGTTCTCCTTCTCTGCAGTAATCAGGATAAAAAGTTAGCGTGCCTTGCCTGCCACAGTGTCACAGCAGGATACTCTTCCTCCAGGAAAGCCTGACAGAAGAGATGAGCTGGATTTCCCTGTGCTACTGACTCAGTAAAATCCCTGGCTTGGCTTCCCTTGTTGTTTTTTTTTTAAACCTGTGTTATTAGAGCATTAAAACACTGCACAGATTGAAAGAATGCATACTTAATTTTATTTACAGTGAAGGAAACCATTCATTTGGTTGTGAAAGAGTTAATAAGGAAGAAAATCACACACAGTGCGTGTTAAAGGTTAGAGGAATAATCAGTCATTTGAAAAACACTACATAAACATTTTTCCGGATGCAATTTTCAGTCCAAGGATACATTTCCCAGTAGAAATCAGCAGCTAAAAAGGAAATCATTTAGTCTCCATAAGTGCCAAATTGTATCCTGATTTTTCCTGGTCTGGCTCGACTTTCAAAAAGTAGTGGTTCAACTTCTGCAATCTTTCACCCAATGACTATATAAACACATCCTTATAAGACAGACATAATCCTTGGGTGGGCCAATTTATGTTGGATTATGAAAATACTTAAAGTACAGAATCGTATAATGATTGTTGTCCTTTGGTTTTCACTAAATGGAGGGGGGGGAAAAAAAAAACAACACACAACCCAACCAACCCAAGCCCTGCTAGCACAGCCAGGCTCCTCTGCTTCCAGCGGCCATCCACGACCACCTCCCTCCGCAACTGTGTCAACATCTTTTGAAAGCAATTAGGTACCACCGAATTTATTCTCCGGTTATCAGGAGCTCTATTTTAATGACACCTAACGTGATGTGTATCTATTTTGAGCTTTCCCATGGAGGGAAAAAAAAAAATATAAAGAAAAGAAAGAATAAAAATACTCCAATTCCTGGCAAAGTGTCAGCATCTCGAGGTGGTGAGCTACTGCTCAGCGTGAGTGCACGGGCTGCGCCGCGCCATTGGAGTGAATTAAGTTGTAACGTGCACCAGCCAGGAAAACAATTCTCACCCTCAAAAATGCTTTGGCTACTCTCTGTTTGGTTAAAGGTTATATAAATAGTAGCCTTAAGAAGGCTAAAACAATCTCCATACAAAGCAAACAGATTCATCTGTAATTTATTGCTGCCCGGCGCACCCATACGCAGCCCCGCGCACAAACGTGTGCTTCCAAAAATTATCTGCTCCTTGCACATTTCTGCTTTCAGCAACATGGCTGAGAAACAATGGAAACTTTTATTCTTTGTGGGAAGGTAAATCCTGTTTTTTCACTCCCCTTCTGAAACTCGAGAGTTTTTACAGGCAACTACAAAAGTCAGCGGGCTAAAGCCAACGGTATCCTATCTTCAACACTTACCATGTGGTAGAAGAGAACTTTCCTTTTCCTCCAATGTATAAAGTTATGTGAAAGAAGACATTTTTCTAGTCTATAGAGAGTGAAGAATAAATTATAGTGATAAGATCTGGAAAAGTTTGGTTGGAAGTTAAGAGATTTTCACATCTGTGTCTACACATCCATGTCTTGGGAATAATGTATCTCAAGTACCAGTCACATAAAAATGCAAGAAATTGCTCCTCTCTCAAGTGGAGCAAAACCATTCATTGTACTTATGTCCACACTTTGACTAGTAGCTTACAACAGTGGTCTGAGCTAGCAAACTAAAACATTTTCCCTTAATTTAAAATACTACTTAATGTGTGGATGCATTAATACATAAATACTAACACACACACACAACTGAATTCACCGTGACATAACTCCCTCTTTGAGCTTCAGCAAGTTAACTTATTCATGCTGTTCAAACATAAGCTGAGTGATGCTGCAGTCAATCCGCATGTAACACCACAACGAGCTTGATTTACAGCCCTAAAGTCAATGGGCAGCTTCCCCTCAGCTTCTTAGAGCTTTGGATTCACCTCCACTGCTTTTCCAGGCAGATCCTTACATCGTGTCATGAACAACAGCCTGGCGTCACGTCAACAGCATCTGAGAAACTACTCCTCATCCATTTAAAGGAAAATGATAATGGTGCAGCCTTTCATAAAGCTCATACTGAGCTCGTGCAGAACACCTGCAGCCATCACAACAGGAACATGAGAACTGGCACTGTTGCAATGTTTTTGTGAAGCTTTGAGGCAGCTCAAGGTAAGAGAATGACTGAAGCAAGTAAGATATGCAGCCTAACCCCTGCAGGGGATGTGGAACCAGATGATCTTGAAGGTCCCTTCCCACCTAAACCATCTTATGATGTTTTCAAAGGAAGGTCACATTTTGAGCCCCTAATTCACAGAAATAACAACAAGACCCCTCCATATTCCCCAAACCAGTGAGGAGTAACCACATAAAACACACAGAGGCCTTCCAGCCATGAAGTCCTGGGTGACAGGTTGGACTTGATGATCTTTGAGGTCTTTTCCAACCTTATTGATTCTATGACTTCAAGTGTCATTTGGAGCAACGTACCTCAGGTGCCCACTTTCTCCTGCTCTGACTGGACAAAACACTCACACAGATTCAACAGGACAGACCTGTACCAGACTAAGGGAGCCCCAGCACAATCTTTCAACCATAAAAGATTTTGTTTGCAAAGTCAAGGCTCTCTGCCTGACATATTTGGCGTTCCTTTCTGATTTAAAACACCCTGCTCTGAAAGCCACCATTATTTAAAAGTGAAGAAAGAGAAGAGAATTTTGCCCCATTTCTCCCCACTCCTTCACTTTGCTATTGTCCCCTGTATCTATTTCCAGGAAGCCATATTCATTAGGGTTAATCTGCCTACTAAATGAATAAACAAAGGATTTCTCTGTCACTGAGAGGCCAGGTGAGCCGATATCATCTTCTAACACAGAAAATCATCCGCACAAATACAGCGCAGGAAATTACCTGCTGCAATCCCACACCTGGGATCATTTGGCAAGTAGCTTAGAAATGTTGAGTAGATGACTGAAATCAAACTCATTAAAGATTTTTTGGGGGGGTTTTAAATGCAGATCTTCTATCAGCAGGAGGGGAAAAAAAAACAAAAGGCCTGTCTAAAAATGTGATGCAAGAAGGACTCAAATATCTTGGCTTACAACACTTACTAACAGTTCAGAAATATTCCTCCTATGAAAATGTTCTGTGGATTTGTGGAATTAAACTATTCTGCTGTCTTATTAGTTTACTTACTATTTACTTACTTCTTGCTCCCCACCTAGGGCTGTCCGCAGCAGTGCTTACGCTGCAAACCCCATACAAGTTCATAGAATGGTTTGCATTGGAAAGGACCTTAAAGATCATCCAGTTCCAACCCCCCTGCCATGGGTAGGGACACTTTCCACCAGCCCAGGTTGCTCAGGCCTTGAACACCTCCAGGAAGGAGGCATCCACAATCTCCATGGGCAACATGTTCCACTGTCTCACCACCCTCACTGGAAGGAACTTCTGCCTAATCTCCAGTCTAAATCTGCCCTCCTCAAGCCTCAATCCATTCCCCTCTCTTCCTATCACTACAAGCCCTTGTAAAAAGTCCCTGCCCAGCTTTCTTGAAGGCCTCCTTCAGCTACTGGGAAAGTTCACAAATTGTAAGACTCTAATGAAAGATACAGGGAAAGAAGAATCTAATGGAGCTACAAGAAATGCTGATGTAAATACAGTCACCATCCCTGGAGGCGTTCGAGAAACCTGTAGACATAGCACATGGGAACACGGTTTCATGCCCATGGTGGTCTTAGGGTGATGGTTGGACTCAACGATCTTGGGAGGCTTTTCCAACCAAAATGATTCTATGATTCTATGAACAGGAGAGGTCAGAGGATTGAAGAAAAGAAGTCACACCTAGATAGAAAGGCCAAAGTTCACAGCTTAGCAATGCTGTAGAGGGAGAAAGGCCAGGATCTGAAGCTGGCCTGGATGGTGCCCCAAGAGCTACAGAGCCGAGGCTCCCTCTTCCCTCCCGCAAACACAGACTCTGTTTGATGTTCCTCAGTCAGTGAGCAAGGAGAGATAAATTAAAATTGAGAACCTCAAGAGGTCTTTGATCCTATTGCCTGGAAATATGGATAGGAATATTCTCTCCAGACGTACTTTTGCTATATATGGAAACCAAATGCTGACTAATCATATAAACCTTCTGGTGCCTAAGCACAGCTGTAATCTGCAGCAGAATGCTGTCACAATGGCAAAGGAAAATGTGGAAAACTAAGAAGTTCACTGTGGTGCTGAGAAAGAGGAGAAAACGGTGATCAAAGGCACTGGAGGCCAGATTAGACAAGAGGGAGAGCTTCTAGCTGGTTGGCTTTTAAGACACAAGTGACATATTTATGACTTATTCTTATATTACTGAACTTGAACAGGTCAAGTAATGATTATCCATTTTCCAAGTTTATAGCAAAATGATTCTATAGGAGACCTGCTGACTCAGGACAGAGATAATAAGATACAAAAGTCTGAAATTTGGATTATTGGTTTATAGATAGCACCAGTTGGCAGCAACAGAGCTGTTTAGAGCTGTTTAGCAAGGCACAACCATGTGTCCTGGGGGGAAGCAGAGCTGCCAGCTGAAGGAGGATAGGAACTGCAACCTGCCCATTCACCCCTGTGCGGCAGACAGACACAGGGAGAGGGCACAGGCAGGAGCACAGAGGTGGCGCTAGCACTTCTAGCCTGGAGAAGAGAATGCTGAGGTGGGATCTTCTCAAGGCTTATAAATACTCAAAGTGTGGGTGTCAGGAGGATGGGACCAGTCTTTTTTCAGGTGTCCAGTGACAGGACAGGAGGAATGGGCACAAAATTGAACGCAGGAAGTTTCACCTAAGCACAAGAAGGAACTTCTTTACTTTGGGGATGGTGGAGCACTGGAGCAGGCTGCCCAGAGAGGTGGTGGAGTCTCTGGAGGCATTCCAAACCCACCTGAACCTGTTCTTGTGTGACCTTCTCTAAGTGAACCTGCCTTGGCAGTGGGGTTGGACTCAATCTCCAGAGGCCCCTACTATTTTGTGATTCTGTGTATCCCACCCAGCACTTCATACTGGAGTTCATCAGTCATTTACTGAACCCTCCCCTGTACAAACAATGGGAGAAAGATGACGAACAGCATCGGTTCTTGCTTCCCCCTCATCCTCAAGTGCTCATCACTATGGCATACCTAATTAATGCTTTCAATAGGTGTTAAAAATTCCTCCACTCCAGCGCAGTAAATGCATTATGAACAGGCTAAGGCAAGTGGCTATAGTTTAGAAGCACAAAGGTGAGATAATGGCCTTCCACATCACTGAACTGTCAACCTCATTTAGTACAAAGCCTGGCATCTGGAGACTTCAAATCATACAGCCGTTTAAAAATATATAGAATGTTAAATTAAATGACAAACACAGGACATGTCACCTTTTAGAGGCAGAAATGTAAAACCAAAGCATATGTTCTCCAACTGTATTTGCTTCAGGATCAGCAATATTTTTGTAACCTCATTAGTTTCTTGACTTGGGTTTTAAACATGGAAGGATGGCTATACAAATAAGTTACAGCTCCTCCACGTGATAGCCTCAATTACAAGTCAATCTGCACTAGCAAAATAAATGAGGGACTCTGGGTTTAACTCTTGCAGAGGACTGGGAAGGTGAAGACAATGAGGAAAAATGTCTGCAAGCTGTTTGGGGTTAAATTCACTCTGCATTTTGAGCTCTGAATCCAAGAGGCATGTGCAAACATCTGACCTCCAAGTCTGCATTTACAAACAAACCCTGTGGCCTCTACTTGTGCAGAGCTCTTACTGACAACTCCAAAAGTCTTGAGAAGTTAGCACACCAAAACAGGCTCAGGCTCAGCTGCCCTGATGGAGGGCTAACTGATATCTGCATGCAACTTATCTGTCTCTGCATGGCACGAAGCCTAAGCTAATAAACTGTAGCAGGCTCCAAGTAGAGCCAGCTCAGCTCTCAGCACTGTGGTCTTGTCACCACTCTGGTGGGAGTGTCACACACCCAGCTCTACACGATGGAGCCCGTGGGTGGCACAGCCAGGGCAAGGAGAAGGTGACAAACCCCACTGCTGAGCATGGTTTGGCTATGTCTGCATGGTTCTTCAGCTCTTCCACTACGCCCAAGAGCCCAGCTCCCTGGCCCCCTCCTAAAGGGAGGGCAGAGAGTGCCTGCAGCCTCACCTGCACTGAGGCTGCTCCCCATCTGACATATCACTGTACTTCGGTCACGTTACATCACTTTAGAGCACGCGTTCAGCACTTCATGGCATGCACAATCTTTCACTGAAGTGTTATTAAAAGGCTATAACTAGGCCAATAAAGCTGAATTTTATTTGTCCGCTCAGAGCGATGGGGAAGCGGTGCCTGCTGATGGCATTAAACGAAACATCATGCCCGCGCTGCAGACGCTTTCCCAGCGACCTGCTATGCAAGTGGGGAGCTGAAAGTTGTTGATTTAACATACAGCAGGGTAGGGCTGAAGTGCAGCCATGTCAGGATATCACATCAGATAGAGCTGGTGCTCTTCTATCCTCCCCTCCTCACCCCCTGCCACAAAGGGTTTTGCAGCATGAGGAATATTTGATACTGCCTCACAGTTAATAGTCTCACTGAGCATCCAGAGCATCCCTAAGCACATGCTTGCACATTCTCCTGAGGACCTGCTTCGATAAGGACAGACTCTCTGTCTTTGCAGGCACTGTAGGACTAGCACAACAGCAACAGCAGAACAATGCTGATTTTGCAAGCCAGGTTCCCCAAGTTCCAGTCACAGGTTTCAGTGGAGAGAAAGGAAGAGGCATCAGTGAAACTTGGAAAGAAGATGATGAAATAGTGAAGCACTGCTTGCAGTGTAGCTTACTGTGCATGAAAGTTTAAACCTTGCTTTCAACCTTGGTTTCCTAAACATGTTGTCATTTACTATAATATGGATTAGAAAGAAGAGAAAGCAAAGACCAAATGTAAATGATTTAAATGCATGCATATGTTCCTTTGTAAAATGTATAATGCATCTGCAAGAGGGTTTTTTTTCCTCCCCTCATATTTTGGGCACAAATCAAGGGGGAAAAGGCTCACTTATGATATAGTGAATTTTTTATCTAACTTCAGTGGTAAAAATGTACTTCCATGTAAGCATTTCACTGTATTCTGTCTGTTGCTGGTTTGCTTTGGTTTTAAAAGCTTGAAGTAAGAGCACCAAAAGCAAAACAGCCTAACGTGAGAGTATTTCTTTCCTCTTCCAAATTCTTTCATGGCAACTTTCTGTCTGTTAAAAAATGCATTAGTATCACCAACCACCTTGGGGATGATCTATGGTCAATCACTAAGTCTGACACTTGCAGATTCACAGACTGCATTGGTTGGAAGGAACCCTCAAAGGTCAGCTTGCCCAATTCCCCTGCAGTCAGCAGGGCAACCTCCAACCAGATCAGGCTGCCCAGGGCCACATCAAGTCCCATCATGAATGTCTCTAGGGCTTCAACCACAGCCCTGGGCAACCTGTTCCAGTATTTCACCACCCTCATTGAGAAGAGCTTCCTCCTGATGTCCAACCTAAATCTTCACTGCTCCAGCTTCAAACCACTGCCCCTTGCCCTATCACTACAAGCCCTTCTAAACAGTCCCTCCCCAGCCTTCCTGTAGATCCCCTTCAGATATTAAAGTGTAGCTCTAATGTCTCCCTGGAGCCTTCTCTACTCCAAGCTGAACAGCCCCAATTCTTTCAGGCTGTCTTCATAGGAGAGGTGCTCCAGCCCTTTGATCATCTTGGTGGCTCTCCTCTGGTCCTGTTCCAGACTAGGGGAGCTACTAGTGGGAGGTCTCACTAGAGCAGAGTAGCAGAACCACCTCGCTTGACCTGCTGGCCATTATTCCTTTGATGCAGCCCAGGATGCCATTGGCCTTCTGGGCTGCAGGTACCCACTGCTGGCTCATGCCCAGCTTCTTGTCCACCAGCACCCCCAAATCCTTTTCTGCAGGGCTGCTCTGCATTCAATCACAAGTAAGTTTAGAGAGTGTTATGATTACTTTTAGAATGTATTGTAAATGATGGTCAGATAGAATGGTACACAGAGATTCACTCAGCATTCATCCTGCAAACAACACAGGTGAAAATCTGAAGAGGTGCTTCTTTAATTAATGCAAATTCAGTTAATGGAAATCATCCTGACAGTAAAGAGCTGGTAAGACCATTGCTACACTGGTGGCTCATATAAAGGCAAAAATATGTATGTACTACCTTTGTAGAGGCTTCCTCTCCTGAAGTGGTGTAGTCAAGGCTTTTTGTAGGGTCCTAACACTAAAAGAGGCCAGGTACTGCAGTTTCTAGTTCCTGTACTTGGAGCAAAGGGAAAACAATGCAAAAGACAATGACAGAGCCAGTTACCAAAACTAACACTCAAACACAACCAGACACTCAGGAGCAAGCACTCAGCCTCTCTGCCAAAACCTAGCAAATTCTGTTTATTATCCAGAAATACAGGTGGGTTGTACAGAGCCAGGGCCAGCTGCAACTGGGACAAGAGCCCAGGCAAGTGAGCGTGTGTGGGTCCCTCTCTGAGCAGATGTGAGCTCAAGGGAAAGCAGCTGTGCTGGACGCCCCCACAGGTACTGCACACAGCACACCCAGCACAGGAGGCACAAATGGATGCCCGCTGTTGCTGGAGGCAAATAGCAGGCAGAACAGACTTGGCAAGCCTGGGAATTCAGAAGAGGAGGGCATGCACCCAGCTTGACCTGGGGACATGGGATTTTTGATAGGACTATTACAATCACAGAGCTTATAAAAGAGATTGGGAAAGGCTTTCGTGTTGGTTTTGGGATAGCGTACGGAGGCCCCAGGAATCCACTTGGAGGCCTTACATCTGTGGCCAAACTCCAGCACAAACCATATGTCAGCTGCATTACCACCTTTGCCTTTTCCCCGTTCCTGCTCCATTGTAAAGGACCACGCCTCAGCCTCACGCAGTAAACCAAAGGCAGCCCCAGGGCAATAGAGGCTCACACACCACTTCTCTTATCTGGAGAAATCCTGTGCTAATGATGTGAATAATCCCAAGCCTGCTTTCTGTCATTTACTGACTGTGACCTGCTTGTTTTCACCTTTACAAGGGGAATAGCACCAGAAGGTTTATGTATGAAGTACTTGGCTTTCCGAGCTCCCTCTGCATTTGCTTTGGAAGGAGGTGAGCCCCAGGCAGGCTCTCCCCAGCAGCGGTCAAGACTCAAAGATCTCCTACTTGCGCAACCCCTGCAGCTGGAGGCACTGCCAGTGACACTCGCACACAAAAACTGGCTGAGGAGGAGGAGGATGGTGACAAGCAGGGGCTCCCTCCACCCCACATATTGGCTTCTCTCTGCAGCAGCTGCTTGCTGGCACCAGCTTTGGCTTTTTGTAGCACTCCACCCATAGCTAGAGCAATAACCAGCACCCAGTTCAGCATAAAGAAGTGAAAGGTAAAAAGCTATGCAAGCAGCAGATAAAGTGCTATAAAAAGCTGGCTGGGACCAGGCCAGGGATGGAGTCCAAGGAGCCAAGACAACTGCAAGCTGATGAGTATTTCTTAATTATCCAATCCTGTGAAAAACTAAATAATTCCCATCTGGTTTTTTCACCCCTTACGTCATTGAGGCAATAAAATATATACAAGTGAGTACCCAAAGACTCTGTTTCAACTTAGACATAAATATTTGTTTCCAGCAGAGAACATCCTTTACTTCAGCAAGGCGAAGACAGGGTGAAGAGGCTGTGATTATAACACCCTCAGTGTATTAAAGTCCACCTTAAACCAGATCAAATGCCTGGCTGAAATGCCTGGCTAGTTTATCATGTCCCAGAGCTCGGGTTTATATGGTATATACCTAAACTCACCCTGCTGCTGACTCATCCCTATTACACTCTAATGAGCAATAGCTAAAACCTGCTGATTTGGGACTAACAATGGTGAAAATTGGTGTTTATGCTGACATCACATCAAAAAACCCCCCTCAAACCTCATGGGGATTGATGATATTGCTTAAAGCTACTTCAGTACAGATCTAGGTAAGGTCTGTGTAGAGTCTTTCCACCAGGTAAGGTTTATGTGGAGTCTTTCCACCATGAGCAGTGGGCTGAACCAGAAGTCTGAAAGCCCACACATTAAACCTGCAGTGGCTTTAAAAGAACAAGTTTTTGTGGCTCTGGAAACACTAAGAAGTGTCCAAAATGTCATCATTCCAGGGTAAAGTATTATCCAGCAAGCAATATGTTATCTGTAGCATGAGGAAATGCAAGTGAGAAGAAAATCAGTGACTCATATTGGAAGTTATTTCTAATATGAGACTGGTGGCCAACTGGCACAGCTGAGAGCTCAATGGTTGTGCAGTAATCCAATAATCCTCAGTTTTGCCTTCCTTTCTGTGCAGCACTTTAATCTAAAATGCAGCACTATCATCTCATCACTTGGAACCCCCCCAAAAAATTACAAACAAGCCACCATGCTTATTTTTAAAAGCTAGTGATGCCATTTAATGAAGAGGGGAGCAAAACAAATCAGGATTGGCTCAAACTAGGGGAAATTCCTCAGCAGCTGCCCTACCACTTCCAACTGCCCATGAGAAAAATCAAACCCCCAAACCACTCCTGGAGACTGATCAGGCCCAGTTCTACACCTACAGATTTAATTGCTCTGAAGAGGACACCACAACCTATAGAATTCAGGTAGTTGCTATGCTCTAGGGACACAGACATCAAGCCTCCGTGGGTATTTTACAGGCAGGAGGAAGCTGAAAGACAAAAGGAAAAGCCCACAGAGGCCTGAAGACAAGAGCTGATGTTCTGGAACAATTCCTGAAAGCAGGGGAGGATGAGTCAGGGGATCTCAAGAGGATCAGCAAAGCAATCCTGATGATTAAAACCTAGCATGTGACAGCGACTACAACAGTCCAAAGTGGAGGAGAAACAAGAAATAATGAAGCATATTTAGAGGTTTTCAAAGTAAACACAGCAAACAGTGAGTGAAGACTTTGAAGGGCAGCCTCACTCAGTGCAATCATTAAAGAAGAATGTCTCTCTTATGAAGTGGAAAACTGATTCTAAATGAAAGCTTTCCCCAAAACAATACTGTCTCAAGAATTCATCTGCAGATGGATGTTCAAATGCTCTTAACTTGCACATCTAATGCTGTTTTGACAGCATTTCAAAGGGTCTAGATTAAAGATGAGCTTTGAATATAATCAAACACTCAGGAAAAAAAAAAATCAAGGTTTGTAAAATGATTCCTTTAAGCACCACCTAAAAAGAGCAGAACTGTCAATGAAAAGGCCTCTTTGCAGATCCTGCCCAGTGTGTTATTTCTGTGCAGCCTCTCAAAACACAAGTCCAGACACTGAGGCTTCTGGATCTCTTGTAAGTTTAACAGTAGCTAGGAGCTCTCAGATCTCAAGCTATAATAAATATTGTATCCTACAGGAGCCCATCGGGAATCTCAGCTCATGTGTTGTTCCATAGAAGATTGTGGTGTCAGATGTGATTAGAATCAACACTTGCCACTTATTCAGAGCTTTAAAGCTACCTCCACAGAACGTTAACAACTGTTAATGAAAGACAATTAAGGGCTGCACAAACCAATCTTACATCCAGAACGAGTTTGTGTTAATTACTGATGTACAAAACACTTATTGTGCACTTTGGGGGCTTTCCCCCCCATAAGTCAACAGAAGGTGTTTATAGGCTTGCAGCAGGCCATGCTCTAGCACACTGCTATTTTTCAGCTCACAAACCATTATGTGAACTGAAGGTGGCTTCCCCAGCTGCAAGCTGGTGTGCAACACTTAAGCAGTAAGACACTCGCTGTCTGCATTAATGGACCACTGGTACATGCGTCAAGCGGGTTGTGTGACACGAGAACAACTGTCTCTGAGCAAGAGGACTGCACCAGTGACCATTACTGTGGCCCCTGCAGGCCTCCCTGAAACTTATCTTCACATATGGAGAAAATCCTTCCCCCCCCACTACCTGGTACTTGGTTCTGATGTTGCTGAAGTCACAGGTATGCTTCCATCTGGCAGTGACACCAGCATGGAAATTGGTGGGTTCCTTGTCAGCCAAAGTCCCCAGGGCACAGTCAGAAACCACATTAGTAAGATGAATATGGAGGATTAAGCACCTTGAGTAACTTAAGTTGCTTGAAGCTACATTCAGCCTAACACAGCAGTATCTAGAAACAGTGGACTTCTGGTTTTGACCTGCATCTGTGAAGCTAGCTCCCACATTGCACCATTTTGTTTTACTTCATGGACACTCCTGTCAAAGCACAACCATCTTAGGAGAGATGAACTGTTAGAAGCCTCCTCAGCTAAACCAAACACCAAGTGGGGTGAGGAACAATAACCTCCTCCACTGCTATCAGAGCAGCGGCCACCCTGCATCACTGCGTCGTGCTGTGCAGAGTTCCCATCCCCAGATCTGACAGACTAAACCACCCACAACCATCACAGGGAGACAGAAGTAAATCAGTCTGTAATGATTCTACTGCCTTTTAGTCACTGTTCCCATGCCCTTCCTCTCCAGTATACTTCTCCTGCCTAGAGAAAACACCCACCAGTGTTTCAAGACATTAATGCTACTCCATGTACCCCTGCAGCTGAGTCTTTCCCCAAGCCCGGCAATGATCCAGCAGCAAGTGCCCAGTCAGTAGTGTCAGGTCATTTTAATTTCTCTTCACATCTCCACAGTCTATAGGGCATAGCTGTTTCTAGATGTAATCATGTATACTGCTTTGGCATCTTGGAGCCTGTTGAAGTCAGTTCTGTCTTAAGGCTCTCTTCAAAAATCATCAGATAACATTTTCTCAAATTAGATTAAATAAATCAAGTTGAAACAATCCTAAGTATGAGAACTGTGCATTATGCAGCTCACACACCCCATTTAACCAGGCACAGGAAAAGGATGGAGAGAGCATGAGCACATTCAAGTGTGTGTTAGTGCACTGAGAAAACAAAAAACCCCTGAGTATCTCTCACACTCTATCACTGTTCTAGGAGCAACGCATGAAATGTTTTTCATTTCATTGTAAGGATTTTAAACAGATATTGATAGTAACAGGCTTGGCTCAGAATTTATTCCAGGAAAGAACCCCAACTTCAACTCATTTAAATGTAAGGTAGAAATCCAAACCAAGCCCTGCTGGGTCTGTGGTTTTGCTGTTACCAAACAGGTGATGCCCTCTAAGAGCAGCTTGTTCTATGACCATTATTAAAACCTCTCAGTTGCTGTGAAGAACAAACCAAGGGCCAAATCTCTTCCTTGGCTTCAAAGCTCAGCATTATACTCAGAAGATCTGAGTGCAATCTCTATCTGCAACAACAAACTACCTTTATACCATCCAGGTAATTACAGGTTCAGGTCAAGGACTCCAGACTGTATTGATTACATCTCTCTGCAACAAGGACCCTCCAGCGCTGGCCGGCTCCACTCAAGCAGGGCAGCTCAAGTATCCGTGACGCCAGGGCTCCCCGGGTCCTACCAGCGCCCGTAACGGGAAACCAGCCACTGCTCAGGCCTGTCAGTTATTGCCTGTGGCAGTGAGGACAGCCTGGGAATTCATAATGTTGGTGACTTCATCTGCCAGCTGCATTCACACATCTTTACTACCTGAATAACTGATCTCTGCTACTCCAAGGCAGCACTTTCTGGTGTACAGCATTTGGGAATAAATATTTGATGGTGCATACAACAGAAGAGAGCTCAGATGGTTTAAGGTGTGACAGCAGAAGTGCTTATTAAATTTCAAGTGAGAGCATTGCTGGGCAGTAAAAATTTGTCCCCTGGTCCCTATCTCACAGGTGTGGTGATGAACAATAAAAGATCCTTCACAGGCAGAGGGAAGAGGGGGAAGGAGGGGAGGCAACCTCCCTCCCCCCACAAAACCCACATCAATTCTTCTGTTCATTAAACCTCTGCAGGCAACAAGCTATCTGTCCATGACCAGCCCATCACACACAAAAGAAAGGGAAGTACTAAATTACCAGACAATTTTAAGTGAGCATTGATTGAAGCAGCCAGAAAAGAGTTTTGTATTGTCAGAGCTTCATACAACACTAATAAATGCTCTTCATTAAAAAATGATGCCTGCATTCTAAAGATTCACAGCTTATGCCATGTTCCAGATAGAACATGAAGGTTCTCCCCACCCCACACAATCAAAGAGGTGGAAAACAATGCTCAGGATCTTTTTCTTCCATAATTTCACCTTAATCATTAAAATCCTTCCCATTGTAACTTCTGAATTCGTCCTAAACAAGAAAGAAATAGAGAGCTCCTCCAAGGAGTGAAGGAAAATGTTGATGTAAACCAGAGATCAGACAACTTCTTTGTCAACACTTTGCTGACAGCACAACAAAATCATGACTTGACTGATGGATATGTGTCAAACCCCTCTTTGTGTGAGGGAATACACAAGGCTTTTCATAAACACACACACAGATGCACAGGCTTTTCTTTTGTCCAGCTGTATAGGATTGCATTAGCAGCTAGGGCTGAGCATACCTGAGTACCTGAGCCCTTCAGCACATTTGTTACAGCTTAAGGACAAGGCTTGCCCTCACAGACTCATTGCAGCTGTGAGAGCACGTTCACTGTGATCAGGGACTGCTGCGAAATCCCCTCTCAGTCAAGTTGAGCACACAGAAAAATGTTTTTATATCTACTTTTAACCATTAAAAATCACAGGACAAGAGGGAACAGACTGAAGCTTGAGGAAGTAGGGAGATTTAGACTGAAGAGCAGGAAGAAATTCTTTCCAGTGAAGGTGGTGAGACACTGGAACAGGTTGCCCAGAGAGGTTGTGGATGTCCCCTCCCTGGAGGTGTTCAAGGCCAGGTTGGATGAGTCCTAGAGCAACCTGGGCTAGTGGAAGGTGTCCCTGCCCATGGCAGGGAGCTTAGAACTAGGTGATCTTGAAGGACCCTTCCAATCCAAGCCATTCTATGAACTAACCTCTACAGAGGCAGCCATCCACCTTGCAAACCACATTGCAAGTTTTCACTGTAACAGCATTAAGATTTTTGTGCTTTTAAAATGAAGATTGGGGCAAATGATCTCAGGAGAGAGCACTGTAAAACTGTGCTGTGCTAAAGACAAACCTGAAAAATCGTGATTCAGAAAAAGAATTACACACACTTCCTATTAGACACAAGAACAGAGTTGTCACCAAGGTGGGGGGAGAAGGAAGGAAGTTATCAAAATGGCAGAAGAATAATGGAAGATGATAAACATGTACTCAAAATCTTTTGATAGGAAGAAGAAGTGATGGAGTTAGATAAGAAGAGGCGCCACGCCGGTTCTATCTCCAAGCAACAGGCAATCAAACAGCCAGATAAGCATCTTCATAAAGTGCAACAGGCTCCACTACACAGGTCAGAACTGAAGAATCACTTCCTGGTTCAGCCTAGGCAGTAAAAATTTATGATCTACTTAAAAAAAACCAGCAAACCACCACCCTTCAAACCTAAAACTGTATTTGCCAATAAATTTGTTTTCCATCGAGAATGGAAGTCATTGAGGGCATGCCTTGGTAAGGGCAGGAAATGAGAATACTTACAGTAGTGGACTGTAACACCAAAGAAATGCAGTGTTGTACACAAGCAGTGTTTAAAAGAAACCCTTTAGGTTCAGAGCTGAGCTTAATGCAATTTTCTTCACATCTCAAAGGTGGGAAGGGAAATAAATCAGCAGAAAATACTTCTTCCCTTTGCTGGGCTCTGCTGCAAGAACAGCACAGGGTCTCAAACAGCAGGGTATGCTTTCAACTTGTGTCTCCTTGACACCACAGCAGAGTTCACAGCCCTGTACCAGCACCCATCATCTGGCATGTCTACCCTGAATTTGGACCAATAGTTTCTGCACGGGGAAGGACAGACATCAGGCAACATGAAAACTTCATAGTATCATAGTATCCGTCAGGGTTGGAAGGGACCACAAGGATCATCTAGTTCCAACCCCCCTGCCATGGGCAGGGACACCCCACACTAGATCAGGCTGGCTAGAGCCTCATCCAGCCTGGTCTTAAACACCTCAAGTAGATGGTCAAGTCCCTGAGTCAAAAATCAATCCCAATCCAAGCTGTCTGGCAGGGAAGTTAAATAAAAGACTGCTATCAGCATGACCCTAACAACATCCATGTATTGTTTAGAAGAAACTTATGAGGTGTTACAACAAAACTGAATCACTACTCTACAGTAAATATATTTTCAGTGTCAAAACAATTGACTTTGGCAATTTTAATATGGACACACATGTTTAAGGCATTACCCACAGAGCTTCATCATATTCACATGAGCCATTTCATATTAAGGTCCCATCCACACCTCACAAAGGCTGTTTAGCATAGAAGAGCTACAGTCCTGCGTGGTTTGTTGTTTGTAATGTGGATGGAATAACACAGTTTCAGGATGTATTATGGTTGTATTTTGGAGTTCTTACACATTCCTCTCATAGGGAATGGCACAGCTCTTTTCATAAGCAAGAGGGAAAGAAAACCCCACCCTGCTAACCCAGATATCTCTTATCTGTATCAGCTGGCACGGTCACGTTGATAGTGAGGAGCAGCTCTGCCATTAATCACTCTGCATCTGAAATGCCAGCGACACAGACACGAGCACTCCTGTGATTCAAGCTTGTAACCTTACAGGGATAATGGGCATAGATGAAGTAGTCCAAAAAAACCACAACTGATGCACTTTTCTCCTGTATCAAACCAGGTATTTCCAAACTGACTTTGTCAGGTAGTAAAACAAATAAAACCCACTTGAAATAACCAGCGTCAGACGTTTGTCTGAGCTCAAAACGTGAATTAATTTAACAAGTTTCAACTATTTGAAAATAGAATTTACAATGACAATCCTCAAGATCCAAAGTAAATGCAGTTATCATCGAACTCCGTTATACACACATCTAAGAAGTCTCCTGGAACACCCAAAGAAATTAATTTGGCAAGCAATGCAATAGCTCGGACCCTGAATTTGTATCAGTAGCACGCAGGGTCTGCCACAGGAGCTTTCATTTTAACTCTCTTTAGAGCAAGCTCTCCAGAAACCAGGTTCTGTGTATGTGTTACAGTCTCCTTTTACAGTTTAACCTCAATCCAATCAGCAGTCCCCAGGGATTTTCAAATCACCACAGATTAAAATCCTCCTGGACTTGACTGTTTGACTAATGCTGTGTGTTTAATAATTCTACTTGTGAGAGATTTTATTTGACAAAAGCCTGCTGTGTGGACCCTCGGACACTCTACAGCTGTACTAGAACATAAAGCTCTGCTGCCCTTGTTTCTCTGTACAGCCTACACCCCAGCACTGAGGAAAAAAAAGAGAAGAAAACTTTATATTACATATATAACCATGCTGAGATTAAGAAAATCATGGTAGTATTACATTTACACACCCCTTTAGAGCAGAGTGGTGCAATTGTGCCTATTACACAAACACTAGATAAACTGCCCTGTTGTCTGGCCTGTTTACAGAAATCAATTACACTTCTGATTACATTTCAGTGAAAGTGCTTTTACAAAGGGGATGGAGCTGCAATACTGTGTGCTTTAGGCATCCATTAATGAAAGCATTTCAGGGGTTAGCATTCACAAACGTTCTGCTTCTCAGTTTAGGCAGGTTTTAGCACATGTTAAACTTTGTGTAAATATTGTGTTTGTATCTTACCACAATGCTGTCAGGTCAGATTTGAGTGGTAAAAGGAAAAAATAGAATCCCCTCCCCCAGCACTATGGCAGTTTTCAGTAAGTATTTGTGTAAGACAGCACTTACCCTACTGTGCAGCTGAAAATCATGGGATCCTTCTAATGCTTGGCTATGGTTAGTAAACATGTTACCAGACCAAAAAAAACCCACCCCAAAACAGGACAGAGGAATGGCACAAATAGCAAAGAAAACACAAAATCAACAAGTTCCTACCTGAGGTAGCATCGATCACCGTTGAAACTCCTCTGCGGTCAGAAACTGGACGTGAGGACCCCGGCATGCTCACAGGTTCTGAGCGAACTGGCTGGATCCTGAACAACAAGTTAAGGGTTACCACCTGTGTCCAAATCATGGCTCAGGTGGGCTGCAGCTAGATCACAAACCACCATCAGCTGAGCAATTCAGCTCTTGAAAACTTTTGTTTTCCTTCATTTTGTGGAAGGAAAAGATCCAAGATCTGGATAATCCATCCAGAGACAGTTTGAGACTCCACACAGAGGGAGTGTCCCCAAACACTGTCCCACAGAGTCACAGGAAAATGCTCACCCTACTCAAATAGGTTAAGAAGCCTCTACTGCCCTTCTGAACAGCAGCATTTTCTTTGCTAGTTTGAGGACAACAAACACATTTGTTTGTTCCTTTTGTAGCATATATCTACATCCACTAAAAAAAACACCCTCTCTTTCTGCATATTTCTACACTTAAACACTTAAATCATTAATGTATGTGACAGATACACCCTTGCTCATGTGAGTGATTACATGTGAGGAGGAATCACACATTTCAAACCCATGGCTTTTCAGTCCAAGGATGGTCTGCCCAGCTTTAATGGGGTTAGTCCTATTATCCATCTCTCGTTTTACTCAGAAGAATTTCAGACACAGTCCCAAACAATCCAAGTTCATGCCACAGAACTTTGGACTTCACATCACATGCAAAGTCAGGAGCATGGAAACTCATTAAATCTTGACAGTTACTGGACAGGAAACAGAAACACATGGTGCATAAAGCAACTCTACAAAATCACAGCTATCAGTAAATATAAACCCACCTTTACCTTCACTCTCCTTCCCTTCCCATCTTTAGACCCAGACCCAGCCCCAAATTCCAGATCAATCAACATCCAAAATCAGATAAACTAAATGCATGAAAAAGAATACAATAAAAAAGGAAGCAAAGGAAAGGGGGTGGGGAAACCAACCAGGGAAGGAAAAAACATTCCAGAAGTTCACTTACTTACAAACACACTGACCACAGGCAGCATCTAAATCTGTGGCAGCATCATGTCTGAGAAAATGAATTTATTAAGCAATGCAGAACCTGTGAAAGCCAAGATGAGGCTGAGCAAGGCTACCAGACTTTGTACTGTCTCTCACTGTCATTTAGCAGAGAAGGGGCAGCAGAAAGGAATCTATAACTGCCTGGCTTGGGTGAATGTTTGTGGCTGTTGAGTCACACACTCTTCTAAGACTTTCATCTGAACAAGCTTGATGAAAACTCTTACACATTCTACACAGATGGCCTCGCTTCAGCAAGAGGCAACTTCTTCACACAACAAATGTGAACCAGCTTGGAAATTGGTTTTGGTTTTACCTGAGACTGTTGAGATCAAGATCGTCTGTATCGAAGTCCAGAAGAGGCTGCGGGGTGTCACTTGGCCCATGTGACTGCAGCACAGAAGAACTGGAGGAAATGACAGTGGTCTGGCCTGAGGGGTGGATTGTTTTGAACTGGAACTGGGGACCCATCCATAGGCGCCGGTGGGGCCCAGTGTGAGTCACTATTTCCACCTGTGGGATGAGAATATGGGGAAATGCTTAACACAAATGGTTCCTTCAATACACTGAGCCCCCAGAATCTTGCTGTTCTCGAGCAAAAAGAGCAGTTTGTGCCATTGGTTTGCAGGAATACTGAGCAAGGGAAGCCTCTGCTAAAGAAAGGATGCTGCAGGCAAAGCCAAGAGCTTCATGTAGAGCCTTCTCAAAAGCCTGTGAACCAGCACAGACTGAGGACACTGCACTCCAGTTCTTAAGCTGTTCTGGAGGCTGACACTCCAGCCTAGCCATCACTTCACCTGATCTTGCTCATTCCTTCCCATGGCCTGAAATTGTGCCAGGAGAAGTTTAGGTTGGAGAATGAGAAAAAAATTATCTCCTGAAAGAGTAGTCAGACATTGGCACAGGCTGCCTAGGGAGGTGGTGGAGTCCCCATCCTTGACATCTCTGGACATGGCACTTTGGGACATGGTTTAATGGCCATGGTGGTCATAAGTTGATGGTTGGACTCGATGATCTTAGAGGCTTTTGCCAACCAAAGCAATTCTATGATTCTGTGATTATGAATTACACAGCAGAACCTGAATGCCACAAGTTGTCCTTGTGGTGTAACAAACAGGGGAACACAGACAAAAAGTCTGCCTCCTCCAGATCACCTCAGTGCTGCCCAGGTCAAGGGATGCACTTTCTAAAGGTAAGCTGTCACGGCTTGGCTACAGCTGCTTGCTGCAAATTCACACATTAAACAGCACTGCTTCACATGTACAGAGTGTGAACTGCAGCTCAAATCAAAGCTCATAATTACTGTTGGCATATCTGCTGGCAGGGACCATCTTGCTGGAAAGCAACAAGATTTGTAGCAGAGAGCAACGTGAAGTGTGCTGGGAGGCACTGAACAGCCCAGGTCACACTCCTCCTTCCTATGCAGATGTCATATGAACATGGATGTGCAGCACATGGATGTGCAGCACATGGATGTGCAGCACATGGATGTGCAGCACATGGAGTCAGAAAGGCAGCTACACTCACACTGATACTCATTTAACCAACATCCCAGCAATTAAAGCAGAAATAAAGATGTTTGCCTGCAATGAACAACCACACCTGAGATATGTATGTGTAAGTGTAGAGAGGCACAGAAGCTTCTCACTTCCACGCCTGCTGCCAAACAACACAGAGAACACAGGTGTCTAGCAAACAACAGTTTCAAGTATTCTGACTTTCCTTTTTCTCTCCCAGTGAGAGGCCAGATAGAGACTTCTGAAAAAGAAGTTATTTCAGCAAATGGAGCACCTTGTTTATTTATTGATTTATGTCACACTGGTAACTTAGAAACCTGATGAGTAACAATTCTGGCAAAGTCATAGGAATGCAAAAAGCCACAAAGGCTGCAGAGGGACTGTTTTCAAAGGCCTGCAGTGATAGGACAAGGGGGAATGGTTTGAAATTAGAGAAGAGCAGATTTAGACTGGATGTTGGGAACAGGTTTTGCACTGTGAGCGTGGTGGAACACTGCAACAGGTTGCCCAGGGAGGCAGTTGAAGCCCCATACCTGCAGATATTCAAGGTGAGGCTCAACAAGACTCTGAGCAACCTGATCTAGTGGAGGATGTTGGTTTGGATGACCTCTGAAGGTCCCTTCCAACCCAAACTCTTCAACGATTCTGTGATTCTGTGGTGAAAACTTTCAGTAACATTGCTGAAATGTGTGTGATTAGGAAAATCTGTAAATAAAATCATGGAATGGTTCTTAAAGATCATCTAGCTCATGTAAATCTTCAGCAATACAATTTTTAAAATCAAAAAGAGCCTTTAAAGATCATAAAAAGGAAGCAGGAAAAGAAAATGTTAAGCCCGGGTGAGCTCCCACTTTTGAGATGACAAACCCAGGCCATTAAATGCCCACCAGTTTCTGCTAAAACAACCATCACCTTCACAGCAAAAATGTAATCAGAGATTCATGAAAACCTATTTCTGCACCTATATGACACAGATGTCTACTTGTAGTGGTTCTTGACTCTTTCAGAAGCCATTTTAAAGAGGGGCTAATGTCGCTGTGCGCTCTCTGCTCAGCCAAGATGACAAACGCACAGCCTATTTAGCACTATTTCCATCTCTGCATTTATCTCAGCCTAACTTGCACTGACTGTAGCCATTTCTGAGGCAAGTAGCTTTTATGTAGCAGTGTAAATTAGGCCACAGATAAAGTAATCTGTATATTTTAAGCTTGAAACCATCAGTGTCACAGAGCCGAGAGGTAAACAGATGCCTCTGCAATTTTACTGAGGCTACGGCCAGATGTTCCTATTCACTCTCCTGTTGTGTGCAGGACAAACATATTGTATCTACTTCACACTGACAGCACACATTACCCACTGTTCTAATTGAAAAGTTGAAGTGAAGGGCAGTGTTTTTTCACTGCATGCTGCTACTGTTGATAACAACACTTTCATTTTGAAAAACACACTTGCTCTTTGGGCTTAATCTAAAGTGGCTTGCTTAGAGAACCTGAGCATCGCCAGGCTCGGAAGAGCGATCGCGGCTCTGCTCACTTAGCAAAAATTAAACATTCCAGAAGCATCCTCTGGAATTGCCTTCTTCTGTCACATCATTTGGGATTTCCCTGTGTTTATAAGGAAAAACAATGCCTGACATCACTGGGGATTTTCTCTTATTTGTAAGAAAAAGAAAGGAATCTGACATCCCTTGGGATTTTCCTCCTATTAGTAAGAAAATAATCTCACATCACCTGGGATTTTCTCATATTTATAAGAAAAAGAAAGGAATCTGGCTTCACTTGGGATTTTCTCATAAATATAAGAGAATAATCTGGCTTCACTTGGGATTTTCTCATATTTATAAGAGAATAATCTGGCTTCACTTGGGATTTTCTCATAAATATAAGAGAATAATCTGGCTTCACTTGGAATTTTCTCATATTTATAAGAGAATAATCTGGCTTCACTTGGAATTTTCTCATATTTATAAGAGAATAATCTGGCTTCACTTGGAATTTTCTCATATTTATAAGAGAATAATCTGGCTTCACTTGGGATTTTCTCATATTTATAAGAGAATAATCTGGCTTCACTTGGGATTTTCTCATATTTATAAGAGAATAATCTGGCTTCACTTGGGATTTTCTCATATTTGTAAGAAAAAAATCAAATCCCAAGTAGCATCACAAACACAGAGAGATTTATATTGACTCTTCTAAAGGGGCTCTGGAACAGGTTGCCCAGGCAGATTGTGGATGGCCCCTCCCTAGGGGTGTTGAAGGTCACATTGGATGAGGACTTGAGCAATCAAGTGTAATTGAGAGGTGTTCCTGACCACTGCAGGGAGGTTGGAGTAGATGATCTCTAAAGGTGCCTTCCAACACAAGCTATTTTATGAATTCTATGACTCTATGAATGAAGTTCAAGCAGTCTTAAGTACCTTTGTCATCTTATGTCTTCCAAGAATTGATAAGGAACCAAACTCCAAAATGTATGTTTCCCTCACTCCCTTTTTTTCCTAAGGCTGCCCACTACACCAAAAACTCACCAGAACAGTAAAATATCCTACACAAAGGGTCACAAAGATGACCAGAGGGCTGGAGCACCTCTCCTGTGAGGACAGGCTGAAGGACTTTGGTCTGTTCAGCCTGGAGAAAAGAAGGCTTCAGGGAGACCTTAGAGCAGCCTTCCAATACCTGAAGGGGGCTACAGGATAGATAGAGAAAGACTATTTGTGAGGACAGGTGGTGATAGGACAAGGGGCAATGGCTTCAAACTAGAGCAGGGTAGATTCAGATTGGACATTAGGAAGTTCTTTACTGTGAGGGTGAGACAATGGAACAGTTTGCCCAGAGCAGCTATACACATCTCATCCCTGGAAGTGTTCAAGACCAGGCTGGATGAGGCTTTGAGCAACCTGGTCCGGTGGTAGGTGCCCCTGCCCATGCAGGGGGGTTGGAACTTGATGATCTTTAAGATCCCTTCCCACCCAAATCATTCCATGACTCCATGATGAGCATTCTCAGAAACCATACCTGTGAAAGCCACTCTTCATCCTCCTGCCCGCTGTGGTCAGAGGCCAAGCTGTCGTACGACTCGTGTCGAGTGATCGGCCCAGGGCTCCCTGGTGGAACCACTGAAAAAACCCCAGAGAACTGAAAAGTCAGACATACCCTCAGATGTTTGGGGAAACACTTATTGGCACAGTAACATTTGTATTTTCTTAAACCCCTGATGCTACTTCCAGGACTTCCTGAAGTGAGTCCTCGCTCTGATTTTGACATTCATGTAACTAACTGAAAGCTGGCTTCACAAAAACTTGGGGTTTAGGGTATGACTTTCTTGCCATTTAATTGGATGTGCCTCATGATCATCTTACTGTCACCTTTTCAGTTACAGTAGTAACAAGATATTGATTAAGAACCCATAACAAAGAATTTGATGTTAGATTTGCTACCAAGATTAAATACTGAGATTATTTCACTGGATCATAAAACCCCAGAAGTTCTTCATTCAGAGTTGCAGTGCACTACAGTCATTCTGCATAATCATGTTGGACAGATAAAGCAAGCCCCTTGTTTCAGCTGCAGGTGACATGGATAACTAGAAAGCTGTATTTAGTTCAAGCTGAGGGACAAATTAGCCAGTGGCTATTAAACACAACAATCCAGACACAAACACCAAGGATCTCACAAACTCCAAACTCCTGGGTGTTGGAGCATCACTTCCAGCCACACCACACAGCCAGGGATGGGTGAATTCTTGGTTTGGCAACATCAGATCAATCCACAGTGCTCATCAGCAAGCCTTTTCTTGACAGACAAATCCTACATTAGTATTAACTGCTTCACTACCTAAATCTCTGCTGTTTCCAAAAGTCTGAATCTTAATTCACAGAACAAAACTTAAGTGGATTTTGTTCCTCTGTTCACTGCTGTCATTTACCTTCCTGTGGACTCAGTCCAGTGGGAAAACAGAAGTTGTTCAGCTCTGCAGGCTTCTAACAGTTACTGTAGCTACAACTTGACTGTATAAAACTTTGGGGAAGATCAGAACTTAGTGTTTAAATGCTACCACCACAAAAAGTCAGAGAATTATGGACTCATCATTGTAAGGCTTAATATTTCGTGATGCCTGGCCCTTGAGTCATTTAAATGTGTTAGTAAAGCTTCACACAGTCCAGCTACTCCACTTTCTACAGCAGCAGCATCATCTTGCTCTAACTAAAACTTCACACTTGAGAAAAGCTGAAGGAGTTTGGAGAAGGCAAAATGCAAGCAAGCACCCAGACAATAAGACAGGAGCTACTTTCTTGTGGCTGCTTGCTCTCAGAAGCCTATTGGAAGCCTGGATTCAACACTATGAAACCATAGCTGCTTTGAGGGCAGAGCAGACACCACAAAAGCAAATTAAAAGCAGCAAATGCACCAATGGTGTTTTGACTTTGGCAAAGGAAGAGGGTTTTATGCTACAGCCTCAAGACACCGGACAATGCTAAAATCAGAACCAATATTTTTATAGTCACACAATCCAAAATCGACTCCGGGGCTTTTAAATTGATTTTTAAAAACTCCAATATTGCAGGGTTGACCTCATGTGTCGAGTTTCCATCAGCTACAAATTTTTACAGGCACGTTGTAAACCCCTAATAACAGGAGTTTATAATGGCAGGGCAGACACAACTGGAACCAGAAACACAGAACGGCGCCTCTGTAACGTAAACAGCACGGGGTGTCCGTAAATCCATACAGGAGATGGAAGAAAGGGATTTGCATCCTGTTTGTGCAAGTGGCTGTCACAACTCAGAAAGCCAACTGCACCCTGGGCTGACCAGCAGGACAAGAAACCACCTGGAGTACTGCGTCCAGATCTGGGGCCCCACACACAAGAAGGACATGGAACTGTCGGAGTGGGTCCAGAGGAGGCCACCAAGATGATCACAGGGCTGGAGAACCTCCCCTATGGAGACAGGCTGAGAGAGTTGGGGCATTTCAGCCAAGAGAAGAGAAGGCTCTTGGGGGGACCTCAGAGCAGCCTTCCAGTACCTGAAGGGGCTACAAGAAAGATGGGGAGGGACATTTTATGAGGGCTTGTAGAGATAGGATGAGAGGGAATGGATTGAAGCTTGAGTAGGGAAGACTGGAGATTAGGAAGAAGTTCTTTACAGTGAAGGTGGTGAGAGTCTGGAACAGGTTTCCCAGGGAGGTTGTGGATGCCCCCTCCCTGGAGGCGTTCAAGGCCAGGTTGGATGATGCCTTGAGGAACCTGGGATAGTGGAAGGTGTCCCTGCCCAAGGCAGGGGATTGGAACTGGCTGATGTTCAAGGTCCCTTCTAACCCAAACTGTTCTATGGATCAAATCAACCTCAGGTATGGAGCCACCCCTAACACCTCTGTATCGCACAGCATCCTCATTCTGGGACCCAAAACATTGCAAACTCAATTTAGGGGCCAACTCATTAAAGAATGGCTCAAAGCCTTAGGATATAACCTTTCAAAGTGTTTTTCCCCACAAGATACTACGCATCTGCCTCATGAACTGAAATCAGCAGCGTTTGTGCCAGCTCCATGCGTAGGTACACACCTCAAAAGCCACAGACCTTGTTTCAGCAGTGAGTATTCAGCAGTTTTCCAGCTAACACAGGAACTGCCTTCACCTGCTCTATTACAGCCCTGACAGATCTAAGTCAGTGTCTCAAGGATGTGTCTGCCTAGCCCATCTCAAACCCCTATTAACACACAAACCTCCCTGGCTCACGGAGAGCTGACCACTCGCAGTAACTCTCTGAATGTGAAAGCCTAACCCCCACACTTCTTCCTCACCAGTCACGTTTACATTTGGGCCCTATGAAACAAACTCATTATTCTGACACGTTCTACTGCTGTCCTAATCTTCCCCACATCTCCTGCCTCCCCTACAATAAATTCTACTGACTGGAGCAATGCCTGTTTCTGAGGGCACAGCTGATCAACTGCAGGCTTTCCTGTTATTGAACTCTGCTAACAAACTGTTCATGGCTCTAGCAGATGTTTTTGCTTTCAAACCAATGGGAACTTTATGGACTGTTCTGAATTTCTTTTTGTTTTCCATCCCAGGGGCAACTGCTTGAGCTGTCAAGATGAGGGAAGCTGCTATTCAGTGACTAGTTGCAAACACACTAGCCCATGGAGCAGCATCCCCCCCGCTTTGTGACGTTGCTTCTCCCTTGTTAATACTCTTCCATTTCACTGCAGATTCAAGACTGCTTCCCAGTGAGGGAGGAAGCCAAATTTCAGAAGTTTTGGTCCCACGCTGTTGCCTTTTCTTGAGGGATCCCAGCTTTGCAGTAAGCTCCATTCCAGTGCAGCTCCAGAGCACAGCATTAACTCTTTTCTACCGAAAAAAAAAGTGACGACATGCTGAATTCCACCAAAAAGCTCTGCCTTCGAGTTCACCAGCAGGGCAACAGTGATAAAGCCTCAGCTGAGGTCAAACCCCAGTAATTTATTTTGCTATTTAATAAAATAGCATTTATATACCACACCTATCACAAAAGCAGGCATTTAGAGAGAGTCTGGTTTTGATAGCAGGAACCCATAATGATGGTCCCAGCCTCACCACAGGCAAAGCAAGCTCTACTCCCACTGCCCTTAGTGGGAGCATGCAGTGGTCTCTGAGATACAACCTTATAAGACAAGTGATCTGTACTGGAGATTTGCCATTGCTCTACTGCTGATTACAGATAGACTTATGGTCAGTTTCCCCACGTTAAAAATGGCCTCCAAGTTCCAGGAACAAATATCACTGCGATACAGGAAAATGTAAAGCTGCTATTTTCCCTTCATTTCTGGGTCACACACCTCTTGCATCGGTATCAAGTTCCAAGATGAGATTAATTTAAGCCCAGAGGCACGTTTCCAGGAATCTGAGCTTGAAAGTAATCTTTTCTCTTCCAGCTTAATTCTTTGAAGACCTGAATTCACACTGGAAAGGATGGCAGCCACTCACACACCAGTGAAGCTGCTCTTAAGCTGAGGTTTTTCCAGTTCCTAAGGATTTTCCCTGTAAAGTGGGATAGCCAATAGTACAATCCATGGTGTTCAGAAGCTTTGCAGCAGCTGATGTTTTATCTTGCACTCCTCTAATTTCTTTTTCATCAGGAAACAGTCACAAGTGGCACAGGAGCGAGCAAGCCCTTGCTGCACGGAGGTATTGCACTGGCAGCCGCAGTGTTTTGTACCTTGCTAAAATAATTCAATGCTTTGTGTCTGAGCTGTGCCAGTTTTTATACTTTTTGGCCCTTCTTACACAAACATCTCGAACAAATATAGATCAAATAGCAGAATGCAACTGGGTTTGCTTAACCTGGATATGCACAACATGCAGATTGTTGAATAATTAGCCTTGGAGTGAAAGAGTACAAAGGAAATGAGTGCTTGTTAAAATCCAAGGTGAGGATTAGAGCATGCAACTTCTCTTTCTGCAGTAGAACAGGACATGAGTTCCTCAGTTCCACTTATAAACCAAAAAACTCCATCCACAAGCATTCAAGGTCACTTCAAAAAGCAGAGTGCTACCTACAGCAAAAATCAGAGCTCTGCCATAAATGTTTGGCAAAGGGGCAAAAAAAGTCTTTGAGCTGCTCAAAAATAACAGTAGCATCTTTAATCTCTGTCCGTCAAGCAAAAAGGGATCTTCCTCAAGCCTAAATCTGGAATATATTCCTGTTCCTCCATCCAGTTAGAAGGGCTGTGGTGAATAGATTGAGAGGGGCTTTCCTCACCCTTTACCCTGACCTGGTGAGGCTTCATCTGAAATATTGTGTCCAGTTTCTGGGCCCCTCAGTTCAAAAGGACCTCAGAAAACTGCTTCAAAGCTGGAGCAGAGGAGGTTCCATGGGAACAGAAGGAAAATTTCTTTCGCTGTAAAGGTAACAGAGCCGTGGAACAGCCTACCCAGAGAGGCTGTGGAGTCTCCTCTGGAAGCATTCAAACCTCACCTGGATGCTTTCCTGTGTGTCCTGCCCTAGATGATCCTGCTATGGCAGGGGGGATGGACTGGATGATTTTTAGAGGTCCCTTCCAACCCCTAACATTCTGTGATCCTGACTAGCTCTGCTTAACCACTCCATGCTTATCCACAGAAAAAAATGATCTCAGTGAAAAAAAAAGTTCATCTTCTTTCATCAATTGAACACTGCCATCCCATTTCCTACCCTCAAAGTGCAAGCTGCAGATGCTTACCAACAACCTAAGCTAACTTCTTTAAGTTTAGAGGCTCCCTTCCCAGGAGTTACAGGATTAATCTTACTACTATACTGGGGGGGAGGAATATTAAAAGCAAAGATCTGGAAAACAAAACAAAACCCCAAAACCCAACAACCCAAACCCCAACAACCAACATGTTCCAAATTCAGTACTTTGTGTTAATTGTTAGTACCAGGAAAACTGCACAGAAGCGACTGTGGAGACAAAAGTTTCGACACAAGCCAAAACAAAAGCTGAAATCTAGCTGAGCTGATATCCCTCTGCAGCTCCAGGACCTGATTCACACAGCTCAATGATGAAAGATGAAAAACCCTCACTGTGCTGAACCTTTGCCATCACATTTAGTGACAAATAAAGAAAACAACCAACTTCTATTAACCTCGACTCATCCGCACAGGCATTCCTGCCACGTGAGCAAGACCCAGCCAAATACAGATGCTTGATGAATATTGGAATTAACAAACAGTGGTTTTGTTCAGAGATGGGCTAATTATACAATAAATACCTAGACCCAGGACAAGTCTTTATTCATCCCCAGATTATAAATTGTCATCTTTCAGCAGCAGAGAAGTGTTGGAACAAAGAAACACTACAGCTCAATTGTAGCCTGCGCCCTTATGGTTTTAATTTGGGAACAATAAATCATTAGTTTTACTTAGTTCTGTGTACTTCTTCAACCAAAAGGTTTCAATTTTCTCATTTATATAAATAAGCTTTACACAATTCTCTTTAATTGAGAGTTATAGATGAAATTCCCAGTGTGCTCTTCTCCAAGGGATGGATGCTTGTGCAAATTAAGAGCAAACAAAGGCATTTGCAGACTATAAAGAATATTTGTTCTGTGCTGCCTGCTGTACACATGCCTGCAGACACCCAGGGAGCTTTCCTTCACTTCAGCTGAATACACAAAATTTGTGTTTTGAAATATGGGTCTAAAATCCAGCAGAGACAGAAGCAGTGTACTCAATTAATTCATCAGCTCTGAAGTCTACCCTGTGTCCACGTGCAGCCTGTAGTGATGTCCATGGCAAACAGGTATGCAGAGCAAAATGCCACATCCCTTGGTTTCACATAAATCACACTTGAACAGATGATTTTGATGCCTTTTTTTCTGTGGTTCCCATGTTATACCTTAAACCTAGGGGTTTAGAGGCCTGAGGTAATCACATGCTTGTCAACAAGCTTCAGGAGTGCTTCTCTTAAAATCAAGCTCCACAATTTGAATGATTTACTTCATGCTGCTTCTGGAACTACTGGCATATTAGTTCCATCAGGTTACCCAAGACAAGTGGAGTGTGACAGCTGTGGTTTAGGTCTACATGCAGCCACTTCAAATTCCACAGGTTCACTTTCTTTCCATCTTACAGATGTGATCTCACTTCTGTCTGAGGTTGGGTTTGGTATCCCCCAGTCAGCTTCGCCATGTAGTTCAGGTCCAATGACTGCTTAGTGAGTTTTACCTCATGCATGTTCCTAAATCTTCTCCTGCAGCAGACAGCTTTGTGCCTGCTGGCTCTGCCTCTGCTCCAGTTTGATAGGAAAGCGAAGATGAGATTTGCAGTTCAGGCAGAATGCTCACAGCCACATTTCAAATGAACTCTCTGTAGTTTGGTGATATGCTCTACGTGTTTTCACCTGTGGCTGTATGTTACTGAACAAAGTTCTGGTTTTAATGTTATTTTCCAGCTTGTAAACTTCTGCAGGAGCATGCCATGCAAATTAAAATGTCCTTTCTTACCCAGAACTTCTCCCCACTCATTTTTTACCCTGTTAGGACTTTCTGAGATTCTTGTATGCATAAACATCATAAAAGTAGGCTTAACCACCCCTCCCTCCCCCCTGTAAACCGGGAGTTTAGCCAGCCTAACAGTTATTTCACACTGCCAATTGCCTTACAGATTTACTCATTCATTATTTGTATACTGCCCACAGTTTATTAGGTGCTTTATAGACCATCCATTCTCTGTTTCAGCACTTTCATCTTACAGGAACAGGTAAGTCTGTAATCAGAATAGGAATTCTCCTTAGATTACCCCAGCTTTGATGACTGCTTTACTTGCTCCTTACTTTTCACCAGTCTGATAGTCAACAGCTTGGCTTCCCCCCCCCCCCCCTCTAAAAAGTGCTGATTAGGTGTTCAGGCTTCACCATTACTCCTGGTTGCACTGCAAGAGGGGGATAGGTTCACTGTGCTTAACTCCAGCTTCCATTTCTAAAGTTCCCAGAGGAAACCAGTCAAGTCCGATGAACATAAAACAGCTTGGCAGAGCTAGAACCTGATATTACTCACAGTACGGAGCACCTTAAGGCTGTTGAAGGCTTTAAATGCCCAGACTGTGAGCAGACTATCAGTTCTGCACCAAAGGATAACAGATATCTCCTTGCCTGAGCTAAAGAATAATTCCAACTGCACGAACCTATGGCGAAATCCATCTGATGGCCATCTTTAAAGAATTATGGAAGAGGTAACTATTTCTATAATTCACTGACTTCAAAAGTATGTTTGACATTATTGTCGGGAAAATTATGTTAACCATGGATTACTGTTACAATCAAAGTATGTAGTGAGAAGTCAAGAGGCTTAGTAGTAAATTTTCAAAGCGGTGCGTGGGGATTTAGCCGTTTGACTCCCATTAACGTCAATAGGAGTCGCGCGGCTAAATCCCTGTACACTGCTTTGAAAACTGACCCCTGCGTGTTGATGGACCCCTCTCTAAGAAGTTCCAGATGACCATGTAAGAATGGTAAAGAACTATTTCAGCATGTGCCCTCGTTCATTATTGTTGTTTGTACACATCTGAAAGCGTTTTAATGCCTGCGCGCGGGGCTGTTTCCAGCGGCCAGTTGGTGAAACGCGGATTGCGATGGGCAAGTACTCCGCCGGCTGACGAAGTCACGCGCAGGCCCAGGCGTAGACGTGCATCGAAAACTTAACATGCATTGCCAGTGCACCTTGCAGAGTTAACTTTCATCTACTGTGTCCACATTAGCTCACAAACACCAATTATGGCTGAGAAACGTATCAGATTTAGCCACTGCTCACACGCAACAGTGCAGCTCTTTCATGTGATAGGACTAGGGGGAATGGAATGAAGCTGGAGGTGGGGAGATTCAGGCTAGATGTGAGGAGGAGGTTCTTCACCATGAGAGTGGTGAAACCCTGGAATGTGTTGTCCAGGGAGGTGGTCGAGGCCCCGTCCCTGGGGGTGTTTAAGCCCAGGCTGGATGAGGCTCTGTCCAGCCTGATCTAGTGTGGGGTGTCCCTGCCCATGGCAGGGGGGTTGGAACTGGATGACCCTTGTGGTCCCTTCCAACCCTGAATGAAACTATGAAATGCCATCTGCCCTGCTCCTGTTTATCCCAATCAGTCCCCGGCTCAGCCAGGAATTACATTTGCTTCCCTCTACCACTCAGTCCTGTTTCCTGTAGGGAGCAGGAAGTGCTGGTTACAGTTTTAGGGAAACACAGTTTTCCCTTAAACAAACACCAGGAATTACAATTTCATTAGAAACACCTTTGCTGGAGGGGGCAGGTGATCCAGATTAGCTGGCAATCTGTTACGCCTCCAAGTCTGAGAAGCAAACCTGAAAATTCCATTTTCACTGTGACTACTGCCATAAAAATCCCCAAATCCACCCAACAACTCTTTAAGAGAAATGCATGCTTGGAATCAGCTTCACTGGAAATGTAACTGCAGTCATAAAATCTATATAAAAATACACAGATTTATGAATTATAGACACAATCTGATAGAGCTTTAAACACAGCAAAACATTCCAGCTGTGAAATGTTTCTTCAAATTGCCAAAATTCTTCTACCACGAGTTTTATGTGTCTCACTCCCAGTTCAAATACACACACTCACTCCTAGTTCATAGACACACACACACACACACTCAGAGCTTCATGTAATGCTTAGTGAGAGTACCTGAGTCAAGAGGAATACTGAAGTGTTCATTTGCTGAAAACTCTGAAACTAATTTTTCTGCACAGAAACATCCTCCTCAAAAAGATCAAGGAATTTTTTCCCCCAAGTATGGATTTTTTACAGGACACATGCATGAATCCTTCCAAACTCCTGATATGGGAGACTCAGGAAGTTCTTTTAACAAGTATAGAATCATAGACTGGTTCAGGTTGGAAGGGACCTCCAAAGGTCATGCAGTCCCACCCCATTTCAGTGAGCAGGGACATCCTCCACTAGATCAGGTTGTTCAGAGCCTTGTCAGGCCTCACCTTGAATATCTCCAGGGATGGGGCCTCAACTACCTCCCTGGGCAACTTGATCCAGTATTCCACCAGCCTCATGGTGCAGAACTCGTTCCTAACATCCAGTCTAAATCTTCTCTTCTCTTACTTCAAACCATTGCAGGGGCACCTTCCACTAGCCCAGGTTGCTCAAGGTCTCATCCAACCTGGCCTTGAACACCTCCTGGGAGGGCGCATCCACAACCTCCCTGGGAAACCTGTTCCAGAGTCTCCACACCCTCACTGTAAAGAATTTCTTCCTAATCTCCAGTCTGAATCTCCCCTCCTCCAGCTCACAGCCATTGACCCTCATCCTGTCACCACAAGCCCTTGTAAAAAGTCCCTCCCCAGCACTCCTGTAGCCCTCTTCATATACTGGAAGGCTGCTCTAAGGTCTCCCTGGAGCCTTCTCTTCCCCAGGCTGAACAGCCCCAACTCTCGCAGCCTGTCCCCACAGGGGAGGTGCTCCAGCCCTGTGAAATACAGAGGCAGAAAGCTGAGAAGTGGCAGAACACTAAATAAAATTGTCAGTCCCAGTTCATTAGCCTGTTGCCAGACCTCCACCACGCTCTGCTGAGCTGGGAGAAAGGTCTGCAGACCAGTATGACCAGATTCCTCACTGGGTCTGCTTGGTGTAACTCGTGTGGCAGCAGCTTGGCTGGGGTTACGCTCCTTGGAGCTTGTTTTCCATGGTATCTGTCTTCACAGCACATATTCACGCAGTTATTTAACACAGTCTCCATTCTCACTGCAAAATATTCACCAGCTCTCTGGATGGAATTTTTATTTCCATCAGTGGAATGTATGAAAGGAATATAAACGAGGCCATAGAGAACCACAATGTTGCTTAGAGACGAAAGCCTTGCTCAGGGTGCACAGCTTTCATTAGAGGGAGCAGGAAGTGCAAACATGATGGCAGAGTTACAGAGATTATCTGTATAAATTGTGTTATCATTTAGCCCAAACAAACAGTGAGGAAAGGCTAACCCCCCCTCCCTTTGAAGACAATGAATAGTTGCTAAGTTTGACTTCTAATGAAAGCCATTTTCAGGCAAACACAAGATATGTACAGCAGTTGGTCCAGAAATGAAAATCTGGTTGTAACAGCCAAAAGTCAAAGGCAGCCATAAATACAGACCTTAATCTTTTCAAGAATCCCTTAACGAAGCCTATAAAACTGATTATATCTCCAGGCCTAACTCAAGTGCAAATTCTTCCTCAGAAATAAGTAACAGCCCTGCAAGCATTACTTGGAGACCAGTACAGGAACAAAGATTGAGACCACAGAGTACTGGTTTCGACCTGAAGACGGTGGAGTATGAATTACACTGCCTTTAGAATAAACAGCTAAGGAGCCAGCAGAACCTCAGCTGCATGGCAGCTTCTCTGAGAGGGAAACGATCTCCAGGAGCGGTCAGAGAGGGCTGAAGGAACACTGCATCATTCCTTTTAACACAACAGAAATGCTCTTTGATTATTTAAAAGCCAATTGCAAAGATCTGTCTTCAAAACCTCCTCTTGCAGGTTTAATGGCAGAGAGGTGCAAGGACACTTACCAGCAACACTCCAGCAGAGCAGAGACTTTTGTTTTAACAAAATCTATATTTATACGATTACATTTCCTATGGTTGAGGGCAGCCATAATTAATGGATTTCCCTCCTTCCCCTAATGCAGTCATTTGTCAATTTAAACACAGAATGTCCAATCAATTTTGATGTATTTAGTAAGCAATTTGTCAAAGAGTACTGCATACCAGTTAATATATTAATTCTTGTCACTGGCCTGCTTCTGACAGCTGCAGGTCATCTCCATAAAATTGGTCCTGATGAGCCTAAACCCTCGCCTGGAATATGAAGGTGCCCTTTCCAGAGCCAGAGGAGAGAAATCATATCTCATGTTATTCAATATCTATATTTGTGGTGGGTTTTTTTGGTTTGTTTTTTGGTTGGTTGGATGGTTATTTTATTTGGGGAGGGGGTATGCAGTTCTTGGTCTGATGTTTTTCATTAATTGTCCATGTTTCAGAGATTTCAGCTACAGTCCATTCCTCCAGCGCAATGAAAAAGTGAAGTTCAAAGAGGAAGGGGAAGGAAGAAGGAAACAAGAAGCCTGCAGCAAGGCTGTGAGACTTCCTGCTGCCAGGCAAAGTTACCAATTGTCGCTGCAGTTCCATTTTGTGCCATGCACATGTCTGTAGGAATGCAAACGTGCTAAAATGCAAGGTGCAGAAGTCAGAGCAAGGAAACAGGAGTTGAGTCAATCAAGTATGTAAGACTTTGGGTCATGGTAAGTGAGGGAAAAGTATTCACAGAGGCAAAATGAACCTGAATATGAACAGCAAATTGTCATGGACACGAAAAGCACACCTTAAGAGCAGGTCTCAAGAGTTTATCCTACCAGAAACATCTTAATTGCTAAGCACTACATGGGCAGAAGCAAGTGATTTTAAAGAACAAGTCATGATGAAGCTTGGTAGCTCTCTGAAGAAAGCCAAGTCTTCCTGTGGACAACAAAACCCCTCCTATCTCTCTCACACAATGCTCCTCCTGCTGTCAGGACTGTCCAGCCATACCAGGTGATGGGATTCATGTCAAGGAAAAACATCTAGGAAGAATAAAACATGACTTATGTTTCCTTCCTGTGTTGTGATTAGATTTAGGAGTTGCTCAGAACACAGGCAAATAAAGACATAAATAAGGTAAAATATTCTGTATTAAACCTCAGAAGGGTAGGAAAGAAACCTCTGGCACCTACCACCTTTTAGGACTGGTTACTACTCTGACCAACTGCAAAAAAAGCCTGAACTAGTGAGGAGCAGGATACTGATGCTTCCTGCAGGCCAGCAGGTTGTGGAGTTTAACATACAAATGCTCTTTCAAGCCATGAGCTTACAGATAGATCCAGAGCTCTTCGCTGCCCACTTTCTCACCTCTCTGCAGCAGCCAGGGCTGTGATAAAGCACTCAGGTAGACATGAACTGCATGCTCTGATCCAGGTTTCTGCAGCAGATGTCACAGATGACCTCAAAGCAACGAAACAGCTGTGCTAATCCACTTACAAATACCCTTGGGATAAAGGTCTTGGACACTTGTTGTACCAAATATTTCTGCAAACAATGGTTCCTTGTTAGCTGTGAATGTAACCTGAAGATGCTTTACAAATATTAAAAGCCGAACCCTGTGTAAATAACCCAATGCAGTGTTTGGAGAACATTCTCTTTTTATCACCAGAACTCACTGGCCTCCTTTATACTTTCCAGAGATTAAGGAAGATTTTGGTCCTGTGTTTTGGCATCAGACTACATATTTATGAGAACCTGCAGAGTGTAGTCCTCCGAGCAGCCCGCCAGACGTTTCATTGTTCCCTCCGTCTGCTGACAGAGGTACTCTGTGCTAAAAAGCACACTGAGTATTTTTCAATGACCCAGGGGGCAAAGGTCACTTATTATAAATGGATAATGAGACCTAATGCAATGTTCTGAGTGTGGACAAAGAAAGGGTCTATCCATACCCCCTTGTGACTTGGTCATTCAGGCTTTTATTTCCCCTGCACACTTAATGGAGCCAAACAATTGGCAGAAATGCTATACAGAAACTGAGAGAAACTGCTGTATTCTGCCTCTGATGGACAGATACAAATAGTGACCCTGAAACGGCGCCAGAATTCCTCTTACCACTAACGTGGCAGACAGATGCAACATTCACCCTAACCCCCTATTTAGCCATTTGCTGGCAATTAAACTTCCTGACGGAAGCGATAGCACATCAAACCACAGGCTTCAGCTAATGTCAGCCCCATTACACTGCTGCAGGTAAGCAGAGCCAGAGAACTCCTTTCTAGCGTGGCTTTAGCAGGGGGAAGGCTAACAGGTGTCTTGGGCTCCTTTGTGTGACTCCTGGTTTGACTCCGTCTCTTCAGGAACTTCACCGAGTAGCTTCAGATAGAACAAATCCAGCGGTCAAATAAAACTTCAAAGAAGATCAGATACACACAAACCTCTCTCCTAATGCCAGCTTTACTATGTCCTCTAAATACCTTTTTGTCTTTAGTGTTTATTATTCTATTTTTCTTGACATTCCAAACCCATCTTAAAGAACTAGCAAGGGGGTTAGACTAGATGATCTCCAGAGGTCCCTTCCAACCCCTACCATTCAATGAGTCTATAAATTCCTCTTATGTGAACTCAAATCTGGATGAAAATTCTTCATGTAATGGGAATAACACAAATTCATTGCTGGGTTGACACTCAGTATTCTTCCTTTTCAAAGTTTCCAGTACAAAACCATTTGCAATGTGTAGTATGGGCTTGCACAACTCCTTTCAGACATCCTCATTTGAATGTAGTGATCTCTATTTGTACAGTAAGATATTACACAGCCAAAACACAGCCTTGCAACGGCCTTTGGTCTCAAAGCAGAGTTGCATAGCTAGAAGTGGAATAAAATAAGGCAGGGATCTAGCCAAAAAGTTGTAGGCCAAAGGCACATTTTAGACAGTGTGATGAGTTATTCATTACTTTTTCATATCTTCCTTTTTTTTATGCTCACAGGAAAAAGGAAGATCCTAACCCTGCAGTTTTCCAGAACGTTTTCAGCTCAGAGCACATGCAACAGATGGACAGGTAGAAGCAGCAAATCTTAGCTGGCACCAGTGTTGCTTCTACCAGTCACATTCAGACATTCTGCCTTTTGGCCCAGATGTCCACTCTCTGCATTTTAAAATGCCTGTGTCATATAACATGCTGGCATTAGTTGCACTGACAACTGTGCAGAGGGTTTAGTTTCCCCATGGGTACCTTTACATATGCCAAGAGTTGTTCCCTTGTGAAACTTTGACTGCTTTATCACTTTGGTCTTGATGATACCCAAGATTAAGAGACAAAAAAAGAGAGAGACTTTGCTACTCAATATTCTTCCCTTTTTGGAACTGTTAACATAAAATATAGCATAAAGAGTCATTTATCTAGAAAACCAATCTAAAATACATGAGTTCAGATATGGGCTGTAAGATACAGGCATAGAAATGTTTCTGCATGTGCCATGCCATGCACATTGGCTCCCTGTGAATGATGTGGCTGGATAAGACACAGGAGGAGGCAGGTGGGCAGCCATCCCTGGAAGCGATGCCAAGGCTCCTAAGGGAAGCAGCTGTCTGAGACTCTGCCTGGAAGCAGCCCAGCAATCAGGAGTTCCAGGGCAGAGGGAAAGCGCAGATACACTCACTTGTCACTAAATATTGAACTCATGAGAGAAAAAGGCTAAAAGCACAAGAAGAAATGAAGTGAGGAAACCCTCACTTGAGGAGATCCGGTGGGTCACACTCGCAAAGCCTGCCAAGCACTCACATTTTGGCTCTGTCAGAGCCTCACAACTCTGGTTCATATAAAGAAAATAGCAACTGTTCTCTACCCCACCATTATTAACACAGTGGATTACACAAAGCCCTGTTCTGGGGTACAACATGGACTGAGATCAACATACACTGCAAAACTGACTCTGAAAGTCACACACAGCTTAAAACATGCACACAAGACAAGACAAGACAAAAAGTTGTCACTACTTACAGCCAGCCAGAAGATACTGGTAGTACTGCACAGCATCTGCAGCCAGGAGCAGTGGATGGTTTGCATTAAATGGTGGCTGGAGTTCATTCCACTGAGGAGTTCTGAGGTAAAACACAAGACTATTAATATTTTAGCTAATACAGAGAATGTAAATCAGTGTTTCTGTCATCACATGTAATTATCTATACAAGCTCACAAAATGTTTGTAATTATTTAAATTAGCTTGTTCAAACACTGCAAACACCACAGGCAGCTGAGCAGCATGAGCAAACCCTGCAGCCTGAGAGGCAAAGACAACGCCTGCGGCGCGTATTGCGCAAAGAAAACATTTTGGAGGCGGTTTAGATGAACTTGGGGGAGCAGATTTAGGACCATTTTATGTCATGCTGACGCTATATAAACACCCCCCAGAAAGTGGGGAACTTTTTTGTTCTGTTAGCCAGCGCTGCTTGGGTACTGGGAAGCCACTGAGCCCTTAAAAACTGTGAAAATAAAGCCGTGTAAAGTTAGGGACTATTGATCCAATTAGAATTTTCAATTCCATTACAACCTCCTCATTTCAACAGTAATGGGCTAGAAGTCTGTGTTGTAATTTTAATTAGGGTGGGCCATTCCTAAATAGCTTGGTAAATCAAGTATTGATCAACCTAGCCCAGCCATAAGCAGCACTAAGGAATATAGGAGCCAAGAAAAATCGATAGGGAAATATTTTAAAACGTCAGAAGCACTGACAACACTTTCTCATCAAGTTTGGTTTACTTTCTTCCATGTGTCAGGAATCATTTCTTCAGCTGTCTTAAGAAATGCTACCTTCAGCTACTCACAGGATAACTTGCCTAGTTCTTTGCAAGGCTTCGTGGTGGCAACCTCACTCCTGTCTCATGGCAGAGTTCTGGACTTTAACACTATTGAAATAATTGAGTTTAGTCCTCATATAAAAAGCTGAAGTACAACATGATCATTTGAAATCACCAGCTGATGAGGAGCCTTACTGATCCATAAACACGTTCATGAAGCTCCACATCTACAAAGTATTTTGATGCTCCCATTCAGACATAGGATCATAGAACATTAGGGGGTGGAAGGGATGTCTAGAGATCATAGAGTCCAACCCCCCTGCCAAAGAAGGATCACCTAGGGCAGGCCAGACAGGAATGCATCCAGACAGGTCTTGAAAGTGTTCAGAGGAGGCTCCACAACCTCTCTGGGCAGGCTGCTCCAGGGCTCCAACACCCTCACAGCCTCACAGTAAAGAGGTTTCTCCTCATGTTGAGGTGGAAGTTTCTATGTTTCAGCTCATAGCCATTGTTCCTTATCCTATCACTGGGCACCACCAAAGAGAGCCTGGCAACTTCATCTTCACACCCACCCCTCAGATATTTATAGACATTGATCAGATCCTTTCTTAGGCTTCTCCCCTCAAGGCAAAACAGCCCCAGATCTCTCTTTCTTTCTTCACAAGAGAGATGTTTAAGTCACTTAAACATGCTTGTAGCTCTCTCTTGGACTCTCTCCACTATATTCCTGTCTCTCTTGAACTAGGGAGCCAAAAACTGTAAGCACTGACATTCAAGGTAGGCTTGAATTTGCTATCAAGAGTCCTCTCTATAAAAACAGAGTTGAAAACCACAACGTACTTCATTTACTGCTTCCAAAACGAAAGCTCACAACCATTTTCTGGACAAAAAGAAGGAAAAAAGAATGAGCTACCTAACCAAAGTCCAGCTGGCTCTTGGGCAGGTCATCATCTCCAGAGGTGTGTCATCACTGATCTTGGGAGCAGTGCTGAGGGGACGTGGTTCCAGTACATGCTCCACCAGGCTGCCGTAACAACTGATGATATACAGCGACTCCACTACGAACTGCTTGGACTGATCTATTTGCAAGGAGAAACAAAATCTTACTGCAATGGCTCAGCAGAAGCAGGAGGGAAAAAAGGCATTTACAGATGCAGTGGACTTCTTAATCTTTTAAAACTCTTGCCTTTTTATTTCTGCAATCCAAAATATGAATTAAAAGAGAAAGAGATGGAGACACAGAGGAAGTTGTACAAAGCACACAGTTTCCCCCTTGTTTCCAAAAAATAGGAACACCTCATGTAAGAGAAGGTGGGACAGAGTTTCTCATCAAAGTTGTGTTCAGGTAATCACACATTGCCAAACGTAATTCTGCCTGTTAGCTTTAGCAGAGGTGTCTCACCTTTACCTGACAGTGAAACTTCATGTAGTGTCCTTAGTCTGAACTTCCACAGTTTGCTTTCTGTCATTATGTCATAATAAAAGGCCAATTATTTGTTTTCACTAATTCATATTCTTGTCAATTTTTCTATTTACCAAAGCCACCCTTCTCATATTCCCCAAAATCTCCATTGTCACTGAGTTTAAGGAACAAAGCTAACAGACAAATAGACTCATAGAATCACCAAGGTTGGAGAAGACCTTTAAGACTGAGCCCAAGTGTAAAGCTCTTTCTGCTCAGAAGCTATCACAAAATGGGAAAATAAAATAGAAGATGGGAATGGAAATTGAAATTCAAGTCTTGTTTTTGTAACACACCAACCTTTTTCTCTTTTCAGACCGGGATTGTTTGCAAACCATGACCTTGATGATCCAAAGACTGCAGCGACACAAAATTCTCCTCCCACAGACTTACTGGGTGAAATCTGTGGAGCTGGTTTGGATTTGCTGGAGAGAAAGAAGGAAATAAAATTATGAAGGTTAGCTCTGAAAAAAATGAAGATGTCCCTTGCTTATTAAGCATTTTAAGATATTAACTCAGAGGTGGTGACTATCTACAGCTACCATAAGAGTCAGCAGGGTGTACAGATACTTAGCGCTTCTTGGTAACAGGTCCTAAGTTCTCCTTGCTCACCGAACTCATTAACTCAAGGAAGAGAACTGCCTCGTAATGCAGAATTAGTTTTACTGTTTAAAAGACCAAATATTGAATATTTCCACTGAATAGAAACAGCTTCTGAAGTGAATACAAACATTCCTAATTGTAAGCCCTTTGGGAATGAAAATACAGATTCTGGGTCAGTCCTTCCAGGTGGTTGGTGTCTTACATTTTCAGAAGAAGCTCCCAATTACTGCACACACTGATTGCTGATCAGCACAGTCCTGATGGCACTGAAAGTGTGAGGGTGGATGTGACATGGGGAAATGGGGAAGAGGGAACAACATGCTGAGGATACAAGGCAAAGGAAACAGTGAGCTAGGTGTTAAGACAAATGAGGAATTCTGTCACATAAACAGAGATGAAGTTGCATTCCCCTCTGAAACTCCACAGTGTGCACACAGCACAATGGTTTATAATGTTTCATTCAGACATCATTCAGTGCTTCAGATTCCTGCTTACAGGAATCCAAAGAAAACATTCTGCTTTGTATCAGCTCAAAACTATGCTCAGAGCATTGCCCATTTCCTCAGTTCATTAAACCAGGATTTCACCCTTTCCTTAAGAGAAAAGCTGCTGGAGAAGTTCACAAAGGATTGTTCCTACTCCTCTCTCTTCCTTTTTTTCACCAGTCTTTTTAATTGGATTATTTAACGTTTCTCTCTCTACTTTATTTCACTGCTCCCTTCTCTTGCTACCTCTTCCTTCTTTCTGTAAGAAAACCAAATTAAATCAAAATTATTCTCCAAGCTGAAACTCCTGCACCTGCCCAAAGATCTGTGTCTTGGGCCCTCATAGTTCAGTCTTGATCTCTCTGAAAGAAATGGCAAAACTCTTACTGATCTCCAACACTTCATTTCCTCCCAACCACTAGCTGTAGTAAGTGACACATGGAAAATATGCATAGCTAAAAACCCAGAGCCTCCACCATCCCTGCCATCCACCCTGAAACATTTTAACTTGAACTCACCTAGAGCAGCAAACACTTTTTTTGCAGCACACCAGAAAAGAGGTCACTTAGGAAAATGGGAGAAGGGACTAATTGTCTGCACTTGTGCTGTATGCTCAGAGCCAGCTTTCTGAAAGGGATTTACAGCAAGTGTGACTGAGCTTCCCAGCACCTGGTGCTGTGTTACTCTGGCAGTCTTACAGATAGACTTGCTAAAGCACAGAGGGGCTAAGCTACCTGCCATAATTCACACACACAACAAGCCTGTGGTCACACCTTTCATGTAGAAGGAAATAATCATCATCATCCTTTCCAAAGGAATTCCATCACACTGACCAGAGCCAATGGAAAGATTCAGACAAAGTTTCCTGGTCTTAGATCAGCCTTGAAGCACTCTGCAGGCAGGAGAAGCTAGAATGTCCCAAAAGAGCAATTGCAATCTATAGTCAGTAACTCTGATATTGAACCACCACAAAGCACTTAATATCCAAGTGTTCAAACTACAGCTTTGGATTCCTGGGTCAGAAATCTGTGCTCCAAAAAGTTCCTGACTATAAATCTGTTCCCTTGCTTGCAGTGGCACTCCATGAGCTGTATTAGAATCTTTTAATTGATATTAACATATGACATATTTAATTCAGAACAGATTCCTGACACTCTGAAATAGTCATCTGTGACAGAATCAATATTTTTAAGCAGTTCTGGAACTAACTCTATTAATAACTGGGTTTAGCTCTCATCTTCCAAATATTCATACAGTAATATACCTGCACCATCCCTGGAGGTGTTCAAGAAGTATGTGGATGTAGTACTTTGGGACATGGTTTAATGGCCGTGGTGGTGTCAGTTTGAACTTGATCTTAGAAGTCTTTCCCAACCAAGACAATTCTCTGATACTATAAACCTTAGAGGAAATGGTCTAAGCTACATTCTATTTACATCACATCTTTTAGACACGCATCTCTCATGGCATGCATGCATTTCAGTGTCGGTTTCAGTGCCAAAACATTCTCCCTTCAAGAAGGATGTTTTGTAGACAGAAAGAGCAGACCTTGTAAACCAGGATTATTCATGTGGTGAAACTTAGTCCTGCAGAAAAATAACAACCACCAAACAAAAATGCCCAGTGCATCCTGCTGGTTTAGACACATCTCTGAAAGCACTGACAAGATGGCAACAACTCCATTCTGAATGTTAACACAACTAAGGAATCTTTCATTCTAACACCATTTTGCTTTATCTCCATGTCTTCATCAATACATTCCAACCCAAATTTCCTCCCTTCAGTAAACCTCCAAAGCCCACTGATTTCCAGTATCAGTAATGCCATTAGAAAAACCACATTTTCATGTCACTGTGAGATTTTTAACAACTTGGAAACTATAAATCCTCATTATTATGTAGATGCAAAATCCTCTCAGCTTTACAAAGGAGAACAGAACAATAATGTTGAAGGTAGGTGGTGAATGACTTGTTTCTGCTATGAACTCCTGCTCTCTGCTTGCTCCTAGCTTGTCAGCACTTCATAAATTGTTCCAAGAACTGAAATGAAGGCAAGTTTGGCCTCCCTTTTAAAACCAGCTAATTTCCAAGACTCTTCACAACATAGTAACTTCCTGAAGATCGTACCCTAACCTTCAAAAGACTGTAGCATATTTTTACTGAAAGGAGAAGAGAAGCAACCTGTTGGGAATCAACAATTAAAACAAGAAAGTGAAGCTAATGGGACCAGAACACTCACAGATTGAATTGGGTTGGAAGGGACCCTCCAAGGTCATCCTGTCCAACCCCCTGCAATGAGCAGGGACACTTCCAACTAGATCAGGCTGCCCAGGCTCACACTGAGTTTGACCTTGAAAGACTCCAGCAACCCCACTTTTGATTTTGAATGTCTCCAGGGACTCCACTCACCTTTATAATTTCAGTCTTCCACATCAGAAACAACAGCACTATGATTATGACACAAGGAGGATTAAAAAGCAGTGTGCTGGGGCTACCCAGCTACACCAAGAATTCAGTGAGACACAGCAGTGTTTTTACCCCAATTTACCTCTGCAGAAACTCACAGCAAGCAGAACAATAGTAATAACAACAACAACAAAAATCTTTCCACTATGTAGCTCTTGTTCTGCTACAAATTTAATAAGAGCTGTGCCTCAGCTGAAGACCATGCTCATGTCATTTTGATTACCAACAGCTGACACTCACCTATCCCAGCTGAAGTCAATAACTAAGCCACCTGCTAATCACAGAAGAGCTAAAGACTTGAAAACTAAAAACTGAAAGGCAAGTTAATCCCAAATTCCACAGTATTTAGGGAAATGTGTGTTGATGATAGTAAATAACTTCTCTAACAGTTAGTCTGGGGGGACTGTTTCCATTTTGAGTGTAGAAGCACAGAGATGTGGATGTGTACATGTCCAGTGAAAAGCACATGTGAGCACTTCCCACTGAACTGGCACAAGAACTGATGGCAGCAAAGCAAAGAAGAAATTTAAGACAACACTTTGTCAGGGCTTAAAAAAGAAATGAAGAGACAGAGCAATGGCATGCAAGTTCTTTGATGCTGGCAACACAATAAGAGGAGATTAAAAGCTACAGAAACAATTCAGTTCTACCACTTGTTGACTTTGGTAATGAATCAAACTCTGCCATAATCTCTGGAAATGCCTTGTGTTAGCTCTTTATAAAAATGAGAAGTAATGACAAGATTTAACTAGTCAACATTTTTTACTATTGTTTATTTTTCTGCTTTATGGAGGAAGGAATTAATAAGAATTAATGCTCTTAAAATAGTTTGAAAATCAGAGACAGCTATGAAAACCAGGGGCTATGCAGTACAGTGATGGAGTGTTTATAGCTTGGGGAAGGGACCTCAAAGATCATCTAGTTCTAAGCCCCCTGACATGGGCAGGGACACCTTCCACTATAGCAGATTGCTCAAGGCCTCATCCAACCTGGCCACGAACACCTCCAGGGAGGGGGCATCCACAACCTCCATGGGCAACCTGTTCCAGCATCTCACCACCCTCACTGTAAAGACTTTCCTCAAAGAACTCATAAAATGCTGCTGGCCCTTGAATTTGTCTTTCAGTTCAGAGTGAAACAAGTTGCAGGACTATACTATACATGTATCTATTGCATATATAGATACCATGAAGGAACTGCTTTACAAATCCCAACATTATCAATCAAACAGCAAGAGCCTGCACAGGCTGAGAATCAGATTGCTTTTACATTCCAAACAAACAGGTCTCAAATGCATCAGATTCATAAACCCAAAAGCACTCCTCCAGAGGTCCACAGCTAAACCCACTGAAATGGAAATGTGGATGAGTTCTGGAGGTCAAAGTTTTACCTAGACAACATAAGCAGCAACAAAAGTATCAGGAGACAAACACTGCATGAAATTTGCAATTACACACAGCATTACTGCAAAAGCAGATCTGCCTCCAAAGACATAAATTTGAATTAATTTATCATTGTGCCTAAAACCAGAAAACAAAGACATGTTTCCAGTTGTCAAATCATGAATAAAGCAAGAAAATAAATGGTAGGCTCCTTTATTTGCCAGGCAGCAAGCTGTCAAACCTCCATTCATTTTGTTTACACAATTTTAGGTCTCATTAAGACCTTAATGGAAACAACATGGGTTCTTCCCCCACCCAAAGTGTGTTTTTTATCCTAATTTCTCTGTAGGCTAGTAAAGACCATACTTTTGAGCTAGCACTGGCATTAAACAAACCACAAAAGAGGCTTGTGAAAGACAGGCAACGATTTTTGGGTCTATTTCATACATTCCCTCTTTAATCTAGGCCTTTTAATCTTGCCTCAACCTACAGTAATTTCTGCTTCATGCAGGGGGTGACCAACCAGGCCATTTGCTAAGACAATCCACTTTCAAAACTCTTCTTCCACAGCCTTTTCAGTTCTTAGATCACCAGAGGAAATACTTAGGGGCATTGCAAACCACCTTTAGATATGGTTCTTGGGAAGACTACTTCAGTACCAGGTGTTCTCCTGGAATAAGGCAATGCCACTTTCTCTCCTTGAGTGTCCTATGCAGTGCCTTTGCTTCTCCTGTCGTTGGCAGAGTTCCTACTTTCCACTCTACCCTTCTCTTAAAAGTCACCCAGTGAAGCTCTTAAAGACTTCTTTCTGCCAAGGGTAGGATTTTGGGAGAAAAAAGCAGGTGATAGATGTGGAACAGACTTTTAGTAGTAAAGAGCTACACACTACCATTCTAACAGAGAGCTGGTAAGTACCCTTAGCTGAACTTTAAAAACAGCCCCAAACCCCAACAACCTCCCACCCTTCCCCTCCAAAATAAAACCTCCTGGCTGAAAGTTTCTGCATTTTCTAAGCAAATTTTAAGATGTTCAAACTTCTCCCATTCTTGTTGCCTAAAACTGCTGACCTGGCTTATTTTCAACAAGCCATCACTGATGCTTTCTCTCTGTAAGCAACTCAGTGCTACAATAATAAAAGGAAGCTATATGGAATCACAGAATGGGTTGAGTTGGTAGGAACCTTCAAAAGCCATCTAGTCCAACCCCTAGACAGAAAAGGAGAAGCTTGTTTGGGGAAGATATGTCAATCATTTTTGCCCATTATTGGGGAAAGAATTTTGCCCATTAATGGGGAAAGAATTTTTTCAACCTCTGCGCTACTTAAAAATTAATTGCCCCTCTCAAAGGCAACAAAGACTAAAGAAAGAGAATGCATTTCACACAGAATCACAGAGTGGGACCTCAAGAGATCACGGAGTCCAACCCCCCTGCCAAGGCAGGTTCACCTAGAGAAGGTTGCACAGGAATATGTCCAGGTGGGTTGGAATGTCTCCAGAGATGGAGACTCCACCACCTCCCTGGGCAGCCTGTTCCAGTGCTCCAGCACCCTTAAACTAAAGAAGTTCCTCCTCATGTTTAGATGGAACTTCCTGTGTTCAAGTTTGTGCCTGTTACCCCTTGTCTTCTTTGGCAACGCTTGATGGTGAACAAACATCCATAGTTTAAAAACGAAGTTATGCAGAGCTTCCACCTATGGATCAGCCATGCAAACAAACACATTTAAACAAAACAAAAATCAAACCAAATGTAAAAAAGTTTAATCACAGAGGACAGCAAATGAGTTATAGGCATGCTGGGTTTGAAGTGGGAACTCACCATGGAGCTTTTATGGAAAAACATCCTGCTCCAAACAGGTAAGGTCTTCACAGAAAGGGGAAAAATGCACAGAAATTAGATGACAACTCCATTACCAACAAGTACACTCTATAGCATGCTAGTAAGATTTATGCAGAAGGTAAACAAAATCATCTTTTATAACCACTCATGATGCCCTGCAAGAGATGTCTCCCTCCAATGCAACCAGCATGCTGACACTCTCACACACCACTGCTCACATGAATGGTCTCCACTGACAAGGCCACCAACCCCCCCCCCCAGAAGCAGGAGCTGACAGGGTAGGTTCCTCATGCACAATGGCCGTGACCAAGGCAATGCACCAGTTGCAAGCAGGCTTTGAGGTTATAACTCCGGTTAGACACAGCTCAGCTTTCCTTCCTGAAATCTCCTGACAAGTCTGAGGCAAAAGCAGTCTGGGGTTTAAACAGACCTTAAAGTCAAAACCAGTAGAAAAAGTACATGAGCAACAAATACTTGGGGGTCTTCCACAACAGCCTGAAGGGCTGAGTGGGACAGTTACAAGTCTCCTAATGAAAAGCTGCAGGTTCCAGCACAACCTTTTAGAGTCAGCCCTTTTTGCTAGGCTAGAAACACACCAGTGAATTCAAACTGATTAGCAACTGTGAGACACAGCAACCTTATCACTTATTACAAAGGCATCTTCAGAAGCACCTGATACAGAGCTCAGTGGTTCTGGCCACATATCTCCACCATCATTTTATTTGACTTTTTGTTCAAGTATTTTGCACAGTGTAGAGTTTCACAAACCCTCCATTAATTGTAATTTTTCATGGTATCTGCCTTGGTTTTAACAGCTCCTCTGAAAAAAAGCCATCACCATACTGGCATTGGCGTGAAATCTGGCAAGGAGGAGCAGGAGGTAAATTTAGAGCTACTCCCATGCTCAAGGCTTCTTTGATGCTCATTGGGCATGCAGCATCACCCCCAAAATGGCTGAAGAAGTGATTTTGAAGACTCCAATGTGTCAATTCTCTTCTTCTAATGTGACCCAGAGTTAAATTCTGCCTAGTTGAACCAAGTGAAATAATTCAGGCAATGAACTAACAGAAAAGATCTGTCACAGAAGGATGTATAAAGCACTGAGCCATGTATCTATACAATTAAAAGGAGACCAGCCTGATAGGAAAGAATTCTGTGAGCTAAATTTGACACTGAGTGAAGACATGCTCTCAAAACCAAAAAAAAACTCTCATGTGAAGGTACAAATCTAAAACATTTACTCTCCCAACATGCAGAGATGTAAAAAAAACCAATAAAGTAGAATGTTGCAGGAAAAAACACACAACTATTTTTAAATTAAGGCCAAAAACCATATTGAAGATCTTTTGAACTCCCTGTAATGGACCAGCCCTTAGCTGAAATAGAAGTTTGGTTAACACTCTGGGGGAGAGAGCTCATTTAGCTGCCTTCCTAGACAAAATAGATCATCTTTGGACAGTGATAAAACCCAATTAAATGGATTGGGCTGTATGCATGGTGCCACCTCCTACACAGTCAAGTTGAAGATCATTCCAATGCCTCAGCAGAAGCTCATTCCATCACTGTTGTACTGTTTAAACATTTAATGGAGAGCTAAATCTCCTGCACAACCCATAGCCAATATAATCCAAAACCTGGGATGTACCTGGTGCAAATTTGCAGAGTCACTGGAGAGTGGCTGAGTTTGACTGGGAGCTTAGAATGGTTACATGATGATTTTGGATGTTTGGGCAAGTGTTATTTCCTTCTCTCTGCCTCGGTTTCTCTGTCTGCACAAAGCAGGCAGCAAATGACATTTAGCTGAGCTCATTGGAAAAGCTAAGTTAGGCCTCCTTTTTCTGGACAATGTGCTGTGTCAAGCTGATTATATTTGCAAATTAACAATTTCTCTCTACTTTACAAATTCAGTCAGGTGGATCCACGCTTCAGTGGAAGGTTTTGTTCGTTTGGTTGTTTTTAGTAGAGATACAAAACCTTCTATCAGAAAGAAAATGTACTTACACTCCCACAGACTGCAGCAGAGGCTTATGAAAAGCCTGATGTGCGAGAGAGACAACTTACTATTTCCTCTCTGTTCTCAAGATGTGATTTATTTCAAGATGACCCTTTTCTTTTCTTTTCTTTATGATATTTACATAAGCAATTGTTTCTCACTATTTCCTTCACACAATATGGATGGCATGCTAATTGAGGGAAAGAATGTACAAATTACAGGATAACCCAACCTTGAAAAGACAGCACCAGATGGCTGCGCTCAGTGACAGTCACAGAGCAAAGCCAAGGCAAAAAACTCACTGAGGTTCCCCCTTCCCAGAGCTACTGTGAAATTCCAACAGGAAAATTATGGATGGAAGATGATTTATGATTCAAAATCCCAACAGAATGCTCCTAACTTCTGATCTGATTTCTGAAGTTTAACAACTGCAGAAGTGAAGCACACTTTGCTTTTGTGTCACCGTGTTTAACAAAACCAAAGCTGTTCAAGAGCAGTGCAATGGGCACTCACTCCAGCCCCCATCACTCTGTCCCCATAGCTGGACTCCTCTCTCATAAACAGGGACATCTGATCAAAATTTACTGCAAATAGCTGCATTTCAGATCAATTACAAACCACTACAGCTTGCTTTATTACCAAAAGGTATTATTGAAGGTGACACAGAACAGATCCAAGAAATGTGCCAGAAGGAGAATGTCTGGCTTCAACACGCAGGAAAGCTGAGCTATTTGTACTGATTCTTTCAGCTTTACCTTTTCATATTAATTTTTTCCCCCCCTTGGCTTTTTTAGGTACTTTTGCCTGCTTCATTGTATGATGACATCATGCCTTAGCACTCCTTATTTTTGTTTGCTTCAGTAGTAGAACGTTTGGGTAAATTAAGCTCTCCAAGTCATAATAAACCAAGCAGGTATCAGTGCTTTTCAGTATATAAAATAGAAGCAATGAGAAACACCAAGATGATAAAATTGCATCAGACACTTTACCTACTTTCCCCCTTCCTTTTGGGGGGACAGGATGAGGAACAGATAGAGTTTCATGCTTTAAAAACCCCACTATCTAAATCTGTTGGATGGGAAAAAAAAACCCACCCTAAGGTTTATTCCTTTTCCTGTAAGATACATTGGATGTGTCTGCTTTGACAAGAGCCAGCTAATGCAGGTTACATCCTGGTGTTTCACTAAAGCTACAGCGAATTTGAGACTGAAGTCTGATACAAATATAATGACCACATCCCTTGAGAAAATTAAAACAAATGCTGCTGTCAGAGAAACCAACTTCTACAATAGTTTTTCCTCGGGGGCAATTACTGTAGCTTTTATTTCCCTCCTTCCTATTACAGCTCAGCTGTGTCCCCACATTCTTATGAACTGGAAACTAACTACAACCCATTCCACAAACACAAGGAACACTTATAAAGCCACTGCAAAGCACAAAGCTGTCTTCTAACATATTCACTGCCTTTTATAGACAAGCAAGAGATGGATCATAGAGCTCTTCCCCTTTCAAATCTATAAGCTCTTTGTAATGGGCAATGAATTAACCCATTCACCAGACTCCAGAAGGAATTCAGCATTACTATTAAAACTCTGGGAGGGAAACTGAGGCACAGATATAGAAAGACTTATTAAATCTAGCTCTTTGATTGTCTTACATCCCCCTAATCTTTAAAACATAAGATGCTTCCTCACTCAGTGTTAGAGCCCCGTAGGGAAAGCCTATCTGCTCCTCAGAATGTGCTGACAATACAAACTACAGGCAAGCCAGTCAATGGGATGGCAAAACACAGGGACAAAAATGAAGTGGAGAAATTACAATGAGAGACTTGAAAGAGCAGAGGAAGAAGCAGAGGGCAGGGAACAAGAAATGACAGTGATGGCAAAATGGAGGCAATGCTCTGAGAGAGTGCTGAGAATGTGATTTGTATCCAGAGAGTTGAGTGAGCCATCAGGAAATGTTTCAAAATCTGTAAGCTTGCATGGAAGGGGGTGGGGGGGTGGGGGGAGTGGGGGGAAGGCATCTGTGATGAAGAGTGCAGTAATGACCCAACTCCAGATTCTGGTCTTTCATTCCCACAGGGTTACAGTGAACACTTCTAAAAAATGTGCTGCCATTCCACCTGCAAGTACAATGACATGACACACTTTGCAGCTCTGCTCCAGACAGATGATATTAAAAGCCCTGATCAGCCCTTTTGGTACCTTAAAAAAATATGCTGCTGTCTTGGATACTAACAGAACAAAACCCAGCTTGACTGTTTGGGGTTTTTTTGGTTAATAACACCTGCAAAGCTGGAGGAAGATCTCTAGCATGAAAGCATTAAAGAGCACTGATCAGCCCTTTTGGTACCTTAAAAAATATGCTGCTGTCTTGGATACTAACAGAACAAAACCCAGCTTGACTGTTTGGGGTTTTTTTTGGTTAATGAAACCTACAAAGCTGAAGGAAGATCTCTTGCATTAAAGAAGCTTTTCATTATAAAAAGCAAAGGAAACGGCCAAACCCAGGCCAGCCAATTAAAGGGTGTTCTTTTAATCTTGCCTTTTTGTCACTTTTTGATGAATGGACTGCAACAGATTACATTTTAATTCCTTAAAAGTAGCAACAGCAGAAAAAGGAAATCTGCTTGGAGGGCCGCCCTGCCCTGCCTGCGAAGCCCAACTGCTAGCGAGTGCCTCTCCGCTTCTGATCACTGCACAATCACAAGGTTAAGCAGCTGCTCCCAAAGAAGAGCCTTGTTCCCTCGGAGCAGCGCTTAAAGGTGCTGACCATGTAGGTGTAAATACATCTGTCTTTTGCCATTTGCAGTAATACATGCCTCCTACACTTCTCAGAGCGAGGCAGATGGTCCCTGTCCTGTCTGAGCCTCACACTGCACAGACTCACAGCGCTCCGCGTTTCTGGAAATACGAGGGCAGATGTTAAATATGTTAAACACACGCTTTGCCCCCTGGAGGTTTAAGTTAAGGCTGCTGTCTCAATTTGGTCATTTTAGGCATGCCAGGCTTCTTGGATCCTAGGCATTCTTCTTAAATCCCCGCTTCAGAAGTACAGCTTTTCATGTTAATTTCGTGTCCTTTCATCAAACCGTTTGGACGCAGAACAAATGAAGGAAGCTCTCAGCTTAGCGCTGCACAGCTCCACGGGCTTCACTGAAAATTATGATCCTCATTCATGAAAACTCTATTTACACAGCAGGGCATTTCCCATGCCTGTTGTTTCCCCCCCTCCCTGTTACATAAGCCTCGTGGAATATTTTAAATTCAATTAGTTACCAAAAAAAATCACACCAAATAACAGGGCTGGGGAAGGTTTGTTAACAGCAACACTCACTTCAAGGAAACTCCAAATATGAACACTCTGAATGTGTGTACAATAGCTAAGAATAAATGTTTAAATAGACCAGAATAATGGACAGAATTGAATATAAATGAAGCAGAATAATGCAGAATTCTCATATTTGCAGGGGTTGTAGGAGAGTTTGCTGGTGACCACAGCTTTAAGGCCTCTGTAAAGCCCACTGCATGATTTACCATTACAAACCAAGTGCTGCTTCTCAAATCACCATCCTCACCAGCGCTCCTATCACCCTACCTTCCTCCCTGAAGGCCCTCTGATGGCTTTTTATTTTCTTGCCATGTCTTCTCCTAGCTAAGTGTCTATTTAATTTCTGTCTAATTTGGAGGAGTTTACTAACCCAGCCCAGAATTACATTTCTGTCCTCTGACTGCACTCTTCCAGACACCTTCAGGTATTTTCTCTCCTTGAGGAACTGTAACTTCCTGCTAATCTCCACGCACACACCAACCTCTCTCTGATCCTGGCTCCCTTCTTGTCCTTTCTCAAACCTCTCTATGCCAGGTCCAATGAAATTTGTTGAAATTGTAGCAGGGGAAAAAAAAAAAAGGGGGAAAAAAAATAAACAGCTGAAAAGTGTAGCTATGTTGCCCTCGTATTGTTTCTTTGCTGTTTCACAGGTTCCATTTACAGTTGTCTGTGGAGTTCAGGAAGTTATCTGCAGACAGCCTCTGTGCTTTGGGCAACTCTGTGCCCCCAGTTCATGATCTGGCTCAACAAGCCTAATGAAATTCCAGTTTACAGCAGCGTGAGTGGGACTGGATTGTTAGGCAGACAGAGAGAGAGATCCACATGTGTAGCTGTGAATACACAGGTGAGCTTCAGGACATCATCATGCATGCTTAGCACACTAAACAAAACAACAATGGATCTTACTCAAGCACAGACTATGGGAATTACCCAGGGAGAGAGGGAATATCCCCAAGCTCTTGCTTGAAAAGTAATTCCTGGTTCATGCAACAGAAAGTGAAGTTCACCTCACTCTAGAGCTCGAGCAAGAACCCACTGAAGCAAGCAAGCCAGTGCCTGCACCCTTCTGCCAAAATGCAGGGGAATGTTAGCAACCTTCTCAATTGTTTTTGTCCAACCACATGCCACAGCCCATCAGTTTTTCTCAAAATATAAAAGAAGCCAGCTGTAAATGAAAGGATCTGACTTGTAACTAGAAGATGATCAGGGATTTGAACACCTAAAAAAGGGGAGGGGGGATAAAGTTGCCCCCCCCCCCCTCCAGCTTTATGCATTAATTGCAAAAGGCTGAAGATTTTAAATCTAGAAAGATAAAAATATCAATTATTGAACAGCATCAATTAACTTGAAATTGTTAGAGTCTGTGAAGCTCACAAAACCTTCTGAGTTATTGAGCAGAGAGATATTTAGTAGAGCTTTCTTTGCACCACAAATATTTTGAAGTGCTTTATCATGGCACAGTGAAAAGTACCAAAGTGCAGCTGGCTCTGAACTGGAAAGTCCACACGTGAATGTCATAGTACAGAACAGTCACTTCAGAGGAAAAATAAGGTCAGGAAAACAGGAGGATGAAATTTTGCCTTCATGCTCAACCTGCCTTACTGTCTTCCTTTTCTGATAGGCAAAAATCGTTTCTGGTTGAAAAGTTTGGAAGTCAAAAGAAACAGACTTTGGAAGGAAAACCAAAACAACAAAAAACCCCAACAACAAACCAAAACAGTAACCCCACACCTTATCCTGATTGAATACAGCTCTGCTTATGTTTCATACCAATTCCTGGTGTGAAACCTCTCCTCATGTCAGTGTACAGCATTTCCCATCTGGTAGACTGCAAGGAAATGAGCCACCAAATGAATACCCCTGGATTGTTACAGCTTTGTTTTCAGGTTTGGTTTATTTATCTGATGCTGGTTTCCTTTTCTTGTCTCCTCTTCTCCTCACCCCTCCCCTCCTTCTGTTGGCATTAAACTGCATACACCGAAATTAAACTCAGGAATCAAACCAAGTCCCACTAGCAACGCAGACTTTTCCTGCATTAATTACAAGAAAGAAAGGTTTATGAGGAAGGATTGTGCGGCTCACTTACCCTGTGCGTTTGGTGATGGTCCCTAACGTCATTGGCTGCTTGATTTGAGCAAGAGGCAAGACCACAGTCAAACTGGGAAGAGGCAGGAGGCGAGGGTTCCCAGGATTATTGTTTGTGAAGTTATTGTAAGTGTCTTGGCTGTTCAGTTTACCTTGATGGGAGAGAGAGATGCAAGAGAACACATTACTTTCATTTTTCCTTCGGCTATCGTTCTTTAACAGCTGCTTGAAATAAGCCATTGCCAAAAAATGAAAACTAGAAAGAACAAAAATAATGAGCTCTTGTTGTCAGCAAAAACACACCTAAAGAAGTCATCTCTCTCAGGTGAAAAAATAAATGGCAGTGGAAGCAGCAAATATTGATTTTTATGTAAGGGGATTTCCATGGAGGGGGAATTATTCTTGCTGCTGCTGCTTGCCTGACACTTTTGTTCACCAGAAAGTTTTCAAGTTCAATTTGAAGAACAAGTTCTGGATTTCAGTTCTCTGGTAAGAATATCTGGAAGGGGATTCTTTTCCTAAAGCGCCACATACAGTGTTGGCAACTGAAAAGTCCTCAGAAGGTTGCTTTTGTTGTCCCTACGGCACACATCAGAGTAATCTGCTGAGCAAAGACCAGAGGGAAAATCACAAATAACGATAAAATAAAGCCAGGCAAAACTGCATGAAAGAAATAAAGTACCCAAAAAGTACCAAACTTCACATTCATTCAACAAAGATGAAGTTAAAAAAAAAAACAAAACCCAAACATATAGGTACTTAAAAAAAAGGAAGGGGAAAACGTAACCAGAAAGGAAAAAAAAAAGTCCCCACAGCCCTAAATTTAGCTCGTTTCAAAGAGCTCTGTGCTGGATATACGCCCAGTTTAGATATGCTTTCTTGCTTTCTGTATCATTCTGTAGTCACAACCTTTCATTCTTCAGTTAGAAAAGGAAACTAGCTACAAATTTCATGGAGAGTAAAGAAAGAAATGCGAGGAAACCGAAGAAAGAAGTTAAACAACAACAACAGGGGGGAAAAAACGGGGGCGGGGGGGCAGTCTGTTTAGAACAGAATCAAAAGTACTTTAAATAGACAAGCAACCATGAATTAGAAGGTTTAGATCATTAACTTGTTTTTCTGTGTTCCTATAATGCTGTGAAACGCTGGCTTTGTTCTTAATCAAAAGGGAGCCATATTGGGAATTAGGTTCCTAAACAACCGATGCATTCTACACAGATATTATACAAATCCCAGGCCAAATCCATACAATCTGACTGAAGAGCAGCCACCTTTTTTCAAGGAAGAAAAACAGCACAGAAAAGGGTTTCTCACAGGAAGCTGCCTGAAAAGCTTTAATGGTACTTCAGATGGATTGAAAATAGGAAAAGGAAGGCAGAAAAATCTTAATGAATGTCTCATCATCCTAAAGACACTCAATGCTTCCTTTACCCTCCTTCTAATACTATATAACTGTAAGCTTAGGGGGAGGGATTTGTTTGGGGTTTGTTTTTTCTACAAAGTCCACAGCCCTCTGCATCTTGGGGAGGAAAAAAAAGCACAATAACAAAACTGATGAAATTACCAAAGTGTATTTCACGTTAAGCACCTGGGCTGAACGTTGGTCAAGCCATTTTGAGAGCAATAGCAAAGCTTCAAAGACTAACAACCCCACTGAAATCTCAGGCAGCAGATTTCATTAACAGCAATTTTCCTGCACCAACTTTGAATAAAAAGAAACAGGAAAGGATTTAGGGCTGGGGGGGGAGGGGGGGAAGGAAAATAAAGCTCAGTTTTAAATGAAGATTGAAATGCAATTAAATATTTTTTTTTAAAGATTAGTTTCATAATGCATTCTTGGTTCTAGTAGGAAGGAGTATAAATAGTTTTCTGCATTATTGTCTAATTAGTTACTGTTGCATGTAATCAAGGCCTCTCTCAAAGTGTTTCCCTCTCCTGTATTCACCACCAGCACCGCATGTTCCGCAGCAAACGGCCACGGGATCTACAGAGGGGGGCTCCAAACGTCTGTAATTTGTTTTCTTTTACTTGTTAGGAATATAATGATTAACTCTGAACTACTGAACCAAGTGACTGTGTTGTAACAGTCCCCTCTCTCAAGGCACATTTAATTACTCCGTGCCCTCCGCTCCCAACATTGTGTAGTTTTCCATATGCAAAACCTTCAATAGAATCTCTGCGCGCAGAGAAATGAGGCACTTACAGACCATCTTCCTACACAGGGGAAAAGCTGCTTTATTTTCACACAACTTGAGGAATCCCAAGGCAGTTAAGGATAGTCAGGAAACTGCAGGATTAAGTCAGCACTTAGGAGTTCTTTATTAATCGTAGCAACAAACCTCCTACGAATTTTTAGGCTCGAATTTTTAGGCTCGCGCACAAGAAAACACTGAGTAAACAAAAAGTAATTTACTAAACTGTACAGAAAGAACTGAAAATACCAAGCCCACAGGGGAAAAAAAAATTACTAAACTCCACAGAGAGGGCTGAAAATGTTGCCATGATACAAAAGGGAGACAAATTATTTCTGACAGTAAAGATTTCCTCGAAAATCAGACAGAGAATCTGGAGATGGTGCAGATGAGTGAGGTTGAAGAAAATTGTACTGAAGAGAATTTCTTAGTAGAAATATTTGCTGTTGTTTACACTGAATTCTTTTTAGCTATTTTTATGATGTTCTGTACTGTTCTATCTTCACTGCACATTGCCTCAGACCTGTCAGAGGGGTACATGCGTGGCCCTGGGGATCTGTGACAAGGGCTGCTCCTTTCCTCAGCGTTCAGTAAACCTGAATTCTCTGCATTCTGAGTATCACTGGAACAACACAATGCCGCAGGTTATGTTTGATAAGTCACTCTAAACCCCCATAATTCTATAGTGTGCTGTTGTACCCATCCAGAAACTCAACAGCCACCCTCCATTCCCCCAGCCCTTTGAAGTAGGAAGCCTCTCCTGCAGTAAATGGGAGTTGCGTGTGTACAGGACTGCCGGATCAGGCCAAGGGAGCACAAAGAATGCAGTCAAGCATCAACATTATTTCTACAGCTCAAGCAGTTGTTGATTCACTGTCAAAAGACAAGCAACAAATAAGCTAAAGTTTAAGTCTGCTAGAAATATCAACCACTTTTCACACAGCAGTAGCCTGTACTCAGGTTGCCTTGCCACATGTGGACAGTCTGAATTCGCTCTCCCAAGGAAATATGGATATTAGTAAAGACCAAAACCCTGGAATTAGAGGAGTCTCACTTAGCCCTTACAATTTAACTGTAAATGCTAGCTTGGTTGTATACTGACACAACACACAAATCACATCCTAATGACCATTCAAGCAATACTTTATATTGCAATTAATCTAGAGAAAATTAATCACCATTGTCCCAACCTCACATTTCCAGCAGAGCACCCCAAACAGTGAGACACTTTCCCTTGGTAATCACCCCAAGGCTGAGCTAACAGCCCTCAGGACCCTGAGCAAGGCAAGTCCTTTTGGCCAAGTATTCATCTTTCCATGAGCTGTCACAGAAGAGATTTTCAGATGACAGTTCAAGAGTTGTGCATAGGATACATTAAAACCATTTTAGACTAAAGTTTATTTTCCCTGTATGCCTCCTCCCTTTTGCCTGATCTTCTCTAGCTTGGGCCACAGCTCAGGACACACACAAGAAGAAACTCTTGAATTATTTTCACTCTGATCTCACAGACTCAAGGTCCAAATTCCTGACTGCAACCAAATACAAGTCAAAAAACCTCCTACAGTTAATCCTAGTTCAACCACTTACACTTTCACTGGAGAAAAATAAAAGTCTTCTGCCCCAGTTAAAGCTGCTGATAATTAATCTCTTATTAATTTTACTAAGTGACTTGCAAAGAGCCGAGGTAGGCTGACAGGAGGAGTTTATTTGCAAGTGCAGCATTATATTGGATAAACTGTGCCTAGTGAGACACAAACCATCCACTTAGTACCTGCCTGCTGAAGTCTGCAGCAAAACAGCCTCCATCACATCACCCACCCAAAAATCTGAGCCACGCTTTTCCAGACATTTTAACCCACAAATACTCAAAGGGGGAGGGGGGAAGGGGGGGGAAGGGATTAAGTTGAGGATAAAAGTGAAGAAGGGAAACAACAATGGGCTTTGTTGTCAGAGGGAGGGAGCGGCTGCCGGGCCCGGGGTGTATTCCCAAGCCGGCCATCATTAACGGACTCGCTTCCACCCAGAAAAAAAAGGGAGGCCTGAAAGTGCCGGACAAAAGAAATCCCAGCAGACAAAGAAAAAACAAATTAAAAGCACCATTATAAAACACAGATGCTATAAGGAAAATAAACTTCACAAGATTTACTGGCTTTTGACAAAGCAGGACATCTGTGGAAAAGCCATCAGGAGCGGCTCCCAGGTACAGCCTGGCTGGGCTCCTGTCCCCCCCGCGCTTCGTCCTCACTTGCACTCTCGTCCCCACAGCCCCCGTGGCCAGGAACAAGGCTCCAAAGCTTGGGAGAGTCACTCTCCATGGACCTCCACCTTTGTGATGTCAAGTTATTGATAGCTGTAATTTTTATTCGTGATTATTTTCAATTGTTAAACCTATCAAACATTCTTAAGGCCTGAAGGTGAGGCTCAAACATTTGACTGAAGGACACATTTCTAACTTTTTAAAGTATGTTTTTGGATATGAAAGGCAAGCTACACCTAGGGCAACATGTGCTGGACTTGTGAGCTTGTAACACTACCTAAAAAGCACTCAATCAACTGAAAGCAATTAATCCAGTAAACTTGTCCTCTTCTGATCAACTAAGAGCCTTGATGAATTGGGGCCAGATTTCAAATTGGTCAGCATTTGAACGGAGCACTTCAGGGCACTACTGTCAGAGATCATCTCTGAGGAGAGAGGAAGAAAAACATCCTGATTTTTGCAGCTCCTAATGACATAAATATACATCAAAATGCAGCAGGCAGATGCATTCCCCAAGGAGCTCATCTGTGAATACAGCACAGTGCAGCCACTGTTATGCAAAGAGACTTTATTGGATCCTGAAAGAATTATGTTGATGCAGCCCCACTGATTGCTCCACCATTACTTTGTCCTCTTTGGTCTGCACATAGTGCCACATTAATGCCACCAAATCGCTTCTTCCCTGATTTAAACCTAGCTCTAATACATCAGCACTGTGGATCCCAGACATGCACACAGGCAACTCACCCCTCAGATGGAGAAAGAACTCACAACTGAGCTTAAAACCAAAACCACACCCTGAGGCTGAGGGATGCAAACACCAACTTGCCACCAAGCTGAAATCAAATCCTTTTAGCCATTACATTCCCATCGCAGTTTGAATTGCACACAGCGTGTCTCCTCACTCCAGTGTTGTGAGATCCTCTCCTGCACACAGAAATCCCACCCTGTTAAGCAGGCAAAGCAAACAGAACTTGGCCCACGCTGTTCACAGAATATCTTTGGTCAGAAAAGACCTTCAGGATCACCCAGTCCAAGCTTTGTCCCAGCACTGCAAGGCCACCACTGAACCATGTCCCCAAGCACCAGGTTCACACAGCATTTAAACACCTCCGGAGATGGTGACTCCACCACTGCCCTGGGCAGACTATTCCAATGTTAGATAGGCTCTTCTGGTAGGAAGGTAATGATCACAAGCATTTTAGTTTCTCTACACACTTTACATGAAAACCTAAAGTGGTACCAAGCACATCTCAGCCTCATAATAAAATGATTCCATGTTGGTTTTTTTCGTTATTATCATTATTAGCTTTCTTCCATTATTCCCGGCACAAAAAGCTTAGCAATGCAGCGTCAGTAAAACACAAACCCTACTTGATTAGCTTTTATATCTTACAGTATTTAACAGACTGCATTTCAAAGAGTCCCACGTAGTCTACTGACATTAACACTCCATATAAACATCTTTAATTTGGTAAATAAACCCCAGTAACTCCGGGCTATGCAATCATCTGGAGGCCGAGCTGTAGGAAAATGAGCTGTGTTTGGCCATTATTTCTCTTCACACTGAAGATTCCTCAGCTAAACATTCACTGACTGCACAATGCAAGGGAAATAAAATCCTTTCTAACTGGCAGAGGGAATATGGCAAGAAAAGCAGAAGTGTGATGGAAGTGGTGGGGGGGTTTCTTTGCCTTGCTTTGTTTTGTGTTTTGGAGGGGTTTTCAATTCAATACAAAAAAAGTTTCCCGGATGAGAATGGAAAGCTTCCCAGCTTCAGTTCCAAGACTTTCACCCTCATTGCTGACCTTTTCTCAGCCATGTTCCAGTATAATCTGTAATCTACTACAGTCAGAAGAGGAAACAGCAGCGCCCTGGTGAGAAATGCTGCCTTGTGACCTGAGCAGAGAGCCCTGTGGAAGCAATGCTGGCTTGCAGAGTCGTTTGGAAGAGCTTGACAGGCACACTCAACAGTGTCCTGAGGAGCACACTCAGCAGCACCAGCACTAATTCCTGCCAAAGGGGGCTTTGGCTTTTCTGTTCTGTTTTAGTCAGGGGTTTATCTTGGTAAAATGTTACACTTTTCCCTAGAAAAAGTCAGGAAACTAATTATTGCAGTGAGTGATCCCTTCAGAATCAAAGCTATGCTGCTGTTCCGCCCCCCAGTTGTATCTTACCAACACTCTAGCCCTCAGTGTTTCCAATGGAATCAGACCCATGAAAGGAAGAATACAAGGGATTAGCTACAGCATGTATACAGACACAACTTAGCTCCTTAGAGCAAATTTTTCCCTCAGCTAAATGAGTGCAAATACAAAACCCATCCCTAACTTGATTCCATTGCAAAGGATGGGAGAAAATAATGCAGCCAGCTGTTTTCATCTTGTTTAGAACTGTCTCTTACTGAACCTTTGGAAAGCCAGCTGCACTAAATCTCATGATTGTCCTAGAAAAGCAGAACCTTCTCTCTGTTTGCATCCAGACAAGGCATGTGATGGTGACAGGCAAGCTCATAAGTCAGAATACTCTGCTGAGACATGCAAGCGCCAATCCAAGTGCCTCAGCCGCTGTCGAGACAGAGTCCTCTGCCCTCTCACCCGAGCTCCTTGAACTTCAGCTCTTCCAACTGCTCATCAGCATCATCCACTCAGAATCTGAACATGGCCTCATAATGTTCCTTTCCTCCTTCTGAAGTTTCTCTTTCCCCTGCTATCTTCAGTTTCAACAACTTTGTCCCTCAGTTATAAAGTGTCCCACTGATACCCAAAAACCTCCTCTTGTCCTTGGCCAAGGTTAAAAGAGAGAAGGAGCAGCTGTGACCCCTTGGCCACCCATTATTTCTACCTGGCCAAAGATGGATTTTTGAAAGAACAGCTCAAGCCTCAAGCTGGGAAGTGAAGCTGTCATTTAACTGCACAATTAGTGATGTACGGCTGACCATTTCACCTACCCCCATGCATATTTCTTCTTTTCCTGCATGGAAAAGAAATTACATTGACAGTTCAGAGGAATCAAAATGGAGAGGAAACCACCTCTGCCAGAAGAGCAACAGCATCCCGGGCCCCATGGCACCTCTCACCGGCAGCTGTGAGGACATCCATAGCGTTAACTGCCTTGTGTAAAAAATACCTCCTTCAAAATCTGTCTGTTTCTGCCCTTATCATCCCCGCTCCTCGTTTTGCACAGACACCAGCTTGCTGTGCTAAGGCTCCTCAAACAGCTGCACAGTAAAGTTGCCTTCAAGCATTTCCTTAGAAAACAGCCCCTCCACCATCACACCACTCTGGCATAATAATCATTGTCCAGGACCATTTAACTAAAAATATTGCCAGTGCAAAGCTCAAGTCCATGTATGGGCAAAACTTTCCTTGAAGTAAAGACAACAACAAAACTCAATTGCCAGCTGTTGGCTTCGGGCTTTGCATGACCATAAAGCAGGCAGCAGTAGCAACACTTCAGCTGGTCTGCTCCAGGCGGTGGTTAGCAGCAAAATCAGCCAAACTGGCCTTTCTTCTCCTTAGGACACCCCATAAACACCAGCCACAGGTAGGGAAGGATCCAGACACTGCCACCCTAATTGAAACAGATTTTGTACCTTCAACTCTTCAGTGAAAAGCCTGGAAGATGAGTTTCTTGTAACTACTGCAGGTCTAGCTGTGGAATATTCTGCAAACAAATGAACAAAGGCACTGTCCATTCTCCCCAGTTCATGGACCAGATGATGTGGCTGTAGCCACCACAGCACTGGACTTGAGTTGGCAAACTCTTCTGAGCTGTGTGAGCTCAGACTTAACACTCCACTAATGAGGTTATCGCAGAAGCAGCTTCTAGGCACTGTGTAGAGACTCTGTTACTCCAGTCCCTTGCACATGGGAATTTTACTAACACTGTCTACTGGTGAATGATGAAGCACTTGAGAAAACAAGTATGCACTATTACTGCCCCTCCTTGCATCTATCAATCATAATTCAGATCAACACAGCCCTGAATTCAAAGCCTCCTTTCAGGGATGACCCCAAGACGCTTCAGCATTGGGAACTCCAGAAAATCTGGCTGTCTCAGACTTCTCTTCCAAGTGACAGAGAATAAAATAAACCTGATCAACTTAATTTGGGGGTTTTGTTGTTTTGTTTTGTTTTTCCTTTACTGCAACAACACAGCCAAAAAAAAATTGGTCAGCTTGTGTTAGGAACTGCAAAATGACTGGTCTGGGAATTTCTGCAGCAAACCTCTGTATGCAGCTGTGCTGGGTGAGGAGATAGGGAATGCTTAATAGCAGCCCCTTCCCCAAAGGGCTTAGCTTGTTAGAATGTAATATTGATGATAAACTACATACATGTTAATACATTTGTGGCTTCTTTTTTCCCCCCCTCCCCTCACCTTTTTTTTCCACTTGTGCCTTATTTTCCCTTTTTTCTGGCTGCAACAATTAGCACAAATATTTTAGCACTGAATTCAGTCCAGGTTGAATACACGGTATTCATCCCAAGTTATGTGGAAGGAAAGAGAGGGAGGGGAAAGAGTGCCTTGAGAACCACTGCATATGAGAACGTGATAATAATATCCATGGATAATTATAATAAATGGCTTGTCTGAAACTTCCATAGAATAGGAACTGAAGTAAACCATAGCAATCTCTCTCCCTCTTCCACCCACCACGCACCCTCAGCAGCTCTGCTCTTTTACCCATGACCGTTAAGGATGTTTTCTGGCTCTGTGACAGCATCGTGACTCAGGTCATGAGAAGTGTCAAAGATGCATTTCCTTGAGATGGGAAAAAGCAACTGAATTTCACAGCCCACAAGGACTAAGCAAAAAGAATAAGCCCAATCAGCAGATTTAAGGGTAAAGAGAAACCTTCTAAAAGATACAAGGATATTTTATTGCTAATCTTAATGCTTAGGTTTCTTTACATGCACAAAGTGTTTACATTTTTTTGGACTACCAAAACTGCACAGCTGATTTAAATGCCTTACTTAAGAATAATAAACTTAATAGAGACAGCATGGGCAGCACTCATTTACTGCAGAATCGATCACCAATCAAATGCACAGGGAACCTGATTCAGGCTGCAGGCACAAGGAATCAGCCCTGGATTCCCTCTCTGCAGCGGCTGCACCCCAGAATATTCACTGCTAGGGGAAGCAGAAGGTGTTTGGGTTTGAGCTCAGCAGGTCCATCAGATAAAATGATTGTTCCCACCAGCTCTTGTCCCATTCCTTTCCCTCACTGGTTACTAATGCAGGGCTTCACATGCTTTCACCTTCCTTCATACCAAGCCTTACTTGTCATACAACACTCTCAATACTTTAACCTTCTCCTTCAGCTGATATAGTCTCTTGAAGAACTCTAGATTCTACTTTCTCACCTTCTCATCAAACATATTTCAGGCTTGTATCAGGTGAGCAAAGCTTCTTTTTGTCATTTCACTGATGGCAGCTCCCTCAAGCCACTTAAATTCCTTGACCCACCAACAAATTTCTGGACCATGCTGTGTGCCCTGTACTAGACCTCTCTTCTCCCTACCTAATCCCAGCCTTTCTCCTTTTGTGCTCTGGGCACAGACATCATTCAGAAAACCTTTCTTGCATCACTCTACTGAGCAGCCTCTTTTCTCTCCTGTGATTTCAAAGCTCAGTCTTGGTGACTGCTTTTATGTTGATCACACTCATTTGTCCTTAAAACACCTTTCAGCTGTACCCAACTCTACCTCATCCTCTGCACAGACACACAAAGCACCCTGAGAAGCCATAAAGCAGTGGAGTACATTTCTTCTTCTGCATCACTAATACCTCAGGTTCATCAATTTCCAATTGGCATGAAGTGCAAAACCCTACCAAAAGTGATGCATAATCTGCAGGATGTCTTTATTACTCAGGATGTATGAGGGAGGAATACACCTAGGCTGCCTTTTATACAGCTGGTTAACTGGTGAGGTTTGTATATGGGGGAAAAAAATCCATTTTGCTGTAAATTAAGAGGCAGCTATTGAGGGGAAACTTTGAAGTAGAAGCCCAAAATATCATTTTATTAAGTTATTTTCAGAGAAACACTTAAAAATCCAGTTACCACTTCTCCTTGGGCTCCTTCAGTGCATGCCTCTGAGACATCAACACTTGACCCCACAGAAATTTTCTTCAGCTTGATGTTACTAAGACTGAAATCATCCATCTTGACAGGAAAACTTCAGTGGGACACTCACATCTGTGGTAATCCAATTCCTCTCAGCCTTCCACCTTCCTTTCACCTCACGATCCATCTTTGACATCGTGGTCTCCAGTGCACTACCTATTACTTCCCCTCCGCCTGTCTACCCACAACCTCTCTGAAACAGTTTGCTCTGGCCACTGCTGCAGCATCTGCTGTGCTAAATCACTCAGTCATACATTTTTACACTTCATATCTTAAGAACTCCAATTCCCTTCTGATGTGAGGCTCTTTCCATCTCCAATTTATCTGGAATAGTCGCAACTTCTTTCCTCAAATAAAAAAGGCAAACGTACATTTGCCTCAGCCTCAGATCCACACTGTTTACAAAAGCCCACTTCTAAAACACTTTCTGTACAGACACGAACTTCCCTTGTGACAGAATTTATCAGTCTACTTCCCTACTTATCTGAAGGGAATGGATCTTTTCCTTCCACTTCAGAAACTATCCAAAATATACCACCCACTTCTTTCACTCCACTGACTCCCTGTCCATTATAAAAATAATTTAAGAGAGAGAGAGAGAAAGAAAAAGCAAAGCAGCTAAAAAAAAAAACCCACCTCATTTACAACCAGTAAGCTCCTGGCCAGTACCCAAATTGGTGCTTATGGTCAGCTGTTCATACCTCTTCTCCCCTGCTCTACATGTGTAACCACCCAGCCCCGGGGGAGACTCCTGCCTGTGCTTCCATAGCCAAGTGGCTTCACGGAGCCCTGGGACCTTTCCAGAGGAAGTAATGGCCTCTAAAAGTCGTTAGCAGAAAATTCCCAGCAGGTAAATTATTATTTTTTCCCCCCAGTCACCTTCAAAGGGAAACTTCAAATGAGAATGTGAATGAAGCAAAGGAATCACTACACGTTGTAGGCAGCCCAGTGGATGTGGAGGGTTTACACAAGCAGCTCAGTGACTGCAGCGTAAATTCTTCCTGCATGAAGAAAGGTCCAGTTTCAGTATCACTGTTTGGTGTTCTGCACCTATCACAATACAGCCAAGACAACCATTGAGAGTCTGTTAGGAGTCATCACTAAGACAGACTCACTGAGTAATCACAATGCAAACTCTCCCACTTCTTTACTCTCAGGGTGCTGAGCACTGGAGCGGGCAGCCCAGAGAGGTTGCGGAGTCTCCTCTGGAGAGATTCCAAACCAGGACATTGTGATCCTGGACAACCTTCTCCGGGTGCCACCACTTCAGCAGTGGGGTTTGACTGGATGATCCCCAGAGGTCCCTTCCAACCCCTGCCATGCTGGGCTTCTATTAAACAATTGCTCTTAAAAGCGATTTAGTAGCATCCTGCAGAACAAACACTATTACACCTCCATCCTGCAGCTGGCGAGGAGAAGCGGAGAGGAAACGAGGAGAAGCAGGGGGGGAGAAGCGGAGAGCGAGAAAGGAAAAGCGGAGGACTAGGAGCAGGGGAGGGAGGACGAGGATGAGGAGCAGGGGCGGCGGGTGAGGACGCGCTCCCCTCGCACCGCCCCGGGCCAGCCCCGCGGGACCCGACATGGCCGAGGGGAGGGCGCCCCCTGCAGGCTATCCAGGAGGAGGCGGCTGCGCCTTTTCTCCCCACACATCCCGGGAATGGTGTGGAAAAAAGGGGATTTTTAGGCAAATTGGGACAGCTAGACAAGGCTGGGGAAGAAATTATTTTAAAGCCCGTTTAAATAAATTAGAAAATAATGAGAGGCGGTGGAAAACCACAACTGCTAAGCAAAGAGGAGCATCGGAAGTACATTAAAGCATGAGCCCTGCTCCTGTTTTGTTTCTACACATTGATAAAAAATATTTTGCATGGAGAGAAGCTACAATTTACCAACAGAAAAAATACGAACTGAAAAAGCCCAAAGCTTAACAGAAGCTTTCCAAGCAACTGTTTTCAGCTGGTGTTTTACATGCCAGCTCTGGAGCTAAAGGCTGGGAAGGAACTGCCCTCCAGTGCTCTAAGATATTATACAGTTAATTTTCTTTGAAACTATTTTTGTCTGCCTCTCTCTAAATAGGTGGTTTCTTAAGTGAGTGTTACTTAAAGGAAACCAATCTGTTTTTCAGGAAGGGCTGATGATGTCAGTACTTTCAACTCTGCTTTCCCATAAGAATTCTTCTAGTAAAAGGAGTTTCACTCTGGGAAATAGTGAAAAGTAACATGAAAATATGCCAAGCATCTCAGACTGCATGTTTACCAAACTTCAAGTTTTATGCCTGAGTTTTGATCCTGTTGTGACTGCAACAAACTAAGGAAAAGTGGGAGAGAGCCTTTTGGATTTATTTTTTTTTTTCAATGAAAAACAATTTTGCAATGAAAATACAAAAATCTTAGATTATTTATGAAGAGCTAAAGACAATCCTGAATGCAATGTATACAGAACAACATGTTGGGGATTTGTTACCATTCTAAATCTAGGTACCCCAATTTCAGCCCAGGTATTGAATCTGAAACAGAACCAACAACAGACTTTTGGCAGAACTACACCATGCAAATAAATATATCAACCCCCAACAACATGCCAAGATAAATTCAGAAGGTATCATAGTATCAGTCAGGGCTGGAAGGGACCACAAGGATCATACTATTATTCAATCTCTATGGCAGGTGTGGATGTGTAGCTATAGGTCCAATGTGTGCTTAGCTTTACTATCACAGCATCACAGAACGGTGATGGCTGGAATGGACCTCTGAAGATCATCTAGTCCAACCCCTCTTGCTAGGGCAGTATCACCTAGAGTAAATCACCCTGTATTATTGTTTGCTCTGATACTGGAAATTCCTGCAGTTGACAACAGAAAAAAGCCTCCAAGTAGAGCTAGAGAGACCTTAACTTGATGGTGGTGCAAGAAGTAATGGTAATAACATGCTGCACGTTTTAATTTGCAGAATAAAAATACTAAGAGTTAGCTCTGTAGCTTCCAATCTTCCAAATAAAGCCTTGCATTTTGATAGCTAAATGCTCCTTGCCACTCACAAATAAGTGTCCTGGAGATGGCAGGGGATATGTTTGCATAACCAAAGACCTAGTTCTGCTTTCACTACTCATCCATCAATCCACACAGTGTACCTGTGAGACAGGTGAGGACCCTAAACCCCATTTCATACAAGTAAAAAAGGTTACATAAGGCCATATTCTACCCTAATGTTCACCCCACAACCAACTGCTGTCGTAACAGTCTTATAATAGTCAAAGCCCATAAAAGGATCCCAACCTAAGTCAGATGTTACTGACAACACATTCTGGCAATCCAAGGGAATGACAAAAATATAACCTCACTGGATTAACAGACAGAATAACCCAAACAAATTCTGTGCTAGCTATAAAAGGTGCAAAGGAAATGGCGTTTTATCATCCCCAACTTAACAGTTTACTTCATTCCAATAAGAACAAAGCCAAACGATGATTCATTTGGAAATTAAATCGTCCCCACCCCCCAGTAGAGGCATACATGGTGTGGGTAAACAGTTCCTGGGGTACTCAGGACGAAATGTAAACAGATTGCCCTGCTACTATACACAGAGCAAACAGTTGCGTTTCGAGAATGGGAGCCACAAAAACAAGAGACAAAAAAGTATCACAAAGCCTGAACTCCGAAAGTATTTACAAGAGCAAAAGCTAATCACAAGGTAACAACAATAGATGACAACTGCCAAACAAAAGAAGAAGATCACGAGCAGTGCCTCCATCACAAAGTCCAATCTTTCAGCCTAGGGCTGTGGCCCACGCTGCTGTAAGGGGAAAGAAATATTAGCAGAAGGATTAACAATGAGTTTTTCCTACTTAGGGTTTATTGCAACTTTTCTAGATCGCAAAGGACAAGAGGAAAATCGAGAGGACATGACTCCACACACCAAAAATCCTCCAGAGAGGAACCCAGTCGATCACAATCTTCTCCAAGTCTCTCACTTAATTTGTGCCGGCGTAAGGGTGCTCTCCAGGACATGCTCTCTGGGTTTATTTCCATTATAATCAGCCTTCCATGTAAGCTAGAGGCTTGAGTAAGGAAAGTAAGTTATTCTTGATGAAAACTACAAACTTAAAGTAATTCCAGACGCGGGGAACAAAAAGATTATTATTCTTGTTACCCAGTAGAAAGCCGACAGATAAAATCAGCTGAGTAAAATTTACCCAGGGACACATAGTGAGGCAGAAGTAAAGCAAAGGATGAAATCCCAAAGCATCCTTTTCTGCTCTCAGTACTAGCCTGCACGCCTGTCACCAGGCTGCTGCAGCTTCTCTGAGCAATAATTTAACATTCTGATAAGGAGCTGTTACAATCTCAGCAAACACATCTTAGCTCACAAATTAAAACAATCAGCAGTCTCTGGCTAATCCAGCTGCCACACACACACACACAGAGCAAGTCCCTCCACTCAAAGTCCCTCTCAGCTTCAGGGTGTTGGGTTGTTGTTTTTTCCCCAAGTTGATGATAAATAGCTCATTATAAAAGGCATAAAATTCAGTTCAATGTCCTCCTGACTTCAGCCAGGTAGACTGAGAGATTACTGAAATGAAAAAGCAGCAAAGCTATTGCTAAAACCATGACAACGTTTTACCAAATGGATTATTTTAAACCAAAAGACAACTCCACTGACTCCTCCACACAATCCCCAACAAGTTTCTCATGGAAAACTTTCACTTTAAAGTTTGCAAGTTACCAATAAAAAAAAAATCTCAGTCTGAGTCCAAGCTCAAGCCCTCCTACACTGTACGAAAGCATGAGCACAATCTCCACGGGGAAACCAAAGTTACCTTCGTGCCTTACTTCTCAGCGCCCATGTGCAGCCTTCCACTGGAGCTAATTGTTTCAACAGAGCTAATTTTTAAGCAGTGAGGACTGCACAGAGATCTTTGAAATAAATCTCATTTCTTTATTGTAGTTCAAGACAGACATTTGAAAACTGAAGCCTTAAAACTCTTGAGACACTCCCACAAATGCTGCTCTCTTTCTCTCAGGGACTTGTCCGTGCATGTATTTCTCCTACCCAGAAAATCTGTGCACCGCTGAGGATCCCAGAGCAAAGGAAACTGCTGTTTCTTCTGAAAGAAAGTGTCAAATCTATTCAGAACCTCAAATGCACCTAAGAGTACTGTGAAGGCAACAACTTACTGCAATTTCCCTTGACGGAAAACAGAATTGGTTGGATGAAAGCTACACAAATTGATAGCTCCTTCCTCTCCTCTAAGTGATGTCAACAGTTAAAAGGGCCTGGATGTGCCATACTAAACCTTTACAGTGTTCCCCAGCCTGTTACAAGCCTGATGTGCTGAGCTGCTGTACAAGAAGACAGAAAGTTTAATGGTAGATACAGAAATGTCTCCAAGGAGGAGGAAACTACAGATCACATTTTGGGTGCCTTCCAGTGGCCTCAGGCAGAGGAGCATGGCTGTGCAGAAAAACTTTGTTTAGCAAAGTTCAAATAAAGGAGAAAATACAGAGGCTGCTGCCGAGACAGCTCTGCTTCCCTGAATAATCAACAAGCTATAGAAGTGTTCCTTTGATTCAGAAATCCCACAAAGATTCTCTCCTCACACCCTTTTGCTCCTCTGAAGCATGTCCACCATAGCAGTAGGCTGTACAGATCAATCCTTACACATTCTTTGTATGCTGTCACATAGCTCACACACCCACAAAAAAGCCAGTACACAAAAATCTGTGCCCTTGACTTCCCATTGTCTAGTTCCCACGTTTTTCCTCAAACAGTATTTATTGTGGATGTCCAGGTGTGCTTCATGATCATGGAGGCTGATCAGCACTGACAGCATTAGGTGACTACATCTGAATCATAGAATGGCTCAGGTTGGAAGGGACCTCAGAGATCATCTACTCCAACATCCCTGCCTGTGCCTCTCAACTAGACTCAGCTGTTCAAGGTCTCACCCAACCTGGCCCTGAATAACCTCAGGGAGAAGGCAGTCTCCAGTAAACTCAATGTTTCTGTTGCCCATCTGTCAGCAGATCATAGGATCATAGAATGCTAGGGACTGGAAGGCACCTCCAGAGATCATTGAGTCCAACCTCCCTGCAAAGCAGGACCACTTAGGGCAGGTCACACAGAAACACATCAAGGTGGGTTTCAAAGATCTCTACAGAAGGAAACTTCAAAATCTCTCTGGGCAGCCTGTTCCAGGGCTCTGTCACCCTCACAGTAAGTTAAGTTTTTTCTCATATAGAGATGAAATTTCCTGTGACTGAGTTTGTGTCCATTGCTCCTGGTCCTACCACTGAAAAGAGACTGGCTCCATCCTCCTGACAGCCAACAGAACTGAAAGGTGAAGCTGGAAGATTATGAAGATCTTCAGGCCAGCATCTCCAAAGGTATTTGGGAACCAAACCTTTTTGAGTCAGGCTCACACACCAGGTACTGACACATCCTAGAGGGCACGGGCATTAATGACTCACAGGGAAAGTGAGGGGGGAGGAAAAGAAGGAAACACTGGGATTTACCATGGAGGGGTGAGCCAGACGGGCTGCTTGACAGGCCTGGGACGGGGCTACAGCGTCCTCCTTGCTTGGACGTCAGCTCTTGCTCGATCTCCTCCAAGCCTGCGCTCTTCTGGAAGCGGCTCATGCGGTTCACCACCCGGGGCGACATGTGGGTGCGGACACAGGGCTGGCCTCCGTAGGGATTGATAGGGAAAACGTGGGAAGTGCCACGGAGTGTGCTGACCACCACCCAACGGCAGTCATGGCTGAAGGAGATATCCTGTACCTGGAAAACAGAGCGAGGTGGGAACGGAGTGACCGAAGTCCACACCGCTCCCGAAGGAAAGGGACAACCACGCTTTAAAGACAAGTCTGAAACAGAAATGTGGATTAAACCCCTGAAGTTTGGCCAACAACTAACATTTCTGTGTACATGGCAATGCACTTAATTCACAGTATGTGCTATAAATAGCAGCAGAATACCCAGCTCCACATTTTGTGTGCGTCTCCAAAGATTCTGTGATTTTTCTTTCAACGGGCCTGAACTTAGGAAAACAAACCATGCTGCAAAGTGCTACAGAAAGCCACAAGAGCTTGGTGTAATTTTCCAATAGGTCTGAGCTCTAAAAAGAGTTGGGAAATCATGTCAATTACAGGTTTTGTTATTTGTTTGTTTACTTTAATCACCCCCCAAAAACAAAAAAAGGGAGGAAAAGGGAAGGATGAGATGGAGAGAGAGAGAGAGATCTCACCACTGGGCCTGATTTTGACAGATACTGGCACTCCAAGCTGTATTTTCAGTCAACAGAAATACCATGTGCTACATAGTCACAAACCAAAAATCAATGGCTAGGATTTTCAAAAGCTGGCTGTAATGGCCTCTGAGCCTGCTGCTATCAGGGTATCCCTCCATGGGACTCCCAGGCATCCAGACAGCCCTGCATCCATGCTTTCTTCTTTTTCTCTTTTACTGTATAATGAACGATTTGGGCCATTTCTCTACATAAACTCACTCCATTTTACACACAGCCATCTTTACTGATCAGCTCTTAAACTCCCAGTAAAGCCCCCAGCCGTATTTCTTCTTCCTCCTCCAAGTACTCATCCCTCACTTGAGAAACACAAGTCCTATTCCAGCTCAGACTGGTCAGTCTTGAAACAAATACAACAACAGAGTTAAATATTTTCTACTTTAGTTACTCCTTGCATAGATCTCAGATATGAAGTCCAGAAGGATTTAATTCTCTTTTAAGTGTGCTTTACACAACGCTTTGATCGAAGGCAAATTCTTGCTCCTGAAGGAATGCTTTAAAAGAGAGATTAAAGTTTGTTTCCAACCCCATACTGGCAGACAACTCAAGAAAACAAGGAGTCTAGATTAAAATGATTTATCACAGAAGGCAACAAAAAAAAGAGTCCTAAAGCAATGTTCTTAAAGGTAAAAGCTGACTAATAAGAGCCATGGAGGCAAAGTGGGATTTAACACAGCAAACAAACATACAGGCGAAGGATTAGTTTTCATTATATCATTAAACAGCATAAACCAAATCAAATTCTTGAAGCTTTCACTGAAGCCAGTCGTACAATGCACTAGGTACTCAAACTGGAGTAAACACTGATAAAATCTTGACAAATATTCCAGAAATGCACTCCAGCTATCCCAGACAAAAGCGGCAAGCGTTCATCCAAGTGCAAGTTCCCAACTGAGCCCTGAAGCCTTGCAGATAAAAACGTAAAATAAAGGGGATTTAAGTCCTGCGACTTGTGACAAGGTATTTGGCTGACAGACTGTCAGGACACGAAATGCTTCATCAGCATTACGCAGGTAAACTAAAAACCCAGGGCTACACACCTGCTCTTTTCAATGCTGGTGACACAGGCAAACGATCTGCTAACGACACAGCTTAAACACCTCCCCAAAACCTGACAGCTTTGGCACTTGCAGCGGTTCTGGTCTCCCTGACGGAAAGTCACAGCACTTAGAGCTCCTAGTTTGCCTACAAAGTGTTTCACCTTAATAGATTGCTCCAAACAGGATTAGAGACCCCCACAGGGATTCACGAGAACAACAAAAAAAGAACCCTCAAAGCCGTGGAGTCAGAGCAAAACGATGGCACCAGGAGTAGTTAAATACTTGCTGCTTAAAGAGGCAATTTCTGCTGCTCAAAATGAAATCTAAGGACCAGCTACAAATGGCCATTCCCAGTTACAACAGAAAGGTCACCAAGATCATGCAAACATTAAAATGTTGGGATGCAGCTGCAGTCCTATCAAAGCCCCTGTTTTCTGATTTCCTTCACATCATTAGATGCGACCCCTCCGAACACATCCCTCTACTCCAAATATTTCATATTCATTTTAGATGCAGCTTTAAATTCCCCTCCTTGTCTCTAAAACCATCTACCTGTCCAAGCCTCCAGAAGGACCTTGACAGGATGAGAGGGTTGGGGCTGTTCAGTCCGGAGAAGGCTCTGAGGAGACCTTACTGTGGCCTTCCTGTATCTGAAGGGGGCTGCAAGAAAGCTGGGGAGGGACTTCTTAGGGTGTCAGGGAGAGAGAGGACTGGGGGGAATGGAAGAAAACTAGAAATGGGTGGATTCAGATTGAATGTTAGGAAGAAGTTCTTCCTCATGAGGGTGGTGAGACACTGGCACAGGTTGCCCAGGGAGGTGGTGGAAGCCTCATCCCTGGAGGTTTTTTAAGGCCAGACTGGATGTGGTTCTGAGCAAGCTGCTCTAGCATAACGTGTCCCTGCCCATGGCAGGGGGGCTGGAACTGGCTGAGCCTTCAGGTCCCTTCCAACCCTGACAATTCTGTGATGATTCTTTGAAAACAGCTTTTCTTTTCCTTCCTCTCTGCTGCTCTGCTCACTCACTCTGGAGTTCCACCACAAGTTGTGTGCTGCTCTCCAGCGCACCATGGCTGCACATTACGCAGCGTCCCCGGCTGCTGGCAGTATAAACAAGCTGCACAGTGGCCCATTAGCGGTTTTCAAGTTTATGCTAAGCGTTGCAATTTATTGCTGTCCTTTAGGTTAATGTACTATTCTTTCATGTATTTATAACATATTTCTGGATTTGTTGTTAATTATGATGTAATGTTTAGATACCAAAGATCAATCAAGAGCCTGTAGTGTTTACAGCTATATGTTAATAAAGTACAAAGCACAGCAGAGCTCTCACGATGCACAGTTTATTCTATAGCTCAAGGTCAACATCAGATTTAATGCTCATGTCTGTATTTCAAATTTTTATCTACCCTCTTCTGTCTGGGCTAGGAAAGGGAATTACAGACTTGAGGTTTTGTTTAACTTGGGGAAACTTCAGATTTTTGAAACTGCAATACTAAACACTTTTGTGGGAACAGAAGTGCTGTGACCGGCAGGACGAGAGGTGATTCTCTCTCACTCTGTGAGACCCCACCTGGAGTACTGCATCCAGTAGAAGAGGGACATGGAACTGCTTGAGTGCATCCAGAGGAGGGCCACAAAGATGATCAGAAGGCTGGAGCACATCCCCTGTGGGGACAGGCTGAGGAAGCTGGGGCTGTTCAGCCTGGAGATAAGAAGGCTCCAGGGAGAGCTTATAGCAGCCTTCCAGTAATTGAGGGGGGTACAAGAAAGCCAGGAAGGGACTTTTTACAAGGGTTTGCAGTGACAGGATGAGGGGCAATGACTTTAAGCTTGAGGAGGGCAGATCTAGACTGGAGATTAGGAAGAAATTCTTTACAGCGAGGGTGGCGAGACACTGGAACAGGTTGCCCAGGGAGGTCACGGATGCTCCCTCCCTGGAGGAGTTCAAGGCCAGGCTGAATGAAGCCTTGAGCAACCTGATCTAGTGGAAGGTGTCCCTGCCCATGGCAGGGGGGTTGGAATGAGATTATCTTGAAGGTCCCTTCCAACCCAAACCATTTTATGATTCTATGAACTTACATTTACTTATTTTGTGTAGTAGGAACAGGCTAAGCTTTTGCTATCATTCCCTCATTCTTTCCACAGCTTCTTCAAATTTAAACACAATGTTAATTAGAACATGTTCACAAAATACAATTAAAAAGTAATTCAAGCCATAACTGAAAAAAACCCAAAACAAACAAAACAAACCAGGGGTAAGGGCAGCACATAGAAAACTTGTCTTAAAAGCAGTTGATTAAAATGGGGTAGTCAGGAATGGCTGATTACACAAACAACCTCATGGGACAGGCAGTGACCTTGTTTACCACTACTCAAGGGAATGACTGACAGCCCACACCCAGCCTCCATATTTCAGGGCTTCTACAAGTTAATATTGAACTGACATGCTGCACAATGTGCTGCTATCAATTCTTAGGAAGGAGAAGGAGCCTGTCTGGGCCATCACAGACCCTCCCCAGGCAAACCCACTCCTGGATGTATGTGCAGAATGCAAAGCTCACAGCACTGAGCCATTTACTTTCACGGTGATTCCAAGAGCCCAGTATTAAAAAGCATTTTGATCTTCCTAGGGCTCTTTTTCCATTCCCTTAGTGCCCTTTTTTTCAGTTGTGGTGAGGTACAGAAGGAACAATGTGCATATTCTTGTGCACTCAGTGAAACTTCACTAGCAAAGTGACACAAGAAGAAAGCCTGACCAGCATCACTGCAAGACAAACTGAAGCCAGCTCCACGCACACTGTGCAGTGTCACAGAGAACACACACCACTCTTTGAAGGACATGACTTAAGTATTTAATTATGCTGTGCAGGGAGATGGCAGAAATAAAAACCCAGTATCATTAAACAACGAGGAAGAGCAGCAGTCCTGAAGAGGCAAAGGTCAAAATAAATTAGAGAACTGCTCTGTGGTGGAGTTGCTTCTTTATGGTGGTTTTTTGTTTTTTTGGTTGAGAAAATTAAGGAAATGAGGTAGCAACAAACACAAATGAAAAAATAATAAAATCATGGGCTACACAATAAGATTTATCAGAGCCACACAGACCCAACTCTGTCTCCCCGAGTTGTCAAAACTGATTTCAGTTTGGGATGAAACCCACGGCAGAATCTGGGCAGAGGGAGACATTCGTGTAGGGTCCCTCAGCCAGCGTGGCTGCTCCCTATTAATAACTGCAATTGCAAATGCCACTCCGCTCGGAGCCCCGGCTCCTCGAGCCAGTTAAGCTACTTCTAATTGCAGCAGTTTCTTATTGTCTGCTTTCATCAAAGACTGATCAACTTCCTTAAATCAATCTTTATTATTTCAAGACTGTCCCCAGATTCTTTCCCAGAAACAAGAAAGCCTCTCTTCCAGAGACCACTGCAACAATTACCGCAGCAGAAGCATGTCAGAGGAGAGGAAGAAATTTCCATTCACCGCGGAGGTTTACATCAGATGTTTGTAAACTCCTCCAGCGTTTCACTACCTGGACACGGTTGTGTGGCACAGCCTTGAACGGGCTCCACGGAATCACGTCACAAACCCATTCATGCGTTCCCCAGACAAGCGTAAAATCGCACGTGTTCCGTGGCAGCCTGCGCTGGAATGTTTTTATCATCCCTTCTGTTTACCTACACTGACTGCAGTCGGTTCTAACAGCAGCTGGAGAGGCAGAATAACAAAAGTCTGACAGTGTAGAAGATTACAGAGGGCCCTGGCCAGCAGCCCACTGATGCTATCATTACGTTTATTTGCTCTAGCTTGAGATAATGCTGCTTTCTGGGAGATTTTTTTTTGTGTTTACAAATTCAGATCAAAGAGAAAGGATCATCAGGTGACAGCCTAACTTTCATCTCCAAGTAAATGAGCCTCCTCAGTTCAGAACATGCTATACCTTCATTAAGAACCTTCCCAAATATTCTTGGATAAAAATGTGAGTGCAGCTGAGTGTTGACTTACAATGTAAGAGCTGCTGGGTAAGAAAATGAGTCCTCAACCAAAATGTGACCACAGCTACAGGCACATTTCCCCCCCTTTTTGATTGAATTATGCAAGCAAGGATTCTCTGAGAGCTTTGGTTAGATGCACCCAGCACTTGCAACCAAACTTCATAGTATCAGTCAGGGTTGGAAGGGACCACATGGATCAGCCAGTTCCAACCCCCCTGCCAGGGGCAGGGACACCCCACACTAGATCAGCCTGGCCAGAGCCTCATCCAGCCTGGTCTTAAACACCTCCAGGGATGGGGCCCCAACCACCTCCCTGGACAACCCATTCCATTCATGATGTAACACAGCACACCCAACACACACTGGGTTTTGCTCTCTCAAGCACAAATGCTATCCTAAAGTAAATTGAGTAACATTACAGTTCAAATGTGGTGCAGCACCAGAGGTACCTGTCAATATCTGGAACACTGATAGATATGGCTCCCTGTTTTCTGTTCCTGCAGTGAAGTTGGTATGCTGGATTGGATGTTAGGGAGAAATTCTTCCCCATGAGGGTGGTGAGAGACTGGCACAGGTTGCCCAGGGAGGTGGTGGAAGCCTCATCCCTGGAGGTTTGTAAGGCCAGGCTGGATGTGGCTCTGAGCAACCTGCTGTAGTGTGAGGTGTCCCTGCCCATGGCAGGGGGGTTGGAACTGGTTGATCCTTGAGGTCCCTTCCAGCCCTAACAATTCTATGATTCTATACTGTGCATCACACAAAGCATACACTGCAGATCCAACACTCCTTGGAAAAACTGGCCTGACAGTGCCCTCCATGTAGACTCCATGCCTGCAGAAGCAGTGATCCCATATAGGGGACTTCTGTCTGTCCAGCAGCTCAGACACAGCCACTCAGACAAGGACTTTTACAAACATCACCAATTCACCAGCTCTTTGTGCATGAACTAAATGGTCTGATAGTATCAGTGGGAAATATCTGCAAGAAAGACATCTGGTGATCAAAAAGCAAGAGAAGAAAAATCATGTATCAGGTGAGAGAAGGATTCCCACACGTTTGGAGAATGGATGGCACAGCACCATTGGCCAGAATCTCACAGAGGAAGCAGAAGATTTCAGTGTGGCCATTAAAATACCAGATACAAGGAGGGCACAATGATGCTGTTTAAACAATTTGTAATGGGCACTAGCTAAACAAATTTTGACACTGATAATCACTCATGTCCATCAACACAAATTTGAACTTTTTATAGCTCCAGTCCAGAAGGTGACCTTTAAGACCACTGGCCTTGATTCACAGTTAGCTTTAAACCAGGGGGGGAGGGGGAAAGGGGAAAAAAAATTAAAAGGGGAAAAAAGTCTGGCTGCAAATGCATAAATTAACCAAGAAAAGAGCTACAGAGACTTCCAGTGTGTGTGTGCCTCAGAGTATCTGCATTAGGAATTTTAAACTGAACACTCTCCAAAATTCTTGCCTAATGCTTCTGATACATGACATTTACAGGAGAAAAGAAGAGCTCCACACAGTACTCTTCTCACTAAACACCTCCAGCTACAGTTATTCCATCAGAAAAAAAGTAAATCCAGGCATTATATGATGGAAAGATTTTGCATAGATGCACATTGAGAATCACAGGTACCAATGCAATATTGTTGCTGGGCACTTTAATTATCCAGGGAGCTGTGAAACCTCCCAATGTGCCTCAGACTGAATTTTCTCTATTTCAGGCCACTCCAAAAGCTATACTGTTCACATCCCAAATGGAAACTATGTGGCAAACTAGGGGGAAAAACTTTACTATGTTGATTCTGAGAATTTTAATGCAAAGCATTCACAGAGATGCTAATACTATAGCCCCAAAAATGTGCATCAAGAAAGGTTTATTCTCTCAACTGTGGTTTGTTTGGTTTCCAATGCATGCCTTAAAAAACAAGTTTATCAGCTGTAAAAAACAGAAGAACATCTTTGTTCTTAGTGACTGGAGTCCTGTGCTGTGCTTTTCAACATTGATTACAGGGTATTTCCCATTTTTGGTGTGTAACTAGAACAAAAATAACCCTGAAACATTCAACACATTATAGCACATGCTCAGAGAAATGAGAGAGTATCAGGACACACACAGTCCTCAATGCCCTTTATATGATTTATTTAAATGACTTCTAAGTGTTATATATTTGCCCATATTCCTAATTTCCTCTCACTTTCCAGACTGGTTATCTCTACCTAGGGTAAACCATGGCCTGTAACAGTAATTACACATTTCCAGAATGGTAGCAGCAAAGCTTTAGAGGATTTCAGCTGCCAGCAATTTAAATTCATACAAATTGAAACATCATCAACCACTACCCACATTAAATAAAAAGCTTTCAGATTCTGCTTGTTACAAAGCTAAGGCAAAAAAAAATAATCCCCAAAACCTTAAGGGAAACTGAACAACTCAAAGGCAAAAAAAAGGAAGGAAAAAAGGGGTCTGAGGGAGCTGTAATCACAGTACCACAATAATCCAAGCTTCCAGTGTCAGGGTCATAATCACAGCGCCCGAGGCTTCTCTCTGTCACACTAGTTTACATCTGCCAGACTGTCACAAGTCTGTGCTTTCAGTGTGTAATTGCATCAGCAAGTGCAATACTCATTTCTTACCCCGTGGTGACATTTTTATTTATGTATTTAAAACAGGTTCTTCAACAGTTACTCAATGCTGCAAAGGTGAGGCTCCGCCGATGCCTAAAAGCATTGCGGTGAAGGATTCAAGCACAGCACGCTGCGCTGCTCCCATCGCAGCCAGCCTGGCACAGCTCCTCTCTCTCGCTTATTTCCCCACTTTATCAGGGCACCAGTTTACTGAGCATTGTTTAAAATACTATTTCAGACTTTTTCACTCGATGCTAAGAGCCTAATTCAGTCTGCAAGCTTGAAGAGCAGGGTTTTCAGACTGGGCAGCTCAATCTGTATCACTACAGTCTCCAACAGGTTCCCCCACTTGGCTCAAGTGCAGATAAAAAAAGTTAGGCACAGTCTTTTGGTTAACTCTTCCTTTCAACTCTTTAATTGTCTGCCTTTGGCTTTCACCACTGAAGTCAAGCAAACCCTGACAGTTGCTTCACGGGCACTAGACAAATGTTTAACATGTTACATGAGAAAAGGTTAAGTACAAACACAGCTCATAATCTGGGCTCTTTGCAGGCAGTGTCATATCTGAATAAATCTGACAGCACCTCGTTGGAAAGGGCAAGAATTTATTATTGTCCAGGTTAAACGCTGTGCTCTTATCCTTTCTGTGGCTAGGACATAAGAAAGGCTCTTTGTGTGCTGAAACAAACATTAAAGTGCCAACATACACAAAATGTATAAGGTGTCTGGGGATTATTCCTCAGCAGAGAGTTTTAACTTACTTTGGCTTCAGTCTCTCCCCTGTGAAGTGTGTACAAATGATGGACGGCACTTTGTGATGATGACCAAGGATGTGTCAGGATTTGGAAAACATGGAAATCGTGGCCTAATGTGTCAGTAGTGACCAGCAACATCCCTGGGTAAACAAGAAAAAAACAAAGCAAAAAGAAACACAAAAGCACAAGAGATTAATCACTGCAAAAGAAGAAGCTTAAGCAAGTCTGTCTTATGTTTGATTTTCTGGAAACAAAAGCATTACAGAAAAGGACTGAATTGCAAGGAATTCAGCTCATAAAACTACATCAGAACCTCAACTAAAATCATATTAGCAGTATTACTACTTAAATATTGCAGTACAAATCTATAACAGCCAGCTGGAGAAATCTGGGAACATTCTAGCTAAAGCTGAGAACTTCTGTGACCAATATGAAGCATTGAAGTGATTAATGTTAGAGAGGGAAACCTCAAAATGCCCTTCACTGGGACAAAGGCAGCAGGAAAAAAGATTGATGTTTCCACAATAATAATTGTTGGAAGAAGAGACATTATCAAAAGCCAGCCAAAACAACCCATACCAAAAACAATCCTGAAGAAGCATCCTTCTTACAAATGTATACGAGAGAAACTCTCTGATTTATTGCTTGAAAGGCAGCAAATCAGAGCTGAGAGCTTTCAAGTGAAATATTAAATTAGGTACTAACTTCATTGAAAACAGCTCACTGATGGATGTACTGAAGTGATTCAATTAGAAGACCAGCAGAATCACAGGAACTTATATATGCTCTCTACTTTTGATTCCTCCCACTCTGTGTCACTCCATAGCCCAGTTTTTAAGCATTCACAAATATAATTGAAGTCAATTTGCCACAAAAGGTTAAGTTTTCATGCCAAAAAGTAAGCAGTTTTGTGCAGATCAGAAAACTCTGCTATCAGGGCAGAAGGTAGGGCTGCAGTCAACAAACTTCAGATTTCCTGTTCTGTATGAAATATCCATATTACCATGCTAATTAATGGCATTTCATAGTTTCATAGTTTCACAGTTTCATTCAGGGTCGGAAGGGACCACAAGGATCATCTAGTTCCAACCCCCCTGCCATGGGCAGGGACACCCCACACTAGATCAGCCTGGCCAGAGCCTCATCCAGCCTGCTCTTAAACACCCCCAGGGATGGGGCCTCGACCACCTCCCTGGACAACCCATTCCAGGGTCTCACCACTCTCATGGTGAAGAACCTCCTCCTCACATCTAGCCTGAATCTCCCCACCTCCAGCTTCATTCCATTCCCAAAGCAAGCCCCTGATATTTAATTAGCATCAAGTACAAAGGGATTTTAGCCATTTAATAGCTACACTGAAGTGTTTTCAAGGTACCCATCTATTAAAGAAACCCAGGAATTTCCACACTGCTCTGTTGTGTTGATTCTCCATAGAAAGCACCACTGAAACACTTTATCCTTCAGGAAGAGAACTCACAGCTCTGACATAAAAATGTTTTCTTTTCAGTTTATTTCCACGTGGCTCCACGATTCATGCTTCTGCTCACTGCTGCTAAACAAACACATGCAGGACAAGTGTGAAGGCTCTCACTTCTTGCCATAAAAGTCCTGGAATAGGACACCTGGGGAATTTTGGAATCAAACTGGAAAAAAATTTCTCTTGTGTAGGGAGCAGCAGAGAAACAATCTCTCAGTAAAAATCAAGGCTAATGAACTTTTCTACAGAACCAGCACACAGCATCACTAATCAGCATGCCAAGTGTTTTCTTTCCCTCCTTGGCAGTCCTTTAAACCCAAAAAGAACAATTTCAGCAGCCAAAGCCTTGACCTTCTGAACCCAGTGTCACCTTCTGAGCCCAGCCTCGTGCCCCAGTGCCTCCTCCTCTATAGCAGGCTTGTGAGCACCTCTCAGCTCACAGGAGGAGCAGCACAGTCCTGAAGCCTCCAACCAGGATAACACAGCATGAACATCTCAGTATCTCTTGACCATAACCTTTGAGAAGTCAAGATCTTGTGAAGGCAAACAAATACTTTGAAGACAGTGAGGCCCACCAGCAGTAAGGTACAAAATCAGAGAGAAATCATAATTGTATTTAGAGACAGAATTACCCAGAAAGTTTCCTCCTCAGCTTGACCACTGAGCTGGTAGGGCTTGGCCAGCGCACAAGGCCACCCACACTGCACACATCCATTCCCTCAAAAATCACACAAATGCAAGATCTTAAATCTGACCTCAGCAAGATTCCCTCCAGCAGACATACTTTTGCTGTTACAGGCTGCTACTCTGACTCTGAGTGTTAGAAATGAAAGAGAGTTTGTTATGGAGCTGAGAAATCCGTGAGTGCATTTGGGTATTATGTTTGGGCGGTAAGGCATGTGAGCTGAGGTTGGTCTGGATGTTAATGTTGGCTTAACTGGCAATTTCCTTGATTTGTAGTGACTGTGTTGATAGGAAATACGGCTAAAGTTGCTCAAGTGCAAGCCAGCCAAGTCTTTAGTGTGGGATTGTGCACACAATTTGCATTAATTCTGTTCTGAAACATCACAAAATACACTTCCCTTCTAGTGAAGTGTGCGGTCCTCGATGATGTATGGCATTTCCACTGGAGAGACCTGGAAGCAAACAGGGCCCTGGTGCGCTAGAATTAGGCTACTGCTCTTACAGGAGTGAGGAGATTCCACAAGATCTCATTCAACACAGCACTAAGGATTTCTTTTCTATATTCCCACAGTTGCCGCTCCTCAGACATATAGGGCAAGAGGCAATAGCTTTAAGTTTGAGGAGGGAAGATTTAGACTGGAGATCAGGACGAAATTCTTTAGAATGAGAGTGGAAAGACCCTGGGACAGGTTGCCCAGGGAGACTGTGGATACCCTCTCCCTGAAGGTGTTCAAGGCCAGGCTGGATGAGGCCTTGAGCAACCTGGTCTAGTGGAAGGTGTCCCTGCCCATGGTTTGAACTAGATGATCTTTAAGGTCCCTTCCAACCCAACCCATTCCATGAATCTATGACTTTTGGTCCTTATGAGCTCTCCTGTTATTTCAGATGGAAAGGACCTTTGGAGAAGCTGGAAGAGAGGACTCCATAAGGCTTCTCTTAACAGTGAGCAGACAGCCTCAGCACTTCTAGTGCTAGAAGTGTTTTATAAACATGGATAGAGAGCTGAGTGCACCCAGAGACCCGAGCACAGCGTTCCTCATGTGTATCCCATCACATGGCACAGCACAACCGTGGTCATAAAAAAAACAACCACCCTTGGAGCGAGCCAGAAGTCTGTCTGGAGGCAGGAGACAGAAAGCTGTGTAATAATCAGGAGCCAGTGAAAACACAGGAATTACCATACTGCCCTGTCCATCAAGGCTCTGGCTTGTTTAGCTAACCAGGATCTCGTTTCCAGCATTGGCTGCAAACGCAGGTGTCTGTGCATGGTGCAGAAACCCCGCAGGACACAGACGTGCTAGAATTTCACCCTGCTCCTCACAAAGGTTTTTGTCCCAAATCTCTACTCACCCCAAGCAGGGCACCGCTAGAGAGCTCACTTTGGGACCGCACACTACAAATGTCTCTAGGTCTGATGCTCCTAGCGTAAGAGGGACATGGAACTGCTGGAGCGGGTCCAGAGGAGGCCACTGAGATGATCAGAGGGCTGGAGAGCCTTCCCTATGGGGACAGGCTGTGACAACTGGGGCTGGTCAGCTCAGAGAAGAGAAGACTCTGGGGAGACCTTATAGCAGCCTTCCAGAACCTGAGGGGGACTATAAGAAAGTTGGAGAAGGGACTTTTTACAAGGTCTTGTCATCAGAGGACAAGAGGAAATAGATTGAAGCTTGAGGAGGGCAGATTTAAACTGGATATTAGGAAGAAATTCTTTGCAGTGAGGGTGATGAGACACTGGAACAGGTTGCCCAGTGGCGTTGTGGATGCCCCCTCCCTGGAGCTGTTCAAGGCCAGGCTGGATAAGGCATTGAGTGACCTGGTCTAGTGGAAGATGTCCCTGCCCAAGGTACAGGTGCTGGAACTGGATCATCTTTAAGACCCCTTCCAACCCAAACCATTCTATGAATCTATGCCACCGAAATCCATAAAGCACATGGTGTCACCTGCTTGTTCCTTCAGTGAGCTACAGCATGTCTGAGCAGATGAAGCTGTAAAATATGTTGGTCTATCTGTGGGTCTGATCAGTTCCATATGAGGTACATTGCTCTTGGCTTCATACTCATCTGTTGCCTTTTGGTTTTGCGGGGGGGTTGGGGTTTGGCTTTTCTTTTTCTGTCTCTGCTAACTCGAAGGAGTAGAGAGGTGAAAGAGAACACATTTGTGGGTGGAAAGGAATTGGCTTTAAAACAGAAAGATGGGTGGTATCTGACTTGGCAATTTTGCATGCCTGATCTGAAACCCTGCTGCCTGTCAGGAATAATAATCTAATAAAATGCATTTATTGGAATAAGTGCATTTGATTAAATGCAAGCCAAGGGGAAACAGGCCCTTTGCTTGTATTAGCCACTCTTGCTCAGTAAGTTCAAGGAGGACCTTTCCTACTGGCATTTGCATTTGAAATACAAACATCCACTTGTATCAACAGAGAGGTCCCAAGCACAATACCACAGATGTGAGAAGAAAGTGTATTCCTAAAGCAGCATTTTGAAAGCTTTTCCTTGCTGCTGTTACTCAAACAATAAATCAGGGCTGGCTGACCAGGCTGGCCGTGGGCTTTGCTGTGGTGTTTTCCAGCTCTCATTACTTCACGCTGAAGAGTCAGAGTTTTCAATTACTACAGCTCAGCCATTTGGGTTCTCTCTCTATCTCCTCGCAACAAGAGGCAGGAATCCCTAATCCCAGCAGAGCAAGGGGAACTGGAATCTTGGTCATTACTTCACTTTCACTTTCAAGTGCAGGAAACTTCAACTCAGCTTTTTGAAAGACTTTGTGACAGTTCTCCCCAAAAGTTGTTTAGACGGAAATGTGAGTTAAAGCTGTCACAAGTTCAGGCCAAAATGTTTTCTCTTGTGATATACTTTATGTATGAATAATCAGAGATGAAAAGTGAATAATTCTCAAGGATTTCCTGCTTATTTTTCAAACTGGCATTAATCCCTGTTTAACAGATAACATCTGAAATCAATTGAGAGTCTTGCACACACAGAACCCAGTGGAAATTTATGTGTAAAGCAGATAGCACTTGGTGTGTATCTCGCTGCAAAAAACTCTGATTTGGCTTATCCCTTGTAGGAGGGGTGCAGCTCGGTTCAATTAATGACTGCATCACTGTGTGGGTTTTTCCAATCCACAGAGATGATTAAAATCCAGTTTGAAAGGCATACATGGGGAAAAAAAAAACAACAACAAAACAATAAACTAATAATTAGCAAAGCTTTGCTTTACCTGACAGATATATTTGCCCTAATTTACAGCTTCTTACTTTCCACGCATTCTGGTTGGGAAACAAGAAGCTTCTTTCAGGATAGAAATGTTAGAAAATAGAGAGAATATAGGAATGAAAGCAGGGGGGGAAACCCTAGTACAGATGTAGACTGTGGGTTAAGAGCTATTTCTGCAGTATCAGAAGACTAAACCAGACTCTGGCCTGGCCATAAACTAAGCCCACGCCCTAAATGAGGTGCCAAGCCACAAAAAGCATTTGCGTCAACTGGGAATACAAGGAAAAGAAGGACTTCTAATTATAGGGCCTGGAAGCGGAAGCCCAGAGTGATTAGGAGTTGAGGCGCTGCTGTATGTTTATCTGGGAGCTTCCTCTCGCTCCTTCTCAGCCCGGCTTTGATAGATGAGGGTTGGCCTAAAGGGTGGGATTGAAGTTGCTGATGGTACAGAGAGTTCTCCACAATCCGAAGGAGACAGAGACTGAATACTAAAGGCTTCTGTGGCCTTGTAGGAACATAACTCTTTTCAACTAGGCGTCAGCTGGTTAGCCCAAAAGGCAAAATTAGAGAGCAGCAAATCTCTGTTGGGTACTTGCTATAAAATCTAGGAAACCTGAGCAGCCTGAGCATCTCCACCACATCCTATTTATAACACCTACCTAATTGCATGGTTGTTTTGTTATATGCATACAAATGAGGGACAGACCATTTCACCTTGGGTTTCAGTTTGAGTAACTTCTCTTTCAACAATGCCAGAAGGGTTTTTCACAGAACCCTAGAATGTCAAGTTGGAAGGGTCCCCAGGGATCATCTGATCCAACCTTTTTAGGTGACAGTGGAGTTGAAATGAGATGGCCCAGCACCCTGGCAAGCTGAGTCTTAAAACTGACCAATGTAGGGAAATCCACTGCTTCCCTTGGGAGATGATTTTTCTGCCTTCCCAAACAAACTCACTCTGTAATTATACACTGAAGAACTCAACACGTTCAAGCTGTGTTGGATATGTTTTAAAAACACCATGGGCACAGACATTAGGCAAGCAGGAGCACATCTGCCTGGAGGAAGCCCATATTCATGGATATACTTAGTTAGGAATGCAGCCCTTCCATTCCACACACGCACAGCCATGGAGAGACCTGCATGGCCACCACGCCAACATGCTGTTTGCATGAAGAGTGATTAAAAAAACATGAACAGTTCCACGGATTTGGGGTTTTAGCTATGAGCACAGGCACCATGCAATGTTAATATTATGCTTCATAGCTTTGTAAATTACAAGACCAGAGAGCTCAGCAGAACCACATCGACTTACAGTCACAGATGGCATTGGGTTGGAAGGGACCCTCAGAGGTCATCTTGTCCAACCCCCTTGCAGTAAGCAGGGACACCTCCAACTAGAGCAGGCTACCCAGGGCTACGCCTAGTCTGATCTTAAATGTCTCCAGGGACAGGGCCTCAGCATTCCTGCCTTCTGCATCCTAATTATATGGATTTCCATCCCACTGCAGCTCCCTCACAAAAGCAGTTTGTGTATGCATCCTAAGATGTGACAAAGTTTCTGTGGCCCGTGGTTTTATGAAACATATGACCTGACCTATGAACAGTAGCTTTATTTACACCCACTTAACTCCTCTCTGAGGCTGATGCTCATCAAAATACAGCCAAGTACAAGTGCTAAGCCCATATGTGTTTCCAAGTGGAACACATGTGCCACAGTTAACAAAATGTGATCTCAAACACACCTTAACTGACTAAAGAAAAATCTGATTTTAACAACAAAATAAAGCAGAGATCCAAAGTACTTGGAAATAAACCTGACAAAGTTCCAGCAAGGCAAAAGAAAGGAGGCAATAAGAAGTTTATTTTGTGAATAAATAATTTCCCATAGCTGTTCTCTGGAGATCTCTGTGCTCTGTCACCTGCTTGGTGCAATTATAAAGTTAATCTGCGTATTTGGAGCTTGGAGTGGCTGCATGGAAACCCTCAGACACTTCCCATGTCCAACAGACAGCTCACCAGTATGCTTTATACACTGCAAAACTACTCCCCAGTTTCAAACACTAACTGACTTCAGCTGGTGGCTCAACAAACACTAAAACTTTATCAGGATGGATTTGTCCCTCCCAAAACTAAAGGATGTACACTGAGGGCAGCTGAGTAAATGAGGGCAAAAGATCAAAGGGACCAGGCTCCCTTTTTCTGTTAACCCTGACTGCAAATTCCTCCAACAGGGAACACAAATCCATAGCCACGACCCTTACATTGATGTTCTCAGCTATTACAGTGAACGTTTGTTCTGCTGAAACACACTGCTGTCCTCTTCTCTTTTCATTGGAGTAACAAAGTAAATGTTACAGAGAGAGGGGGTACCTGAAGTCATGAATTACTTCTCACCTTCTGGCCCAGCATATGGGACACAGAGACACAAGCTTTGTAACTGCAACTCCTCGACCGCGATGCCACGATGTTAATTTTGCTGTGCTTGTCCTCAAAAGCAGTCATACAAGTTGAAAAACAAAAGTGAGAAATAAACAGAGGAAACCCAAAGAATTCTCCTGTCATTAAATAATTAGAGCTCATTTTGCTCTAGATGACACATCTGGGAAGCTGCTGTTCCAGAATGAGATGAATCTTGCAAACTGGAGAAGAAAGGTGCAAACGCTGAAAACCCCGAGCAGAGCGGAGGTGCCGGTAGCAGCCACATCAATAAACTACCTCTCATTTCTCCAGACCCCAACTAATCTTTATGCTTAGTAAAAGACTCTTTGTGCACCTTAGGTGGGGAAAACAGAAAGGAAAGACTATTCTGGTTATCTGTGAGGCACTATCAATCCTTCCCCACAGTCAGATCAAGCATTTTTCTGCCCACTTGCTCTGATCAACGGGAAAAACTTCTGCAGAGGCATTCTAATTTAAACCTCTTTAACTATTAACTCAAGGCCACCATCACATTTCAATATAGAACATTTAAATAATCAGAGGACTTTCAGGTCCGTTAAAGGTGCAGTCAGGCATCCAAAGGGGTACACAGTTTAATCTCTTTTACTGCTGGTCCAACATTCATTTTCTCGTTATTAATGGATGGAAAAGCTCTTTTGTAGGCAAGGAAGCGTGATTATTTACAATTTTAGATGTGTTGCATTTCACAGCTCTCAGCTGCTAAGCTGGCAGGAGTAACACTTCTGGAAAGCAGATCTCTTATTTACTATATTTAAAAGAAAATAAAACCAGCCCAGCAGGTACTGCTAAAGCAGCACCTTCTGAAGCTGTTTACTAACTGAGTGTCTGATTTGCAGAGTTTCTCTCTGGCAAGCAGATCACTTACCTACCACGTTTAAAAGAGAAAAAATAAATGAGCAGGTATTTCTAAAGCAGAACCTTTACAAATGATTCTTAATTGAATTGTCTTATTTGAAATGTTCCTCTCTCTAAAATGACCTCATTAACAACACAATCAAAGTACAAAAATGAACTGGATTGGAAATGTTACTGACCGGTTTCAGAAACAGATTAAGAATCAGGGATCCTTTGTGATATTCATCTCTGGCACCAAGTTACTGAGTGACCTTCGATGTGTGACAGCATCTCAATCCTCCAGTTTTCCCAAAATTAGCTCTCAATCCCTAAGATTCAAAGTCTGAAGCTCTTACAGTTCATTTTCAGCATACCCTTCCTTTTTAGCCTAGACTGAAGTCATACCCAGAGCTTTGAGTTCTGCTCTTTATTTTCTACGCTGTTTGCAAACTTCTCTCCTAGCCCCTCTCTCCCTTGCACTGCTGGAATTATGCCACCATTCATTCAGTCAACAAACACAGCTTGAAAATCCCCCCACTTCTTGTTCACTGAGAACTCCTTTCTTCCTCCCTAAACCTATTTCTTTGCAATCATTCTTACCACCTTCCCTTTAATTCCATAAGGATCAAGCCTTACATCCTGCATCTCATTCCTGCCTTATGTAGAAGTTATCTCAGTCCCATTCTGAACTTGGAAGGTCGCTGCATGAATTTACACTTCGATAGGTGTAAGTGATGTGTGTTACTCATGTATGTTAGGAGGTATTTCCCTATCCCAATTTGAAAGCTGGTGCTGCTGCCACATTGAAGGTGTACTTAGCTACACCTACAGTAACCTTGTACTTAATTATTGCAATTTCAGTTTGGTTTTAAGGGCTTGTGCTGAAAAATACTGTGTCTAGAGCTCCCTCTAAAATGGTAAGAAGCCCCAACAGCATCCTGTAGCTGGCAAACACTTCCATGGCTCCATTTAAGAGGTGTAGAGAAAAGCTTTTATTGAAAAATGCTGTCCCAGGAGGAGACCACCACTAAGCCTTTGTAACAAAATGTCCTTTTCAGAGGCTGTGAAGTCTACTTATTTGCCATAACAAATTGGCAGCTGAAGCACAACCTCTGAAAAAAAATCTGAACACAGGATAATTCTCATCTTTCCTGGCTACCCACAGCCACCTACTACACTTTCTTGGCAGTGAAGCCTTCCTTTCCCCAGCCTAGCTGAGAAAGCAGGCACAAACCTTATAGTAACAGTAGTAAGATTTAAGCACACTTCAAAGAGACCCTGCAAACTTCCACCCTTAACCCAATTCCTAAAACAAATACAAGCAATAGACACATTTGTGTGTGTGCTCCCAGTAACAAGGAGTAAGAGCAAAGAAATGACAGCCCTGCTGCTCATCAGTGAAGGTTAATTCTATAGTCCAAGTCCAAATCAGCTAGTCCCAGCTCAACAGCAAATTAGACATCTGAAGACACAGGGAGGTCCAGCAGTCCTGTAATAAGTTACTGGCTTGTACTATTACAGTTACTATGCAACTATGACTTTCTGAAGGAATTCATGTCAAAGGCTGTGCCAAACACACCACAGAAGAGAGAAAGGAGAAGGGACACGGATCTGAATGCAGCCTGCTCTAACCACAGTGCCCATAGCAGCTGGGCTATCTCCTTTGAAACCTTGGCAGGACAAGAGAACATGAGGCTGTCACCGGCTCAGATTCTGTACTGCCAGTTATCACTGCTGAAAAAGAGGAATTAAGACTTGAGTGCAATTTCCCAAGCTGCTTCCCTCAGCAGCTCAGCCTAACTTCCCAAATTCTTTACCATACTACTACAGAACATGAGATTGCAGAGGAAGAACAGTGCAGTTCACATTGCAGATGGACAGGAGAGTGATAGATGTCCTAGGATCCCTCAAAATCAAACTCCATACCTGACTATTGAGACTCTCAGGATTAGTGGACATCTCAAAAATTCAGGGCTGATTCCTCTCTGGTTTACTACATTGGGAAAAGGACACATCTATGTGTTTTCACATCCCACTTACATCACACTCACTTATCCTTAAGATCTTGTGACCAAACTGCATTATAGTAGCGAGTGAGGAGCTTCTGTGTAAAGGTTACAACCAACTGATAAGTGTGTTGGTCCTGGGAAGGTCTGATTTATAATTGATCATCAGCAAAGGGCAGCTTGGTTCTGTGTTTCAAGACAAGCCAAGTTGTTCTTCCCTCGTGTAAGACAATCCCAATCCAAGGACACAGAAGAATACATAAAACCCAAGCAGAATACACAAAACCCAGGCAGAATACACAAAACCCAAGCAGAATACACAAAATCAAAGGAATTGGAGCCATGTGATCAGTCGCCACAGTGGAGAGCTGGCATCCCCCTGAATGCTCGTAAGGAATGGTGCCAGCTTTAGGAACAAAAATGAACTGTCTCAAATGTCTATAAGGGCTGAGGAGTAAATATCTCAGCAACCTGGCAGAAACACAGCGTACTGCCTGGAAAAATGCTCCCAGAGTTCAGCTGGAGGCGGGGGATTTTACTTCAGACACCAAGGTTATTCACTCTAACACCCACTTACAGAACTGCAGCATGAATCCAGCAGCCAGAAATCCTGGAGATTTCTCTGTTTTCTACAGCACATTCTCTTCTTGCCTCACCACCACTGACTCCACCACAACCCTGGCTGAGACAGCTTACACCACTGAGGCGTAGACATAAACTGCAGCGGGCAGAAAATGGCATTTCTACCTCATTTTCATAGGAAATTCTCCTCCTGCAGCCTGTCCTGGTCTAGAATGCAGGGAGGCTGTGGAAGTGTTAAAAACCTTAAAAATACATTAAAAAATGCTGGTGTTGGCTGTAGGAAGGCAGCACATACACAGCACATGCCCACTCCTGCAGCACCCTTCATTTGTGGGGCTGCTGTTACAACTGTGATCCCACAATGTGTGTGTCAAGAAGAAGTGATCTAAAACACACCTTCCTTTGCAAGCTAGAGAGGACCTGGCCCTTCCTCCTCTCCACAGGGAGAGGAGAAAGAAACTTATTGACCCATGCACTAGATAAATGGACAGACTATCCATTAACTAGTGAATTGCACAGAATGAAATTATGTTAGAGACAATAAAATGAATATGACTTTAAAGCGTTCATTAAAACTGTCACCAACCATCGAAAACTTAACCTATAAACCACAGCCAGCATCTGTATATCATCCAAAAAGCTTGCCAAAAGACACAATTTACCTGTGCAATCATCAATACTTTTGACACACAGGAAATTTTGCACCTACAATTGATCATAAAATCAAGAACACGACAAATACATTGAAATTCTAGTATCAAGAGATTTCTCAGGCATCAAATAAAGGCATGAATAAAAAACTAAAATAAGAGGACAGAAGAGGAGAAAAGGAAAAGATAAAAGGAAAAAGAGAAGAAGGAAGAAGGAAAAGAAAAGGGAAAGGGGAAGGGGAAAGGGGAAAGAAAAGGGGAAGGGGAAAGGGGAAAGAAAAGGGGAAGGGGAAAGAAAAGGGGAAGGGGAAAGGGGAAAGAAAAGGGGAAGGGGGAAGGGGAAAGGGGAAAGAAAAGGGGAAGGGGAAAGGGGAAAGAAAAGGGGAAGGGGAAAGGGGAAAGAAAAGGGGAAGGGGAAAGGGGAAAGAAAAGGGGAAGGGGAAAGGGGAAAGAAAAGGGGAAGGGGAAAGGGGAAAGAAAAGGGGAAGGGGAAAGGGGAAAGAAAAGGGGAAGGGGAAAGGGGAAAGAAAAGGGGAAGGGGAAAGGGGAAAGAAAAGGGGAAGGGGAAAAGGGACAAGGGAAAGGGCAAGGGCAAAGGGAAAGGACAAGGGAAGGGCAAAGGGAAGAGGGCAAAGGGGAAAGGAAACTAAAACAAATCAGCTTAATTTGGTCACACATTCGTTAGCTAAAAACTTAAGTGTTGGGAGAACAGCTGAGTATCAGTGACAAAAAAAATGCTTAACTAAAAAGCACTTCCTCAGGCAATAGCAAAAAGTTTTCCAATCATAAAATCCTTTATTTCCACCTGAACACTTGTGTCAGAATCTTCCCTGTTTTTACTGGCATCACTGCAAGTCAAAATGGTGATTTATGCCTCGACAGCCAATTTGACTTTTCTCCTTCCCTATCTCTAGGAAAAGGCAGCCTTTGGGTAAAGCGCAGGGTGATTTGTTGTGTCAAGTCTCATCCCATCAATAAGACAAGTTCCCCTAAAAAAAGAATATTCATCTTTGTGCCACATATTGCTGTAAATCCTCGGAAATCCCAATTTTATGACTCTAAACCATGTCAGATAAACAGAATGCATGTGGCAGCTACACTGCTGACTCCAAATGCTCACGACTATGTTCCTCTTTTCCAGCAAATCTCACCAATTCTGGCCCCCGTGAGCCAGGTTTCGTAGATAAAAGATGCTGCTGTAGTTTTTGCCTTAAAAAAAAACCCCATATATAAAAATAAAAGTACAGAGAGAATTAAATGCAGAGGGGTTGGTTATTTCCAGGCTTGTTGATAACATTTGCTACAGCAAGATGAGCAGCTGGTCTGGATTGCGAGGCTGAACCAACTGCTTCCTGTCACATTTAACAGTTCAGCATCATTTAAAGTCTCAATATCAGGAGGAAAGTGAAAAGAAACCCTGTAACTTCCATCCCTGTGTCACCTGTGTTAAACCCTTGATCTTTCTAACCTCAAAATCCAAATAATTTACCATTTTTACTGCTCAAATTTGACAGTTTATCATGAAATTGGCTAATAGAAATGGTAAATAGAAGGTAAAAGCCTATCTGTCTGGAACTGATTTCTGCAACACTGATCTGATTTCCTTCCTTATGGATTCCATTTTTCTGGCATTATCCACGGCTGTACAGGACCTGCACAAGTGTGGACAACAATGTATTTAGCAACTAATATTCAGCTATGGCACAAATAGGACTTCTCTAAGTTGCTTTTCGGCGTGGCAGAGTAAAGTCAGTTTACCAAAATAAAACTACAGCCCCGTAGGCTCTAAAATGACTCTTAAAACCCGTGGGTAACAGTATCTGCAGCATGCATGGATGTGTATAATTTACACAGGAGTTGGTTTTAATTATCACAGTTCATAAAGGCTTTTCTACCTTCGATCTGTCATGACGGAGAGAAGGATTCCGTTTGGTTGCACCACGTTAAAAAAGCTATAAAAGGATCCTCCCTTCTGGCCTCCTAAAATGAAGATCCTTTAAGCATGTCCAGTTTGCTGAAAGAGCTAAGCAACAGACTGCAGGATGCTTATCAGTTGTGCTGCACTTTGGGAAGCCTCACCAGTCATGACTGAAGGGACCTACCTCTCACCACCCAGCGCGAGTCCCCCGTCCTACTCGCACGACTAAGCCGTGCAAGCTCCCTGCCAACATCATAAATGCTGCCATTAAAATATTTGTTTTAATTCTGACCTCAGAGTCACAGCTAATAAACAAGAAAGGCAATGAGAAATTGAAAAACAAACTAAATGCAGCTGTTGGACTGGCCGTTTCACAACTGTGTTTAACTGCATCCTTTAATTTCACGTCTATGAATAGAAGCCATACACCACAGCCTGCATGCCAGCTACTCAACCAAGCAGGATTTGCTTTTTGAGTTCATTTTGCAGTGTTATTCCGTCATGTAACTTTTACTGTATTTTTAAGTTTTCATTTGAGATGTGGTCTGCAAACAATGGCTAACTATTTGCCAGGGGTTTCTCATTAGAGCACGGCCTAGCTGTGGACAGCGTTTGCCTCAATTTTCCACAATCCTCCTCACACACAGGAGGAACAGGATTTTACTTTTGGGGGGTGGATGTGTGCTGCATGTTTGTGTGTGTGCCTGTCCAGGGCCCATTCCATTGCATCCAGTGACCCCAAAATGAGTATTTTGGAAACTGTGCATTTAGAAACTGTTTGGAAATGCATTACAATAATCACGTGAAGGACTAGATAGAGAGGAATGAAACACAAAGTTTATAGGCTTCCCCAAACCTCTCCCTATACCTTAAAACACAAAAGGATTGGGTGCTGGGGTTTTTTTAATTATGTTTTTAGAGCAATTAAAATCTCCTTTCCAGAATGCACAGGATTACAAAGGGAGAATCAGGAACATGCTTGAAAGAAATCCACTTAGAAAAGGGAAATCGAGCCCACATCCTCTTAAAACTGGAGATACGAAGAAGGAATGAAATGATTAAAACTGAGGGTAGAAAGCAAGCCAGAATGCCTCATTTCTTTTGGAATATATTCCTTCCTACAGATCATTAGATTTTTTGGGGGGAAAAAAAATAGAGCAGATTGGTGTGGTTTTCAAGTAGGTAACATCCTCCTCATCTCAGTTTTCCGGTTTGGGATGTGGAAAGGTACGAAATCCCACCTCACAGCTCTCCAAAAGCAAACATCCAGTTTCCTTTACGTGTAGGGGGCCCTATTTTCATTGCAAAATAGGAACAATCTCACTAATAATTTCATATAAATGTGTAGAAGCCCAGCTTCCAAACTCTATACACCCTGAGAGCTTCATATTGAAATGTCTGACAAAACAAAAAAAAAGGCAAAACAAAACCTCAAAAGGAACAAACAGAAAAACCCCAACAGACAAACAAATCAAACAAAACAAAAGCAAACAAAACACCAACAAAAAACCCAAACAAAACCCAACAAAACAAACAAAAACAGCCAAAAATAAGTGGCAAATCCCACTGTCCCACTGCAGTCTTCATCTCAGTTCAGGGTATTTGCATCCCCAGCTTTGCTCGTGTCCCAAGACCAGAGATGAAAGTAAAGCAGTGACTCCTTTGGATCAATATTAAAAGGAGCAGCAATAAAGCAAACCATTTGAATGAAGCCGTGCACAGACATTTCCACAGCAGACCATGCCAGAGCTCTCTGCAGCTCGCTGTATTTACTGCCTTTACCAACAGCAATCATCTCTGTGTCTGCCATGGAAGAGGGAACAAAGTGAATTAGTTTTAATAGACTACGGCTGACATCAGAATTGGTGAGGTTTTTTCCTCCTTTCTAAATCACAGAGTCTAATAACACAGCATAATGAAAAATGAGGATATTTGTATGGTTCCTTCAGTCTCCAGTCTAGACACTCTCTAGTTTAGACTAATCCAGTTTACCATTGAGCAACTGATTCTAATTGGTAACATTTAATCCTTTCCCTTCCCTCTCTCCATTTCCTCTCCTCATTTCAGGCCCTGCATACACTTACAGTTCCTGGCAGACTATCATCAACACGTTAAAAGCTTGGAGGCTTTTCTGTAAACAGCATAATTTAAGTAACCCCCTATGGTGTACTCCTTCCTTTTGTCAACTTCCAGAATTTAATCCAGGCTACCTTCATCCAGGGTTTATATAATAAGCTCTTGTGGATTTACATTATGGAGCAGACAGGATTCTTCTGGGATACTCTCACGGCTGCAGCGCTCTGAAAATGGTTTGTACCTGGGGCTTTTATTACAGGAGGAGTGAAATAGAGAAACTAGATAAGTGGATAAAGATATAAAGTATAGAAATGTATCAAGATATCATCTATAAATATGAATGATGCCATATCTGAAATTTATTAGAACAGACAGAACACTAAAATATAAGAGGTATCTATTATAACATGTATCTAATATATATCTAATATATATATCTATAAACATAGAACATATAAAAATATAATACAAAAATCTATTATATCATACACAATATAAATGATATAAGACATACAAAATCTATTGCTATATTTATAATATAAAAATGCATTAAAATATATTTATATGTATATATATATATACATATTTATACATACACACACACACACAAACTTTATACATATAGAAGTTTAAAGCCTCCTAACAACAAATTCCTGCCTAATGTTGCATGGACAGAAAAAAGCTCTTAATAACCAGAGAAATCTTTACCATTTCTTTTAATTATTATTCAGGCTACATTTTAATGATGGTAAAAATTCCACCACAATAAATCCAGGCCTTGGTGTCAATACTGCTGTTTGACTTCACACAGCAGAAAGTTGTCCCTGGTTGTATGATTGTTAGTGACTGGCATTTCTAAATAGCTTTGATTTAGAGCATGGAAAAGGCCAAATCAGTGTTCTAAGACAAAACTGAAGGCTGCTGTCCTGCAAACCACAGCAAGAGAGCACACATCTCATCTCTAAAAAGAACACCATGGAGGTGAGATCATCTGCAACTCAGCGTAGCCAACAACGTCCTCAATTAGTTTTGTGTGGCCAAGGTGCAATGACTGCAATTCTATAAAGAAAATATTTGTTCCTGGCCCCAATCTAAAGCTCTTCAGCTTTTGTTCAGAAATATCTATGTACATATATGATCAGGAAAAATCTGAAGTGTAGCTTTGGAAGTATATTTCCAGATATGAAGTCTTAAAAAAGCTAATCTCCATTACCTAATGCAAATTAAACAGCGCTAAATTTTTGTCTGGATGCTCTGTTCACACTAAGTTGGCCTTCAATTCATCCAGAACTGAATATTCCAGCTCAAAATAAATCAGGCCACTGTTAGCACTAAGTAAAAGCATCCACACAAAAGCTTAATGTGATTTTCATTTAATAAGTGAATTAAAGTTCTTAGAGTCTCTTTGTAAGTATAAGCCTCTTGTTTCCACTACACCAACACACATGCCAGAGGTACATTAATAAAGTCCCCAGTCTATTAATGTTACTTCACTTCCTTGTATTATTTATTCTCTTCTTGGAGAGTTTTAATAAAAGCCTTGGAGTCCTCCTAAAAGTTGGACGCTGCCTTCCTTTGTTCAGAAACGAAGGAGAGGACACAGAGCTCTGAGCTCTGTCTGCAGCAGCTGCTCTGCACAGACCATCGGCTGGCTGTTCAGAGAATCACAGAATGGTTTTGGTTGGAAAAGACCTTTAAGGTCATTGAGTCCAACCATTACCTAACTCTCCATGTGCTAAATATTCTCAGAACTCAGCTCACTTCTCTCACAATGGTCTTTGTATGCCGAAGAGATGTGACTTTCATGTGAATCCTTCTTATTTAGGATGAAGAATTATTATTCTCCTGACCAGCTCCAAAACTGAGCTACAATCAAACAAAATCCAGTGATTCCATTCAAAACACACTGCATAGCTGCAGCACCCAGCCTGTGGATGGCCTGTCAGCCACAGCTCCCCCCCCGCAGATTCATCTGGCTTCTTGTCCATCTCCAAGCTGAATCAATTATTCTGCTGGCAGGAGCCTGTTCCTGGTCATCACCTGCACTGGGGCCCCACCATTCCTTCCTCTGACATGCCAGCATCCTTGCCACAGCCTGCGGTGCAAGCCTCACTCCATGGGTAGGGGTTGTGGTAAAAAACAAATAAATACCATGTGGATGCACCACTTGAGTGAAAATACTGCAAAATCAGCTCCCTTTTCCCTGTCAATCCACAGCATCTCCTCCACGGCACTGGGTAATGCCAATTTATTACTGTAACATTTATTTAATGCATTCAATATTGGATGGATGTCTGAAAATCAAAACATGAGTGCTTCAGAAGAGGGAACTTATCTTCATGTCAGTCACAAAAGCAACCACTGGCACATAAGGCATTATAGAAATAAATCAGGATTCTGGACGTGTAATAAAGTGTGCGGAAAGACCCTGCCAGTTTCCTAGGGAAGAAAATGGTACATGAAATACTCCTGTTCTAGCAATTACAAAAAGAAAACAAGTGACAGTGCCAAGTCACCTGAACTTGAAGCTTGGAATCAGATTTACTAAGCACACTTCCAAACCCAGAAGAAGGATGTTCTACAGGGAGTCTGCCCCTCGACCAGGAGGAACACTGCCACCAAAGCTGGCAACAGGACTGCACAGAGAATGGACTAAGGAGGCTCACAGCATCATTTTTATGTTTACCAGTAGAATAAGGACCAAGTTAGCATTTGATGCCTGTTTCCCAAGGATTCAATCAGTCCCAAATGGCAGAGGAGGACCAGTTCTTTCTCACTTTTATTGAGCTACTACATCTCTTACCTAGTGAAATGAAAAAAGTTAAGCGGAGCAGAAACAGCAATCCAGGCAGGGACACAGCTCTAAGAAATTCCACAGGACTAAGGGATCCTGTGGATGAGAAGCCTGGCCACAGATTTTCAGCTGTACTACAAATGCTCCCCTCCCCTTCTCTCCACTCCACATCCCACTCCTCCCTTCCCCCCCCACCCCCACACAAACCCCAACAACAAAAAAAACCAACAACCAATTCAGCAACCTACAGCCCACAGTAAACCATCACAACTTACACCCCATAACAATCCAGCATAAATGCTTTTGAAAACTAAAATTTGATGTACACAGGAAAAAAAGCCCACAGAATTTAGTTCCACCTAAACCACCAGGAACTGCAGTTTTTCTCCTTTATGTATTTTTTTTCCTTTCTAATGATAACCATGACTGTATGTCTTAGACTGAGACTTTTACAGTCTCCCTAAGATCGAGTGACTCAGAAGCAAGGTTTTATTAATGTAAGGGTCTGGAAGAGGTGTCCAACAACATGCAAGGCAGCATTTAAGAAAGAGAATAACTATGGCGCACCCTAAACATACTCAGAAGTGGTATTTCAAGTTTGTTATTTTATGATCCAAGCAGATTTTCAGGGCAGCCAGAGATCCAGCGCAGAAAAGCTAACTGCAGGCCAAGCCTCTGCTTTCTTTGAATACCTCAAAAACAGGAAAGGGGGGGGGAAAAATTCTACAGGTTTGCCTTGAATTTAAACAAAAGGTAGATCTAATGCCAGCAAATTCACTATAGAAATGTCTACCCAGCACAAGGAAATGCTAGGCAGGAAAACCTCCTGCTTGTTGGTTCATGATTCTGCCCTGCAAGGCAGCTGAAGCGAAGGGCTGAGTGTACAGCGAGCTCCCCTTGCCAACTAACCCAGCTCACAACTCCACATGGATTATTTACCTTGCTGGGAAGAAAAAAAAACCACCCTCCCAAAGTCTCAAAACCAAAGTAAACCCAAACAAAATAACAACAAAAAAGCCACTCTCCCCATCAGCAAGATTCCCACCATGGTTTACAACAGATTTGCAACCAGCCCCGTAATAACTGCAGGTATTTTGGGCACTGAGCGCAGTAAAGGATTTCTTCTTCATTTCAGAAAGAAAGATTAGGGGAAAATCTGACATTTACTGACATCAGCAAGCCTCTTTCCTCCCCACTGGATTGTTTTCTGATATTCCTACAATGAAGCAACATCTCACCCCTTCCCAGGAGCTATTCTCACCACGATACCTGCAAATTCTGTGCTGTTACTTCGTTTAAATGAGTCCCTAGGAAGCTCCTGGTTCAGTACAAAAACAAGCAGCAGAAACCCTCCCCAGATTTATCTTGCTGGTAATTGATACCTCTAAAATACAACTGAAATGGGTTGTGGCACTGTTGTACTGGTTCAATAGACAAAAATCCTCTACATTCATCTTCCACTGAGCCTCAGTGGTTGCCAGTGGCAGTGCTGCCTTGGGTTTAGATTTTTTCCAAACATGACCCTGTAAGTTTTCACAGACTTGAATATCTGAGGAGCTCATGGCTGAGACAGGATGAAATTAAGCTTTAAATCACCCATGGAGAGCAACAGATCAGTGCTCCCTGCTTGCTTTCATAGCAAAAGTTTGTAGCTGCTAGGTTCTAGTGCAGCCACCACTTGAAATGATGAGTAGAAGTGTTCTTCTACTGCAACCAGCCAGTAGACAAAGCCAGTATCAAAAGCCACCTCTTGTTTTGTTCTGCTCTGTAATGAGATCAGCTTAATTGGCAATATACAATGGATGATGTTACTTACAACACTGGCTTCAAACAAAATTCTGCCTTGATGTTAAATCAAGAATAGAGAAGCCTGTGTGAAGTGCTGCTTTCACAGCACTCACAGCTGAGCTAGGAGTTTTCAGCTGGTTTGAGACTGCTCTGCTGTCCCCAGAACATGCAGTACAATTCAATACCTTGCTGTCAATCACCCCTCTTGCAGATACCTCATAACATCCATAATTTGCAATCAGGCAAGCAGAACATCAATTAGACAAAGCATTTTGCCATTAAGTACCTTACTGCACCATTAGACCTGAACAGTTTGTGTGTCATACACAAGGACTGCAGGTTTAGTACCTGGGCAGACCAAAAGGCCTTGATTCTAACAAATAATTCAACTCTATGCTAATGTATCCTTCAGTGTGAAAAAAAGAACAAGTTCATTTGCTTTTGCATAAACATTCTGCTTCCCTTACATCTATTTAATCACAAAAACTGTCCTCAGGAGGCATTTAATTATTATTTATAAAGCATTCTAATTCAAGCAGATGTTTTTATCTCACTCAATTAGGAGGGTACAGAAAAGGACTACAAAGATGATGAGGGGACTAGAACATCTCTGTGATGAGGAAAAGACTGAGAGAATTTGGGCTCTTTAGTCTGGAAAAGAGCAGACTGAGGGGAGGGATCTCATCAATACTCAAAGGGTGGGTGTCAGCAGGGTGGGACCAGGCTTCTTTCAGTGGTGCCCAGGGACAGGACAAGGGGTAACAGGCACAAACTTAAGCATAAGAAATTCCATCTAGATACAAGGAGGAACTTCTTTAATTTAAGGGTGATGGAGCACAGGAACAGGCTGCCCAGAGAGGTGCTGGAGTCTCCATCTCAGGAGACATTCCAAACCCTCCTGGACATATTCCTGTGTGACCTTCTCTAGGTGAGCCTGCTTGGCAGGGGGGGTTGCAACTGATGATATCCAACCCCTACTATTCTGTGATTAGCACTACTCAAGTGCAGGTATTCTCCTTCTACCAGAAGGAAACAAACATATTCCTGTTGATTCTCAGTTCAATGCACAGGGTTCCACAAGACAGTTCCTTAAGCATGAGAAGCAAATTGAGGCAGATGAGAAGAGGGTTTTTTCTGTCAAAACCTCACAGTGAGAATGCTGTGAACTGCACATGGCTATTAAAGAGTTCTGACACAACAGATGGGATGTCAGAGTAGGACCAACTGGACACTAGAAGTGAAAACATAAATGACAGACATTTAATTTTATTCTTTGAAATGTGACTTCATCCTCAAGATCTTGGTGGCATTTGGACAAGCTGAAGCTGTTGATTCACTGGCCACTGCACCCAGCCAAAACATTCCCCTTTTCTGCTGTCTCTAGAGCAGTAAAGATGTTAATTGCCAAATTCTTAAAAGGTATTAACAGACAAGCTTTGCAGTTATCTCTGCTGCCCACAGCCACAGTTATTTCTGAAGAGGAATAGGTGCTTTAGAGGAATACCTTTAAGGTATTTTCAGCTTACAGTTGATTTCACTCAGGAGAGGATCACCAACTCTTCATCAACCAAGCACACAATGGCAGCCTAAGTTACTTGAAAACCAGTGCCAGTGAAAGGACTTGTTTTATTTTCCTGTTTATGGAGGAGCACAATTTAACTGAGGTGCTGGCCCTCTGGATAGCTGTGCAGCAGAACATCTGGATACCTGGCTGGCAGGACAGCCAGCAGAAAAGAATTCCTTACTATTTCTGCTGCAGTCCAAGTGGTTAACTGAATCACAGAATACTCACAGAATCAATAAGGTTGGAAAAGACCTCAAAGATCATCAAGTCCAACCTGTCACCCAAGACCTCATGACTATTAGACCATGGCACCAAGTGCCACATCCAATCCCTTCCTGAACACCTAATACTGCTCTAGTGGAAACTGCATAAAAATACTCAGTTGAGCAACTAACCAGTCCTTCAAGTTGCTGATTTACTACCTCAATGCAGTGGGAACTCATGTGCACCTCATGTGCACCAGTTGCTTAACTTTGACTTCTCCAGAAAAGACAAATTAACCAGCAGATGACACAACCAGCACTCAGCAGAACAGGTGACAAGTCCTAGTAGCAGTGAGCTGATATTTGCAGGTATCACAATGGCATTTGCAATGCCTCCAAAGCAATGAAACATATACCCTAGGCTATTTTATTGTCTTTAGCAACTCTCACATTAAAACAGCAAAATAACTTACCACTAGGGTTAAAGGCCATGCAGCAAATTGGCTTTTCATGAGCAGGGAAGTGGGCAACAATACCATCACTGTCAGAGTCCTCGCTGACAAGTACCTGCATAACAGTAACAGAGACAAAGGAAGGTCAGGAAGTGAAAATACACCTAAGAGAAAACACCAGCTTAGTAACACAGGAATTGGTTTCTAAAATGCACACAGTGGGATGAATTAGAAACACAGCTGCATGTGAATTGAACACAAACTATCCTCTGTATTTTTTTCAGATGAGGAGACATGAGGCAGGCTCAAATAACCTACTATGAACTAGAAAGGGTTATACACTTCATAAACAGATTATTTATTTATCCTATGAAGCAAAATACAAAATTATTACTGTTCTGCTGCATAAACCATTCATGGCTGCATAGAAGCTTATTACAAAAGTCCACATGCAGTGCACCAGGAAGCTGCATTTAAGGTTTCCATCACTGCTGGCTCAAGCAAGAGTTGTGATCTCCCTGCATTCCTATAATCAAGAGCTTATTACTCATAAATCTGTGGCAGGAGCTCTCCTGCTCTGCTCTGGACAGGGGTCTCATTCCACCACACTCAGCAGCAGCAGACAGTTGGACTAAGCCAAGGAGGGTTGGTGTGATTACACTGCAGAGCACACACTCTTCTTCAGCTTCTTTAGGCGACAACAAAACTCACACAACAGGAAGAAAACCAAGAGGTAGCACCGAGATTGTCAAGCAAAAGGGAAAACTTAACCACTACAAAACCCAGCAGTTTGTTTGAGAGGGTTCAAATAAACACGTCTACATGGGAAATGAGTGGGGAAAACAGACTAAAAACCTAGTCCAAGAAAGCGGGCTTGCTTTCAGTCAGTTGCACAGGAAAGAGCACTTACAGCTTGAAGTATCTGGATCTCCAAACGATGCAAGAAATGCTGAGGGCTGGGAGTGTGTATGAAAGCAGCTGCATGGTGAAGCTAAGGAGAATTTTCTCTATACTGAAATTGCCTCAGTGGACATTCAGTAACAATATTACAGAGGTTGCTCATCAAAACCCCTTTAAAAAAAGAATGATGCTGCCATCAAATCCCTTCTTGTGACCAAAAAAGCAGTTATGAGATAGGATTGAGTTTTCACAACAGAAGGAAATTAAAAGGAAAAGGAAATATCTGGCCTGAGATCTGCGTTGTGCAACATCTTCTGGAGAAAGAGACAGAGAGAGATTTTGGTTGTTTCAACAAAAGGCTGCTTGAGGTTGATAAAGCTACTTGGGCCAGTCAAAACCAAAGCTGACTGTGAAGACACACAAAAGGACTTCTGAAAGTATCACCAATGTCTGTGTGTACAAAAAGAAGAAAAGATTCAAGAAGAAAATATTCAAAGAGAACCAAGAGATGTGTGGACCGAACGCATGCAAGAGCTGCTGAAGCGTTTTATCCCTTGGTTACATCACATTAAAGCCCAAATGAAGTTAGACAATGAGAAAGATCTGTCAGAAAAGGACTTGATAAAAGGCTTTCTGTGGTAAGCAGAAACCACCTTCTTAACAAGACAGTGCAAAACTTCCCATTTCAAGCTCAGAATAATTTGTCTGCCGCCTCCAAAATAATCTGAAAGGTTTTTAATGCTTCCTATCCCTAACAGATATCTGAATGATTGGGAGATGGTTTTGTGCTTCAAAAAGGGGAATCATCTTTAAATGTTTAAAGAAGTCACGTAATATGGATGAAGAGGCCTGTGCCTGCCTGACTTGAAATGTTCAAATTACTTGGCACTGTCACATAAGCACAATTATGGCTTTGCTTTCCCTTGTCAGCATTTCGTGCTTATTCCAGAACCACTAACCAAAGGGTCTGGAGACCTTCCTAAGAGCTTTTCAAAGAAACACTGTGCTTTTCTCAGCCTATGTAAACTTCACTAAATAACTCCTATACATCATCTTTTCACAGCTTCCACTTGAAGGTAACTTGGGTCTCATCCTAAACATTTTGCTGTAATTAAGGACACAGGCTAATGATAAAGTGACAGCCATAAAGCAGCTTTATTGAGGACATGGAAAGGTTTTTAAACCCAGCCTGTTAAATCAAAATATTGAATGAAATAGAAATGGAAAACAGAAATGTTCAAGTATCAACAGTATTTGATCATAGCTAAAAACAGGTTACAGAGAGCATTTGGCAAGCATAGAAGCATAGACTCAGAGTGGTAGGGGTTGGAAGAGACCTCTGAAGATCGAGTCCAACCACCCTGCCAAAGCAGGATCACCTAGAACAGGTCTTCTCCAGACTGTAAACTGGATTAATTCAGCCTGGCTTCAGCAAGGATGAAGACCAGAGCTGCACAGCCTTGAAGAAGTACCCCTGGCCTCTTCCATGCAGGCTTCATAACTTTTAGGAACTACTTCTTGCAGATGCTGAAGTGGAAGATGCTATCCACAAAGGTGCTGGAGAGAGTGACGTCTGAAGGCTAATAAATGGCATCCTTAAGCCAAAACTGGTTCCTTTTGGCTGATTTATGGTTCCTTACCACTGAAAAGAGTGGGCTTGGACATTTTTCTTGGAAATCAAAACAAATTGCCTAATAACACGTGCAAGTGCTGTCAAAAAGCTTGAAGGAAGCAGCTCGTTCAGCTTCCCACTGCATGTTGCCTACAAAGCCCACAGGAATCCTGAGGCTGCAGTTCTTTACATCCTAAACAGGCTTCCTTCTCCAAGGTAGTGGCCTCTAACCACCCTGCTATTAGAAGACCTTACAAAGGTCTCTCATGCAAAAAGGTTCATAAATCTTAGCATTACTCTTATAATTGCATAGCCACTGAGGTCCACGGTGATGCTCAGGCGCCTTCCTTGCAGACTTCCCTACCATTACAAACATCATTTTAAGAAAAAGAACTGACAGGGAAGAAACACTGAGGCTGTTCTAGCACAGTGGCCTTGCAAACCAGCACTCAGCCTGCTTCTGATGTCCCTTATCAGGAAAACTGCAAGGCCATTTTAAAAACAAGGTGCCCAGCCAACAAGAGTCCTTAGCTGGACCTGCTGAGCCAAGGCTGCAGCTCTCAAGACAGCTCAGTTAAAGTTCAGCAGCACGCTGTGGTTGAACAAAGATGAATCAAGCGCTCTTTATCTCCCTTTCCAAAAGAAACAGACAGACAACACACCTAGGGGATCATTACATCTACTATCAGAAAATAGTGTTTGCTTTGAGGGCAAGAGATAGCTGAAGCCAAAGCTTTTTCCTCCTGTGCCATATTTTTCTTCATTCGTTGCATTTTCCATACTGCTGAACAGAAGCCACCAGTAATTATGACTTCAATTATTTTAATCTTTAAAGGCAAATTACACCACTTATCCCAGTGGAGACATGTTTTTAAATAAAACATGAAAGTAACACAAATAAAAATGGACACAAATCTAATCAAGCGGGCCCTACGCTTAATCACATTAAGCAAGAAGAATCCCATCATCATAAAAACAAATTGCTTTGGCAATATTGATAAATATGAATATTATAGAATAAAGAGTTCCTTGCATCTGTACTTCTTAAGATCTCCAGCGATGCAAAGAGCTGAAGTTAGTGCAATGTCCACTACGGTTCACATGCACGCAAAAAAAAAACCCCAACCCCCTCCGAGCCTCCCCCAACTTATAGCTAAGGTCAAACATCAGTGGAAAAGGGCTAAAAGTGATAAATCTGTGGCATTAACTACTGCACTCCTTTTAATAGAATCCAGCATAAACTCAAACCAGCCTTCTGCTCAGCCTGAACCATTTATCTGAGACAAAAATGTCTTCTTGACAAAAAACAGATCTCCTTTAATAAAAGTAAGGCAGACAGTATTATGCTCTGAGGGAATCCTGTTGCCCTTTTTATATTTATGCATAAAAAGAATTCTTCTGTAACACAGGGAGATCGAAAGAGGGGAGAAAATTGATGCCAAATATACGAGCACCCGAACACCGAATTAGCCTTTGTGAGGGCTGCGCTGATAAATAAAAGCACTGGTGTTAATGACCAGGGGAATGATGTGTGCAGTTAAAGTTTTATTGCTGAATAAGCTTGGATTATATATTATTGATTATTGGTTTTTTCCTAAGCTTCTTTTTGCTTTAGAGCAAAGTTTCACAACAGTCTCTTGCTCCCGAGGAGCGTCTTTCCTTCAGCTACAGTTTTCATCAGCGTCTTACCGAACGAAAATGAACTTGCAGCAATCTGCAGGGTGGGTGTTTTGTTTTCTGAAAATTCCTCTTTAATGCAATAAAAAGTTAATAGGGAACAGGGGAAAAAAAGAAAGGAAAAAAAAAATACACCAAACACATTCTAAAAGCCTAAAAAGATCAACATGTTATCTTATTCCTCTATTTTCCAAGTATTTCCTGCAATATTTTCATGTGTTTTGGATGAGCTGTGAAAGCAACACAAGGATCTCTCATCAATCACATCCCTCTCTCAAAAGCACTGAGAAGCCAGTTTGGTAGGGGTTTTGGGGTTGGGGTTTTGGTTTTTTGGTTGTTTTTTAAATGGCCACATATTTCTCTGTCAACTCAATGTTAGATCTTTAACAGATTTACATTCAGGCCCAAAACTGGGGGACTTTTGAGCAAGGTCATTATTGCAGGCTGCACGTGGGTGGCCTGGCTGATGAATTAATTAAGAATACAGAAACAAAGGTCAAAAGAAAATAATTATTTTTTTTCTCCTCCCTCCCCCCCCCCCCCCCCCCTTTCTCTAAAAAACTCAAGCCACTAAAGGCTTACACATTTAATTCCAATTACTGAAAAAGAGGACATCTGTCCAGCCCGGAGTTTTTAATCCATTTCAACTAATTAACAGATTCAAATAACTAGCCGTTACACCGAGCTGCAAAGTTTGCTAACACTTCATTAGCAGGCAGTTTAAACAGGCACACAACCTTGTTAACATAGTTTGGTTTACCACAAAGTTGCTGGGGCATCTCGATAATTATTTTTTACTCCTTTTACAAATATATCATGACAGCCAAGCTCAATAATTCCACATTCCTCTGCATTTAGCTAATTGCTTCATAATTCACCTTTTCGTAGCGCGCCGGCGCGCTTGAAGGCAGGAGCTGTCACACAAACAGCTGCTGGGGACCAGATTTTATTACAGTATCTACATTCATCAGGCTTATGAAAAATATTTTCCCTTCTAATGCAATCTCACAAAATTCAATCTGAAGATTGCCTTGGTCTTTTAATTGTGTGTTTTTCAGTGGTTCAGTTGGCATTTCAACCTCCACCGTGGTAGCGGAGTGCCTTCCATGAAATGCACCGAGTTCTACCCCATCTTCTTTCTACTGGATGTCTTTGAAATAGCAGACAGACTAAAAAAATCAGTGAAAACTCAAAAGCTGGAGTCAGTCCTTCTGGCTTATGTCCAAAACATGTTCCTTAATCATCTTCCTGCTAACTAAATCTGTGTGTTTGTACACATGCACTCACTGCATCTTTAAAACCTGTGTTGCTACGCTCAAAGTAAATGGACTATCAGATGCATCATTACTTTGCAAGCCTTTATATTTATCTTTATATTAAAAAACCTCACTCCTTTCCTACTGAAAAGAAGTGCTTATAGCTCCTTCAGAAGGTCAGGCTTGCTGGTCATAGATTTATTGTTGTCTTCTTTCTGTTTCTAAACCAGATTTCTTAATGATTTTTTTTTTTTAACTCTATGTTATCTCTGAAGATTTCTTTTGCTACTTGGAAATCTTTTTTATGATAACACCCAAAGTCTTAAGTTAGGCTCTGCAGACTCAGGGAGAGATCTTTATTATTGGCCTGGAGGAGGCGAGGTATTCCTTTTACATTAGGAGTCTGATGATGATAAGAAAATAGTTCCTCTCTGCTTATGAAACTCCCCTCCTTCACACTGAGGCTGCCCACCCCTGGAAATCATGCACCTCTCAAAACACACAAATACATCTACATAGTTGCTAGACCAATAAAAGGGATGCAAGGCTTTCCAAGTGTTCATTCAGCCCAGCAAACACTTGGTAGGCATCACTCATTCTTGTGGTTTCCCAGTCAGTATAGGAAGGGCGATGCCTGTAATGGGCAAAGCCACCCAGCAGCATCCCCGTAGAGCAGGAAGGAAATACTCCAAGCTAGGCATCTTCATCACAGGAGGAAGCAGGAATGCCACTAAGTGTTTCCTTGAACCCACACAGATCTCCTATTTCCCACCTGGAATCTGAAAACTGGGATGATAAACTAATAGCTTCAGAAAATCACTGCCACACAGTGTGAGGAGCAGAGAGACTAAGCAAGGCATTTGCCGTGCCGCTGTACCGCGACTGCTTTCTCTAACACACAGGAGAGGCTGCACTCTGCCTTCATCAGCTCCCTCAATCCCTCTTTTATTTCAACCACAGCATCCCTAATAATGTAGTCTGGATGACCACTATCAGCGAACCAGCTTGCCACAGAAGAGTAAAATAATTCCAGAAATTAATACAAGGAGGAAGACTCAATGCAGCTCAGTCATCCAGACTCAAAATCAGCACGACACTTCCCCACCAGTTTCTGCTGAAGTTCTGAGCAATCACATTCAGCTCAGTGAGATTCCTTGCATCCTTTAAAGGTCAGACTTGCTAAAACGCTTTCCTGAACTGAAGCTTCACTCAATTATGCTCTAAAAACCAGCCAGGACTACCCAGCGAGTCCATGTACATGCCATCGAAACTAGCATGTCATTTCTTGCAGGCTTGTCTCCCTCTGCCAGCACACAGGCTCAGGATCCCTGCCAGGCTCCTTGGGACAAGGCAACTCGCACAACTGCCAAAATCAGAGTCTGCCACGTTCAAATGAGGACATGTGCACAAAAACTTACATTTCCACCTGGCAGTGGAACTGGAGCTGGAGTGACGGACAAGAGCCCGGTGGGGACTGCAAGCCCACACGATGCTCCTCGCATCAGAACGCTCTTTAGCGGGGCAGTGCTGAGTGACAGGCTTTACTCAGACCATGCACAGAGTGGATTTATTTTTAATCAACTTTCTTTTTTGTTAGATGCAGATTTCAGTAAGAAAAGACTGTTAAAAAGACTTCTGCACCACCAAAGTCTAACAAGGCAAGAGAAAGATTATTTTCTCTTTCCTGGGGGGAAAAAAGAGAAAATGAATTCCCAAAGCAAGGCTCAGCACTGAGAATAAATTATTAATTTCATAGCATTTTGGAACTTCAAATCACAAAAAGATGAATGCAAGAGGTACAGTTAGGATATCTAACTCAGAGCCTCCTTCCCTAGAGGTTCAAGACCAAAATGATTTTACTAGAACTGATGGCTTATTTATGTTCCAGCAGCAGTATTTGGACAAGGCAAGCGTTATCATTTTTACAACTACTTTTCCATCGTGCCCTTTAGGCTTGATAGCTCCCTACTATTGTTAAGGTCAGAGGACAAGTTCATAAAACCTCTAAATCATACATAACAAGAACTAAAAACCTAAGATATATCTTTATTTTTTTTTCCCCCCTAGGCCTGTACAGAAGAATCAAAACACAGAAAATGACCACTTGAAATAATGACCACATTAAACAAGGCTCCACGGGAAATTTATGAGGCAAAATTTTCCTTCTTTTTTTTTTTTTCCCCTTCCTTTTTCTCATAATTTTTTTTTTCCCCAGCACTATAGACTCAAAAAGACTTTTTGCCCCCCCAAAACCAAAACCAAATCCCAAAGGTCAACAGACTTATTTTAAGCCCAGACTCTAAAATGTTCAGTAAAAATAACTCTTTTTTTTTTTTCCCCATTCTCTATTTTTCTTTTAATTTGACAAGGGCTATAATGTTCTATGAACAACCCTCTCTCAATGTAACCTTGCTTGACTAAGTACTTCCAAACCTGATTCTCAGGAACACTCAGCTACAGCTCAAACAGTTTGGTTTGCTTGCTTTCAAGTAAAACACTTCATTTTCCCCTCAGGTAAGAAAATAACTTGATTCCTGATTTGTCATTAATACCTTACAAACTTACCTGCAACAAGCACCATAATGATGTGAAATAGAGATAAAAGGGATTGGTTTCCTTTTTTTAACTGCAATAAATGTGAACATTAGTGGGGCGGGGGGGGGAGGGTGTGGAATCTCTTACCAAATGGTTACGGACTAATGAAGTGTATGGGAGTCCTGCATAAACACTGGTTCCAGGGCCAGCCACTTTAAACTGAAATGATGGATATAAACAAACAAAAAGAGGTGGCTATTTGCCGTCACAAAGACACTGCTGAGCTCCAGTGTAAAGTTTGTGTGATCCTGGTGTGGATTTTTCAACAGATTCCTTTGCCTGGCGCAGTGTACTGCACGAAGCAGTCAATATGCCTCCAAACAGCATCACGCTTGACTACATTTCAGTTTGGGAATTGATATAAAAATAAGCTTTTATACTTAATAGCCAGCTTCACTCAGCAGCATCCTTTCTCTTTTTTTTTCCCCTCCAACTGGAATGCCACAATTCACAGGACTCCCAGACAATCCCATTTTCCAGCCACGTTATATATTAATAAATATAATCAGACTACATATACATTTCAACTGATCAGCATAAATCACTGTCAATTAGGAACAAGTGTTAGAGAGACAAAATGTGACACTTCACACTCGATGTTGTCAAAGTGTCACATAAATATGTTCTAAGGACAATATATATTTTGGCTTAATTTCAGTCCCCAATAGGACTTTATCACAGCTGTGTGTGTCTGTAAAAGTTTTTGACCTGGCAGAAATCTCAGTGATTTTTCATTTTCAAAAGCCTACAATATATTTTCCTGAGCTGGTTGGTTTGTTGTTTCCATTCCCCCCCCCACACACTTTTTTTTTTCTTTTGGTGAAAATGAATGCACATTCAGTTGCTGTGCAAACTGCATTACCTGCCCCTCTGCTACTGTCTCTGTATCAATGATAGTGATGATTCCAGGCACCAAAGGACTTCGACGAAGGTTGCTATGAGCTAAAATTTCCTCTTCGGTTGCTCCTGAAGGCAGCGTCCCTGTCAGCTGGGTAACTACTTTCCCAACCATTGTAAGTCCAGTCTTTATTGTCTATAAAAAGAAAGAGAACCAACAAGTAATATTTAGGGCTGTTCTGTGGCTTTATCTTCAATTAGTTGTTGTTTTTTTTCTGCACACAATTCATACACATCTTTTCGGGTTGAAACGAGTCCCCTTTATTTTGGAGTTAATTACTTTAACTGTGCACATGAGAAGCATACAAACCAGATGCTCTCAGAAGTGAGACATAAGCTGCTAAAGTCTGAATGCAACAGAAATATATACAAATAATAAACTGGCATCCTTTCAATTTGAAATATTCATCCTTATCTTGGAGTTAATTCATACAACCTGATTGTGCACGAGAGGAGCACAAAACCCAGACGCTTTTGTAAGTGATACATAAGTTGCTGAAGGCTGAATGTAACAGAAAAATATATATATATATATATATATATATATATAAAATAAATTAGCATCCTTTCCATTTGAAATATTCATCTTTAGTTTGGAATTAATCAACAGAACGAGGCTGTGCACAAGAGGGGCACACAAACCAGATGTTCTTGTAAGTGATCCATACGCTGCCAAAGGCTGACTGTAACAGCAATCTATGAGCAAGAAAATTTGCATCCTTTCAATTTGAAATATTCCTCTTTATTTTGGAATTAAATGCTTCCAAAAATATTTTGGAAAAGAAGAAATAGTTGACTGTTGTCTAAATGTTACAGTTTCTTTCTTTAACTTTGTTATTTACTTATTGCCATGGCAAGTTAGAAGAATCAAGCGATGAAGCCAAGCTGAGGGGGGGTGTGGAGGGCAGCGATACACAGAGAAGTACTTCTAACCCCTAATGGTTAATGCTGAAGTCATGTCCACTGCACAGCTGCAAGAGAGAGGGAGTTCAGCCTTTTGCAGCATTAAGATGGGACTCAGACCCTCCTGAACTAAAGGTGAGGTGGTAGAGAGGACAGCTCTGGAGACGCATAGCCCATCACAAACAACACGTCTTCCCATGGTCGGCACGTCCTCCAGACGTGGCTCTGGAAACAGATGCATTGCACCAGCTTTTATCATCTAAAGGGGCTGAAGATTGGTTTTATGTTGTTTTATTTTATGCAGAGAAAGAGGGAGAGCAGAGGCAGAGATACAGATTTAAAGAAACACAACCCAAATTACAACTCAAAATATTTTCTCCTTGAATCAAGGACTGTGCCTCCTTCGCCGCTAAAGAACTGAGCAGATTTATTATGCAATATAAATAAGAAATAGCAAAAGAGATCCAAATGGAATGACACTATAACAAGCCAATTCTTAACTAAAAAGACAAGCTAAGCTGCCTGCTAAATTGAAACAGAAAAAAACCCCAACAACCCTGTACAGATCACAAGCTGAAACCAAGAAGCAGCCACAAATCAATTGCAACTGCTTTGTTTAGTGCTAAAATCTCAAACTGCAGTGATTAGAAAACACATTAGTGTTCATCAATTAGCAGCCAAACGTTTGTTTTAATAATTCATAGGAAATGACTTACACAAAGTCTGTTAGTGTGTTGTCAGGAAAACCTCTGAAGGGCCAACAGAATTAGGCGCCACACGGTATTGATGGCACCATCCAGCAGGAAGCCTGATTAACCTCTGAGATGCCTCAGCTGATGTACTTACCCCATTAATGCTAATGGAGATACTACCACTTAAAATCGAGCCATGCCTTTATCATAGGAATGTCTTTGGGGTTTAAAGTCTTTAGTAATATCCTGCCATTTGTTTCTTATTATTTCTTCTTAGACTGAGATACAACAAGTGAGAATGGAAACAAAAATTTAACACAGGCAAATTTGGATGACTGAAAAACTTCAAGCAGATAATGATACCTAAAGCCGACCAAATACCATCAGCAGAACACATCTGAGCAGACACTTTCCTTACCAAAGTGTCAGCTACTCAACCAGGGCAGTTTCTGACCAATAGTTAATTGCATAAAAATAATAAAGAAGGCAGTGTCTGGCCAATACTTGTTGTACAGAAATTATAAACAAGGCAGTTTCTGACCAATATGTATTGTATAAAGATAATAAAGAAGGCAGTTTCTGACTAATACTTGTTGTATAAAAATAATAAACAAGGTAGTTTCTGACCAATGCTACTAGTATAAAAACAATAATAAAATAAGGTAGTTAGTGACCAATACTTGTTGCATAAAAACTACATAAAATGCACTGGCAGCTCCTACAGCAAGAAGGATAAATCAGTGTAAAAGTTTTCATATGGGAAAGTAAGTAAATGAAAAGAACCAAGACTTTTAACTGATCTGCTTCAGAAGATTTCTTTGATACCACACCTAGAGAAATCAGATGACAAAGTGCCAAGTACAAATTCAGAGCTCTCTAGGAAAGAAAAAAAAAGTCAACGTGGCTTATCTAGCAAAATGAATTACTGCTCTGTGTTTGAGCCGACTGCGACTGCGGGACTACTGAGAAGAAATAGGTGTACAGAGATGTGGCTGAGGCCATTAGCTGAGGAATATCAGTGCAATACCATTACAGCACTTACTTCTTTGTGCTGTGTGTATATTTGCAAAAACTCCTCTGGTAATCTTTAACCTTTCCCATGCCATATCGGCTGTCCCCTCCATCCATTAGAGCTAATGACCTTGCTCTCACATAAGCTGTTAGTACTCATTAAGAAGTTATCAGGTAACAAGAGAAAACAGATGCAGCCTTTGCTAAATCACTTTGCTGCTACAGGATTAAAAGATAGGGAGAAAGAATCAACTAAAAGAAGTTATGAGGTGAGAAGAACTTGGTTTATAATTTGATGCTGGACATTCGACAGACCAATTACATTTTAAAGCGGCTTAAAGTTTGCACCGTCCCAGAGCCTTTGTCACTGGTGGGAACCTGCCAGTGCCACTCAGTGAAGTCTCCTCATAAATGAAATGAAAAGACTTGATCCAGGTCCCTTTAGGAGCAACGATGCACGTTGTGCAAACACACGAATGATTTGTAGGCTCACGTGTACCCCACCTGCTTAAAAATAAGGCTTCACATTCATTCAGATGTAAAGAAAGGGAAAGATTTCATTAGATGGAATGTGGGCACTCATTTAATTGGAAAATAAGCACAACTTCCATTAGATGAGGACATTAAAATGCAGCATTCGTTTCCCGTTAGGCTGTTTTGTTCCAACAGAGGTCTTGTAACCTCTTAGTGACAAAACATATTGCTCCTGTTTCACTTAATAAATACATTTCACAGGATTTATTTTTTTCTTACAAATGGGAAAAAAATAATCTTTAGAAAGCAGAAAGAAATATCAGAAAGCTCTGACTTGCTAATCAACAAAACAAAAGCTTCCTGGTTAGTCTGAACTAAATGAACAAGTAATCAATTACAGATTCAAGTTCAAACTAAATGTTTGTGGAAATGCTTCACAAAGATGTTTCCCTTTCCTGCTCTTCCTGCCTGTTCTGAGAAGAGGCAGGACAGGGAAGAGACTCATTAGGATATTCAACTTCAACAGCATGGCAAGTTTGACCATGGAGGCATCTAATTCCTCTTCCTTGCTGCATCCAAAATGGCTGCACGTGGATCGTTCTAACAACCAATTCCACATTTGGATGCTTATCTCAAACCAAGCACCTGACAGGTTAAGTTGTGGCTCAGTTGGTAGCGCATAAGACCCTTAATGGGAAGGTCATGAGTTCAAGCCTGCAGTGGGCAGTAGTGTCCTCCCTACTCTAGTCATGAGGTCTGTGGTGACAGGTTGGACTCGATGATCTTTGAGGTCTCTTCCAACCTTAGTGATACTGAATACTGAACACTGAATACTCTCCCACCATTGATATTGTTAAGTAACACTGGGATTTATTCTGAAAGATGAGTATCACACCATGCTCAGCAAGGCATCTCCTTGTTTGCTTGTCTTCATGCTTGGACTTGATGACCTTAAAGGTCTTTCCCAACCCAAATGATTCTGTGACTCTATATCCCACACCCATTCTACTGCGTTCGTTCAGCCGGAGTGAAAAGAATCTTTATCCCATCAGGAATAACGTTTTTCCAAACATACCAATTTCTGTCTTTGCTAAACATTAGAATCACAGAATCATGTGGTAGGAATGTAATGTATGTTGGAAAAGACCTTTGAGATCAACCTAAATTGGAATCTTGACATGTTTTATGCCCAGAAATTTTCTGCTTGGTCAAATGAGAAAAATTAGCAGAGGGTTTCCGAAGATGAACAGACAGAAAGCCACCAACCAAATGCAGGGAAATGAAAATCAGACATTAAGCTGGGAAAAGCACCTGTGCTTTCCCAGCAACAGCAGAAAGCAATGCACTTGCAAGATGCATCTAAGGAGAAATAAGGGAAGGTTGGATATTCAAAATAAATCCTTCCTGAAATTCTGAAACCGAATGGGAAGATGACAGAAAGGAATTTTTCATCCTGCTGCCAGAATGACAGGAGTTTTGGCACCAGTAAACACCACACTCCAACATGACCACAGCTGTGACCTCGATATTGTGGGTTAACAGGGGAGCTTCTGACTCCTACATTACTGGAACAAGGAGAGAATTTATTAGCTGCATCGAGTACAGCACACAGCAGGACATCGCACTGAGGACAAACCCACCATTCACTACCAGCACACTCCAAAGCATCTCTCAAAGGGAGTACCATTAAAGTAACCCAGCACACTCCAAAGCATCTCTCAAAGGGAGTACCATTAAAGTAACATTCTGTACTGTCACTGAGAGCTTCTGCAGAGGATCTGAGAAGCAATTCTCAAACATCACCCTGCTGAAATTGCTCTGCTCTCAGCTTTACCTTTCTCCTTTATATGAAGTTCTTTCACCTCCTTCAGCAAGAAATCGGAACCCAAACAGAGAGAAGGCTGCAACTCAAGATAATCTGACTAAACAAGAACTTTCATGGAAGCACTTCTGAGCCAGAAAGCAGCAGTGTAGGGAACAGAGGACATCCACTTTCAAAAATAGTTAATACCTCTGCTGCTCAAAGCCAAGGAATTGCAAAGCACTGCAGGCTGATAAGATAGAACAGCAGTAGAAGCTTATAAATTAGGACTAACTTAAGCGAGGAGTAAAGTTTACAGTGAGGTAATGTGATGGACAAAGAGCAACAGATATTTGGAGTATCTATGTGCCAAGGAGGAAGTCAGCATTCCAGTTACCAGAGATGAAAACTTTGCTAGGAGCTAAGCCAAGATTCACTGAAATTGGTAATAAATTAAACATCTCAGATTTAGCACTGCACACTCGAACACCAGTAACAAATTAATACAGTAAGGCTGAGATAGACAAAAGAGCCAAAGTGTGCAAATATTTAGTGTGCATAATATTAATCTTGTCTATTACAGAGACATTTAACAGCCAGTTGACAGCAACAGCAATTTGCTTGGCAAAAGGCAAAGCAGTACAGAGATGAATGATTATCCCTTTTCCTGACTTTCCCTCTTCCTTTATCTCCATACAGAGGCTAACAACCTATCCTCTCCTGTGATTATAAACACATTTTGTCTTCAGCATCAACTTCACATGATGCAACATCATGAGTTTAGTCCTTTCATATCTTCAGTTTACCATGGGAATTGCTGGATTATGATCCTTAGGCTAGTGCTATCCAGCACATAAGGTCATCACCTTGGTCCTTACTGGCTTCAAAATTAGTCATCCTCAGTTTCTGAGGATAAGATATATAAAAGATCATAGAATTGCCAGGGTTGGAAGGGACTTCCAGGATCACCTAGTTTCAACTCCCCTACCATGGGCAGGGACACCTCACACTAGATCAGGTTACTCAAAGCCACATCCAGTCTGGCCTTAAAACCGCCAGGGATGAGGCTTCCACCACCTCCCTGGGAACCTGTGCCAGTGTCTCACCACCCTCATGGGGAAGAATTTCTTCCTAACATCCAATCTGAATCTATCCATTTCTATTTTTGCTCCATTCCTCCTAGCCCTATCACTACCTGACACCCTGGAAAGTCCCTTTCTTGTAGGCCCCTTTAAGATGTCCTCCTTTTAAGGATTTTAAGTCTGACAACAAAAATGGAACAGGACAGTGTTTACTCTTCAATGCCTACTGGAGTGCTTTGACAATCATCATATGGTTGAAGAAAGCTTTGTTGTTCTTCAGTGAGGAGTAGGTTTGGCTTTGGCCATACAGTGATCTGCTGGTGAGAGTTTATGAACATCTCATCGTGACTCTGGCTGACCACGCTAAGCCAGTTGTGCCTCAGACTTACGTGTGCTATAAACCCCATGTTAACCACACTGAGAGTGAAGCAGCACAGGGAGATTTCCCCCCATTTTCATGTTCCTGCTGACAGCAAAAGTATGCAGAGAGACAGCAAATTTCCGATGTCTTCACTAGAACAGCAATTCCAGCTCTCCTCAACAATGCAAGAGAAAAAAACCCAAACCCAAAACTGTGATTTTTTTCTCCTTCCCCAGCCACAGCGAGATGGTGTCCAAAGCTATGCTGATGGAATGTTTGTTTTGATGCTTTGTTTGCACATCAGATGGCATGCCCTGGGTCTCTCTTTGCGGGTTCTTGTAACTGTTGTTTTCTTCAGTGACGCTGAGCTTTCTGCTCTGTGCTGTCATTTAATTCCTATTATTAGGTTTGTTTTGTTGTGCCTATCAGAAATGAAAAGGCTGGTGGTTACATGGAAAGCTTGTAATCAGCACGAAGCCTGCCAGACTGTGCCAAAACTCACTTTGTATGTGTGTGTCTCTGTGTGTGTGAGAAAAAGAAATTACTTGACAAAATGCTGCAGGCAAATCCTCAAGGAAAGGAGCAGGGTGGGAGGGCAGAGCAAAACAATAGCTCTGCATACTCTTTGGCTTAAGATTTACCCAAGCCGTGGTCTTCTTTGGATGCTAAGAAACCCCAGACATCTCTCTGAAAACAGAGGGATATTATAATGCCATCTGGACTAAGAAAACCAGGCAATGGAACCTACATGTAAACAGCCATTAATAAACCCTAACCTTCAAAGAAAGGTAATTAATTAGCTCAAGTACTGAGCTGTCATCCTTCAGAGAGATTAAAGCATATAATGTTGGTGTGACTGAGTCCAAAAAGCACCGAGCACTTGTAAAGTCAGTTTTCACCATGCTGAAAGACTGATAGTGCTGAGTTCCAATCACATCGACTTGCCCATCTGTGATTTTCTTGTGAGAGGAGTCACTCATCTGAATAGCTGTTTGGAATACAAGTTATTTTCCTAAGTCAGTTCAGAGGGACAGGAATACTTAGTGCAAAGCAATGGCTACTCCAAGACGTGCAGGATCAGACCCAGCTGCCCGGTGCTAACGGCAGCCTGTTTCTTCCTGTGTTTTCCTCTTTTGTGAATGGGGGGGGGGGGGTGGTGATGACACACGGTACAATTCAGCAGGGAAACCTAATAATTATCTTCCATGATAACCTCTCCCAGCAGCAGATGATGTACTCACTTTGGCAGCACTAATGACTGTGGCAGTGTAAGACTGAATGTTGTCTCCACAGGCTCCACCACGGGATTGATGGCAGCGGATCAGCTACAAGAAGAAAGACAGCAACCAAGTAACTACTATTAAACTACACAAACCCATAAGCCATTACCATAGCTCTTATTTATCATGTACAGTGGTGTGTTTTTCCCTACAAATAGCAAAAAGCCCTGCTGAGACACTTAACCCCTTTTTATAATCTTCTGGGTGCCACCCAGACTGTCGCGTACTCCACTCCAGTTTTCAATTACAAGATGAGTAGTCACTAAGAATTCATAAACTTTGAAACGGTGGGATTTTGGGTCTGGCAGCAATACCACAAATAAATTTAAATAAATATAATCAAAAGCTTTAGCCATGTATATGTAACATTAAATATCAGACATTCTAAGAATCCCAGTGTGGCTTTCCCCTCCTTTTTATGAGTAGCAAGCGAAGAAATGACAAAGGAAAAGAGCTACTTTAAACTCCACTTTTAATAGATTAAAGGAATGCGCAAGGGGTTTACTCTGCATTGCCTTCCTTCAAAGTTAATAAATTAAAACAAGGCTCTCCTACCTGCCATCAACTGTCTTTGAATCCTAACTAACAACAGAATCTGGGCTTCTGAGTAAATAAAGGAGCAAACAAACAATAGATATCTGTTGCTTGCACACAGAATCTGTTACCTGATTAATTGCTTCAGCTAAAAGCAAATTAGAAAGGCACTGTAAGATGTATTTGCTGCTACAGGTTTTCCTTTGCTATTTAAGCAGCTAAATAAAAAGACTCCAAGTAGAGAGAAAGGGAAAGTCCACAGTGAATATACCTGGGAACACACAAGCCACTTAAATCCTGGCATAATTCTGTTGCTGATCAGTGCCTTCTACTTTTGGCAGCAGCACTTTGTAAATCCCAGGCTGGCTGGCCAAGGTTTACAAAACCACACAGGCCTGGTGGTGGTGTTCAAAGAAAGGCAATCCTGAATTCAGAGAGAAATCAGTTGTGCTTCAAGAGGTATCACAAATACATTTCTGAAGTCTGCCCCTCTGATAATTTCTGGTTCAGCTCTAGGAACAGCTCCTCCAGCCACAGGTGGGAGGGAGTAGAAACATCTGCTTTGAAATCGAAATAAGGCATTAGAAGCTGAACGAGAAGGTTTGAAGCACTCTGAGTTTTAAACACACGATCGCTCCTCTGGCTAAGAGCAGTGCTAATTGTTTTACTTGGGATGTGTTTTCTTCTTTTGCCTCCAGAAATATTAATTCAGCTTTTTCCTGGAGCCTAACAACTTTAAGTGGTCAATTTAATGTTATTTCCTAACCTACAAAGTGCATCACTGTGTTCTTTCAGACAAACTCACTGGCTCTGTCCAGACTCCCCTGCTCCAAGCAGAATTTAGGGACTTGCCTGCCTTTCAGAGGAGTCTGTAATAAAGTGATTTAGACTTTGAAAATGCAAAATGGGTTGATTATTGCATCACCTCACTAAAAACACATGTTGATAGCTGTCTTCTGGACCTTTACTCTTACATATTTGTGCCTCCCAAGTTCATGAGCTGTAATCAAATGTGCAGAGGAAAAGATATGACAAATAACAAACACCAAAGCACAACCAGAGTGGGTCAAAGATTAGGTCTGTCATCATTGTGCTAGCCCTCTTACAGATCACCTTTTCCACAGAGCTTTGTGCCTCCAACTTTTTCTGTTCTCCCCCTCTATGTATGCAAAACCTGGAACGAAATTTACAGTCAAAGAACCGTGGGGGGTTTGAAAAATCAAACCTTTCCTCACCTTATTTTCTGCGTAAGCAAGCCAACGGCTTCCAAGAGCAATAGGATTCATGTTTGGCCCTGGACATGGATAACAGCCTGAAAAATGTGAGGAGGCAACATTAAGAAATAGCTTCATGACTCCTTATAAAGAATTTTATTTATTGCCAAGAAAACAAGAAGTCTAAACAAAGACCTTTCAATTGCTAATATCATTCACTAAATGCTTGTGTTTTCGTTCCTAGAGATAAGGCTGTGGTTAGATGAGCTATTCTGAACACTTAATTATGTGCAAATACTCCTTTCTCCTTATGTTTGCATTTTTTTAATGCCATTTGGATGCAGCAGGGTGAGGGCAGTATTTAAGTCTGACTGGATTGTTCTGCATCTTCACATTTTAATGCATTTTACTTGACTGATGTCTTTCTATTGGTGTTCCAATTTGCTTCAAGCTCTGCTAGATTTATTCACTGTGGTATGACAGGGTATATTATGCTTTCTTCATTTATAACAATCCCATATACAAGCCCTCAGCCTCTCAAAATCCTTTTGCACACACCTAACTTTACATACTCTGGGCAAAGTTTCCACTGCTCACCTGCTTTTCATTACCTTTATATTATCATTAAAGTATACACATGCATAAAGGTGCATAATAAAACAGAGAATTATTCTTAAGGATTAAAAGGTGAAAATAGTGATAACAGAGAGCCACTGAGAATAGCTGGGAACCAAAAAAATACAGTAAGGTTTTAAATTAATCAGGCCCATGTTCAATGTAATTTAGTATATAAAGTCCAAGTCAAACAAGCAAAAATAAAACCCCAACCCCCCCAAAAAAATCCTCTTAAAAAACCCAAGGAACACAACAAACAAACAAAAAAAACAAGCAAACAAATAAAAACAGGGGAAAAAAACCCAAACAAGCCCAACCACCAGGCATATCACACTCTTAACTACTATTAAAAATACAGAACTTTGAATTGTTGAAAGCAACTAGATCATGCTTAAACATGAATGACAAGCTTGAGCAATCTACAATCAGACGTAGCAGAGTGACCATCATCCTAATCACTCTTGTCCTACTTCCATGTCCTGTTTCCCCCTCTTTGTTTTTCATCATTGCAGTTTAAACCCTTTTGGGTGAGGGCTGCTCTCTCTCCACCAAGATGCAACCCTTGCCTGTACTCAGCACTCAAATCCCACGGATGTGTCTGAACTTTAGTATTTGAGCCCTGACACTGGAAATGTCCTTGCTGGGTGGTTCCAGCAGGCTGCCTTCACTGGGATCCTTTGTCAAGGTAAAGTTCAGCTACTGAAGTCACACAGATGAAGCCACAAAGCCGTTTACTTTGTGTTATCAAGGGACAAGAAGATTTAAGCTTGAGTGTCCCAACTCAAGCCAGTACCCTGGGACCCTCAACCGCATGTCTAACGCCGTTTACTAGCCTTAAATCCATTCTGGTACACTACGACCTACACACCAAAGAGAAATATTGCCTAAGAGGGGAAGGAGAAGGACCATCAAGCAAATGGTTAATCCCTGTTTTCATCAGTTCTTAGGCTAATATAGACAATTTAGTAATTCATATTCTCTCACTGGCTGGGCAAGAAACAAAACATTTTCAAACTTACAGACATGTGTGTCTCATTTAAAGGAGTCCTGCCTGCTGATCCTGCATCCCAGGCAGAAGGAGCACTTAGATTAAGCAAACAGCTTTTCAGAAGAACACATACAACCAACTGCAATGTATTGCATAAAATCCTCCACTGCATTCTGAGAGCAACATTTGAAAAAGAAAAATAAAGACACAGCAAGCTAAGCTTTGATCTCCCCTAAGTCTCTTCTGTCAGACTCTTGATGCTGATCTGCCAACCCATCAGAAAAAAATCACATCCATTCACCACCTTTTTACAACTATTAAAGAGGCTCCAAAATAGTCCAGAACATTCAGTGAGGACAACAAGAGTTTGAAAGCTTAATGGCATTATTCTCACTGCTTGCAAAATGGTGAACAAGCTGCATTGGAGGGTGCTGGCTACAGCAGGTAGGGCTAAGTTTAAAGGGACATGGAATCATTGAAGCAATAAGGTTGGAAAAAGACCTCAAAGATCATCAAGTCCAAGCTGTCACCCAACACCTCATGACTACTAAACCATGGCTCCAAGTGCCACATCCAAGCCTTTTTCGAACACCTCCAGGGACGGTGACTCCACCACCTCCCTTGGCAGCACATTCCAATGGCTAACAATCTCTCTGTGAAGAACTTTCTCCTCACCTCAAGCCTAAACTTCCCCTGGTGCAGCTTGAGACTGTGTCCTCTAGTTCTGGTGCTGGTTGCCTGGGAGAAGAGACCAACCCCCACCTGGCTACAACCTCCCTTCATTTGACAACACTCATAGACACATTTGGTGGCATTTTGATGGGCACATGCAGAACCAGCCGCTGCAGTGTTCAAGCTGTCTCAGATAAACAGCTCTGCTTTGTATTTTAGAGCAGAGCAGTGAGGGGATTGCAAAATTCAAGCCATCACAGTGAGCTATTTCAAAGGTCATACAGCAATGGAAGGAGAAAGGCAGCAATTCATCCAGTTAAATCCATCTCGGGCCAGGAAAGCCAAACCGAGTGAGTATTTTGTAAGGTCTTATCACTGCCTTGATCTCAGGAAGGAAAAAGAATTCTGAAGAAATGATGCCATAATTGTTATTGCATTCCAGAAGCACATAAAATGTGGGTAGCCAGAGCCTCTTAAGGAACAAAGCAAGCAAAAAAACCAACAAGACAAAAAGGTTGTAACTACAACCCTAGGTTGTAAATACAAACGTGTTCTTTCCATGGCATTATAGATCAGGACCAGTAAGGTTTTAATGCTGACTTTTGCCTCAGCAGTTCTTAGCTGGCTCAGTAAAGATATTCAGATCCCCCAAACTTTATTTCTTCCCTTTTATGTATCAAATGCAGCATGAAAAGCTGTCAGATGATGACCCTCATCATATCCATCTCCACAGCGAGTTTAGCATCAGTCACGTGCGTTTCCCAAACTCTGCAGGCACCTCGTAACATCCTTGAGCAGAAAACAGAAGGAGGACCAGGCAGCAGATGCACTGCAACAGCAAAACCCCAGCAATTCCACAACTCCTAACACAAAAGAGAACATCTTGCTGGGAACAGGGAAGGAAAGGGAGCTGTTCCCAATTAATTCAGTGAACCGAAGGAAAGGAAGAGCTGCAAAAAGCATTATTCCGCCAGTCACAAATTAATCAAATCAAAAGTGTAAAGTTATCTCACAGCACAACTGCAACTGTCTTCACCAAACCCACTGTAGGTGGTTTGTTCCATGAACTGGCCTCAGACACAGCTCCACACACAAACCAGCCAATTCTAATAATAACCTCCTGAGAGGTCAACAATTCAGCTGGGTACTAAACTCTCCTCTCCGATACAAAAAACAGCATAGAGGGGGGGGGAAGAAAAGAGAGAGAGCGTGAGCTATTTCCTCCCTTTCTTTGCTTTGCAAGTCTCTGCATTTTGGAAACATGCAGCAGCACAAGGATAAACAAAGGGTTATACTTTATGGGAAGGAAAGGCAAATTGTTTTTCTGCTTTCCAAAAAACCAGCTGGAGTCAGCAGAACATCATCTACTCGGCAAATGACGAGACAGCCACAGCGTGACCCATCCAGCTCAGCCACCCAATCGTTACCAGCCTCACTCTCTTAAAGATTAACTTCTATTTCTATTAAACTTCAAAACAACTGAGGAAAAAAAAAATCCATTCTAGGCAACAACAGCAGCGAGTTTTGCATGTTTACAATAGGAATGAACATAATGAGAGCACAAAACTAACTGTCAAGAAGACCAAAGTTTCCAAGCTTTAATGACAGCATGAAGAGGTCATCCAAGAAATGATCACTCGGGGAAAGTCCTTCCAAAAGGACAGCAAGTCAAGCAAGTACTAAAAAACATCTGATCTTCAGATCAGCTCTACTGGGACTATCACCCACAAAAACCTAGGTGACAACCTACTGGCAAATATTTCAGATGCTTCAAAGCACCCTGTTGCTCTCTCTCTCCGTGCTTTACAATGGTACACAGAGGAAATGCAGCTTCGAAGCTGTGAATAAGGAAAAATCTGAATTTATGTGCAAATTTTTCTGCTAACTTCAGTTCCTACACCCAAGGCCTCCAACTGGTGCTGATGTAAGCAACACTGATGAGTAAAAAGCGAGCTCCAAGCAGGGACTCGGATAACAACGCCCTGGTCCCCCATATTCTGTGCCTTTCTTTTCCTGTTTCCAAGATGCAAGGTGTTCCCTGCATCAAAAGAGAAATTCTTTAGCATGACAACTTCTTAGGGTCTTCCTGTTCTTCTTTTTCAATAACTGAGTTATAAAGTTAGGACCTGAAATAACCACTGGAGCTGTGATTATGTGAATTCAAAGACGGTTTTAGCCTCCTTGTTGCTGTGCTGACTTTATCCGTTTGGTGTTGGTGAGAATAGATCCTAGAAGTTCAAGTTCTCCAAGGAGCTACACAAATGTTTGTCTAATGAGTGAGCAAAGAGGAGGCATGTTTATTTGACATCAGTTCCCAAATACTTCTATGAAACTCTCTTCCACCTTCTGGAGATACATATCCATATGTCCATAATAAACCAAATCACCTCTTCTACTCATCTCTGAAAATTAACCCTCTGGATCTTTCTGTTGGTTTATGCTCTTACAGAAAAGTAAGACTCCAGTCCTTGCCTTAAACTGTTTTGCAAAAGCTCATCCTCCAGCTTCAGTAATGTCAGTGTGAACACACAGACAGCAGCCAAGAAGAGAAAAGCAACACATTCCTCCCCTCCCACTTAGTTTTTAAACAAACAGCATGTTGGGAAAACAGTGTTGGGAGGAACAGGGCTATTAAAAGTCATGTCAGCTATAACAGAGATAAAGCAAATAAATCACAAAAGATACCACTACTAAAACTGGAGCTCTTGGGGCAGCTCTTCATCAAGCTCTAGAGGTTTTTTTCCATGAGAAAAAAAAGTTAACAAAAGAAGTATGCATATATGAGTACATATGAGTACAGGAAGCCCTCCCTGGGCTCTTGTCACTAATGCTAATTACAATTAAATTGCAATGCTGAAGAACTGACCTACAGTCCCATTTTGATGGAGAGATGGGGGCTCAACCCTGCAGGTATTCCCCAAATCCAGAAAAACTTGCCTCTTTGCTGCTTCACAAGCACATAAGCCGTGTACAGGCACTTGAAAGTCTACAGCCATCTGAGTTTTCAACAGGAGTTCTTCAGGAGGGCCAGAGCTGTGCAGCTGTTATCTGTGGTACTGCCACAAGCCCAACCAGTACCTGCAGCACTCTACCAAATCAATTCTTTGAATTCTGGCTGACAATCATAGCTGCTTATTGATTTATTTACATGTAACAAGAGCAGGTTGGGTGAGATTTTGAGCAACCTGGTCTAGTGGGAGGTGCCCATGGCAGTGTGTTGGAACTAGATGGGCTTTAAGTCCCTTTCCAACCCAAACCATTCTGTGATTCAAGATCTGCTCTGCACCTGTGACCTTCTCATTTGTGAAGCATGGATGATGCACATGCTGAGAGGGACTCTGAACACATAGCAGCTATCACACATTCCACACCACATGTCCATGAGGGAGGCAGGGCAGTGTTGTCCAGTTTTATTTCAAGCTGCTCTGTTGTTTATACAGCATGTGGGTACAGGCTGTGTTATTATAAAATCTTCTTGGGATTCTGTCTCCAATCCCAAACCATGGAAGAAATGACATCTGAATATGATGAATATGACATTGGGATGGGATGCAGTCAGCAACCATAAGGAACACTGGTCAAGGCAAAGATCTCCAAGGCTAAATGACATCCTAAGGCAAAACAAAGTGAAACCTTCCTGAGAGAGCAGATTTCTGGCTAAACAAAGACTTTTCTGTTTCAGTGCCTGGAGAGGTTCATTAAAGATGACTTATGCCATATCTTAAGTGTAGAGTGTTTTTAAACACAGTTTTCTGAGCAAATTCTGAAGTGTGTGTAACTCTTCTACAGAAACTCTTTGCCTTTAATCATTTATCTGCCAGATATCACTTGGGGGGAAAAAAAAATCTGTCAAGCAGTGGAACTGTGTATTTTTAAACAAAAAGCCATAGTAACCCACCGCAGTGAGGCTGCTTTTCAGTCCCTGGATGTAATTTATCACCAATTAGTAATTTTTGCTAGGTCCTATAATAACAGCACTCTATAATAACAAAATGACCTAACTGTCCTGCAACCCCAAGCAGCCAGAAAGCAGATCCACGCCAGCAAAGCACAAGAAGAAATGTGCAATAAAGAAGGGGTAGAGTGAGACTCCTGTTGCAAGAGGGCTGTTGATTCCAAGGAAAACAAATCATATAAGTTGTTTTATCTGCGATTTTGTTTGTTTGGGGTTGGTTGGTTTTTTCCTTAGCCTCACCAAGCAAACGAAATTTATTTGTTTATAAACTGTATAAAGTAATATTGTTTATAAATTCCTCTGGGTTCCTTCTAGATGAAAGGCTCTATGTAAATGTTATTGCTCTCACACTGTCACATACTTTCCAAAGCTCTCCTATTGTTCTTGCACTTCCTTCTGTGTAAGCATCACCCATAAAAACTGAGCAAAAGAGCAAAGCAGCAGGAGGCACTCTACTGTGAAATCATCCTTGCCATCCAGGGCCTCTTCTGAAATCTAAGTGGCATTATTACTATTAAAACACTAAAATACAGCCCATCTAGAAATAAAGTGGAAAGGCAAATTTATGCTATCAGCACCTGCCTTTGCAGGGCAATATTCATAGCACAGAGCATGGTAACAACAAAGTCAGCCCTGCATTGAGTCACATTTTGTGCTCTCCTGCATCATAGAATGGTTTGGTTTGGAAAGTACCTTAAAGATCATCCAGTTCCAAACCCCCTCCATGGGCAGGGACACCTCCCACTAGACCAGGTTGCTAAAGACTCCATCCAGCCTAGCTTTGAACACTTCCAGGGAAGACTGAAAGAATTAAATCTTGGAAAGTATTAAACCTGGAAAAGCATTAAGTCAGGGAAAGAATTAAACCTGGGAAAGAATTAAACCTGGGAAGCACCACAGATGTAATGAGTTTATTCTTATCATCATCATCATCAATACTATTATTATTGCTACTGTTATTTTTATTATCACTACTATTATTATTTCCACATTGACCTCCCTCCCTTCTCAATTCTGTGATGGCAGTTTTAAGCATTCCCTTGTTATTCCACAACTCTGAGAGCAGTATCAGAGCTTCTACTAAAAATATATGTGGCTTTTCATGTTCATAAGGCTTAGTTCTTCAATTTAGCCAAATCTGCCTGATTCCAGGACAAACTGGTTTGATTTCAGGTTTACTTTCTTCTTCTGTTCAGAGAAGTGGACAGTGATAAATAACGATGGTCCTGCAGAGGTTGTTGTTTCTGTGCAGGACAATGTGAGTAAGATGCCTTTGTTTTGGCCTTTCACATTAAGGATTTGGGTGCTTTAGATAAAAATAACTCAGAAACAAACAGCACTTCCTGTTGTAGATACCATTTTTTAAACTGTCACACCCAGGAGATATGATCCACACACATCTCGGGTACCAATGGCTGCTTTCTCTCTAGACACAATCTTTTCTGGTGTACTTACACTCCCCTGCAATCCAGCAAAACACCCTCTAAGCAGGGAAGAAATCTGCTGCCATAAATTGATCATGTTGCCCTAAAGACCTCTTCAAAACAGCATTTCACCATGACCCTGCAGTAGTGCTACACTGATGTTCATATTCAGGGAAAACCACTCTTAAAAGTAGCACTGAAAAAGTCAAAGCAGGATCAAACCAGCATTGCCCAGGGAAGGCAGTTACAGAGCACACCAAGGAGTGGGGGTGTTCCTATCCACATAACTAAAATGTGTATACAGAAACTGCTTTTCTACAACTCACAGAGCATAGTTGGCTTCTCTTCACTGATCAAGAAAACACTGTGAATCAGGAGCCCATTTCCCACCTGCCTGAAGGGTTTTCAATCTAAACTGAGGAGACTCCCTCCACAGACAGAGGAATCCTATCAATCATTACACGGCGTGGGATGCCCAGGATAGGTGCCACTCGCTGATCACAGCTGAGAAGGGAATTGTACATTCCTCCAGAAGTTCTGTTTGTGGCTCTTGAGGCATTAAACCTTTCCATAAGACATCCAGGCTTTTCACTTTAAAGCAAAGAGATCAAACTGCTCCCTGTGTGCTGACCAGGGCAAAAAGGCACTCAAACAGAGCTTACTAAAACATACCAAAAAGCCTTCCAGGGCAGACCTGTGACAGAGTGAAACCACCCTGATATTTCTTGCATGTGAATGTCACTGCAAATAGGAATAACACTTCCAAAGTGCAGATCAGAGTGTCAAACACTCTTTGGTTTGGGGTTGTTTTTCATTCAGAGAGCTGCAGGTGGGGTGCATTTAACAGATACTAATTTTTGGCTCGTGGTTCAGCGAGCCTTTTGAGACTTTCTATACAATAAACTACTCTGACTAAAATCTGGAAAATTACCTCTTAAGGCTCTAGCTGTGCAGCATCAATAGAAATGTGGTGCCAGCTAATGGCTGCAATAACTGTCTCCATCCCCAGAGAATAATGGATGGAGAATATATCAATATGAGGAGTGGAAGGGCCAGAGAAACTGAGCAGGCACTAGTTATCGGACACAAAGATGATGCCACATGCATGATGTTATCTGTGATAATCTTTACTCAGGGCCCAGGGGTGGGAAGGATATTCTTTACAGAGAAGAAAGTATCCATCAGGCCATATTCATAATCATCAATGTTCCACTAAGTAAGCATTTTTGGAGAAAGGCTGAAGGAGCACTGATGTAATAGAAATCAATGAAATTCAGTTTTTCTGCATCTATTGTTTAGAGCAAATTAGAGAGGGAGGGGGAAAAAAAAGCTGGTCCATCACTTTTGTTTCTGCTCCTTGAGTATTCAGAGAAAGGCTCTGAAGGGAATCTGAATCACAACAAAGCTCTTCACCATTAAAAAACCTGTTTAAAATCCACACCTTGACATTCACTACTGCCACAGGAACACATTACAAGCATCAAATTAACTAATTTTTTCTTAGTTTGGCTATGTGAGCACATAAAACAGTGCAGGATGCAAAATCACTGCCTGCCTTCCCCTTCCCCTTGAGCCCAGCCTTTACTTAACGACACTGAATTGGCTCTGAGTGTTGTGTGAGAGTCACTGCCACAAGCTCCATGCAGACTCATGCTCTGACTGTCCTTAGCAGACTCAAAACTAAGAATCATAGAATTGTTTTGGTTGGAAAGCCCTCTAAGATCATTCAGTCCAACCATCAACCCAACATCAGCCATGGCCATTAAACCATGTCTCCAAAGTGCACTGTGCACACATGTCCTGAACACCTCCAGGGATGGGGACTCCACCACCTCCCTGGGCAGCCTGTTCCAACCCCTGACCACTCTTCCAGGAAAGAAATTTTTCCTTATCTCCAACCTGAACCTCCCCTGATCTAACTTCAGGCCATTTCCTCTTGTTCTACCACCTGATAATAGGGACAAGAGACCAAGCTCCACCTCATTCCAACCTCTTTTTAAGGAGTTGTAGAGAACAGTTAGGTCTCCTCTCAACCTCCTCTTCTCCAGACTAAACACCCCCACTTCCCTCAGCTGCTCCTCACCAGCCTTATTCTCCAGACCCTTCACCAGCTCTGTTGCCCTTCTCTGGACCTGCTCCAGCCCCTCAGTATCACACAGGGTAGATTACAGGACATGCTGGCATTTTTTCTTCAATATCTACAGTATGTTTTCCCTTCCAGTTTAAGCACCTGTCTTAAATCCAGACACAAAGGCTGGAGCACCTGTAAACCAAGTTTCTGTTACAAAGGGCACAAATAAAATCTGCTGGTGTTCTGCCATTCAAGTCAAATCAGCACATTTCCATCTGATCACAAGCAGGGGGAAAAAAATAAACCCAACAAACCAAACCAACAGATTAGTGCTCTGTCAAATTTGCTCAAGAAAGATCAGGGAATGCAGTTAAGCATTCCAACAGCAGCATGAACCTGACCATGTTCTACATCCTGAATATTTTATGGTGTATTTATTACAAGGATACACTCAACCACAGAAACAAAAACAGAAAGACAAACACTGCTCATGTGCAACCCAGCTGCATTAGCATTTCTGAGGAACACTGAACTTCAGAATTCCTGACACTGGTTTTAATTGTGCACTCTGCATTTAATCTCTGTGTACAAGTAGTCAAGAAAATGGACAAGAGCTCCTGCCTGCCTACGTTTGCTTTTCAGCTGTCTCAGTGAGGTTCTGGGGCTCCCACGCCACTTAGCTGATACAGATGGAAGATGTGATTGCCACATCACCACCACCAAATCTGCTTGGAGGGGGAGAAAAAAAGAGATTCTCCTTTACACACAGCAACAGAAATATCTTCCAAGAGTTAGTGATCCTCAGTTAGTATTTGTGACTTTGCATGCCACTGCTTCTGACCAAGGGCAGCCAGATGAACTCAGCTGTGAATCTTCATGGTGAAAAACTCTCTGGGGCAGCCAGTGATACTCCTACTGCCACTGTCCAGCTGAAGGCAGGTCCAGATGGGACCCCTGCAGAGCTGGGATGCTCCAGTAAAGGAAACAAGAAGGCCTAGAAGACTTTGTGCTGAGCTTCCATTTCAGGGATTTCTACTTCTCCAATTTAAACTGGCACTGCCCCTTCTAAATTCAAACAACAAAACCAAGCACAGCAAGAGAGCCCAGTGCTGGCCAGTTGGCTGACTATCAAAAATCTTTGCAGCTAACTAGGTAGCTCATTTCCATCAAATTTCAAACACATCAGAGTAACTTAAGCATTTAAAGATATACTCTTAGGTCGGAGAGATTTCAGCACACACAAAACCTGAAAGCTTAGACAAAAGCTTTGCTGCAGCCTCAACATGCCAGAGCATAACACCCTCTTGATAGCATAAGCCATTAAGTGAAACAACTAAGCTTCAAAATCCCCAGGACAACTATTCACCAGCACAGGTCCAGGAAACCCATTCATCGAGGGGAAAAACCCCCACACATCTCTGTGCCCAGTCACAGCCACCTCTGGCCACAGGCAAGCTGGGGAGGTGACAGAGAAGGGCTATGGGGGCAGCAGCTCTGACTCCTGGCTGAGTCCTGCAGCTTTCCAAAAAGCCTGGTGCAAAATGAGGAGGGGTCTGTAACTGAGCTTTGCAAGCCCAGAATCAGAACCAAGTTTGAGAACATCTTTGAGTTTCTCATGTTAAAAAACCCAGCACAGTTGGAGAAACACACTGGGCACAGTGATGTTTCAGGAGTTTGAATGTTCAAATTAATTGGTAAGCATCTCTAAAAAGCTTTATCTTTATCCTCTCTAAGTTCCATGGCTGCTAATCAGAAAACCAACACTGCTCATCAAAATGTGGCTTCAGGAAGAGGATCCTCCAAATACACTGCATTGGATTCATTGTTAAAAACAAACTGCAGTACCTTTTTCTCTTCCTTATCTTGAAAGAAAACCAACAACTGCAAGTAGACAAGCACAGAGAGTGCCAAACCCCACGTTCAACTGACTGATTGATGCTTTTTCCCCCTTTTGATCAAAAACAAAGTTAAGGCTTGTAGCCTAATTCTCTTTGGTGCAAGAAAAAGGAGCAAGGCATCGGACACAAACGAGTCCTTTCCCACTTGTCTCTCGTCACTGAAGCCCAGCAGATTCCTCAGCATCTTAAATCCATGCATAGGAAGAAACTGACACCTATTGGCAACTTTAATATTACTGCATGAAGCTGCTTTATTTCCAACTACCACAAGAAACAGCTTCTCCTAAGCAGATTTTTCTTCACAACACACACAGGCATCAAAAAAGAATCATGTAGAGCTTTTCCAGTCATGACAAAAATGCACCCAGAAGATTTCAGACTCTCCTTTTTGATAACAAAACCCTGGCCCTTCCAAAGTAACTGGTGATCTCTCAGTAATCTACAGATTTTAAGAGGCCATTCGAATCGATAAACAGAAGCCCAAGTCACTAACGGCTTGCCAAGAACTTTTTCCCTGCTCAATACTCTCTTGGTGTTTGGTATTACACCACACACAGCCTTGGGAACAGGTAAATGACATCCTAATCCTATCCACACCCTGTGACAGAGCAGAGCACAAGCAGCAGAAAGCATTTCCTTTTCCCTACTGACCTACCAGTTACTGTGATACAGCTGTTGAGGCAGCACAGGGACACTTACAGTGGAGGAACAGCTTTTGGAGAGCACCTTAAACTGTTCTCCTCGAGTGCCATGTCCACACATTTCCTGAACACCTCCAGGGACGGGGACTCCACCACCTCCCTGGGCAGCCTGTTCCAAGGCCTGACCACTCTTGCAGGAGAGAAATTTTTCATAGTGTCCAACCTCACCTGCCCCCAGCCCCAGCACAACGTCAGGCCATTTCCTCTCATTCTACCACCTGATACGAGGGAGAAGAGACCAACCCCCACCTCACTGCAACCTCCTTTCAGCAAGCCATAGAGTGCAATGAAGTCTCCATTTCAGCCTCCTCTTCTCCAGCCTGAACAATTCCAATTCCCTCAGCTGTTTCTCACCAGACCTGTTCTCCAGACCCTTCATTGTCCTTCTCTGGACCTGCTCCAGTCCCTCAATGTCAGTCCCTCAGTCTTCTTGGAGTGAGAGACCCAAAAGTGAACCCAGTGTTAGAGGTGCAGCCTTACCAGTGCCAAGCACATGAGCACAACGGAATGGGCTGCCCAGGGAGGTGGTGGAGTCACTATCCCTGGAGGTGTTCAAGAGGAGATTGGACGTGGCACTTGGTGCCATGGTCTAGTCATGGGGTCTGTGGTGACAGGTTGGACTTGATGATCTTTGAGGTCTCTTCCAACCTTGGTGATACTGTGATACAATCACTGCCCTATCCCTATCATTCTCAAGATAGATGTGAAAGCAGCTGAAGGCAAGTACCTGCCTACAGCTCTTCTAACACTTTACTGACCTGCTTGAGCTTTGGGGCCTGCTAAAGTAAAGATACATTTAAAAAACCCAACCCACTGTACTTAGACCTAAGGGCCACCAAAAAATGAAAAGCAGGCAGATCTCTGTCAATGTGATTTCAAGCTGCTGCTGATGTGCCCAACCTGCAACTCCAACACCTGCAGCTTTTGCAAGTATTTGTGCAAAATAAACATAGGCATTTTGAAGCTGCCTCTGGATGTCAGTGTGGCTGCTTCTCCCAGCAGTGAGAAGCCAGTTACAGCAACGATCAATACGCCAAAGAGCCAAAGGCACACAAAGTAACGCTTGGGGTCTCCTTGAAGCAACAGATTCCCTGAAACTCCAAATGAAGTCATGGAGATCTGCTCTGAGAAATAAAACCAGCAAACAGTAACAGAAATCTGTTTCATTTCACTGCCCCCCATCCCAGCCACCAGGCTGAGGCCAATTCTCCTCACACATACTTGTGACGAAGAACTTCTTGGTGAAAGTGCAGCTGTCGAAGGCGGCGATTTTCTCTTGCAGCACTACCACAAGGATCCTGAAAACACAGAAATGGAAGGTGTGCTTTAGGCCTTAAATGCATTGGTTTAAAGATTCAATATCCAAATGTAATTATTTCAAAAGCATCAATATAAATTCTCCAGTGATAAACAGCCAGGTTACCAACGCGTGGCAGTTATGGAGGATTTTCTCTCATCCCAACCACAGAACCTTCACTGCAGGAAGTACACAGATCTGATACAGAGCAACACAGCATATTTATGATAGACCTCCTGCAGTAAAAGCTCCATTAAAAACAAAGAATGGAATTGCAAGGCTCCTGAATTACTCACAGTGACTCAAATAACAATCAAATCACCAATGGGTAGAACAGAAGCTAGATTTGAAGTAATTCCATTGCCCACCTCACTGCAAATTTATTAAACCATCTCATTTACTAAAAGCAGGGCTTTTTTTTCCCTCCCTTCAGACCAAGAAGAGCAGCACCCAAATACAGTTAAAAGAAGCAGGATCTGTGTCAATCAGCAAAATCAGAGGTGTGTGTTTATGTATTCACTGCTACCTGTACACCCTCCTATTGTGAAATACCTTTCATCCTGCCTCCAGTCCTGGTGTCCAGAGCATGAGAAGGACACAGAGCTGTTGGAGTGAGGCAAGAGGAGGCCACAAAGATGATCCAAGGGCTGGAGCAGCTCTGCTGTGAGGACAGGCTGAGGGAGCTGGGGTTATTCAGCCTGGAGAAGACTCCAAGGAGACCTTAGAGCTGCCTTACAATACCTGAAGGGATCCTACAGAAAGGCTGCAGAGGGACTTTTCATGAGGGTGTCTAGAGACAGGACAAGGGGGAATGGTTTAAAGCTGAGGGAGAGCAGAGTTAGATTGGAACAGTGTGAGGGTGAGACTCTGGAACAGGTTGTCCAGGGAGGTTGTGGATCCCTCCTCCCTGGGGGTGTTCAAGGCCAGGCTGGATGAGGCCTTGAGCAGCTAAGTCTAGTTGAAGTGTCCCTGCCCATGCAGGAAGGTTGGAGTAGATGATCTCTGATGTCCCTTCCAACCTAAGGCATTCTGTGATTCTATGATTACTTGAAACAAAGCACAAAAGCCAGATGATGCTTGCTGATGCCTTCTAAGTTTTGAGTCACAATTTCCACCTAGAAGGCTGCACTAATGCTCCTATAAACAGGCATAATTTATCTATGTGTCTGCTAATTGATTTTGCTGCTATTTTTTACCAACACATTTGCCAAATGGCAGAGATTGCATCTACAGCTCCCGGGATGACTCCTGAAGCCTGTTCAAGAGGCTGGTGTAACATGAGCCACTTTCCATTTGGCTGACAGAGAAGCTCATCAAAGTAACAAGCATTGTCCTGCATCTCCAGTTCTTGCAGGACTCCTTGGTTTATAACATCTCATCCTGGGACTTAGTCGCTGCTCTGTTTATTGCCCTGCCTCTAGAAACAAGAGGTGCACACTCTTGGCAGGTAGAAATCAGGGGGCATTTTCAGGCAAACAATCTTCCATTTTCACACATTTCAGAGCTTGAACTGGGAGCACAGGGACATTTCCAGAGAGAGCAGCTTGTGTGCCAAAAGTAAAGGGCAGAACTCATAACTCAACAAGAGGGGTTCAGATGTGTTAAGTCATACAAGAAATTAATGTAGGATTTCTACATTGACTGGAGCAGGTTGCCCAGGGAGGTGCTGGAGGCACCACCCCTGGAGACATTCAAGGTCAGGCATGACAGGGCTCTGAGAAACCTGATCTAGATGGGGATGTCCCTGCTGAACGTAGAGGGGTTGGATTAGATGAGCTTTAAAGGCCCCTTCCAACCCAGTGCATTCTATGATTTTATGATTGTTACTTGCTTGTAGCTCTCTCATTGTGAAAGAGATGCTTCCCCACACCCTTTGGATTGACAAATCCCAACTCTGCATATCCTATCAGTTTTGGACAAATCAGTGGATCTAGTTAAAAGACATCGCTGGTTAAATGACATATTTAGTTAAATGACACCTCTGCTTAAATGACACCTCTTACAATTGCTTACACTGCAGGAGAGAAAACCAAAAGAAAATGTCAATTCTAACTTCCCCCACAAAGCCTAAAAGAAAGTTCAGCAATAAATAATGGACAGACTTCAAATGTGTGTACAGTGCAATGTCTGCACAGAGAACCTCTCTGCATTTGAGGGCAATCTTTCCTGATCCTGCAGATTCGTGTTATCTGCTCTTTGAAGAGGCACTGTCTCTCTGCATAAATGAACCCCAGCAGATGGATGGTTCTAGAGGGTAAATACATAAATAATAAACAGTTTTCCATTCTTCTGCAACTCCAGTTTCACTCTAAATCCAAACTTTGGGCTCCATTAGAGTGCGGTACGCACCATTAGCGCTGCACTTGGCCACACTTAATGCATTTTCAATCTGAACCAGTGAGCTTGCCTTGGATAGCAACAGAATCTGATACAGAGCAGAAAAGCATCTACTCTGGATACAGCCTCATGGCTTTGAAGTAGCTTTGCCATTTTTACCACTTAGGAAAAGAAACATTAGCACCTGGAAAGACTTTTGAGTTGGGAGAAACTTTGAGTGGCGATTTGCCTTTTGACTGTTTTTACAATTGGATTTTTTTTCCTCTGCTAGGAGGCCAGGCTGGAAAGATTTACTATCACCACACTGCACACAAGGGAACTTTAAATTTTTCAAGGGACAGTTGCACAGATAAGTACTGAACTCCTTCTGACAGCTTTTAAAGGAACAGTGAGCTATTCATGGCACATAACTCACCAACTCAACCACTTCAGTGCAACTAGTTTTTGATATAACAATCATACCCACATCCTCCAAGCAGCTGATTGGTGGGGGTAACAAAACTACCATCCCTTACTTCTGTGAACATTCACACCATCAACATAACCTCCTTGGTGGTTGTGGTATTAAAGGTGTGCCTTTCTTTGCAACTTCTACTTGTTCAGCCTGGAGAAGACTCCAGGGAGACCTAATCAGAGCCTTCCAGTACCTGATGGGGGCTACAAGAACAATGGAAATGGAACACAGAGAAGACAGACAAATTTTTCAGTGCTTTATACTCTTTAAACTCTCAATGATCCCATTTCTTCATCTGTAGGTGGATGATAGAGGATGCCAATGATTCCTGCTCACCCACATCACAGCTGAAAGAAGCTTAAATGGTTTCAGACACAAAATGTTTTGAGCTTCTTAAATGAAAGCCACTGGAGAAGCATATTGGCATTTTCAGACTGAAATACTACTGGAGAAATGGAGAACCAAAGCTATGCTGAAAGGAGAGTGAAAATAATAAAGTCAGGGAGCACAGACACCAGAAATTGTATTAATTACTGACATTTTGCATGCTCTGGGGTAGAAAGAATGCAAACCTCCTTACCTTTTATTGCAATGCAGATCATAAATAGGAGTTTTAAACTGTATGGACTTGACCATCTCCCCTGTTCGCAGAGAATAGAGGTCCACACAGCAGTAAGGTGGGCTCGTGCTAAAGGGAATAGAAAGAAGATCTGAATGAAAAGGAAAGCTTTTGGTAAAATTATTTCAAACTATGTCAGCCTCCCTTTATTGTTTAGCACGTTAAATGAAAAGAGAAACCCCAGCAACCTGAGCAGAAGGCTGGAGAACAAAGGGTCAGTCTAAGCCTTCTCCATTAGGGGAAGGTACGATTAAAACTGAATTATGATCTCCTCAGTGGCCACGAACCTGTATTGTGCAACTGATTACCAAGCTCTTAGTTTCCTTTGTCACAAATGAGACTTTGGAACGGCAGACCTGACCAGCAAAACACAAGCCATTTGCTAGGCAAGAAGTTTTAAGAGCACATGCTAGCTATTTGAAAACTCCTCTGCCAAGTATCACTCTCCTAAAGGGAGTACTCCCTTCACCCCATGCAACAGCTGAATCATGACTTGATTTGCTAGAGGCACATTGCACAGAATTCACATCACCTCTCTGATGGACTTTTGTTTCAACTACAGAGATCTTTCCAACTGCCTTGTGTCACTTTTATCATTTTCATATAAATAAAGCTCGAAGGCCATTTCTGAATAAAAAGGCTTGCTTTCTTTTGGAGAGGCAGAAAGTGCTGAGTGTTCTGATAGAGCTGAGGAAGGTAGTGGTGGAAACCATTTTACAAGCTGAGGAGAAGCTTTGATGTGGCAGTTCTTTTCTGCAACACCTTTCTTCCCCCCCTCCAAGAACGCATTAAAACGTTGGCTACTTCTAGGTCAAGGAATATGAAGGAGCACAAATTGCCAGCTGTACAAACATATACTAAGTACTGGTAAAAGAGGGTGTTGCCCCTTGCCCATATCTGCTTTATTTTACAGAGTTTAACACCATCCCTGACACAACACTTGCTTGTCTTCTGGATCTGCTCAAACTGCTCCAGAATTTTCTGGAGGAACGGAGTTGGAAACAGTTTACCTCAGATACCTCAAGGTAATAAACTGGTGCATACAATAACACACAGCAGAGGAACAATACAGGCACAGAAAGACAACTGCCAGAGAAATAATGGGGGGGGGGGGGGAAATCAGTTTTGACATTCTGCCTGCTGAAATCCTTCCCCAAATACACATTTTTCTAGGCACATATTTAGGCTAATAACTAGAAGGTGCTACTCATTCCTTTTAAGCACTTCAAAGGCTTTTCAAAAACACTTTCAAAGCACTGAAACTCAAGTTTAGTTACTCTCCATCAGAAGCTTATTGCTGCTAGAAAATGCAGCAATCCACAGCAAGGTCTGTGGACAAACTTTTTTTTGATTTAGGCACATGTATTACCCAGGAGAAACAATTATTGGGATAAAACAGTACACAGAGCCTTCTTTCCAGATAGCCCAGAAGTTGATACAGCTAAAATATTAGCATCATTAATATAGATTATTATTAGCAAACAAGTCTGTCTTGAGCAGCTCCATTTTGATTTGACTGAACATAGCTAACTACATGACTGCAACTGCAGAGGATGCTCCTTCCAACATGCTAAGGGTAATAATCCTGCCACTTGAATAATTGATATTCTGTCATACCCTTCTTTTGGCTGATCATGAATCCTCATCATTGTAGTGACAGAATGAGAGGGAATGGATTTAAGCTGGAAGAGGGGAAATTGAGACTGGATGTTAGGAAGAAATTCTGTGTAGTGAAGGTGGAGAGACACTGGAACAGGTTGTCCAGGGAGGTTGAGGATGTCTCCTCCCTGGAGGTGTTCAAAGCCAGGTTGGATGAGGCCTTAAGCAACCTGGGCTGGTGGGAGGTGTCCATAACCCAGGGCAGGGGGATTGGAACTAGAAGATCTTGAACATCCTTTCTAACCCAAACCATTCTATGATTCTATGATCATATTTCAGTGTATCAGTGATGATTATGTGGAGAGGAATGATAAAATCAGGAATGTGAAAACACTTGGGGTTTTTGTGGTCTGGTAATAACATTAAGTCTATCACAACTAAAACTTGCAAACTGCTCCCAGAGATTATTGACAAATTTTCATGCTGTATCCTGATAGTTAAAAGAGCTGCTTAATGCAGAGGTATCAACAAGGTAAGAGACACAGATTCAGCAACAACTTCAAAAGGTTGGCATTAAATACACAAATACACTCCAGCTCTTCTCTTCTATTTGACTATTGCAGTGCAGGGATAGAACAAAAATAACAGATGCCTTGTACAGCTGGCACTTGACTACATCTGTGCTTATGCATCACAACACAACTACCACCTCTTCACAGCTTTGCTAGCTATGAGTCACACAGTTTATAAAAGCTGTGTAAAATGTTTGCACACAGAGACAAATACGCTGTACAGAACACCCACTTTTTATATGGCCAACAGGAGAAGACTGACGGAACCAGCATCAGGCCAAAGTTTTCTGTGCCTAGAAAGACCTTACCCTGCCTGCTCACAAGTGTTTACTTTCCTCCCTGCTGCATCCCACAACATCCCACTCAAAGAGAGAATGGACATCAATTAGAGAATGGTCTCATGAGTCCAGAAAGGAAAACAAAAAAACCCAAGTTTGAGAAGCATAAAACTAAACCAGAGCCTTTGCTGAGGAAGCTAAGCACAGGCCTTCAGGTGGCACTCTTCAGGTCAGGCATTTTCCAACTAATTGTGGCATTTAAAAAAACAACAACCTCAAGATGGAAGGTGGTTGGCCAACATCTATTTCATACCCCTGCACAGAATATACAGCTAGACTCTCTTCAGAATCACTGAATCACAGAATCACCTGGTTGGAAAAGACCTTAAGCCCATCGAGTCCAACCATAACCTCACATCTCCCTGTACACAACTCTTGGGCTATGTGCCTAAGCTCCTCATCCAAACATCTTTTAAACACCTCCAGGGATGGTGCTTCCCTGTGCAGCCTGTTCCACTGCCTGAGAACACTTTCTGTGAAGAAACTTTTGCTGATATCCAACCTGAACCTCCCTTGGCACAACTTGAACCTTTTTCCTCTTGATCTAACACACAGAGAAAAATCTACCGTTGCACAGGGCAGTGGTTGGGATTACTCAGTAACCTGTTCTAGCTGTGCATCTCTGATGTTCTAGCATCTCTGATGCTTCATAGAAGGGCAAGAAAAGCAGAAGAAAAGCAGAGTGCACACTGCAGAGTTAATTAATTGTACACTGGAAAAATTCCTTCCTGAACCTTTACACTGGAAAGCTGAAGCGTGAGATTTGATTCTGATCTTTGGAGTAATATTATTAGAATGTTGTGACCACAAAGGCAATTCTGTTCTCCCCAAGGCCTTGAAGAAGGTTTGCTCAGATTAACAGATTTCAGTACTCAAAGAATCATCTTCTCTTTCCAGGCCATGTACACAAAGTCCCAGAAGCTCAAAGAAATTAGTTTTTTTTACCAAGCAACCTAATCTTGCCTTAAAAGACTCCGAGCAACAATGAGTTCTCTATTTTGATGGTAAGCTGTTCCAACATTTAGATCATTTTATTTTTATGAAATTACTTATTATTGAAGACAGAATTTGTCCACGTTCTGCTTTTCTAGCTTTGAAGTCTGTTCCCAACACAAACTGGCTGCACTGTCTTTTGCATCGGTCAGTAGCCATCCAAAGCAATCCAGTTGCTAACTAGCATGCAATAAAGTGGAAAAGACTTTACGTTGCAAGATTTGTTTTCAAGCCCTCTGAAGGAGGCACATCAGAACAAAAAAAACAGCAAACAAATAATTTCAAGGACTCCTTGAGTACTGTGTCCAGTTCTGGGCCCCTCAGTTTAAGAAGGACATCGAAACACTTGAGCGTGTCCAGAGAAGGGCAACAAGGCTGGGGAGAGGCCTTGAACACAAGCCCTATGAGGAGAGGCTGAGGGAGCTGGGATTGTTTAGCCTGGAGAAGAGGAGGCTCAGGGGGGACCTCATTGCCCTCTACAACTACCTGAAGGGTGGTTGTAGCCAGGAAGGGGTTGGCCTCTTCTCCCAGGCAACCAGCACCAGAACAAGGGGACACAGTCTCAAGCTGCACCAGGGGAGGTTTAGACTCGAGGTGAGGAGGAAGTTCTTCACCGAGCGAGTCATTTGGCATTGGAACGGGTTGCCCAGGGAGGTGGTGGAGTCATCGACCCTGGAAGCGTTCAAGGGGAGATTGGACGTGGTGCCATGGTCTAGTCATGGGGTCTGTGTTGATAGGTTGGACTCGATGATCCTCGAGGTCGTTTCCAACCTAAGTGATACTGTGATACTGTGATTATTTATTCCTTAAACATCAGTGAAGGAAAAGCTTTCCTTCAGACTTTTGCCATCTAGCCTCCTGTAACTCTCCGGCTCTCTGCATCCCAGCTCTTCACAATGAAGCTTGAAAACTCAACTCTGTAAGTAATTTTCTTACTTCAGTGGCTGGTACTTGACAGATTCATTCAAAAGCAGGAAAAGCAGAGTAAGATTTCTGAGAAAGTGACACTTCCCCAAGATGTGTGTGCAGCAGCAAAACACAAAGCAGCAGGGACATTTTAAGTGTACCACAAATTGCAATAAGCATGGAAGCACTTATTCCTAAATAAGAAAAACCTGTCCCAATCTCAGACACATGTTGCTAAATCTAATCCTTTAAATACAAGAGAGGAAATTATTTGATACAGCTCTGAAGTGTTTGTGTTAAATACCGAGAGATACAAACTTCACTCTTTTGCCTTCCTCCAATATTTTGATCAAGTCTATCGGTCTAGTAAAACAAGTTCCTCTTATCCTCTTACCTCACCATCCTCATGGGCATATAACAGAAGTATTTTCACACAGTCATCAACTCTGCAGGAACCATTTGGGTACAGGTAAACTACAAGTCTCAGCCTGAATACCCAAAAGAGAGATACCAGAAGGAAACCACACTGCTTGCTCTTGTGTGGAAAGCATAAAAGGTGGGACTTGTGTGATGGTGCCAAAACGACCACTAGACAAAAAGGAGTGCAGCCATCTGTGTGTGCAATGTGCAAGTTCTGAACAAAGGAAATGGATAAAAGGAGACCTAATGCACATCAGTTCCTGTACAACACTATTGCAGGTAGGCAGAACAAAGACACAAAGGGCTGGGAGCAGAGGTACCACTCCACTCAAAGGAACTTCAGGGGAAGTTCATGAAAGAGATCAAAACAACTCCTGAAGTGTTGATCCCCACATCTCACCAATGCTAATGCTTAAAAACTCCATTCAGCACTTCCCCTTCGAGTTTTCTGACTTCAAGGTTAGCAGTATTTTGTTTCTGCAATTTCACAAGCAAGGGATTTCTCCATTGTGCAGAGTCTTAACTCTTAAAACAATTGAGCACTGCCTCAGCAAGGACTGGTTTTGGTCTCTGTGCATAACTCAGGTTGTGGGCTGAGAGAACTTGAGGCTCAACAGTGCTCTGTTGGTCCTGAAGGTTGTAATCCACTGCCTGTATCTTGTCTGCCTGTCTCTCAGGTGGGTGAAAATAAACTACCTTTTACTGCAAGGTACGGTACTGTGTGAACCTTTCTTGCTTACAGATTAATTTGTATTGTCATGATTAGAAGCCCAGGTCTAAATTAATTCTATCAATTACAGAAGACAAATGTGTTAAGCAACCACATTATGTCATATCTACATAAGCCAGTTATGTCCATTTTGTCTTAGCAAAAAATGGTTTTGTTCAACCTCATTAAAAGCATTTAATGAAGCTAAACTTCATTAAAAGGCAAAGCTTGTAATTAAATAAATTACATTGCCATATGATTACAAGCTTTGCTATACTGTCCAAATAATACTTAATGGCAAGAGCACATTAAAACAAGCTTATTGTAAAGCAAGTAAATTCTTTGCCTTATTCTTCATGTCTGTCCTCATGCTACTATTTGGAAGTGGTTTTGAAATGCTCTACTTGGTCTTATGCACATTGTTCCTCTCAAGAGCAATCACTTCTGTTTTTAGAATCTATTAACTTCTGATCAATTTAATCAAAGAGCTGTGATAAGATACCCCCAACTTAGGAAAACATTTACAACAGTGGACCTTAGGAAGATATTTTTCTAACAAAAAGCTAATTTCATGCCAGAGGATTGCTGTGCTATTTCTGTACTCTCTGTATCACAGCATCACAGAATGGCAGGAGTTGAAAAGGCCCTTCGGAGATCATCAGGTCTACCCACCCCCCCAGGACTTAATATTTGGAATTCATTTATTTGAAGGAGAAAAAATAAGTTGTTCTCTCTCTGCACATCTTTCAGTCTCTGCCCTATTTCAGAAGCTTATGAGCCTCAGTTTCTTCTATCAAATCCCTGGGTTTTGTTGGCTTCTAAGACAGCTTCTTCCCTCCTGTTTTATCCTTATTTATGAGTTCACTAGCTGATATTTGCTGTTGAGAGTGTTAGATACACAGACTCCCGTGAAGCTGTTCTAATTACCATCCCATGAATCAGTTGTCAAGTGCCGCTTGTAAGTGGCAAGGCCAGCGCTCCCCTCCAGGAGATCAAGTGCATCCACTTATCATAACAATAGCACATAATGGACATACTACACACATGCACCACAACGAGCGTTTATCACAGTGCCACGAACATGAGACACTTCACAAAAACACACAGCATGTGAAGTCCTTATTCAAAAGGTTTGTTATCCAAAAAGCACTAGGGGAAGAGCACAGCTGAGGGGGGAAAGGAGCCTGTGCTGTAGTAATAATGCAGCAAGATATTGGAATGCAGTATTTAATATCAACTCGTGTCAGACAGGACATCCTAACTTTAGTAGACAACACAGAAGTCTCATGTCTGTGGAAAAGAGCTGCCAGCCCACCTTTAAAATTTAGGTATGAGAATTTCAGACACATTTCAAACGCCCAGAGCAAAGTATTGTGGGCCAAAGCCGCAGTTATGTTGAATTGTTTAGTTCCAGATGTTGCTGTTTCTTTTTAAAAGGTGTCAAAAAAGCCCTCAGATACAAGTAATATGCAGAAAGCTTTCCCTTAAAAACAGTTTAAAAGGTTCCAGCTTGTTGACAAGTATGAAATGATCACAAACAAGAACAGAAGAAAAAAAATTTATCTACTATCAGCAAATTCATCTGGAGGTTAATAAGGCTTTCTGTAAGAAAAAAAACCCTGCATTCTCCTCTTCTACAAGCACAAAACACTGCATCTGTTTCTTTAAAGAGATCAGAACTGATAAACATTAGCACCAACAAAATAAGCTTCCAAAACAAAAGAGAAAGCATATACCAGATTTTACAGTGCTTTGACTTCAACCCAGTACTGCAAGACAGCAACACTTCCTTATGCTATTAACAGATAAATATGGGAAGAGAGAGTTAGGGCTGCATGGGGGAAGAATGTGAAAACATACATTTTCTTGACAGTCCTGGAACAGATGTTCTGGACTGATGGAGGTCACAGATTTTTTTCAGTTCTGTGTACTTTTGACATCTATTATGTCCACTTTGGTTCAATTAAATCAATAGCTCCTTTGCTTCCCAGCTGTAGTTGAGGTATCAGGAAGACTGTGTTGTGCATCCACAACTGGAAAAATCAAGACTGTTTTAACTACATGCTGGTGTTTTAATAACAGATACTAGAGAATATAAGCATTGGCTCAAAGAGAGAAACCTAAAACACTGTAAGGGGAGGTTTTGTAGCAGCCTTCCAGTGTCTGAAAGGGGCCTTGCAAGAAAGCTCACAAGGGACTTTTGACAAGGGCTTGTAGTGATAGGATGAGGGGGAATGAACTGAAGCTTGAGGAGGGGAGGTTTAGACTGGAAATCAGGAAGAAATTCTTTACAATGACAGTGGTGAGACACTGGAACAGGTTGCCCAGAGAGGTTGTGGATGTTCCCTCCCTCAAGGTGTTCAAGGCCCGGTTGGATGGGGCCTTGAGCAACCTCTTGTAGTGGAAGGTATCCCTGCCCATGAACTAGAGGATATTTGAAGTCCCTTCCAACCCAAACCATTCTGTGAATCTATGGATCTATAAAAGGGAAGGGGAATCCTTAAAAATGCTACAATAATTAGCAACCTCCAAATGACCCCAGCTCTGGCAGCAGATGGCTCTTCCCCCATTCTGCGTTCCCAACAGCACGTGACGCATCTCAACTGCTGTGTTCTCAGCGCATAACAACCATCACCCATTCTTGTCATCAGAAAAGACTTTCTAGATCGGGTGGGTTCGTGTTGGCTTTACATTTTAAAACACAGAAAGCTAACCAAAGCCATACAAGGGGCTCCCCCCACCCACCCACCCCACCTTTCTGTAGTGCAGCATGTTGTATCACATCGCTTCGCTCTGTGGCATGTGGCATGTCTGTCGCTGAAGTGTAAAATATAGCACAAGCTGGCTTTTCAGCTGTGGCATGCTCTTGCAGAGAGACTAGAGTGTGACACACTTTCCACTTGACTGAGACATACCACATGTTACAAAACATAGCTGTCCCATCATATTTCCAGTTAGTTAATACAGGACGATTAGCGGCGTCTCAAGAGATTTGTTTCTCTGCGAGGCTTACTTGACCATAGCTATCACTGAGCAAAAGTACATCTGGAGCTCCACTTTTCAGATCAGAAGCATTTCAGGGTTTTTTTTCTGGTATATATTCTGGACTAAATCTTGCTCTTGTGTGTAAGCAAACAGTCCTTTGACACAAAAGTTAGAGATCTGCACTTCTTGACCAGTCTATGAATATGTGCTCAGCTGGAGAAATGTAAATCTTGGAGCAAGGATTAACTTCTGAGTAGAACACGACTGCATTCCTCTTCTACCTCTACCAATAACATTTCAGCTGCTTGAGCTTACAATCTGGTAGATGTGTTTCCTCCAAAAATACAGAATGAAAAGAAATTAAAGAGTTGTCTTGTTGTCAAATGAAGCAGAAGTGACATGGATACACATGCATATAATTTCTATGATGATAAATGCTACACTGATCTTCATGATCATACAGGATGGTGCCATGGTCTAATCATGAGGTCTGTGGTGACAGGTTGGACTCGATCTTTGAGGTCTCTTCCAACCTTAGTGCTGCTGTGATATTGTGAAAATAATAACAGCAGATTTTTTGCTTTTCCTGCAGCCACATGTGACAGCTTAACAGAAAAATATCTGATTTCTGGGAGTACCACACTGAGAGCAAATTGATGCTGAAATCATAGTATCATAGTGTCATAGTATCAGTGAGGGTTGGAAGGGACCACAAGGATCATCCAGTTCCAACCCCCCTGCCATGGGCAGGGACACCCCACACTAGATCAGGCTGGCTAGAGCCTCATCCAGCCTGGACTTAAACACCTCCAGGGATGGGGCCTCGACCACCTCCCTGGACAACCCATTCCAGGGCTTCACCACTCTCATGGGGAAGAACCTCCTCCTCACATCCAGCCTGAATCTCCCCACCTCCAGCTTCACCTCTAGCCAAATTTTACCCAGCACACCTAGAAACCAAACAGCATTTTGTGGAGCCACTTACAGCCACTGCTAGCCCCAGGTTTTACAAAGTGCCACCATGTAGAAAACTCCACAGCAGTATCAAAGGGGTTTTTTAAATTAATTCTGAAGCACTTCTTTAGTTGCTTTCTCATCAGTGGCGTATCAGAAGACAGCATAATTAGTAGAGATGGCAGTTGATTATTAAAACATATGGACACGAATTGTATGTATTTGAGGCATTATTTGTTATGTTTAACAAAGAATTCTACCAAAAGCTAAAGACAGAGAGTCAAAAGAAGTCATTCTTCTGAAGTTTCTTCCAAAATACAGAGAGAGGTCTTTGCTCAACTATTTTGAGCATCACATTTCCCTGCAATCTGGTGCTAGGAAGTCCCAGCTTGGGTGTGACTGAATATTCAATAACCAATACTCAAAAGCTGCCTTTACCTACAACTGTTAACATGGTGGAAGTATTACAAAGGACCAAATATTTCATCCTGTTGATTCTTGCAACAAATTTCTTTAGATTTCAGGTTTGTTCTTTCTCTTCTCTGCTTTACCTTGTGATTCATGGCTCTGACAGGCCTACTGGCATCTTCTCATCTCACATGTAATCACCACCACCACCACCAAAGGCCAAATGAAGCAAGCAGCTCCACGCCCGTCGGTCCCACCATTCCAACCCCCATGCAGAAGCACTTCTCTGGATTCAACATTAAACAGCAAGCCTTGTACCAACCTGTTTTATCTGAAATAGCTTTGCTGTTGGTGTCATTAGCAACATCAGGAGAAACGCAGGGGATTGTGCAGCTCTTCATCACCTCTCTATTAAACAGCCTCTGCCTCAAACTGCCTGATAGCCATCATTAGAAGACATCTTTCAGTCGCTTATACATCTACTAAACCTTAATTGTTTATATGCTAGTATATGGCTCAAATTAGAATTTTTGAGGAGCCTGAAAACAATCCCATTTCAAAGGAAGCATTAGAGGGGCTTAGAGTGCATATGACTGAAGTCAGGCAGGGAGAAGCTTAGATCTTACAGTTAAAGCACTTGAGAAGTGCTGTGAACAACAAAGCCTCGGTGGCGTTCTGCTCACATCAGGTAGGCCAAAATTCTTCCTAAGTGCCCACTAATTATATGTTCTTACATCTTACCTGATTTACTTCATGACTTGCCATGGCAGCCCATGTTCTACAAAGGTGCAGGAGTTCACTGTAACTGAACTCGATGCAAACTGGTTTGAACTCCCCAGAATCACAGAAATTCACATTGGAAAAGACCCTCAGGATCACCAAGTCCAACTGATAACTCTGTTCTGCAAAGTTCACCCCTAAACCATATCCCCAAGCACCACATCCAAACAACCTTTAAACATGTCCAGGGATGGTGACTTAACTACTTCCCTAGGCAGCACATTCCAATGCCTGAAACTTCTGAAATAGCAGCTGAAGATAGGGACTCTTAACAAGGCGCACCACGAGCAACCAAATCAAGGGCCTCCCTGTAGGGGTCAGCTCCTCTATGAATTGTTTAACACGAGGAAAAAGTGTTAGCTCATCATAGACTCACAGAATGTTAGTGGCTGGAAAGGACCTTGAAAGATCACCCAGTCCAAATCCCCAGCCAGAGGATCACCTAGAGCAGACCACACAGGGCTGCATCCAGGCGGGTTTTGAATCTCTCCATGGAAGGAGACCCCACAGCCTCTCTGGGAAGCCTGCTCCAGGGCTCTGTCACACAGGGAAAAAGTTTATGTAGCTTTTCTCTCAGTGAAGCCACTGATACAGCCACCTCCTTCACTGGACCCCTTTTCTTAATATTTGGAGGAATTTCATAGTTAAGTGTTGCTGGTATTTCCAGGAGGAATTAGAATGGCTAAGGCACACAGAAATACTGCACTCACACCAAAGAGTGTGAACGCTGAAATGGGAACACTGAAATGGGAAATACAGTCCTTCAAATGGTGCAGGCAAAATGGATTAGAACTTTTCATGTTGTGCTCTTAAAGCCTCATCTGTAAAATATGATAATTATACTGCACAAATACTCCATTAATAATTTCAACCACAATTCATTTTAAAGAGAAGTTGGTGAGCAATCATCCAAAAATGGGGTAAAGGGTGTCCCCTCAGGTGATATTGTCAGTATATTCCCTAGGCAGAATGTAAAGAAATAAAGGATTAAGCAAAGATATTTCTGGGGTTTTTCTTTTAAAGAACATGCATTACAGCTTTTTCACAAAAGGCCTTTTGCATCTCTACTTTAAATTACTGAAGGAAAGATTTCCTCCATCACGCACCTGAAATGATTTGTAAATCCAACATTTTGAAGCTACCAAAAACATGTTCACTCTGCTGCAAAACCAGAGCAGAACTGAAGAATAATTCCATCAGATTTTTTGTTTAAATGGATTCCACTTATTGTGTTCTTACTGTCTCTTCTCCATACTTCAGAGATTTAAAAGCATCTAATCCATACATAAATGCTTGAGCTCAGCAAACCCCCTTGACCTTTCCTCTCTGCATTTAATATTACTGAAGGAAAGAAAGAAAAAGGACAAGAAGGACTCCAGAGAGATGACTGCAAGAGAGAAAATGGCATTTAGTAACACATGTGAAGTTCAAATACCGTCAAGCTGTACCCAATTGCTCAAGTGGCAGCAATTGGGTGACGGTACAGATACAAGGGCTGTAAGTTACTGCAGCTTGCAATTAGCTGCTCAACCTATGAACAGGAGGTGACAGCTGCTCTTCAGGAAAAAACAACATTAAACAGCATCAATATCCAATGGTGGTAGTGTCCTCAGAGAGAGAGAACAGCTTAAATCACCCTGGAATGTCTGTTGTGCAACGTACTCAAAAATCCATCTCACAGCACATCGCAGAGAACTAACCCTAAAACATAGAGGAAAAGAAAATATAATCCTCAACTGCGCTCTGTCACGCTGATTTATAACAGTTATTTCGCAGACAGACAAAAGCACACAGATGCAAACAATTAGCCTACTTTTGTAGGCAACAAGTGAGGTGGGTGGCAACTGAGAAATTTTGAAAAATCCTGTCACAATATTCCTTTTTTTTTTTTCTCTCTCTCTCTCTTCTTTTTTTTTTTTTTTTCCTTAAGTAACCCTCATCACACAACAAACGCTGGCCACATCAGAGACTTTCCAGGGCCTGAAGGGCCACTTTGATTCCAGACCGCTGCAGGCATTAGCGGGGACGTAATTAGGGTAAAAAGTTCAACCACAGTTCCATGTCTAGAGTGCTGCCAGAAATAAATTTCCTCTCATTCACTGGTTTCTACTGTACCCTCCCTGGAAACATATTGAAAACACATTTATCTTTGTAGAGTTTGTTCCTCTTCTAATTAACTTTATAGCGTTTACAGTATTTAATAATTTAAAGTGGAATGTAAAGTGGCCCTGGAACCAGCAGCTTTGCCTATAATGGTGTTGTGCATTATCTTTTCCCTGTAGTGCTTCTTTTGACAAGTTACTCCAGGAAGGTATGTGCTCCAGCTGGTTTTATCTGCCTGTGCATTTAGCAAAGGGCTACTTCCTTCCCTCCATCTCCTCCCCGTATCATTACACACACGGGGGGTTGGAACTGCAGTAAAATGAAACTATCGCTCAGCTCGGAAATCTGCTCTCCCAAACCTCCACAGTGTCCCAAGGAGCGCTTAGAAAAGGGTTTATCTTTTTACAGCTTCATAAATCAAAGCTTTAGAAGGTCAAAACTAGCCATAGTTCTCACCAACTGGTCAAAGTTTGACCCCAAACACTCATTTTCTTCCTTCCAGTTTTGATCCAAGATTAACAGTTTATTGTAGTTCAAAGGTGATTTCTTACTACAGTTCACTCAGGCAAACATTTGGTGCATCAGAAAGACACCAGATCCTTCCTACCCTTGGGATTTACATATGGCAACACTACCTTATCCCATCTAAAGCTCTATCTCCCAGGGTTTGGATCTGTGAGAAAACTCACAGTAAACATTACCTCAGCCCTGTGAAAAATAGTTGAAGTATATTAATATAATTATAGTAACAAGCTACATACATACACACACACACACACAATTCTGAGATCTGAAGAGCTCCTTTTCAGCTGAAGAATGCTGCTATCTTTAGCACATAACAATCAAATCCAACAGCACTAAAAGGAATTTAAACTACTTTATGCAGGGGTTGCGTCTCTCAGGATCTTAAAAGCCACCACCGCACAACATGTTGAGACTGAACTGATTTTCCCTACAATAACCAGAGAGGATAATGTTTTTCATCTGCTAGAACGGAAGGAAATCTTTGCAGGGCAGTTGATAGGCCAGCACACCCTCTGCAGTTAATGATGCTTTACAGTTTTTCAATAGCCCAAGAGCCTTTGGGACTCGGTCCCTCAAAGGTAACAGAAACGTGACAGCTTTACCCAACATTAAAGCCTCCACTCTATTTCCTAGAATAAAACCAATTAAATTAAGTCTGCTCTCTAGAAATTTTAGTGTGAACATCCTTAAGAGGCTTCCAAAAAAATCAGACTGGGGAGAGGGGAGGAAAAAAATGACCCAATTTTGCATAGTTTTCAATAAAAGACCACAATTATTTAATGAACTTCATGAAATCTATTTCATGGTGCCCAATACAATAATAATTTTAAAAATCATAACCATGTGTCCAAGGTTTTTTATGTCTGATCTGAACAAAAAAACACATGCTGTGTTATATCTTGAGTGGCTACACCCTTCACACACTCACGGCGTGCTTCAGTCTCTGGCATCGCTGGGTGAGTCCACAGCACAACCACTGCATCTGCAATGGAATTCCAGCAAAAATATTCTGGGGAGAGTCCCTCTGAGCAGTATGAAAACTGTGAACAAGAACTTCATTCATCATGGCTAATTTCCTTCTCTTGGGTGATCCTTCCAGAATGCTTTGCTATTTGTCTCTGACAAATCATTTCACAGCTAGCTAATTTTAAACGTTAAAAGCCACAGACACTTAGAACTGGACACCAGATTTCAGCATTAACCAGTTCTTTGTCAGATAAGGAACAAGCTCATGTGATTGCAAAACTATTAATGTGATAAAACATTAACACTTTGTTTCTATTCTTACTCATGGAAAGCTGCTTTCTACCTAAACCTTAACACTCCCACACAAACACCTTCCTGAGCTAAACCTGTGTTAAGGTCAGTAGGTTTTAATCTGGAGTGGCCACATTAATATGTCTTGCTTCCTGAATATCTGCTGCCAACTGATTTGCCTTGGAAACTGAACAGCAATGAAAAACAAAACCTGCTGGCTAGCCAAAGTTATACATTTTGTTTGCTCCAGCTACTCCTCCTTCTTTAACTTGCCCTTATGTCCTTTCTCCTCCCATGATTACAAAATATTACCTCTTGCTTCTCATGCCCTTAAGCAACCTCCATCCAGCTCTTCAAGCCACCCATGATTGTCCATCACTTGACATCATTAATTTAATGTCTTTCTAAAATTACATGCTAGAAGCCTAGCACACACCACGGGCTGGCTGCAGAGGTTACTGATTGTGGTCCTTCATTCTCCACAATGGAGAAGGCTGGAAAGTCCACTGGCCTCAAACTCTTACTTTTTAATCTTCTATAACTGATCTTCCAACTAGCTGTAATCATACTGATCATCATACAGCATCTGACTGGACCAAGGACAAGTGCACCAAAGTGTCAAATACTTTCTGTAAGGATGGCTGAAAGTTGCATTTCAATGAGATCCTCAACATTTTTCCCCCCTAACTCCTACTGAATGATACATTAAGATGAAATACTGCTACCCAGAAGCGTACTTGCTGGGACAACTCACTTAAAGGAGTTCTACTTCCTTTATTTAGCTCTGTTCAAAGAGGGATGGGGAAGAGGACAGCGAGATTACAGCAAGTGAGACCACACTTCATGGCAAAGCAGCTTCAGCAGCAAAGCAAAACAAATTCCTTCCTCTGTGCTCACTCTCATCTTCCTGCTGCCATTAGACTCAGTTGCACCTCACAATTTTTCAGCCAACTGTTTGCAAACCTTGTGACTGAAATAATTCTCATCATTAGGAAAAAATAAAGGCACCTACACAGACTGCTGGGTTTTTCCCCTCCTGGCATGGCCATTTCTGTTTTGTTAGGTTTCTTGTTACCTACATCATTCACTGAAGAGCAGAGCTGCAAACCGCTCTCCAAAGCATTATTTCATCCTTAATAATCTAAAATAAACCTAAATTACTCTGGTCAACTCTCACTTAAACCTCTCCATTAGTTAAAGTGAAGCATTTACTTAGTGATACCAGTGCTCTCACATCTAAGCAGAACAAAAAGCTTGTCTAATACATTTTGGACCTCTCTGGTGTAGCTGAAGATGTTTTGTGGATCCAGCATGTTCCAAACTATGGCCTCAACAACCCAAACCAGGAATGTATTTCCATGTAACATAATTTGTCTTATCTAATTATCTTTAAACTGAGTAGCTCCAAACAGCACACACTGACTAGTTGGGTCATGCAGCTTTGCAGCCACCACTACTACTTCTTTTGGGGAAGGGGGAAAAAAAAGAACACCAAACAATTTTTCTGTTCATTTTAGAGAGTACCAATCTGATGTTTCACCACCCAGAAAATTCATTAATATGTACCAAAAAGGGGGGGGGGGGGGGGGGGGGGAAATAGCAATTTGTTTTGTGTGGGTATGAAGCTTTGTTTATCTTAGCCCCGAGAACAAAGTAAACACGCCTCTCCAAAACTCCACACAAACAAAATTTATGCAGATGGTCTTTCCTTTTTGGTTTTCCTTTAATTTGCAAATCTTGTAATCTAAGACTGAAGTTGACTGAACCAACATCTAAACCAGCAGGGCAGCATCAGCCAAAGAACACAATCTGTTTCCCATTTATGTGTCAAGACTGCATCCTTTTTGGGGGCTGTGAAAACTATTGTTTTGAGAAGATTATATAGTGAATCATAGAACAGTTTGGGTTGGAAAGGGACCTTTAAAGATCATCTAGAGCAACCCCCATGCTAGACATTTCAGTCACTTTACTAGATGGAAAATTTTACTTTTAAAGTATAAAAACATGTGCACCAAGAGCTTGTCAGAAACTTAGATGGAGGGCAAAAGCTTGGAAAATACAAATTTCCTCTGCCTCACCCACTGGGGAGAACGGAAGGGTTTGGATTCGTGGCAAATCTCTCTCTTCAGAACTTTCACATAAAGCAGGGTCCAGAAATTAATTTCAAAGTTAGACATTTTAGATGCACTAACATCATTTTTTTTTCTTGAAGCATATTCTCTCAGCCACAACTGTCACAAAGAATTTAAGACTTCAAGTTAGGGAACATTAGGCAGCGTGTGAAATATCAGGGGGTCGCCAGAGCAAACGGTAAATTAACAAAGATGATCTTGAAGGTCTCTTCCAACCTGGTTTGTTCTATTCTATGTATTCTGCGTAAAGGGATCTTCCATTGGGTAAAGCACAAGCCCAGGAATGAAACACAAACCTGAACACTGATTTCAGACAAACATTATTCTGTATCAAGTATTTTTATACCTACCTTTGTTTCACAATGAAGGAAATAAGGCCTGGTGTATTAGCAAGGACAAAATGAGTCATTAACTCCTATCCATTAAAGTAGGTACATAGGAGGGATCATGAAAAATACTGAAGTTATTTAATATGTCAATAATTTAAAGTTATTAGAATAACCTTTATTAGAATTAGAATAAACCAAACCAGGTTGGAAGAGACCTTCAAGATCATCGTGTCCAACCCATCAACCAATCCAACCCACCCAAACAGCTAACCCATGGCACCAAGCACCCCATCAGGTCTCCTCCTGAACACCTTCAATGACAGCGACTCCACCACCTCCCCGGGCAGCCCATTCCAATGGGCAATCACTCTCTCTGTATAGAACTTCTTCCTAACATCCAACCTGAACCTCCCCTGGCGCAGCCTGAGACTGTGTCCTCTTGTTCTGGTACTGGCTGCCTGGGAGAAGAGACCATCATCCGCCTGTCTACAACCTCCCTTCAGGTAGTTGTAGAGAGTGATAAGGTCACCCCTGAGTCTCCTCTTCTCCAGGCTGAGCAACCCCAGCTCCTTCAGCCTCTGCTCACAGGGCTGTGTTCCAAACCCCTCACCAACTCTGTTGCTCTTCTCTGGACTCGTTCCAGCAAGTCAACATCCTTCCTAAACTGAGGGGCCCAGAACTGGACACAGGACTCGAGGTGTGGCCTAACCAGTGCAGTGTACAGGGGCAGAATGACCTCCCTGCTCCTGCTGGCCACACTGTTCCTGATGCAGGCCAGGAGGCCATTGGCCCTCTTGGCTGCCTGGGCACACTGCAGGCTCATGTTCAGCCTACCATCAACCAGCACCCCCAGGTCCCTCTCTGCCTGGCTGCTCTCAGCCACTCTGACCCCAGCCTGTAGCACTGCATGGGGTTGCTGTGGCCAATGTGCAGAACCCGGCACTTGGTTGTGTTCAATCTCATGCCGTTGGATTCTGCCCATCTGTCCAGCCTGTCGAGGTCCCTCTGCAGAGCCTCTCTCCCCTCCAGCAGATCAACTCTTGCCCCCAGCTTGGTGTTGTCAGCAAATTTACTGATGATGGACTCAATGCCCTCGTCCAGATCATCAATAAAGATGTTAAAGAGCACAGGGCCCAGCACTGATCCTTGGGGCACACCACTAGTGACTGGCCGCCAGCTGGATGTGGCACCATTCACCACCGCTCTCTGGGCTCGGCCATCCAGCCATTAATTCATGACTAATTGAAAATTCTTTGGCTTCCAGCTTAACAAATGTTCTGTGTTTTTAAAACCATATTTCCCTCACTGCTGTGTATAAATGTGTTAAAGAGGGAGCTTTTACAAGGGCATGTAGTGATAGGATGAGGAAGAATGGCTTTAAACTGGGAGATTGAGACTGGAGGTTAGGAAGAAATTCTTTACAGTGGAACAGGTTGCCTGGGGAGGATGGATGCTCCCTCCCTGGAGGTGTTCAAGGCCAGATTGGCTGAGGCCTTGAGCAACCTGCCCTAGTGGAAGGTGCTCCTGTCCATGGCAGGGGGGTTGGAACTGGATGATCTTGAACATCACTTCCAACCCAAACCATTCTATGAATCTGTGATTTAGTTTACAGCCAAAGGAAAAGAGAAGAATTTCCTGATGGTAACCACTAATGCAGACTAGTGGTGAGAACCACGAAATCCCAGCTCCTAACTTCACCACGTCAATATCTCACTGAGATAGTCCTAAAAGACAAAACAACTCTCAAATGTCGAGTCGCCGTTTCAGAGCGGTCGAGGTGGAGATCTTGGAAAGCAGCAAAGGCTAAGTGCTGCAGGAAGGATCAAAAGCCTGGGTGAATGACTCTGACAGAGCTTTGGTGATAACCTGGGTAAAACCCCACTGGGAGAACGCTGCTGGAGGATGCAGGAGCATTTCAGGAGGTGACACATTTCTCCTGCAAAAGTGGCAACATGGTGAGGATGGGGATAAGGGCAGAGGGGCTGTGCTAGTGGAACTGCTTTCTTTGGACATTACATCTTGCAGAGATAAGGACACTGCCCCTGTTGTCACAGCCATGTCCAATCTCATTCAGTTTATGTTAAAGAAAGGCAACGCGGTTTAATGTATCACTGTAACTGATTGTGTGTTGGAAGACTTGGATTTCACTTCTGGATCTGCTCTGGCCTAGCTGCCTTTGAGGAAACTGTTCAGCCTTGCAGACACTTTGTTTACCTTTCTGTTCAATGGGGAATATTTTAGTGTCAGTGCCACATCACTTCACTGATTATTTCACCTGCCGTTTCAGCAGACAGAACAGGCCTCCTATTCCCTGCACATTTTCAGGAGTGTGCTGACAGCTGCAGTATTTCATGCCATAGCCAGCATAATCTCCAAAGTAGGTGAGGAGATGGCTGTAGTGAAAATCAAGTGCTTTGGAATAAAAGCTCTAGAATAAATGTAATCTTTTCTCCAGATATAGGATTAAAGAAGCGGTTTTATTTGTCCACAACCATCCAGATACACAGGAAACAACACTAAGCACAAACCCACCCATTCATTTTGAAGGTGTATGAGAGTTTTCTTCATAGAAAAGAAGAAACTACCAATAATCTGTGAAATATTTGCCATGAACTAAGGGATACAACAACACAGTGAAAATAGCAATCCTTAGAGTTCGTTCCTTTCTCAGGTATCAGCTTCTAAAGCAAAGGTATGATGGATTTTCTAGCCAGGGTATCCTTTACATAGATATATATACACTGCATTAAGACAGGGAGACCTTCAAAAGCATTATTTGCATCACCAGTCACATACACTCTTATTTAGAAGAAATTATTCAGGGGATAACACACACTTCTGTGAGGTGGAAGAAGAAAAGGCACTGTGAAGAGCTCAGCAAGTTGTAAACATCAACAGAAAGCCACTTACCTTCTCTACCCTACATGGCTTTTGTTTTCAAACAGGTAACTTTAATATTCTGGTTTAACAAAGTACTAAAATACACAGAGAATTTTACAGAGACTTGGTAGACTTCCTCCACACCCAGAGTGATTAAATTCTTAACTGAGAAGGGTGTGGTACAGAATTAGTCCTACTACTGTAAGAAGATTTACTTCAACTCTTTAGCCTTTGAGTCGCTGTGTAGAGGATTACCCTTGAAAAGCAATTATTTTCCTGCAGGTATAGATAGAAATCCTTTGCATCATCTGAATCAATGTAGCAAACAGACACAAAATATCTTAAGGCTCTCTTTTGTAAGAGGAGTGATAGAACAATACTGTCCAGAGAGCTCAAGACTGTTAACCCACAGAAGTAGAATCAAGATTTGTTTTACTAACAGCGAGTGGCTGTAACAATGAAATTCCTTGGTGCTTTTAATTCATTTGGTACATGACTGCTGCTGGAAAGCCTCTTTTCATTCCTTTTTGAGACAAAAGTATGGCTTTAGACACTTCTCAGTAATAACTCTGACCAGGATTACTATCAGAAAAAGGCTAATCATAACATTGTGATTACACTGAGAACAAAATAAACTCCAAACAACTCTTGGTCTATTTTGGATCAAGAGTCTCTATTTTCTGTTCCTTCTAAAAAGCTCAAGCTACAGGCAAATATGTGCTAACAGACTGGGGGGAAAAAAAAAGCCTTTAGAAGCACTGCACAGTGTTACCTTACTAGCAAAACAAAAAAGGGAATAAAATTTTAAAGATGTATCTACTAAGGTTTCTTTAGATGATATTCCAATCTCTCTATAAACATTCAAATATTCTTACCCAGAAGATCCAATGCTTTTGCACACCCCCAGAAGAGGCCTCTTCTCAGCAAAGTTATCACATTTCTGGGCACCTAATAAGAGGGAAAGCAAAAACAAAACAGCAAATCATGATGTACTGTCAGTGTTCCCTTTTTCAAGGTGCAGTGAGCCTGTTGGGGGTGCCCAAGCTTTTGGAAGGATGTTGAATATAGAATACAAAATTCACAGCCTGCACAGGAGTAGGAATAGAAATACAAGAACAGCCAGAGCTATGAACACTGGAAAGGCTTCTGAAAGAGACAGCAGGAACAAAACAAGTAGCAAAGTCTGGCCAGGATTTTGGAGCTCTTTTAATCATAGAATCACAGAATGGTCGTGGTTGGAAGGGACCTCCAGAGATCATCAAGTCCAATCCCCCTGCCAGAGCAGGATCAGGTAGGGCAGGCTGCACAGGAACACATCCAGGCAGATTTGGAAAGTCTCCAGAGAAGGAGACTCCACAACCACTCTCCTTCTCTGGAGACATTCAAAACCTACCTGGATGCATTCCTGTGTGGCCTGCCCTACATGATCCTGCTCTGGCAGGGGGGTTGGACTGATGATCTTTGGAGGTCCCTTCCAACCCCTAGGGCTCTGTGGTTCTGTGACAGTTATGTATGTGTGGGAATAATGGAATTTTTTTTTTTCCCCCCCCTCCATTACACACCAAACCCTTTGATCTATAAAGAATATTAGTGAAATAGTCTGTTCAAATTTTAATTCTCAAATACTGGTGCACTGCACTAAATCAATTATTCAGAAGGGCACAACAATTAACAATATACATTTTCACATAACAGACTCTGTTAATTATTAATAACTCAGGTACATGCAATTAATTTGTAACAAAACCTGCTCAGCACCCTCATCTGTACAAGGATAAGTCTTCCCTCCTACACATTTGGGTATTTAGAAAGTCAAATGGGTCACATCAATAACTTCACCATCAACAATAGCTTTACAAGTAAGCTAAAAGAGCCAAATGTATTTTCTTTCTATTCCTATTATTCCAATGGCTTTTATGAGTCATAGCTGTACTGTTTGTACTGACCTGTAAATTGATAAATGAAACATATATTCTTCTTAAGAATTGGGCAACTCATTTGTTTTCTTCAATACAATAACAGATGAACTCCATTTGTTCCTGCTCACTTAGCTACTCTCCCAGCATTAAGGGCGAAATGCTGACTACCAGGAGCTCTGACATTGATTTAAGTGGAGCCAGGATTTTGCTTTAAGTATTTAAATACACTACTTCTTTCTTTTTTATATGTTAGAAACATGAATTTATGTATTACTTTATGGTCGTCGTCTTCTATGATCAGTGACAAGGAGGGAACAGTGAGTGGGAAAAGGGTGGTGGAGAGTACAGGGAAACAACTACACAAAACAAAACAAATCAGTTTTTGATACTCACAACAGCTATGCTAAGTTTGTACAACAGAATCACAGCGTTGTAAAAACTTCATAGAATGGCTAAGGTTGGAAGGGACCTCAGAGCCTCCCCATCATGGGCAGGGACATCTCTCAACTAGACTCAGCTGCTCAAAGCCTCATTCAACCTGGCCTTGAACACCCCCAGGGAAGAGGCAGCCACAGCCTCTCTGGGCAGCCTATTCCAGAGGCTCACCACTGTCCTACTGAAGAACTTCCTCCTCAGCTCCAGTCTGACCCTGTTCTCCCTCAGCTTCAATCCATTCCCCCTTGTCCTGTCTCTAGCCACCCTCATGAAAAGTCCCTCTGCAGCCTTCCTGTAGAATCCCTTCAGGTATTGGAAGGCAGCTCTAAGGTCCCCCTGGAGTCTTCTCCAGGCTGAACAACCTGAGCTCCCTCAGCCTGTCCTCATGGCAGAGGTGCTCCAGCCCTTGGCTCATCCCTGTGGCCTCCTCTGGACTCTCTCCATCATCTCTGTGTCCTTCTTATGCTGGGGACACCAAAACAGGATGCACCAGAATTGGGGTCTCAGCAGAGCAGAGTCAAGGGACAGAATCCCCTCTCTTGCCCTGCTGCCCACACTCCTCTGGATGCAGCCCAGCACACAGCTGCCTTCTGGGCTGTGTGAGGGTACTGCCGGCTCATGGAGAGCTTCTCATCAACCAACACTCCCAAACCTTTTTCTTCACAGCCACTCTCAACCCACACTGCACCCAGCCTGGATTTGTGCCTGGGACTGGCCCAACCCAGATGCAGGCCCTTGCATTGGGATTTGTTGAACCACATACAGTTGGCACTGGCCCACTTCTCAAGCCTGTCAAGATCCTTCTGGATGATATCCTTTCCCTCAAGTGAATCCAGCACACCACACAGCTTGGTGTCATCAGCTTTGCAAGAATTTGCACAACAGGATCACAGCTTTGCAAGAATTTTCACAACAGGATCACAGAAGCATAGAATTGTTTTGGTTGGAATAGGTGCTGGAACTTCTGATTCCAGCCTGTAATTATCGAGGCTCTCATTTAAAAAGAAACAAAAAAACCCTCAAATCCATTTTCTAACTTCAAACAGATATTTTCAGACTGTAAATATTACTACTGTAGAAAAGGATCATTATTTTAGACCAGGATCATTATTCTGAGGACTCTGCAGGGCACTAAATCAGGTTAATAGCTGTCCCATTCGTGAGATTGCAACGAGCGACATGTGCTGTTCCCTGCAACGCTTAATGGAGTCAGCAACCCTTTCTAGCTCCACACTGGGATTTAATCCTCCAAGTTCTGGTGGATTAATTTTGATTTGTAAAATTGTGTTTATTTGCATGTGCCCTGCGCTGACGTGGAGCACACCTGCTCCACACACACGGAGTGTTTAACAAAATGCAGCAGGATGATTGAAATGAAAAACAGCTAAATCCCCTCACAATGCTACCAAAAAAAAAGAAAAGAAGTATGGCAATCCTGTGGCAAAGTCTTCTTCTTAAACTCCTTTTATTCTAAATCCTTTTAATTCTGTCATATAACACTACAGCTTTTAGAAAAAGCTGGAAATCCTGACAAATCACACAATTAAAGTAATGAAAACTGTCCCTCCTGCCAACGAGGCACCACCTTATCTACAGCTCCATTTAGCTGAATGAGAGATGCAGTTGAAAATAAACCTAACTTCAGTTAGTGGCCTTAAACCTGAACACAAATGAATAAATAAATAAATAAATAAGAGCCAGGGCAAAATGAAATTTCCTACAAATCAACATCTAGAACTCGATGAAGTCAAAAGGTTAGCCACACATAAGCCCAAAGCAGCTTATGGGCTGTACTGCTGATGAAACTGTGAATAGATCTCTCTTGGGCCTCTCAAGAATGCCAATCATAATAATGGTGACAGCAAGAAGCAGCAACACACCTTAATGAAGGACACAAAGGAAAGCTGAGGAATTCAAAAGCCACTCAAACCTATGGAAAGTTGCCTTGTCTCCCCTGGGTAGGGAATGCTTTGGATCCACGTTGAGTTCTGACCTATTTAGCACTAGCACACATGCACCATGGAGTGTATTTTGCTGGGATGCAATTCCACCAATCACATCCCACCATGGCCATTCAATAATGCAGTGCAGCTCCTGGTCAGCTAAACCCCTCTTATTTCTAGCTGGTGACCTGAGAATTGTGTTGCATCTCTGGTCCTGCCCCAGGTCAGTGTAGTAGCCCACCAGGATCTGGAGCTGCAGGAGGCTGCATTGCTGGTGCTCACCCTGTATGCTTTTCACTCCCAGTTTTGCTGCTGGTTTTCAGGGATAAAAATAACTTTCTTAACCTTTCTCAGTCTCTACCATTTTGTGTCTGCTTTCTTGCAGATGACACCGAGCTGTGTGGTCTTGTTGATGCACTGGAGGGAAGAGATGGTGTCCAGAGGGACTTGGACAGCCTGGGGAGGTGGGATCCAGCAAACTTCATGAAGGTCAACAAGGCCAAGTGCAAGGTCCTGCACCTAGGTTAGGGTGATCCCAAGCACAAATGAGACCCTGAGAAACCAAGTCTAGCTGAGAGGCATACCTGCTCATGGCAGGGAGCTTAGAGTAGGTGATCTCTGAGGTCCCTTCCAACCTATGTCCTTCTGTGATTCTCTGCTACAGCTTCCCTAGCCTTCTACACGAAGAAGAAAAAACAGCCAAAAGATGGCCTTGAAACATCTGCGAGAAATCAGTGTTTCTGGAGTTCTATTTCAAACTGTTCCATTTCAACTGCATCTTGTTAAACAAACAAACAGCTATCAGCCTAATCTGGTGAAAGTTTAAGGTGCATTGGTCTAAAGCATGGATGTGATGTAGCCAGACCTGAATTGGTGGCACACAAGTCACTCCACACAGCTTCAAAGAAACGAATATGTTTTAATAGTTGTCCTCCAAATTTCTGCCTTATAATAGCTATAAATGGCTCACTTGCAATGCCTGAGAACTCTTGTTCTGTAATTTCTCTAAATCCCCACACATTAACATCCATTACAGCAGAACAAGCCACACAACAGTTACAAAACACCCAAGACTTCAATGCACACCTGCATGACCCACTTACACCAACCCACTCCTCGCTGCTTGTTCAGCTTGTAGGGCCAGTTCCTCCGCTAGCCGCACTCTGCAATTATTTTGGCCTTCAGGGACTTCAAACCACTAAGCCACCCAAGTGGCTGAACATCCACAACACTCACATCTGCCTTCCTTTAAGAAGCAACCTCAACATTACAGATCTTTTAAGTATACCTGCACAGAAAGCTGAGTCAGCTTTTGAGGTTCAGGTTTTACTTTACCGACATCAAAGATGGAAGCAGTGGAGTCCAGAGATAAATCTGCAGCAGTATTTAAACCTTCAAGAGTTTTAGATTGTCACATGCAGAACTACTCTGTCTCTCAAGTAATTTTAGCTTTTCCTGTTCATTTGTTTTCAACCCTTCAACTAGAAGGTTCCTTTGGTTCACAGTTGGTTTAAACATTCACAGATTGCATCAGGTTGGAAGGGACTCTTGAAGTTTATCGTGTCCAAGCCCCCCGCAGTCAGTAGGGACACCTCCAGATAGATCAGGCTGCCCAGGGCCATATCAAGTTTGATCTTGAATGCCTGCAGGGATGGAGCCTCAACCAGTACCTTTGACTTCTTTTTCCTTTTATTTCATAGCACAGAATGTTAGGGGGTGGAAGGGACCTTGAAAGATCATCCAGTCCAAGCCCCCTGCCAGAGCAGGATCACCCAGGGCAGATCTCACCGGAACACATTCAGGCAGGTTTGGAAAATCTCCAGAGAAGCAGACTCCACAACCTCTCTGGGCAGCCTGCTCCAGAGCTCTGTCATACTCACAGTGACAGATTTTTCCCTTCTGTTCCCGTGGAACCTTCCTCTGCTCCAGCTTGCCCCCAGTACTCCTTGTCCTGTCGTTGGGCATCACTGGGCAGAGCCTGGCTCCATCCTCCTGACACTCAACTGCACATCTTCATCAACATGAATGAGGTCACCCCTCAAGCTCCTCTGCTCTAAGCTATCAATAAGTACAAGGATGTTACCCACTGTAGTTTCATCTTCACAGAATGGAGGCTAAATTTAACTGGCAGAGTTCCAGCTTTGTTTTGCATTTACCTTACTATTTTATCCCTTCTAGGAAGCACAAAGTGCCATCTATTTCTCTTCAAACACATCTTTGCATGCTTGTTGTATCTCAAAACACAGGAAAATCCAGAGCCCAGCAAAGCAAGCACCTGTACACATACAATTAAGTACTAAACTCAATCACAGCATCCAGATTTGCAAGGGAAGAAGAGCTGGGGAAGTTAAAAAGCTGTGCCAAGCAGATGGCTCAGCAGCTAATGCAGCATGGGGCATGCAAAGTGCCAGGACTTAGTATTCTTATTTCTGAGACTGACAGCATCCAGATAGAAATGTCCTCACATTCTGAATATTAGCTTTGCAATTTCATCCCCTCTCTTAAGCCCTGAATCTGGTCCCAATGTAAACCTTCAGTCTCCAAAAAGGCCTTTTATATTGCAAGCTGGAGAAAACAATCAAAGCCATTGAAGCAACAGTCCACAGAGAAGAGTTAATGTCTGCATTTTCCAGCATTATTTACAGAAATCTCTCAATTCTTTATGCACCTCTTGTCCAGGCTGCAGACACAACCATGCCACAGACATCAAAGTGCTGCAGTGCTGAGCCAGGTCAGGTCTTGCCTGGGCTGTTAGCTCTGACAAAACCCCGCATGAACATTGCAGTATAGCTGCCAGGTCAGAACAGTTCCAGGAGCCAGTGAACTGCTCTAGCATGGCACAGAGCCTGAGCTAATAAACCTCTCCAGATCCAAGCTGGCAGGGTGCAAGGCCAGCTCCAGATACTGCACACGTTCCTGCTACTAGGAGCACTTCTAACCTGCTAAATCAGATTTGAGGAGGTCTCCTTTGCCATAAGCCCACCTGAAAACGAGCCTGTATGGAATAACACTTCTGAAACAATGCTGTCTTATGCTCTGAAGCACATGATGCAGCAGAGGATCTGACATCAAAGGCCTGTAGGATTTTAACAAAATAGTTGACAAACTATTAAGTTTTGCTACTGTAAAGTCACCAGGTTGAAAACCATGAGCTTTCCTTTCACACCTGGGAATGAGCTTGTTATCACCAACCAAGATCTGCTTCTAGGAACGTGCCAAATCCATCCACCAAGAGAGTCCTACTTTCAATAACTCCCTTTTTACAGCTTTACAGTAAAATAGTGTTTGAGCTTACTGATGGTAATCAGCTTCTCCTTTACAAATTCCTTTTATTTGGTTCAGAATCATTAAAGCTCATGTGTTAGTTATCTAAGGCCTCTTATTACAGCTTTACTTTTATCTGATTCCAGATACTGGTCAATGATACATTCATGTACTTTTTAATCAAAGATTTAGTTAAACCAAGCCATGTAAAAAGAGCCCCCAAACATGTTTTTAAAAGGTTTGGCTTAATTTAATATGAGCTAATTTGAAGAGTTTTCTAATGTAACAACTACCATGGTCAGATGCTAAATATATGCAATTTAGAGACAAAGACAGTAGTAGCTTGAAGGAGTTCATAAGCAGGGCAACTTCATAGACTGAAAAATCAGACAGCACTATTTTACTATCAAAAAAACTTAGAGGTTCTTCAGCTAATTTACTTCACTTCCATTTCCATTTCCACTTTTCTTTCTCCTCTTTTTTCCTCTGATAGAGGAAGGGGCATAGACATCCATTACTTAACGACACACATGAGAGCCAAAACCCCATAGCTCACCAGGATTTATGCAGTGTTCCCATAAAGAGAATAAAAGGCACAACATGCTTGTAAAGTATTTTGCTTTAAGTTACTTCAACCTATAATAGAGTTCCAGAACCACACATACTCATACTTTGTATATTCCTCTGCTCAGGAAATCAGTGAGACAACATAAAATGCAGCCATTAAACCTTTAGCTGTCTTCATTTATGTTCTTTGCAACACTCTAAATTATTATAATTCACTAGCTTTGCAATAATTTAAACAATATCATCTCAGGCTGTACTGGGGGTTTTTTTTGAGCTCATCAATTAATTCATAAATTAGCACTAAAATTTGTAGTCCAACATAATCCCCAAATCCCTTGGCCATATTAGGAGCATATTCTTTTATTCCACAAAGCAAAAGACATTAAATGTTTCCAAACAGAATCGTTAACATCTTTGGACTGAGCTTTGAGCACAGATATTCCCTAAACCAGAAAGGAAGCAGCATCAAAGCTAACATTTGTAGATGAAAGTGGAGAAGGAACACAGCAGGAGGAAGAGAAGTAAATAATCCTTGTAGAAATTTATTGAGGGTGGCAGTTTAAAATGAAATGGAATTGTCTCCATAGAATCATAGAATGGCTCAGGTTGATTCTAAGTAGATAATACACCAGGTTATAGCAATGATCTGGACAGAGATCCATTAAAAACAGAAAGTTATAGAATTATAGGATTGTTCTTGTTGAAAAAGACCTTTAAGATCATCAAGCCCAACCATTATGTTTAATTATGAACCATATCAATATATACTTACTGATTTGTGGGGCTGGTAAAATCCGTGCAGCTCGAACTGGACCGTGGCGGACAGAAAAGAGTTCTTGAGCTTCCCCACTGATCTGCAAAACACATGGATTATGGACATGCAATGTAAAAGACATACATAATAGATATACATTCTCATAAGATAAACCAGGAGCTTATCATACCAAGGTTCTTATGACCCAAGAAACTCGGAGTTAACTTTCGGCGCTGCCATTTTATGGTCGTTCCCCCATTTCTTTCTGCACTTCACCTCACACGTTCAAAAAGTTAAGGCAGGTCTGCAAGACTACTGATGGACCAACAAATCATTATGTACAGCACTTCAGACTCTTAGCTTGCTTCCAGTCTTAACCCTGAGCCCCATTATTTATTATCACTGCTATAGACAGCATGGGCAGAATCACAGAATTGCTTCAGCTGGAAAAGACCTTCAAGATACTCAAGTCCAACCATCAGCCTAAGACCGCCCCACTGAAACCCAAACCTTTCAGAAGATGACTTTGAGATAGCCCATCATTCTTTACACTGTAACTAAGCACAGAATAGAAATCACAGAATCATTATGGCTGGAGCACACCTTTAAGGTAGTCAAGTCCAACCCTAACCCAACTACCATGACCACTACACCGTATCCTGAAGCACCACTTCTATAGCTTCTTGAACACCTCCAGGGATGGCAACTCCACCACCTCCCTGGGCAGCATGCTCCAACACCTCACCACTCTGTCAGAAAAGAAATGTTTCCCAATACCCAGCCTAAACCTCCTCTGGTTTTCCTTCTTATGCCTGGAATAACATTCAAGCTCCACAACTGTGGGGAAATAACATTCTCAGCCATTTTAGCTTTGCAGACAGCTGTCAGCTCCACATTGGAATGAATCAACAGCACTGTTAACGATGCCGTCAGAATTACTCCTGATGGACACAGTCTTAAAACTGTAATCAATAGGAGAATGAATCCCTTAGTCTGCCCTGCTCTTGTTTTATTAGGCAGATGTTCCAATCATAGCAGATTCTCCTCAGCATCCTCTGAACATACAACACTGTGGTACTACAGCTTGTGCAAAACAAGTTTAATTCTCCCTCAGGGACAGCCAGAGGCCTCTGCTCTCAAGAACTTGCTGACCAGATTCTATCCAAGACAAAAGAAGGATGATCAGAAACCAACTCAGTGAAGGTTTGCAGATTGTTTTTAGACAGATCATGAGCTTGGAGTGCAGCTTGAAAGGAAAGCACACGGATAAAAACATCTGCATCCAGAAAGGGCAGCCTGGAAAAAAAGGAGAGCACAGCCAAAGAGAAAATGAGAAAAATTAAATAAGGAGAAAGTAATAAAAGAGGTGAAAAAAGATGAAGCCAGTAGCACATTTTCTATCCATCAGAACACACCAGCTCTATGAAAGGGGAAAGGAAGAAATGGAGAAGAAGAAAAATATAAGGCTTTGGAACTATTATTATTGGCAATTAAAGATTTTTTTCCCCTCAAATCATTAAAATGCTGCTTCGCATCTGTGTGCAATGGCTATGAATGAAAATAAGAGGGAAAAGACCCAGCATAACAAAATCATGGAAGAAGTGATTCACATCAAAACATCCAACCCAAGCCAGTCACCTCCTCCTACTTGAACCGTGCCAGTACATCAGCTCGACCTCCAATCTACTTCAAATAAAGTTCAGAGTCCCCAAAGTAAGAGCCACTAAGAAGGCCAAACCTTCTTAACCCAGCTTCTGCTCTTAAATATACTGAACTCCAGTTCAGCTGAGGGAGACTGCATCTTAGGAAGAAGTTCTTCAGTAGGAGGGTGGTGAGACTCTGGAATAGGCTGCCCAGGGAGGCTGTGTCTGCCTCCTCCCTGGGGGGTTCGAGGCCAGGCTGGATGAGGCCTTGAGCAGCTGAGTCCCTGCCCATGGTAGGGAGGTTGGAGGAGATGTTCTCTGAGGTCCCTTCCAACCTGAGCCATTCTGTGATCAAATTAAAACAAAAATGCTCAACCTACCCTAGCTCCATAAAATACCATTTTCTTAAAGCATTGTTCTAGAGTTGTGTGTCTTGAACTGTTGGACAGAAAGAGGAAGCCATGGAAGGCTTTGGGCTTTGCTGGATGCCATGAGCTAGGAACAGCTTGGCTGTTCCTCTGGTTTGCCTGGCAATGAAAAGTGCCAGAGTTCAAGACTTCATTTGACTTCTAATTACCATTGTTTAAACACTATCACCAGTGGAAGCTTCTGCCTTTTGCAGTCTTATAAAATTCTTCAACTGTGGTTAGTGCTAATGCCCTTCATTTACCTGTGTAAAACATAAAACTTTATGAGCACTGCTGAGGCCACATGGAGCAGTTTTGACTGACAAGCACCATCTTCAGGATGGAGAGGTTATACAGGCTGTTCTTCCTGCCAGTCCAGGCTTTATCTCATGCCTGAGACTGCCAGCATGGACAGACAATCTTTTCTGTGAATGGGACACTTATTCCACTAGGAAGTGGAGCGGGACAAGGAGCTACAGAAGCCCAGCCCGTTGCTAAACGGCTCACAACTTTGTCACTGCCAGTTTGGGCAAGATGTGGGCTGGCAAGTGTAAGGCTCCACATCCCATTACCAGTCCCTGGAGCTACACAGTCTCATAAGCATAGACAAAATACAAATAGACCTCATGAACTGAAAACAGAGCTCTAAATTCTTCAGAAAGCACCTGTGAAGAAACCAGGCCGTGGCTGCCATTTTGGATTCGCTCCAGCTAAGTAGCAAGTCCCTGTGGCAGCTTTCAAAGCTCTTAAAAGTTTTTCTTTCCCATTCCAAAAGCCAAGAATATTTCCAAGCAGGTTTCAAGAATTGAATGTTGAGCTACAAAAGCAACTTCAGGTACTCTTTCTGCAAAAGACTGAATCCAGAATGATGGCTCCAAGCTGGTCCGTTTCAGCTTTCCCGGTGCCTGGTATCTAACCACAAGCCCCAGACCTACAAGGAAGGCAGGAAGCAAAGAATCCACCAATTCAAAACCCAGGCTCCAGTGAAGCCTTCATTGCTCTCTTTCAACAATGACAGAAAGAGGATGAAGAACTCTCTCCTCCACTTAGACATCTTGAGCTAGCACTTAAACTCTGACAGCCCAGGGATCTGGAGCACTGGTTAATTTTTGATGACAGAGCTTTATTGTTTGGAGCATACCAGTTTGCACCCATTGAAAACAAGAGAACAAAGGAAGTTTTGTTCACACTAAGGATAACTAATAGTTTCCAACCATGGAAAATGGTTTTCACATGGTGAAAAAACCCCAAAAAAGTCAACTGTACATCAAACTGAAACAGAATTGAGTCAAAACTCAAGGCTTAAAACTACTGAGAGGAAACTGCGGGTTATTAAAATACTGACAGAGAGGCCACAGGAGATCTCAGGATCTTGCTGAGAGGTTTAGTATTCTGATGTATATTTTAACCATGATATACAGAGATCACGACATGATCCTATATGATGACAACAAGCAATTGGGAGATACCACCACAAAACACAGTCTGATGCAATCATATTGGTTAAAGACTACTACAGTCATCTTGCTACTCAAGAGAGTAAAGGAAGGAAGGACTAGAAGTAAAAGGATGGATTCTACCACTTCAGAAATTCAAAGTCATTTTGTATTCAGATCTCTGTGATTATCTAGAGACTGTATGAATGTAAATGCTCAAAAAATGCTACAGATTCTCAAGCATTCATGTTCAGATGTGTTCATGTTCAGAAGGTTCAGGTACTGCAGTGCTGAGTTACTTGTCACTAGAGTGAACCTAAATGCATACTTAACAATACTGAATTAAGTATGGCATTGCACCTAGCAGTTAAAATGATGGCAGCACTAACTGAATTAAAAAACAATGAAAGCTTAGAAATTATTTTGCTTACAGTCTCCTCAATGTTCTCACTTTGGTTGTCCAATATTTTGAGGAGTTTAAGCATGTAGATTTTTCCAAGTGGCTAATCCAAGCTTTAACAGTGGGGCAGGGCAGGGTCAGGAGGACAGAGCCAGGCTCTGCCCAGTGACGTCCAGTGACAGGACAAGGGGCAATGGGGGCAAGCTGGAGCAGAGGAGGTTCCACAGGAACAGAAGGAAAAACTTTGTCACTGTGAGGGTGCCAGAGCCCTGGAGCAGGCTGCCCAGAGAGGTTGTGGAGTCTCCTCTGGAGGCTTTCCAAACCCGCCTGGATGCATTCCTGTGTGACCTGCTCTGACAGAGGGGTTGGACTGGATGATCTTTAAACATCCATTCCAACCCCTAACATTCTGTGATTCTTGACAGCAGTATTTGAAGAAATGTTAAGGTCTGGCAGTGGAGGAATGGCAGTGTGTGATGCCATCCTTGTCCAATGAGTCCTCTGCATTCCAGAGGTCTCCACGGGGCAGTCACCTACCATCTGGGCTGACACATCCCTTCAGTCTGTGGCACTGTCATCATACCACAACCTTTAAGTATTTCTGCTAAATATACATCTGTGTTGCTTATTAAAAAGCCCCTTTGGTAGTTCCTGCTTTATTCAGTTCATCTTTGTCATCCTTTTTTTTTAACTGTAATACAAGCCATTAAATGAAGATGGCTTTTCTACTTCTGACACTTACAGCATGCAATGAAAACAAAATCCCCAAACTCATCTGCCACAAAACCAGCCAAGCTGCATTTCCCTGAACAGGAACATCTAGAACAGATACTTGGAAACCACGTTAGGCACAAACCAGTTCCAATTGTATCTGAAACATAAAACTGGGAGCAAGGGGAAAAAACAAATTCCAAACAAAACACAAAAGCACACTGCAGGATTATCGGAGAGGAACTCCTAGTCATACTTTTGTGGATGCCCAGATTTCTCCCCACTTAGTGAGGCATATTTTAAGAACACTTTTAACCTTCCCAACCCCATTTCAAAACAAAGATCAAAGAAAAGTCGCTTGGATGGACACCTTCCACTTCTTACGCAACACAGATTTAGACCTCGCACTTCAAAACCCCAGCACCCGGCGGTCCAAACATCAGCTCAGCCCTTTGAAGCAGCCCTAATGGTATCTTCCATTTGCAAGTAACACTTCTGTAGTCAAAGATCTTACTCCAAGGAGATGTTAATGTGAAACCACTCAGACTGCAAAGAGACACACACTCCTGGAGGCAGACTGCAGAGGTGTTTAGAAGTCAATGTAACACCATTACGGAGAGTGTCAGCTTAGAAGCTGTCATAAACACTTCATAATCACTCAGACACAAACTGGACTGCCTGCAACACATTACTTTATTAAGTGCTGAATAGAGGTTCAATTGTAGGAATAAAAAGCACAATGCCACAGATAACAGCCTTACTGAGCAGACTTTCACATAAATGTCAAATTGTTGCCTTTTCAGCTTGAAAGGGTTTGAAACTGGAGAGATCCGGGCTGCTTTTACTCTCAACTGGAATAACTGTGGCTTAATTACAAGCTAAATACTCAGCAAGATCAAGAAGGAAAGGTTGTATAATACCAAAGGACACAAAAAAGCATTGCCAGATACACTCTAAATATTTAAGTCAGTCACATAACTGCCAGCTTTTATTTTACCTACAGTAAGCAAGCAAAAAAAAAACCACCCACACCTTTAAAGAAGGAGAAACAACATGGAAAAAAACCCAACCAAAACAAACAGGTTATGTTTCCCCCAAGTTTGTTAGCTACAGAAATCCTGTCCTGAAAAGACACTTAAATGGCCAGGAAAGGTTGGACCAGATGATCCTTGAGGTGCCTTCCAACCTGGGATTCTCTGATTCAGAGAAACTCTCCAAGACTGTGTTAGTGACAAAGGAACCAATCCAGCACTGGAATTACACTAACACACACCAACTGCCCAGGTCAAAGCTGCACCTCTCTGGATGTGCTCTCAGAATTTCACAGACCAGACAAATAAAGCCCTGGCAAAGTGATGCAATATCTCTACAGCTGACATTCTTAGGTTGGATAGTAAAATATTTCCACATCTGGCATTTTTAACATTTCACTGGACTTTCCCTCACCCATTACAAACACCTCTGCAAAAAAAAAAACCCAGAAAAGGAATAACACCAAAAGAAACTGTCCTGCAATTCCATTTTTCTGGTTTTTCCTAAGATATTAAATACTATAAAAATCTAGGAATTTTGTAGAACTGAAATATTCTTGGGGGAAGGGGGGAAAGATAACTTGTCTACAGCATCCCGCTGAAACAAGGAGGGAATATCAGGCATTGCATGGCCTAACTTGGGGCTTATTCAGACACAGAGGGGCAAGGAGAAGGTGGGAGGGGAAGGGGGGGGGGGGGGGGGAAAGAACCCACCCACACACCCAAAGGAAACCTCTCTTTCCCACTAGGAAACATGGATAAAGCACCTTGTCCTAGTAGCAGTAAGCAGACTTACTCCACATGAGCCAGGATAAACCAAGTTGTTCAACTCATCATTTGTTAGTAATCTCCATGTAGTTCTTTGATGTTTACTGCAGGGTGCCATGGGGCATGAGCTTACACACAGGCAGTTCATGTAGAACAGGCTACACGGAGGTATTCTGTTCACATACCGAATGAGACTCTTTCCTTCTTGCTTTCATTCCTTTTCATTCCTGCTGTCCTTATGCATGCAAGATCCCATCTCATGCCCATTTCTCAAGGGCACTGATACAGATAGCTCTGACAGAGACACTCATTTGGACACAGAAAGTCACTTATGAGGAGGTAAAGAACTCTCTCCTAAGCACCAAGCAAGGGCATGTAACATCCACGCTCACAAAGAGGCAATCCCACAATCTCTGCTAGACATAAAGCTCTCCTTATCACAGAGCAGCCAGGACAAGTCCCAACACAATGTGCTGCCATCCATTTTTCAGACAACACAGGTTCCCTCGGATGAGAACATTTCAGGAAGATAAAGGAAGGTGGTTTACCAAAATTCTGTAGCTTAAGGCTATGTGACTACGCACAGGATCTTAACTAATTGATCAGCTCCTGCTGCAGCTGCAGCTGGCTCTTAGCTCAGTGTCTTACTGACACCTAATGTTTGTTTCCTGTAATACACGGGGAAGAACAAAGCAAAACCCTTCTGGATCATTTTAACAATCTGATTTGTACACCAAGAGAAACCTGATCAGTCTACAAACCTAATTTTATACTGCAAACCCAGGTTAGGATTCCAAGGGCTGGAGCACCTCTGCTGTGAGGATAGGCTGAGGGAGCTGGGGTTCTTCAGCCTAGAGAAGAGAAGACTCTGAGGGGTTGTTAGAGCTGCCTGAAGGGATCCTACAGGAAGGCTGGAGAGGGACTTTTCATACCGGTGTTTAGCAATAGGACAAGGGGAAACGGTTTGAAGCTGAGGCAGAGTGGGGTTAGACTGGAGCTTAGGAAGAAGTTCTTCAGGATGAGGGTGGTGAGACTGGAATAGGCTGCCCAGGGAGGCTGTGGCTGCCTCCTCCCTGTGGGTCTTCAAGACCAGATGGGATGAGTCCTTGAGCAGATGAGTCTAGATGAGAGGTGTCCCTGCACATGGCAGGGAGGTTGGAGCAGATGATCTCTGAGGTCCCTTCCAACCTAAGCCATTCTAGGATTCCAAGTCATTCTAGGGTAAGGCAGATTTAAAACACAATCCAAGGATTAAAGCCACGAAAATTAGAACTAGATAAGAGTTTCTCAGCTAAAGCTTCCTAGATTTTAATTCAAATGTTCCAAAACTTTGGTTAAAGTTCCTAGATTTGGATGAAAAGACACTAAATGTTGAAATCTAGCTGTGTATGCTGAGTCTTGCTTCATTGCTATGAAACTCTCCTTCAAATGCAAAAAGGACCATTCACTCAGAACCTTTTAGAAGGTAGCCTTTTAGACTTAACCAGGTTGGAAGAGACCTTTGAGATCATCAAGTCCAAACTATAACCCAGCACCAACTAATCAACTAAACCATGGCACCAAGTGCCTCATCCAGTCTCTTCTTAAACACCTCCAGTGATGGTGACTCCACCACCTCCCTGGGCAGCACATTCCAATGGCCAATCTCTCCTTCTATGAAGAACTTCTTCCTAACATCCAGCCTAAACCTCCCCTGGTACAGCTTGAGACTGTGTCCTCTTGTTCTGGTGCTGGTTGCCTGGGAGAAGCAAACAAGGCAGACCCAAATCTGCATTGACCTTTACAGTAACTCTTCATCTAGTGGGGAGTCTCCACTCAAAATCTGAAGGCCACCTGAAGGCTGAAGCTCAGCAGCTCTTTTTTTTTTTTCCATCTCCAGCTAGCAATATGGAGTTGAGAGGGGAGAAGCACTCTCCCAGACTCCAGTGAGACTCAGTTTAACCTGACTACATTATTTTCTCTTCTACTGTCTAAGCTACTGGTATATAAACAGGTCCTGCACAGCTAACCATAAGGCAATCATAACATAAATAAATAAATAACTAAATAGGCTTCTTTCTAAAAGCTCCATTTATTTTACAATGGAAAGAACTCCAACCTCTCCACCTTATTTTGAAGGACAAGGTGTGATAAGCTATTTATTTATTTATTTATTTATTTTAAGTTAAGAATTTTATGACCTACTGTATTAAACTTTATTCTACAGTTTCAAGAAATTGGGGGGGGGGGGGGGTGGGGAGAGGGGAGGGAAATTCCCCCAAATTAAGACCATGTGCTCATAAACCACTCCAAGCCAAACTGCAGGGTGTGTGTATGACAGCACCAAATCAAAGCCATATGCACACAGAGGCTTTCATAAAATTAAAATTGCAAATCATGTACATGACAAACATGTGATTGTAAAGTCCTATTCATGCTGTCATACTTGCATTCACTCCTGGGCAAAACAAATCCTTCTTCCACCCTCTGTTTTTTGCACCCTCATTCCTTTCTGTAGGTTAAAAAAAAACTCTGCAGTTCTTTTCTGCGGTAGGAACTATTCCATAATGTCAAGCACTACTCCTACTTCCACTCTGAAAATGTACTTAAATCACTTGTAAAATCTGACTGACCATGAATTCAAGGATTAACCTTACTACAAACAGATTACATACAAACCATATGATGTTGATGATAAATACTGGCTCTTAATTTCTCCTACTGAAGTGGAGCAAGTGAAGCAGTCAAGTAATAAACATTACAAACAACAAAAGCCTCTGGCTCAGAAGTGAACTCTGTACTTACAGGTATGCTCCAGACTTGCATTCCATCACTGTATCCAATCATTAGCAGTAATGGTGGCTCATTCCCAGTACTGTGGATTTCATGAAACTCCATGTTCCTGGTTGTATCTAAATTGGGTGGAAATACCACAGCCATTATTAACAGGTGAGGATCAGCTCCACCTGGGGTCAGTTACCCTAGATGGGGTTTTCTCAATGCATGTTGCTGTGGTCATAAGGAAAAAAGCAAAAAGTGGTTTGCATTTTTGGGCTGAACAATATTGGGATTTATTCTTGTAGTTAAAGCTTCAGAGAGAGGTTAGAAAGCATTACAATTTAAGATGATGGAGAAAGGTTTCCTGGGTTGCAATGCAGGTTGTCACTAAACCCCCTCAAAAAAAACCCCACCTTCTGTAATCATTATTAAAACACAGCAAACACAGGAAAATTTACAAAGGACCAACAAAAGAAAACCTCAACAAACAGAGAAATAACAAATGCACAGGCTGGGCAAAACTATTGCTAGATACTTTGTAATTACTCTTTACACCAGAAGAGGGAAATCCCCAAGAAGAAAAGTGCTACAGGATAGAATCATCAAAAACATGAAGCTTTTCTTGAGTAAAGCCCTTTAAAATTACATTTTCAACCATGGCAGGCTGAACAAATGCTCACTGCAAGTATGCAAGCCTGAAAGAAAGAGAGATGTTTAGGGTGGTGAAAGAGCATGAGATATTCAGGCTCAATCAGATTAGGCTACACAGAAGGAAATTTAAAGAGAATATTACTGATTCTGAAGAATATTCTAATGAATTTTTGTTACATGGTAGAAAAGACCCTAAAGAGGGAATGCCTGAGATTTTTAAAGTAAACATAGGAGGAAAACAAGGCCACAAGCAAACAAACCTTAACTAGCCTCAAGCTGGACATAATACCATGTAGAGGCTGACAGGTCTTTGCTAGCTCTAATAACGATGAATTTATGAAGTGCCAACCTCTAGGCCATTTCAGCAGCTGGAAAACATATAATCTTCCCCATTAACCTCTTGGAAAGGCTGAAAATTCCCCATCACAGCTTTGGCTATTATTGCTATTATTTCATCTGAGAGCAGAATAAGCCTTTACCACAGAGCTCTAGACAGGGAAATAAGTCAGCAGGCAAGAAACACCAATTTGCTGAAAGACTAAAATCCAGTGGTCTCCAGAAGGCAGGTCCCTTAGTTCCCCAGAGATGACAGGGACACATTCCACACACCACAAGCCACTCCAAGATGTTCAATTAATTCTTGAACTAACTATCTGATAGCAGTGCAGCATTCAGCTCTTTCTCATTCAGTCCCTAAGCTTCCTTAGGCAAAAAAATAAAAGGTAACAGAAGTAGCCAAGTGAAGCAGCTCAGATTGTAAGTGAGGATCTACTTGGTGCTCTCAGCAAAAGCTTGTCACCACCACTATTTTCCCTTTAAAGGTTGGAGATCTGCTGTCTGTGCTAAGTCAGGAGTCTTTGCTGATGATTTATGAAGGTGCATAGGCAGTCCCAAGTTACAGCTGAAGAATATTTTGTGGCTTTGCTCTGTTGTTTCCCTGAAAAATATCATAGAACCTCCTGCTCATTTTACCCAACTCTCTTCCTTTCTAGGTTACTCTGAATTCTATCACACCACTGAAACTGTATCATGGACCTGGACTGGATTCAGTCAGATAATTGGCTTTGAAATCAAACAGCAGAGGAAATCATTCAGTTCTATGCTTTGTTCTCTGCTACCTTCAGGAAAAGTATTTTTATTTGCCCCTCTTCCTAAGCAAGACTTAGCTGGCCTTTAGATAAAGTCACAAGGCCTATGTGTTCTGCTTGGTAGATACTGAACAGAAGTGCAGCTCCTCACTCAGAATTTAGTTCAGAACAGGGGAATGAAATCCTTAATTTTGAGCCTACAATACTCACTGGTGAAGCTGACTGAAATTATTGTACATGGACTTCAAAAACCACAAGAATAAGTGAGGGAAAAGGAAGCCATACCATTTAAATCTGCATTTTCAAATCTGACCCAGATGATCTTCTCCTTTTCCTCTGGTGGGGTACCACTGTAGGCCTGGACAAAAGCAAAAAAACAAGCAAAAGGGTTGAAATAAGAAAGTTTAATATCCCTTTTTTTCCCCTCACATGTGTCTGTCACCAGTACTCCTCTATGGTTTTCCTTCAGAACTGAATGGTTCCATGAGAAACCAAACATAACTCCACAAGTGCAACATCACTTATGTGGAAATGCCAAGACATATTTAAGTCTTCTGCAGTAGGTTAGAAATGCCACATGACTTAAAGCAATTGAGTCAAGCTAAAATACAGTGGGGCTTCTACAACCTTTCACCTCAGCAGGGTACACCACTAGAAACAATGTTAGAGGCTCTTGTATGAGGCATTTTAGGAAGAAGTTCTTCCCCACGAGGGTGGTGAGACACTGGCACAGGCTGCCCAGGTAGAAGCCTCATCCCTGGAAGTTTTCATGGCCAGGCTGGATGTGGCTCTGAGCAACCTGAACTAGTGTGAGGTGTCCCTGCCCATGGCAGGGAGGTTGGAACTGGATGATCCTTGAGGTCTCTTCCAACCCTGACAATTCTGTGATTTTTTTTCCTTTTGGAATTCTCTTTAATTCACTTAAAAGCTTTGTAAGTTAGACTGAGGAAAGAAAGAGACCTTTACTACACAGTTTATTTTCCTGACATGTTTTAGTTCTATTTGTGACATCTTACACAGCCACTGAAAAGAGACTCAGCTGTAACTCCAGCAGAACAGATCCACATTTCATTCTGTGCTCCACAGATTCCCATTAAAAAAGATGAGATACAAAAAGAATCTGTGAAGGGAGATTTGTCATGTGTCCAAATGGCAAGTTTTACAGCTCTCAGGAGAAACTGTGGTGGGAAGAACATGAGCTAAGCAGAAATACCATCCCTTCCAAATGGATTCTAACAAAATGCCCCGCAGTATTTTGGATTAGATATGACAAGAGCTCCTCCAATTGCTTTGTACACACCAGAAAGGCAATCATGGGAACTAAAAATACACATTTACAATGTAAGTGTGGGCACTGCTTTTCAAAACAAGCCACATTCCATGCCTCCAAGGCAAAGTGATTTGTGAAGTTAAACACAGAGTGTACCTTTAACTACAGAGGGGGGGAAACCTGGGGGGGGGATGGGATGTGTGAGTGTGGAATGCAGCACTCTTGAAAGTTTGAGCAGGAACCCAAAATGCATTTCACAAATTGGCTATTTGCAATGGGAGGAGTTGGGGTTTTTATTTATATGGAGGAAATTCATGACTAACTAGCCAAGACAATCCTTCAAATTAGAAGCAAGAGAGTTTCCTGAGGCTACAGACTGTTAGCTGCAATACTCCTCCACTACAGCTTGCCCAAGGAGTAAGAAACAAAATTAGTTTCCCTCTGCTACTGAGAGGTCCCCAAGCAATACAGAAGTGACCATCCCAGTCCCATGCTTCTGCTGCCTGTGAAAACCATGTCCAGGAGCAGACAGAAGCACCACAGTGATTCTCCAGGAGGGAGAATTGTAAAGAACTGTAAAAAGCAGTGAGGATTTCTGTTCAGCACAACTCAGCAGGTTAGCTCTCTGAGTCCACAGTGCCACCAGTCAGGCCACTCTGAGGCAAGTTAAGGAAATCAGATAAAAAAGCAGTAGTAAAGGAGGCTGAAGGAATGTTCTGCTTCTCTGCCAATGAAAAAAGCTAAGACCACTCCAGCCAGACTTCACACCCAATAAAAACACATTTGCAAGAGGCAGAGCAAGTATTATCACCAGACTCTCCCCTCCCCAACCATTCTGTTGTCAAAACTATCATAGGAGAAGGCTGAGATCTTTTTCCTGTTGTGCAGCTGAAAGTTCCATTGAAATCATCACCCAGCAGAGGAAATCAGATGGCACTTCAAAAAAACCTGGACTCAGGATTCGCCTTCAAAACAAAAACCCCACAGTGTGATGGGTTTGTTTCAATGGCATTGTGGTCCTCCTGGCAAAACACTTCAACTGCTTTGTACACTGCAAAAAAATTGCTTGTAAAGATCTGCACATACCTGGGGCACAACGTCTTGGAGAAACGTGACAACGCTTTCCATATAGGACTGCTCCCTTGAAAACAGAAGCAGACATTAGAAACAAACTCTTCACAGGGAGGGTGGTGAGGCACTGCAACAGGTTGCCCAGGGAGGCTGCGGATGCCTCCTCCCTGGAGGTGTTCAAGGCCACACTGGGTGAGGCCTTGAGCAAGCTGGGCTAGGGGGATTGGAACTGGATAATCTTTAAGGTCCCTTCCATCCCAAACCATTCTACCAGTCTATGAGATGAGGATTTAATTTAAGGGCTGGAGCTTTCTCTGTGGGACAAGCAAACATTAAGGTCTTACACACTTCACCCTACCACTTACATCAGCATTGTGTGTGGTGAGGCAGGAGATGGAACAAAACCCTAACTAAGAATAGCACAGAGAGGTATTTTTGGGTAAGATTTTATAGCTTGGGAAGCTTATTCCTTCTTGGAAGTCCATTAGCAGCAATGATTTAGGATAGTGTGTAGTGCAAGGTACCCTTGTTCTGGTAGATTTAAACTAATGCTTTTATTAGCTTATCCCTGCAGAAGGGGTGAGTCTCTTGTGTAACTGCTGAGCAATGCACAGTGTGGGTTGGCCATATCAGACAGTGTTGAAATGCCACTAAAAGTTTGGGCTTTGTGTAATGAGTGGTACTGGAACATGCTGGCAACAAGCACCATCTTCAAAAGGAAAAATCAACTCTTTAGATAACAGCTTTGGCAGCCCCTAAATGACTTTTTTACATTGGGAGTTCTTTTTCCTGTGCTGACTCAGGATTTCTAGCAGTAACACAGAAAAATCATACACAAGAAACCTGGGCTCTTGATGCTCAAAGGCAAAGCTGCTTGCTTTGTGCTTCCTGAAACTGTGCTGTGGAGGCCAGAATAGATATTTCTTTAATGGAAATAGGAGTGCTCAGTGTTTGAGCACTCTGCCCTCCACACTGCAATACAGAAGATACTTCAAGTCAAAGGCTGCACCCCCTGGATCATCTTCACTGGCTGACTCCTTTCTGAGAACAAAGATCAATCCAAACCATGAAGTTTTCCCTTTTGGAAAGCTTATTCCAAGCCATCCCCAGACTAGGTTTTGTTGAGCCATCCAAAGATGACCACATCAGAAGTCTGTCTCACTCCTCAAAGCCCAGGCCTTATAAATAAGCTGTGGTTTACAGTGCTGATTCTTCCTTGATTTATGTAGGTCACCAAAACTCCTGTGTGCCTTCAGAGCCCTTTATTACCTAGCAATAATACTGGTCTGCAGGTATAGTATTAAAGGCAGTGTTTGAAGTTCTCCTGTGAATGCCTGCTAGCAAGAGTCACACTGTCACACTTTTTCAGCTCAAGAAATGAGCACTTTTATAACCCCCCCCAACTACATCCTGAAACAAAGTTGATGTTTGGGATATGTTTTATTCTGTCAGTGTACTCTAAATCTCTCCAGAAGTGGCAAAACTTCCAACAAGTTATCTCTAAAGTGTTTAAAAGCAACAAGAACAACAACAACTGACAAAATCCAGCAAAGGGTAAACATTTTGGTAGCAAGAACTGAGGAGTTTCAGAAAAACAGCAGAATATTGCTACAGGCTGATCAAAATACAGAAAGGCTCAACAAAAATGAAGCCATTTTTGAGGTGAAAAGACATAGAAAAGAGTAAGCCACCAGATTTAATAAACCCAAAGGACAGAGAATTGAGTTCTTGCAGTGTTTCTCTGTTGTCAATTGTTCACAGCTTACTCTCAAGGAAAGATGAAGACCAGAACTGGATTTGTAGGGAAATTCTCCAATAGGATAAAAAATTCTTCCTGTCTCAAATGGATGCAAGACAAACCTTTAACACAACTTTTCTGGGTTACAATTAGAGGTTTCCTGAGCTCCCCTGGAAAAAATACAGTGAATCTTGGTGTCAAAACACACAGCTATCTCCAGTGGGAAACTAACAATCCAGAGGAGGCCACAAAGATGACTCAAGGGCTGGAGCACCTCTGCTATGAGGACAGGCTAAGGGAGCTCAGGTTGTTCAGCCTGGAGAAGACTCCAGGGGCGACCTTAGAGCTGCCTTCCAATACCTGAAGAGGTCCTACAGAAAGGCTGCAGAGGGACTTTTCCTAAGGGTGCCTAGAGACAGGACAAGGGGGAATGGTTTGAAGCTGAGGGAGAGCAGGGTTAGACTGGAGCTGAGGAAGACATTCTTCAGGATGAAGCTGGTGAGACTCTGGAACAGACTGCCCAGGGAGGCTGTGACTGCCTCCTCCCTGGGGGTGTTCAAGGCAAGGTTGGATGAGGCCTTGAGCAGCTGAGTCTAGTTGAGAGGTGCCCCTGCCCACGTTGGGAAGGTTGGAGTAGAGGATCTCTGCGGTCCCTTTTAACCTGAGCCATTCTAGGATTTTATGAAACTGATGGTCCAAGTGATCACTTCAGTGCAGTGCCATTTTGCAGCAACAATTAAGGAGTATAAACATCCCTAAGGAAAAAAGCAAAACTGCTACAAAAATCCTTTAGCAGAGACAAGATCATAACTCTTCTAGACTGCTTTCCTAAGCAATTTTCCATGGAAATATTTTCACCTAACACAATGAAAATGTGGATGTTCAAGACAAAAAAATGTTCTCTTATGGTGCACTGGAGAGAGGTAGCTTCCTCCTTTGCCCTCAGCTTTGTTCTCTTAAGCAATAAGTTTACAATCCACACTTCTGCTTATGGAGAACTTTAATGACAGGGTTACAGTGCTTTAATGCATCCTCTCCTGTGACAGAGTACTATTAAAAAGAACAAGGACAGAATCTGCTGCACGTGCCCCTAGCCTAAGGAAAGAGTTTGTAACCACTGACCTACAGCTAGTGTGGTGTTTTTACAGCAAACAAAACTGTGTAAACAAACAGCAAAACACTGCAAGATAATCATCTTTCAGATGAACAACTCTGAAGGCTTTGGTGTGTAAGCAGAAAGCAGCCTGTCTGGGGAGACAGACGGACCTGTGCAGTCCCAGGAGACAGGAAAAAGCCTCAATGTAATAAAAGCTTGCTGTCAACACAAGCCCTCAGAGCTGGTTTTGGAAGAAAGTGCAGCCTAGGTTCTTCTTCTACAAGAAAATAGGCAACATTTCAGAGAAGGGCTACTCTCCTAGGAGGTGCTTACGTGACAGCTTGTGGGCGAACCACCACCCCTCCAGTACACCGACTGGGGCGGCGCGGGGATTCTGTCGCCATTGTTCCTGTGCAGGTACCTGTAAGGGACACGTTTAGGTTAATAATAACAATGATTTCTATCAGGATGGTATATTACATAAGTTCTTGAGACGTTCTTCAGGATGGCAAAACCCTCTTGAAGGAGGAAACTTGACTCAGACAAAGCCAGAAGGCACTACTCTGCTTCACGGCACTTGTATAGAAATGAAACAAACAAAAAGCCCAAACAAACAGGAAGAAAACCAAACCAGTGAGAAACCCAAACAAGCCAACAAAACCCCAAGCAGACTCCAAACAAACCAACAAAAACCCCAAGCAGACTCCAAACAAACCAACCCCACACGACCCCAAATGAACCCCAAACAAAACCAAACCCACCCCAAACAAAACCAAACAAAAAACTCCAGACAAAAAACAGAGACCAAAACCAAACAAGACAAAGAAAACCCCCAAACAACAACAAAAAACCCACAAAAAAACAACCCCCCCAAACAACTGGGAAAAAACCCAACCCCCAAAACTGACAAACCAAATAAACAAGGCTCAAACAAACCCCAAACAACCAAAAATCCCCCAACCAATTTTCTTCCAGTACCTCAATCTCTACAGCTCCTGCAATGGATACAAAAGCAAAACTAACTTATAAACCTCCCTGATACAGGGATTGATTTCCTTCACCCTGGCCACTAAACATAGTGGTACAAGCACACAGTTATCACCACCATTATGTAGGAGTTTTCTTTACTAATGAGCTTTGTCTCAGATAACAATTGTATCAAACTCAGGTGCAATCACAACTGCAGTGTGTTGGCCTCCTGAAGATCCCCAACAGGTTACACTGAAGCTAAGACAAAGAGCAGGGTGGAACACATCCTGCTTTTGTTTCTGGCAGCTTTTTGTGCCACCTTCAAGCTTCTCTTCACACTTCTGTTCCTCCATGTGGAAATTCAGCATGACATTCCTAAAGGCAAAAAGCACTTGAGGAGCTTCACAGATGCTCACAGGCAATTCTTCACTTTGCCCTTCAGCTGCTCCACTTCCCCCTCCCCATCCCAGATCAAGAAGCAGGATCAGGGCAGGGAGCATGCCTGTGTGCTAGGCAATGGTGAGACTGCACCTCAAATACTGGGTTTAGTTTTGGGCCCCTCACTCCAAGAAGGACATTGGAGTGCTGAGGTGCGTCCAGAGAAGGGCAACAATGCTGGTGAAGTGTCTGGAGAACAGGGCTGGTGAGGAGCAGCTGAGGGAACTGGGGTTATTTAGTCTGGAGGAAAGGAGGCTCTGGGGAGATCTCATTGCTCTCCAGAACTCCCTGAAAAGAGGTTAGAGTGAGGTGGGGTTCAGCCCCTTCCCACTAGCATCAGGCAACAGAAGGAGAAGAAATGGCCTGAAATTGTGCCAGGGAAGTTTAGGTTGGGTACTAGGAAATTTTTTTTTCCTGCAAGAGTGGTCAGGGATTGGAACAGTCTGCCCAGGGAGCTGCTGCAGTCACCATCCCCAGGGGTGCTCAGGAAGCGTGTGGACAGGGCACCTGGGGACACAGTTTAATGGCCATGGTCTTCTTAGGTTGAGGGTTGGACTCGATGATCTTGGAGGTCTTTTCCAACGGAAACAATTCTGTGATTCCATTCAAAAGCCACACGCTTAACGTGATGTCAGTTTCAGCATCGTTTCACGGGTGGGCAGCCTGTGTAAGGGGCAGCTCATGCAGGGAGGCAGGACAAACACTGAGCGCCACTGAAATTGACAACAAAGCCCGCAGCGGCACCGCTGAAATGAACAAACCTGTCAAGGAAGGCTAAACGAGAGGCACGGCACGTAAAGGAGACAACAGCCCTTCGTATCGCGCCTGGGCCAGCCGGGGCTCGCTGCCCGCCCCGAGCCCGGGGTGCTGTCACCTGTACCCAACCTGAGCAGTTGCGACAGCAGGGCTCCGCCGGACACAAAGGAGGCGGCCGGAAAGCGCTGGGCACCCTCAGCCTCCCGCTGTTGAGCAACTCCTCAACACAACGCTTCAACCTGCCCGGCCTCCCCCCCGACTGCCGCCCCGGCGGTCAGGCCGCGGCCGTCCGGGAAGGCGCGGATCGCCGCCGGACACACCCCTCCGCGCGCCCCTCGTCCTGCGGAGCCAGCTGCACGTGACCCCTTCAGGACCCCACTCCACGGCCGGTACCTGCCCTCCCTCAGCGACCCGGCCCCTGCCCGGCCTCACATCCCCACACTCGCCCTCAGAGACGACCACAGCGCTCCCCCAGAGCCCGATCCCGCCCCACAGCCCTCACCCAGCTCTCTCAGTCTCGGCCTATGTCCTCCAGCCCCTTCCCGGCCGGGGCCGCCCGCTCCCCTCACCTGCCGCCTCTGCCCTCCGCCCGGCTCCTCTCTGACAGTGTTTGGGACCCCCACGGGGAATGACACCGAGCGTACCGCGCCTTGCCAGCCAATCAGACTGCTCCTAAGGCGGGCTGCTCACCTCTGCCGGCCAATCGTCGCCCCGCTCTGCAGCGATGGGCGGCGCGCGGGGGACAGGGAGGGCGGCTGCGCCCTAAGCTCGGTTGAGAGGGCGAGAGGCAGCGCTGCCCCCACACCACCCCCCCCGAGCTTTGTTTACATCCAGATCTCGCGAGAGCCGCGCGCCAGTCCCGCGCACGTGGGCGTGGGCGGGCCCGGTGCGTCACGCACCGCACAGCCAATCGGCGGCGGAGGACTGGCCCACGCGAGGTGTTTACCTTCCGCGCGGCTGTGCGTGATGGCCTCTGGGAGGGGCGGGTCTGCGCCGCGGCCGGCGGGAGGCGCTTGCTGAGCCCAGAGAGGAGCCGTGAGGGAGCGGCCCAGGCGCTGCCGCGCTCGGCGCCCGGGGCGAGGCGGATGTGGTGGAAAATGCCACCGGGGACGGCGCAGGGCGAGAGGCTGTAGGGTCGGAGGCCAGCCCTCGGTAGCCCCCGCGAGGAGGTCAGCGGGCGCGTCTCTGTGCCCGGGGCGCTTGCAGCCATGGGCTCCCAGGGTGGGAGAGGGGATCCCGCAGTTCAGCGGGGTTTTTTTGGCGGTGCTTTTGGCTTGTTTACAGGCGCCCGGTGCTGCGCGGACTCCTGAGGCTGACGCACTTGGCTAGAGCTGAGCCTGCGCCCTCGCAGGCAGCTCGTCACACCCGGTCAGGTTTCCAGCGGGGAGCCTGAGCTTCTGGCAGCAGGTTCCGGGCAGCGGCACCTTGAAGTCAGCACCGGGAGAGCTGTCCTGGGACCCTGCCCCGCCTTCTGTAACCGACGAGTCCTGGTCTATGTATCTGAAAACTTAAACAATTAAGATCATTAAAGCAGCATGCTTCTGTTGCCAGAAAAGGCTTTGTGCACCCTGAAGAAAACTTCAGATGATGGCTGCTCAGCTGTTCAAGTTGCCTCACAGGAGAATGGTCCTTTGGAAAGAAAACAAAAGACACAATAATGTGGTGCTAGAGGCTTTTTAAATGTCTTTTTATTATTATTTTTGGGAAGTGCAGCAGGGTGATGCAAGTCCTGTGTGCTTTCAGCATCACGATGATGCAGAACTGTGGGTTTGCACCTACTGAGCTTTGTTTCACAAGAAAAAGAAAAGTTGGTGCAATTCAGACGTGAGTGTAGCACACGGAGAGGGCATTCACACCTTAGCTGGAGATTCCCACACTTCCCTCTCTGGGCTTTGATAATGTCAGAGACGTCAAATGAGCCGTGGGTGGGTGAAGTATAACAGAAGAGTAAACTGCTGCCACTTGCTCTCTGCAAGGAAGTTTGCTGCAGAAGAGCCTTCAATGTGTAATGCTCACCGACATTCAGCAGCTTTCCTGGAAGAACTGTGGGTTAGTTTACTAGAAGTGCAAAAAGCCAATGTCTGCCTCTCCAGCTGGAGGAGCCCAAGGCTTGATCACTTGGCAGAAATGTGGGAGAGCAAGACATGAATGTAAGAACACAGCACAGTTTGATGAAAAAAATTCTAGGTTTTGCTTCCTTATAGAGCAAAAAAAAAAAGGAAAACTTGCTCTAGGCTCTTTTGCTTTGGGACACTGACATTATAAGCAGCTATGCAGATACTCCTCTAACCAATGTCTTACACTTGTATCTGTTATGACTTTAAAACAGTTGACTATATTACCAATATAGACATTCATAGAATCATTTTGGTTGAAGAGCTTTGAGTCCAACCATTACCTAACTCAGTACCAAGTCTGGTGCTAAACCATGTCCCTCAGCACTACCTCTCTGCCTCTTTTAAACCCTTCCAGGGTGGGGATTCAACCATCTCGCTGGGTAGCCTGTTCCAGTGGTTGAGAACTCTTTCAGCCAAGAATTGTCTTCAAATACCCAACCTAAACCACTTCCAGTGCAACCTGAAGCCATTGCCTCTTGCCCTATCACTTGTTACTACATAGAAAAGGCCAACCCCCACCTGACTCCCTGCTTCCAGGGAGTTCTAGAGAGCCAGAAGGTCTCCTCTCAGCCTCCATTTATCCAGGTTGAACCACCCCAGTTCCCTCAGCTGCTCACAAGATCTGTTACTACTGATCTGATACTAATACCTGAAGGCTGCATGCCCTAAGGCTAAATTGCAAATAGACAATTCCTGTCCCAGCTTGTTGCAGAGCCTGTTGCTCTAAGCATATGTGGCTGCTGTTGGCCTCTGTATGCTTCCCCAATGCAGGGGAATTTCAACATCACTCAGCCAAACTACTGTTAAGCCACATTCCCCCCCAAATACATTCTAGCAGGATGCAATTTGGACAGAGCTCCACTTTCATCCCCTGAGATAGTGCTGCATTCACAGGGTGGATGAAAGAGAATTAAGCCTTTTCAGGAAGCATATGATTCCCCCTTGGATTTCTGTAACCATGGTAACACAGAGAGATAGCAGGCCTGATTTCAACTCCTGTTTTATTGTTCCAGCAGTAAAGAATTAGGCTCTATGTATAACAACCCTGGCCACTGGAATAAAACATCAGCCTTTTACCTCCTCAGTAAAGAAAAAAAAGCTGTTTCTATATTGCCACTGTTGAATATTCAGTCTAAAATGCCAGGATCAGGTGCATAACAAAGCCATGTGGGGTTGCTTCGTAAGCCACATAGCCACAGCAAAGGGGAGAGCATCACACTGAATGGTAGGGGTTGGAAGGGACTTCTGGAGATCACCCAGTCCAACCCCCCTGCCAGAGGAGCAGGCTGCAAAGGACAGCATCCAGGCAGGTTTGGAATGACTCCAGAGGTGGAGACTCCACTCTGTTTAGATGGAACTTCCTATGTTCATGTTTGTGCCCATCACTCCTTGTACTGTGACTGGGCACCACTGAATAAAAGAGACTGCTCCCATCCTCCTGAGACCCAAACTTTGAGTACTTTAAAGCACTGAGATCTCCCTCCAGTCTTCTCTAGGCTAAAAAGCCCTACATCACTCAGCCTTTCTTCATAAGGGAGATCACAGAATGGTTTGGGTTTGGAAGGGACATCAAAAGATCATCTGATCAAACCTCCTTACCCTGAGAAAGGACATCTTTCACTAGATCTGGTTACTCCATGCCCTGTTCAACTTGGCTTTGAAAATGGTCAATGATGAGGCATTCACAGCTTCTCTGGACAACCTCTTACACACAGAACCACCAAGGCTGGAAGAGACCTCAAAGATCATCAAGTCCAACCTGTCACCACAGACCTCAGACTAAACCATGGCACCAAGTGCCACGTCCAATCCCCTCTTGAACACCTCCAGGGACGGTGATTCCACCACCTCCCTGGGCAGCACATTCCAATGGTGAACAATTCTCTCAGTGAAGAACTTTCTCCTCACCTCCAGCCTAAATTTCCCCTGGCACAGCTTGATGCTGTGTCCTCTTGTTCTGGTGCTGGTTGCTTCAGAGAAGAGACCAACCCCCTCCTGGCTACAACCTCCCTTCAGGTAGTTGTAGACAGCATTACAATGTGTCACCACCCTCACAGTAAAGAACTTCATCCTTATATCTAATCTAAACCTACCCTCTTCCAGTTTAAAACCATTGCCCCCTGTCTTATCACTCACAGGCCCTGGTAAGGTCTTCGAGCTGCTCTTTGTAGCCCTTTGGTGTCTCCTCTCAAGCAGTTTCTTGTCCTCCTTGAACTGGGGAAACTAGAACTGGACACAGTACAGGCTGTAATGCAAGCAACATAAACATGCTCAGCAGGACTTAACACTCAAAAACAAGAAGAGGAGGCACCCCCATCCTTTTTTTTTTTAGTGTTTTATTTTAGGTGAACATACACATGGTCCACAGACTGAATGAAAATAGTCATAAAATAATTTAAGAACTTCTGTTGGAGGATATTAGCAGCACCATTGGTATTGGAATAGCAGAAACTTCACCTCTCCAGCTTTATGCCTGGATGAAAAACACAACAGGAAGAAAAAAACCAAAAGCCATCATTTAGAACAGGGGATAAGGGAATGGCTTTCCTGGGATCATCTGGGGAGTTTTAAAACCACACAGGTTGGGGTATTTTTTTTTCTGCTAAATACTTCTTTTTTTTCTTTCCTGACAATGTTACACTCCCCACCCCCCCCCCCCCAAAAAAATACATATATGAACAGCTAAATAAGATACTGCATAGTATTTTAATTACCATAAAGAAATGGACATTGAGCTGTGTAAAAAAGCAAGCCTCAACATCTCTGTCTCCACGTGCATTTCCTTTCCTTCTTTTGTGGTTTGTTGATTATTATTATTATTTTTTTTTTGCCTTTTTTTCTTCTTTTTTTTTTTTTTTTTTTTTGAGTAGAGAAATCTAAACTTTAAAAAGCAAAATATAGACCTGGTGTATTCTCTAAAAGACACACTTTAGGGTGGAAGGTATCAGCCTATGAAAATACATTATCTTCCCTTCTTCTGTTTAATAATTTACTTCAGTTAAAAAGGTTGTGAAAGTCTCCTGGCAGGAATACAAATTCAGGGACTTCTTAGTAAATTAAAGCAAAACCAAGCAAGACAAAAAAAGAAAGAAGAGGAGGATTCTGGTGCCCTCAAAACGAGGGCTGAGCCCCCACTGTGACAATTATACAAGGGAGAGACTACGTTTATGTGAAGGAATACAAATTTACACACATTTTACAGTGACTCATACCCTACACATCTACAAAATTCACAGTTATAATACAAGCAAGGACAAGGCTGGGATAAAGCTGTTGGAGACCAAACCAAACCCAAGGTTTCTACTTTAAAAAAGGATAAAACAGGAGGTGGGGGGGTAAGAGTTTCCAGAAAACTTCTGCACCAACTTTCAAACTCTTAAAAACAAAACAGAAAATCAGACACCCCCCCACCCCACCCCACCCCAGACTTCAGCTCCTTAGCCAGAGAGCCCTCAGCAAACGCAGAGGGCCTTGCGGGGCGGGTGGAAGAGCGAACTGCTGAGCTTCTTCTGGCCCCGCAGGCTGCGGCGCATGGTCAGCTGCTTGGAGCTCTTGCGGGGCGGGGTCGGGGCCAGGCCTTCTGCCTGCGCGCTCAGGTTTCGACTCAGGCCGCGTCTCGGCTTCTTCAGAGCTGGGCCAGAGTTGGATTCTTCCAGTGTCCTTTTAAAGTTTGCTGTGGGTGTCCTCTCTGCGTCCTGGGCTTTAGTTTGGCCGTTAGAAGACGCCTTGAAGCCTTTTTGGTCCGTGCCTGAATTTGTGGGGTTGGAAGAGGGGAGACTGACTGACAAACCATTGCTGTAGGATTCCTGTATCCTCAAAGCCAAGGCTTTGCTGCACTTCTCCTCCTGCGGGCCTGAATCCTTCGGGGTTGCTCCTGATGAAGGTGAACTGCTTTTGGCGATCTCGGTTGGCAGCTCTAAACACTTTGCTGAGATCATGGTGCTGTGCACGAGGGGAGGAACAGGCTCGGAAGCACTCAGCCGTGGCCAGTGGTCATCTTCCAAAAGCTGAGAGGGGGGGGAAAAAATAATATTTAGGCATAGATGCAATTATTTCATCTGCATTGTCCTTTGAGGGTAGAGACAACATGTGACAGAACTTCTCTAGACATCATCAGGGCCAGAAAAATCCTGCTCTAAACCAGTTCTCTCTTCCTCATGCTGGAAAGCAGAAACCAATTGAGACTGGGGATCTGAACTTGGGACTTTGTGTGCACCAACTTCATAAAAGAATTTATCTCAATCAGCCAAGCTGCATATGCCTGCTAATGGCAGACAGGTCATCTTTTCCTTCAGAGGCTGCTCAGAGCTGCTCAGCCAGGGCACCTTCCTTGCTCTGCTATAAAATGCTGAGGAAGCTGCATGGCCATGCTGCTATTGCAGAACTGCAATCCCTGCGCTACGCTCTTCAGCAGCAGCATTCTCCAACAGGACTTCCCTCCAGAGCCTGTGGTACAAGCACCTACCCTGCCTTCTGAAGCCTATACACATCAGCAGATGGCCAAGCAGCATTAGGACAAACAGCAGGAAACACCTTCTAACCTTTGTTACCTTCAGAATTCTTAGTTACTGCGTAACCAGATTATCAGGGAGACTGACAAACTGCATGGTAGGAGCTCTGACCACACACACAAAGGTGGAGCATCACTCAAAACCCTTCTAAAAACAGTCACTGTTTGCTGAGCAGAAGAGCACATTTTATTGCCTAGTTTTATGGGCTACAGCTTGGACAGAAAGTAGATTGAGACTGGAGATTTAGAAGTTATTTACAGTGAGGGTGGTGAGACACTGGCACAGGTTGCCCAGGGAGGCTGTGGATGCCTCCTCCCTGGAAGTGTTCAAGACCAGGCTGCATGAGGCCTTGAGCAACCTGGGCTGGTGGGAGGTGTCCCTGCCCATGGCAAGGGGGTTGGAACTGGCTGATCTTTAAGATCCCTTCCAATGCAAAGCATTTGATTATTCTACAAACCTGTGCATCTACCCCCTGTCAGTGAAGCACAGTCATTCGGGACATGGAAGAGAAGCTCCTTCAGAAGATGCCTTAAGAACCAGAGACTTTTTGAACTTTGGCTTCAGCTACTCATCCCACCTGCAGCCTTTCACAAGTGTTTTTGCCTCAGTCTCAGTTTTACCAACAGGAAAATGGGGACAACACTTGCTTTGACTAGCCACAGGGGGATTATGAGAACGAGTATTTATGCAGTGCCCTGAAGACAGAAATTCTGACCTTATTAAAGATTTAATTGTGAAGAACTCCCTGGTTACTCAGAGAGTCCTTCAAAAGGAAATTTCAAGGCCACATTACTCTAGATACCATCAGTGGAAGGCAATAATTGCTGTCAGAAAAGAAGGTGCTGAAAACTCAAATGCACACAGAGCCGAATCGGAGTAAGGCAGTGAACATTTCAGGAGAACAAACAGTGCTTTTGAAGTCATAGCCCAGCACAACCTGAGCTCACCCTCAGGGACAGCCCTGGGACTGCTCAACCCTTTGGGGGAAAAAAAATAATCTAATACTAAGGATTAATAAAATGCACTCAGAGAGAAGACAGAATTGTTTCTAGCATCTAGATTCGGGCTTCCACTCCCTCCTACTCCCCTGTTGCTCCCAGTGTGTAGACAAAACTAGAGCATACTCTTTTACTACAGAGCAAGACAAGCACAACCTTTGTGGATTCACAGGTTCATAGAATGGTTTGGGTTGGAAGGGACTTTAAAGATCATCTAGTTTCCAACCCCCTGCCATGGGCAGGGACACCTCCCACTACAACAGGTTGCTCAAGGCCTTGTCCAACCTGGCCTTGAACACCTTCAGGGAGGGGGCATCCACAACCTGCCTGGGCAACCTGCTGCAATGTCTCACCACCCTCACTGTAAAGGATTTCTTTCTGGATGGGGTTTTAGAGGTTATTCTTCAATTCTGCCCTTGCAGAAGCAGTAAGAAAGCCGGATGAGAGACACACAGCAGCTCTGCCAACAACACTTCATCTGCTCCATCCCATTTCTGACATTGTGTCTCTAGCCATGATTTAAGTTTGATGTTTTTATTGTACAAGAGGCTGAATGCTGTGGCTCTTGCTGCCAACATCTGTTGTTTGGTACAAACAGCTGAGACTGGATGCAGCGCTGGGCAGCCAGGTGAAGTCAGAGCAGGAACTGCTAAAGAGGGTGTAATGAACCAAGACAAATAAGCCATGAGTCACCAATTTCAGTTCTCAACAATCTAATAAATCAAATTTTATCACTGGCCTCAGGAATGCTTGAATTAATTTGGTATTAGTAATTGTTGCCAGGAGGATATGCAATTAAGAAATATTTCTGTTTAATTGAGAAACTTTGCTTTGGTCTCCATCTATTTCCAAACTAATTGTTTTGGGAAGGTAGCAGCTGTTAAGAGCCAAGGCTGCCTGAGCTTCCCTCAGTTCTCTGAGTATCACAGGCAAGTATCCTTTCCATTGCCACCTCTCAGAGCCACTACACCTGTCCTCTCTGGGCTATAATCCTACTACCACAATCTCCAGGAGTTCCAACTGAACTGGGGAACCACCTCTCCTTTCTTTACAGCAACTGTGGTGATCCCTTGTCAGTAAAATTCAACAGCAATTTGAGCAGAAGGTTAATTACTCACCTAAATTTGAGCATACATTTACCTGCAGCTTTGTGAATCAAGCTATTGCTGCAGTGTTTTGCCAATGGATATCATCTACTGCCATGCCATTTTTTGGTAATCATCTATTGTCATACTATTTTTTGGTAATCAATAAATTACAGCTTAAGAATGTTAACTTCACCTTTTTGATTTTAAAGAGAACACTGAGCCAAGAGCACTCCTCCACACCCTGAAGTTAACTCCCATGAAGGCTCTGTAAATGCAAACCCTACAGCCCAGCCTGTACAGAACCAAACTTCATGATAACCTTTTCCTTCCATTGTGGCTCTTATCTAACTGATAAAACCTCTTTGTACCAGGAAGAGGAGAACACTGCTCTGGAAGGAGTAATTACTAAACATCCTTGCAGCTAACTACACAACATGCTTGTTTTGCAATCAAACATACATGGAGACAACTGCTAGACACTTCATTTATTATGATCTGCCTGGAGACTTTTGGTTTTCCTGAAGTATTTCATTCTGAAAGCCTTTTCCTGTCCCTTTTCAACTTCCTTCTCACACTCCTCCTCTTCTGGTATTTACAGTACTCTGTAAATAGGACAGTTGGATGCTTGTTATTAAAGCAGAAACCTGGATCAACACTTGAATTCCAAAACTCCTGAGAAAACAGGATCCATGTTTTCAAACTAACCACACCAGATCCAGTTTAACCCTGGAGGAGAAAACCCTTTGTATTAACATAGAATTAATACAAAGACCTGGAGCCAGCCAGAAACAAAACCTCTACTAGGGGAGGAAAATGAAAAGTTCTAAGTGTGCAGTGGGCTTCACACTCCAAAGTGGAACAAGACTGAAAAAAACTATTACCTTGACAGGGGGAGTGCAGCAGCGGGAGGGTGTCATGGCATTCATATCAGGGCTGCTGTAGCAGGGACTCTCTGCCAAGTTGAGATACAATTCCTCTTCATTTTCCAAGCTGCTTTTGCTGTCCTGCAGCGGGGAGATGCAGATGACGATGGCACTGGTGTTATCTGCACGAAGCATGCGCTGCCTCCACCGGCCCAGGGCTCTGTTCACCAGCATCTTGGCACAAGACTGGCGGTGCTCTCCCTTTAGGTTAGAAGAGAGGGACAGAGAAAGCATCAGGTCCACTCCACTCGATAAACAGAAGATGGACAGTACATGGGACACAGCCTGAGATGTGTGTTCTTATCTATCATAGAATCACAGAATGGTAGGGACCTCTAGAGATCATCAAGTCCAACCCCGCTGCCAAAGCAGGATCACCTAGGGGAGGTCACACAGGAATGCATCCAGTTGGGTCTTAAAAGCCTCCAGAGAAGGAGGCTCCACAACTTCTCTGGGCAGCTTGCTCCAGTGCTCTGTCACCTCTACAGTAAAGAAGTTTTTCCTCCTTGAGATGGAACTTCCTGGTTCCAGTTTGTATCTATTGCCCCTTGTCCTATCACAAGACACCGCTCACAAGAGACTGGACCCTTTCTTCTTGACATTAACACACATGGGAACTGACATCACAGCATCAGCCACATGGTAACAACTTACATATTGTAGCAAAGCCATGAATATGCCTCAAAGGTACTTTTCATACATGCCAGACTAAGCAATTTTGAGAAGGTGGTGGTATTGAACTTCCACAATGGCTTAGAGCATTGCTCTTACCATGAAGTATTTTTTCTCCTCGTGATCCTGGCACATGGAGATGGCGTCTTGAGGTGGGATCATGTTCCACAGTCCATCACTGCCAAGGATAATGTATTTGTGCTTCTGGGGATCAATTGTGTGCACACTAGTGTCAGGTTCAGGAGACACAACAAATTCACCACTGTAAAAGTCGTAGCTCCACAGATCACCTAGTGAGGAAGAAAATGGGTTTGCACTGTTAGATTGCACATGAAAATGTGAGTCCTGGCAACTACACCAAACTCTTCCCACCACTCTCAGGTCACCAACAGGAGCACAAAGTGATTGCAGCAGTTACTGTTCTGCTGCTGTCACTTTGAGCATAGTTATTAATATGTGGCTATTTAAACAAAAACCACATTCAAGCCAACCTGTATTTATAGGAGGTCTTCCTTAAAACTAACATTTTCAGAAGAAAGGGAACTATAACAGATGAACTATAACCTGCAAAACAGCAAGACCTCAATGTCCAAACTAAAATCCATCTGACCAACTCAAGCTCTCCACAAACAAATAAAGCCTCACTCTGTTGAATCCACAATTAACTTGCAAAAACCTGCCTTTCCAGTTACAGGTGCAGTTCAAATACTGCAGACAAAATCCTCACTCACATCTTGCACAAGCAGCCACAGTACAGTTTATACAACCAGGCTGGGGTTTGGCAGGGAGGATCACAGAGACCTTTCTTCTCCCCAGCTTCACACACAGTATTAGATCTCACTCTGTATCACCATGTCACTGCTGCTCTGCACACCCATAAGCCAGGCTTGTTAATAAGAACACCACCACCAAACCCAAACCAAACTCCTCACTTTTTCACACTCGAGGTGCCAAACTGCCTTGCTCTTTCTTTTAAACCTGAGCTCCTCCACACCATCCAAACAATACAGAACCCCAGGGTTCTGTCTGGCTGTGTGTTTGTGCATGCAGGTGCAACAGAGAAGGGACAAAGGGAGAGGGGCAGACTGAAATCTTTCTCCTTCCCATCCCTCGTCCTCCCTCAGCATTAGCATCGCTTTCAAAGGCACACAGTGCCGTGTTAAGTGTCTTTCCAGCTGAACACCATGTGCCAAATTTTTGGAGCTGGAAAGAGGCCACAGGAACACAAGTAATGCCTGGGTTCCAGCAGAAAATGAGAGCTAAAGCCTCTCCCCTGGAAGGCCTCATGCAGTGAACCTTTCTATTTTTAAGTCTTCCTTGCTACACAAATGAGCTTGGGGTCACCTCACCAGGAACCTTGGCCTGAACTGAATCTGAGGCAACACAATTGAGACAGAACATCTGCTGGTTCAAGTGCTTCCTCCAAACCATTCTCAAAAGAAAACCCACTCAATTTCTGTATCAATTTCTTTCTATTTATCAGGTGTACTTGGAAAACAAGAACTTCCTCTAAGGTTGGGCCTTTGAATGAAGAATGGTTGTATGCCACCCTAACACCTTCTCTTCCTTGTTTCTTTTAGTGCTCAGAAGTATCTTCCTATAGTGATAAGCAACAAAAAAGTGACATTATTATTTGTAAGCACTGGTTAGAGCTTTCTGTGCTGAATACATGGCTTTAAAGTAGAAGGTAATTAAAATGTCAGAGCTGAAAAGCACAGAGAAGGTCAAGAACTCCAGGTTAAGAGTAAGGTTTTGTCAGGCTTTTTTCCTTTGCTTTCTGCCCGTTTCAGAAAGCATGCCTGCAGCCTTCAGCCAAATCCATCACGACCCTCTTAAAGATAATAAATAAGCTTTTTGTCTTCCTACTTCCTTCCATTAGCTTTGCCTCAAGCTATCAACCAGCTGAAAAGACTCTTCCAGAATCAGGAAAGGGAATACTTCAACTCAATTACTGGGCTGTAGCAAGAGCGGATGGATGGTCCATCCTCATTAAAGCCCCAATTCACCTTCATTGCCGCAGCAGCAAACACATGCTTCTAATAAGTGCTAATTAAAAGCCCAGCCTGCCTGCGTAGAGGTGCACTCTCCCTCTGCAGACTCCTGACAAAGCCAGCCAGCTGGCAACGGGATCACAAATAAATACTGTAGCAGCTCCAGAATAGCAATTATCGTAGAGGAGAAGCCTGGCTGCGCCGAGAGCTCCTCACATCACGTCTGCCGTGGACACAGCAGGCACAACAAACAAGATCTTGGGATCTTACAACCCCCAGCTCTTGGAAGCAGTGGCAGCATCGATTCCCAACATGTGTTAATATTTTTCTGCTCTTACTTGCTCGTTTGGTCATCCTTATTCAGAAGTGACAAATGTTATTAGCTGAATCACTTGCTTTTATTAAAAACCCTGTGCTGCCTGATAAAAATAACCTGCTGCTAAATAATGTTGGTTCCTCTCCATACATGTCATCGAGCCCATCTGCTGCTCTTCTGGAGAAAACAGCTGAGCAAGAACCAGACTCATTTCAGAGAATCCTCCTCCAAGAGGAAGAAAGCTCCTCACAGGGATAATGGGCAATATCTCATGGCTCTAACGGGGACCGACCCTTGGCAGGACTGCATCAAGAGAACTTCATGTCAAGAATAACTCACAGATCCTTCAGCTCCAAGCCAGCAAAGGCCACTCCATGGCACTAGGGTGAGGTACTTTTTTTTCCCCCTCTCTAAAGGGCAGAGCAGCACAGATGCAGTCAGAGCTTTTTAGAGCTGCTGCATAGATAGAATGCTCCTGTCAGCTGTCTGCCTGTCTCTGGCCAGCACAGCATCCACAGAGGCTGAGGAATGCGTGACAAACTTGGGAGGAGTCACTTTACATAGCACCCTCCCTCCCTCACAATTCAGGGAAGGAAAAAGGAAGAGGAAAGTAAGTTAGGAAGCAGAGAACACTTGCCCCTAGGTTTTTCAAAGTACTCTGGAATCTTTAGTTCTGTCCCAAAGCAAGCAGACAAACAAGTGACCCTTTGGCAGCCTGGGAAGCCAGGACAGCAAGACGATGTGAGATGCCGAAGGCTAGTATTACACAACCCGAATGCCAGGTTCTCAGACTTCACTTTGTGAGCCCTGCTATTTTTGCTCTGAATTAGAACCCAAACCTTTACAAAAAGGAAACAAGCTGCTTCTCTAAGAACTTACACACCAGGAATATCTCTTTTCCAAACAAAGCCGTCAATGCAGTTTGTTCTGCAGTTTGGGGGGGATCATACTTCTTTGTTAGTCATGCTTCAAACCAGACTAATATAGAGGGAGCAACACAAAAATTACACTGCATGTGTAATGAAATGTTTGAGATGAAAGACTAAAAAAAGCAGGAAATTAGCTACCTATAAAAGCATTAGAATAGAATAGACCAGACCAGACCAGGTTGGAAGAGACCTTCAAGATCATCGTGTCCAACCTATCATCCAACACCACCCACCCAACCAACTAAACCATGCAACCAAGCACCCTATCAAGTCTCCTCCTGAACACCTCCAGTGATGGTGACTCCACCACCTCCTCAGGCAGCCCATTCCAATGGGCAATGTGTAGTCTCTCCTATCTGCTTACTGTTACCTTTTAAAATACAATGTAAGAAAAAAAAGCCCTGCTTGTAACTCAGCCTCTGCCAGGAAAGTAATTGGAGTTCCAAACAAAAACACCCATCATATAAGTAGACTGGATTGGATTAAGCCCAAAGCCTTCTTACAGCAAAAGCATGTCCAGAAGTCACATAAATCAAAGTCTTTCATTTGTGTTTCTGGAGCATGCTGCTTTGAATACAAAAATCTCTTTTGGTTTTAATAGAGGAAAGAAGAGTTTACTTTTATGAGTCAGCCCAAAACAAAAACCCAGCTTGATTAATCCCAGATCTTTTTACATCAAAGTTTTACCTAACAGGTCTGTTACTACAAAGAGAAGACTTGCAGAACCTCCCTTTTTCACTGACAGAGAGGCAGCACTGCTGAGACTTGAAGCAAACCTCAGCAAGGGTACAGACAGCAGCCACTGAAAACTACCCAAGCTGAGCTGGAGGGGGGAAATGTTCACCAAAACTGATGGCAGCCATAATCCACAGCCACAAGAGGGCATGTTTACAGCAGCCTAAAGATGAATGCAACACAGTGTTCTGTTCATACATCCCAGAAATAGCTAAAGACAGTTCAGTCAGCTCTATCACCTTCTCTAGGGTCTCATGGCATGCACCTCCACAGAGCGTCACAAAACCATTGTGGCATCCAAAAAGTGGCTCTGGAAAACAGCTTCCACGTTCCTGTGAGAGCCAACACTCTTGTAGCAGCTATACATTGAGCATTCACTGCTCTGCTACATAACTCCTTAGGAGCCAGCAGGAAATTCATGTTCTTCTGAGAAGTCAAACCTGTATGGTAGAGGCCACTCCACCTAAAATATGGGTTGAATCTATTATATTCCTCATTAAGAAAAACAACCCAAAGCAAAGCAGGGCAAAGATGCTGCATGCTGCCACATGAGTGAGCAGTTAACTAACGGGCTCTTGGTTCATGTTTCATCATCCATTAAGAAAAAAAAAGAAAGCACACCCCCCAAACAGCTACAACCCTGCAAGGCAATCCCTTGCTATGCAGCCCTTTGGACAGCTGCAGATTTTGGCTTTGTGTTAGCTCCCATGAAAAAGGGAGAGGGAGGATGGGGGAAAGAGTCCATTAAAGATCTACTTGATTTAGACCTGAACTAATTTACCAACAAGAGAGATCCTGTAAGGTTTAGAAACCAATCCAGACCCATTTCTACCAGCACACCACACCAGTCAGCTTGCTCAGGCTGGGGGACAGCTGAGGATATGAACTCAAACAGCAACTTAAGCAAAGTGCAAACTTGGTTTGTTCCATTTTTCCATGGTAAGTTCAACACATGGGAACAAAACACATCACCCTGTACACTGGGAGCCTTGTGCTTATCACCCCAGACATAGGTTTAAGTCAGTCTAATTAGACAGACTCATAGAATGGCTTGGATTGGAAAGGACCTTAAAATAATCTATTCCAAATCCCCCTGCCACAGGCAGGGACACCTTCCACTAGATCAGTTGCTCAAGACCTCATCCAACCTGGCCTGGAACACCTCCAGGGAGGGGTCATCCACAACCTCTCTGGGCACCCTGTTCCTGTGTCTCCCCACCCTCACTGTAAAGAATTTCTCCCTAAGCTCCAGTCTAAATCTCCCCTTGCAAGCTTCAATCCATTCCCTCTCATCCTATCACTACAAGCCTTTGTAAAAAGTCCCTCCCCTGTTTTCTTGGAGGCCCCCTTCAGGTACTGGAAGGCTGCTGAAAGGTCTCCCCAGAGCCTTCTCTTCTCCAGGCTGAACAGATGGCAGAGCTAAAACCTAACCTTTCTGCTAGCTTGTATCTGGCCATTGCAGGTCATCTTCCCAAGACATGCAGGGCAGCAAGCTCACAGTGCCTTCCTGAGTGCCACATGGAGTTACAGTCTCCACAGGGAGACAAGAAGACACAATGCAGCACTCAGGCCCTTCCAAACACACAACCAAGTCACATGATGGCTTGTTGCCACTGGGCATCTGCTCTATGGTATCCAGCAATGTGCACACCCAGCCTCAGGGATTTGAGCACTGTGAGTTCTCTCACACCTGTTATAGGGACAGGCTTGGAAAACAGAGAGCTACCATGAAACTCTGGGTGCCAGGAAACTTCCTCAAAGGATTACACACCAAGGAGACCAAATGCTCTCCTGATCAGAACAGGTAGCAAGTCCTGAGGTGACGAGTTCTGAGACTCCACATGAATTGTAATTATCTGTTTTAAGGCAAATTGGCATAAAGAAAGAGGTTTTCATTGCCCAGAGAAGGTCAGCAGAAGCAGCTAGGCTCAAAATGCACAATATCTGCTCACTGGAAGATTTAAAGCCTGCGTACTGTAAAAGCAGCACAGAGACTTCACAAAGGCAGAATGAAGCCTAAATATTTCTGACTGGTTGTGGGGCTGTAAATAAATTAACCATTACTTATGCAGGAGTATAATAAAAAGCACATACCACAGGTGCTTCTTTTAGGGCAGGAAGACATTGCAGATAATCAGAACAGTAAAAGGAATGTCAACAGAATTAATCTGGCCAGAAGGACTTCTGTTGCACCAGGATTTGTCCCAATAATGCATTATTTTTCCACAGTGTTTTTATTCCTGCTGCTTCAAAAGCTGTTGCTGTACTCCTTCTGATGAGTGCTAGATTTAAGGACTGGATGAGACTACAGCAAAATAGTTTAAAGTGTTGGGAGAGAAAGACAAACTTAAGAAAGTAAATCTATGTTCTGAATTTTGAAGGTGGGGTTGCTCAGACACCTTTCCTACTCTAGGTTTCCTTCCATGGGGCAGAGCAATATCAAGGCTCTTGCTCTCCTGCTAAAGATTATTGTCCAATTATTATCCAGCCTGGGGGATTTGTATGGGATTTCTGTCAGGAATAACAACCAAGCTTGGATTTAGCCAAAAGAATCAGTGTGTTAGACGGTGGTGGGATTGACCGGAGCATTGGTAACCAGTGTACGTCACCACAGACAGTTCTTACTCTGCTTGGAGAGGCTCCAAGGCAGCCCTGCTGTGCCAAGCAGGGTAGCAATCTGGGAGGCAGCCAAGAGGTCGAGCAGGCCTCACCAGCATGAATGCAAATGGCATTAGTGGTGGTAGGTCTTTTGTAAGCAGCGTAAGGGGCATGCTGGCCTCAGAAAGAAGTTAAATCCTGTTTCCAAACTGTGAGCGTCTGTGCACCATCTGGGTCCCATGGAGCGCAGCAGCTGTGTTCCTTTCTCCAGGAGGTTTGTCACACCTCCTCAGAAGGGGATGGGAAGAGGCTACAGAGGCTCCTTGAGCAAGCAAACACCAAAACACTGTCAAATTGTAAATGTGTTACTCCGTGATTTGAAGAAGCTAAAGCTCTCTCAGGTTTCCAAATCAGCCAACTTTCATACCCAAGAACTGCTAAAAGGATGGGAGGTCTCATTTCTTGGACCCACAACTCTCCAGCAGCCCTCTTCACTCACAGAATGGGAGAGAATGCAAGGGGGCTAACAGATGCATCATTCCTTGAGTTCCCATCTGCACACAAAACCCAGTCAAAGCCTTTTGTTCAAACTGCTGAGATGAACTGGATTAAAAGCCATTGAGCTATTTAGACACACAACAAACTCACAGGAATGAAAGCTTCACCAAAATTAAGCACCCACTCCCTTTTTGTCACCCATGAGGATTGAGTTCTGCAGAAAAGGGGAGAAGATGGATGAAGATTTCTGTTTGCCAGGCATTTATTAACCCTGAAGGGTTTACTCATGCTTGAGCCAGGTTTACTAACCATAAAGTAAGCACCTATCTTGCCTAAAACATGACACACAAGGACTTCTGAGATACAGAGAAAAACATCCAGATGATGAAGGTTTATTTTTGTTAAGGGATCATCATTCAGCCACCTGTGACTCCTGCCCTTAGAGAGAGCTAACTTTTCCAGTATTAGTTACCACTGCAAAATTCTTCTCAGCACTGGACAAATCCACATGAAACAGGCATCACTGTCTCTGAAACACAACACAGCAAGGCTCTGCATCAGCAAGGTGACCACAGTCCCAGGAACAGACTGTCCCCATGACACACTGCCAGCTGATTTAGGAACACTGACAACACTATCACATAACTGTCAAGCTTGCCAAGGAGAAATGAAGTCACAAGATGGTTTTCACAAGTGAAAATATGATATCACATTGCCATAAAAATTAAACTTATACTGGGTGTATCTGGATAGAGAATTCTTCACTGAGGCAAAGGGAGGAAGGAAACAGAATGAACTGCAGAGACTAATTCTGCCATGAAATTTAAGCAACAACTCTGACCAGGAAACATTAACACTCACGATCAAGAGGTATCCAATGATTAAGTTATGAAGTTACTTCCCAAAGACCCCTGATAACAAGTTTGCTAGGTGCTGTAATAGACCTTTTTGACCTCTAAATTATAGTTTCCCATTACTAATACTCTTGCAAGTGAAGTTATGGATAACACACATTTGACTGTCACCCCAGCCTTCATCCTTGCAACCTGATCTAGTGCGAGGTGTCTCTGCCCATGGCAGGGGGGTCGAAACTAGACGATCCTTGAGGTCTCTTCCAACCCTGAGAATTCTATGATTCTAGCAAGTCTTGAAAGAAAACAGATTCACCACAAAAGGCAGACCAAGATAATTGGTCTGCTACGCAGCAGAAGATACTCTTTCCACCACCTAGTCAGAAACTACAGTTGTGTTATTTTGGTAAGAAGATGGCAAATGTGCTCTCTCCATCTTGGAGACACACATTGCTTTCTACATTCTCATTTCCAACAGAAACCCTTCTCCCAATCCTTGTAAGACTGCCATGTTGCAGGGAAGGTCCTTCCCTCACCAATGACACCTTCTACAGCTTTATTTGAAGAATGAAATCCATGTTGTATTAAAATTACTTTCAAAGGCTCAGGCTTCCAGCCAGCCTTGTAATCAAGGCAAGGACACTCCTCTGAACGACATAGTTTGGCATGACAGGCTATAATTCAGTTCTGGTGGCCTGATGCAGTGGTGTTCCACTTTCCAAACACCAGTTTGACTTACCAAGTGCTCTGGCAACTGCCAGGAAGGGAATCTGGTCAATGACAGTGCTGCGGCGCACGGGGCCGTTGTGAGTCAGGCGAGGTCTCTTCCAGACAACGCGATTCACACCAGACTTGTTGATCACACTGAAACCATCAGGAAGAGGCAGAGGTCAAAAAGGCAAAAATGGAAGCATGAGCTAGTTTCAATGACACAAAACCAGTTCAATATGCAAATGTGGAGTCAACAATGAGAGGACCCTCCAGGAAGTCCCCAGCACAACCTATTTCAAACCACGTTTCGATGGTTTCATTCCATATTAAGCCAAAGGGAGAAGCGAAAAATGAAGGGCAGAAGAAAAGAAAAAGGACCTGGGAGAAATTCTGGCTGGCTGCAACAAACAGATGTAAGAGTATCTTTTTAATCTGCCAGAGAAAAAAAACAACTGAATTTGCTTTCCTCGGCTGAGGGCCATCAACATCAACTCACTTGGGTGGAAATATCCTGTAGTTCCTCCTTCAGTTTGCTCCATCTGCTAAGGTTTGGCAGCAAAGAGCAGCACAGTAGAGTCGAAAAAAACAAAAGAGAAAGGAGCAGCCTCCTGCAGGGATTTCCTTAATGGTGCTCCAAGGTGAGGCAGAAAGAAAAGAGGAATTGTTCATAGTTGCTAGTTGCCAAAAGCAGGTGATAGGAAAAAACAGCTCTGCATTTGAATGTGAACACCTGCTCAAAGGCACCGAGTACTGCCTTTAGTTCTCACAGAGGGCATTGGAAGGGTCAAAGGAGAAGCTACAGGGCACTTAAAGGAGGCAGGGATGAAAGAAGAAGAGGGAAAGTATGAGCCATGGAGGAAAAAACGGTATTAGAACAAGGAAGTTGCAAAGCTTGGTCCCAACCAAGTTAAGAACTAGCAACTTAAAAGCCAGCTTTTATCCAAGGAACAGCCATTGGTAATTAGGAACTGAGCAGCTCTGGAACAGCCTCAAGATTCCTCATACTGAAGCTATTCAAGATGCACTTCCTGAGACTTCAAAGGCATTAACAACAAGGGCATGTTTAGCTCCATCCTTGCCATACACAGTGCAAAGTCACAAACATCACATCCTAAAAGTCAGCCTCATACACTTGTGCAACTTATGACCACACAAACTTCAGTCATCATCTGAAAGAAGACCTCATCCCACACTTGGAGGCTTACAGGAAAAGATCATTTTTAATCAAAGACTCAGTTATGTTCTCCCATTAACATCTCTTTCATCAGAGCAGATTGAGAAAGGACATCAACAAGCAGAGCTGCATATTTCTACCTCACTCCTACCACTCGCTTCACAATAGCCTGCAACAGCCAGCCTGGGAAAAACAGGAGCACCAGGAAAAATACTGGGGGGGTGGAAAAGTTAACCATTGCTGTTCAAACAAAGTTCCAGGGAAGGCTTCTCTGAAGCTTCAGAGCCTTTCAGTCTGAGCTACACAACTTGGAAATCCACACATCCACAAGCACTAACCTAGCAAAACTGTGAGCAGCCCTTCCTGAAAAGCTACCAGGAGAGCTAACTAATCAACATCCACCTGCCAGAGATACAAGCATCTGAAGGTTAATGAGCTGACAGGGTTCTCATACCAAGGATGTCAACAGGAAAACCTTCAGTGGTCTTTGCCTCTGAGCTACTAAGAGAAGGAAACTGTGCCCATCCATCTGGTGCTGGGAAAAACAGAGAGCTCCTGTGAAGCTACGCCAAATGCAAGCCCTGAGGTTTGTCTCAAAACATTAGTGCCATCTGACAAACCTGCCTGCCTTCCTCCTCACTCACAGGGAACACACATCAACCACAACCCAGAGATGTTCTAACATCTGCCAGCTCCTGACAGTGAAGAAATGAAAGATAGGCATTAAAACGTGGTATGCTGACATGAAATTCATATTTAAGCACAGCAAATATAGTATCTTGCTTCAAACCTAAAAATGTTTGTGGCCCTTAAATAGAAGCTTTGAAGAGCCTACTCAACAGCTGTCATTGTCACCTCAGTACTAATGCAGAATGAGAAATCAGAGGATTCTGTGTCACAATCACTCTGTTCCTGCCGTTTGACAAAACAGCTTCTATCATTATCTGTATGGAAAAGCATTTTTCAACCCCTGGATTCCTCAGAACTTAGGAAACTAGGTCAAATATCAGTATCTTCACTTGAAAAGTTTTCAGGGAACGTTTTGAATTGTAACCACACCTCAGCTGCAGGGGAAACTCACCAGGAAACTCACCTTTTGTTTATACCATAAACCACATGCAAAAAGCACAACAGTGTAGCAAGGGATCACTGTAACTTACTCCTCAACAAGCTAGGAAAAAAGCCCAAAACAAACAGCACAGAGAGGGAAGGAATATAGAGTGACTCACCAGCTTGCTTGTCCCCCCAGAACAAACACACTCAAGCCTAATTCCATTCAGAAAGACACCAATAGCACCTAGAGATCAAAACTGAAGCAAAAAGCACAGTGACAGTTACCTGCCCCCAAGGCCTTCAATCCTCTCCCTTTCTTTGGGAAGTTCTGGCTTGTGGTCCTGTGTCACCTCCACAGCTCTCACAAAGTCATCTTTGGGGTCATCCTGGACTCCCAGCACCACTCCTGAATCGCCAACGTGAGCGACGTACATCTTTGACCCGCGGATAATGACCACGCTGGCAGTAGTTCCCGACGTGCTCGGCAGACCTGTCATGGTCTTCGGCCACTCTGCTGCAAGGACAAAGCAAGAGAAAATACAGAATGCCTTTAGTCTCAATTCAGTGCAACTGAAAACATTTTGAAGACTGAGATGCAGGGTGTGTCCTAGAGGCTTGTGTAATGTTACGATATTGAGCGTACTTAATTATAGTATGGCCAGGCAAGCAGTGCCCTCAGTGCTTTCACAACATCCCTCCCTAGCTACAGCTTGAACTGACACAAACACCACAGCGCTGAGATGGGATTCAAACCATCATCTCCTCCTGTTTAATATTCCAAGCATCACTAGAAGGAGATGGGGGAAGATGTGCTCTGCGAGCGCTGAACAGGACTGCTCAAGTGTTTTGCCAAGCTCTCCTGTTCCCTTCCCTGGCTGAAGAGGTAGAAACATCATCGATTAGGTCATTCTGTCTGGCCACCTGAGTGGCAATCAGGTTGCCTTGGCATTCCTGACCCCCTTGGAAGGAAAGAAAATGCTGCCTCACTTCACATGCTGAACAACATCTTGAGGTGAATAACATCTCAACTCTTTTATTTTTTCCCCTATTTCCTTTGGGAGAGCTGAATAATGCAAACTATTTAAGTATGCTATCCATAACCCAACACAGCATCTTCTGCAGAAGACAGCTCTTGAATTCAGAGCTATAAAATACTTATAACTGGCATGAACTACACACAGCTAGGGAAATCTTCCTCAACTGCTTCTTGCCCTCAAAACACTTAGGGTATTCCCATCACACTATTCTCCCCATTTATGGCCAATCCAAATTTCTCTTTCATGCCATTTCCCATCTACTTTTCTGTCTACAAACCCAAGTTCATCTTAGAACCACAGAATTGTTGAGTTTGGAAGAGACCTTTGAGATCACCATATCAAACTGCTCACCTAGATCAGAACCCCACCACTGCTGCTAAGCTACTACCACTAAACCACTTCCTTCAGCACCACATCCAGGCATCTTTTAAACCCCTCCAGGGATAGTGACTTCACCAGCTCCCTGGGCAGGCTGTTCCAACGCCTGAGAACCCTTTCTGTGAAGAAATTTTTCCTAACATCCAAGCTGAATCTCCCTTGGCACAACTGGAGCTCAACCTTCCAAACCTCCCAATTAAGATTAACTACAGCAGTCCAGCACCCTCAGAAAACAGAACTCAAGTTCCCAGTTACCAGTTGATTTTAACTGTCAACAGCAACCTCATGTTTCTTCTTCACTGCACCCACTCATGTCTTCAGACAAACTCTGATGGGAGACTCATCTCCTTGTCACATTCTATCTTCTGCACTTCACAAGTCACATTCACAGAGTACAACACAAAAATTCCACTCTGCTACACACACTGTTTGCAGGAAACACCCAAGCCAGACTGCCAAGGCACTATATTATTTATTTCCCTACAGCACAACCACCACACAAGAAAACCAAAACAAAACACAACCAGGCCTTTCCTTCTGAAAAACAGGTGTTTCAACCTTCTGAAGTTAAGAGCAGAAACAAAAGATTAGGAATTCAGTAAGTTCCAGTGCCACTGCACGATGCCTGAGGCAAGCAAGCAATGGAAGGAGTGCTGAAGGAGAAGCAGGGATTACAAAATGATAAAAGCTGCATTTCCTCTGTGTTAGCTCCCAAGATATCCAGCACAACTCAAACATTTCCAACTTTGAGTTCTGAATACTAAAAGTCACTTTCTCCTGAGGACTAGCTTTATTTCAAGAACATGAACATTCAGTCAGCTTATTGGAAGTACTTTGTCTGGCAGTTGTAGCTGTGGATAGTAAATCTAACACGTTCCAAATAGAAAGCAAATGAGGGAGGACACCAACTGGTAATGAGGACTTCAGCCATGCACTTCATACAAAACAAGCTGCAGCTAATGAGTTTCTGTCAGTGTAACAACCCCTCAATAGCAATAAAATATATTAGAGAGTCAAATCAGTCTTTACTGGAATGAAGAGCACAGAGTGAGATCACCCACTTATGAGAAACAGAATGATACAGCAGCCTCAGGTTTGAGGCTCCAACAGAACCAGAAATTAAATCTGCCTGTTGTCAAGGGATTTTAGTTTATGTCTTTCTCCTGTTTATAGAGAAGTATTACACATAGCAAAGCATATTCCTTTCTCCAGAGGCTGGAGAAATTAACCAAAGTGCCAGAACTCCTGAGTTTTCTTTCCACCTCAAGGATTAAAATTGAAGCCACTCACCCAACTCCTCCACACATCAGGAACCTGTTTGTATCAGTCTTGTAACTTTCTAAACCAACCTCACCCTACTTAAACCCCACCCTTCATTCAGTTTTCTACCTCATAAACTCAACTGGTTTTATAGCTGGCACATCAGCTGGCAAATTGGAATTGTCACCTGCTACCTTGGACAGCAAGCACAAAGTGTGATGCTTCATGAAATGGCATGGGCTGCATGTGTTTGAGAAAAATAAAAACCATTTTAGTGCAAACTAGATGGAACTCCTAGAACCAAACACACACAGGACAGTACTAACAAGGAAGCTTGCTTCCTTCCTGAATTCTTTTTCTCCATCCTACCACAGCCCTCAAAACCCACTAAATGCTATTTTTAAAGACTACTTTTGTTACCTTTTCTTGTTCTTGTATTTAGATGCAAGGTATAAGCTAAAATATTATTTTGACTGACCTTATATTTCTTTCAGAAGATACCACAAGAGTCCAACTGATCAGGTGTGATCAAAAGGCATTTTCTCCTCTGACAAATTAACAGAGAATATATACTAATTAAGGGAAACCATATATTAATTAACACTTAAGAATAAGAGCACATTAAACTCTTGCTTTGGTAGAAACACCAGCTCCAGACACCATTCTTATTTCAATATACACATAACACTTCCTTCCCTACCTGGCCACACCAGCTCAAATCAAAACACAAGCTTTTCCTTAAACAAATAACTGGCACTAGTAACATCCCTTCAAGGTTAACTGTACACCAGCCCCTTCTGAGTTTAAACTTCAGTAAGTTCACAGCAGATCTGTGCCCATTTTTTGTGCCACACCAGACAGACACATTAAAAGAAATTCTGAAGTCACAACCAAATTCTCAAAACTAAATTCACACTTCAAAGGCACAACTGAGATGTTCAGGGCTGGCATATCACTTCTACAGCTTTAGCAACAAATACCTCAAGGCAGCCCTCTGGGAAAACAAAGATAAGCAAAGATTCCTCATGGGCCTAATTCTGTATTTACTGTCATGAATTATTATGCTCTGTACTAGGAACATTGATAAGTGCCAGGACGGGCATGACTCCACTCCAGCTAGAGGGTTTGAGAGCTGAAAAGCACATCCTTCGTGGAACAGTGCAGTGCACACACTGACCCAGCTGAGTGAACAGAGAGTAGGAAGCAAACCCACATCTGCGTCTAGCAGGGAACTGACAACACTGCCTGTCATAGGCTCTCACAATACCTGCCCACAAAATGCCACATTTTCCACTTTAACAGATGCACTTCCCACTCTTCCAGGGAAAAAAAAGAATGCATGTTAAGTGTTCAAGCCATCTGAAGCATCACATTTAAAATCCAGTTTGTTCCCTCTAACAGCAGACAGTTTCAAGAGACAGAGCCACTCAGCTTTCCAGGGCTGCAAAGTGTTTATACAGAACTCACAACTACTTGGATTCTTTCACCCTTCTTCTGTCAGAGGGACTGGGGAGAGCTCACTGGGTTTATACATATTAAGTCAAAGGACAACAGCTCATTTCAAATTAGGTTGACTCAAAAATTCTTCTTCAAGTTTCAAAAAATAAATGCCATGTGAACTTCTAACAGCAGCAACAGACCACAAAAATGTTGTTAGCCTGCAAATGTGGATGGCCAAGTGGTCTGATTCTTTTCAGGTAAGAGCACATGCATAAAATCCTAAACATTTCCAAGCACAATCCTGAAAGTATGACTCTGCAGTGAAAATTAACCCCCCAAAAAAGACCTTGTTATTACACAGGAGATGAAAGTATTATTGGACTTTTATTGTTTCAGTTAAATGTAATGGGAAGAGTTATAAGCGAAGCAGAATTATGCAGCTCTTGCTAAACTCTATGCTGAAAAATGCTTTTTAATATCATTAAGCTAAACACAACATTTTAACAAAGCTCTTGGCTACCCAAATAAGGAATTATCAAAAACATAAACCTGCACAAGTCTCACCAAAATCTAGGACCTCCTGAGTGTGCTTCTGCCACTGTCAGCTGCAGAAACAGGCTTCAAATGAGAACTTTTACTCTGGAAATCACACAACAGTTTAGGTTGAAAGGAATCTTAAAGATCATCTCATTCCAACCTCCCTGACACAGGCAGGGATACCTCCTACTGGACCACACTGCCCAAGGCCCCATCCAACCTGACTCTGAAACAACTCTTTAGTACAGATAATTTCACTGCTATAAAAATAACACAAATAAACAAATAAACCCAATCAGTGACAGAGGGTATTTTCCTGGTACTCATCATCAATGCATTCTCTGTCTATCACGGGAGATGGCCACTGGACTGACCCCACAGCTTCCAAGAACATCATAATAAAGCAGCTGAGTACAAGCTCCTCTTCCCATGGCCAACAACTGGTGCAACAACAGCTCCAAAAATCGCATCCCACTCTCCTGCCCCATTTCAAGATACCAAAATGCCCATTCTCCTTCTCATGTCCCCAGTGTCACCAGCACACAGTTAAAGGGCTCCTCTACAGAGGAAGACATGGAAAATTATTTACTAGAAGTAAAATTTGAACTGGGATTTTATAACAGTTATAAACCAGACATGGTAATGCTTCTGGCCCATAAAACTCTAGCTGTTATGCACACAGAGAAGCAATCAGGGACACCAAACATGCTATATACAAGTTTACTATGTACACTACCTACAACTGTCATCAAATGCTCAGAGTCAGAGCTATGTTGTTTCTCACAACAAGTTAAATTTGCACCACAAGCCAAGAACTATTTGCTACACACTCATTACTAAAATAGAGTTTCCTGCATTCTGTCACTTCACTCCACCTCTCTGCATTTCATATTCACACACAGTAATAGTGACAGATCAGAGATACTACAACGAGAAAATGAAACTCCTTATCTTTCTCTCCCCTATTATCTTCCCCTATTCACACACCTTTCTTCTTATCATGCAAGTCTGCAGCCTAGGAGGTTGTGTACCACTCCTTCCCCAGCATCAAGGCTGTGATCAAGTTCGGGTGCTTCTGAAATTCACACCCTTTCCTTTCTGTCCTGTATCAGCATGTCCTCAACTTTGTTATTTCGTCCCCTGTCTCTTTTCAAGTATCTGACACTTGCACAACTTCTCTATTTTGCTGTTGAAGAAAAAAACGGGGAAAGAGAAGTAAGCTGTTTTGTCACTGTAATCCCTCCCTTCATGAATCACTTTGCTGAAACTCCACAGTGCTCTAAGTGCAATTCTTGCTTGTTGCGTTTGCCTCCAAAGCCCAAGTGTCACACTCTCTCTCTCTCTGTGCTTTCTAATCTACTTTTACCATGTTCCACTCCTGCCTGCCTGGCTTCATGGGCTGTTTGCTGTTCTTTTATTTTCCCTTTCTGGAGCATTTGAACGCATAAATGCACACACAATACACACATGCTCTAGACATTACATAAAAATGACAACCTGCACCTTACCGCGAAAAAGAAACTCAGTTCAGCAGTCTCACCAGATCGCAGGGAGAAGGAAGAATACAAGAATTATTACTGTCACCTGTCCTGTCACTCTCCTCTCCTTTCCCCTTACCCATTCAGCTCCTCAACTTCTAGCCCACTGCAGTTGAACAATCAATAAAATCTTCAAGCGGCTTCTACTTCTTTTAAGCTTGGTGTCTGTTTTGTCAGCTACACTGCATATTCCCCGATGCTCAAACACCACCACGAGCAAACGGCCACCCTTTATGAAACAGCCACATTTCAAATCCTGCCATCAGGGCTCGACAGAAAGAACTGAAAGCAAGGGACAGTCAGGGGAAAAACACTGTCCCATCGTGTTTAAGTTTGCTAGATTTACTTCTTTTTGTCTTTTTCTTCTCTGGTTTTCACGATACTCTGGACAAGAGAAATCTAAGGGAGGGTTCTCTGCAATTCCCCAAGGCAAAAAGATAAAAGACCTCTCAGTAAATCGAATTTGAAGACCCGACTGAAAACAAACTGCAACTCTGTAATCACATCTTCAGCTACATAACACGATCATTCTACAATGTGTCCTCGCCGCCTGATTCTATCTTCTCTCCCACGGTTTGCTCTCGCCTTTTTCTTGTTTTACCGAATTAATTGATTCAACAGCTCAAATCAGATCCTGCTTTTAACTGCCCTATTCTTTGCAGACAGGAGACAGCGATGCTACAGCAGCAGCGCGGGGGTCCAGATCCCAAGCAGAGAGGGAGGGAGGCTTTCGAACACGCACCTCACAATAGTGCGGGAGGGCTGGGCGAGGAAGGGGGGTGAAAAAGGCGGCTAAAAGCGGGACGTCCCACGCTCAGGGGATACCAGCTTATGGGAAAAGGGAGAGACCGACGCCTCGGGGGGACGTAGGTGGAGAGGGGAATTTGCTGTCCCCTTCGTTCTCACTGCAGGGCCCTAGAGAAGGGAGAAGAGGAACCCAGGGGAGAGTCACCGCCAGGCGCGGCGGCCGGGCGGAAAGGCCGAGGGCCGGCCGCACTTTACGTGCCCCAGCGGGGACCGAGGCGGGAGAGGACGGGAGCCTGGGGGCGCGGGGGCGGCTGGAAAGCACCAGTCGCTCGTAACTTACGCAGCTTCTTCCACATGGCCCGGTGGCAAGCGATGAAGCCCTTGCGCAGGGCCGCGCAGACCGCGGCCGGCTCCGCCGAGCAGAAGCCCTTCTGCTTCTTGATGAAGCCCCACAGGTTCTCCCGGGCGAACTGGGCGGCCTCCCGCCCGCCGTGCCCGTCGCAAACGGCGAAGAAGGCCACGGAGCGACGCGGGCGCCGGCCAGAGCCGGGGCCGGGCGGCAGCGCTCCCTCCTCTGGCGCCCGCGGGCTCCCTCCTCTTCGCCGGCCGCTCTCGACGAGGGGATCAGCGGGACGCGGGCCTCCTCCGGCCGCCGCTCCGCCTTTGTGCGGGTGGCCGCGCTCCGCCTCGGCCGGCGCTTCGGGCTCCACCACGATCTGGGTCACGTCCTCCATGTATTTTCTGCCGCCCTGGTCGGAGTACACGCTCACCCCCAGCGAGTACAGCCCCTCCATAGAGGGGGAACACGCTCGGCGCGGCTGCGCCCGCCGCTCCCCGCCCGCGATCGCTCCCCGCCCGCCGCCGACTATTGTTGATGTCAGCGGCGCTGCTCGGGCATGTCCGCGGCGCTACACCGCGCCGCCCGCCTCCGACAATCCCCGCCGGAACGGCTCGGCTCCGCTCGGCTCCGCTCGGCCAGCGCTCCGCACCGCAGCGCCTACTACAGGCGGCGCCTACTACAGGCGGCGCCTACTACAGGCGGCGCCTACTACAGGCGGCGCCTACTACAGGCGGCGCCTACTACAGGCGGCGCCTACTACAGGCGGCGCCTCAAAACTTCAGTTGTCAAGTACCCCAGCTGAGTTTGGTGACCAACCTTCACCATTCCCCTCTGTCATGGGTCAGGGCTAAGCTGGTCACCAGAGTGCCTCTCTCTTCCCTAAGGAAGGAGAAAGGGAGTAAGGGACAGAGACTGATGGGTTGGGAAAGAAACTCAATTTGAATGGCAATAATAGTTAAATAAACCAAGTAAGATACCAACCAATATCAATCCTGATGGCAGTTAGGTCATTGTCACCATTGTGGGCAAGCACTGCTGAAGTCCCAGATCAGACTCAGAAGACATGAGCCATTGAAAAAGCACCTAGACCTTCATGATGCCTCAGCTTCATGCTGTTTGTAGACTGGAATCCTTTGTTGGTCTATTTAAGGTCACCTGAAATGTCTGCTCCTTTCCAAGGTGCAGCCTTTTACTCTATACCCCACAGGATTTAGCAATGGCCTTGGCCTTCACCCCAACCCTTGGTAGGAAGTGTAACCATCAGTGCTCTCACTGCTAGGAGCAGCCACTACCTCTGCAAACATGCCCTGAACTGCACAAAGTGCCTGCACTGAGCAGAGACTGAATTGAGAAGTCAAATCACTGGCTAGAATTAGTTGTAACTCAACCAGGACACCCTTTCACAGCCCCTAAGTATGCTCCATCAAGCCAGCTGACAGCAACCAAAGGTTATTACACCTCTTATGGCTCTTGCAAAGCCTATGTGAAACACTTCAGTCATCTCAGCAACACTCTCAGACAATTCTTGAGAATCTCCTCAAGAAGAAGAAAACCAAATTCAGCAGCATCCTCATTTTTAAAGGTTTTGCCCTAGCCAATGCAGGGAGTAGGATCTGACCACACAAGGAGTTAACGCCCTCTGGGTCTGCTGGAACATAACCTTAGTTTCTTCCTCTTCTTCTTCTTCCCTGAGCTATGACCACACCACCATTGCTTTAACATTTCATCCAGAATGTGACTATTGAGCTGATGGATAGGAAGAACAGAAAAATGAAACTGTTTTTATCTGGGTTGCAGTAAACATGAAAGGAAAAAAAGCTATCAGCATCAAGAAAAGATCTGACAAGTTCATGCGAACGCTCTGCATTTAGCTCATGTTTTAGAGCAACAGTCTGTTGTGTTGGCTCCTCCACAGTTTAATGATTTCCTGCTAGGAATTTAAAATTAGAAGCCTCCAACAACTTCCCCATAAACTATTTCCAAGGTTCCTTTAATATCCACATCAAGGAGATATAGTAGGTTCATATGTTACCCATGTCAGCTCACTTCCTTCCCACTTCAAAATAAGCACATTATAGGGAAATTCAGCAGGTTTTTCATTGTCTTCTTAGAAACCTATTTTCCACTAAGTACATCCAGCTCTGGTAATTAAAAAAATAAAACTCTTCTTATTTAAACCATAGCAAGAACCTCTGCTCTGATCTGGAAAGCCTGAACTAAGCTACATTTTGATCCAAATCCTGACTCTCCAGGCAGACTTAACCTGAAGTTTCAGCTGCATCCACACCAAACTTCATCTCTGTTAACACATCAGTTTCACAAACGCTTTGGTGAAGATGGCCACATCTGGAGTACTGTGTCCAGTTCTGGGCTCACCAGTTCAAAAGAGACAAAGAATTGCTGGAGACAGTCCAGCAGAGGCTACAAAGATGCTGAGGAGTCTGCAGCATCTCTGAGGAGGAAAGGCTGAGAGACATGGGGCTGGAAAAGAGCAGCCTGAGAGGGAATCTGCTCAATGCTCAACAGTATCAAAGGACTGGGGGAAAAGAGGATGGGGCCAGACTCTTTTCTGTGATGCCCAGCAACAGAAGAAGGGGCAACAGGCACAGAAAAGAAAACAGGAGGTTCCATCTGACTATCAGGAAAAGCTTCTTTACTGTGAGGATGCTGGTGCCCTGAAGCAGGCTGCCCAGGGAGTTTGTAGAGACTCCTTCCTTGGAAGGATTCCAAACCCACCTGGGTATTGTGATCCTGTGGTGGGTGACCCTGCTTTAGCAGGGGGGATGGACTGGATGATCTCCAGCGGTTTCTTTCAATCCCCACCATTCTGTGATCCTGATTTTTGCTCTTTGACAACACCTTACCTTTAATGAGAACATGCAAACAACAGTCTTACACTGGCAGCATATGAAGCATATCTGATCTTTTTTCATCCAGGCTTTCTAGACCTGCAGAACAGCCACAGTATTTATCTACTACTTCTCACTTACACATCTCAAACTATGTAGCACTGCTTATTCCTTTGACTCAGAAGGGATACAATAATCACAGCTCAGAAATGATACAATAATCACAGTAGTTAGGCTGTTAGACAACAGTCAAAAAATTGAAACAAGCATCTAAGAGGCAGAACACCTGCAGGCATCCTGCCTCAGTTCTTCACTGGGCCAATAAAAGGCCTCACAAACACTAATCACCACCAGACAAGAACGAGCATCTACACCTATCCACCAAAAATGCTCATGATGTGAAGATTTTCTAACTAATTTCAGTTAAAAACGAGTCAGGTGAAACTGTAGTTGACTTAATCTGGCCTAAGGACACACCAGTGGGGAAAAAACAAAGACCAACCAGAAGCCAGAGGCAATCCTGCTGTTTCTTGCATAAGCTCTAACACAGAGCTCCTAATTTAGCTGAACTAAAAATCTGCATGCACACTGAAAAAAAAACCCAAACCAACCAACACCAAAACCTACCCCAAAACAACCAAACCCCACCCCTTTTTAAGCTTGCAGCTCAGGGTCACAAATTATGAGACAAAGACAACACTGCTACTATCTGCAGGAATTTACAGACCAAATTGACTTGACAGTCATGAAACTATGGGCTCACATGCAGGTTTGAAGAAGCTCACATCAACAAACTCCTCCAGCAAAGTTGGACTTCAGCAATTCACTGTTGTCCAGAAATAGGAACTTGGTACCAATATCTGGTTGGGATTTAAAGGGTTCTGAGGAGGTTTTATTGTGGTACAGAATAACACACAGGCTCCAACCATACCCTATTGAAATTACACAACCATCTTCCTTTGCAGATGTAAAATCTCTTCTGTATGAACTTCTACAAGAGAGGGAAGTTTGACAACCAAGAGGCTGTTTGATCTCTAAGGACAGCTTTTATAATAGAAGTCTATGATTAGATTTTCTTTATACATTTACCCACGATTAGGCTTGTCTGCATCCCCATCCATGTCAATGACACACAGATGTCCAGAGCCATTGCACTCCATATGCTTTACATGCAAGTGGTGCAGATACCCAGATACATCTTCAAAAGCTAAGACTAAGACAGCTTCAAAAGCTGAGATTAAGACAGACTGACTGAATGCTTTTGCCTAAACACCATCCATCACCATTCTGCTTTCAGGCACAGGCAGTATTTGTAAATGGCCTTTAAATGTTTCCCTCGAAGAAAAAGAGGATGGTATCAACAAAGATAAGATTATCCATCAGAACCTCTGCCAACAAATACTGGAGTCAGATCTTCTAACATCTGCAACTATTAATGAGTAATTGCTATAAAATAATTTATGGATGTGAAAAGCACACCACTGAATGGAGCCATTTTGCTAACATGTTCCCACTACAGCTTAAGAGAGGAAAAAAATCCATTGAACAGGATAAAGATTAAGCTTAAAGCTATCCAGAAAACTAACCAATTATTTAATAAAATAGTCTTTTGTAAGCCTTTTTTTGCTACTAACTACATTACTCTGAACAGTTACCTACCATCTCAACATCAAATGCCCACACACCACATGGAGGACTTCACCAACTCTCTAGAAACACTTTTGAGAACAAAATAGGTCTCTATGGGGGAAAATCACCATGCTGTTCAGTACCCAAATACATCCAGCCACACACTACTAAGATAAGAATGCTACTATGTCTAAGTTTCATTTCTACATAGAGATTAAATCACCTTTGCCAGGAAGACTCTTCCTCAGCCTCCACCAAAATCACAGACTGAATACATAACATGTAACACCCCAGAGAGGATTTAGTCCATGTCCTTCTTCCACAGATGTTCCTTCTCCATAAATATACACACTTCAGTTTTGCCTACAGAAAAAAATGACAAGACAGTAAAAGGTGTAGTCTAGCTAATTTTTCAAGACACAGTAAACCATCAGAAAAATAAAGCCCCTTGCCACAGCCTGTCTTGAAAAGTTGCTTTACTGTAGCCATTATTTTCAGAAACCTCTAAAGCAAAACAAAGAACATTTTAACTTCCAGAATTACCATTTTCTTGTATTTCCAATACTTTTTCCTCCACACACTGAAAAGCTGCTTTACTTGTCTCCTCCTCCCAGATCTCCAAGTTTTCCAAACCAGCTTTTTACAACCTACCTAAGGTAAACAGTCTTTACCTAGCCACCGATAGCAACCAGCTGTCTTTCCTGACCTGAAGAAAATCCACACCCGCTCAGAGAATAAAAACCCTAAAGCCACCAATACACAAAAGCAAAAAACAGGACAAAGCAATCTTCCACGGTCTGTTTATGTCACATTCCTTTCTTCCCACCCCATAACATTTCTTTCTACAAGTAAAAGACAAAGAATAATGTTCTCTCACAAAGTGGGGAGGGATGAAGAGCAACAATTTAGGATTATTAAAAACAGTCCCTAAAGTGAAAAGAGCAGAAGCTCTGCCTACTAGAATTCTAAACATTAAAACCAAAAAAAGAACAAACAGTAAATCACAGAAGTCACAGTAGCAGCTCTACATTACCTATCAAACTCAAAATAAGACTTGACAGAAGAAGAAATATTTCCTAATATAGTCAGTGCCTCAAGGCTTGGGGCTTTTTCCTGTAACTTTTTAATACAAGTTTTGTTCAAGGCCACACTAAAGCAATCAGATTTGATATTAACTTGATATTAATGATATTAACTTAGGGCAGTATCAAAATCTACCCCAGCAGCAATTTCTGAGTCCTGGCCTGCATTGCACTGGGGTGGCTAAATGACTGGCTACACACAGTGCAAGTCTGGTTGAGACCAAGTGATCTTAATTGCCTCTGCCTAAAATTCTACCATCTGTGTCCAAGAACTATCCAATATGTTCCTAGTGGTGTGTGCAAGCCCCACATGGAAAGCAAATTAGGAAGAAAAACATGCCTCAGACAGCTTGGTTCCGATAATGAGATATTGACAAAATACAGTGGCATTTCCACGAGGGGTCAGAGGGTTAATTGACAGAGGGGAAGAAGGGGTGTTTACCACATGGCAGCCGAGCAGGAACACCAGATGAGGCAGGTGTGCTGCAGGTAAAACCCCCTCACAGGTCGGGCTCCCAAGCAATGCTCACCTTGAGCTGCCAAGACCTGCAAGCCGCAGAAGGCCTGATGCTAGCAATGCGGGACCCCGGGTGAAGCTGTGCACACCGACGTTCCCACTCGCCAGAGAGGTCTGAAGGTGGGCAGACCCTGGAGCTCGATGTGCGAGGGGAAGCACTTCAGGCTCCCCCAGCTGCTGGGGGTGCTCAGCCAGCTGTCCCCAGACGAGTAAACCACGGGCAGCCACCAAGCCCCCAGGGCAGGAAGCCCCACGGCCCAGCGTCGGCTGGGGGAAGGCGCTGTGGTGGTCACCTGAAGCCAGGCTACGGTCCTGCCACAAGCCACTCCACCTCGCTCCTCACTCCCTATCACTGCCAGCAGGGCTTCCCCTCACCCCCTCCTCCCCCATATTTCCTCTCACCCCCTCCCCCCGATATAACTCCATAGCCTCCCCCCCCACTGCCCTGGGCTTTCCTCTCCGACCCACGTTCGTTCTCTCGCGTGTCCGCGCAGGCGGGTGATTCCCTTCCCTCCTCTCTCCCTGCTGCCATCCCCACATCCTCCGGGCTCCAGCCGCTGCCAGCGCTCGGTGCCCGGCCGGGGCGGCGAGAGCCCCGGGGCGTGAGGCGCGAAGGGGAGGAGGAGCGGCCGGGCGGGGGAAGGTGGGTGGGGGGAAGGCGGCTCCGCACACCCAAGATGGCGGCGGTGGAGCTGGAGTGGGTGCCCGAGACGCTGTATAACACGGCGATCTCGGCCGTGGTGGACAGCTACGGGCGGGCCCGGCGCCGGGACATCCGCTCGCTGCCCGAGAACATCCAGTTCGACGTCTACTACAAGGTACGGGGAGGCGGTGGGGGGCCGAGGAAGGCTAGGCTCGGCCCGGCCGGGCCTGGGGCAGATGGAAGGAGAAGCGGGCCAGCGGAGGAGAAGGGAGGGAAGGTCTGTGCCTGGCCTGCCCCAGGCCTCTCCCCGGGGGACTCCAGGGCTGACCGGGGACACGGCTTCGCCTCTCCAGCGGCTCTGCTGGGCCGCCGGTACAGAATAGGGCCCGAAGGACGGTTTGGGGGAGCGAGGGCCTGTGTGGGGCCGCGGCTGAAGGAGAGGAGGCTGCGGGGGGAGGCGGGGGCCGGTCCGGGGGCCTGCGGCTTCCCCTGCTGGGTTCGTGGGCGCCTGGCCGGCGGGAGGGGCCTGGGGGCTGCGCGGAGGGAGGCTGCGGGAGCGCCGCTGCGGGGGGACACGGAGAAGGGGCCTGCCCTCGGGGGCCGTGGGGAGAGGGCCCGCAGGTGGGGGGAGATGCCATCCTCTCCGTGGTTGGAGGTGGAGAAGGGGTCCGGGCAAGACGAGCCCAAGCCATCTGTGTTACAATACAGTTTTTCCTTTTATTTTTTTTCCCCCTCCCCCCCACTTTTTTATTTTTCCTAACGTATTGGAGAGGGTGATGCCACAGTGGTAGCTTGCTATGCTTCTGTATCACCTTTAATGATCTGGTAGGAACCAGATGAAAAGATTTGAGACTACTTTAACGATATAGTTTATTAGCTTTAAATTATTCCTTCATGAAAGAGCTGCTTCTCATTCAGCTCTAAACTATCCGGAGTTAAAGGTACACTGAGATGGTCCATTAATTTCTATTGTCCACTAAAAGGCTTTCCATCCATAGCCAGGAAGGGCTGGAAATGAGCTTTCTTCAGGAGAGAAGCAATGTATTAAAAAAAAAAGCTAAGGTGGGGAGTAAGACTTCTTTCCTCTGGCAATAAATTTCTGCAAATTCAAGATGTGCTAAATGAAGTCATTCTTCAGACAAACCTTTATGAACCAAGGGTAGTGGCCCATCACGTGTATATAGAGTAGTAGTGTAGTAAGGAAAGCTGATCTCCACTGGAGATGGTGAAATTGTTCATGCAGCGTTACAACAGACATGTGCATGGGCTGTATATTGGCTATTACTGGTCTGCCTTTTGTGCTGAGAAACCTGGAAACCCCTTTCTACCACCACCCATGAGCATACCCACAGATAATGGTGTGGCTGACATACTGCAATCATCAGATAAGGACTAAAGATACAGAACTGACAATGTGGAAAACTATTTCAGGGGTTATTTTGGTAGCATGGCTGTTGACAAACTTCCCTGCCATTGCTTGTCTTGATGTTAATTCAGATAAAAAGATGGTGCTCTGTGGCTTTTAAAAGCCATAGAAACACCACCTCCTTTTGATGACAGAAAGATCCAAGGATATATTATTCCCAGATTGTTTAAAAGCTGATCTGTAGGTGAGCTTAATGGATCCTTGACTTATTGTCCTTTTATTAGCACTCTTCAGTGGTTGCACTGGATTGGATTCATATGGAATTGTTCCATGATAAAAAGAGAAGCAGCAGTATATCTAAGCTCTAAAAAGAGCCTTCATAATCTGTTCTGCTTGTGCACATTGGTGCATTGTCTTGTAGGGCAGATGATAAAAACCGTGCTACATACTTGTCTGTTTCTGTTGTGCTAATTACTGGCCACTGCAGCTTCTGTTAATGACAGTAATTTGTGTTGCTTTTCCTATCATTTCTGTGTTTTCCAACAGGACAGTCTTGGATAGAGTGGAGTGTGTAAGGTGTACCTACGTTCCTCTTAGGAATTTGCATCTATGAGATGTCCACATACAGAATAAATAAAACCACCCAGTGCAGCGAGTGCTTGGACACTGCTGCCAAGGGTGGGCAAGTCCTTCATGTCTTCAGTGGTTTTCTGTGTAGGAGAACTTACCCTTTCTATGTCACATTCAAAGTAGCTTATACTTAAGTGTAACTAAAACCTTGGAAGTGAGGAAGTCCTCAGTCCTTCCTTAAATGATGCTTTATCTGCAGAGGCGTCTGCCTGCGGTGTGTGCCTCAACGCCTAACTCACATTCCAAACCTTTCAGAGCAGTGTTTCTGTTTTTCTATGCACCTATACAATGCTTTGTAACTGGTTCTTGTTTTCTGTGTTTGGATAGCTACAGCAATGTGACATGGCTGAGGCAGGTTAGAATGAGGACAGCATCACACCTATGGACACTCATCTCATCTTGTCTGTGGTGCTTGTTTCACTCTTTTGGTTCTGGATAGAATTATTCTCAGGATCACCTGTATGTTAAAAACCATTCCAGGTTGGTGAGTTATGTTCAGTACATCCTGCTTATCGAGTTCTTTAAAGCAGAAGTAGAATTTCCAAAGTTAGTAAGAGTCTTTAAAGAAAGACAAACCAGAAGACTTCAGTCTCAGCTCTCACTACATGGTGGTGGTTGCTGCTGTGTTGAAGGGGTGTTGTTAGTATCATATCGAGTAGTACTTACTCTTTAAAGACAGCTCAGGAAAAGTGGAGTGTAATTGAGGATTTACATGAATAGGCTTGCCTTTACACCTTGAAAAAGATCAAGAATCACCTTCCTTCTTTCTGCAGTTACTAAAAGGAATAAAAGGATTTCCAGTCTTCCACATCTAACTTGTAAGTGGTGGTTTGTTACCCAGGTTTACTCATGGTTTGTGATGCTGGAGAAACTGCCACTGATTTTCTGGAAAATAAAAGGTAGCATCAGTCAGATTTTATTTCAATGCACAGATTATTAAAAGTCTGTAGTCATGCAGCACTTTTTTATCATTGCTATGAACACCTGAACTTAACATTTACTGACCTGTTCACGTTGATGATGATGATACAGTACTATGAGAGCAGCAGAGATAGTCACTGTGCTCTTAAGAGGTAGGCAAATGCCTGCAGAATGTCTTGGTCTTTGTTTTTTCTCAAGGTACCCTCTACTCCTGTGCTTGTCTCTATTGTCATTATAGATTGCCTTTATTTTCCATTCCTTAACAAATCCAATTACTTGTAATTCTGCATATTCCAGAATGCTTAACTTCTAGGACAGGCTTTACAAACCTCTGCATTTTCAATTACCAAACCTGGGGTAGTTGTAGAATGTTCTTTGTTGTGGAGCTCAGTAAGAAATGGGTTCTGCTGCAAGGTGACAGGAGTAGGCAGGTTCCTATTACTAAACATTTAGCTTTCTTTAGCATTCCCCAACAATGACTAAAGCTTAAAAAAAGGCAATATCAAATAATCATGACTGCAGTAAAACAACAAACTGGTGCTGGTTGAGCAGGGTGTTACTGGAAGTACTTCAAGCAACATTTGACTTCTCCTTGCAACCATTAGCAAAATAATAGTGGCAGAGCAAAATGCTTGGAAGGATATCCTGGAAATTCTCAGGCCTGTGTTTGTGCTTAAAAGTATTTAAAAGTCTTACTAATCACAGCTGTATTTTGAAGAGTTTAATAACAAATAGTGGTACAAGTAACACCTGTATCTGAGGGGGAAAACATAAATGTCCAAGCGTATCATGTTTTGTTTCCTTTGTCTCTTTGCCAGCTCTGTGTGTATCCTGGTGGTGTTTCCTAGTAAAACTAGTTAGGTTCTCTTCCTTGTGTTTGCTATTTGTGGGGCTTGAAGAGAGAGAGAGAGAGAGTATTTAGTTTTTAGAAGCCAAAGAAAGAAATAGGCTGGTTGTCACCTAAAACAGGACATGCCTGACAGGTAGGCAGCTTTGGAGTTGTTGTAAATGCCAAAATTCTGCATGAAAAAGTAGGTTACAGCTGGAATAAACAAAGTCCTCAAAAAAAAAAGGGGGGGGGGGGCACAAAGTGAGGAAAATGAAATTATCTTTTTGTAGTTTGCTGAGGAAAAGTTAGCATTTTGAGAGAGGGAATTGATATAACAGGAAGAAGTCTGCTGACTGCTCAGTAAATGTCATCGACAGAATTCAGTTCTTCCTTCTTGCCTGAGCTCTGTGTTCTGCTATGTGCAGTCGCTTCATCTCTTTGGGCTTCATGGTGCTTCTGAGGAGATGCTGCTCCATGAGGTTGTGTTTTCTGTCCCAGGTGTTTGGTGCAGGTAGGCACTAGCAGGCCAGCCAAGGACTCATGTTGGCTAATATGGAACTCCAGGGTTTGTTGTACTTTTGGCTTTTCCAGGTTATGTGCTTTGCTTTTTTTACATTGATTTTTCTTGAAAATCATTTGGGCCTAATGTTCTTAGAATGTTTCCTGATGAGATCATTAACCACAAGAACAATAGATTACATGAATTCTGTGTAGCTAGTGCACATCTGTAACCTCTAGCAATGGCACTGTGCTGGCTTGTTTTCCGTTGCATTTTTGGGGCAAAATCCAAATGGTTTTTTCTGCTTTGATAGATAAAGCTTCTGAAATGCTCCTACCTTGATGTGAGTCAAAATACCTGATTTTGAGTTTAGATCCTGATAGCTCCAGCTTCTCTAATGATGAGTGTAGCTGCAGGAGTGTCTCCTCACTGTATCCTGCTGATCCAGAAAAGAGCAGGCATGGCTCATAAAAGCTCTTGTATCACTTCTAGGCATTTTTCGAAGCAAACAAACCAGGAATTTGCTGACTGATCACAACAAGCAATAAAATCTCCATTCTCTGCATTGCAGTGGAAATTGGCTTTACTGATGAGGAATCATTATAAGCATAATTTCTATAAAGTGGAATAAAACTGGCTTGTCCCAAGGCTTCAGTCTCATGGGTGTTTGAGGAGAGGGAGGGTGAGAAGCTGAAATGAGGTGGAACAGTGCTGCTTTGGTTTTGAGGTTTTCTGACCAGAGGAGTACAAACAAGGTCATAAGCAGTGTGGGAGAGAGGCAAAAAATCCCTGAGCAATTGGGCCATATTTTGTAAGACTTCTGCTGTGGCTGATCAGTGTGACCACACAAAGGCTTCATTACATTCATGCTGCTGTATTTTGGGGGGGCAGAAATGGTATGAATGTTGGGAACCTGTCATGATTTCTGCATGTGTGCCCACACACGTACAAGCGTTCCGATCATCTGGCTGGGCCTCCGGAGTGGTGTCTGCAGCTGGGCTTCACCAAATGCTGCTTGAATGAAATTGTATCCTTGTATCACCTTTTTGAATTAAAGCCTCACAGTTCCAGAGAATCATCACTTCATGAGCTTGTTCCAATTATCATTGCTTTGTACTTTAACACATGCCTCATTTTGTAGTCTAAATTTAGATTAGAACTGAGCCTTCTTTCCCTGTAATGCCTTTACTCATTTGAAACTTGTCTTTTCTTGCCTTCTTCTGACTTGTTTGCTGGTTCTTGAACCTTTATGGCACATATTTTCTCATCCTGATATGTTCTAACCTCACTTTTTTTCAGTGACCTCATCATGGACTACAACGCTTAAAACTTATCATAATTCAGATGATGAGGTCACATCATGAACAGAGGGGTTCAGCTCCTTTGGAGACAATGATTCATATAGCACTTCAGTTGGTAGTGCATTGGACCCTTAATGGGAAGGTCGTGAGTTCAAGCCTGCACTGGGCAGTAGTGTCCTTCCTACTCTAGTCATGAGGTCTGTGGTGACATCACAGGTTGGACTCAATGATCTTTGAGGTCTCTTCCAACCTTAGGAATACTGAAATCAGAATGTGTCTAGCAGACTGAGGAAGGTTCTGACCCCCTCTGCTCTGCCCTAGTGAGACCTCACCTGGAATATCTGCATCCAGTTCTGGGCTCTCCAGTTCAAGAGGGACATGGATCTGTTTGAGAATACTGAAATAATTTCCTTTTTACTGGTTTAACTTCCAACTGGGTTTCCCTGCATACTGCTATGGAGACCCATACGTGTGCATGACTTTAAAGCTCAGATTTGCATCCCTTGTGCTGAACTCTCTAGACATGAAGCAGAAAGCTTTGCTGATCTGGTACAGGAAGTAGAGCGAGTGGGAAGGCGTGGAGAAATGTGCTGTGTGTGAAAGCAGTAGGCTGCAAAAGCTGTCTCTGAAGTTAGGCTTGTTCAGTAAGGTTGGGGATTTTTCTTGCTTGTTTATTTGGTTGAGGTTCATAAAGATCAGCTAGTAATAGGCAGAGTGCTATCACAGAAGAGCTGTAAAGTTTGCTGCTTCATGCCCTAAACAATAGCCACTAGAACTAGCACTTGTCCAGAGGCTGTGTAGGTGGTTTTGAAATAGATTGAAAAGAATCAAATGTACTTAGAAAATAATCTGTTAGAAATATAAGCCCAGTTCCCCCCCTCCCTGTCTATAATGAGTCATTTGTCCACAGATTGATTCAGGGCACTGGTGAAAAGAAACTTTTTCCTTCCTTATTCAGCAGGGAAGGGAGCTTGTGGTTGCAGCCAAACTTCTTTCTCCCAAATTCTGCTGATGGTTGATTAAGTAGAGAGTCCTTCCCAAATTTGGCACAGTACCCCACATTACACTACTAGACATTATTAAACACGCTGGGGAGCTCCTTGGAATTCCTTCTATCTTTAATTCTTACTCCAATATCCATATGAATTTTTCAGTCCTCTTCCAAACTGGAGCAATAGGAGCATAGTTTTTGGATTGCGTGTGATGCACTTCCTCTTCTGCAAGGTCATTTTACAACTGGTTGATCTCCAGCTGCTTTGGGAGAAAAAAACAACTTTTATTTTTCCTAAACCTAATGAAAAAAATCACAAATGTTTTTTCTCTTGTGCTTGTACACAGTGGTGCAAGTATTGGATAACTTTTTCTCGTGTCTTATGGCTTGGCTCTTGCTAGTGGCTGAACAGATCTTTGTCTTTATTTTCAGGGCTTTGCTAGGAAGCAGTTAGAGCTCAGCTTAATCTGTCCAGAGAGAGGTTTAGGCTGGATGTTAGGAAAAAGTTCTACACAGAGAGAGTGATTGCCCATTGGAATGGGCTGCCTGGGGAGGTGGTGGAGTCACCATCACTGGAGGTGTTCAGGAGGAGACTTGATGGGGTGCTTGGTGCCATGGGTTAGTTGTTCAGGTGGCTTGGATTGGTTGATGGGTTGGACACGATGATCTTGAAGGTCTCTTCCAACCTGGTTTATTCTATCTAATTCTATTCTAAAATGGACAAGAACCTGCATGTGTATGATGAAATAATAATAGCTGAGTTACAAGTTAATGTTATTAATGTGTTTAATTTGGGGCAGCTTTTGACTGTGTAGGTAGATGTGTTAGGAGTTAAATCTGAAGAGCTAGATGCCGAAGGAGGATCACGGTGGTTTTCTCACAGCTATGCAAAGCAGTTCAGTTGTGCATGTGTGTAATAACATGCTCATATACTAAATGTGTGCCTTGGGTCCTGTCTTCAGTGCAGAATTAACATGTCAGTTGGAAGTCATATTGCAGGCTTTTATTCCTGTTTCCATAGGTAAAAGAAATCTCTGTTAAGCTCCAAATAGCTTCTGTTTATAAGACATTTTATTCTGCAGAGCAGTTCTCCAGCAGTCCAAGTCTGCTGTTCCTGTCAGAGCATGTTTTTCCTGAATCACTATATTGTTTTGACTTTTTTTCTGGTGTTATGTAGCAAGGCTTGTGGTGAGGAATTTTTGTGTCTCTGGAGCTTTAACAGGAGAAACATTTCTTCAGTGCTTGCAACTGCTTCTCAATGGACAAATGAGTGTTACAGAATCCCCTGGAATTGCTTCACAGTTTGACGTATGCTCACTATTTCCATGTCAGATTTGGGTTGAAATTATTGCTGCAGCAGTTACAAGTTTCAAGAGGCTTCAAGCTGAGCTAGCTCCTCAAAAATGCTTGCCAGCCTGTCCAGGGAGGGGCTGAAGAGTGCAGTAAATGTCCCAAGGATACTGTATCTCTGGTTATACCAGCTAGAAAGAGGTTGGGGGATGTTTTGCATTCCAGGATGATGCAGGTGTTAACCTGTGAATTGGGATAAGAGGTGTGCAGATAGCAGGCTTAGAGCTTTGGGCTGTAAGCCAAATTTGACTTGTGCCTGCAATAATTGATGTATCAGAATTGAGGCTGTAGTTAGGGACTTCCCCCTCCCTCCTGCCCAGTGAGGGCACTGAAGAATCCCCTGTAACAGTGGGTGTGTAACAAGATGTGTTTATGTAACCTCATAAATACATTGATTGTTAAAAGCTCCCACTGCCAGTGGTATTTAGTAAATTAGTATCAGGTTATGCTCTGAGATTTGTAGTTAGCACACTGCAAGAGGAAATGAGGAGGTACTTGATTGAAAGCCCAGTTGTTAAACATGTGATACTACTTGTGATTGCCTGAAATCCTGGCAAAACAGCCTGAGGATGTGTCTTAGTTTCTTCCAGAAGTGATCTCAGCACTTGTTAGTAAGATGTCCACCTTCAGTTTTGGGCATGGAATACAAGGCAAGAATTTTTTGCCTTTTTTTTTTTCTTTTTATGGCAGAAAATAGGTTTTAGGGTTTGGAGAACAGTTACCATAAGGCAGCTGTGCTGAAGGAAATGAGAACACTTAAGCATGACTGTAGTTTTTAAATACAGCAGACTGGATGTTCTTTTGCTGCCAGAGAGAATATAGCTTCAGAAGAAACTGATCCCTTTGAAGCACAGGGACACAGCACTGGTTTATGTGAGGAGTAACTTTGCATGCAGGCTTGCACTAGTTTTTAAGAGAGTTCCCCTTTTATGTTTTTTAATCCTCCCAGCAAAAATAGATGACTGAAAGGAAAACATTCATTGCTGGCAATTGACATTATTAGGTCAAAGTATTTTTTTTTTTATGAAGTGGCTTTTTCTTTTCTCTTTCCTTTTTGTAGGTTCTGTTGTTAAAATCATGAATTTGCTGTGCTGTAGAATTGCTCTCATGTGCTTTGATAAGAGGAGTTAACCAAAACTAAACCTCTGGCTGGAGGACGTGTTCTCGCATGCTGGGTGTTGAGTACAGTTTCATCTGTCTCCAGTGTTAGTGGAGAAAAAGGTGAACCAGGCTTGAGGTGCTTATCAATTACAAAGGTTTTTAAAGTAATTCTCCAAACTGAGGAGTATTTACATTTCCACTCAATTTGTAATTGAGCAGCTCTAAATAAGGTGTTCTCTCGGCCTTAATTTTCCTTAAGTAAAGGTAGCTTCACTCCTCGTGTCAGAGCTCCTCATAGCTGTAAAACCTGCTCAGACTGCGTGGAGAGTCTTGCTCTAGGTATGAACATGCTCATTCTGGACAGTGTTTGCTTGAATGTCTTACTGTATGGACTAAACATGGGGTGTTCAGAGTGCAGCACAGCAGTGCTTTACCTGTGTGCTCATGAAACTTGAGTGTATAATCTGGTTTGTGACTACCAGCAATTTTCTGATCCCTGCAGCGCATGGCAAGGGTACTGCAGAACAACAAATGCATCTTAAATGGCCTGTGAGACATCAGCCACTGGCTTTTTCCTTTTTCCCCATTAATTTAGTGCCTCACAGAATTATTGAAATGCAAAAGGGGGGTATGTGGGTTTGTCTTCCTTCTGGAACACCTGAAATAATACATGGCTGTATTGGAACAGCCCTGTGTGATCCTGTGCTGTGCCTCTTGCAGAGGCTGGTGATGGTCACTATGGCAAGGGTGTGGTGCTACTTCCTTAGGTTACTTGTTTCAGTCATTTTTTGGTTCAGGAATTTCCAGTCATCAGAAATTAATGTCCCACCATGGATTTTTCTGCCATAGATTTCTACAGTCCCTTTTGTAGCTATGTAAATTCTTAGTATTTAGAGCATGATGTGGCAGGTAGTTCTGCTGCTTAACCATGCATTGCATGAAGAACTGTCTCCATGGCTGGGGTTTTATGAACAGATCAACTGATGTGTTGGCTTATCTACAGACACAAACCACTTTGGACATAAAACTCAGCATTGCTTTTAACAAATGCATGAGCAGACTCACTGGAATTTTCCCTTTTACTCCCATTTTTTCCCATTAGCTCAGATATTAATGGGGCCAGGGCTCATGCCTGGCTTTAGCTCTGTCACAGGTGGGTTTGGACTTTATTCATACATCAAAAAATCTGCTTCAGCTGCTCTATGCTGGATGGTCTCAAAGAAGCTGTTAATTGTTTTACTCTCTTTTTTATCAGAAGTGTTTGGTTCTGTCTTGGCTCTTTAGCTGAGGTGTTGCAGTGTTTTATGATGCAGGTGGATGTAGTAGATACTTGGAAATACAGTGGTAGATAAAACCAGCTTGAAAGCACCTGTGGAGCTCTCAGAGCTTGTCTGCTCTGGTTTTAGATGCCAAAGTTGTGCTGCTGCATGAAGAGAATGAAACTTAACTTGTTAACCTGTTGTACTTCAACACTTGGAAGTCTAGATTTCATCATAAGTCATCCTCACTGTGAAGCTGAATTTCCCAGAAGAATTCAGTCTGAAATCTTTCAAACTCCCTTCTCTTTTCCTTTCAGCTTTACCAACAGGGCCGCTTATGCCAGCTGGGTAGTGAATTTTGTGAACTAGAAGTTTTTGCCAAGGTGCTACGAGCTTTAGATAAAAGGTAAGTGTCTTCATGTCGTGATAATGCTCAGTGCCCTGCCAGTCCCTGGCCACAGCACTCCTGTGTCTGTCAAAGCTCGAGTGGAAGGCTTATCAAGCTGATAGGATTGTCCCAGTTTAAAGAGGTTTTTCTGCCATAAAGTACTCCAGCTTGTGGTGTTGTGCTCAAAACTTGACTCTTCTAGATCAGATTCTTTGTAAGCAGAATAAGTTTGGAGTCTTTGGACATAGCTCCCTCCCATTGTTTGTGTGTCTGTGATGTTGATGCTTTCGTCAGTGCTCATTTATCTGCAGTTTCTGTGGGAGTTGTGGAGTGAGGGTGGATTTGAGGCTTCTCCTCTCTAAGTTTTAGCTGAAAATGTTGTTTTCCAGTATTAATATTGTGTGGGTAGCTCATGTTTTGCTTAGAGTGGAGACTGTCCTTGTAAAGAACGTGGTGTGTGCTTGCTTTGTTGGCTAACCCAGCAACTGTCATCCATTAGCCCTGAGATTGTCAACTGTGCTTGAATTCATCTGGGTTTGCTTTGAGAGAGGCTTGGAGTTAGTTCTCTGAATCACTCCTCATTTGAGTTGATGGCACTCAAGACCCAACTGGCTGCAGTGTTTAAAAAAACTTCATATGCAATCAAATTCTCTTTTTCTTTTGTTTCAGACATCTGCTTCATCATTGTTTCCAGGCCTTGATGGACCATGGAGTAAAAGTTGCTTCCGTGCTGGCCTATTCCTTCAGCAGACGGTGCTCCTACATTGCAGAGTCAGATGCTGCTGTGAAAGAAAAAGCAATCCAGATTGGGTTTGTTTTAGGTAACTGGTGATGATAGACTGTTTCAAGTATGATCCTTTCCTTCAGGCAAGCTTCACTTAAGCTGATGTTGATTGTTTTTTCATGTGATTCCTTTTTAAAGGACACTTGTGGGTTTGGAATGCATTTTTTAGACAACTAGTTGATTTCTTAGGAAAAATACATGTGATTTTAATATCTGAGAATATATGGCCTTCTCTTTGCTACTTTACATGGTTTGGATTAAACCTGTATTTACTCCTGTGATGCTTGACATTAAGGCCTCACATAATTTTGGTATTGGTAAGTATTTAAGACCAGACAACTGCAGGAAAGCTAACTGAAACCAACCAAAAAGTCACCCTCAAGTGAAGGAGACTTCTCCTTCACCCTTTACAATTCAGGATTGGATGGATTTAACCTTGACAGCTCTAAGCAGTTCTTTGAACTAAATAGTCTCTTACAAGACCTGAGCACACCCTTTTTCTCCTAAAAAGCTGGTTTGCTCTTCAAATTTGTTTATTCTTGATTTTGTTTTGTTTTTTTCCCCAGGAGGTTTCCTATCAGATGCAGGCTGGTACAGTGATGCAGAGAAGGTGTTTCTTTCCTGCCTTCAGTTATGCACCCTTCATGATGAAATCCTTCACTGGTTTCGTGCCGTAGAATGTTGTGTAAGGTGAGCTCACCTTTAATTCCTGTATGTCTTGCTGTGAAATCCCCAGTAATCACAGTGCTACCAACTGCCTTGGAGCTGTCAGGAGTCAGATGCTCCCTTTAGTATTTCACTGCACTGAAATGCTTCCCTGGGTAGAGCTACAGATCAGAAGGTGCTTGTTTTACACTGATACCCTGGGGTTTCAACTGGGAAACTGGCAGCACAGTTCAGTGGGGGGGAAAAATAAAGATCACTTTGCCTGTCTGCAGAGTATGTTGTGGTTAACAGTAAGAGTGGGCCAGCACCTTGGTTTTTTGCAATGAATGTCAGATGTTGGTGCTCACTGAGGCTATATTTACTACAGGAAGAATTTTCCAAATCCAAACACAAATGATACAAATAGAGCTAAGCAAAACCAACAGGAAAACACACTTTTCCTGCTTCCAGGTCCAGTGAGTTCTCTTGCTCCATGCTGAGCAACCTAACTGTGATGAGGTAAATATTTCAGTATGTCCAATTCTTGCAGATGCCTTCAGACACAACTTGGACATTAGGAAAAGAATTTTGCTTTCAGGAGGCGCTGGGGGTTTGTACCTGTGTTGGGGCCTGTACCTGTGTTGGGCCTCTGCTGGGATATTCAGATTCAATTCACCAGAGGCCTCATATTCTCACTGTTAATTTTCTTAGGTGTAGTTAGATGTGTCACACCAGTGCAGACTGCAGCAAGCAGGCAGGTTTGGTAACACCACCTGCGAGCTGCAGGTAGGACTTGAATACCTAAATTAGGATTCCATTACGGATTCTGAGCTGCTGTAAGGAACAACAAAGTCTGTTCTGTATTTATCTGTATAAGGCAGAACTTATTTTGGAAAACTGCTCCCAAAAGACCCTGCATCTTGTTTTTATGGTTGGACAAACAGGAGGAATAAGTGGGCTCTGCCAGTAACTGGTTACTTCACGTGCCAGCCAGAGGCCATGGCAATGCCGCTGCTTGGCCTTGTCCTGCCCTGCCAGCTCCCGCGGGCTTTTGTTCCAGAGTGGGTGCCAGGAGAAGACTTGGCACATGCACACACCTTCCTAGAACTGGGGAATGATGGATATAGCACCACTCTTGTAGTGCTTGGGCCTTTGCCTTCTAATTAGTCTAAAAAAAGTTGCCCAGTTATATCAGGCTGTTTGGCAAGCTGGAGAAGTTGCCTTAAAAATAAACTCCCTCTTTCTCCAAAGAGAAAAAGAAAAGCAAGTGAATAGGTGTGGGGGGAAGGTAACTCTGGACTACAGCCCTTGCAGTTGGGAAAAGGAGATTGTAATTCTGTGCTAGGAAAAACCATTCTGTGATAGGATGAACTCTCCTGAATTGGAGATGCTAACTGTGTTTGGGCAGAGACAGGCATTGTGACGAAAGCTGATGGCCTGCGCTTAAGTCCCTCTGGGCAGTGGTGTGAATGTGGTGAGACACCACTTTGGGCATCTCTCAGACAATCCACAGCATCATTGGCTTGGAAATGTGTGAAAAAAGGAAGAATTTTAAATGCTTTCAGAAGTGCTTCTGTAAAATCTAACCACTTTATTGTGAGAGAGAGCAGCAACTCTGCTCAGCTTCCAAGTCATGAGGCAGTAAGATAAACTTTTTGTTGTTACCACCTAATCCCTGCTGCAGAATCTCTTGTTATTACCACTGTGATCAGAGTGGACTTTTAAGAGAACAACATTTAAATCCAGGGTTTGAAAATATGACACTAGAAGAGTGGCTGCTGTGATTCTAAAAGCTCCCAAGTCCAATCTCTGGAAGTTTAATGCATTGCATTAATAATAGAAAGCAGTTTGAAAACGTGCCAAGTCTGGGGTTATTTAGGCATGATTTGGTGTGTGTTTCTACTAGCAGTAGTAAATTATAAGAAGAAATTGAGAAAATGTGAACATTTGAGTCTCCTACAAGCTTGTGTGCTACTCTCCTGCATGTGTTAAGCTCCTTTTGGTTTGTTTCCTCTCATTACTGTGTGTTAAACAAGAAGTCACAAACACATCATGCAAATGTCTGGTCCTCTCACTTGGCTGTTTCATGTTTCCCTGGTTCTTAAGTGTGTTGTGATGCTTTTAGAGTTCCTAAGCTGCTGTGTAACAGTTGTGTGTATGCTCAGAGAAAGATTTTTGTTGGGGGGGCAGCAGGCTCTTCCCCAAAAGCTATTACTGCAGACATCAAAGAAGATTCATAGCTATTAGCATAAATGTCCTACGGCGTTTTTTCTTCCTCTTGCCTTTATCTTCTGAAATTCCTTTGGATTAATAAAGGATTTCTTGTTATTCAAAAGTGGATCACATAAACTCCACTTATCCTGGAGGATTGGGTTAGGTTTAGCTTGGCTGTCTTGGTTGATTTGTGTGTTTGCAGACACTATCACTGAAGCATCCAGATACTGGATATTATCTTGCCCGGGCGCTTATCTAAATTGCAGCACTATCCCTGCTGGCTTATACCATTACATGGGATTTGGACTTTGTGGTTTTGATGTTGTAAAGAAGCTCCCAGTTGAATGGTGCAGGCAAAATAGCTTCCCTCTTTAGGGAAGCTGTGATTGTGTAATTTGAACTCTCTAGTTTCCTTCAAATTCCTGTTTCTTGTTGCTTGAATCTTAGCTAGTTTGCTGCTGCCCAAGAATACAGTGCACTTGCACTTCTCAGACCTTGTGTAAGGAAAAATGTGGCTGTTGTGGGTTTTTTCTGTCTGTTCTTGAGCCATGCTGCTGTGTTTCTCATTGGAAAGCTGGTGTTTGTTTATGTAGCTTCTTTCAGGAGGTTTTGGAAGGTCTTTTCTTTTGATCATCTCTTTGCGTGGCTAATAGACATTTGCTGTGTGCTGGTCTGCTGTTGCCTTCTTGTGAGAATGTGAATTTGGTTCCTTTGTGTTCCATGACACATTTCAATAGGAAAGTGTGGGAAGAGACCATGTTAAAGGCAGGCTGAATTTATAGGGCAAGCTTAGATGTGTTGCTTTGCTGGTACAGGAGGCATGACTACAGTAATTTAATTCTCAGAATAAACAGTAATAGGAATTAGAGAGGAGAAACATTTGATCACAGACCTCACTGTTCTTTCTGCCCCCCTTAACAGCTCATGGGAAGATCTAGAATAATCTATCATGAAAGGTACCAAATGCTGTACCCACACACCAGCTCCCAGTTTGAGTTGTAGCCTCTTTGCCATACAGCATTTCCTTCTGCTCCACTTCACTTCAGTTGTTTCTCTTCCTCTGTCAGTTGTCCTCCTGATTCATAAAGGCTTGCCTGGTGTTTTTCAGTCTCTTACTCATTGTCTAATAACAGATTTCCAGGAGGGACAATGGAGGTTAATTTACCAAAATTTCCTGAGCTCCATGGCAGACATTTGCAGCAGAGAAGGACCAGCTGGCTCTTCTTAGCCTGCATGGCTGGGAATGCAGTTCTGCCCTTCAGGCTTGGAATATGATAACACACTGTTCTAATGTATCTCTTTAAAGTAAATAAGCATCAGCCTACACCAACAAAAACCATCCCTTACTTCAGTTTTAAACAGATGCCAGAAGCTGAAGTTGTTTCTTCTCTGGAGAAACAGGAGTATGCTTCAGTAGTGCTGTGGTTTATTGCCTGCATTTGGCTGGTGTTTGATGAAGCTTCTGTTAATCCTTCAAGGGAAAAGCAGTGGGCTGGGAATGGGGCAGGATCAGGGGAGAGGGGTTTTAGAGTTGCTGTAAAGTGGGTCAACAAAGGAGTCTTCTCTGGTGCTGCTGAGTCAGGGCTGGATATTGTGTCAAATGGATGTGATTGAACCTCTTATGAAGACACCCCCCAAAACAAAAAAACAAAGCCATTTTTGAAGCACTGTGCTGCTTGAGGGAAAAGTGCAGACTGATGAAAATGAGCTGTGTCTGGACTGACTTGGGGTCTGTTTCAGTTTAACATACTTTGGAGAGGAGGTAGAAGGGATTTAATAACTGTGTTACAGAGTTTGGAAACGGAATTCCAGCAGTGTGGGGAACACTGGACTTTCTGAGAAGTAAAGCACCAAGTGGTTCAGTAAAACACCAAAGTGCTTCAAGCACTGGCTGTGCAAAACTGCAGCAATGTGTAAAACTGCTTGACCTCTCCAGCAGTGCAAAAGGCAAAGCATGGAGCACTGAAACAATGCTTTGTAAATAACTGTACTGTGTTACTGAACTAGGAGAGGGGAGTTTTGCTGGGGTGACAGCTCTGTGCTGCTCCAAATTGTGCAACACCAAATTGTAGATCCCTGCTGTTTAACCTGAAGAAGAGGCTGAGAGGAGACCTTATTGCTCCCTACAGCTGCCTGAAAGGAGGTTGGAGTGAGGCTGATGTTGGCGGCTTCCCCCAAGTAACTAACAACAGGGCAAGAGGTAATGGCCTCAGGCTCTGCCTGGGAAGGCTTAGGTTGGAGATCAGGAAAAATTCCTTTCCTGCAGGAGTGGTCAGGCATTGGAACAGGCTGCCCAGGGAGGTGGAGGAGTCACCACCCCTGGAGGTGTTAAAAAAACCCAGAGTGGACATGGCACTTGGGGACATGGTTTAGTGTTCATGGAGGTGTTGGGTAGAAGGTAGAGGTCTTTTACAACCTTAATGATTCTATGATACTAGGAAAAAAATCTTCACAGAAAGGATGGTAAAGCATTGAACAGGTTGTCCAGGGAAGTAGCCAAGCCACCATTCCTGGAGGTGTGTAAAAGAGGTGTAGTGCTGAGGGACACAATTCAATGGTGACCTGGCAGTGCTAGGTGACCACTTGGCCTTATCGTAAAGGTCTCTTCCAGTCAACACAATTGGATGATTCTATTCAGACACCAATGAGATCATCTCTCTACTTCTTCCCAAGGCTGCTGCATGTTCGGAATGGTAACTGTAAATACCACCTGGGAGAAGAGACTTTCAAGCTGGCTCAGTCTTACATGGACAAACTGGCAAAACATGGCCAGCAGGCTAACAAAGCGGCGCTCTACGGCGAGCTGTGCGCTCTGCTCTTTGCCAAGAGCCACTACGATGAGGTGAGTGGCATTTTGGGTTTGGTCTTCCTCAGAAAAGTGGTTATGGAACCTGCTAGGATGTTCCATGGCTGGCTCAGTGTTAGGTTATCTTTCTAGCTGGAGTCCCTGGTCTCTTTTGCTACCTGTGTGGCAGTACCAGAGGATTTACTGACTTCGGTGTGGACTGTTCTAAGTTAATCTACAGGTTCTTAATGATACTTTGCCCAACATGAAGAAATTGTGTGACAGGTAACCAATTCAAGCTGCCAATCTATAAATGAACTGTTATAAAAAGTTCATTTCACTAGGTGAAAAAGACTTGCAGAACATGGGCAATGAATCTTTGCACCTATTCTGTGAAAACCTGTGACTTAACTTTAACCAGAACTGCAGTTGCCTTTTACCTCTTAAGTACACACGAGGAATTACTTAAAGATTATGACTTAAGCCTTTTGGTCTGTAAAAGTCATTGTAATAATGCATGCTTTGGGCTAGTATAAATTATGTACACATTCAGTCTTTGCCTTTTAAAGTCTTGTAAGACTCAGCTGAAGGAGTTGCATTACACAGAGGCATTTCTATACATCTTTTGATGGGTTTTGTTATGGAAATGACCACTTTATTTTGCACAGCCAAGTAATGCTTTTCTTCATGTTGCAAAGTCCCAGGTTGGTTATGTTGGTAACTCTTTGTTCCCTAGGCTTATAAATGGTGTATAGAAGCTATGAAGGAAATCACAGTTGGCCTGCCTGTAAAAGTAGTAGTGGATGTTTTACGACAAGCTTCAAAGGTGAATTGAAAATCTTCTATGTTTCTCTTTTTAACTGAATTGCTACCAAGAATGGGTGAGGGTGGGTATTACCTCCAGAATGTTGGGTAGCTAGGTCCATGTCTTGAGTCTTATGATGTGTTACTTATGTTTAGTTGATCTACCTCATTTTCATATCTGATGGGATTTGAGATTTTCCTTCTTGAAACAGAGATGAGCATCAGGACAAAGTTAAGCTGAGAGCCTTCCATAACCCGAGGGCCTGGTGCCCCACTTGCTTCAGACTGAGCAGAGGACGAGTCCTAGGCTGAAATACAAGTTTGAGTGTTATCTATGGACCAAGAATTACTTCAGTAACCATGATGATATTTGAAAATGAAGGATAGTAGTTAGCACTTTAGCCACTGTCTGGAGGAGATGAGTGCTGAGCATGCACCTTTTCACTGCTTCATTTCATCCTCCTTAGGCTTGTGTCGTGAAACGGGAGTTCAAGAAGGCAGAGCAGCTGATCAAACACGCAGTGTACCTTGCCCGGTGAGTAGCACTCAGAAAAACCTCTCGAAGTGCTGCTTCAGTGGCCTCAGTTTGTAACACAAATCCATTTCCACAGGGAGCACTTTGGAGCCAAGCACCCCAAATACTCTGACACGCTCCTGGACTATGGATTTTACTTGCTTAACGTAGACAATATCTGCCAATCCGTTGCGATCTATCAGGTATGCAGCAGGGCCGAACGGCTGTCTTTCATCCCTTAAATCTTCCTCCTTCAACTCAGTGAATTTGTAGAGATAGAAAATAGCTGATCTGATTACTGTCCTTCAAAACAAACCCCAAGACAAAAATTCCCAAGCACCTCCAGCTGTAGAGATTTGCTTTCTTTTCCCCCCTTCTATATACTTCCCTTCTGTTACACCTACTCTTCCCCTGCCTTTTATACTCCAGTCTGTAGGTATAGGCCTCCAGAATAGCAGAGCCATAAGATGTACTTTTTTTTTCCTCCTACTTTACCACTGAGATCCACCAGGGATTTTTTTCTGTGTTAACCAGGGAAATGTTCTCTTGTAACTCTTTCAGACAGCTCTTGATATCCGGCAGTCAGTATTTGGAGGTAAAAACATACATGTAGCTACAGCTCACGAAGACTTGGCTTATTCTTCTTATGTTCACCAGTACAGCTCTGGAAAATTTGACAATGCACTGTGAGTACAATTATTTGAGTTCTGTAAATGGAGGAAAATGTGCCTAAATGGTGCAAATTTCCCAGTCAGAATTTGAAAAGCTCTGATTGTTGCATGAATGTTCCCACCCTGGATCAGCCAGCTGCTAACTGAAGCCGTCCTTATCTCGGGGCCTTATTGGCACTCTTGCAGATTCCACGCTGAGCGCGCTATTGGCATTATCACTCACATCCTGCCAGAAGATCATCTTCTCTTGGCATCCTCAAAGAGAGTTAAAGGTAGTACCCTGAGCTGTGTTACTGGGACCCTTGGAAATGAGGCATTTAGACAAGTTTATCCTGTTCCTTAGCAGAGGCAATGTCACTTGAGGCTTGTTTTCAAATGGAGGCCACTCTGGCATATTCTTTGTTGGCCTTGATGTGCTCTGCTGACAGGCTTGTCCAACACAACAAAACTGCTGGAAAACTTTACTGGAAGACTTTGGGAGGAGGGAGGAAAAATACAGAATACCAAAATATATTTTGGGAGCTTGGTATCTTCTTGTACCTGTTTGAAAACAGCTTGTAATCAACACAAAGCCTGATGGGATGTCTCCCAAGGTGTCTTGGGTAGATGACTTTCTGCTGCCTTCAGTTAAGATCTCTTTGGAACACAGTAACATAGAGTTTTCTCTCCTCTGCCCAGCACTTATCCTGGAGGAGATTGCAATAGACTGTCACAACAAGGAAACTGAGCAGAGGTTACTTGAAGAAGCTCATGATTTACATCTGTCCTCACTCCAGTTAGCTAAAAAAGCTTTTGGGGAGTTTAATGTACAAACAGCAAAACATTATGGCAACCTTGGAAGACTGTATCAGTCCATGAGAAAGTTTAAGGTAAGATTATAGAGATGCAAAGGTCTTGAATGAAAATCTGCAAGACATCTGTAAGTCTGTCACAGCAAAGATTCACAGTTCATAACAAGTTGGAAAGCTTGTGCTTTTTAATTCATCTCTCCAAAGCTTTGTGCAAAAATCAACCCCTTGGATGCATGCTGCCTTCAGAAACAGGGTGACAGCAGTTTTGACCACAGGAAAAGTGGTGCTCTCTGCTGATCCATTAACAAATTGGGAGAATTGGGGGTTAATTTTGTCTTTCCCACTTTTTGCCTGTTATAAAGCACCACAGACTGTTCAGCTGCTGCATAGTTGTGTTTCTTTAAACCTTCCTTTTTGTCTCATCTTCATGGCATGGTGAGTGTGGTGTCTTACTGACCTCTGAATTTGTTCCTCCCAGGAAGCAGAAGAAATGCACATCAAGGCCATTCAGATTAAGGAGCAGCTTCTAGGTCAAGAAGATTATGAAGTTGCCCTGTCAGTGGGCCATCTAGCTTCCCTCTATAACTATGATATGAATCAATATGAAAATGCTGAGAAGCTTTATTTGAGATCCATAGCAATTGGTAGGTGATTCTTGCACTGTGTGATTTGATCACTGGTTTAATCCTAAACAAAGGCTTCTTTTAAAGTTTGTAGTAAAGAACTCCCCTTGCTGGAAAGGTTCAAGGTCAGACTGGACAGGGCTCTGAGCAGTGTGATATGGTAGAAGGTGTCACTGCCCATGGTAGTAGGGGGTGGAAATAGGTGGTCTTTAAGGACTCTTCCAACCATTCTAAGTTATAGGACTTTCTCTAAGGGCCTGTGGTGATAGGACAAGGAGCAGTGGTTTGGAAGTAGGGTAGGGTAGATTTAGGTTGGACATTAGGAGGAAGCTCTTTACTCTGAGGGTGGTGAGACACTGAAGCAGGTGGCCCGAGGAAGTTGTGGGCACCTCATCCCTGGAAGCTTCTAAGGCCAGGCTGGATGAGGCTTCAAGCAGCCTGGTCTAGCAAGAGGTGTCTCTGCCCATGGCAGGGGAGTTGGAACTGGGTGATGTTTAAGTTCCCTTCCAGCCCAAACCATTCTGCGATTCTACGTTGTTGATAACAAGGACAAGAGAGGTCACATACGAGTGGATCATCTCTTTAATCTTGTTTGCTTTTGGGTTTCTTCCAGGAAAGAAGCTTTTTGGTGAAGGATACAGTGGACTTGAATATGATTACAGAGGTCTCATTAAACTGTACAACTCTGTTGGCAATTATGAGAAGGTTTTTGAATACCACAATATTTTGGCCAACTGGAACCGGTTGCGGGATCGGCAGTACTCCGTCACAGATGCTCTGGAGGACGTAAGCACCAGCTCTCAATCCACTGAGGAAGTGGTCCAGTCTTTTCTGATGTCTCAGAACCTCGATGGACAGAGTAGCTAAGAACTTGGTCAATTAACCAGTTAAGGTTTTTTCCTCCAGGTGTCAGGGGGAAAAGTCATACTGTGAAATCTAAACCATGTAGTTCTCTGGGGGCTGGAATTTGCATTGAAACACTGGTCCAGTCTACTGAAGAGTGCCCATACGGATGAATGTGTGTTAAATCCTCCTCAGCATGTGTCTGGCATGTTTAGTTCGGCTCACATTTTTACCTTGGTATTCCCCCCAAAAAAAAACACCCTTCTTTATTTTTCTTTTTTTCTTCTTTTTTTTTTTTGTGGGGTTTTTTTTTTTCTCCTTCTCTTCTTTCAAAAGAAGCTACTTTGCAGAAAGTCTGCAAGAAAACATTAAATAAAAACTGTTTGAGTTCAAAAGAGTTGCATTCTTATTGTGAATGGAAGGTTTCATCAAGAGCTTTCTTCTGATGCAGAGAAAGGATAAGTGCTGTGCTCTCACAAGGGACGTGAGGAAGGCCTCTCTGCTGTCGACGTTGTAGCCATGCTAATGGTAGATGGCAAGAGGAGGGAGAACAGCCCAGCCTTGGCTGCTGCCTTATGAAGACGCGCGGCAGAAGCGACCGCTTTGGAGAGCAGCGTGCCCTGTGAACCACGACAGGTTGTTAAGCAAGCGACCACCATGTGTTAACATCCTGAACTGGACCAGTGTTCATCTAGAAGTGAGAGAAGATCCAGTAGACCAGCAAGCTTAGTTTGCCTTGCTACCCACCAAGAGTGCTAACGTTCTGCACAGGACCAGGAAAAGCAGAAGCGGACCAGCCTGCTAGAAACAGCTTTTGGACCAGTGGCTTTAATTTAATATTTCTGCCCCTGCATTCACTTTTACAGTAGAAATCTTTCATTTAGATGTATGATCAGTGCAAAATGATATTCATGTAATAGATACAAACCTAGGAAGTGAACGTTCTGTAGCGGTTGCGATGGCATGTCCTTAACCTAGTAAGCTTAGACAAATATTCCTGTCAACGCCACGAGCAAAACCTAGAAATGCTTAACTCTTTGCTGCAGCCATCTTCTCTTTGGGTTGCTTTGGGTTGGGGCTTTTTGGTTGGTTTGTTTGGTTTTTTTTCTCCTCTTTTAAATGGGCTTACTCTGATCAATAAGTGAGGCAGTCACTTGTTTATACCACTCAAGAGTTTTGTATTCCAATCCTCTTTCTGGAGAACACAACTTACTGTACAGTCTGCAGGGGTCAGCCAAAAATGCCAAAAAGCACAACAGGTCTTTTTCTTTCCTTTTTGGTGGGATTTTGGGTGCTGCTTTTTTTGTCTTTTCTTTTTTTTTTTCTTTTCTTTTTTTCTTTTTCTTTTCTTTTTTTTTTTGTGATGCTTCATTTCTACATTAAACAACAGTACAACCAGAAACTGATTCCTTTATGTTAATTTAAGAAGCAGAAGTCAGCTGCAAAGATCTTTTTGAATGATGCCTATCTCACTGGCTTGTCTTAATTTTTCTTCTGTTGGGTGGGTGGGGGGGGAAGGGTTACTTGGTTGTGTGGTTTGGTTGTTTGATCGTGGGGAGTTTTGTTTGGGTTTCTGTTTGGTCTGGGTGTTGTTTTGGGGTATTTTGTTTGTCTGGGGATTTTTTTTGTTAATGTTGAGGTAATACTCCTTGGCAAGTCTGTGTAACATAGCAAACTAGGAACAACTCACTGCTGTTACCTCAGTTCTTCTTATAGCAGCACAAACAGTGCTCCTATAGTTAGGATTCTGTCAGTTTGGGGTTTTCTCCCTTCCTCCCCCCCTATTTTCAGGGGTTTGTGATGTGGCTGTGGAAGGTCAGTCCAAGCTGAGGCTCCATGAGCATGGCTCCTGCAGGACTTGGACTGGGTGTTTTGATTGGGAACTGGTTTTTAATCTGTTTGGGACAGGGAAAGCTGCTTGTTACTCTTCAAGAAAGAGTGCAGAGAAGAAATGTCAGACATTTCAGACACTTATTTTGAGCTTAATGGCTCTTGAGAACTGAAATTTTACAGGCCAATAGTTCATGTACTGGTGCCTTCAAGTATATTTTGGGGTGGAAAGGCTGAATAATAATACCAGTTTTAGAATGCAGTTGTGTAGTTAGTGAATGCAGATGTAATGATTGCATAGCTTGGAATATCTTCACTGAGGTGAGAAGTATTTACATGTAAAAAACTTCTGTGGCATTAAGACTTTTAAGACTGCAGTATATCCTCAACAGCTGTTCAGTGAAAATCCAGCTTCAAATTATGTGTGGGTGTAAAACCTAATTTATTTGTAGCAGGTTTTGTTTCTGCCTCCTTTAGGTACTGCAAACACATGAAGGGAAGACATGTTTGGGCCCTGGAAGCCCATCCAGCAGGGTACCAATGAGTTACAAAGCTCTCATGAATTTTGAAGTCCTATTTAAAATTAAATGCAGGATGTAATAGTAGTGTCAGAACTTAGGGAAGGTGTGCTTCAACTCATCCTACAGAGGCTGTGCCATTTCTGTACTGCAGAAGTGTTTAAAAGCTTCAGACTGGGTACCTGGATTTACACTCGGCTTTATCTGGAGACCATTTATGTGCTCAGGGTTTCCAGGCTTGGGTCTCCCATTTCCTGCTTTGGAGAAAGGAATCTCAAACATCCCAAGGTTGTGTGTTTGGGGTGAGGAGCACTGTTTGTCTGATAACTGGTGAGGGTGTTCTGTGTGAACCACTGTGTTATGCCAGCCCTGGGTTGTGTGTTTCATGGTTTGCCTTTCAAGTCAGGGCAGGTTAGGGAGATCTCAGCATGGGGCAGGTTAGGGAGGGGCTGAGCTTCAGTCTGATAACCAAGTGCATCAGTTCAGTTTGTTTCAGCAGTAGCTTTATTTTCAGATCTTGCTGGCTTGGATGTACTTTGCTTTCTCTGCTGAAGCTACTTCAGCAGCTTGTCATGGACTTTGGTGCATTGGCTTGTCTGGAAGGGACTAAGGTCCTGGAAGTCACCCAGAATTCTCTTGGGTAATGGACTTTGGCCAAGCAGTGTGATGTGGCCAAGAGCAGTTGCAGCAACCCTTGTAGGACTACTTGCATGCTTTTCAGAGGACTGAATTCAATCCTCACTTCACTTTTGGGTTGAGCTTCTCCTTGTAGCATCTCCACAATTCCAGCCATGCCAAGATACTAAAGGTAGCTACAGCTGACTGCTGAAGCTGTTACAGTGCATGAGGTTTGCAGCTGCCTACAAAAAGCTTTGTTGCCTGTTCTGCATGCCCTGGCTTGGAACCTTCACCTGATGCTGTCCTTGCTGCAGATGTAATACTTATTTTCCATGTAATAACATAGAACTGACACTTCTTGAAGTTATTGGTTCTGTACCTCCTCAAGTGAGTGCTTGGGACTGCAGTGTGCTGGTGCTAGTTGTTAATTCCTGTCTCTGCTGTTTGATATTTTGGGGGAAGTAGGAGGCCACTTGGATGACTCCAGAGGAAGGTAAATGACTTGTCCCTCCAGGCCAATATGGTTACAGTAGATCTTGTAGTTTTACTTCAGTATTTGATGACTTCTGCAGCAGACAGAGCTACAGGAGCAGAGGTGTAAGCCCCTGTGTCTTCTACACTGTGCAGAACTTGCCAAGCTGAGCCCTGCATCTTCCTCCCTGTAGAGGCAGAACTGGGGAGAACGTCTCAACTGAGATGAGAATTTTCCATCCTCATCTCAATGTAAGTACTGTGGTGGCAGGCAGGGGAGCTGTTAAGCTTGCAGGGTGGGAGAGCTCAGGCCCAGATGTGTAACACTTGAGGAGGTGAATTAAGTCCTGGGGTTCTGTAAAGGCACAGAGCACCTCCTGCCAGCTGAGCAGGGGCTGCTTGGTGCTGGTGAGTGGAGATCCAGTGAAGTGCCTCCTGCGAGTTGTTCTGGAAGGTAAGTCATGGAATCAGCAGTGCCTGGGGGCAAGTGGGAGGGACAGGTGTCACCTTGAGGAGAACTATTGTAACTGTTGTTTCAATTAAACCCTTAATGTCTGATTTTTCAGCACAAGGTTGTTTGAATCAGCAACTTCTTGCCCTGCTTTACACAGTTTGTAAAGAGGGAGGAAGGTCCTGTCAGGGTTCCGCTGCTCTTTGGGCTCTTCTGGGTGACTTCTTGTGGAGTGGGACAAGAGCACAAAGATTTTCTGAGCTCACAAAAGGGGAAATCTGCAGAAAGGTTTAAATAAATATCCCTCAGCTACTTGAAGTAAAGCAAGTAGGGACTGCTTGGCCCCAGACAGTTGTTTGGTCGCTTTGACAAGGTGGCATTAATTACACCAGGAAGTGTCTGCTTCGGTGTCCTGCTCTCCACGTGCACTCAGCTCTGTATCAGAACCTGTTGCTTCAGAGGTTGTTTGTTTTTTCCCCCCCCTCTTTTTGCACACAGGTTTTTGTTGAATAATTGTGAAGGGGTTTTTTTTGTTGTTGAATTTTAACTAGTTTCAAAATGAAGTTGTCTTCCCTACGTGCTGTGCTCTGAAGTTTGCTATCGGTGCCCTTGCGCTGCTTCTGGCAGTACACGAAATGCACATTGGACTTGCTTTTTCCTTTCCCTTGGCCTACACATTGGTGGAGTCCAAAAACAAAACAAAGGAAAACTCATTGTGCCTCAAACAGGAGTGAAGCTGTTGACAAAAACTTGAGTTGTGTGGATTGGGCTTGACTTCACACCTGGTAGCAAACAGCAAGGGGGGAGATGCTGCTGTGAATCTCAAACAGAGCTCGCTCCTCTGCTGCCTGTGCAGGAACATCCTGGTACCTAAAGGTCATGGTTTCCCTTTTGGGTTTGTTGTTCTTTTTTTCCCTTTGTTTCACAAGAAGCAAATGAGTGGCCAAATGTTAGCTGCAAGTACACCTCTCTGCTGTGGGTGTTCGCCTGGCACACGTTGCGCTCCTTGGCCTTGCGAGGATTTCTGTGCAAAGTGGGGAAGAAACTTCCTTTGTTCTTTTTTTTTCCCCCCCTCGAAACAAACAATAACCAACATCTGAAAAAATTGGTAATGCTTATTTTTGGTTTTTGTGTGTGTGTCCCTAAATCTCAGGAATGTTTTAGGCAGTGAAACAGATTTCCCTTCAGTGATCTCAAGGCGCGTGGCTCTAGGGTCGTGTTTAACTCCTCTCTTTATCTCATTGCAGTCCTAGGTATCTATAGCATGAGTGGCCTTAGTGAGTTTGTTGAAGTGCACATTTGATTTTCTTCTTTCCTTTTCTCCTCAAAGGTAAATTTTAAGATGGAAAACAAATAAATAAATATATAACTATATAACTATATAGAGATATTTAGCAACTTGGTTTGTGGTGCACAAGTTCAGTGTTGGATCGCTAACTAATTGTCGCAGGTACCATATGTGTAAGGTTGGGTTTTATTTCCCCCCCCATCCCCCTTCCCCCTCTTTCCTGTCTGTTCCTTTCTTGGGAAGCAGTGTTGCCATGGTAACTCCAACTTCACCATTTCTTTACTACTTAAATGATGTGAATGAACTCTTGACCATTTCAGCGAATATTATTGCCGGGTTCAGTGCTATTTTTCTACTTTATTGACCTACAGGGGATTTAAATTTAAGAGCATTTAAAAAGGAAGAGGAAAAAGGAAAAAAAAAGGAAAAAAAAGGAGGGAAAAAAATGAGGGAAAAAATGAGAAAAAAAGGAGGGAAAAAGGAAAAAAGGAGGGGAAAAAGGAAAAAAGGAGAAAAAAGAGGAAAAAGAGAAAAAAAAAAGTAAAAGGAGGGAGAAAAAGGAAAAAAGGAGGGAAAAAAGGAAAAGAGGGGAAAAAAGGAGGGAAAAAGGAAAAGAAAGGGGAGGAAAAAAGGAGAAAAAAGGAAAAAAGGGGGGGAAAAGGAAAAGAGGGGAAAAAAGGAAAAAAAGGAGGGGGGAAAAAAGGAAAAAAGGAAAAAAAAAAGGAAAAAAAGAGAAAAAAAGAAAAAGAAAAAAAGGAGGGAAAAAAAAGAGAAAAAAGAGAAAAAAAGAAAAAGAAAGGAAAAAAGGTTTAAAAAAAAGCTGTTGCTTGAACTGTCTGCCTGTGTAAATGGAACTACTCACACACAGCCACCTCTCCACCAGAATCTCCACCCATAGTGCCACATCCATTTCTAGGAGAGTGATCTTGATCATTTGGAAGACCCACCCTACCTTGTCGTGTCAAGACTCTGTTTGGTAGCCTACTCCTCCCAGACTGCAGTGCCCAGCATTTATTTGTAACCATCAAACCATACTCTTGTTTGTAACCAGCATTGTGATACTCTGTAATTGTATTGCTACAATGAAATATTGACCTAATAAATAGAGTGTTCCCGCAGCTGGAGCCATCTGCCTTCAATGGGGTGCAAACCTTCCTTCCCACAAGCATCTGCCCTCTTGCTCCCCGCCCCCCTCACAGAATCCTGTGGAATCCCAGCATGGTGTGGGGTTTGGAAGGGACTCTTCTTGCCCAGGTCAAGGGAACCTGATGTTGAGAGCAGGGGTATGAGGTGGTGCTGCTGGGTTTGGAGGAATTAACAAACCAAGCTGGGTAAAAGCTGCCTCCCAGTAATGAGTTTCTGGTTAGTCTGAGTGAAGTCCAAACCCTGACATCAGCAAGGACCATGCTCTTCCTCATGCTGTGGACTGTAACCACTAATCCCCTCAAACTGGCCTGAGGTGAGCTGCTGGAGGGAGCCTGGATTGTTCCTGGGAGGGTTGGGTGGTTTTAAGCATTAAGAGAAATGCTTCCTTGGACTTCCTGAAGTGTTGGGAGCTCCTTCTGGCTGGCTGAAAGACTTGTGCAGCTCTGGTGGGGATGGCTCATGCCCTGGGGATGTCCTTCCCAGGGTGACTGGCTCTCCATGCCTCACTGCTGCCTTCGTGGGCAGCACAAGATTTGCTCGTTGCTGGCATCTTTCTGCTTCCTGTGGCACAAAACGTGCTTCACTCTCCTGAACCTAGTGGTCAGCAGTGGTCTCTGCTTGTGTCTTTTCAGGTTGTGGCTTGGTGGGGGGAAATAGGTTTTCATTCTTTCTCCTTCCTTTTCCTTCTTTCTTCACTTTCCTTCCCATCCTCCCTTCCCAGTCCTTCCCCACCTCTGTCTCTCCCCCCCTTCCTTCTGTCCTCACCTCTTTCTGTCCCACATGTTTGTAGAAAACCAGTTTGGGTTATACATTAGCACTTCATAAAATGCATGGCAATGTCACTGTCCTTAAGAGCCCAAGCCAAAGTGGGCTTAGTGTTCCCTAATGCTCCGTTTAAATGGGAAAGAGCAAACAGGCCCAGCCGGGAAAGGCACTCTGAGCACTGGCTGTGCAAATCTGCCACAGTAGCACCGCTGCCCAGCAGCTTCCAGGATCCAACAACAGGAAACAACAATCCCTGTGATGCTGCAAGAAGGGCACTGATGCATCCTGCAAGGGTTTTCTCTTTGTGCCTTTAGAGCAGGCACCTCTGGAGGTGAAAGCTTTTAGCCCACATCATCAGGTCAGGAATCTCTCTCAGGTTGTTTCTGAGGGAGCTCAGTTTTCCTTGAGAGCTTTCCTGTCGCTTCTAAGTCACCTCACGTCCTGCTGGAAAAATTGTAGAATAATCCAAGTCTGGAGCAGGCTTTACTCTTGCTCAGCTCTGTCTTAAACAAGTGTGACATTTTGAGGGCATAGAGTGTTTTTTCTGATGCAGCTGCACACGCTGCTACGTTTGGCTTGCAGAGAGTGCGCTGCAGAGGTGCAAAACCTCGAGGTGAAAACACTTCTATTATGCTAAGAAAATTCCTGGTGCTTTGCAGCTGAACCAGGGCTGCAGCACACCAAGTGTCTGCTCTTCTGCACAAAGAGCCCCAATGCAAGCAGCAGGATCTGTTGCCCAGTGAGAGCAGCACACAGCATCCTCCTTCCCAGCCTCCCGGGAGCAGTTTCCTGCGCGCTTGGCAGCGGCACTGCGGCGGGCAGCACAGCCAGGGAGGCACTCGCTTGCCAAGGGCTGTGGGTGGCAGCCAAGATGCCATTTCAAGAGGAAATCTGTTGTCTTGAGTCTAAAAATGGCCTTGTGTTATCTGCCCTTCCAAAGGGATCTAGAAGGGTATTTTTATTTTGCTAGGATTCAGATCTGAAGGCAATAACTAAGGCCCTACCCAACCGTCTCGAGACCGCACCAGGGCAGAACCTCCCTAGACCTGCTGGACACACTTCCATTGACGCACCCCAGGATACCATGTGGAGGGTTTGTGTTTGAGTGGAAATCAGGGGGGGACAAATCCTGCTCTCAGAAGAGGGTTCCTGCCCTAGCAAGGGAAGGAGCAGCTGCCTGCTTCCTCACAAACACTTCCCTTCCATTTTGGGGGCTGTGGAGTGAAGTAGTAAAGGTGAGTCTGCCACTTGGATATCTTTGAGCAAGTGCTGGTGCACAGCTGTTAGGCAACTCCAGGACAGCAATAAATAAGACCACAGGCTTCAAACCAGTATCATTTTCATTCTGAAAGCTTGAAGCTTGTTGCTAAGATGCTGCAAGGTATTTCAGTGTTCTGTAGTTTCAGGAAACCATGGAGACTGCCTTTACTCCCTGTGTTCTCTTCAGGTGATGCTGCTGTATTAATTGATTTCTCTTGGCCTCTGAAGTTGCCTGGGAACCTTAAAAACAAAACAAAAGAGCCCACAAGGTAAGTGGAAGGCACAGCAACCCTGAGAAGCTGTATCTGCCACAGGGGCTGATGGTGGTGTGCCCAAGGTATCCCCTGGGTGGGTTCAGTCCTACATGTGCATTGTCACCAGCAATACATAGGAGCAGCAGGCTGCTGGTGGAGGCTCCTCAGCCAGGCTCTCAAGCCAGCAGCAATCCTGAACTTTTGTTGTGTTCATTAGGTTTCAATTGCACTAAGTTTTGGTGTTTCATAGAACAGTTTGGGTTGGAAGGGTCCTTCAAGATCAGCCAGTTCCAACCCCCAGCCATGGGCAGGGACACCTCCCACCAGCCCAGGTTGCTCAAGGTCTCATCCAACCTGGCCCTGAACTCCTCCAGGCAGGGAGCATCCGTGACCTCCCTGGGCAACCTGTTCCAGAGTCTCACCACTCCCTGCAAAGGATTTCTTTCTCATTTTCAGTCTCAATCTCCCTTTTTCCAGCTCAAAGCCATCGCCCCTTATCCTGTCGCTATAAGCTGTTGTCAAAAGTCCTTCCCCAGCTCTTTTCAGGAAGTGGAAAGCTGTTCTAAGGTCTTCCTGGAGCCTTCTCCAGGCTGAACACCCCCAACTCTCTCAGCCTGTCCCCCCAGGGGAGGTTCTCCAGCCCTCTCACCTTTGTGCCCTCCTCCTGACCTGCTCCAGCAGCTCCATGCTCCTCTTATGCTTGGGGCACCAGATGCTCTGGGTGGGGTCTCATGAGAGCAGAGCAGAGGGGCAGAATCCCCTCCCTCATCCTGCTGGTCTCACCTCTCCTGACACAGCCCAGGACACAGCTGCCTTCTGGGCTGCAGGTGACCATTGCCAGCTCATGCTGAGCTTTGCGTCAACTGCCACCCCCAAGTCATAGAATCAATCATAGAATTAATAAGGTTGGGAAAAGACCTCAGAGATCATCAAGTCCAACCTATCCCCCAACACCTCCTGACTAACTAAACCATGACTCTAAGTGTCACATCCAAGCCTTTTTTGAACACTTCCAGGGACGGAGACTCCACCACCTCCTTGGGCAGCACATTCTAAGGGCCAATAACTCTTTCTATGAAGAGCTTTCTCCTCACCTCCGGCCTAAACCTCCCCTGGCACAGCTTGAGACTGTGTCCTCTTGTTTGGGTGCTGGTTGCCTGGGAGAAGAGACCAGCCCCCACCTGGCTACAACCTCCCTTCAGGGAGTTGGAGAGAGCAATGAGGTCTCCCCTGAGCCTCCTCTTCTCCTCCAGACTGCTCTCGAGCCACTCCTCTCCCAGCCTGCATTTGTGCTGGGTGCTTCATGCTCTTTGTGTCTCTGGTGCATTTCCCTGCGTAAGAAGGGGCTGGGTGGTGTTTCCCCTGTTGTTGGAGGGGAGCAGACAGGCGGAGGAGGACTGCCTGCAGCCTCACAGCCGGCAGCTTTGCGTGGGCCTCCTGCTCAGCCTCCCAGCTCATGCTGTCTCGCTGCCTCTTGACTTTTTAGTTTGTCAATTTGGGTTTTAAGTGCTCCCTCTGAGCTGTTACATACCAGATTGGACGTTTTTAGAGGTAAATAGAAAGACTGGGGAGAAAAGAGATGGAAAGCAAGCTGGTTCTGAGTGCATGAGAACTCCCACAGGACATGTGATTGCATTTTAGAAGCTTGAAAATAGGCTTACGTGGGACAAATCCTCCTTCCCCAGGCAGGCTGTGGCACCTGTTTGTGGCAAAGCCCCAACTCATCAGCAGTTGCTTCTGATGTCTCCTTTACATTCCTCTGGGATTTGCTGTGCTGGAGTAAACAGGCTGCAGTGACTCTGGCCAGCAAACATCCCTGGTACAGGTTGGGCTGCATTTTTGCATCCAGAAGACAGGCAGGGGTGGCTCTGCCGGGGTGGGCCCAAAGGCAAGCCACAGCTATGTGTGAGCAGCCAGAGTGCTAGCTAAAGGCACACTAATCAACACCAAGGGAGGGATGTCTTCTCCTTCCTTACTACTGCCTCACGCTGTAGCAGCTTCTCCTGCTGCTGTTACCCTACTCCCATGTCTGAAAGAGCAGCTCACCCTGCTTGACTCCTCTACTCCACCCCTGCTCACACCTTCACCTGCTGATCCTTGTGCAGCAGTGCCCAATGCAGGTGGCTCTGCTCCAGCAGGAACATGCTTCTCCTGCTTGCTGCCAGCAGTGGCTACGTGAGTACCTCTCACCTCTCATCCTTGATGCTGGGTGGTGACTTGGTGGCTGTGTTGCTGGAGACTGTCTCTTTGAGCCAGCTTCTCCTGTAGGTCACTTGTACCTCTGGAGAGACCCCAGCTGATGTAAAGCTGCTCCAGTTGCCTTTCTCTGGGGCTTGGAAGTGAATTTGGATCTTCTGAGGGGCAGCATAGTTGCTTTAAAACAAAACCAAAGCAACACTTTAAAGATATTTGTATGAGCAAACACCACACCTTGAGTCATGCTTGGCCAATTAACTCTTGCTTAACCATGGTCCTGTGGGGTGGCAGCAGCAATGAGCTGAGAGATGACTCTACTGCCTTCACAAATCCTCACCCCAGGAAGTGTTTGTTTCTCACAGCTCAGATCCAAGGCTCCATCTCACCCAGCAGTGAGTCCTGCTGGCCTCTGCAGAGCTGTTTTCTGTGCTGTCTCTGCTCCCCTGTGCTGACATCCAGCCCAGCTCAGCTGTTTGTGCAGCTTGGCTTACCCAGCCCCTAAAAGCCAAGTGCTGGGTCCCAATAACCCCATGCAGCACTACAGGCTTGGGGCAGAGTGGCTGGAAACTGCCCAGCAGAAAAAGGTCCTGGGGGTGCTGGTTGACAGCAGCTGAACTTGAGCAAGCAGTGTGCCCAGGTAGCCAAGAAGGCCAACAGCATCCTGACCTGGATCAGGAATGTTGTGGCCAGCAGGGGAGTGATCATACCCTTGTACTCAGCACTGGTGAGATCACACCTTGAGTACCAAGTTCAATTTTGGGTCCCTCACTCCAAGGAGGACACTGAGGGGCTGGAGCAGGTCCAGAGAAGAGCAACAAAGCTGGGGAAGGGTCTGGAGAACAGGGCTGCTGAGGAACAGCTGAGGGAACTGGAGTTGTTTAGCCTGGAGAAGAGGAGGCTGAGGGGAGACCTTCTGCCTCTCTACAACTCCCTGAAAGGTGGTTGGGATGAGGTGGGGATTGGTATCCTCTCCCTAGTATTAGGTGGTAGAACAAGAGGAAATGGTCTGAAATTGAGCCAGAGGAGCTTTAAATTGGAGGTTAGGAACAATTTCTTTGCTGCAAGAGTGGTCAGGGATTGGAACAGGCTGCCCAGGGAGGTGATGGAGTCCCCATCCCTGGAGGTGCTCAGGAAATGTGTGGCCATGGCACCTGGGGGCATGGTTTATTGGCCATTGTGTTAGGTTGAAGGTTCAACTCCATGACCTTGGAGGTCTTTTCCAGAACCAGAACAGTTCCATGCTTCTCTAAAATCTGCGGTTTAGGGCAGGATCCCTTCTCAGCCCAGCAGCGAGAGGGCTGTCAGCTTTCAGGCGCTGTGGGCAGACGGCTGGTGGCTGCCGGTGCCGTTCGGTGACTGCGTTCCTGGCAGGCCCCGGCGTGTGGAACGGGAGCTGGCTCTGCTCAGCCTCGCTGCCCCGAGGTGGGTGCTGCGGACGGGTGTGTGCTGCCACTGGATGTCACTGTCGCTTTGTGGCACCCTCTGCACCAGGAGCGTGGCCGGGGGGTGGCGGTGGGGCCCTGCGCTCCGCATCCTGCGCCTGTTGGGATGGCACCGCGGGGCGGATGGAGAGCACTATGCATCCTTCCGGGCTATCCAGGGGGAGAATGGGGTTTGTGCTGCCAGTGCTCATTCTGTTTGACTGCCTTTAAAAGGAAAGCCTCCCCAGGCTCAGATAACCCAGAAGATTTATTTCTTTACTCTCTGATTGAGGCATGGGGCTGATTTCTGCAGCTTTCAGCAGCACGCTGGAGCCAGCAGAATACAAAGGAAAATGATGCTGTGTTCTAGCTCTGCGCTGAGAAGGGAGGCTGGGCTGGGAGTTCCAGCAAGTCTGAAAACAGAGAGTTGGGACCAGTGTGTAAATTCAGATGTGTCTTGTTTGTTTGTTTCTAAATCACCTGCCAGATGAGGAGAGGCTGAGAGCTGGGTTTGCTCAGCCTTGAGAAGAGAAGGCTTAGGGGAGACCTTATTGCCATGGACCAGCACATAAGGGGTGGCTGCCCAGAGGGGTGACTCCTTTTTACCCATGGAAAAGACAAGGGGTGATGGGGACAAGTTACTGTAAGGGAGATTCCTACTGGACTCCAGAAGAAAAGGTTTCCCCATGAGAAGAGTGAGACACTAAATCATCTCCCCAGGGAAGCAGAGGATTCCCCTACACTGGAGAGTTTTCTCAGCTTGCCAGGGTGCTGGGCCAGCTCATTTCAACTACACTATGACCTGGGAAGGTTGGAAGAGATGACCCTTGAGGTGCCTTCCGACCTGGCCTCCTGTGATTCTGTGGTTAATTAAAGAGAAAAGTCTAAAAGGCCAAATGTGAGGGGAGGGGCCCTGGATCCCCAAGTCCCCCGGCCGGTGAGCATGGCTAGTGGCCAGCTGCTCGCCAGCCTCCCTCCTTTAACAAAGCTCCCCAAAGGATCCAATCACCGTGCTGACACCCTCAGTCACTCCCTAAACACCTATGGACTCTGTATTTTTATGCTCACTCATCCAAATAATGAGGCACTTCCACAGAAGCTATTTCTGGGAGGAACATGCCGGTCCCCCCCGGCTCCGCAGCCTGTTGTTTGTGCTCCAGCAGGGAGCTGACTGCTGCTCCCTCCCCACAGAGGCTAAAGATGCTGCTTTGGGCTTGGTTTTTTCTTTACTAGTTATTATTTTTTTTTTCTCCCACTTGTCTTGCATAACAAAAGGCATTTGTCACTCCTTACATAACAGGCAGAATTTGTCACTGCTCCTGTCAGCCTGGCTGGCTGCAGGTTGGTGCCGGCTCCTCGGCGCACAGTGACTCATGCTTGTCACCCACCCTTTGGGTTTGTTCCTTTGGGGGGTTGGTTTTGTTTGGCTTTTGGCTGTGGGGCTTTTTTTGTGGGTTTGTTGGGTTGTTCCCCCCCCATGGGATTGTGTGGTTTGGTTCTGGTTTTTCTGTAGGGAAAAGACTTTTGGGGGAGTTATTTGTGACAGGCTGAAAGAATTGGGACTGCTCAGCCTGCAGAACAGAAGGCTCCGAGAGGACCTTACAGCAGCATTTCAGTATTCAGCATTTCAGCAGGGCAGGCACTGTTCAGAAGGGCCTGTGGTGAGAGGATGAGGGACAGTGGTTTGAAGTGGGAGCAGGACAGATTTTGGTTGGACACTAGGAGAAAGTTCTGCACAGTGAGGGTGGTGAAATACTGGAACAAGCTGCCCAGGGATGTGGTTGAGTCCCCATCTCTGAATGCATTCAAGATGAGGCTCAGTGTGGCCCTGGGCAGCCTGAGCTAGTTGGAGATGTCCCTGCTGACTGCAGGGGGGCTGGACAAGATGCCCTTTAAGGGACTCTTCCAACTTGATGCAATCTGTGAATCTGAGATGGTAATGGGCAGCTACCCTCAGCTTGTCCTTAGCTAAGGTCTTGTCCTGAGCTCAGCTGAGCCTCTCAGCTAGAAATGGAGCTCAGTTCCCCCTCTGCAGCACTTACAACCTCAAGGGAGCAAGCACAACTGTTGCTGCCTGCCTCCCAGAGCTGCCAGTTGCCTTTTTAGTATCTCCCAACTGGGCATCTCAGGCCAGCAGCAGGAGTTTGGGTTTTCCTTTTTACAATAGCTTTGATTTCCTCAGTGCTGGGGTAACTTCTTAGAGCCTAAAAAAGGGTTCTGCTTTCCTGTAAGCTGAAAATAAAACCCCTGTGGTCAGCTCCCCCCCTTCTCTGTAGCTGGAGGAGAGCTGTTTACCTGACCTTATCACTGCCAGCTATCAGGTGAAGCAAGCAGTGTCCCAGTAACCCAGCAAGGTCTCCCCTACTGCTGCTTTCTAATTTCCTCAACACGAGTTCCTGGTTGTCTCCATCCTTGGCTTTCATTGTAGACCTGGTTCTAATTCTTTTTTAATACACTTTTCAAGTAGGTGTTTCTTGTGGACCTTTGAACTTCCTGCTGTACTCAGCCTTTGCTCAGGAGATATGGTTATGGTTGGCTATGAGTGTGCTTAAATGAGTTAACCCTTTGGAGTCAGTGCTCAGGGGAACTGTTCCTTGCAGTTTCCTCACGTGGCTGATGCTCAGGCGCAGGAAAGGGCTTTGGCAAACACAGGAGCCACCTGAACTGGTCACTTGTTTCAAAGTTTAACTCCTGTGTCATCAGACAGAACCATGGCTCAGGTTTGGTCTGTGTAGCATGACTGGAAACAAGGCAGCAACAGACAGCTCCAGAAGTTGGAAACCATGCAGCTGGAGACACCAGTGCTGGCCAGGGCAAGCTGTGAGAGCTCAGTGCCTGTCTGGTGGTAGGAACTGGCAACACCTGTGGCATTTGTGCCCTCCTGTGAAACAGGCTTCTCCTCTGGCGTGGATCAGCCTGTGCAAGCTGTCCCCTCAGCAGACACCCCCTCACAGGGTATTAACTTTCCTGTTTGCTTACCAGAAACTTAGCCATTTGGTTCTTCTTGAGGTACCTGTGCAGCTTCTGCAGTTGCTTTGCATCCATCTGTGAGAAGAGGGAGACAAACTGCCACAGCATCCTGGGGAGAAGACAGACACATGGCTTGTGTGAGTACCAGCTCCATCCTCTTCCTCATCCTGTTCCCCATGACCACTGGCACACCTTCCCCACAGCTTTCACCCCACCTGCTTCATTTTTCCTCCCTAAAATGTACAAACTTCTACAGACCTGCTCTTCCCTAGGCACAGGAAGGATCATCCAGTAACTCAGGTGGCCAGCCAGGAGCCACTTCACTTGCAAAAGGATGTTGCTGATGGACAGCAAATCAAACTGGCCTTGCACTGGATTAATGCCTCCTGGCCTCTGCTGGAGTCACCTGCCAAACCAGCGAGTCTTCAGCAGCTAGAGCAAGCTATGCAAGTCTCCTCTGGACAGCCAATCTCATTCCCAGAGCCTGCTAATGCAGTAGGTGTCTAAATGCCTGCTGGGAGCACTGGGAGCATCACCAGTGTGGTACCACTGGTGCTGGGAAGAGCAGAGCCTCACCTCTGCCAGTGCTGCACTTCCGAGGCTCTGCAGTACTGCTGGAGGAACAGATCGATGCGGTCGCCGATTATGGTCAAACTCTCCTTCGTGTGCTTCATTTTCTTCTCTCTGGGGAGGTGCTGGGGCAAATGCAGCTTCCTGAGTGACTTCTTAAAGGGTCTCAAAAACTCCTTGCACTGCAAAGAAAAAGTGTAGGCAGAGGTGTGCAGCACCTGAAACCCAGGCTCACTGAATAAGCTGGTGAGAGAGCTGCCTGGGAAGCACTGGAGGAGCTTTGTCTTGCAGTGTCTTTGTGTGGACCTGGAGGGGCTGATGTGGGTCCTTTGTAGGACCTCTGTTGCCTCTGCATATCCCAAGGTTGGTGACACCCCAGCTGAGGTGTGTCTAATCATAGAATGCGTTGGATTGGAAGGGACCTTAAAGATCAGCCAGTTCCAACCCCCCTGCCACAGGCAGGGACACCTCCCACCAGCCCAGGTTGCTCAAGGTCTCATCCAACCTGGCCTTGAACACCTCCAGGGAGGGGGAATCCACAGCTTCCCTGGGCAACCTGTGCCAGTGTCTCCCCACCCTCACTGGGAAGAATTTCTTCCTCATCTCCAGTCTAAATCTGATGTGACTTTAAAAGGGAACTGAAGGATTTCAAGACTGGGGGTTCCTTTGGACATTGCAGGGCCCAGGGTCTAACTTTGAGGCTACAGAAGAGCTGCTGTTCCTCAGGGAGAAGCAAAGGGAACTGCTTTGCTGATGTTCTCATGCTGCTGTTTCCTGTGGCCAGACCTGGGATGTGCTGCAAACGTTTGCATGGTCAGGGGAGCAAAGACTGCATCTGGATGCCCTCCCTCTTGACCATCTTCTCTGTGCTGTGTCTGGCTGTGACAGGGGCCATGGTTACGCCATGATGCAGCAGCACAGGGAAGTCAGGTCCCAGTCTGAGGTGAGGCTTCGTGGCTGTGGTGCAAGGGATGCAGAGACACCAAACCACAGCAGCCAGGGAGCAGCTGGTGTGGTGTGAAGGGACAACGTAGCAGCAGCTGTCTGGGAAGCCAAACAGTGCCTGTGAAATGTGATTGCTGGTGAAATGTGATTGCTGGTGAAATGTGATTGTTTTGGTGCTGTTTGGGGATTTCTTTTTGCTGGTTTGTTTGTTTTGTTTCGTTTTGTTTGTTTAAAATGAAAGTGTGATGTAGAGCTGACAAAAAAAACCCCAAAGAGGTAAAACCATTCAGACAAGGAGTAAAGCCATGGGAGGGAGTGTCTCTCTCATCCTGCTCTTCTGCTTTTCTCCCTCAGCCAGACTCCTGGGCTTTGTTTGCTCCTTCTCTCTCAACAACCTGAGGTGCCAACGACTTTTTCTACTGCTGAATTCCTTTCAGTGTCTTACAATTTTAAAGGTGTCCTGATCCAGGCCATCTGCACAGCAGATGAGTGGGGTCTTGCATGGTGGAGCACTCTCATCACCTGTGACAAAGCTTGCCTCCTTCACCATGCCAGCCAGATCCTTCTCTGGGCTCTGCAAAGTGCCAAAGCCCACAGGTTAGTCCTCCAGTTCCTGCAGCTCTTGCATCCTCCTCCTAAAACAACTGCCAAGGACCAAGCCCAGTCCTAGAGCCCAGCAGTATTTCTAGCTAGATCCTTTCAGGCTGAGGTTTGAGAGGTGCTTACTCGAGTTGGGTATTCCAGGGTAATTAAAAGTCTGTAAGAATTAGGTGCCTACTTGAGGTCCCCTTTGGAAACCCTAGCTCTAATAAATCGCAAGGGTAAACAACGGCCACTGGTTCCTAATGGCATTAATCAAAGGCAGGCTGACAGCCGCTTGTTAAGTGGCAATCTGTGGTTACAAAGGGCTCGGTGTAGTGCCACGTTGCTCCAGCCCCAGCGTTTATTGATGGACAAGGTGCTGGGGCTGACCTGCTGCAAAGCCAGATTGAAAGCCAGCCCCAATCCTCAGCCACTGAACCTGCACCTTCCTCCTCCAGGGAGAGGGATGTTTTCCTTTGCAAAGGGCAATGGCTGCTTTCCCTGTGTCAACATTTGTGTAGATAACTCCTGCACTCATCTTCTGGGAAGCAACATTTATATAACTGACACCAGCTCATGTTGCCTCTCAGAACTTGCTGAAGCGTGTAGGAAGAGAAGTCCTCTCCTCTCTGACATGCTCTGCTCCCCTGGGAGATGACTTCTCTGCAGTTCTGATCCCAAGCCACATTTCAGAGGTGAAACTGAAGCTGGATTCTGCTGTGGTCTCACTGTGTGCCACCTCCCTCCTTGTCCTCACCTGGCTGGCTGTGCCAGCTCCACTGCTGTCTCTTGTCCCGGATCCTTCCACTTCATCCCTGAAGCCCGTGCCCTCCATGGGACACAGACCGCTCTCCCTGCCCTGAGGCCTCACTCACACCAGCCAGGAAGGGAAAACTGCTGTGGAGCTGTGTTTGGACCAAACGGTGCTGGGTTGGTGACCAAGGTAACCAGGCTGCCTGGACACCGGTTCTGAGTTCTGCCAGCCATGGAGACTGCTGGGTTCCTCCAGCCCCCCAAGGTGTGGCCCTCTGAGGCAGAGTCACCTCTCCATGTCAGTTTTGTGGTCCTAAAGACAGAAAACACTGGGCAGAGAACCCACAGCTCTGCGATTTTCATGGTGGTGGTCAGGATGTTCAGTGAGTCAATGACTCCTGTGGACAGTGGGAGAGAAAGGGCCTTGGCTTTGCCTACACCATAGGCACTTGGTGAAGCCTCTGGGACTCAGAGTTTGCACCTGCAGAAAGTCCACCTGTAACTGTGCATCAGTGCAGAGCTTTTTGGCCTCTGGATGTGGTGCAAAGGGCAGTTCTGAGTCACACATGTGCTGCATTGGCTATCTGCAAGTGTGGGTGCAGCTGCTGGTGTGAGCAATCACATTTTTCCTCTGCAGCTTGTGCACCAGCAAGCTCAGGATAGGCCTTTCTCCCCCTCTCCCAGTGCTCCCAAGGCAGGGGTCAAAGAGCCTGGCTCCCCTGGGGCTGATCTCTGTGACAGGGGCATTTGATGGGGAGCAGAGGTGCAGCCAGGGAAAGGGACCTTGGGCTGCACCCTGGGTGTTTCCCGGGCAGCCAGTTTGAGTTGAGACCTCCATTCCCATCACAGTGCAGTGGAAACTCAGAGTTAGATCCTTCAGAGCTGGTGGTGAAAGCCAGCCACAGGAGATCTCATTCTCCTGGGTGACATCTCTTGTAAAGCTCCCTTTTTCAGAAAGAATAAATTGTACTTGTCAGGGGGAAGCCTGGAAAGGCTTGGCTTTAAAGAGACTTTGTTTTGAAAGTTTACTTCAAGGCCAAATGCTTTCACAGAGGAAAATGTGTCAGGCTCCCATCATGCCCTGGCCAGCCAGACAAGTGCCATTGTTGTGTCCCTTGGACAATTGGTGCAATTGCTGCAGCTGTGATTCAGCCTGGCTCCTGTGCCAGGTCGCTTCTGGCACCGGGAGTCATCTCCAGGGCTGGACAAAGGGCCCCTCTCTCTCTGGGGTCCTCCTGGGCATGGCTGTGTGGAGGGAGCAGAACTGCTTTTGGCAGAAGTTTGGATGTCTCTGGTCCCTGAAAGAAGAGAAATGCTTGCTGCAGCTGGTGGTGCTGAGCCTCTGCCGAGCCAAATGCCTGCTGCAGGTAGCAGTCTTGGGGAAGTGCCTGCTGATGGCCCTTGAAAGAGAGACAGGTTCTTGTCTTCAGGCTCTCTGAGGGAAGTTTGGCTTCTCCCCATGACTGAATCCAATAATGACAATAATCCATTTAAGCCAAGCCCTTCCCTTGAGATGTTTGCAGCATTTCCCCTCCTGTCTCTGCTTTCTGCCTCCCCCACGTCTGAACTGTTGCTGTCAGCTGCCACGGGAGCCTCACACAGGCTGCTGCTGGGCAGACACAAAGACAAATACCTGCTGAGGCTTTGCAGCTAGGCTTGCTCTGACCACCTGAGGTTTGCTCCAGCTTACTTAAGTGTGTTCTGGCTTACCACAAGGCAAGCAGGCTGATGGCACAGGTAAATGCACTGATGCTGCCTCAGCCTGGCTGTGCTGAGGACTCTGTTAGAGGTGGTTTTGTTGAAGGAGATGTTGAAAACACAACTGGTTTCCCACCCCTGTGCCTCTTGCTCCTCACCAGCTGCCCCCTTGCTGTGTTTGTTGCCTGCAGTTGTGATATCTGTCCCCAGTGTGGCAGGCAGCTCCTTTCCTTTTCTCCTCCAGAGGTTTAAACCAAGAAGCTGCCAGCTTACATCCTCACCTCTTAAATCAGGGGGTTGAAGGATAGTGTGTTCAGGGGTTGTTTATCCTGGAGAAGAGGAGGCTGAGGGCAGACCTCATTGCCCTCTGAAAGGAGGTTGCAGTGAGGTGGGAGTTGGTCTCTTCTCCCTAATATCAGGTGACAGAAGGAGGGGAAATAGCCTGAAGCTGTGCCAGGGGAGGGTTAGGTTGGAGATTAGGAAACATTTCTTTGCTGCAAGAGCAGTCAGAGGTTGGAACAGGCTGCCCAGGGAGGTAGTGCAGTCTCCATCCCTGGAGGTGTCCAGGAAACATGTGGCCATGGCACTGGGGGATGTGATTTGCTGGCCATGGTGGTGTGGGGTTAATGGGTGGACTCTCTGATCCAAGAGATTTTTCCAACCAAAAGGATTCTGTGTTCTGTCTAACAGAGCACGAGAGGAATGCAGCTTCTTCAGCAGGAGCTTTCACAGGCATTAGCAGCTAGATGAAAAGGCTGCAGGAGCTCCAGGGATGTCTGCCTGTTGTTAGCTCAGGCATGAGCCATATTTGCATGGCCATATCTGTGTCCTTGTGAGATTACAGCTCCTACGAGCATGTGACTGCAGCATGGAGTGGCTCTCTTGCCTTGTGTACACTTCACTGCCACAGAGGATGGAGAAGGCCTTGAGCTCCCCTTGAAAATCCCAGTCTTTGTTCTTCTACCTGTCAGCCTATGCTGAGCTCAGCCAGAGCCATGGAACGCAGGGGTGTAGATGGACTTCCCTGGCCAGCCTTCATCTGAGGCTCTGGCTGTGTTTAGGAGTTGTCCATTCACCTGGCTCTCAGCAGAGCAGCGATCTCAGCAGCCTGCTCTGGCACTGGCACAATCAGCAGAGTGGCAAGAGCAGGAGGCTGGACAGCAGAGATTGCAAAGCTCCTTTTCTACACTGTCAGCTGTGCAACTCAAAGCTGTGCTCTGAGCACTGCAGCTACCAACCTCCCCCAGCTCTTGATTTTTTACTCTCTGTTTTGGCAGCACTGAGTCAGATTTCAGTTGGTTTGGTTCATCATGTAAGGTCCTGTGGATGAGTCCACTCCTGTGAGATCAGGCATGAAAGGTGCCTTTGAGGCCTCAGAAGCCTGTGGTTGTCTCTGTTCCCCCTGCCCCTCTGGCAGCCAATGCTGCTTTCTGGTTTGAAGCCTGCCATGGGGGAAGATGGCACAACCCAGCCCACAGCTGTGGAAATCCATCTGGTTCTGTTGCCTGCTTAAGGGCAGGATCCCCTGAAGCAATGTTCTGATGGGATGGGCAAGAGTCAGGAGTGCAAACAGATTATCCCAGAATGGTAGGGGCTGGAAGGGAACTCTGGAGATCAAGTTCAACCCCCCTGCCAGAGCAGGTTCACCTAGAGAAGGTCACACAGGAACATGTCCAGGTGGGTTTTGAATGTCTTGAGAGATGGAGACTCCAGCACCTCTCTGGGAAGCCTGCTCCAGTGTTCTGCCACCCTTAAATTAAAGAAGTTCCTCCTCATGTTTAGATGGAACTTCTCAAGTTTGTGCCTGCTACCCCCTCTCCTGTCACTGGGCACCACTGAACAAAGCCTGGTCCCATCCTCCTGCCACCACCCTTTGAGTATTCCTAAGCATTGATGAGATGCTCCTTCACTCTTCTCTTTCCCAAACTCCCCCCCCCCAGCTCTCTGTCTTTTCTCAGAAGGGAGATGCTCCAGTCCCCTCAGCATCTCTGCAGCCCTTTGCATTGTGCCTCTCCTGTTCCTCCCCGTGAAGGAAAAGCAGCCCAAGTGCCAGTCAAAGCCTGTACTGTAACAATGCACCCCAGGGAAAACTTCTCCTTTTCCCCTGACAGCTCTGTTGTGAATATTAATTTCTCCTCTTTGAGTGTCTGAGTCTTCCAGGAGCTGCTGTGTGAGTGCAAACACTGCCTTCTGCAGCACAGCAGCTCTCCCACTGCAAAGAGTAGGCATGGAGCCAAAAGGGAACCAGCGGTGGAGATGCTCTGTTTGTGCTGCTGCTTGTTGTTTGCTGGTTTAGGCAGATTTGGCTTGAGCATGTGTGGTGGGATGAGTCAGGCTGGGGAGCAGAGATGCAGGCATCTGATGCAATATTTATTTACTGGCAGGTCAGAGGGAAGGAGAGCTGATAAACACAGCTAAACACACAGGTCTTTTACATCAGCCTTAAAGGCACTGCTGGGGCACGTGCTCCAGTCAAAGAGAAAAGCCAAACGCGGTCGTGAGAGGTGTTGCAGAGTGATCCTGAGGAGGAATCGTAATGAGGACTGCTCCTCAGTGACCTGCTCTTGCCGGGAGGGCGGTGAACGCTTCACTTGATAGCTTGATTAATGACACTCAGCACAACTGCTCCGACTGGAGGGGTGGAGGCTTTGCTAATTGGAGCTGGAAATTCCTTTCCTGGTGTTTAAGGATGATGAAAACTTTCCCAGACAGCTGCAGACCTGTCTCCTACCTGCAGCTGGGTGCCCATAAATACAGCTCAAGTTAATAAATCTTGTACTAGGGGAAGAGAGCTGGAAGAGAGGTTAGGTCCTGGTGAGCCTGTGATTATTTCCTTGTGGTGTTCATAGAGGCATCTTAATCATAGAAATGTTTTAGTTGGAAAAGACCTCTCAGATCATCGAGTCCAGCCTTCAGCCTGAGATCCCCATGGCCATTAAACCATGTCCCCAAGTGCCATGGCCACATGGTTCCTGAACACTGCCAGGGATGGGGACTCCATCACCTCCCTGGGCAGCCTGTTCCAATCCCTGGCCACTCCTGCACAAAAGAAATTCTTCCTCATGTCCAACCTAAACCTCCCCTGGCACAATTTCAGGCCATTTCCTCTTGTTCTATCAGCTGAGACTGACCCCCACCTCACTCCAACCCCCTTTAGGGAGTCTCCTCTTCTCCAGGCTGAACAACCTCAGTTCCCTCAGCTGCTCCTCCCCAGAGCTGTTCTCCAGAGCCTTCACCAGCTTTGTTGCCCTTCTCTGGACACTGCTAATACACCACAGGAGTCTCTCTGTGGGAAGTGCTGGGACTTGCTCCTTTAGTCACTGGTCTGAAATAATCTGGTGAAGAGCCCACAGGCAATTCAAGACCAGTGGAGTGTAGAAGCCATAAATACAGCTGCATCTCCTTGCAAGGTCTGCCCAGGTGTGTCCCAAGGTGTGTACAGGGAGGTGTTAGGTTATGGTTGGACTTGATGATCTTTCCAACCAGGTGATTCTATGACTCAAAGTATTCCCATTCTGGAAGACACAGCCAGCCAGGTCTTCCACACTGCCCAAAGCTACTGGTGACTAAGCTCCTGTGCTGGACACCTCCTTGCCAGCAGATGGATCTTCAGGTGCTCCTACATTATTGGATGCTTCATCAGCTTTGTGTAGATGTTTGTCTTTAGCTCTCCAGCCAGCTGAGAGGGAGATTATGAACGGTGTCTGCTAATGTCACAGACTTTTCTAAGCTGCCCAAAGCCTTCAGGAACTGGAAGAGCATTATCAGCTTCCTCCATGCTTTGCAGCTTGCAGCCTGGGAGAAAGAGGATAGTTAAAGGCTTTCCTTTTCATTATGCTTCACAAGCTTTTGAGTTTGTATGCAAATTGAAACAGTCATTGTTAATGAGCTGATAATAAGCCCATCCCTCTGGTGCTGCTTATAACCCCGAATCTATAGCAAATTAGCTATCTCTTAATATTGAAAATCATTTCACTTCTTTTGTTAAGCTTTTGGGTCACATCAGATGAACTGCCCTGGGTGCTTTTTGCCTCGCTGACTTACTCCTCACAGATTTGTTCACCATCTTAGCAAGGAACTGGAGAAGCCTGGGAAATGCTGAGAGTAGTCCTCCTGTGCCAAAGGTCAGCTCTGCCTGGGGAGTGTGGCAGGGGTTTGCATGGGATTAGCAAGATGTGCAGAGAGGCCTGGAATGTATAAGCCAAACAGAAATGAGAGAGAGATGGGAGAGCTAAATACTGTCTGGGAGAGAAGAGAGGGCTTGAAAAGTGCCAGCAAGGGCAGGAAGGTTGGCATAACCAGGTGGGAAACCCAGCTGCTCCAGGAGCCAGGGCAAGAGCTTTCCTAGTCTCAAAAGGAAGAAAACAGAATGGAGCAGGGAGGGAGACAGCCTGGCAGAGAAATGCCCATCAAGATAAGGATGCCCTCAGGGAGGCTGTACAGAACTTGTTAACATCATTCCCCCCCCCCCCCAGTTAGATAGAATAAAATTAACTCTGGGAAACCCCTGCTGGTTCAGTGAGCTGAGTGCCAGCAGCCTCCTTGTGCATGGCTCTGTGCTGGAGGGGGATGAAGCAAAGGGCTGTTCACAGCTCTGCCCAGGGTGTTCTCTGAGCCCTCCTCAGCAAACAGCTGCTCTCCCATGAGATTGCTTTCCACCCTTTGCAAGGGAGAGGAATAAAATAAAGCTCAAAGAACCAGAGAGGGATAGAAATGGGGGTTTCCTCTCTGCCACAGGGAAACAAAATGTCAGAGCACCAGGAGGGGTTCTCCTGACCTTTTGTTTTGTTTTGTTTCCAATCTTAAGGCTTTTCTACGAACAACTCAATGGGGACAAACTTTTACTGTGTGGTGTCTGCACATACAAAGAGGATGGGAAACATCCTCCTGAGCCAGGAGACTGCACCAAGTCTCCCTAAGTCATGGCACCCTCCATGGCAGAGGCTCTCAAATCTGCATCTTTCCCTGCTCCTTCAGGAGATTTTGGTATCTGCCCCCAGTTCTGGGCACAGAAGCATTAGCCTGGCTACCACTGCCAGGGCAGTCAGTGCTGCCTGCTGGCTCACAGCACGATGAAGCTTCTGGGCATGTGCCAGGGCTGCAAGGAGGGGTAATGAAGTTCAGGCTCCTGCTGGTATTCAGGTCTCATCCCTCTGTTGTCACTGATGACCTTTTCATGGACATCCCCCACCTTGTGCTTCCTTCTTTCTCCTGTGCCTCACGTCACACTGCCCCAAACCTGCCCCCTGTACACAAGAACGGTGCCTGGTTCCTGGAGGGTTTAGAGATTTCTACTTAACTCTTACTTCAGTTCATGGATTTCCCAGGGGAAGTCAGGTTTGTGGGCTGGGGTTTTTTTTATTGTTGTTGTTGTTGGTTTTGGTTTTGGGTTGTTTTTTGTCTGTTTGGGGTTTTTATTTTGTTTGGTTGGGTGCTTTGGTTTTGGGTTTGTTTGGGGTTTTTTCTTTGGGGGGGGGTGTGGGTGGGTTAAAATGTATTTTGATTTTATTAAATGAATAAGCAAACATAAAGAGCCAGGAAATTCCCCTCCAGCCTACAGAATGTAGAGAAGTGGCTTCATTTCTTTTTCTTCAAGCACCAAACACCTTGTCATGCTTAAACTAATAACCCCAAGAAAAGGCCTTCCTGACTCGCTGGGTTTCGCTCTCCTCTACTGACAGTTGACAGCTCTGTTGGGCTGGAGGTTAGGAAGAAGTTCTGCACAGAGAGAGTGATTGCCCATTGGAATGGGCTGCCTGGGGAGGTGGTGGAGTCACCATCACTGGAGGTGTTCAGGAGGAGACTTGATGGGGTGCTTGGTGCCATGGGTTAGTTGATTAGGTGGGTTGGATTGGTTGATGGGTTGGACTTGATGATCTTGGAGGTCTCTTCCAACCTGGTCTGGTCTCTGCTCTGCTCTGCTCTGCTCTGCTCCGCTCTGCTCTACTCTACTCTACTCTACTCTACTCTACTCTACTCTACTCTACTCTACTCTACTCTACTCTACTCTACTCTACTCTACTCTATCCTATTCTATGCAGTGGGGTAGCTGCAGCGCAATGCAGGCTCTGCTGAGACAGGCAGAAGGGGAGGAAGAACCCAACAAAGCAGTGCATGCCATTTCGTTCCTGCAATGCTCTGATTCCCTCCTGCCAGCCTGAAAATGCTGAACATGATCCTTTGTCTGGCACATGGGGATCTGGAGAATTGTTGCTAGTCACTGCAGTTGTGCCACCTAGCTTCAGTGGCCTTAACAAATACATGAAGAGCTTTTATGATCTGTCACCACCCGCTGGAATGCAAGGAGGTGCATGTGATGCTGGTTGTACTGCATGGCAAGGCATAACTTACATAGCATTAATCTACAGGCAAAGAAAAATTGGATTTGCTGATTTATTGCTTGTATAACTGCCAGGCAGGGCTCTGGGTGGTGGGGTGTGAGGTGCTGTGCAAATGCAGGGCATGCAGCTCTGTCTCAGAAGGTGCAAGCTCATTGCATAGAAAGAGGTTGTGGCTGCAGGGAATCGTGGGGCCAAGTGATTTGGGATGGCAGGGAAGCGTGGAGGGAAGGGCTTGTAGTGATAGGATGAGGGGTGATGGTTTGAAACTGGAGCAGGGGAGATTTAGGTTGGACATCAGGAGGAAGTTCTGCACAATGAGAGTGGTGAAATGCTGGAACAGGTTACCCAGGGATGTGGTTGAGGTTCCCATCCCTGGAGACATTCAGGATCAGACTTACTGTGGCCCTGGGCAACCTGATCCAGGTGGAGATGTCCCTGCTGACTGCAGGGGAGTTGGACAAGATGTTCTTTGAGGGTCCCTTCCAACCTGTGAATCTGTGGTCAAAGCACTGTGCAGTTAATGCAGGTCTGGTGGCAAAGGCAGAAAGTGTGGGGATCTGGAAGAGGATCCCAGGAGGTCATGATCTAGTGTTGGCTGATAGGTTGGACTTGATGACCTCGAAGGTCTTCTCCAACCTGGTCTGGTCTGGTTTGGTCTATCCTATCCTATCCTATCCTATCCTATCCTATCCTATCCTATCCTATCCTATCCTATCCTATCCTATCCTATCCTATCCTATCTCATCTCACTTCTTTAGGGAGCCTTCCCATTACCTGTAATTACACTTAAAACTAGGAATGGCTTACTAAGACTCCAATCTAGAAGTGGGAAAGCTCTAGGGCCTAGATTAGTGCTTATCCAGAAAAAAAAGAAATACCAATATAAGGCATGATGCCTACTCAAGAGTCTTTTCTTTTCACTCCCTTTTTGTTTTGTGTTGTTTGGTTTTGGGCTTTTTTTAGCAAAAATTCTGTTAGTCATCTGACTCCACTCAAATTCCCATGTCTCATGCCTCAGAATGTCAGTGTTCTGTCATCTGCTGTTGTACCTCATGAGAAGTGAGAAGAGGATGCTGTGGAAGTCTTGTTGCTGGATCTGCTGTGATGAATAATTATGGAGTGGCTGAGCAATGCTTTGGCCAGAGGCTCAGAGAACCTGGTGGCATCAACCACAAAGGGAATTGGTGATAGTGCTGAAAAGCTTGGCACATTTTGATCTATAATTAGGGTTAGTTTGCCATAGCTCTCTGTGAAGTCCCAAGGACTGTCAGAATGTGCTAGTAATTAGCAGGATTTCACCTATTTGGGAGGATTTCACCTCACATTGTGCAGGCTCTGAAGACTGGGAAGGGGGGGGGAAGGAAATGTAGGTTTCTTGTCTGGTTTTACTTGCTAGGAAATAAGGAGGTGAGAAACTTGTGTCAAATCTCGAAGTATAATATTGCAATTAAAAGCCTGAGGAGAAAGTGTGATCTGAAGACCTTCAGTTTCCTAGCTGTGACATAAAATTAACAGCTCTCTTCATTCTCATTCTGGTTTAATATTCCTGCAGAGGAGCAAGCAAAAAGAACTCCCTAGGCTGGCTTCAGTGAAACAGAGGAGCTGTTACTTAGACAATAACAGGGTATGGGCTGGGAGTGATTTTTGTTGGTATTAGCTGGGTAATGCTCACACAATGCTTTGGGGGCTAGGAGTTGATATATGTCTAATGATAAAAATTAAGAGATGCTCCCAGGGAGGTAGAAAACGCTGTTTTAAGGCATTTTGTGGCTGGCTACACAGAAAATTTCAAGGTCATGCATACCCTGGCTTGCAGGGCTGCACAGCTGGTAGCTCGTCTCTCCAGCCAGCAGAACTCAACTAGAAGGCTGCCAGTTAACTGTGTGGGTAAAAAATGGAAGGGGAAATTTGAACTACCTGAAAGTGGAAGAAACAGCCAAGAAGTGATAAGAGAAATGAGTGGAGAAACTCTTCCCCCTCATTGTGGTGTGCAAATGCTTTGTAAGAACTTCAAATTGCTCCGTTCCTTGAATGGACCAATTTTCTCTTTCAAGCTGCAACAATTTGGCAGCCTTCAGCTGCTCTGAACTTGTCTTCTATTGCTAAGAATCTGCTCAAGAATCCACTCAAGATTTCAGGCCTAATTTTTGTTATAGTAGCTGAAAAGAGCTGCCAGGCCAAAAGCTCTTCTAGGAGCAGCTGGGCTTCGAACCAAAGGGAGTGTGAGTGCCAAAGGCTCTTATGGATCATTTAACAGCATGTTTTATGTAACAGAAACACATGCAAATACTTAATAGAGTAGGGGAAATTTTTATTAACCTCTAATGCTTTCCCTTGCTGCGTTGGTACAATGGATCCAGAGAAGTGCTGGGGAGCAGCACTGGAGCAGCTCCGTGTCCAGCGGCGATCTGTCCAGCCTGGTCTGGAGAGTCCACAGTGACACATCAACAGCCACAGCATGTTCAGCTGAAATGACAGCTAAGCAATCTGGTCATCTGCATCCTGTTGTGGCTCATTGCTGCACTTGGGGGAATGAGGTGTGAGGTAGTGGTTGGAGCAGATGGCCAGGAGATGGACTTTTTTTTTGTTGGCTCCATCAGCAGGTCTTCACTGAGGCTGGACAGATTGCAGGCTTGGTACTGTCTTAAGTAATGCTACCTGGTAAAGAACTTGAAAATCCTTCATTCCTGTCAGTAGGACATAAAAAGAAAGTCTGTTATTTTAGTGTCTTTTATTTCTCACTCCTGTCAGTGGTCTGAGAGGGCTTTCCCAACCCAAACCATTCTATGTCTGGAGAGTCCTTAATTCAAACAGGGAGGTGCAGCTTTTGGATCCTGGTGTGCACACCAGTGGGATATGTGTGTGCACACACATGTGGATATCATAGAATCACAGCTATGCAGCTGTCCAGAGTTCTTTCCCTTGTCTGTGTTGTGAAAACACTGAACTGAGACCTGAGCCTGTTGGGAAGCTCCTGAAGGCTGGCAGGTTTCTCTGTTTGAGGATGTCCTCTGTTTGTTTGCTGTTTGAATGGTGTAGAACCTTAATCAGCAAACAAGATGCTTTGGCCTTCCTTTCCAAGATCAGAAACAGACTTAAGGGAGGTGCAAGGATGTGCCAAATGCCACCGTGGTCCTGGCTCCACGGTTTTGTCTTACTCTGCTGCCCTGCTGCTTTGAGATGCGCTTCCCGTTGCATCAGCTGCTGGCAAAACGTTCAAGAAGTTATTACATGGTTTATGCTCTGGTGTTGCTTTTTCTGTACACAACAATCCCACTGCTAAGATGCTGGAGACCCTGTGTGCAGCAGCTGTTGAGCTGAGAAGAAAGAAGCCCTTTCTTTGAAAGGGAAAGCTGCCCCTGTCGTGCCCCAGCGGTGAGCCGCTGCCCGCTGGGCGCTGGCTTCGCCGCCGTGCTCTGGGGGCGAGCAGCCTCTTCCCACAGTGCAGTTTGGACTGTGCTGAAAGGCAGCAAATATCAGGCACTTCTTGCAAAGCCACTCCTTCCATTTGATCTTCTGTTATTAATTATCTGCACTTCCTCTTGTCACAACACTGCTTTTTTTTTCATTCTTTCTCTTTTTTTTGTCTCGCTGCCGAGGAAGGAGCTGCAGAGAAATCCTTTCGCTTCCATCCCAGCGACACAAGTGGTTTCCTCTCTCTGAGGGAGTAGAGAATTGCTTTTATCAAACATATTTCATTTCCCATTGTTTCCTGATGACAGATACTACTCTTAATCTGCACAGAGACAACACTTTGAAACGGGAGAGCGGCGCTCCCATCAATTTCTGTTCCGTGGATAAATCACAGCATGTCTCCCGTTCTGAGTGACACACTTCTGGATTTAGGGCTGCCTTCTTTCCTCCCCCCCCCCCCCCTTTCTTGTCACAGTTTTTCAGTGCTAGCAACAGCCTTGCCAAAGCTCATCTGCTCCTTCAGCATTCACTCCAGCAGGCTGATTAATTCTACCACACTTTTCCCCTCTCTATGGCATAATCAAACAGGTTGACAGAGAATCAGGAAGGCCATGCTAAAAATGTCCGATGTTTTACACTTACCTCGGGGCTTTCATTAGCTCTGGCACTTTGCTACTTCTGGGTTGGAGGAACGTTGGCAAAGTCTGCCAAGGGGAAAAAAATATATACAAATGGGGCTTTTTTCCTTTCTTTCTTTTTTTGTTTGTGGGCCTCAAGCATGATTGTGTCACACTTCCACGCACAGGGAAGCTTCACCGAAGAGAACATCGAGAGTGGAGGGTGCCTTATGGTGGTGTCTGCTGTGTGCTTCAAAGGCAACTGCAGTGAAAGTGGGGGATCACTTACCCAGCAGTCTCAAAATAGCCAAGAATGCCTGTGACGTGCCTCAGCTTCTCTGCTAGTGGAGATAACACTGTTAGTAACAGGAGCTGGAGTTATGCATCGAGGAGTGATACGAGCAGCAGCTCGGAGTGGGTTTAAACCTTGCATGAGCTCCCTGAACAGAGCCATCCAGAGGGAAGTGGCTCAGCACAAGTATTAATGACTTCTCTTATAAAGGAGTGGCAAAATTAAACAGAGGTTTGTCCAGAGCTCAGGTAAGGGCTGCGGGATGCTTCTGCTTCCCTTGTGCTGGGTCCTGCTGTCCAAGCTCTCCTCCTGTACCAGCTGCAACCTGATGTACAGGATGGTGGTTAGAAGGGACCTCTGGAGATCATCTAGTCCAACCCCTGGAAGTGTGCATGCCTTGAGAGGCAGTGCCCCATGACCAGATCATCTAGTCCAACCCCTGGAAGTGTGCATGTCTTGAGAGGCAGTGCCCCATGACCAGATCATCTAGTCCAACCCCTGGAAGTGTGCATGTCTTGAGAGGCAGTGCCCCATGACCAGATCATCTAGTCCAACCCCTGGAAGTGTGCATGTCTTGAGAGGCAGTGCCTCATGACCAGTTCAAGGGGTGATGGTTTGAAACTAAAATGGGGAGATTCAAACTGGATAGAAGGAAGAAACTTCCAACACTGAGGGTGGTGAGACCCTGGCCCAGGTTACCCAGAGAGGTGGCAGATGCCCCATCCCTGGAACCATTCCAGGTCAGATTGTTTGCGGCTCTGAGCAACCTGCTCAGATGTCCCTGCTGATGCAGTGGGGGTGGACTAGATGACCTTTAAAGATCTCTTCCAACCTGAACCATTCTATGACTCTCTGTGTCTCTACAGATGCCTATGTTTGCCACCTGTGGGTGAGCAGAGCAGATCTCCTGCCACCACTGCCTGTGTAGCAGTAGCTGTCACCTCCACACCATACTGTCACTGGAGCTCAGCCCTTTGGAGCAGAGGGACAGACTGTTCTCTCCTGCCTCCCCACCCTGTGTGTACAGCACCGACTCATGAGGAAAGAGGAAGGTATGAAGTGTCTGCTGCTGCCAGGAAGAGGCAGGGATGGGTGCCAGCCCCAGGGTAAAGGGCCTGGCTGCCATGGCAGAGGCAGCAGTGTCAGGGAGGATAGGGAAGGGCAACTGCTTGAACAAGTCACAGGAGTGCTGGGAAGTGGAGATCTACAGGGCAGGTGTAAGAGAAGTGCTCTCATGCTGAAAATAAAAGGGAAAAGTCTAAATCATCTCCCTCTGAGAGTCCCCTGACTGCCACCCCAGTGAGGGCTGCATTCATGAACACATCCCTTCAATGAGGGGAATGATTGCTGGGTCTGCAGAAATCCTGTTTGAGTATCTGTGGTTGAGAAGTAAATGTAGAATAGATTAAAAATAGAGTGGGGTTTCCTGAGGAGAGAAAAAAAAGAGATAATGTAAAGACTTCCTTTTCTTTCTCAGCATAAAGGTGGCAACTGCTCTGGAAAGGAGAGTGCAGCAGTTTGCAGGAGAGAGCAATGTGTTTGTATATTTGTAAGGAGCTTGCAAAAATCATTGAGCTCCACTTCAACATGAGGAGAACCTTCTCTACTGTGAGGGTGCTGGAGCACAGGAACAGGCTGCCCAGAGAGGTTGTGGAGTCTCCTTCTCTAGAGACTTTCCAAACCCACCCGGATGTGTTCCTGCATGACCTGCCCTGGGTGATCCTGCTCTGGCAGGAGGATGGGCTCATCTCTGGAGGTCCCTTCCAACCATTCTATGATTCTATGATTAACAGAGTTATAACATCCTGGGGTGGGGGAGGCAGATACTGGGGAAAGAGAGGCAGAAATTTAGAGACAAACAAAAGAGCATGGCTTAAAACTTGCATTTTTGGTTCCTGGTTTCAGTGAATTTTAGGTCAGGAAATCCTAGGGACTCATGCAGCCCTTCACAGAGCTGCTTTTGATTCACTGCAGCAGTTCCACAGTTGCTTGGCTTATCTCTTTGGAGGTGAGGCATTTTCAATGCAATCATAACACCTTCTCTTTAGCAGATGTCTGCTTGAGCATCAGCTGAAGTCTGGGTGACTTTTTTCATCCTCTGTCCCTGGTAGCCTTGCAGACTGCCAGCCACCCTCCTGGTGACTGCCGGCTGCTCTGCCAAGAAGGCAATGCTGCTGCAAGCCTCCTGCAGCTTCAGTGCAGCACTACATGTCTTGTTTTCCACAGAGGCTTCAGAGTGATGCAAAGACACTTCAAGATATTTGCTTATTAATTTGTGGTTAACAAATACCTAAACAAATCCCAGCAATCAAAAGGACTCGTGGCCAGTTAGGTTTGCATGTATAGCACTTTCCCAGCAGAAGAGAGGAGCTCAGTTCACCCAATGCAGGTCTAAACTCACTGTAGCTTGATTTAATTTGCCTTTGACATAACATTTAAATAGCAGCAATGTCCATAATCTTACGCTCCCCAATAAGGTCTAGTTCAAAACTTGCTGCCAGATCTAATCCACACTTAGCATACAAAGTCTTATCTCCAGGTTCCTGCTTCAATGCCTTTGAGAACATGCTTAATTTAATCTGAACAAAGGCACTGCCATCCTCAGCCTCCAGCCTGATCTTCCACTCTAGGAGATCTTTGTTATTAAATCTGGTGCAAGCTGTGGTGCCATACTGTGGATCAAGTAAATGATTTCGAAGCACTCTTCACCTGCAACAATACCTCTCCTGTATTTTGTCCTTTTCCTAACACAAGTAGTCCTCGTGTGGGGCTGGCTGAGTCACCCCAGGCAACCCCCTGGATGGATCTTCATCTCCTTCCTCCATAGCCTGGCCCTCCAGTGCCAGAGCCCCACACCTGCTGTTTGATGGCAACTGGGAAGCTGAGGGAGGCCAGGCATAGCAGATAAGAACAGGAGAGTCTTGCAAAGTGCTGGCGAGGCTTCAGCTGAACATGGCACAAAATCCTGGGAAAAAATGCTCTGCAGCTGGCAGAGAAGGAGCCTGCTAAGGAGTGGTGGAATGATGCACATCTTTAGAGGGGGACAGCTAGAAGAGCTTCATCTGCTGAGGTGTTTTTGACAGCTGAAAAGGGGTAGGTGGGTTTCTGTAAGTGCACAAAAAGGGGTGCTGGTAATTTGTCCATGTGGCAAGATGGAAGGGAGCAGATGCAGGGCAGCAGTTAAACTGTGCTGGTTGCAACAGCATCAGAGAGCAATTGTCCCAGCAGGTTCCTTACTCCTAGATGAAACAGGCCTGAGAGTGTTATGTCAGATCTGTGGTGTGCCTGGTTACTGAAGGTTTTGTTGTTGCAGATAACTTGCTGGAAGTGGGAGGCTGGAGGTGAGGCAAGGACACATAGTCCTGGTGAAATCGGTGTGAATACTGGAAGAAATGGGTACGAAGCTGTCTTACAACACCACTGCAGTTGCTTCCTGCTCTTATTGCCTTCTGTAACTGCTGGCACTTTTTGTGTATCATTATCCTCATAACTCAGAGGAGCAACCAAAACATTAGAAGATTATTGCTGGACTTAAGGTCCCAGAGGAGCACCGCAGCGAAGCCAGGAGTGCAACCATGCCTCCTCAGCTGCGAGCTTAAAAAGCAATCCCTCACAAGCAGAGCATGGCACCCGGAATGCCAAGGTTAGGGGTTGGAATACTTCATCTAATCACTAGATAAACCAGGCTGCCCCACTTGTCTCTACTGTTACCAACATGTGCTTTTGATTGACGTGTTGCCACGCCTGTTGAATTCACTCCCTCAAGCATTTTGAAGAGTTTATTTCAATGGCAAGCTGCACGGGTGAGGGACTGCATTGAGAAGAGAGATGGAAAGGTAGCAGAGGAGTAAGAGGATATAAAGGATCCTGTTTTAAAAGTGTGTGACAAGCAGCTGGTGGCTGAAGTGTGTTTCCAGCAATTTCATTTGCATTTTTTTAAAGCACTTAAGATCCCCTCCCAGCCCCATAGTCTATACTCCAGAGAGATCTTCTATGGCAGAATCTAAGCTTGAGCATAATAATTATATTCTTTGTCACAGGTCTGAGATAATAAACAATTCAGATTGGGGGTGGGGAATAAAAGGAGGCTTTAGGAAGCTTAATTTATTGGTAGTGTCTTTGCACTTGGGCAGTGTTAGATGAGGAGAAATTTGGCCTTCAAGCTGGCTGCTCTGTGAGCAGCATTCCTGCCTTTGCGTATCAGCGAGGAAATTTGATTGGAATGTTTGCTATAAAAATACCTGCGGGTGAAACTGACATCAGCGAGAAAGTAACTCGGGCTTGACCTTTCTCCAGCTCCGATGTGGTAAGATCGTTCAGGACGGAAACTGTAACTTAAGGAATGACTTGCAACTGATGTTTTCACAGGCTGTGTGCATGTGCAGCAACAACCCTTGGAACCAGCTGCCCATGGAAATCAGCTGCCCATGGAAATCAGCCTTTTGCTTCAAGCTCCTTGCTTGCTGCTGAGGAGTGACCCGGGCTATGTTAGCAGGCTTAATGTCGTACCAAAGCCGTCTGGGAAATCCTCCCCTTCCGCGCAGGTGTGGGACTGAATGCTAAAAGCCAACACGCTGGAGAACAGCGAAGGACAGAATTATTTATGACACCCTCACAATTCAGCCTGTGTTTCTGTATCAGAGCGTCGCAAAGACACTTTAATGCAACACGAACTTCCCACTGCCCTCCGAGCTTGCAACACTTCTCCTCGGAGGATTTTCAGAGAGTCACGCTCCCCTGTGAGGTCGTGTTGCAGCTCCGGTTGCGGACTCCGTGCATCGACCTGAAGCTTAGAGCTCTCTCCTCTCTTTGCCCCATGTGGCACGGGTGGCTGGGCGCGTAAGGGCCCTGAGGCAGAGCCTAAGATGCCAGCCCAGCTGCACAAACCCAGCCACCCTCTTTGGGGACCCCGCTGCCCTGCTCCTCCACCCCGGCCAGCACCGCACCGCTGCCCTCCCACTGCTGCCGGGGCAGGAGGCGGCGCCTCGACGGGCAGCGAAGGGAGTGGGGAGCGGGGCGGGGGGCGGCTTGCCGCGTCACATGGCACGGGGCGCTCCCTGCGGCGGGAGGGGGAGCAAGAGAGCGTGAGCTGCGCGCGCCGCCCGTTAACAGCGACGGGGGGGAAGGAGGAGGAGGAGGAAGACAGGGGAGCGGAGCAGAGCCAGCCCTCCCCCGTCACGTGACGCGGCGCGGCGGGCGGGCTGCTCACGTGACCCGCCATGGAGGCGGTGGCGGGGAGGGCGCGCGGCCGCCTCCTCCCCCCGGCCGGGCCGGCCCGCCCCGCCTCCCCCCGCCCGCGCCCTGTGCTCCGGAGTCGTTAGCGGCGCAGCCCGGGCTCCGCGGCGCCGAGCCGGCCGGCGGAGGACGAGGGGCCATGGACTGAGGAGCATCATGGGCGCCAAGGAGTCCCGTATCGGTTTCCTCAGCTACGACGAGGCACTGCGAAGGGGTGAGGGAGGGCAAGGAGGCGCGGCGACGGGCCTGCCGGGGTGGCTGTGGGAGGGGGGTATCCCGCTCTGCCCCCCCCCGTTAGCGGGTCCCCCGTTCCGCTGCTCTGTCAGCGGGCCGCGCGGCGCGGTGGCGTCTGGTGGCTGCTCGCACCACCATGACAGACCCCGGCGCGGAGGCACTTGCGCCGTTCCTCTACCTCGGGCTCCTTCCCCGCCCCCTTCCTCTCCTTCCCCCCCACCCCCCTCCGCCCTTTATTTATTTATTTATTTCTCTGTCTCCCCCATGCTATAATGGGGCCTGAGCAGCAGCCGTGGGGAGGATCTCCTCTCCTGGGCCGCCCCCACACCTTGGCAGCAGCCCCCTTGGCGGTGCCGTCCCGCTCCCGCCGCTCAGCCCCGCAAGCCGGGCGGGGAGGGGAGGGGAGGGAGGGGAGGGCGGCGAGGGGCAGAGGCAGCCGGCGGGCGCGGATGCCGCCAGACCCTGCCGCTGCCTGGCAGCCCTCGGCCTTGCCTTCGCCTGTCGCTTGCCGGCTGTCGGAGCCCGGCGTTGGGAAATCCGGCCGTGCCGATGTGACAGGACCGGCCGCGCCGCTCCTCTCCTCTCCTCTCCTCTCCCCGTGCTGTCAGCTCCCGTCTTGCCTACCGGCTCCGCATGTTTACTTGCTGCTGTCGGCGATAGTGAGCACGCATCTGCATCTCTGGGTTGAAAGATGGATGTACCTGGTGCGGTTTATTATCTGTGTTGCTGGTTTAGTCTGTTTGTAGATCCCTCCTGGAGAATTTAAAGAGGAACTAGCAAAGGGAAAAAACATAAACAAGCTCAGTGCTGAACACTTGCAGCTGCAGGGCTCCAAGGCGACAGGCAAGCTACACACCCTGCCAGCTACCTTGCTCTAGAACTGATATCCAAGTCCAAGGACAAAGAGGGACAGTAATTTTCAACAGTAGATGGTTTGCAGGGGGGATGGTTTTTTGTATTTGCTGCCCTGTTGTGCATTCATGTGATGTAGTACCAAGAGTTAAAGCAGTTCACCTGTGTGATGTTTAAAGCACTGATAAAATTCTTAAGCTCAAATGGATAGATACATGGCTGCCCTTCTTATTTCTGCTTCCATCTGAGAGGCATGTAAGGACTGATAAGGGAGAGCTGGGAGGAGATGTTAATTGAAAGAGAAACAAATTAATGGGAAAGGGGATTTTTGTGAAATACTTGGATATTTTTCCCCTTTTGTGCTGGAGCCTCTGAAGAATGCCATGTCAGGTAGGAAATGGAGCAACATACTGTCGAGCAGAAGAAACAAGCATGTGACTCAAACTCACTTTCCTTACAGATTTTAAACATAACAGCCTTGAAGAATTTCACTGGTGGTGAAAGTATAGGAAATCTTTAAAGGCATTGGTGCATGTGGTTTTAGAGGAGCAGGAGTCACAAGTGTAGCTTGGTAGATGTGTGAAGTTGAATGTAACAGGAGGTGTTTGGAATAAGCTTTCCTTGGTGGAAAATACGTTTGTTTGCTCGAGGTACCCATGCCCAAAATTCATCAATAAGAAAAATCTAAGTGCCTTGCATGTTCAAGTTAGATATCTAAACTGGTGTGCTCCTCTAAAATCCACTTAATGTGGATGCTTCATGAGCAGAAGTTCCCTTGACACAAAAAATAAGATTGGCTTCTAAAAACGTGATTTGGAGTGATTTCTTGCCCAGGGATTGCAGTGTTTGCCTTTGATGTTATTCTCCCCCTGTGAGGCATTTCATGTTGTTTTGCTGAGGACAGAAAGGTTGTTTTAGGCTCTCTAATATAAGTTGATGTTTTGCTGAATAACTGTATTGTTTACTTAACCAGTGAATCACTGTATGTGTAAAACAGGCTAGCTATCAAAACATCATTTGTTGGACCGTTCCTGCTTGCACAGAACCAGGCTGGTACTCGTGACATTTCTCTGGATGCAAACAGTGAAAATGGATCAACATAAACATTACAGAAAGAAAGTGAAATATATTTATTAGGCCTCAGGAAGAAATTCATCCCCATGAGGCTGGTGAGGCACTGGAGCAGGTTGCCCAGGGAAGTTGTGGGAGCTCCAAGCCTGGAAGTGTTCAGAGCCAGGTTGGAAGGGGCCTTGGGCAGCCTGGTAGGTGTCTGTGCCCATGGAAGGGACTTGGAACTTGGTGATCTTTAAGGCCCTTCACAACCCAAACCATGCTGTGATTTATGTCCAATTAGATTTGGTCATAACATTGTGTCCTGGCTGTTAAATGTTTTATATTAGGTGATATCGAGCAAATTCTTCAACTGTGAATTCTTCATATGCAATCAATAGTGGTTAATTGTACTTGGGGAAGGTAGTAATCACTCAGAATGTTGTGGTCATGTTTTTGAGACTCTTGTTTGTTGTTTTTCTTAACTTCACTTGTTCAGAAGACCTAGAAAGATACAGTGAGTGCTGCTGGTTCTGCAGGCTTCAGGAACCAAGGCTGGCTTTTACCTTGTGAGCAGCTGCTATTTTATTTACTGCAGTTCCATTTTGGGAGTAACCAAAGGTTGTGAAGGTGAGGAGAGTTTTTTTGTGGTTAAACACTCACAATATAAATAACTGTAGCTAAAATGTAACTTCTCTTCAAGGAGATGAAAATGTGAGAGCAGCCTGGTGTTAACAGCCTTTTTCACCCTTGAGCATGAGATAGTACTGCAAGTATTATTATGTTTTTTTTCCTTCTGGTTGGCACAGGCAGCTGACTGCACTCTGTGTGATGTGGCCTTGTAGATGGGCATGATAAAGCTGGTTTGTGTCCACCAGTGCAGGTCACACTGAGTCTTGTTAGTCTCCCTTTTTCCCTCATGCCCTGTACAATCTGTTGTGTAGCTTGGGAGTGAAGAGTAACAGATGCTATTTTAGACATCTGTTGTTACAAATATTGCTAAGTAATGATCTTACTTAGAGTAGCCAGAGGCGCTGCTTTGCTGCTGTGGGAAGAGGTATGGGTTCTGAACTTGTGGTGAGTGCTCTTCCTGACTCTGTAGACCTTCTTCTGAGGATGACTTCATTCTAAGGTGGTGAAATTCATGGGCTGGTCTTCCTAGGTGAAGTGAAAGACTTGCTTCATTCCAAACTGGGCATAAGAGTGTTGACTGCTTTATCAAACTGACTTGGTGTTGGCATAAACTGGCAGCGTAGCTTGAGTCCACTGCTGTTTTCTCAGCCCTAAGCTGCAAGGGCAGTTTTCTTCCTAGGGCAGTGCCTCAGTTCAGGCAGGCTCCCCTAGCCCAGGCAGTCTCCTGTTTTGGGTTGGTGCCTTTTCCATCCTGTGCCTCTGACTTCTCTATTCCCATTCTATTCATCAGGCTGCCTTGCTCTTTCTGAGTATTGCCTAGAGTTAGGCCTTGCCTTATGCCAAGGTGGTTCTGCTCTGAAGTCTGCCTTATCTTTTACTTATTCTGCTGGCAGCCTTGACACCCCCCAGTTCCTTCAAGGACTGTCTTTGGGCCAGTGAAACCTTGTAAAAGGAAGAACTTCTATTGTTCTTGTATTAGCTCCAGCACAGCAGCTCTTGCATTATGCTGTGTTGTGTATGGAATACTTTAATAAGGATTCCCCAGGAAAGAGGTGACTTTGTGGTATTGATGACCAGTTTATTTCCAATCCCTAAGGACTGTATTTTCCAGTGACTGTTAATATATCCTGCTCAGTGTAAATTTATGAAGGTGCTTGAAAATGATGAGATTCATAGAAACTTAGATTGTATAATGCAGCCTAGAGCAGGTCATGCTAACTCAGGCCATTTTCAGCTTAAATATGCTAAATATTCAGTCAGGTAACCCTTACACAGAAGAAATGTCAGTGAATCATCATGGATCTGTCAGGTTTGTGCCAGAGAGGAGAGGAGAGTTTTCTTTCTTTTTAAAGCAAGGTAAAAATTCTGGTGCTCCTGTGCTGGGATGGAAGAAGAGGGAACTGCCACAATATTGGTGTGGCCATTGAGTTTGGAGACATGAGTGGAGGCTGATAGATTTCCTTCCTTGTGGTATGATTTGAGCACAGTGACCTCTGAGAGGAGAAGAGCAGGGAAAAAGGAAATAGTGCCATCTTTCAGCAGTGTGCATGCAGTTAAACCACCAGCTAAGACTGAGGCAAAACTTGCAGGTGTATCAGTTTCACAGGATTTGTCTCTGGAGAGGTCAGGAAATAGTGGATTTTGAAGGTAGCTTTCTTCCTTGTTTCTGTTGCCTCCAAGATGCCTTCCAGCTGCAGAACAAGAAGCCAACTAAAGCCATGGAGACTCTCTCTACTCCACAGAAAGTCTGGTTAGTATTCTTCCCAGTGCTGAGTGATGATGTGTGATGGGCAGAGGATAAATCTTGCTAATGACCTTTTCTGTCTTGTTTGAATTTGAAAAATAGCTACATTTGTTTTATTTAAATCAAGGCATATATATTAGGTGTCTAGTCATTAACATCCTCCAGTGTACAGATGTAATAAATCTGACAAAAGGATGATGGAGAACTTGTGCAAATATCTAATCATCTATTTGAGGTTGTCTTGATCTCAACCTGGTGACAAAAATCCATGGACTGAGCCCTTGAGCCTATCACAGACTACTTTTTTTATTACCCCAGACTATAAAATGAACCTTTAAAATCCCACAGACTTTTTTTTTTGGGGGGGGGGGGGGTTTGGAAATGATCAGGGAACCATTTTAGTGGTTTGTCATCTTCTTTTTATATCCCACAAAAGCAGTTGTGCTACTTTCTCTTCTCTCATATCCAAAAACCAGTGCTTGGACACCATAAATAGGTGAATGCTCTTCAGGATGTGCTGTTTTCAAGGGGTATAAACCTGTGTCCTTCTGTGTAAGGAGCTTTGAGTATTCAGATGCATGTGATGAAAATGCCTGGATCTCTCAGATCTCTCCCAGCCTTTTATTTTTAGCTGTCAGAATGAATAGGATCCACTGTTGAGACAGTCTAGATTATAGAGTGAGACTTGTTCTGTCAGCCAGTATTTGATGGCTTTAGGGCTCTGTCATATGATGAAAGCAGGTATGAATGCAGAGCTTCACACTTCCTGTTTATAAATCTGGAGTGCTGCAAGTAGCTGCTCAAATTCACAGAGCAGTAATTATTTCACAACTTTGGCATTCAGTTCTGCTGCTTGTTTTGGGAGGGTACCTCAGTAGTCTCTGCTGAACGTGTTCTACAAAGCACAAGTGGCTTGGGGAGTGCTACTTCCAGGAACTGATGAAAAGAGGCTGCTATTAGAAGAGAGTTTATTTATCTGTACTTCTTGATCTGCTGAGCTGCAGTGACCACTTTCTCTTCTCTTACTTCAGGTTCCAAGTTTAGAGAAGTGTGCTCAGTGGTTTGCAACCTCTTCTTACTTGTAACTGCCCAAGTTATTTCCTATTGGAAATGAGGAACATTTGTATAGTGAACTTAAGTCAACTGACAGTAAGTTTGCTTTCCTGAGATGCCTTTTGTGGTCTTCAGAAACTCCTCACAGAATACCAGTTGAGAATGCTTGAATTGGAGGGAAGTGTTCCCTTCTGCTTAGGCTGCTGTGAGTGCTGTGGTTCTGAGGGAGCTGATCACATAGCTTTTAGTAGGCTTTTAGTAATTCTTAGATGGTTCCCCAGGATGGCATTGAGTAAGTGCTTGAGTGTTGGGTGTGCACATAGTGATATTAGTCTGATAAAAGAGGTTCTAAGAGTGTAGGCATTTTATAAACAAACAATTGAGCATCTTAAACCAAAAAGCTCTCAAAACCTTAAAATGGGCTTCAGGAAATGCTTGGAGCCTTCTGGTTTGTCCTTCCAACAGGTGAATTGTGTCTCTAGTAGTAGCCTCATAGTATTAGATGGATTTTTGTCCTGTCAGCATGTCACTAGAGATTCAAATCCAAAGGGTCAGGAAAGCTGCCAGATGAGTGTAAATAGATAATATCATTCCAGCCATGGTGGCTGGAAGTTAAAGGATGAGCTGAACAAATCCTCACTTAGGTTGTAACAGGGTGTTTTAACATTCAGAAAGTACACTCTCAGGCTAATAGCTATAGAATGTATTTTCTTCTGTTGATTTAGACTAGAATTGAGTATCCCAACCATTTGTTTTATAGATTATATGCCTATATATCTCATAGCCCATGTAACTGTTGCTTGTTCTGCTTGATTCCTTGTGTTTTAATCAATGCCATAAGTTATTTTCAGTCACCTCATCCCAATCAGTGTCTAGTTTTCACCCCATTAACAGCAGGTCTCTCTTTTCTTTTTAACTATATATGCCCAGAGAAGGCTGTGGAACTTTTATCCTTAGAGATGTTCTAGACCTCCCTGGACAGGGCCCTTGCAAGCTGGTTTGAGTTCAGTGTTGACCCAGTTTGAAGCACAAGGTTGAACTAGGTGACCTCATGAGGTACTTTCTAACCTGATAGAGTCTGGGAAACATTTCTGTTCACCTTGAGTTTTGTAAAGCTTTGTTTTTATGAAATACAACATCAGGGTTCTGAAGCTACCTGACAGTGTCCTACAGAGAGAATAAAACAAGGCAAAAATAGAAAGCAGGAAGCTTTTCAAAATGATGTGGAGCTTCTCTAATGAAATGTGAAGGGAAGATAAAAACAGAGGGGGCTTCTTGAGTCCTGTTGTTCTTGACCTGTAACAGTATCAGGCTTTCTGGCTCCTGGCAGGATGGGAGAAATGAGTAAAACTTCCCTCAGCCCCTTTCTTCTGCTCAAAGGGAAGCCAGCCTACTGTCTCATTTCATAAAATAAGGCATTCAGTTCTGTAGTGCTCCAAAAAAAAATGAAATCACATTCACCAAATGAGCCTGTGAAGGGATGACAAGCTTTGTGAGAATAAAAGAACACAGCCTTAACAAGTAATGTGTTTAGGTGAGGCATGATATGTCTATTTAATTCTATAAATTAAGATGATTGCCCAGCTGCTGCTTCATGGTAGGGCTGATTATGGCTTCTCTGTGGTTGAGAAAAGCAGACACTGCTAATGCCTGTCATTTGAAAAAATGACACAATGTCCTCTGCAAATGGAGTGGATTTTGGGTTAGGTTGGGAATTCATGCATTCATTCCAAAGGGTTTGGTATATGGGGAGTGTCAGGCAGATCTAATGAGTTTTATGTCCTTGAGCTCTTATTATGGCATTTGTATCATGTGGCCACTAATTATTTCTAAAATTCAAAATACAGTGAGCATCCAGAAAAGAAAGGGGGGGGGGGGGCGGTGGTGGTGTAGAATAAGTGTTGTGTTTTCAAATGCCAGAATTGTTTCAAGTCACTGACAAGTTACTGCAGGGACTGTTGTAAAGCAGGGCTACTCAGCTGGGCTTTTTAGGGCCTCCTAAAAGAAGGTTACTTAACTGTAGTCTATTAATTCTACAGCTTTGCTCAGTGGGGAGCTGTGCATCGACCTGAGTCCTCCTGGGCCAGATGGGTGCTGTAGCTGCAGGCTGGGTGCAGTGCCCATGGCTGGAGGACTGGCGTGCACCAAGAGATGTTTGGTGTCTGATATGGAACTGTACAAAGTTAGATAATTAGACAGTTATGACATGAAGTTGTGTTCTTAATGAGTAGAAGGGTGAGGTTTTTTGCCTGCCCTTGACTGATAAGTCCTTGCCTTTGTAATGAGTGTGGTGTTTGCTCTCCACTTCGTTCCTGCACCCTAGGAGCGAAACTGTTTGGTGATAACTTGGAGTTGTTTCCAGTAACCTGTGGGACTTGGTGTTCAGTGAAGGCAGCTCAGGAGCACATTGTGTTTGATTTCAACTGGCCAGCCTCTCTTCAGGTGAGCTGCAGGTGGGTGTTGACTGCTAGCTGAACACCCAGTGTCCTGCTGCTACAAGAATACCCAGTGAGGTGGAATACGTGCCAAGATCTAGATGCAGGTCTTTGCGTTCTGCACGCATGTTTTCAGAGCTGCATGTTGCAATCTGGTCTTCAGGATTCATAATAAAACTGATCATTTCCTAGTTTAAGTTCTGAAAGAAAGTCCTGAAGATTAATTGTAAATAAAACATCTTCTTAAAGCCTATTAAACCCAAATAGATTTCTTGTACTGCTTGAAACAGGTGCTTTTTCTTTAACTTCCACTTAGTCTGAATGACTGTCAAAGTCCAGGTGGTGTTTGCAGTATTGAAGAACTACAAAAAGCATCTTTTAACATTTAATTTTCATATGAAAAGGTCATTTGCATAAGGAGACAATGAAGCCTTTGGGCAAAGATGCATGTAGAAGGAAAAAAGAAAACCCAACCCCCACCAAAATCCATTCAGGTAGATTCTGCCTGAGAGTTTAAGAGGCTTTTAGTCTCAAAACTTTGAATGCTATATTATTGCTGGAACAAAAACACCCTGCTTGCCTAGAGAGTGGCAAGATCCTGATGCACATTCTCTTTTTTGTCATGTCTTCAGGGACATCTTACTTTGTTAGTGATGATTGTGCCTGTTAGCTCCAGCGCTTGCAGCTTAGCTGTCTGACAATGCTCAGCGTTTCTTTATTACATAACAAATGTTAACGCTCCTCAGAGGTGGTTGGTTGGGGTTGTTTTTTGGAGCCAAAGGTGGGACATTTGGGGGAAGAGTGCATCTCTCTTTCACTGCAGTTTTATGCATCTCTCTTTCACTGCAGAACTGTGTCCAGTTCTGGGCCCCTCAATTTAAGAAGGACATTGAGACTCTTGAAGGTGTCCAGAGAAGGGCAACAAGGCTGGGGAGAGGCCTTGAGCACAGCCCTGGGAGGAGAGGCTGAGGGAGCTGGGGTTGCTTAGCCTGGAGAAGAGGAGGCTCAGGGGAGACCTCGTTGCTCTCTACAACTGCCTGAAGGGAGGTTGTAGCCAGGTGGGGGTTGGCCTCTTCTCCCAGGCACCCAGCACCAGAACAAGAGGACACAGTCTCAAGCTGCACCAGGGGAAGGTTGGGCTGGAGGTGAGGAGAAAGTTCTTTTTAGAAAGAGTTGTTGGCCATTGGGATGTGCTGCCCAGGGAGGTGGTGGAGTCACTGTCCCTGGAGGTGTTCAAAAAAGGCTTGGATGTGGCACTTGGAGCCATGGCTTAGTTAGTCACGAGGTGTTGGGTGACAGGTTGGACTTGATGATCTTTGAGGTCTTTTCCAACCTTACTGATTCTATGATTTTTTTATTAAACTGCTGGGAAGGCTTCTGGATTTCTGATCCCTAATGGGGATAAGCTGGGTTCCAGTCCTAGTTTGAAAGAAAATGTGTCTGCAGATAGCTTTTGTGCTGCTTCAGCAAATCTGTTTAAAAACTGGTGCGAGTTAGAATCAATCAATGGATTCTTCTGTGGAGAGCATCAAGTCATTTATTATAATGACAATAAAAAATTCTTCATTGTTTCAGTGTAATTCTGATCTATGGCTGAGTTCTGGGAGATAGAGGAGCGTGTTTCTTGGTTAAATAACCAAATGCTTTAACAAAATCACTTTCTTTTAAAGATCTATTGACATCTGCACAAGGCCTTTATTTGGGTTTGAGGATGTGCCTGAGAAAGGTTAAGAGAGATGATAATCAAGGCAGTGTCTACTGAGCAGACCAGGGCTTTATTTCCCATTCTGTACATTACTTAATGCAAAAGTGGTGAAAGCACTGGAAGCATTCCCTGAATCATTCCTTCCACTCAAGTGATTAGCTGTCACAGGTAGGCTGACTTGGTGTATCAAGTGACATTCCTCATCTCTAGGGTGTTTGGATCCTCCTCTCCTTTCTCCTTTTAGCCTATCACACCACCTAACAAGCCTCTTCTGTCACATGGAGCTGTGCTGATGAGGCTAACTGCTCATTCTGCTTTCCATGTGTGGTGTGTTTGGGGCAAAATAATCTCTGTTCTGGCATGGTATTCACGAGCCACACAGGTTAATGTGTTCACCAGTGCATTAAGGTGGAACACACTGCAAACCATCCACTGTTTCTGGGACAAGGATGTTGTTCAGACTAACAGGACAGCCTCTTACTTGTGATGGGTGACTGGACAAAGTGAGGAGAGGGGTGGTGCACATTGCCATAGACTTGAATTTTGATTTTTAGAGTGGTCTTAAACAGCCAGTGAGAAACTCTGTACCTTAAAAAGAGATTTCCCCTCTCTTTTGGTTGAGTTCTCTGGGGGTTTGTGTCATGAGCTGCAGAGCAAGGCAGTGGAGAACAGGTGTGGAGTGAGGCAGCCACACCAGTCATCAGTGCCATACATACTTCCAAACATCAGCTGCAAATGGAAAGTGAAGCTCTGTTTCTCAGTGTCTTGTATAGCACTTATTTTGATGCTTTTCACTTGTTTTTAATGACCAAATCCTTTGAAGCTGTTTTGCTTGGTTCAGAGCCTGAATTGGACCCTGAACTTGGGAGAGGCAATGTCACCAGGCCAAAATAAGAGATCATTGCATTCTGTGTGAAAAATATATTCCTCAAGCCTTCAAAAATCAAACCTATCACAAGCCCCTTTGAATTCTCCCTCACAGCTGTAGGTTTTATTCCTCTCATATCTGCCTTTTTGTTGGCTGATCTCTCAGCTGTCATCTACTCATACAATTTAACTTCATGTTAAGTATTGAATCTGGAATGTATGCCCACATTCCTTTTGTGTGTTGAATTGATATTCCTTATCTTAATTTGTAGTGAGAATGGAAGTGCTCAGGTTTTGTCCTGTGGCAGACTGCTGTGGCAGCAATTCCTGAACTGAAATACTTGAACAGGTATAATCTCCTGTCTCAATGCAACTCAGCAAATGAGCACAAGGCTGGGTTTGGTGGAGTTTTTGACAGTTGCTTGAAATGGTCAATTGCATCATGTTGGAAGGGATCTTATCACAGAACCATAGAATCAACCAGGTTGGAAAAGACCTCAGAGATCATCAAGCCCAACCTGTCACCACAGACCTCATGACTACTAAACCATGGCACCAAGTGCCACGTCCAATCCCCTCTTGAACACCTCCAGGGATGGTGACTCCACCACCTCCCTGGGCAGCACATTCCAGTGGCTAATAACTCTTTCTGTGAAGAACTTTCTCCTCACCTCCAGCCTAAACTTCTCCTGGTGCAGCTTGAGACAGTGTCCTCTAAGGTCATCTTCAAAGGTCACCTTGTCCAACCCCCCTTCATTGAGCAGGGACATCCCCAGCTAGATCAGGCTGCCCAGGGCCACTGCATTAGTTTGAGAAATTAGTTCTTCTAAAAGACTGAAACCTTGGATGAGAAAGAAAAAAGTGGAAGAAACTCAGAAGCCTAAAGCAGAACAGGAAGTGCCAGATTTACTAGGTCTGTGGATGTGGAGAAAAAGAACTGAAAGCAGTGGGATAGTAATTATGAGAACTTCAGTTTTGCAGATTAAATTTGTTCTAAAAATGAATTTGAATGTGGCATCAGGAATCTATTTTGAGCTGAAGTAGCACTTCTTTTCAATCCATGTATCTAGTTGTTAGGTGTTAGCCAGAAACAGCATCTTACTCTGCACTGGAAATTTCCTAGTCTTGTAAAGATGGGCTTTTTTTTGTGAGGTTTTCCCTGACAAGGAGAAATAGTAAAACCCTGGATTTGGGGTTAAAAATTAGAGGAGTGGATTGGCACTTCAGCACCAGTTTTAAAGACAAAGCAGCAGAAATCATCAGCAGCAGCAGTTCGTGCAGCCAGCCTGGCTTGCTCTGTGTCCTGTGAGGATGCTAACCAGGGTTGTCAGCAGTGGAACAGCAATAAGAGAACTTTTTGGGCCTTGCTTTCCAATCTTGCAGCTTACAACAGGATTTTTGTTTTCTTAAAGAACTGCAATCATTTTTTTTCCTTCCCCACTTAAAAAGCCTTCCTCTTTTGTGTAGGTGTGTTACCTACCATTCAGTGCTGCCTTCTGATCACCTTGCTTAAAGAATAGGCCTGTAAATACCTTGTGTGAACTAATCTTGGTCTTTAAATAATGAGTAGATTGCAATGTAGATAGGTTAAAGGGGAAGGAACCCTAATCTGCACTACTTCTGGTGTGGAGCACTGACTAACTACCTGCAGAGGCCAGAGAGTTACCAGAAGAGAGGTTGGAAAGCAGCACATAAAGTATTTGAGAAGTAGCTCTTCACATAAAAAATGTTCATAATTTATTATGTAAATGTACAGCTTCTAATAGAGACTTTAATGTCCTTGGGGATATCTTGGGAGCCTTTTCAGGGATTCAGGGAAAGGTTCCAACTGCTGACACTATTCAGGGCATTGTAGCTCCTTGGTGTGAAGTCGTCCTAAGGCCTTTTCTGTTTGTGTGCTTCTCTTCTGTGAAACAATGGCCAGTGTGTTTCTGTGAAACTCTGAAATTTGAGTCATCCCAGCTATCTGAACTGGGGCAGTAAATGGACTGGAAGGTAGTTTCCCATCCCATGGTGTATCTAAATAGGCTGTTTCATTCTTCTGCATGTAGGACCTTAGGGATAGCATACATCTAATGAGGAGCATTTTGAAGGGGGCTACAGGAGAGGGAATGGAGTTTGGGACCACTGATGCTGATTATTTCCTGTTAAAAACCATCTCAGACTGAGTTCTTGGTGTTCTACCAAACATGCAGTGGGGTCCCAGGACTAACCAACCACCTCTGAGTTTTTCTTTCCTTTCTCAGCAACGTGCTGTGTCTTTTGTGATTCTGCTTCTATCTTTCAGTCATTCACAGACTGCGTAGCAAAATTCTTCTGATGTGTTTGTAATGGTGGAACAGAAGACAGGAATTTGTGACCTGACACTGGGATAGTTCACTTTTGCATCTGAATTTGAAGTTCTCTTTCAGGCAGGTATATCTTCAGGAGTTGAAAATAGGCAGGCTCAAAATACAGAGGCTTCCACTGTCCATCAGCTCAGTGCATGTGTGAAGTGTTTGTGCCGAAACAACCACTTCCAAGTGGGTCATAGCTTTCTTTTCACTTTAGAAGTCAAGATTCACCAGTGTGTAAATATCTGAATCTTTTATTAGTATCATAGTATCAGTCAGGGTTGGAAGGGACCACAAGGATCATCTAGTTCCAGCCCCCCTGCCATGGGCAGGGACACCCCACACTAGATCAGCCTGGCCAGAGCCTCATCCAGCCTGGGCTTAAACACCTCCAGGGACAGGGCCCAAACCACCTCCCTGGACAACCCATTCCAGGGCTTCACCACTCTCATGGGGAAGAACTTCCTCCTCACCTCCAGCCTGAATCTCTCCACCTCCAGCTTCATTCCATTCCCCCTAGTCCTATCACTGCCTGAGATCCTGAGAAGTCCTTCCCCAGCCTTCCTGTAGCCCCCTTCAGATACTGGAAGGCCACAATGAGGTCACCTGGGAGCCTTCTCTTCTGCAGACTGAACAGCCCCAACTCCTTCAGTCTGTCCTCACAGCAGAGCAGCTCCAGCCCTCTGCTCATCCTCCTGGCCCTGCTCTGGACACCTTCCAGCACCTCCACATCCCTCTTGTCATAGGGGCTCCAGAACTGGAGGCAGTACTCCAGGTGGGGTCTCCCCAGAGCTGAGCAGAGGGGGAGAATCACCTCCCTTGACCTGCTAGCCACACTTCTCCTGATGCAGCCCAGGATCTAATTGGCTTTGCGGGCTGCAAGTGCACATTGAGAGCTCATGTTGAGCTTTTTGTCCACCAGCACCCCCAAGTCTCTCTCCTCAGGGCTGCTTTCCAGCCAGTCCCTGCCCAGCCTCACACACAATACTTCCCATTGTATCTAAGTATTACACTCAATTAAGAGTTGGCTCTTTTAGCTGCCAGAGACCACCACTTGAGTAAACCCTTGACCAAAACTACACCAGCAACTGCAGGGAGGAACTGCTTGCCTCTAGCCCTCGCTGGGGGCAGTAGAAGCACTGCCTTCCTGTGGGCAGAAGCTGCAGATTGTTTAATTTCCAGGCCTAGGTTATTTATTCTTTTTAATTGAATAACAACTCCTAGTGTAGCTGCATTGAGTGTCGTTGCCACTACTGGCAGAGAGGATATGAAGTATTCATTTTGAGACAATCTGTTTTGTGGCATGGTCCTCACGTGGTGTTTGTGTTTACAGAGCTGGCATTTGCCTTTGCTGTGCAGTTTAATAGGCTGCTTATTTCTTGGAAATGAGGGACATGATGGCATTTGGTGTAGCTTAACAAGCATCAATGTATAGATGATTTTCATGGTGGTAATAAAGTGGAAGCAGCTTTCCTGAATGGTGAGAGAAGCTGTTCTGCTCACCTGTGACCATCCATCCTGTATCTTTGCCAGGAAAGCTGGTGAAGGGACAGCTCAGGAGAGCAGTGCTGCTTCTAATCCACATCGGACTCAACACCCACTTTAAATCCTGAAAAGGTCTTTGTAGGAAATTGTGGGCAAGCTCCAGAAACTGTGGAGAAGCAATAGGAGAAAACAGTAGTGGAAAAGGAAAGAAAAGTGAGGAGTGCAGAGGGGGAAGAGGATGACTGTGCTCAGGTGAAGACAGACATCCCAGGCAGAGCTGCATCCCTCCAGGGCTTCCCTGACTCCTGACTGATTTTTGTCCAGGCTTCTCTCTCCTGGATTGGAGTTCAGTGTTCCTGGTGCTTTTGCTGCAGGATGGCTTATGCTCTGTGCTCAGAACCGCTTCTAACTTGGACCTCCACCTCCTTTCCTTTTACTTCTCTGTACTGTCCCATGCCTGGCTGTGCTGGACAGCCAGCTGGCTGAGTTTTCCCTTCTCCAGGGGCAGCAATAATTTATTCAGAGCATCCAGAGTAGTAACAGCACCTCATCATGCAAGAGGCATAAGTGATCCAACGTGGCTGAGAAGGGTGGCATCCTGCCATCAGTGAGGGCTAGAAATCACTGTTCAGTCACACAGAATGAGTTTACCAGCTCTTTAATTAAGAACAGTAATTACTTTTGTCCCTAATATTGCAATCTGTTTCACTGGATTTTGCAGCAGTACATATGATAGAAGTCACTTTAATGCTCTGCAGAGGCTTCTGAGTTTTCAGGTTCTTTCAGGTTTCTTCTGTAGCTCACAGAGCTGGACTGGTAGGCATCTAAAAAAGCTGGGCTCCTTTAATTCCTGAGGATATAAAATATAGCAAATAAGATCTAAATGCTCAGATGGTGGGAGGATTATTTCACTGTTGGGGCTATTATGTAGCAATTCCTATCCACACCGGTCTTCTGGGGAGGGTTGTCACAGAACAGGGACTGATTAGCTTTGCTGGAAGCAAACATGATCCAAACAGCAACGTGACAGTGTGGAGGTGCTTTACAGATGGATAAAACAGGCTGGTAATACTTAATGGCATTCTTTTTGAGGATGGGAGCTGTGAGAAGTAAGCTCTTTGAAGATTAAAAGCGTCACATAAGTGCTAAGTATTCATGTTAGAGAAAATTGGCAAATCCTATTGTAATAACTAAATCTTCTGCTCTCTGCACACAAGATGTTAAACCTCTGATATGCATTATGGTGAGGTCTCAGAGAACCAAGAAAAGCTTTATCCCCAGGATGAGCCACTGCTACCAAAAAAACAAAGACTGGGTAGCAGGGGGGGAGGGGAAAAATACAGCTGGGTGGAATACTTCAATTTGAATGTTTTTAAATACCAAAAGTGTTAAATTCCTGCTCTTGGTAAGTGTCCTGTTGAGGCTGTGAAGTCTTTGGGGAGATGCACTGTGGAATTTGACTGGTGTCATTTGACTGGGCTCGGAGTGGCTGAGAGCTGCCAAACAGAGAGGGACCTGGGGGTGCTGATTGACAGCTGCCTAAACATGAGCCAGTAGTGTGCCCAGGGGGCCAAGAAGGCCAATGGCATCCTGGCCTGCATTAGGAATAGTGTGGCCAGCAGGAGCAGGGAAGTCATTGTGCCCTGTACTCTGCATTTGTTAGGCCACACCTTGAGTCCTGTGTCCAGTTCTGGCCCCTCAGTTTAAGAAGGACATTGAGACACTTGAAGGTGTCCAGAGAAGGGCAACAAGGCTGGGGAGAGGCCTTGAGCACAGCCCTGTGAGGAGAGGCTGAGGGAGCTGGGGTTGCTTAGCCTGGAGAAGAGGAGGCTCAGGGGAGACCTTCTTGCTCTCTACAGCTCCCTGAAGGGAGGTTGTAACCAGGTGGAGGTTGGTCTCGTCTCCCAGGCAGCCAGCACCAGAACAAGAGGACACAATCTCAAGCTGCGCCAAGGGAAGTTTAGGCTGGAGGTGAGGAGAAAGTTCTTCACTGAGAGAGTCATTGGTCATTGGGATGTGCTGCCCAGGGAGGTGGTGGAGTCCCCATGCCTGGAGGTATTCAAGAGGGGATTGGATGTGGCACTTGGTGCCATGGTTTAGTAGTCATGAGGTGTTGGGTGACAGGTTGGACTCGATGATCTTTGAGGTCTCTTCCAACCTTAGTGATACAGTGATCTCTGATGGTTATGAAAGATCCCCGAAGAGCAGGTTGATTTTTGGTGGGGTGTTTTGTTGGTTGGCTTTGGTTTGTGTTTCTTTTCCTGTGTCTGTTTTCCCTCAAAATATTCTCAAGTGAATTGCTCTTTGGCAGGACCAGGTGGGTGTGGAGGTTGTCTTGTTAGTCATAGCTGATTCATTTATCTCAATTGTATTTTGCAGTTTATCCTTCCTATTTGGGGGTTGTTCCCAAGCAAACTTTTATGTTCACTTGCAAATTTCACCTCTTTGAAGCTTTTCAGTAATGGCTTTGGTGCTTGACAACTTCATAACCGCAGCCATTAAGTCACAATAAAGACTAATGAAAAAAGTAATAAAATTTCCATGTATAACTAGGATGAAGATTCCTGGGGGAAATATTGAGCGAGTGATTACAGGGAAGATAATTGTCTGCTTAGAGAATTATATGCCCTGTGAGTTGGAGAGTGAGCCTGCAAAATTGTCACTTCAAAATCAAAATATTAGAATTCTTCAAAGCCAAGCTGGAGGTCAGGAAGAGCTTGAGGTAGGTCCCTGGAGGCGTTCAAGAGGAGATTGGCCGTGGCACTTGGTGCCATGGTCTAGGCATGGGGTCTGTGGTGACAGGTTGGACTCCATGATCCTCAAGGTCCTTTCCAACCTAAGTTAGACTGTGATTTGGCTTGCTTTCTGGAGGGTGAGCGAGTTGTCTGCTTTGTTAAAGTGCAGGTTTGGTTATTTTTAGTAGAGAATAAATGCAGTGTTGTGCTGATGGCTGCAAATTATTGCTTGCTCTGTGCATGCTTGAGATCTGCAGGGCTGGTGGTTGTGTTTGGTTTGTGGCTTGGGTTTTTTGCTGTTGTGGTTTTGTGTTATTAAGGCACTGACACAGCAAGCTGGTTTTCATCCAGTGGTGACTTTGGGAACTCCCAATTTTTGTGTGTTTGTGGACATTTTGGTGCTTGCAGGTCTGGGGATAAGTGCCACTAGATAAATTGTAAGGTACTTCAGTCAGATGAGCTCAAACTTTCCTGACCCCTCACCTTAACTGAACTATTTATCCTCTCTGGTTTTTGCTTCCTGCTTACACTGTCATTTGTTTCCTGTTTGGATTTTCAGCATTGTTGATACCCTGTGGGGTTGGGGTTTGGGTTTTGGTTTTGTTTTTTTTGCTAGTCACCTGTAAATCAGAAGAAATAATTTATTTTCATGTAGCTCTTTTGGGCTTTTGAGACCTCAAGATTTTATCAGCTCTTTGGCACTGTTACTGCTGCTGCTACTAATGGAAGTGATGACTTGTTACTTCTGTGACTCTGGTGTAAATAGAGGTTGCCAAATCACTGGGATGTTTTCAGCAGCCACTGCCTTAATAAGATGAAAGGAAAGAAAGCAGATACACACGTTGTTTGTGTCCAGTTTGTTGTAATTAAGTTAATTGGCTGTCAGTTTATAGTAGCCATGGCAGATTAACTCCACCTACCCTCAGTTAAGCTACTGGGATTCTGTCCTTTTCACTGATTAAAGCAGCTCTTTGGTAGTGGCTTCTAGTACACAGAGCATCTTAGATCATTTATCAGCCACCTGTCTGATGTAGACCAGAATTTATTCTCATTTTAGGATTGAGACAACTAAGACAAGGAGAGGTTAAGTGTCTCTTGCCTGGGTGTCTCGGGCAGTATTACAAGAGTTCGGGTGCTGGTTTTATTGCCTACGGCAGCGCACAGCTGTAGGCTTTTGAAAGCTGCACTTTGTGTCTCATTCTGCACCCAGCAGTTCAGATCATTTCTACTTGGATTTGAAGGGTAGAGGAAGCAGGATGGAGAAGGAAGGTACTTTTTGTGGCTGCTCTGGCTTTCCTAATAAACAGCAATTTAGCGTGTCAGTAGTGTGCTCGCTCTTGTCGCACGTGTCATAGGTAAGGTATATAGTAATTATGTTATGTAAGCTGTGATCAATCCATTAAGCCTGACTAACCACTTCTTTTAACCTTTAGACAGGCTCCCTTCAGAATGAATATTTGTTTCCTACAATGCTTAGCATTCAGGTGGGAGCTGCTGCATCTCAAGCAGCAGTGCTTGCTCATAAATGTTGGGCTTGCTTCTCTTCAGTGCATCTGTAACTCTTCAGACTGCTCTGCAAGGGCGTTGGAGAGGGGCCACGTGCTGAAAGGTGGCAAGATGACTTACTCTTGGTTGTTGCTTTAGGTGTGAGCTAGTTACTGGTGCCAAGCAGAGGATGTAGTGCATGGCAGTTCTAGAGTTTTGTCCTCACAGATTGCATTGGGTTGGAAGGGACCCTCACAGGTCATCAGCAGTCAGCAGGGGCATCTCCGACTAGATCAGGATGCCCAGGGCTGCATCACGTCCTGAATGTCTTCGAGGAAGGGACCTAAACCACATTTCTGGGCAACCTGTTCCAGTATTTCACTACCCTCATTGTGCAGAACTTCCTCCTGATGTCCAACTTAAATCTCCCCTGTTCATTATCAAGCCACTGCCCCTCATCCTATCACTGCAAAGCTTTCTAAACAGTCCCTCCCCAGCTTTCCTGTAGGTCCTCTTCAGATACTGAAATGTAGCACTAAGACCTCCCTGGAGCCTTCTTTTCTCCAGGCTGAGCAGCCCCAATTCTTTCACCCTGTCTTTGTCACTCCATAGTGTTCCCCAGTAGTGTTCCTAGTGTGGCACCATTAAAAAAAAAGAGAAGATTTAAACTGCTTAGAGTATGTGAGTAAAACAGACTGTTGGGGTCACATGTGCAACCTTAGCTTAGGCTCCTCAATCTCTGAGGGAGCATGTGAGAACTATGTGCTGTAGATACCTCCTTTAGTGAGGAATTGGCTTGGATGTGCCCATTTTCTTCTGTTTCTTTTTCCAAACCAGAGGGGAACAAGGCAAAATATCGACATTAGGTGTGTTTGGTTTATGATGACTCTTCCTGAATGTCACTAGCAGCCTTGTAACAGCAGAGCAACTTTTGCTGAGGCAAGTGTTTGCTTCCCAGCTAGCTGAGTTTTGCAGGGGTGTTTGTTGTCTGAAGTTGTTCTGTCCTTTTCTGCCTGACCTTGGAGATGACAGAGGCTGTGCTGCACGTTCAACCATACGTTACTCACGCTGCATTTTAAAGCTCCAAGATAAAGACAAGGAGGTGGGGGTGGGATTAGTGCTACAGGGTGTGGAAAGAAAGAGAAAAAAAAGTTGCTAAAATGAATAGAGAATGTGTCTGCAAAACCTGCCAAAGGCCCACTTCAAGGGTTGATTTCCTCCAGCTTAGTTTAGTTCAACTTGAATTTAAGGTACATCTAGAGATGTCCCTTTAATGTTATAGAATGTGTCAGCAAAAAGAATTTCCTTCAGCTGCTTGAAGAGGAACTGCAGTATATTCATTTGGGGGTTACCTGCACTATTTGGGCTACAATTGTTACATAAAACAGCCTTCAAGTTGGAGAGTTGTTGATGAAGCACGTGTAACTGTTAGAGAATTTGAGTGCTAAGAGTAAGTGCTTTGAGTAGTGAACCTTGGCTTTACTTCGTTTTTAGTGTTAAGGACTCCCTTCAGCTGTGTTCCCTGCCTGCCTTTTTCAAATGGAGCACTAAACCCTGTGGCCAGAATGTGGCTATCTAACCTCAGGCTTCTACAGAAACGTGGCCTGTTTTTTTCTGAGACAGATTCCCTGCAGCTCTGTTTGTATCAGTGACACAGTTGGCAAGAATCCCCTCTGAAATTCAGGTCACTTTTACATGGGTGGCAAAATAAGGTTTAAGTCTAGAGCTGGGCATAGTTTGAGCTTCACATTCAGTTTGATCCTGAAAGGAGAACTCCAGGATGACTCAGTGGGGTGAAAGCAGAGCAGAGAGAGTGGTTTCCAGCGCTGAACAGGACTACACCAATCATTACCTGGACAGATGTGGATTCCAAATCCATGTAAGCAGCATTAAGTTTAAGTAACACTATTAAACTAAAAATACCTTCAGCAGTTGGATGAGCTGAAGGTTGGTTACAATTACTGTGAGCTGAGGTGACACTTTCAGCTGAGGTGGCATGGTTTCATTTAAACTTTATTAAACAAGCTCAGATATTCCCTGGGGGTTGGATGCAGCACTAATCTTCTGTTAAACTGAAATCTCTAACTTTCTTGGAAACCATCCAGCTGAGGCAGCACCGAGGAGTTTGTATTCACAAAGTCATCAAGACAGAACAACACAGTCTGTGACTTCTCCTTCTGTGGCAAAGATTTTCTTTGGAAGTAGGTAGATAATATTTTTAAGAACTAGAGTACAGTGCCTACCTGCTGAAACTTGGCTTTGCTGTTTTGAATTAGAGCCTTACATGAACAAGTTAGCTTCTGCAGTGCTGAAACGTAAAGACTGAAGTGGTGGTGGTGGCGGGGGGGTGCCCAATTGCATTGCTTTCCCTGCAGTAAAACTGAGTTTGTGGCACCTGTTATATTGGTAGGAGTGATGTGCAGATGGTTTTTGCTACCATAATCTTATTTTGGGAAGTCTAACATGTTGTGGTTTTCGCTGTCAGGTTATGAATGCAGCAAGAGAGTATCCCGTAGTGTGGTGTCTGGCTCCAGCGTCTCGTGAAAGCAGGTTGTGAATGATCTTTTCTTGAGGTGTTTGTAGACAGCTGTCTCCTGAAAGTGTTTGGTAAGGTGGTGCCTTTGGAAAAAGTGAATCAACTTGCTTGAAGGAACTTAAGTCAGTGTAGGAAGCAGGGTTGTTAACCACATTCAGTCTGAAACTGGGATTAAAAATATCCCTGCAGTCACAGAATCACAGACTGGTTTGGGTTAGAAGGAAAGTGAAAGATCATCTAGTTCCAATTCTCTGCCATGAGCAGGAACACCTCCTACTAGACCATGTTGCTGAAGGCCCTGTCCAAGCTGGCTGTGGTCTGTGATGCTTGCTGTGTAGGACCTGTGGACTTGGGAGGACAAAAGGTAGCTCGTGGTTATGTGTTCTTATTTTTAATGCTATCATCCTAATAGATTGCTTCTAGAGATGGTCCACTCAGAACGGAAGGCTTGTCTTTATTTCTTCTCACCACAGCATCACATTCTACCTCTGTGTTGTATCACTGCTGCTCTGATTTTGCATTCAAGTATTTTATTTGTCTTCCAGACTCATGGTAGACCTTGATAATATCTTTGATTTATGCTCTGCCCATTTCAGGAGTGCTTCCATGTGCCTCCATCTAAATGTGTAATGAACTGACTTTTATAAAGCTTTGCAAATGATTTTAAAAGGCCAGCATCAGTCATTTTAATGTGTGCTGGGGAAGGAGTGGAATCACCTTTCCTGTAATTCCATGACCTGTTTTGAAGTTTCTGTGAGCAAATAATAGTAGTAAGTGGTCTCTAGGACGAGTAACTTGCTTTGGAAATGTAACATGGACTAGCAGCATCACTTGTCTGCAATTACATGATACACTGACAGTTCTTTTTGAAGCTCTTGGTAGGACTGGTTGACAAGACTTCTTCCCAGCCTTCTCACCTTCAGCAGGAGTCCAGTCACTTCTGCATTTCCAGAGGAGATGCATGTGAGGGATTTTCCTAGTCTTGAGCACTGCCAGAAGTGCACACTTGGCACTGGTAGGTGCTCACCAAGTACTGATGACTGCTGCCCATGGTGCTTTTGGGAGGGCTCTGCACTCCTGAGATCCAGCTGGGCTTTTCATCGCTCTGCTTGCCATCTTCCCCTGTCATACAGCCTGCTCTGTCCTGCAAAGCTGTGAAAGAGCAGCACTGCAAGGTTAAGCTCGTCCACTGCTCTCTGTTACAGCAGAGTTTAGCACACAAAACACTGTTCTGTGCAGTTCTGCCACCACAGAGGTGATTGAGTTTCAGTGGCTCTGAGAAACATGGAACTTGTTTGGTGCACTTAGGGATGTAAGGTGATCCATAAAACATCTCTGGAGTACTCAATACGGTCTAGAAATGAATTTCTGTTAATACAGGTATCCTCAGAATGGAAGTGCCAGTCCATTTTATGATTGTGAGAGTGCTTGTCTGACTGAAATCACTTTATAGGCCAGCCTATTACACATGGCTCACATTTACTGGATAAATAAAATCTTCTATTAAAGCAGTAATTGGGAGTTTGACATGGCTGTGGGCTGTTGTATTTCTTTTAATTAATCCTAGCAAGCAGATAGTGCACAGGCATAACTCAGCAAGCCTGTGCTCATGGTCCTTCTGAGAGCTGCATCTGCAGTAAGTGAGCTCAGCAGTGAGGGCAGCTGGAAGGTGACTGGAGTTGTGAGAGCCTGCTCTGCCCAGGGATCTGGGGGACTTGGGGGTGCAGCAGGAATGCAGTGCTGAGCCAGAGTCACAAAATGGTATGGGCTGGAAGGGACCTTTGGAGATTGAGCCCAACTCCCCTCCCAAGGCAGGTTCACGTACAGCAGGTCACACAGGAATACATCCAGGAGGGTTTTAAATGTGTCCAGAGATGGAGACTCCACCACCTCTCTGGGCAGCCTGTTCTGTGCTCCATCACCCTTATATTAAAGAAGTTCCTCCTCATCTTTAGATGGAACTTCTTATGTGCAGGTTTGTGTCTATTACCTCTTGTCCTGTCTGCTTTAGCAGTCTCAAGGTTTTATTCTTTTACATTTGAGGTGGGGAGCTGTGACATTTAAACACCACACAGGGCAGGTTACAGTATTGTAGCAGCCTTCTTCTGCCAGATAATTAAAGTGTGCTTGTTTTATTAAGACAAGATACCTGCTGATGATAACTTGAGCATGTCTTTGCCAGAGCCATGTTAATTGATGGCACCAGTCCTGTGTGGCTCACTCCTTAAGTTCATTTCTTAGATGCTTTGATTTTAATATCTGCTGGTCAAAAGTGCCCAGAGTCTATAATAAAACTGTAAAGGAAACTTAACCCAGTTTCTGTTTTACACACAGTTAAGTCACTAATTGGCTTCAATGTTAACTGGGATTAAGATTAGGGAAGGAATGTTTCAGTGTGATTCAAGGCATGATTTTTCTGTTGGTGAATGAATTAATTGATACAGAGAAGTTTGAAAGAGAGTGCTGGTTTGGCTCTCAAGTGTTCTGCTCTATTTTGGCTGACAAAAAGCTTGACATGGCTTTTGGCTGTGCCAGTGTTGTTTCTGCCTGGCATGTTGTATCGGGGAAGGCAAATGCCTTGCTATAAATACAGTGGAGCAGCTATCGTGTACAGCATCATTTCTCTTGGCTCTCAGATGGTAAATAGCTCTTTCTGCTCGCCATGGGAACTTGCATGTGATGCAGGTCGTGGCCTCTTACTCACTGCAGCTTGACTTTTGACAGAGGACTTGTTTTGTTCAAGCAGATACTTCACTTTTTAAACACTTTGCTAGAAAGTTGCTTTCTGCTTGTAAAACTTGAAAGCAGGGAGTGCTTTCCAGGAAGCTGGTGTGCAAGTCGGAACGGGATGTCAGCAGGCTTCACATTTATGGGTTGTGAACGAGTTGGAACAGGTTTTAGCTGGCAAGCAGAGTGTGCAGCAGAATCTTAGGTGAAGAATGACATTTAGTTCCTGTTAATTCATGCTTCACTGTACTGTTATGAGCATGTAAGTGGTGATTAAATGTTTTTTCATACATACAGAAAGGTAGACTCGTGGCTAGATGAAGCTTCCTTAGCTGCTGTCTTGGCTGCAGATCATTTCTCTGGCCTGCATGCCGTGTCAAATGGATCAGCTAGCTGTCTTACTGTCCTGTTGTGTGACAAAAATGCTGACAAAACATGGTTTGATCCATATCATCAGCCTGGATGGGCAGGAGTAAAGCCATGGGTGGGATTGCTGGGAGAGGAGACAGAGGAGCATCGTCTGGTTTCCTGCAATGGTGTTGGATTAATTGCTCTCCTTCTCTAGGCTTTATCTCCCTGTTGTCTTCCCCAACCTTTTCCCTCCAGCTCATCATCAGCTGTGTTGATTTAGAACAAATTCTAATACACTATTGTAGTCAGAGAAAAGTTAGGCAGTGAACTGTTATGTTGGTTGATGTTCAATTAAGGTCTGCTTCACCTCCCTTTTTTGGGTAGGCTCTCATGTTCCAGTAGTCAGATTTTCCCACTATCCAGGTGAAGTCATGCATTTAATTTCTTCCTGTCTTTTGACTGTAAGGGTAAATGTAAGGATTTGGAGATCCCTTAAGCTATTAAATTTCTGTGGCATATTTATTGACCAAATCTTTTCTTTTCCCCTCCTCCTTTCTCTCTCAACACAGTTACAGACATAGAGCTGAAACGGCTGAAAGATGCTTTCAAGAGAACTTGTGGACTCTCCTATTACATGACTCAACAATGCTTCATCAGGGAAGTTCTTGGTGATGGAGTCCCTCCAAAAGTTGCTGAGGTAATCTGTGACCTTGCTGTGTTTTTTGGGGGGCAGAGGTGGTTGGTAATGTGCCTGTACAGATACGCAGGCTCGTTCCACTCTTCAGACATCACAACGTGCATTCTCTGGGTGAAGATAATGTTCCAGACTTGTCAGTGCTGTGCTGCATGACTGAACTGCTGATTCCAACCCAACTAATAGCTGGCAGGTGACTTTGAAGTGAACCTGAATATCCAGGTGTAGATTTGAGGAAGTAAAAGGCTGGCAAGATGTAACTCTATACATGGCCATTAGAGCAGGGTTTTATTTACTCTGGAGATGAGCTTCCTTTTGCTTTCCCTGAGTTGTTTTATTGGGGTTTTTTTCCACTTTGCTTTTGAAAGTGCAGATTAATCTTTACAAGCTCTTAAAAATCATTTTATATATAATAAATACACAAATTAGCTAAAAAGTAGCCAGAATGAAAATACACTTCATGGGTATCAATATTGTGTCTCTATATCAGGACACAAGCAAAAAAAGAGTTAATAGCATCCTGTAGCTGTGCATGTTTAACAGCATCATTTCCTCTCCTGGTGTTACCTCTGCTTTGAGAGAGCAATTCAAATATTCTTGGTAGAGAAGAATAAGATTAGCCAGACATTTCAGATGATACCTTCCTCCACGTGGTTTCTAATCACAGCTGCTATTCCTGGTGTCTTTGGTGTTATTGACCTCACAGGCAGTGTCCAAGCCTCCCAGTTTTATTTAGGTAATGTGAGGAGTGAAGTGTACATTGCAGAAGGTTTAACACTCTGGCAGAGGGTTACTTCCCCCCCTCCCCCCCCAAAGCTTAATTTTTTGTTCTTCCTTCTGTTTCCTACTTTTCCTCAGTGTTGATAATGAGGATGGTGTCATTTGCCTCTGTGATACAGTTGTCAGATTGATCATCTTTTTATGTGGAGATTCAAGCACTTCACACAGGAGAAACTGCAATCAAAAGGAGGTTTAGGATCTGCCCATGGCTTCAAGCATGTCTTCAGTAGTCACTTCTGTGTTTGTTGTCTTCTTTGACTGCTCAGACTTTCACATTCTGAGTTAACCTGTACTTATTTATCCCTTCTGTGCCACTCCTAAGAATGAAATGGCTGATTCAGGTGAAGTAAACTTTTGGTCACAAATAGAGACTCCTACTTTTCAAATGTCTGCTGGCCACTTTCTACCTTAAAAAATCTGTCCTTAAAGACACAGTTTTGGTGGTGATTGCCTCTTTTAACACTCATTACAGTGATATTGCAGGTTTTGGGTTTCCAGTTGGGTGAAGTAAAATTAATGGAAGTATCATCATTGGCTTTTGATGTCATCTCATTAAAGCTGGCACTTTGGCACCTCAGCATCCTAGTACCAATTACTGTGTACTTCCAGCATACAGAATAGAATAGAATAGGCCAAACCAGGTTGGAAGAGACCTTCAAGATCATCAAGACCAACCCATCATCCAACACCATCTAATCAACTAACCCATGGCACCAAGCACCCTATCAAGTCTCCTCCTGAACACCTCCAATGATGGTGACTCCACCACCTCCCTAGCAGCACATTCCAACGGGCAATCACTCTCTCTCTGTAGAATTTCTTCCTGACATTCAGTCTGAACCTCCCCTGGCACAGCTTGAGACTGTGTCCTCTTGTTCTGGTGCTGCTTGCCTGGGAGAAGAGACCAACCCCCACCTGGCTACAACCTCCCTTCAGGTAGTTGTAGAGAGCTAGAAGGTCTCCCCTGAGCCTCCTCTTCTCCAGGCTAAGCAACTCCAGCTCCCTCAGTCTCTCCTCATAGGGCTTGTGTTCCAAACCCCTCACCAACTTTGTGGCTTGACAGGGTGCTTGGTTGCATGGTTCAGTTGGTTGGGTGGTGTTGGATGATAGGTTGGACACGATGATCTTGAAGGTCTTTTCCAACCTGGTTTATTCTAATGCTTCTTCTAATGGACACATTCCAGGAAGTCAACATCCTTCCCAAACTGAGGGGCCCAGAGCTAGACACAGGACTCAAGGTGTGGCCTAACCAGTTTTTATTATATATATACACACAGGTAGATATAAATAATCATAGCAGTAGTCATATATGTGAGCTTGAGTACTGCAAATCTGGACCAAATTTGGGTTTGACTCTCCTTGTGCCATGCAGGGATGCTCTGTAATTCCTGGCTTCAGGATGTGGAGAGGCAGGCAAAGTCATTAAGCAGCTTAAAGCCTTGCTCTGAGTTTTCAGCCATTCAATCATTAGAATTGATCATTTTGATCCTCAGATTGCAGGGCTGTCCTTGCATGCTTTGGGTAGTAGTTTTCCATAACTGAGTAGTGATGCCTTCAGGAATTCCTGAGATCCAAGCAGAGTTTTACAGAGCTGCAGCCAGTGGACCTTGGGTCAGACAGCTCACATGGTTGTCGTGCACCTGAAGCACACATTTGAAACGTTCAGGACAGAACTCTTCTGGAAGGATCTCTTGGAAGAATGGGGCTGAGGGTATTAAATGGCATTCAGATGAGTGCTGTTTGTATTGTTTTAACTGCAGGAAAGCTGGTCAAGTGATGAGAGGCATGAACACACCATTTGGTTTTGAAGCTAAGGAAGTGATGTGATTGCTGTGTGCAGATGTGGGCACCTTGGCAGAAAAAATACTGTTCAGAGGGGGAGGAAGGACAGAATGCTGATAATGTTTCCAGCAAGTGTTTTTAATACCTTTGTATTTCAGACTGAGGAGGGGAAGAATGTTGAGAAAAGACCTAACTTCAGTCTGTGAGTCATGTAAATGACTAATTGGATTAAGCCTTTTATATATACCTACAGATGAGACAGTTTATCCACAGCACTCTCTGATACTTAGGAAGTAGTTCAGTGTCAGTGCAGTTATGTATTTGATTTTTTGTCTCCAAGTGTGACTAATTGGTTAAGAAGCTGCAGTTCAAGTAACACAAAAAAGAAGAGGGACAATGCCAACAGAAACATGAAGGGCATGTTGAGGGGGCAGCCACAAGAACACAGGCTTCTCAAGTACAGAGAGAGAAGAGGGATCACAAGGATAAAATCAGGAAGGAATCCAGGACATTTTATACTCTAGAGGAAGGAGCCAAAAGAATGCTCTGAGCATCCTCTCCTTCTCTTCTAGCAGGCTTACTGGAGTGTAGGGGCACAGGGCCTGGAGGGAACACTTTGTATAGACTGAGCTTTGCTTCTTTTTTTAGCAGAATAGGAACCATTCTGTTACACTCTTCAGTTACCCATGGAACATGAGGTGTCAGACTTACAGTTGATTAAAAAGAGTCTGTGTGCCATGTAATTCCATTACATTTGACATTCTGTAATGTAAATAGCCAGGATGCTGTCTGGGTGTGGCTGTTCTGAGTAAAGCTGCAACAGCATTAAGTAACTTTGGAAAATACAGACTTGCATCATATTTTGATGGTGCCTTTTATTGGCTCTTAAAATAGCTGGACTCAAGGCTCTGAAAGGTCTTTACCAGCCAGAATGATTCTTTACAGGGAGGATGGTGAGACACTGGAGCAAGCTACCCAGGGAGGTTGTGGATGCCCCCTCCCTGGAGGTGTTCAAAGCCAGGTTGGGTGAGGCATTGAGCAGCCTGGGCTAGTGGAAGGTGTCCCAGCCTGTGGCCAGGGGGTTTGGAACTAGATGATTCCTCCCAACACTGATCATTCCATGAACCTGTGAAATGAGTGGGAAACCACTCAGAAATGGCTCTAAATTTGCAGCAGGCTTTCAGATGGATGAAGAAAGGAGACAGCTTTATTCAAGCCTGTTTATGAAATAGCTGTTCTTAAAAAGGCTAAATGAAAGCCCTGAAAGAAAGGTTAAATTGGAGTGATGGGGAATAAAGGGTAGAGAAAAATCACATTAAAAATCATTGAAAGAAACCAGTGATTTCTCCTGTGTTTATTCCCAGCTACAGTTTTGTCCTGGAAGTCCTGTTAACCTCCAATGTGCTCTGGGCTTTCTGATCACAAACAGTTCTATTGGGACTTCCACTGGAGTGTTCTTCAGAGCTGAGTGCCTATTTTAAAAGAAGTCCTAATTCCCCTGTAATACAAAGGGAAATTGCTCACATGTGCAGTGTGGCCTTGAAGGCATCTTAGGAAATCAGAATGATTAGCCATAGAAAATGTGGAATTCAGACCTCTGCCATGACATTGGCCATGGAGCATTCACAGTCATCGTGGGCAGATAGAGCCCAAGTTCAGCTTTAATAATTGAGCCCTTCAAGCTGTTGTAAATGGATTAAACTTCAGTAATAGAAGAGGCTGATCTGAGCCCCCTGTGGGAAGTTAATGTGTTTGGGTGGTGGTGTGTCTTCTGCTGGGTCTAGGTGATGTTGGCTGTAGAATTACATCATCCTGTTTTAGCTGCTTCCTTTACATTTCCTTGCCTTCAGACATCTTCTAACAGTCTTAAGTGCATAGCAATGAAAAAATGATAGCTTGATGGGTGGACAAGGAGAGGACTTACTGAAGGTAGCAGGCAGAGTTATGTGGAGGTGAGTGTCTTCAGGGAATCTCTCTGCTTCACCACTGTGGCTGGGAATAGCTGGGATAGAGGATTGAACAACACTGCAGAATCTTTTACTATCTTATTGTCTGATACTTCTTTGGAGGTCAGCTAGAGAACATTCTGCAGATGAATTCTGCTGGTCTGCTTCCTAGCAGAGAAGAGCAACAAAGCTGCTGAAGTGTCTGGAGAATAGGTCTCATGAGGATCAGCTGAAGGAACTGGGGTTGTTTAGCCTGGAGAAAAGGAGGCTGAGGGGAGACCTCATTGCTCTCTACAACTCCCTGAAAGGAGGTTGCAGTAAGGTGGAGATTGCTCTGTTCTCCTTAGGAGCAAGAGCCAGGACAAGAGGAAACAGCCTCATGTTGCATCAGGGAGCTTTAGGTTGGATATTAGAAGAAACCTCTTCACTGAGACGGTCCTGAAAGAATGGAACAGGCTGCCTAGAGGGGTGGTTAAATCCCCAGCCCTGGAGGTGTTTAAGAGAGGCATAGAAGTGGTGCTGAGGGACATCATTTAGCACCAGACTTGGCAGAGTTAGATAATGGTTGGAGAGGATGGTCTTAAAGGTTTTTGCAGCCAAACCAATTCTATGAGTGGTAGATTTTTGTCCACCTTGCTGTTTCCAGTGTTAGAGCAGGAAGTCCAGTGTCACTCTTTTGTCCTGGGTATTGCCTTTTATTTTTCATTGCAGCAGTCTAACTTTTCTTTCCTCTTGCTGTTCCTGCCTTTCACTAACTCAAAGACCACGGAGAGGCTCATTTATATGTCCTGGAAGAGAATTCACCTTAGAAATGTGTTTAGCTGCCTGGGAGGTGACTGGCCTAAAAGCCACACGCACAGCCTCAGCAGGAGCTGTTGCTTTTAGCTCTGACATCACTGTTTTTCCTGTTAACTTTCTTATTATCTCCCCTGTTTGTTCTTCTAGGTTATCTACTGTTCATTTGGAGGAATATCCAAAGGGCTGCACTTCAATAACTTGATAGTTGGATTAGTTCTGCTTACAAGAGGCAGAGAGGAAGAGAAAGCAAAATGTAAGTACTGTAACTTACTGCAGTAACAGCAGGACAGGGGCCAGGGAGTGTGCAACACACATCTGTAAAGCAAACAGCCTGGGGTACCCTCAGCCCCTGTGTTCAGGTGTACCTTTGCCAATGAGTTTGGACATTTTTAGAATAGAATAGAGCAGGTTGGAAGAGACCTTCAAGATCATCGAGTCCAACCTATCATCCAACACCACCCAATCAACTAAACCGTGGCACCAAGCACCCTATCAAGTCTCCTCCTGAGCACCTCCAGTGATGGTGATGCCTTTTCATTTTCTGCACCCCCCCAAAATGAAATATTTGATAAGTTCTCTTGAATGTAAATGTTGGGATCCTCCAGGAAGGCTGCTGATCAGTGTGTGGGCAGAGGAAGGGGGGTGGCACTGGTATTTCTCAAAACAAATGCAAGCATTTGCCTACTGCCTGCTGTTGTTTTGTCTTCCTTCTTAATCTGACTCGATAGTGATTATTTTCCTTCTGATAAGTGGACAATGGTAAGAGAAAAAGGAGGTGCTTCCTGTCCTAAGCCTTGTTGAGCTGTCTTGAAATTGAATCAGTCCCAGGTTTCAGTCATGGAATCATGGAACTTATTTTGGTTGGAAGAGACCTTAGAGATCATAAAGTCCAACCATTAACCCAGCCCTGCTAGGTCAGCACTGAACTCTGTTCAAGAAGGACTGCTTCAAAGAGTCCAGCATGGAGCCACAAAGCTGCTGCAGGCAGTGGAACATCTCCCTGTGAGGACAGGCTGAGGGAGCTGGGGCTTTTGAGCTTGGAGCAGAGGACCTGAAGGGGTGACCTCATTCCTCTTGATAAAGATGTGCAGGGCAGTGTGGGCAGGATGGAGCCAGGCTCTGCTCAGGGATGTCCAAGGACAGGACAAGGGGCACTGGGTGCCAGCTGGAGCAAAGGAAGCTCCATGGGAACATAAGGGAAAACTTTTGCACTGTAAGGGTGGCAGAGCCCTGGAGCAGGCTGCCCAGGGAGGTTGTGGAGTCTCCTGCTCTGGAAATATTGAAAAAACCCACCTGGGTGCTTCCCTGTGTGACCTGCCCTGGGTGATCCTGCTCTGGCAGATGGGTTGGGCTTGATGGTCTTTGGAGGTCCCTTCCAACCCCTACCATCCTGTGAAACCCATGTCCCTCAGCACCACGTCTCCATGGCTTTGAGACCCCTCCAAGGATGGGGACTCCTCTGCTGCCCTGGGCAGCCTGGTCCAGTCCTTTAGTTGTTGCAGAGCTTTTGGCATTCTCAGCCTGTTAAATGTTTAATATTTGAAGAGTGTAACCCCCCATAATTGCTTCAACTTTCCTCTCCTTCCTCAGACATTTTCAGTCTCTTTTCTAATGAATCTGGGAGCTATGTTGTCCGTGAAGAGATGGAGAAGATGCTGCACGTGGTTGATGGGAAGGTCCCAGAGTCACTCAAGAAATGCTTCTCTGAGGTATTTCAGACAGGTTTTAGCCTGATGCATTCACAACAGTGTGTTTCATTGGGTAGTTTGGTTTTTCTCTGACATACACATGGCCCATGCACCTGTGGGAACTAATTGGCCTCCTTTAGATTGGGTGAAAGCTCCTAGTTTCTTGTGTTGTAATATTGCACCTGACTTAGACTGGGGTGAGCAGCAGCTCTGTAGATAATTGTAGGCATTCTCCATGCTTCTTGACTTACTGTGCTGCTCTGAAAGAACATTTCCCAAGGGTAATCATGTTATCAGTACATTTAAATACTAATATTGCTAGTGGAATTTGATTCATTACTGTGGATGTTTTACTGTGATTAGGGAAGAAATCTAGAACAGACCTGAGAGGGCAAAGGAAACCTTCATCCTGGATTTCAAAATGCCTGCCAGCAGCAATTGCTTAGCAATAAGAGTTTTATGGTATTGCTTTTGTCTCCCTGTGTCTGCCAGGAGCTACAACCTTTATTTATGCTTTAGGTTGGTTGAGAGATATATCCTTTATGAAGTTCTTGTCAAACCCAGGCTGTTGTTGCTTTCAAACATGCACAGATACTTCTTTGGCACTGCTGGTCCTGGGGAAGTGCCAGGGTTTTGTGATTTGGTTGCTTCATGTGTTACCAGAGGACCATAGATCAGCAAAATCTGCTCATCATTATACATTCCACTGAGAAACTGATGGGTTAGAAGCTTTATTTGTGGAGATCACATTACTGAGTTACCTTGGATTTTCCTGTACTGTATTGAAGATAGCTTTGGTTATGGCACTGGCTGAGGACGGGCTGTTGAATCTGGCAGTGGCACCACGTTGGCTTTGCAGGCAATGATCCTTCATTCTTGGCTGGAATCATCAATCTTGTGTATGCTGCAGTCCAGTTCCTGGAGCTGACCCACTTCAGTATTTCCTATTTATAATATCCCATCAATATGACTTGATGAATGATACCCTAAAAGTTAATTGCACACTGTCCAAGAAATCCAGACTCATACTTTAGGAAGAGTTGCAGGAAGAGAAGCATCAATCTGCCTTCAGACCATTTCCCTGCTCAAGAAAATGCTGGACATTGATTTTTCTTTTCAAATGAAAATAGTGTAATAACCCACTCAGCAGGATTTACTGGCCTGTTAATCATACCAGGGCACTGCTGGAGAGGGAGAAAGTTTAGTGCTCCTGCTGTGGGCCTTCCTGCCTGCCCTATGGCCCAGGGGCTTATGCATTGAAGGATGGTGTTTGTAGGTACTTCCCATTCCTTCAGCGTTATTGCATGGATACATCCAGGAGTAGGAGCTTTAAATTACAGCTGAATTGGCCTCAGTTTTGCTTCTGGAATACAAAAACCCAGTTCAGTGATACCTGTGTTGCTGTAGTTGCTCAAATCCCATCATGGCTCAGCTGTAAACATTGCACAATGCAAATGCCTTTTCTCCCCCCTGTCAAAAGCTTTTCTGTCTCTCTCCTTCCTTGTCCTTTCTCCAACCAATTGGAAAAACAGTGTCTTGGTGAACCATGACAGAGCTCTGGCTGCATTTACAGAAGGCAGTGAAAAAAGTAGAAGGGAAAGCAGAATGGCCCAAGTAGCAAGAAGATGCTCTTGTCTCTCACTCAAGCTGCTGGAGAAATTAAACAAAAGATGAAGATTCTGATCTGCTTTGTTCTTTGTTGATTTAGCAGTGCAGTTGGGTTTGCTTTTGCTTAAACAAGTGGTACTCTAATGGGTTAAATCCTGCAAAGTCCACCTTCTCCTGGCTGTCACTCCTTCTCCTACCTTTGTGCTGGCTCAGGTCTTTCTATGATTCCTTGATGAAGTGCAATGGGAAACTGATCTAGCTGAGAAGTAAGCCCTTTGCTGTAGCTCCTAATCCTGGAGGTTATTTTTCTGCTAGATCTGTTTTGCTGCATGGCTGCACTAATGTGATTGCTGTCACAAAAGAGAAGGGATGAAGGATCAGAAACAGGGTTGGTAAGAGGAAGGTTAGGACCATGCTGTCAGTCAGCAGTGTGGATGTATACAGATTAAACTGGTGATGGAGGAGCATTGTAGCATCCTAACTTCCTTGAATTATAACAGTCTGGAAGGGTTTGATGGTATCTGTAAGTGTTTGGATGCTTCTGCATCTGTTTGTTGGGGGAAAAAATGTCACATTTTTCAGCCTAGGAAAGGAGACATCAGAAGAATGATGATCTGGAGCCTGAAATAATCCATGGCAAGTGGAATTTGAACCAAATGTTTTAGCAGTGATGCTGATTAATCATTTGAGCAACTTGGCAAAGGAAGTAGTGGGTTTGCAATTGTCTGCAGTTGGCAGCTGCAGGTAGTCTGTGGCCAAATGCAAATTGTTGGATTCTGCAGAGGTGTAATTTAGTAAAGTTTAATGGTCTGTGATATTAGGGAAGTTCAAATAATGATGTGAAACCTCTTCCACTTTGCAGAACCCTGTTTATTTCCTTTGGAGATTAGGATCTCCACATAATGAGTTTGTCTACTGCTAAGAGATTGGCTTAATTTTAGGTAGTTTGTAGGTGCTGTAGAAATGAGCCTGATGATCCCTAGGGCTTCATGGCCACAGCCTGGAAACCATTCAGCTGAATGCTTTAAACAGCCTCTCCAGCATTTCAGTTCTGTGAATCTGGGGTTCTTATGTATTTCTGAACAGGTATTTCCATGAGACATCCAGCAAGAGGCACTGAGTTAAAGACCCTGTGAATGTCTTCTTCACAGGTACCCTCCAAAGGAGAATTTGGTCAACAGAGGCAAAAAATTGACATGCTGTAGTACAGTGATTAATCTTACTGTTAGTCACTCACAAATCTCATTTCTGTGGTGTTTGTATACTTGTGCAGCTCTAACAGAATGTTTATGACTTTCTAGCACCTGTTATTTGGTACACAAGAGCTCTTATCTAGCATAATAAATTGAAACTCATAAAAACAAGCCCTGCTATTTGCACTTGTGAGTAACCATTTTTCCTCTAATCCCTTTAGCCTCAGGTTCAGAGTAGATGACATTCCAAAGGCCACACTGGGTAGGTGGCTGAAAGGCAGGGAGCACTGAGGAGGCTAATTTCCCTCCCAGTGCTGTGTTTCAGAGTGAAATGGGAAAACAGGCTTGGCTCCAAAGGGAAAAAAAACCCACAATGAGTTTAGTGCTTATTTTTATAGGAGATTGTCCCAATTTGTGTGCATACAGCTGGAAGGTTCCTGTTTACCAGCACTGAGAAAGCAGAGAAAAACAGCTCACATTGTATTCTTCTTGCAGAGTGAGAAGGTGAACTATGAGAAGTTCAGGGGTTGGCTGTTGCACAACAAAGATGCTTTCACCTTTTCCCGCTGGCTGCTGTCTGGAGGTGTGTATGTGACACTCACTGATGACAGTGACACTCCTACCTTCTACCAGACCCTGGCTGGAGTCACACACTGTAAGTAAACCATGCTGGTTCCTGTGTGCATGTTAAAGACCATTTCAGAGTTCACAGACAAACTGTTGCCCTGCTCTGGTTGCTCATTAAGCCTCACTGATCTGGGATGTGTGCAGTTCTCTTCAGCCAGATAGACTTCTTCATGCTAATTTGTTCTCTGCTCTTTGTGCTGTGACATGTAAGCCACTGTGATGGACAAGGGCACTCTGGGTCATGATTTTTAAGAGATAATGATGCTGAGATTATAACACCTCTTAGAGCAGAGGTACTAAGCTAATTTAAAGGAGGAAAAAAGAAAGGGAAAAGGGCAGAACATCCTCTCTGACAAATACATTTACCTGAAGTGTCTTGACTTCAATACTGGAAGCTGGGGAAGGGTCTGGAGAACAGGTCTTGTGAGGAGCAGCTGAGGGAGCTGGGGTTGTTTAGCCTGGAGAAAAGGAGGCTGAGGGGAGATCTCATTGCTCTCTCCAACTCTCTAAGGAGGTTGAAGTTGAGGTGGAGATTGGTCTCTCCTTCCTAGTAACAACTGATAGGGTGAGAGGAAATGGCCTCAAGCTTCCCTAAGGTGGGTTTAGATTGGGTAAGACAAGAAAGCCTTTCCCTGAAAGGGATCTCAAACACTGAATCAGGCTGCCCAGAGGGGTGGTTGAATCCCCATCTCTGGAGGTATTTAAGAGAGGCAGAGAAGTGGTGCCTGAGAGATATGGTTTAGCACCAGGCTTGGTAGAGTTAGAGAATGGTTGGACTTAACGATCTTAAAGGTCTTTTCCAGCCAAAGCAGTTCTGTGGTTCTGCATTTGGTCTTTCAGATACAGTGGATTGTAAAACTCTTGAGACAGTTCTGAAAATGATGCTCATTTCACCAAGAAGTATTACCTCTGAACTGGCTTTCTGCAGGGGGAAAAAACTAGTCATAAACTCATTAAGGCTAAAAAAGACCTTTAAGATCATCAAGTCCTGTAGTCAGGCAACTAAAAGAACTCAAGAAAAGCCTCCTCAGGTTTTGCATTTAGGAATCAAGTCCCAAGAACAAGCACTTCCTTGTCTCTGAATGAATGTAAAAGGAGGAGCAGCTGGTTTTAGATCAAATGTCAAAACAATAGGCTGATCAATGCCACTTGGTGTGCAGGTCTAGTGGAAGCACACATGACAGCAAAGCATCTACAGGGCTCTGGTGTCCTGAGGAGAAGGGTGTTTGCTGTTCAGATGGTGGTGGCTGGAGCAAGCTGGTGGTGGTGTTTTATGGGCTCTCATGGATTTTCTTTGTTGGTGTCAGTGTGGCATTTAATCTCTTTAATGAGTTGCCTGAATAAAGGCACATCCAGGGTTTGCTCTTGGTTTTAAATGTGAGCATTAAAACTCTGAGCAGCTGAAATTAAAATACAGAAGGAAATTAGAAGCTTATAGGCAGGTAATTTATTAGCATTGCATGAGAAGCTGCCCAAGAGCACTGAATGCTCTGAGGTCTAATGGACAAGGTAGAGAAAGAGGAAAAAAAAATCATCCACAAACCTCTTTGAATTTTCTAGAGCTCAGCCCTGGGAAAAGAAAAAGTAAATCTCAAGCTCTGTCAAATTGAGATCTGCCATGGTCCAACCTTGTCAAGTCTCCTTTGCCCCAGGTCTTCAAAGAAAGCTTTACCCCAGGCTTCTGGATGTTACCTCAGAGCTTGCTTTGATTTTTTGGTCCTTTTTTTTCCCCCATGCTTTGAAATGGAAACATTTCTGACCAGCCATGCCTGTGCTTTGTCAGAAAAGTTCATTTGCACTGAACCTGGGAGGTTGATGATGCAAACCTATTAATGCAGTAGCTCTTCATATTTGTCCTTTTATTTAATACTTCAGTGTTGGTCTCCTGGTTTGGCTAAACCTGTCCCTGTCACCAGAAGCAGCCAGGCCCTCAGCAGAATGTGTCAAACTGCACAGTGTCTGCAGGCTCTGCATGCTTCACCACGTTTGCAAAGCTCCTCTGACAGCTGCGTTTGGCCCTCCAGATAACATCGAGTTGTACTCTGGGTTTGTTAGTTTTCATCTAAGTATTGCAGCAAGGAAAAGCCTAAATTAATTGTGCTGTGTTATACTGTCTGCAGGCCACTGTCTCTCAGGTGGCAGATGTGGAAAACTGACAGGGATTTGAGATAGTAGGAATCAGAGGATTGTTTCAGTTGGAAAAGACCTCTGAGGTCACTGAGTCCAAGCATCAGCCTAACACCACCATGCCTGGGAAACCACATCCCAAAGTGCCATGTCCACACAGGGATGGGGACTCACCTTTATTAGAATAAACCTTTATTAGAATAAACCAAACCAGGTTGGAAGAGACCTTCAAGATCATCGTGTCCAACCCATCAACCAATCCAACCCACCCAAACAGCTAACCCATGGCACCAAGCACCCCGTCAAGTCTCCTTCTGAACACCTTCAATGACGGCGACTCCACCACCTCCCCGGGCAGCCCATTCCATAGCGCAATCACTCTTTCTGTATAGAACTTCTTCCTAACATCCAACCTGAACCTCCCCTGGCGCAGCTTGAGACTGTGTCCTCTTGTTCTGGTACTGGGTGCCTGGGAGAAGAGACCATCATCAGCCTGTCTACAACCTCCCTTCAGGTAGTTGTAGAGAGTGATAAGGTCACCCCTAAGTCTCCTCTTCTCCAGGCTAAGCAGCCCCAGCTCCCTCAGCCTCTCCTCATAGGGCTTGTGTTCCAAACCCCTCACCAACTTTGTTGCTCTTCTCTGGACTCGTTCCAGCAAGTCAACATCCTTCCTAAACTGAGGGGCCCAGAACTGGACACAGTACTCGAGGTGTGGCCTAACCAGTGCAGTGTACAGGGGCAGAATGACCTCCCTGCTCCTGCTGGCCGCACTGTTCTTGATGCAGGCCAGGATGCCATTGGCCCTCTTGGCTGCCTGGGCACACTGCAGGCTCATGTTAAGCCTACCATCAACCAGCACCCCCAGATCCCTCTCTGCCTGGCTGCTCTCTAGCCACTCTGACCCCAGCCTGTAGCACTGCATGGGGTTGTTGTGGCCAATGTGCAGAACCCGGCATTTGGATGTGTTAAATCTCATGCCGTTGGATTCTGCCCATCTGTCCAGCCTGTCAAGGTCCCTCTGCAGAGCCTCTCTCCCCTCCAGCAGATCAACTCTTGCCCCCAGCTTGGTGTCGTCAGCAAATTTACTGATGATGGACTCAATGCCCTCATCCAGATCATCAATAAAGATGTTAAAGAGCACAGGGCCCAGCACTGATCCTTGGGGATCCTGGGCAGGCTGTTCCAATCCCTGACCACTCCTGCAGCAAAGAAATATTTCCCAATCTCCAGCCTAAGCCCTCCCTGGCACGATTTTAAGCCATTTCCTCTTGTTCTATGTAGCTGATCCTGGAGAGAAGAGACCAGCCCACACCTCACACCAACCTCCTTTCAGAGAGTTGTAGAGTGCAGTGAGGTCTCCCCCTCAGCCTTCTCCTCTCCAGACTAAACAACCAAGATGAACTGCTGAATGAACCAGTGCCCCCCAGGTCTGCAGAAATACTTCCTTTGCAATGCATCTGATGCTTACCTCTGGGACTTTGAGGCAGTGTAGGAATTTCATCCTGCAGATGCAAAAGTAAGGAAAATAGAAGTGCTTGAGCACTTGGAAGTAATTGCAGGAAAGGATGAGTTCTGGGGGCCTTGGGGCTGGTTTGTCTTTGAAGTTTAATAATCACAGTCTAGTCAGATCAATCTAAAGAATAAGAATTGTAGTACAGAAATGCTCTTAGCACAGCTGAATGTGTGAAACACAGCACCAGCTGTTGTGACAGTTCCTTTCCTCTCAAGGAAGGCTTGGGTTTGATTCTTTTACCTGAGAGAATAGTGGCCTTGTGGGAGAACAAAGAACTGATATAATGCTTAGTAAGCCTAGGCAAGCACTGTGAGCAGAATACAGTGAAAGACTGAAAGGTTTAACAGTTTCTTCCACTGTAAAATGCAGCCTGGTTTGTGAAACCTCTGCAGCTGATCATTTTCTCACCTAGCTGAGTCCCAGCACGCCCTCTCCTGGCTCCAGCTTCAGACCCTCCTGCCAATCTTGCCCTGCCCTCACCTTGTTCTTCCCTTAAACATCTTGAGTAAGGTGTGAGAGACAGGAGAAATGGCACTGATAGAAACAGTGAGCAGTGTGAACATTGCTTCAGAAACAGACAGCAACCATTTTATTGCAGAGCATCAGTGACTCCAGTTGCATTTACTTAGTGAGCCAAGCTACCAGGGAAGCAAAGGAATTCCAGTGTTTCACTGGTAAATAACATTTATTTTGCTAGGCAGATGACTTTAGTTGTGTTCCTCAATGTATAATTAGAGCTGGAATTTCACAGGAAGTTGCACACACTTGCTGCTTTTAATCAAACAGTGTCCCACTTCACTCAAAGCTTAAATAGAGCATTTTATTTAGAAGCTACCAAAACAGCTTCAGTTTCTCTTGGACCTTTGTTCCCCAAACAAAGGTCTCTTGGACCTTTGTTCATTTCAGGGATATGAGCCTCTCCTACACGTTGAGTGCTGACCACCTAGCACTGGTTGGATTTTATCTGCTTCCTGCTCTGATCCAGGTACTTCTGAATTATTTCCTTTTTCCCCAAATGTTTTTTTCTCTTCTCATAGAATCATTAAGGCTGGAAAAGATTCCTGTCAGGGGCTACAAGGAAGACTAAAATTCTGTGTTGAATACTGGCCCAAATCATTATTCATCCTTGCTGATTGCAAATTAAATACCCAGTCCCTGCTGCTCCAAATCCAAATGAAGCAATTCAATAATCCACTTCTTAGCTGTTGGTGGATGTCAGCCCTGGCTGGTTTGCACTTCTGTGTCAGAGTGGAACTGGCTCCACCCTGCCTGCAAAGTGCAGCTTTCTGGGGCTTGGGCTGGCAGACATAGAGGAGCATGAGACACATGGAAGGGTCTCCTCTGCCAGGTGCAGGCCCTGGGGGTCCCTGTATCATTCCTTTCAGGAGATACTGAGACTTTTTTTTACTCTCTCCAGTTGGGGAAGATTATTCCAGTACACCTACTAAATGTATTTGTGGGCAGTTTGTGTCTTAGTTTTCTGTCCTTAGTTTCAGACAGTCTGCTCTCCTTCCTTTTTGCCACACAGTAGAAGTGCAGGTTACTTATGTTGTTACTTGACCTTTTTGTCCAAGTAGAAGGAGCCCAGCTCAGGGCTGTTTGAGACCAAGTGGTCCCTCCTCTGTTCTATCTCAGCCCATGGGTGTCAGATGGACCCCAGGTGGCACCTCACTGGTTTCCTTCATTTGACTGGAAGTATTTGTGCTGCTGCAACACAGGCCATGGTTCCTTTTCCACAACTGAGTCGTTTTGGCATGTCTCAGTGTCACATGATGGACTTCAACTCAGGGTTTCAGTCGTTTTCCATGGGGAGAATACTTCAATTTATCAGAGGGGTCACTGTTTTCAAACTGACAGACCATGTAATCTCTGCTTCTTTGTTATCTACTTCTTGTGTCACTGAGCTCTCATTAGATGGCATCCTAATTCTCCTTTGAATTGAAGAGACTCTCTTCTGTCATCAGAAAAACTCATCAAAATGCTCCTGCCTTTCCTGACAGCTCTTCCATGCTGGAATGCAGCAAGAGAGTGTGTGATCAGTACAGTAATTATATTTTAGAGCATGCAGTTATCACTGATTTAACATCACAAATGAGAGGGGCTCTGGATAACCAGACAGCATGACTGAGGTGGAAGAGTAAGTTTTTGAAACAGTGCAAGATTGAAACTGGATGTTGTGGAAGTAACTACTTCTGTCAGGGATGGGTTTAGAAACCTGTAGGGCTTCATGGTGAGATGAAGATGTGAGCCTGTAAAAGTGAAGTGATCACTCAGCTTTGCTCCCATTAAAAGGCTGTGTGGACGTTAAAATCCTGTTCTGTAGCTTGCCCGCTCTTGAAACACCATCTCTTAATGGGGTATGGAAAGCCACTAGAAGACTACTCTGGAGATTTAGGGTTTATTAAAGGTGCTTTTAAGAGCATATTTTGTTCTGTGCTGTTTTCTTCCAAGTGTGTGAACACTTGTGCTTTGAGAGGAACTGGGATGTTTACTACCTCTTCTTGCATGGCTTGTCATCATTCTAAGGCAGACACACAATATTCTGCTAGGTAAGTGCTTGGATAGTTGTGTCTGACACACACAAGGGTCTTGGTTCCAGTTCTAATATTCCCTTCTCTGTGTCCATTTTCCAGTCAGGGAAAAACAAAGGCAATGAGAGATTTACAGCAGCCCAGGCCAGTAAGAAGAAGCCTCAGTGTCACTTAATCTGCATCTTGCCACACTGTTATCCTCTTAGCTCCTGGGCTATTTTGTGTCTTGCAAAGCAGCTCTCTCTGCCCAGGTCCCAGAGCCTTCAGTGTCTTAATTTAAAGGTGACAAACAAGTGTGTTTAGTCAGGAGCAGGGCGGTGTTCAGTCAGCCTCTGGTTCTGACTCAGCCGCCGCACGATGGAGAGCTCTCTCTGCGCCTGGGGACTGGGTTTTGCCTGCCGGAGACGATGGTAAACAGTAAAAGAAAGCAAGCTGCAGTTAAAATGTTGGGAATATGGTATGCTTCTACTGCTGTGAACCAGACAGGATTGTGCCAATAGGTGGGTAAAGCTTAACCTTTTCAGCCGTGTTGCAGTGCTTGGTTAATGCGGGCGGTATAAAGGAGTTGTAATGAATGGTGCCTGGAGTGGGTGCCTGGAGTGGGAGCATGGGTTTGCTTTTCTTGTCTGAAGACAGGAGGTTGTTCATGGCTTGGTACCCATATAACATTTCACAAAGAAATGGTGTCACAATTAAGGATGCTTGGGGTTTTTGGAAGTCTTTATTGCTGTCATGCAACCTGAGTGTGCACCACGGAGTGGCAGGTTTGAAATGAGCTCACGTGCAGGAGATTTAGTTTCTCAGAGGGTTATTTTTGCTGGAGATTTACCTGCCTTTCCTTTACAACATGAAGATTGTAGCTAGAGCTGTACTTGACATTATCACTCTTCTGACTAGATTTGTCTAATTCTTAGAGAATTGGGCTAAGAAACATTATCTGTAACTTCCCAGATCTGGAAGCTTGTCAGTATTTGATGGGCAAGTGATGAGGGACACATCAAGTGGCATATGGTGGTAAATTGGTAGTGTAGGCTTTAATTCCACAGGTGCATAATAGCGCCATGTGACCACAAACAATCATTTGATTTAAAAGCTAGCAGAGCAACTTTAGCTTTTTATTGGACCTTAGTTCCTAGAACCAGTTCTTCCTACACCTGAGCACCAACCAACTACCACTAGTAGGATTTTCTCCCACAAAGAATTAGTTGTCAAAAAAGAATCCTTTTTTTTTGCCTAGGAAGCCTGCCTGGTGTTTTGGACTATATCTAGGAGATATATTTAAGGAGGCTTAATGTATTTAAACTTTGAATTGCTCAGCAGTTTGAACAGACTTTAGGAGGGGGGCAAAAAAGTACACTTTGAAAAGTTGAAATCCTTTAGCTGTGTAAAGTCTCTTGGGAATGTGGCTTTCTTTTCATTCCTAGATCGACAGAATGGTTTAGATTGGAAGGGACCTTTGAAGATCATCTAGTTCCAACCACCCTGCCATGGTGGACAGGGACACCTTCTCTATCCACATCAATATGTTTAGATAACTGCATTCTGGTTTTTATCATGCTTCATTTAAACTTCACTAACAAACATGATGATGGATCTATAGCATAAATGGCAAGGGATTTCCTTTGGTTTCCATTTCTGATGGAATAGATGGTGCATGACCTATCCAGAGGCTGGTTTACAGCATTATGTACCAAAAAAAACCCCAAACCCAATCACTCTGGAGCAATGAAATGACATAACAGCTGGCTTTGCAACTGCAGAGTTCAACTTTCACGTGTGCTGTAATCCAATAAAGCTTCCTGTGTTTTATGTAAGTGAAACTATTGCAGCAGGCTGCAGTTCACTGTAAAAAGGATAAAAGAAAATGCACTTTTGCCACATTTTGAATTGCATTCAGCCTAAAGTTCCTAAGTCCACTCAGTAAAAGAAGGTTGTTTGGCCCTTTTGGCTGCTGCTGCTGCTTGGCCCTTTTGGTTTTTACCATCTGCTGGCCCTGCCTCGGTTGTGTTATCAGTGTAGCACTTGTGCTAGCACTTAGCAGCTATTCCTCTGAAGATTGGTGTTTGAAAATCCTTTATCATTCGAATGACTCTGTAATTTCCACTACTGCCTGATAGAAATGCAGATAAGATGCTTTCTGATAACCTTTCTTTGCTTAGATTGAAATAACAAAGCACTGAAGTTAGCACTGTAGGAAGGGTGAAGGACGGTTTGCAGGATGGAGCACAGCAAGCTCCTGCCGGGGATATTGGAGAATTGGTTTGTTTGATCAGGTCTGTGTCCAGCTCTGGGGCCCCCAGCCCAGGAAGGACACGGACCTGCTGGAATTGGTCCAGAGGAGGATCACAAAGATGATCGCTCCTATGGAGACAGGCTGAAAGAATTGGAGCTGTTCAGCCTGCAGAAGAGAAGGCTCCAGGGAAACATTAGGAAACTACGTTTTAATATCTGAAGGGGACCTACAGGAGAGTTGGGGAGGGACTGTTTAGAAGGGCTTCTAGAGATAGGATGAGGGGCTATGGTTTGAAACTGGAGCAGGGGAAATTTAGGCTGGACATCAGGAGGAAGTTCTGCACATTGAGGGTGGTGAATTACCAGAACAGGTTACCCAGGATGTGGTCTAGATCCCTTCCCTAGAGACATTCAAGATCAGACTCAATGTGGTCCTGGGCAGCCTTGTTGGAGGTGTCCCTGCTGACTGCAGGGGCGGTTGGGCAAGAACACCTTTGAGGGTCCCTTTTAACCTGATGCAATCTGTAAGTGGTTCAGTAAATCTTTCAGTTCTTAAGTACTTAAGATAAAGAATGCACCTTTCAGAGCAGCTCTGCAGACCTGCTCTTCAGCTAAGACAGCATGAGCTTCCTTCTGCTTTTTGAGTGCTGTTAGTGTGGCATCATTTAAAGAGTGCAGTGCACCTAGCACATTTGTTATTCTGCCTAGTCACAAAGGTAGATTGCAAGGAAACAAAGTGATTTACATGCCCATGCTCCAGAGAATTAGCATAATGCTTTTGTGTTTGCTAAGGAGAGCAGGGATGTGTCTGTGCAGAACTAAATGACACTACAGACTTGCCCTCTGTGTGGAGTTGGGTAGGCAGGATAACAACACTGTGATTCTCTCCAGGTACTTAAGGTTCTGGCTCATAAAGTGACTTTTACCTTTCAGCTGTTGTTTGAGCTTTAGTTTATTTCTGCTCTTGAAGCTCCATGGACACACCTCACTGTGCAGTGGTGTGCAGAACACTGGGACTTCACTCATAGGATCATTTCTTAAGGTTGGAAAAGACTTCAGATCATCAGTTCCAACCTTCTACCTAACACCTCCATGAACACTAGAAGGACTTTTCATGAGAATGTCTAGAAACAGGACAAGGGGGAATGGTTTGAAGCAGAGGGAGAGTAGGGTTAGACTGGATCTTAGGAAGAAGCTCTTCAGGAAGAGGGTGGTGAGACTCTGGAACAGGTTGACCAGGGAGGTTGTGGATGACTCATCCCTGGAACTGTTCCATGTCAGGTTGTTTGGGGCTCTGACCTATCTGATAACCTGGTTGAAGGTGTCCTGGTGTCCCTGCTCACTGCAGGGGGTTTGGACTAGATGACCTCTAAAGGTCTCAAGAGCCAGGAGTAGGTAAGCCAGATAAGGGAATTAATCCAGCTGGGAAGGAGGGTAAGAAGAGAAAGGAAATCAGTTGGGTTTCTTTTTCTCCTGGATCAGTTCTCTTATCTCACTTACCACTTAAATACACAATAGCTGATGCTGATGCAAGTGGGGATGCTGCAGCATGTGCCTGGGGTTAAGGGGGAAGGTAAACTTTCTCTGTTCAGCCTGGATTAGTTTAGCTTAATGTGACCCTAGAGCTGCAGCTTTGGTGTGAAGAGAAAGAAGATGCTTCCCCATGAGCACAGTTAGACATGGGAATCATCTCCTAAGGGAAGCAGTGGAGCTCCCACACTGGTCACTTTTAAGACTCAGCTTGCCAGGGTGCTGGGCCAGCTCATTTCAACTCCACTATCACCTGGAAAGGCTGGACCAGATGATCCTTGGGGTCTCTCCCAAGCTGGCATTCTGTGGTGTGGGTGTTGTGCACTTGGCCTGCCTGGTGATTGTCCAGAGTGTACCAAGTGGGGGACACACACACAATCTCTTTGCACTGATGTTACTTCCTAGCTGGCCTCTCTAAATACATTTTAGAGGAAGACACAGACCCCTTCCACTCCTCCAACTCAACTTCAGCTATTGATCTTTTGTTACACTTTTCCTACACCTGCTGCTGCTGAGGGTGAGGTGCTGTGTAGGTTTTGATGTGCTGCTGTGCCTGTTACAAGTAGTTGACCCTTACTGTGGGTTCCCTCAGTCACTACTCTAATTAACCTACAATTCTCATTGAATTTCTTTTCCTATCTCTGTCATTGGGAGGAGCAAACTATTTCAATTTGACATACAACTATTTTGGAGGGAGAGCTCTCTTCTGTTGTTAAGCCTTACAGGATTATTATTGTTTCTCTAGGCTAAACCAGGCCAAATAGCTCCAGTTAAACCTATTAGAAAGCTGGCATGGATTTAAAGCCTCAGAACCATCTGGGGATGGGATCACACGTAGTGGGTCTTAATATAGCCAGCTTTGTCATTGCAGATCTATTTGAGAACCAATTAGATCACACTGACCTAAAGCAGGGTTGTGACACACTTGCATATGGAGAAAGGTGAAAAGTGGTGTTGAGTAGAAACTTTTGTATCTACCTCTACATTTAAGTTCAAGGATAAAATGTAAAGAGAAAGGCCTCTGAGGCTTTGGAGGCTTTGAAAGGAGACACAACTTCTGCCTCTGGCTATTTTTACTTGGCTGCATGGTTTAGTTGATTAGGTGGTGTTGGAGGGTAGGTTGGACACGATCATTTTGAAGGTCTCTTCCAACCTGTTCTGTTCTATGTTCTGTTCTATTCTATTCTATTCTATAGCACTTTGTTTGCTTTCCAAACCTGTGGGGATCCTACAGGAAGGCTGCAGAGGGACTTTCCCTAAGGGTGTCTAGAGACAGGACAAGAGGGAATGGTTTGAAGCTGAGGGAGAGCAGGGTTAAACTGGATGTTAGGAAGAACAAAGATGTTGAATCCCTAGGTGGTGACCAGGTAAGATGATTCTGTAAATAAAGAAGATGAAATCAAACCTTCATTTCTCTGCTGCTTGGATTTTCAGTTGTTGTGTGCAAGAGTCAGGCATAAGAAAATGAATACAACTGCTCTTTGTGACAAAATCATGCTGCATTTTTACTTGGTGCTGAATTCTACCATGGTCTAAACAATGCACAACATTTTCTTCTTCTTTTGTTGATTGTACAGTGGAGGAATCTGACATCATTGATCTGGAGAAACGCTACTGGCTGCTGAAAGCTCAGTCAAGAACTGGACGGTTTGACTTAGAAACATTTGCCCCCTTGGTTTCCCCTCCCATTCACCCATCTCTGAGTGAAGGTATGGACCCCTGGGTTGAATGTGCAGGGAAGTGATGTTGTTGTGGTGTGGGGTACCTGATGGTCTGCTGACACACAAATGGTGTGGCTCCACAGTGGGCCTCTTGAAATAGATTGTAAGCTTAAATTGCAGAGATTCATTCCACTGAGTTCTGAGTGCTTGAAAATGAGAAAAGATGCCTGGGAAGATCTCTGTTGGGGAGTCTGGAATGGCAGAAGAGGTGCTGAAGGAATTTTTACAAGGGCTTGTAGTGATAGAATGAGAGGGAATGGATTTAAGGTGGAAGAGGGGAGATTTAGAGTGGGGATTAGGAAGAAATTCTTTACAGTGAGGGTGGGGAGACACTGGAACAGGTTGCCCAGGGAGGCTGTGGATGCCTCCTCCCTGGAGGTGTTCAAGGTCAGGATGGATGAGTCCTTGAGCGACCTGGGGTAGTGGAAGGTGTCCCTGCCCATGGCAGGGGGGTTGGAACTGGAGGATCTTTAAGGTCCCTTCCAACCCAAACCGTTCTGTGAATCTATGAAGTGATGCTTCTGTCTGTTACATTCTTATTAGTTGTCAGGAACTGTGTCAAACCTCATGCAGAATTTCCCCTCTAGTGCTTAAATTATTTTTGTTGGGTCCCTTAATATGCTGTAATGACAAAATACTCTGCTGTCCCTGAGGGAGGGAAGGCAGAAGACTGATTTTAAACTGACAGATGTGAGTTTCATCCATTAAATGACAATTCAGCATGCGAGCCAGGAGCTGTATCATGCAGTCAATGAAAGAGCCTCCCCTAACAGTGTGAGTCAAGGAAGGTTTTGTTCAGAAGGCTCAGTCAGGAGATTTGTGTGATGCAATGCAGCCATTAATAGCCAAGCTGGTCTTTCAAGTTGAAGCCACTCTGGTAATAACTGGAGGTTGCAACTGTCTAATTGCCATTTACTACACAACATAAGGACATGAAGTAACATTCAACTTCCGTGCTAGTTTTTGTCTGCACTCCTGGAGTGACAATTTTTTGTCACCAAATGGTCAGTTATACTGACAGGTGGCAGCAGTAAGTAGCAGATAGGAAATTCATCTTCAGCAGATGCAAGCTGTTAAAACACCAGGCCTGATGTTCACATCAGCAGGGATATATTCCCCCCACCCATGTGCTTGTTAGTATGTTTTAGCCAATTAGTGATCAAAAATTTCCACAGCTGCTATGGGGCAGGTTGGGTGGTGGAAGGGGGCAGGTTGGGTGGTGGAAGGGGGCAGGTTGAGTGGTGTAAGGGGGCAGGCTGAGTGGTGGAAGGGGGCAGGTTGGGTGGTGGAAGGGGGCAGGCTGAGTGGTGGAAGGGGGCAGGCTGAGTGGTGGAAGGGGGCAGGTTGGGTGGTGGAAGGGGGCAAGCTGAATGGTTGAAGGGGGCAAGTTTCTGGTTGTTCTGTATGTCTGCAGTGGATAGTGCCACTTAGTCATGTCAACAAAACCCCCAAAACCAACCAACCAAAAAACCCCACACCAAACCCTGTCCTCAGAGAGAAGAAGTGATATGTTCTGAAAGAGTAGGATTCTTTAATCCTTGACTAAATCTCCTGACTCTCTTAGGGCTAAACTTGCCGTGGTATTCAGGGGTTCTCACGGGAGTTTCTAGCAGGCACTTCAGAAAAGCCCAAAGCAGCTGGGTATCTGAGGGCTTTTACTGTTTTGATCCTTTAGCTGTTGTGATAATGCTGGTGCTGGCCATCCTGGTTTGGATGTGCTCTCTATAACTCAGTCATTACCAGGAAGCCTTGAAAAGAAGGTTTCTCTCCAGGATTCATGATTCCTTCCCCACCCTGCCCCGGGGGTGGTTTTCTGGCCAGCCAGGAGGAATCGAATTCACCTTTCCAAATGATCTTGGAAGTACTTAATTACCTTTATTCCACTTCTTAAGAATTAGTTCCAGTCCCAAGCGTTGGTACTTGCAAATGTTAACCATTAACCCTTGCTGTGACTGCTCAGTACAACTGTCAGCTGCTTCAGCCAGCTGCTGTAACAGGAGATGCTTTTGTGGTTTGCAGGTTTGTTTAATGCTTTTGATGAAAACCGAGACAATCACATAGATTTTAAAGAAATTTCCTGTGGGCTCTCAGCATGTTGCAGGGGACCCTTGGCAGAAAGACAGAAGTGTAAGTATGCAGAATGGTAACTCTTCATCTTCAAGAGGTTCTTCAGGTTGGAGCAGGGAAGTTTTAGTTCTTTCCACCCTTTCAGAACGTCTCTAAGCAAGTGTCTGTGAGAAGTCACAGGCTTAAGAAGTTCAGACGTTACAGAAATGCTAACTATCAAGGCTTCCTCTTATGAAGGATGATTAAACTTAATTCTCTAGATGCTATCACTTAGAGCTTCATAAAAATTCTGAACATGCTTAACAGAAACCTGCTGTAGTGGAGGGTGTCCCTGCTTGCAGCAGGGAGCTTGGGCTAGATGGCTTTTGACAGTCCCTTCCAACCCAAACCATTCCATGATTATGACACAGAAGTGTATATCTCCATACCAAAACTGCAAACACTTACCTATTTATTAGCTCTAATCCAAACTGAATGCCCTATTTGATTGTCTTGTGGTAAACAGCATGGTCTGGCTTGTTTCGTCTCCACTTCTCAGCTGTCTCCCTGCGAGGTTCTTGTGGCTTTGAAATACCTTTGTTCCCTACTTTCCCAAAAGCCATATTGCTGCAACTGAAAAGCTCTCATTGAGTGGAAATTTCTGGATGCACATATGTTCCCTGCTATGGCACATCAGAAAACACAGCACAGAATTGCAGGGATCTCCATTTCAGTTTATTAAACACAGCTGCTCCATTTCCTCACCACCACACATGCATCCTGCCTCATCAAAACTGTCAGCACTAAATCATGTTCTTGTGACTCTGCAGACTTTTACATTCTGCAAGGAAAAGAGAGAATAATTGTTGAGTAGTTCTAGCAGAGAAAAGTAATTTCCTTTTTCTCTTTGGGTCTCAGTTTGCTTCAAGGTTTTTGACATCGACCGGGATGGAGTCTTGTCTCGCACCGAGCTGAAGGACATGGTGGTGGCACTCCTGGAGGTCTGGAAAGATAATCGTACTGATAAAATACCTGTAAGTCCCACCTGGGCTTTCACTCATTTCCTTCTGCTTCTTAAAGTCCTTCATCCTTCAACGGCAGGAATGGGAATGTTGTCTGAGCATGGTTTTGGTGAAATGCTGGCTTCCCTGAGCTAGAATGGAAGAGGGGAGATTTAGACCGGAGATTAGGAGGAAAATCTTTACAGCGAGGGTGAGGAGACACTGGGACAGGTTGCCCAGGGAGGCTGTGGATGCCTCCTCCCTGAAGGTGTTCAAGGCCAGGCTGGATGAGGCTTTGAGCAACCTGTGCTGGTGGGAGGTGTCCCTGCCCATGGCAGGGGGGTTGGAACTGGAGGATCTTTAAGGTCCCTTCCAACCCAAACCATTCTGTGAATTCTACCTTAGCTGAGTATTGATAACTGGATGTAACTTCCCTTGCATAACTCTGAGCTGCCATTACCAAAGCAGAATGATTTGCCTGCTGTGTGTGCTGCTTCATTTTGAAAACCTTAGCTCCGAAGGTACAGCTGTCTGGAAGCAGTCAGCTGTGAATTACACAGAAGGGATCTTCAGTGTTTCTTCCCCATAGATCATTCTGTTGAACATGTGCAGCCCCGGAGAATGCTGTGAGGATTTCACTCTGTTTTCTCTTCCTTTTGTGTAAGGAATTGGACATGGATTTGTCTGACATTGTAGAAGACATTTTGAACATGCATGATACCACAAAGGTAGGCATTTGCTGTTCTTTCCTTGTCATTTTTCTGCCCTCAGTTTGTTTAGCAGTTGGACTCAACCTTAAAGGCCTTTTCCAACCTAAACAATTCTGTGATTTGTGAGAAAGAAGACCCTTGTGCTTTCTGAAATGTGTCAATAGAGGAATCCCTTTAAAGCAATGTCAGCTTTCCATTAAAATTTTCCACACACTGCTTGTGAGAGAAAGAGCAGTGAATTTTGCAAGTCATACATAAGCAGATGAACTGACTTTGAAGCATTTGCTCTTTGCAAGGCTTGGCTGTGCATAATCAATACCAGTTTTAAATCTGATGCTTGACTTTTGTTCTGGAGAAACTGTTCTTTTGTTTCATGTTAAAAATGATCTGAAAAAGAGAGCCTGGAGCTTCTGGTTTGTGCTATTTAAAGAGACTTTCTCCTCAGGAGCTCTAGTAATCCAATAGGAACTTACACATTATCAAGCTACTAGGCAATAATATTATCTACAACTAGTGAACTATGCACAGTGATATGGTTCAGCCCAGAAGGCAAATCACATCCTGGGCTGCATCAAAAGCAGCATGGTGAGAGGTGATTCTGCCACTTGACTCTGCTCTGGTGAGACCTCACCTGGAGTGCTGTGTCCAGCTCTGGAGCCCTCAACAGAGGAAGGATATGGACCTGATGGAGCTGGTCCAGAAGAGGGCATGAAAATGATCAGGGAACTGGAGCACCTCTTCTATGAGGACAGGCTGAGGGAGCTGGGGGTGAGAAGAGGAGGCTCCAGGGAGACCTAATAGCAGCCTTCCAGTGCCTGAAGGGGGCTACAAGAAGGCTGCAGAGGGACTGTTTGTAAAGGCCTGCAGTGGTAGGACAAGGGGCAATGGTTTGAAATGAGAGCAGAGCAGATTTAGATTGGATGTTAGGAACAAAGGGCTGGAACACTGCAACAGGTTGCCCAGAGAGGTAGTTGAGGCCCCATCCCTGGAGATGTTCAAGGGCTCTGAGCAACCTGATCTAATGGAGGATGTCCCTGCTGACTGCAGGGGGGTTGGACTAGATGTCCTCTGGATGTCCCTCCCAACCCAAACCACTCTATGACTGTATATTGTTTCAGAGCTAAAGTAGCCATGGTTAATGGTTTGATGGCTTTTCCTTCCTCTTTCCTTCTCCCTTCAACTAAGCTTGGACACCTCACTCTGGAGGACTACCAGATATGGAGTGTGAAGAGTGCGCTTGCCAATGAATTTTTAAACCTACTGTTTCAGGTATGTTTAGAGGAAATTGAAACTTGCAAATTAGGATCATTAACTCCTGAGCTTTTGGCATGGCCACCCAATGCAGCATCAGCATCTGGCCAACACCCTTTACAGCTTTGCTGCAGTAACTGAGGTGTGTTTGCAGTTGTGCCTTACCTCGGTGGGCTGATTCTCTCCTGGATTCTTGTTCTTTTCAGCATTTGGGGATGGCTAAAGCAGAATTTGTTGAAGAGAGCATCATGTGCTGCATATAAAATGCAATTTCAAGTGCATCAGCAGTTATATTCTCCACTAGGAAAAGGCTGTGCTCTTAACCAGTAGTTCTTGCAAGTCTTTGCCAAGAAGGTGACCCAGCAAAGGAGCAAAGGTGTTGCTAAACTTTATGCAATCACTTGCCCTTTGTGTTTTCTGTGAAGGCCATCGAAGGGAGCTCTCATGGCTGTCTTAATGAAGCAGTCCTTGAAAGCTGTGGTATCATATCACTATTGTGATGCAGAAGCTGAGGATTAAGGGTCTGCTGAATTTTATTCTTAATTGAGGTGGAACTGGATTTTTGTAAATCCTTGAAGCAGTCATGTTTTAGCTCAGGCTCACTTGGTGCAGGAAATCACCCCCTAAGAGTATTTTCATTCACTGCAGTTTGTTCCTTATCCATTTCCTGTAGAGGTTGATACTTAAGAGTTTAAAAAGTAATAATCCTAATGGAGCCTTGGAGGTTTGCCCTGATTTAGCATTCACCTCCACCCCTGTATGACAGTCTCAGGTCTTCCTGAGAGGGCTGGGGAGAGCCAGTGGGCTCTGCTCTCATCTTACAAGTGAAGCTTAATCAGTTACAGGGTCAGATTGTAGCAGAAAACTGTTTCATCAGAGAGCAGCTCTGTGGGGATTTTTCAAACACAAAAACTGTTGTGAGAGGCTGCCTCAATAGCAGGCTCCTGACTCTCCTGTTTATGACCCTGGACTGCTTTTCCAACAACTTCAGGGTGAGTGAGTGAGAGGGGTCTGAGACCATCAGCTTCATCGCAGCTGGAGAGAGTAAAATGAGAAAGTTCTTCAAGTTCTCTGCATCTCTAATGGCATCAAGTTGTGCTCCCATTGCAGCCCTCTCAAGAGAGGCTGCCTTTATTTTTGGACTGCCTAGCATCAAGTTCCTATCACTACTCAATACTGATGAAGAAGAGAAGGCTCTGGGGAGACTCTTTACAGTGAGGGTGGAGACACTGGAATAGGTTGCCCAGGGAGGTTGTGGATGTCCCTTCCTTGGAGGTGTTGCAGGCCAAGGCTGGATGAGGCCTTGAGCAACCTGGGCTAGTGGGAGGTGTCCCTGCCCATGGCAGGGAAGTTGGAACTGGATGATCTTTAAGGTGCTTTCCAACCCAACCCCTTCTATGCAACACTGAGGTAAGATTCAGAACCCTTAATGAACTTTCCCTACTGATGATTACTCACCACCCTTGTTCCACATTGCTGCTGGAGGTCTGCTGTATTTTTTCTCCTGACAGAATCACTACATTTTCATTTCAGATTCTTATTCTTATTTCCTTTGATACTTTTATCATCTGAGGCACCCTCATCTCATGCTGCAGGCTCGAGAGGACAGAGTCTGCCATTGATTTGTCTGGGCATTTATTTGAACTGTCATGAGCTTGTGTGGCTCATCTGCAGGCAGAGAATCTTAAGTAGTCTGAGCGGAGCGCCACGGAAAGCTTGTCAACAACTGGGTTTGTTTGCAGCAGGGATAGTTTCTATGAAGAATCTGATGCTGGCACAGTGCTACATGAGGTTAAAAAGGAATATCAGAGCCAGCTGTGTTGTGTGTGCTGGAAAAGCTGTTGCTTCCCAGCAGCTAATGGCCTTTGTTTTATTCAGAATGTGGACTAGTCTCTCACGCTGTAATATAAATCTAAATAAGATATCTCACCAGTCATTAGAAATCTCCAGCTGAGATGCAAATTGATGGCCTCAAAAGAGACATAAGGAAAAGACTATAAATCATGTTATGAGTAACCACCAATTTGAAAACCGTCTGGGAGAGGAGACAGCTGAGCCTCCTCCCTGCGCCGGGAGACAAAGGCTGGGGCAGAGGCTGCTCCCCTCCGCGTCGCTCCCTGCCACACGCCCTCTGCCTGGCAGCTGCCGGCAGAAACCAGCCACAGTCCTCTCTCAGCCAAGCCCGGGCTGCTTTGGCTAGGAAGAAAGGAGGAAAATATTAGCCATGGGGCACTGCTGTCTTATCCTTGGAATCAAACCTCCCCCCCCGGAGCAGCCGCCTGGGAGTGGTGCCTTTTTCCTCTGTGCTTGTTTCATAAAGAAGAATAAAGCATCAGATACTCAGGGAAAGCTGGACAATTTCAAGAGCATTTTGGGTGGTGACTGCCTGGCTGGACTGCTTTAAACTTCTCTCTTGGTCTCTTCATGTGCATGTTTCCCCTTGGTTTGTTAGACAGCCACATCTCCCCAGTTCTGCCCTTTTCCATTCTCTTTATTGTTTAACCTTTAGCTTCTCCTCTTCCGACGGCTTGCATTCTCCCAGTTCCTCATTCCCTCTCTCCCTCACCACGAGGCACCTTAACCTTTGGTATATCTGATCCGTGTCAGTCACTGTGATCATTTGTGGCCTTTGCTTCAGGCCTGAAAATAATGACAATTTATTTCCTGTTCACCTTAATGTGACTTGGGGCCTTTGACATTCTTGGTTCTCTGTCTTAGCAGGTTGTGAATCTCCTACCTCAAAGTACTTCTCTCTTTTTTTTTTTCCCCACTTATTTCTTCATTTTTAGGTAATTTTCCTACATGATTAAAAAGAATTTTCTGGGGAGTCCCATTAGAGTTGCTCTTTTCTTTCACTTCTTTCATAGTGGTGGCATTCTTAATAAGAATTGCTTTCTTTTCCCAGGTGTGTCATATAGTTTTGGGGCTACGACCTGCCACTCCAGAAGAGGAAGGCCAGATTATTAGGTGTGTGTTTTGCTCAGAATCTAAACCAGGTTTCAGAATCAACCTTTTGATATTTTCCCAAAGGAGGGCTGTCTTTTCCCCCTGTTCCAGCTAATGCTTCCTGCTGTGCTTGCTTTCTGTGCAGAGGCTGGCTAGAAAGAGAAAGCAGGTATGGCCTTCAGCCAGGGCACAACTGGTTCCTGATTGCAATGCCATGGTGGCACCAGTGGAAAGAGTATGTCAAATATGTAAGTACAATAATAATGCTTCCTGAGTAAGTGATTTCTTTGTCTGCTGAAAAAAAGGAGTGTGGAGCAAATGACTGCTTAACCAATAATGCTTGAAATTAAGCATCTCCTGTCTCTGTGAGGAAAATAATTGTTTTGCTGAATCACTGTCACATGGTGAGCTTTTCACTGTAATTTCATTAAACTGTCATCCCTCTCTTGCTTTGTTTCATCACTCCTGCTTGTCAAAATAGTTGTGGAATAAAAGCATCCTCTCACAATAGTACTCCCCTGAAGTCTTTTGATTCATTTGGTGATAGGATAAAGCTACCTGATGGGGGGTTGACTTTACTAGGGCCATTTTCTTTTTCTTTTGGACAAATACAGGAGGGAGTTGGTTGAATTTGGTTTATAGGCCATGATGAAGACTAGTCCAGTAGCTGATGGTGATCCAAGGAGTCCTACTAAAACCTTACAGTTACAAGGTGCTGTCTAACCCCCTCCAGCTAGAACAGTGAAGCCAAAGCATTGCTGTGGAAGCACTGTTAATGAAATTCCATGTAATAAAATGTAACTGAGCAACCTGGTCTGGTGGGATTTGTCCCTGCCCATGGCAGAGGACTGGAACTAGCTGATCTGTAGGGTCCCTTCCAACCCAGCCCATTCTGTGGGATGTTGCTAGTCCTTTGCAGGTTCCAGAAGTGAAATAGACTATTTCTCAGAAGAGTTTTATGTAGTGCTAAGTAAGCAAATAAATATTTGAGTTGTTTCATAAACACAAGGAACTAAAACTCTTTGGAAAGCTGCAATGTGTGCATTAACTGCCCGTGTAATTGCAGCTCTTCTTTGTGCACAGTGATTTGGACAAATGCTGGCTAAATGCCTCAGTATTAGGTAATATGATCCTTGTCATAGTCTTAAGTGCTCAGATGTGCACCTGAGTTCAAACCTAATCCCCTGCATAAAAGCACAATGCCATTAGTCCTCTGTCTACCTCTGGAGCAAGGAGAGCACTCAGAATTCCTGTGGAACTCCATGGATGATTACTGTCATTCCAACAGGCATTTTAGCCTTATTTTTCTACTGCACAATTTTGTTACTTGGCAAGTGATGTTTCAGGGACAACATCAAACAGCAAACATCCCTTTCCCCAGTGTTGTTACAGTGATGTTCACTGCCTGGCTTTTCCTCTTTCCTTCTCTAAAGCTCAGTTAATTCCCTTTTATCTTCTGGTGTCTTCTTGTGACTGCTGTAAATTGGGTAGAATTATTCTTACATCTTGTCTGTACTGGACAGGGAAGTTATGCTTTGGGGGGAAGGCACAATTTTTTCTCCACCTTTATTTATCTCCACCTTTATGCTTTCCAGTGAGGCTGGGGAGACACTGGAACAGGTTGCCTAGGGAGGTTGTGGGTGCCCCCTCCCTGGAGTTGTTCAAGGCCAGGTTGAATGATGCCTTGAGCAACCTGGTCAAGTGGAAGGTGTCCCTGCCCATGGCAGGAGGGTTGGATTATGCTGATCTTTAAGATCCCTTCCAACCCAACCCATTCTGTGAATCTTGCCCAAGTGTGAGCCAGAGACTGCCTTTGCAATGCTGCTTCCCTTAAGGAAACAAAGGAACTGTGCTACAAAACAAAGTGAGGGAAGACTTCAAATCTTTCAGGTTTGAGACAGGAATGGGTTTGGGTTTTTGTTGCTCTTATGCTTACTGTTCTCCCTTAACCATATGAAATTCAACAAGGACAAATGTTGAGTATTTATAGCCTGTAACTATAGCTGTCTGAAATGGTTTTCTTTTTATATGTCTAGCTAGAGGAAATAATGTAGTATTTCAGGTTTTATGCTCTGCAGAAGAATTTATTCAACTGCTTTAACAGTTTTTGGCTGTTCCTGCAGCATTGTCATCAGTAGATGTAGAAAGTTGTGGTGGTGGTTTTTTTTCACTCCAAAGCTCATTGTGGTCACATAGCTGTGACTTGGTTTGGCTATTGCTAAACCTCTTTGCTTTTTGGTGTGTAATTTAACTTTTCTACTTGCCTACCAATTTTAGGATGCAAACCCTGTTGTGATAGAGCCTTCATCTGTCTTGAATGGAGGTAAGAATTCACTCGTAGCTGCTGCAGCTTCAGAACAGGGAGAAGACAAAATGGGAGGTCTTAATAACTTCAGTGCATCAGAAGAAAAGTTTTCAGATAATATTTCTACTGCATCAGAAGCTTCAGAGACCACTAGCAGCAGTAAGCATAACATCTTATTTCCTTGGAGGTTTAATGTAGAACTACCTACTGCATGGATTTCTCCAGGCAACAAGATAACATAGTTTGGCCTGCAGCAGTGGCCTGCATGTGGACGTCATGACTAGGGCATCTTAGTCTGTAGCAGACAAGCAAGAAGCAATCTTGTTCCAGCAGCAGTTTGTCTTTCATACAATAATGAATTTCCAGAGTTGTTTTCAGGGTGGTTTTGATCCTATCATTTATTTCCTGAGTGGGTTTTTTCCCCTCTCTTCATGTGAAGCTGTTTCTAGCTCAGGCCGAGTTGGTGGTGTCCTGCAGCAGGGTCACCTCAGAAACTACAAAGAGAAGCAGGAAACAATTAGGAAGAGCACACTCAGAGTTTTTCAGGGCATGTGCTCTCAGTGAGGTGGTGTGGCTTCTCAAGGCCATTTTTGTGAATGAAGAGGTTTCAGTGATGATTTGCAGTCAGTTCTTGTGACAATGTGAGCTGCTGGGTTTTTCTTGCAAGACAGCTGAATGCTGCATCTGGTGGTTTGAAATCTGTGCCTTGAAATTGTAACTTCAGTTTAAAGTAGATAAATTACTGTGAGCACTTTGTAGGGTGGGCTTTGGGGGAGATAGAGGAAGTGTGGGAAGGGAGACAAATCTGAAGCTAAAGCTTCTTTCTCTTCTCCAGCTTGACATTTAGATGTAGTGTTCTGTATGAATAAAACCAGTTGCCCTTTCAAGGAGAAAAACTAAACCCAAAGCATTAGTGCATATATATTCAGTTCTGGAGATAAGATTTTCAGGAGTTTGACATCCAGACAATAAGGGAATGTTAAACATACCTGATGATAAAAACTTAGGCTGATTGCCTGCCAATATCTATTAAAAAGCAAAGAAAAGATGGAGAGGTTTAAGTCGTTTCTGGAGTCATGAACTAAAACAGAGCTTTTCTTTTTCCCCTTGTGTTCTGTTACAGATGCTCTTTACCCTGGCACACCAGGGACTGATGTCTGTTTTGCTAGGCAGCATAATACTTCAGACAACAATAACCAGTGTTTCCTTGGAGCCAATGGGAATAATTTGCTGCAGCTTAATCCTCAGAAACCAGGAGCTATTGATAACCAACCTCTAGTAACACAGGAACCAGTGAAGGTAAATGTGAATACAGGCAAAGTTATCTTTGAGCATGCTTTTACCACAGCTTCTTATGTCATGGTTTGTTTTCCCATTGAGTGGCTCCATGCTGCATTAAGACTGCTTTGTCACAGAGCAGAGCTGAGGGCTCTTGCTTCACTTGAGATGTGATAAATTCCCTCTTTGTTTCAAGGCTGCCTCGTTAACAATGGAGGGTGGAAGATTAAAGAGATCTCCACAGCTGATAGAAGGAAAAGACTATGTCATGGTACCTGAACCAGTTTGGAGAGCACTGTACCATTGGTATGGAGCAAATCTGTCCTTGCCCAGGCCGGTGAGTTGTGATCATAGACCCCAAGATAATATAAACCAAGCTAGTGTGGCCCAGCTTCTGCCGGTTGCAGGAGGTAATCTTATGTGGTCATCTCCCACTGGATCCAGAATGAGCAGTCTCAATGAAAAGCCTTGGAGAGCAGAAATGGACATGGATGGAAAGGGGTGGATATTTGCCAGGAGGTTTGCAGCACAATCCCCAGGAGATGGTGCAAAAGGGCAGAAGTGCTCAAGCTGTCGTGATTGCTAAAGCAGACAAAAGTAAACTTGAGAGCAGTTTGAAAGACTTGGCATCAAAACAGCCACCTTTACAAGCTTGCCTACATTTCCAGCCTGTCTGCAAACCCAGTAGATTTAAAACTGGGACACCTGCAGCTTTGAAAATACTTCTTTCTCTCTCTCTTACAATTTCCTGAAGTGAGAGCAAGCTAACAATTGCTGTGCTTCAAGCTCAGCTGTTGCAGGTGTTGTGTCATGGCTGTGTGAATACCAGTTGTTATTTTAAGCAGATCACAGAACCCTAGAATGGCTTAGGCTGGAAGGAACCTCAGAGATCATCTACTCCAACCTCCCTGCCCTGGCCAGGAACACATCTCAACTAGACTACACTGCTCAAGGCCTCATCCAGTCTGGCCTTGAACGCTCCCAGGGAGGGGCCATAATCAGCAAGAGGCTATCAAAGAGCAATTGTGCTGTTTCTACTTGTTTGCATCAAAGTTTAGCTAGGAAAAAGGCAAAAGAAAAAAACCACAAAGGACTTGAAATAGGCTTTTTGTAACTGACACCAGTGTTGGCTAGATTAAAGCTGTAACATCTTTCATTCAAAATTAATTTGGGGCACAATGCACTCCAGAATATCATTTTCAAATGTGAAAGTGCAGTGTATTACATGGAATTGACTAATGGGCTAAGAATTCACTTGTATTATCCCAATGAGAATGAGTTGTTGTTGTTGTTGTTGTTTTCTTTTGGTTGCAGTTGAAACAGCAACAATATTCCTGAAAGGGAAGCAGTAATTACAGAGCAATAGCCAGTGTTGAATCATATAATTTACTCCCAATTTATTGAGCTATCTCTCTGTTTCTGTGTGTAACACTGCAAGAACCATTAACAGGTCATCAGCATTTGAGGCTAAAGCTGGTATGCCTTGAATTATTAATACTGAGTTCACACACACAAAAAAAAAAGAGTAGAGTGATGTTAGAGGCAAGAAGAATGGAAGTAATTCAGCCTGTTCACTTACCAAGGTGGGGAGCTGCTTTGAGTTTCTGTGGAGTGTATTTATTCCACCTAGTGGTTGATTTTTTCTGTGTCAGGTAGTCTCTTAGAGCAGCTGCACTTAAGAAAAGTAAGGGAGAGGATTTATTTTTGGTGGTAACAAAAGAAATTGGTTACATACCAATAGAGACTGTAAGGGGAGACCTTAGAGCTGAAGGGATCCTGCAGGGAGGCTGCAGAGGGGCTTTTCATGAGGGTGTCTAGAGACAGGACAAGGGGGAATGGTTGGAAGCTGAGGCAGAGCAGGGTTAGACTGGAGCTGAGGAAGACCTTCAGTATGAGGGTGGTGAGACTCTGGAGCAGGCTGCCCAGGGAGGTTGTGGCTACCTCCTTCCTGGAGGTGTTCAAGGCCAGGCCAGGTGAGGCCTTGGGCAGCTGAGTCTAGTTGAGAGGTGTCCCTGCCCATGGTGGGGAGGTTGGAGCAGATGAGCTCTGAGGTCCCTTCCAACCTGAGCCATTCTAGGAGATGAGGTGGTTGGTGTCAGAAATATTCAGTGTCACAAAGAGGAGAGAATTAGCTGTGTGATTTTTGACAGTTTGGTCTGCTAGCTGCAGTGCTGGCAAGTTTGCAGTGAAAAATCACTGCCTTCTGTTACCCTGCTCCCACACGTTCTCCATGGAAACAAACACCTTCCATCAGCCACCCAAGGCCACATCACTTTATACACAAAGTGAAGTGCTGGGGAGTTGTGTGACAGGGTCAAAAAAAAGGAGACTTTCTCTTTTTTTCAGAAGAGCCTTTTTTTTCCCCCCCATAAGAAAGGAGACTTCTGCTCAGCATAAGAGGATTTCAGTTTGGAGATCCTGTCTGCAAAAAAATATAAACAATGTGTGTGTAAACTGAGGCTTTTCAGCCCATAATTAAGGAATATTTTGACACTGAGTAGTCTGAGCACTGGAATTCTTGAAGACCATTTGATTCCTTGCCACCCTGTACACAGGCACTCCAAGTCCTCATCTCCCACCCCACAGCAGGCACTGTTAGGTTGTTTCTTTCCAGAAAACAGATTGATAGAGTGGTTTGGATTGGCAAGGACTTTAAAGATCATGTAGATCCAAAGCCCTGCCATGGGCAGGGACACCTCACAGTATCACTAAGGTTGGAAGAGACCTCAAAGATCATCGAGTCCAACCTGTCACCACAGACCTCATGACTAAACCATGGCACCAAGTGCCACATCCAGTCCCCTCTTGAACATCTCCAGGGATGGGGGCTCCACCACCTCCCTGGGCAGCACATCCCAATGACAAAATGACTCTCTTGGTGAAGAACTTTCTCCTCACTTCCAGCCTAAACTTCCTGTGGCACAGCTTGAGACTGTGTCCTCTTGTTCTGGTGCTGGGTGCCTGGGAGAAGAGACCAACCCCCACCTGGCTACAACCTCCTTTAAGGTAGCTGTAGAGAGCAATGAGGTCTCCCCTGAGCCTCCTCTTCTCCAGGCTAAAAAAACCCAGCTCCCTCAGCCTCTCCTCACAGGACTGGCTCAAGGCCTCTCCCCAGCCTTGTTGCCCTTCTCTGGACACTTTCAAGAGTCTCAATGTCCTTCCTAAACTGAGGGGCCCAGAACTGGACACAGGACTCAAGGTGTGGCCTAACCAATGCAGAGCACAGGGCACAAGGACTTCCCTGCTCCTGCTGGCCACACTATTCCTAATGCAGGCCAGGATGCCATTGGCCTTCTTGGCCCCCTGGGCACACTGCTGGCTCATGTTTAGGCAGCTGTCAATCAGCACCCCCAGGTCCCTCTCTGTTTGGCAGCTCTCAGCCACTCTGCCCCCAGCCTGTAGCTCTGCATGGGGTTGCCATGGCCAAAGTGCAGCACCTGGCACTTGGACTTGTTGAATGCCACTGAACCAGGGTGCTCAGAGCTTTGCCTATCAGTTTTTTGGGGGTGTTTTATTGTTATAACTCAAGTTTAATCTCGTGGCACTTCAGTGCACCGTGGTGTTTCCCACAGCTTAAGCTGTGTGTTGTCTTTTGCTTTGCATGCTTTCAGAGGCAGTGAACATTCCTTCCACTGTGTGTCAACGTCTGGGCAGAAATGGTGACTGGAGAGCTGCAAGCCTTGCTCTGGAATCATTTCAGCTCTTTCTGTCAATGGATTAAAAATGCAACAGAAGAAATTTTCAAGTCTGTTCTTACAGTGCAGAGCTTTAAATTCAGTCCTGTGCTTGATAAAGTTCAGAACAAAGGTCTGAATGTTATGAGTTTATGAACTGAAATGAACTTCTCCAGCATGTGGGAGCTTTTGCAGCAGCTGTGAAACTTTGATCTTGAAGCAAACACTGAGTGATAGGAGTGAGGTTCATTGTAGGTTCCCATCTGTTTCTGGAATTAGGAATAGGTTCTTTCCATGCTATGGTCCAGGCAGCTCTGCTTCTCTAAATGAGGTGTTGGCTTTTGACAGTCTGCAACTAATAAGCTTCCAAAAGTGCTTAGAAAGCAGGAAACTGTGTTGTTCCTGTGGGTGTTTGCCTAAGACTCCATAAGAAGTTCAGGTTTCTTCTCTCCTAGTAAAACCAAGTTTATTTGGTGAACCATTTGCTTTAATCATTACTTCCTACCCCTCTTTGGCTTTCCTACACCTTTGGGTCAGCAGTCTCTAAAATGTCTTTTAAACCTCTTTTCCTAGGTGATCAAAAACAGCAAAACAAACGTGCCTGAGCTGGAGCTCTTTCCCCGCTACCTGCTCTTCCTGAGACAGCAGCCTGCCACTCGAACACAGCAGTCCAACATCTGGGTGAATATGGGTATGATGAGCCTGAGAATGTTTCCTCAGCATTTACCTAGAGGTAACTTAAGAATGCAGCAAGAATACAAGTGTGCAGTTTCTAAGAAAGCCAGAGCCACAGCTTGCTGCCCCTGTGCTTGTGCACCAGCTAATCAACTGTAAGGCACAATCAGCATCTGGCAAAGATTGAGAGGCTTTCCTCCCATCTTCTCTGCAAAGGAAGAGGCTTGAGGGAGCATTTTCAGTACAGTCAGAGAATCAGACAATGTTTTGGTTGGAAAAGACCTAGAAGACCCTCGAGTCCAACTGCCAGCCTAAGGCCACCATGACCACTAAACCATGTCCCAGAGTGCCATGCCATAGAATCACCTGGGTTGGAAAAGACATTCAAGATCATTGAGTCCAACCAGTCTCTAATTCTTCTAAGTCTGGGGCTAAACCAAGTCCCTCTCTGCCCCTTTGAAACACCTCCATGGATGGGGATTCAACCACCCCCCTGTGGAGCCTGTTCCAGTGTTTGAGATCCCTTTCCACACGTTTCTTGAACACCTCCAGGGATGATGACTCCACCACCTCCCTGGGCAGCCTGTTCCAATGCCTGACCACCTTTGCAGGAAGCAAATTTTTCCTGCTATTCAACCCTAAACCTTCCCTGGCACAATTTCAGGCCACTTTCTCTTGTCCTGTCACCTGATACTAAGGGACCAACCCCACCTCACTGCAGCTCCTTTCAGGAAGCTGTAGAGAGCAATGAGCTCTCCCCTCAGCCTCCTCCTCAGTTAAGTCCTGTAGCTACTGCAAATAGATTGGTGAGTTGAAAGTGAGAAATGAGCACTGCATAAACTGGAGAGCTGAGAAGGTTAGGTCTGGGTAGTTAATTTTGTGGCCATGGAATAGGTGCATCAGGGTGAGTCTGTGTGTCTGGGGGCCAGTGGTAAAGCAAATTAAATCATTGCTCAGCCAGCTGGCTCCAAGTTATTTGGGCAGCAAGGTTTTTCGTGCCCCAAATTGTTTAATACTCTAGAAAACAATTGAATATAAAAACTATGATTTCCTGCAGCTCAGGCAATCCAGTAGGAAGTGTAAAGATCCAGCTCAAAACATGCGTGCCATAACTGTGGTCACCAACAGCTTGTGCTGGTAATGGGCTGGAAGAGTAATCCTTAGATTGCAGCTTCACACTTCAGCTGCAAAGTGTTGCAGGACTTGTTTTCAGTTTCCAGGTGGTTTGCACAGAAGCTTTGAGCAGATCCCTGTTCACAGGTGTGTGTCTGCAGACACACAGGGGTACCTGAGCACCCACAGCCACCTATGGCCAGAAAATTGAACCCTTTCACCTTTCTAATACTGGCCTGTGTTTAAAACCCTTCATGCAATGCTCAATTTGTCACTGCCTTGGTAGAACCTCCAACTTCCCATCCAGGAGAGCAGCTGCCTGCTTGCTCAAGAAACTGCCTGCTACCCAAATTCATGCCTCATACTTGACCTAATAAAATGGAAACTGCTTGCTTTGGATATCTTCAACTGCCCAAATTCAAATCAAGGGAATCTTCTGAAGTGCCAAATTGGATCTTGATTTGGAATCATTTTGCTCTGCACTAATTTATTTGTCCAATCAGTTATTAATCTGGTTTTGAGATTTCAAATGTGCTTTCTTGCTGTAATCTTACAACTAATCCTCTGATCCCTAATCCCACAAAATGCTTTTGTTGTTTTCCTTAAGAAATAAGAGTACTTGGTGTGGTATACTGCAGCAAAAGGGATGCTTTGCTGTCTGCTGAGGATGATTACAGCTTGGTTTTACCCTCTTGTCCAACTGCATGTACTGTTGCATCTTTTGATGTGGTACTACTTATTTTGTTTTCAGCTTTTGACAGTGACAGTAGAACAAAGTCACTTCTCAGGTTACTTTAGTAGCAGCTGCCCAGCTGGGTTTGGCTGTGTAATAAAATCACTTCATGAATGTGTTAGAGAGCTGACTCTGTGAGGAGTGAGGAACTTCCCAAGTGGAAAGACGTTCAGAAAGCTCATCTGAAGTTGGTCTCCTCTCTCGTGCACCTTCTTGGTTTAAAGATGAGCTCACAGTACAGAAAACAGCAACAAGCTCCACTGGTGGAACTGATGTGTGGCAGACATGAGATTGTTGAGAAATTCTGGTGTCAATCCCCTGTATCTTCTCAGAATGTGGCCCAAGGAATTTAGTTATGAAGTATGCTTTTGTTGTGCAACTGCCAGGCTGCTTTCATCGTCAGAGAGCAGCGTTCTGCTGGCTGAAGCCTCAGGGAAGGAGGGCTGAAGCTCAGTCATGCTACTCTCAAGAGTAGCCAGGCTGATGCTTTTGACCTTATGTTTTACTTACAATATTCTCTCACAAAGAAAAATCCTCAGGACGTTTCCAAGTGCTTCATTTGGAAAATTACCATTGGCTCTGATACTCTGAGAGGAGAAAAAATACCCACAAGAATAATTCAGTCATTGAAAACTTCTTTTGAATTAGCTATTTCCTATGAGGATCTTAGGAGAACAATTTTCTGACAGGCTGCTGCAGTTTTATCTGAGTGTGTTGCCCCACAGAGTCAGCACCAAGCAGCTTTCCATCCAACTCGTTGTTTCATACATGGGCAGAAGCAGTAGGGCTTCTCTCTGTGGTCTGTGTAAGCTGTCAGTGATCTGGTTTCAGCAGCCTGGGGATACACACACACACACACATAGCTTTTGCCTTTCCCTTCTGGTTGTGAACGCAGGCAACGTCCCCTCCCCGAACGCTCCCCTGAAGAGGGTGCTGGCCTACTCCGGCTGCTTCAGCCGCATGCAGACCATCAAGGAGATCCACGAGTACCTGTCCCAGCGGCTGCGCATCAAGGAGGAGGACATGCGCCTCTGGCTCTACAACAGTGAGGTACTGCTGCACCTCCCGGCAGCTCCTGGGCATTCAGCCGTTCGTAGGAGGGTTTGGGGTGGAAGGGACCGTAAAGCCATCCAGTTCCAACCCCCCTGCCATGGGCAGGGACATCTATCATAGTATCATTCAGGGTTGGAAGGGACCACAAGGATCATCTAGTTCCAACCCCCCTGCCATGGGCAGGGACACCCCACACTAGATCAGCCTGGCCAGAGCCTCATCCAGCCTGGGCTTAAACACCTCCAGGGACAGGGCCTCGACCACCTCCCTGGACAACCCATTCCAGGGTTTCACCACTCTCATGGTGAAGAACCTCCTCCTCACCTCTAGCCTGAATCTCCCCACCTCCAGCTTCATTCCATCTCCCAGACCAAAGCCTTGAACCACCTCCAGGAAGGAGCCATCCACAACCCATTCAGTGTCTTCGCCACCCTCACTGTAAAGAATTCCTTCCTAATCTCCTACATCTGCCCTCCTCAAACTTCAACCCATTCCCTCTCATCACCACAGGCCCTTGCAAAATGTCCCTCCTTGGCTTTGTGTATCTTATTCTTTTCTAGCAACAACTAAACACACACAGGGGAACAAAAAGGCAGTAGTTTAACTGCCCAGGTTGGAAAACTCTCCTCACTTGTTCTATGGAGGTGTTAGATGAGTTCTGTGCAGCCCAAGCAGTGACAGCTGGATTTTTGGAGTCAGTGCTGCAGAAAACTTAGTAGCCCTGATAAACATTTTGTTATCCTGCCCTGTGTTTTTGAAATGGCAGTTGGCTGTCTCACTCAAAGCCTTGGTGTGGAGTTCCACAGAAACTGCTGAGAATGGAAATAAAACCTTATGTTGTTTCCTTCAGATAGAACCACAGAATTGTTTTGTTTGGAAAAGACCTTTCACATCATCAACCCAACACCACCATGGCCACTGAGCCACATCCCCACATGCCATGTCTACACATTTATTGGTGTTTTAACACCTCCAGGACAGGGACTCCACCACCTCCCTGGACAACCTTATGCCTACAGCCTGCTGCTGTAAGTTTCTGTGATAACAGAAGCCAGCAGTTATCCAGGATCTCTTTCAAAGGGCAAGGAAGCAGCAGAATGTATTCCTCATTCCAAAGAATTTTCTCATTCTAAAGAAATACCACTGACAATTAAAGTACTGAACTAGGTGCTTCTGGAGAGCAGTGAACTACTGCATTTCATTACCATGGGTAGGGAGCTGATGCTCTTGTTGATGTGAAGCCATTGTTAGTACTGTTCTAATTTTACCACTTTGAGATTAAAATCTCCTCAGGGAATTTAAAATCTAGAACTAGTAACTGCATGAAGTTTCTTTTTTCTCCTGCAGAACTATCTTACTTTGCTGGATGATGAAGATCACAGACTGGAGTACCTTAAAATCCAAGATGAGCAGCATTTAGTAATAGAAGGTAGGAAGATAGCCTGGAATTAGTTTACACACTAAAAAAGAGAATTCTTGTATATGAATATTTCATAGGATGGCTTAGCTTGGGAGGGACCTCAGAGATCATCTACTCCAGCCTCTCAACTAGACTCAGCTGCCCAAGGCCTCATCTAGCCTGCCCTTGAGCACCCCCAGGGAGGAGGCAGCCACAACCTCTCTGAGCAGGCTATTCCAGAGTCTCACCACCCTCACACTGAAGAACTAGCTCCAGTCTAACCCTGCTCTGCCTCAGCTCCAAACCATTTCCCTTTGTCCTCTGTCTAGACACCCTCATGAAAAGTCCCTCTGCAGCCTTCCTGCAGGATCCCTTCAGGTATTGGAAGGCAGCTCTAACAACCATAAGTATTAGGTGATTGCTCAAGAAGTGACCAGGCTTGTTCACTCTGGGGAATCCTCATGAGGTGTTAGCCCAAGTACTGGGAAATTTGTTAACCAACAGGAGAAGAATCTCTAAAGATGTCACTGCTCTGGCTGGAATGCTGCCAGTGTTAGAATGATTTCCACTAGTGTTTGGAAACATTGAGATGAAAACTATCAAACCCAAATAAAACTATTTCTAATCTCAATTTAATATTGGAGAGCTAATTAAAGCTCTTCAGCTGCATCAGGTGTAATCCTTGTACCACTTCTCTTCCTAGTGCGGAACAAAGACATGAGCTGGCCAGAGGAGATGTCTTTCATAGCAAACAGCAGTAAAATTGACAGACATAAAGGTAAGTGTTTCAGCATCATAACTGGATTATAATGAGAAGAAAAATCCAAGAGGCTAATTATGTTGAAATAATTCTTTTTAGTGTAAGTGCTCTTAACCTTGGGAGAGGTCTCTTATGCCTGTGCTGCTTGCTCCTTCTGTTTATTAACTGAGATGCTGGGAGGGTTGGATGTATAGATAGATAAAATGGGAGATGTTTGGATGCAGCAGTATGAAATTCTGGATTTTGTGTTCACCATCTTGGATGGGTAGGGAACAGCTAAGATTTTGAGACATGAATCCAGTACTTTCTTTAGTCTGAAAGTAGTTTGTGTGGATCCTACTGTGGAGTCTCCTTCTCTGGAGAGATTCCAAACTTACCTGGACATTGGATTCCTGGATGACCCTGCTCTAGCAGGGCAATTGGACTTAGGTGATCTCCAGAGGTCCCTTCCAACCTCTGCCATTCTGTGTACTGATGTCTGTGTTGGATCAGGTCCAACAAAATGTCACAGTTTCTGCTAAGCAGAGTTGAGAGAGCAAATAGCTTGGCCAGGCTGGGCCTCTGCTTGCTGTAGCCTGGTAATTGAGGGCAGGTTAAATTGAATTGGTCTCTGTGAAAGGGTCATGGTCTTGACTTCACTGATTGACCATTCTGAATGTCTCACATCTGCACAACTGGTATGATTACATTTTCTTGCAGTTCCTACTGAAAAGGGTGCTACTGGACTAAGCAATCTGGGTAACACGTGCTTCATGAACTCCAGCATCCAGTGTGTCAGTAACACCCAGCCTCTCACACGCTATTTCATTTCAGGAAGACACCTTTATGAGCTTAACAGGTAACTCTCCATTTGAGACCACTGGCATCTTAGGCACTGTAGCATTTCTTCTGAGTTTCAGCTGTCAGAGGCAGGCATTCTGGGTAAACCCTTTTCAGTGTTGTCAGCCATCAGTTCCATAGCAGATACATGAGAGTAGAACCTCTCTTGTTTCTGGGAGAGATTAAACTGCTCAGCGAGAAGCCTTTGCCCTCCCTTGTTAGTCCCCATGCCTGTACTTTGTTTCACTTTCAGTATGGTGTTAATTGTTCATGGTTTCCAGGACAAATCCAATAGGAATGAAAGGACACATGGCCAAGTGCTATGGGGATTTGGTTCAGGAGCTGTGGAGTGGAACTCAGAAGAACATTGCACCCTTAAAGCTGCGGGTAAGGCTGTGCTGGCTGTTAGTTAAAGGATGTCTTTGGATAGCAGAATCTTTTCATGCCCTTTTCCCTGCTGTCACCTGTGTTGTTCTGGGTCTCAAGTCAGTATCTCCCTTAAAGAAGGAGAAGGAAGCTTGGACATCTATCTCATGTTGGAAACTGGCTGTGAAGCCAGTGACCCTGTCCTGGCAGTCAGTCATCGGGGATGTTACTCCAAACTCCTCACAGCTTTTGCTTTCTTGCCTGTAAGAAATGCAGCAGAGGTGTTCAGGAAGGGGCTGTGCAGAGGCAAGATGCACATCTGAAGGGGTTCAGCCACCCTGGTGCTCAGAACTTGAGCAGCTTTCTGTGGAATATGGCCATGGTTCAGTGGTTGTGAGGTCAAAGGAGTTACTTGATCCAAATCAGAGGTTGTGGCATTAACTGTGGCTTTTATAGCCCATGTTAGGGACAGAGGATGATTCATTTGCCTGTAAATGGCCTGAAAGAATAAGGGGTTGCCTGTAACTCTTGGCAGCTGAATTTATGCTCCTTGACAGCATGTATCTTGTCTACAATGTCTTGATTTATTGTTCCAACCTTTGTTACATGATGTTAAATAAAGCTCTGGGTTTGGTTTGTTGCTCTTTTTTTAAACAGTGGACAATAGCAAAATATGCTCCAAGATTTAATGGCTTCCAACAGCAAGACTCACAGGAGCTTCTGGCTTTTCTTCTGGATGGCCTTCATGAGGATTTGAACCGAGTTCATGATAAGCCATATGTTGAGCTGAAAGACAGTGATGGGCGACCAGACTGGGAAGTAGCAGCAGAGGTATGGATTGAAGTTTTGGGGCTTGGAGTTTGTTTGCTGTACTGACTTTCAGGACTGAGCTCTTTTGGAACTTGTCAACTCTGTGATTTTTAAGGAGTCAGTTTCACCTTGGAGCTGAAAATGAGTTTTAAGTACTGTAATAAAGGTCTGAAGATGATACTTCACAATTGCTTTGAACAGCTCCTCGGAATGATGGAGTATCAAAATCTTTCCAGATCCTGATGATTGTTTTAGAAGTGCTTTAAAAGAAGCAATACCTTGATTATTGTGTTAATTGAAATGACTTCTTTTTACCCATGTTGAAACTAAATACTTCCTAGTTATTAGAAATTGGTAAACAACTTCTGTGGAATTAATTTGACTTCTCTAGGCCAATGAATCTCTGGAGGTCTTGCAGCATATTCTCCTTCCTGTGCTTCAAGCAAACACTCTTCAGTGTCTAACTTTGTGTTGGTTTTGGTTTTGTACTTCCTTTTAGGCCTGGGAAAACCATCTGAGAAGAAACAGATCCATTGTTGTAGATCTATTTCATGGGCAGCTGAAGTCACAAGTAAAGTGTAAAACTTGTGGACATATAAGTGTTAGATTTGACCCTTTCAATTTTTTATCCTTGCCTTTGCCAATGGATAGCTACATGCACCTTGAAATCACAGGTGAGTGGAAGTGTTTCACTCTTGGCAGTGCTCAAGTGAAAACTGTTTATGGAGAACAGCACTAAAACACCCACATTTGCAGTGTTACTATTTACACTTCAAAACAGTGCAATCATTTTAACATCACAGGGGACAAGAATTTTCCTTGGAGTACAGTTAAACTAAGATAAACCCTCTAAGGACACAGCACAGATAGGCCTCTTTCAGCCTTGACTAAAGGACTTGATACAGAAGCATGTTTAAAATGGAGATTCTGAGACCTTCCCAGCTGTTCACTGTGGTGTGGAGGTTGCCCTAAATCTGCCCAGAGTGAAAAAGAAAGGTTGGGGGAAGTGTACAGAGGAAATAAACCACTTGCGGTGTCATGAGCTATAGTGTGAACCACCCTCGTGTTGTGGGAAAGAGGCAAAAGGAAAGGTGATTGAAAAGTGAAACAGATTATAAAGCATTTTCATAGACTCATAGAATGGTTGGGTTTGAAAGGGACCTTGAAGATCATCCAGTTCCAACTTCCCTGCTATGGGCAGGGACACCTTCCACTAGCCCAGGTTGCTCAAGGCTTCGTCCAGCCTGGCACTAAACACCGTCAGGGAAGCAGGAGATTCTCTGAGCTCTGGCTGCAGACCTCAAAAATTGATTTGTGAAAAAAAAAAAGCAGTGAAGTAAAATTAATACCTGTGGGGGGAAAGCCTTTCTGACATGAATTAGCTTTAGTGTGTTCCTGTCATGAAGACTGCCCTGCTTTGCTGACCACTGTGTTTCTTTGCCCCTCCAAAGTAATTAAATTAGACGGAACTACTCCCGTTCGGTACGGCCTCAGGTTGAACATGGACGAAAAGTACACAGGTCTGAAAAAACAGTTAAGTGAACTCTGTGGGCTAAAACCAGAACAGATTCTACTTGCAGAGGTGCACAGCTCCAACATCAAGGTAAGAAGAAAGTAGCCCTGAGGAGAGAGACTTGGGGGTGCTGGTGGACAAAAAGCTCAACATGAGCTCTCAGTGTGCACTTGCAGCCCGCAAAGCCAATCAGATCCTGGACTGCATCAGGAGAAGTGTGGCCAGCAGGTCGAGGGAGGTGATCCTCCCCCTCTACTCAGCCCTGGTGAGACCCCACCTGGAGTACTGCCTCCAGTTCTGGAGCCCCTATTACAAGAGGGATGTGGAGGTGCTGGAGCGTGTCCAGAGAAGGGCCACAAGGATGATCAGAGGGCTGGAGCACCTCTCCTGTGAGGGCAGACTGAAGGAGTTGGGGCTGTTCAGTCTGCAGAAGAGAAGGCTCCGAGGTGACCTCATTGTGGCCTTCCAGTATCTGAAGGGGGCCTACAGGAAAGCTGGGGAAGGACTTCTCAGGATCTCAGGTAGTGATAGGACTAGGGGGAATGGAATGAAGCTGGAGGTGGGGAGATTCAGGCTAGATGTGAGGAGGAAGTTCTTCCCCATGAGAGTGGTGAAGCCCTGGAATGGGTTGTCCAGGGGGGTGGTCGAGGCCCCGTCCCTGGGGGTGTTTAAGAGCAGGCTGGATGAGGCTCTGTCCAGCCTGATCTAGTGTGGGGTGTCCCTGCCCATGGCAGGGGGGTTGGAACTAGATGATCCTTGTGGTCCCTTCCAACCCTGAATGAAACTATGAAACAAAAAAAATTCATCATCGCTGCACCACACTGTGGTGGTTTTGTTTATTGTCTACAGCAGCATGCTCTTTCATTCTTCTTGGCACTAAGCTTTGCTTGCAAGAACTGTGAAATAATTGAATTAAAAGGCTGATAAGATCAGCTTAGTTCTATCTCTGTAGGAGCTTTTCTTCTGTTCTTAAACCATGATTTGGCTTGCCTTGAAATAGATTTAAAATCCAAGTAAACTGAACCAAAATAAACCACTTGTAGACAAAAATGAAACTATGAAAATGAATAGTGATGGAGAAGCTCGTAGAAGCTTAATTGAATTGATTACTAATTATATTTGTAGGGGGGGAAAAAAGGCAAAAAAAATAAATAGAAATCATCTTGAGGTAATAAATCTCAGAGTGCTTTGAGTTCAAACACTGTCAGGATGCTGGAGGCATGTTAATGATTGCCTTTGGTGTATTTGTATATAAAATTCATTTTTGCTGTCACTGAAGAAGATCAAAACTGCCTGAACTAGGGGCTTTTGGTGTGCTTAGAGAGCCAGCAATCACTCTCTCAGATCTTACTGCAGAGATCTGCCAAGGGATCACAGAATGGTTTGGGGTGGAAGAGACCTTAAAGATCATCCTCTTCCAATACCCTTCCATGGGCAAGGACACCTCCCACCAGCACAGGTTGATCAAGGGCTCATCTAGCATGGCCTTGAATACCTCCAGGGAGGTGGCATCCACAGCCTCCTTGGGCAACCTGTTCCAATATCTCCCCACCCTCACTGTAAAGAATTTCTTCCTAATCTCCAGTCTAAATCTCCCCTCTTCCAGCTCAAAGCCATTGGCCCTCATTCTGTCACTCCTAGCCCTTGTAAACATTCCCTTCCCAGCTTTCCAGTAGCCTCCTTCAGGTACTGGAAGGCTGCTTTAAGGTCTCCCTGGAGCCTTCTCTTCTCCAGGTTCCTTTTTACCTTCTAGAAAGGTGTAAGAAAGCAGATGGGAGGGCAGAGATGATAGAGGCACTGTTTCCAAGCACACATCTGTCTGACTAACTTCCCTTTTGTTTTTTCTCTTTACTGAAGAACTTTCCTCAAGACAACCAGAAGGTGCGGTTATCAGTGAGTGGGTTTTTGTGTGCTTTTGAGATACCAATTCCAGGGTCTCCTACATCAGCCTCCACTCCTGTGCAGACAGGTAAAAGCTCTTCATGTTCCTGCTCACTTAAAATGCACAGTGCTTGGGTACTGGAGAAAGTCAGGAGAAAACCTGACAACTTAGTCAGAAGTCAGCCGTGAGTATTAAAGAAAAGGGAAGTTGAAGCTTTATCCATGGAGAAGCCATGGACAGGCTCACTGTCTACTGATGGTCTTGCAATCCTTGTAGGATCATGCCCAGGACAGCAGTCTGGAGATCACTTGATACTTATTTTAAAGACACAAGAAACACCCAAAATAGTTTCTTGCTTTTGTGGCTTTAAGGCAGGACATGTAAAAAAGATCAGAAGCATGGGTTTGGTTTTGTTGTTTGTGGTTTCATGAGTGGGTTGCCAACACTTCTTGGGGGGTTTGGGTTTGTTTTGGTTTTTTTTTGTTTTGTTTTGGGTTTGTTTTTGTTTCATTTTCTCTTGCATGCTCTGACTTTGCAAAGTTGTAGGCAAACAAAAGGTCAGCTGTTGGTCTTGGGGATAGCAGAAAAGGTTTCATGAAATGCATCAAAGAGAATGGGAAGGATTCAAGTCCTCTGCTCCGGTCTGGTTACTGTAGGTACTGAAAATGTGACTGTCTACCTACAGATGTCTCCACTGGGCCATCAGCTAATGGAACACCCAACATAATGATGAACGGGGACCTTCCTAAGCCAACTCTAATTCCAAATGGGATGCCAAATACTGTAGTGCCATGTGGGACCGAGCGGAACCACACCAGCTGGACGCCCAACGGTCACCTGCCCTCGCTCTCCGACAGCCCCTGCACGGGGTACATCATTGCAGTCCACAGGAAAATGGTGAGCAGGCTTTGCAGCTCTTGGAGACTTGCTCAAAGAACAGACTCTGAGAGGAAGTCACTGAGGATTTTTTCATTTTTATATGCCTGTGCTAAGTGAATCTTTGTTTCTTAAGAGGAGGGAGCTGGAATACATCTCCCTCTGAAGTGAGCACCCAGATCTCACAGCACCACAACTCTTGTCAGTCATGTCTGATGTGGTGGTGTTTTCCTTCCCTCAGCTCTGGCATGCTTCCCAGCTCTGTAATGCTGAGATGCATACTTGGGCATCTACTAACTCCCTGATTAAATGTTCCAGGTTCATTGAGCATTAAAAATACCCAATCAGAGTTGCTGCTCGAGATGCAGTTCTTTGTCATTGTGTGGAAAAGCCTTTTCTTTCTTTCAGGGAGCAGAGGGAGGATCTGTAGTTCATTGTTGGGTCATTCTGTGAGCATGAACTGCTCCTTGTAAGAGCATCTGTGGTTAAGCTGAACTCTAAATGTCAAAGCTGGGTGACTGAGCACCTCAAATAGCCACACATTCTGTGTGGGCTGGGACCAGGCTTCAGTCTGTTGACATTTAGAGCCTGATGGATGTGGGCCAGGAGGTCATTTAAATTCCCTTCTTACTCTGTGTTTATATAAGTATTTTGTTCTTTATTCTCCCAAGCAGTGGCTGTTAACCACTGTCACCACTCTTACTTTCATTCAGATTTTGCAGAGTCCTGCAGCTGAGCTTTTGAGCCATTACAAGCTGTTAGGTATACAGTAAAAGGTGTCTCTGGAAGCCATGCCAGGAATCCACACCTCTCATAGCCAAGAACCTTCTCAATGGAAAGGGATACTTGCATAATACTTGCCTAGGGTTGGGGGCATTTGGGGACAGGGATGAGCATCATGAAGTGCATTTTTCTACATTAGTGTGGTGGGAAAATGAAGAAACCACAGAATTGTTTCAGTTGGGAAAGACCTCTAAGATCATTGAATCCAGCCATTGACTGACCACCACCGTGGCTACTAAACCATGTCCCAGAGTGCCCTGCCCACACCTTTCTTGTACACCTCCAGGGATGGGGCCTCCACCACCTCCCTGGGCAACCTGTTCCTATCCCTGACTCTTTAGCCAACCTAAATCTCCCCTGGCACAATTTCAGGCCATTTCCTCTTGTTCTATCACCTGACACTAGAGAGAAGAGATCATCCCCACCTCCCTGCAACCTCCTTTCAGGGAGCTGTAGAGAGCAATGAGTCACATACAATATAAACTCTTGTACATGGTTGAAACACAGATTGATGTTGACGTGGTCTGATGCCCACATAGCATCACCAAAATACCTTAAAACAGCAAAAAGGTTTCAAGTCAATGATCAAAACTCACAGTATTTGATGTTGGGGGAAAATGCTGAGAGTGCTTTTAGTAGAATGAAATTCCAGGCTGGATGAGGCCTAGTGGAAGGTGTCCCTGCCCATGGTAGGGGGCTTGGAACTGGATGGTCTGTAAGGTCTCTTCCAGCCCAAACTGTTCTATGAAGAGCTGCCAAAGCCTGAAATGAGTGCCAGGGGCAGCCTCCCAGTGGCTCTGGTGAGGTGGTTTGATGCCTGCTCCTTTGCTTCCCTCACACAGATGCGGACAGAGCTGTATTTCCTCTCATCTCAGAAGAACCGTCCCAGTCTCTTTGGAATGCCACTCATCGTGCCCTGCACGGTCCACACACGCAAGAAGGACCTGTATGATGCAGTGTGGATTCAGGTTTCCAGGCTGGCCAGCCCTCTCCCACCTCAGGAAGCTAGTAACCATGCACAGGACTGGTGAGTTTGGCATCTGAGTCTTCACAGAACACAGTGCCTTAGACTTGCTTACAAGATCTGTGTGTGTTTTAATGTCTAGTTAAATGTAGTGATAGGATGAGAGGGTGTAGACTGAAGCTTGAGGAGGGGAGATGTAGACTGGATATTAGAAAGAAATTCTTTCCAGTGAGGGTGGTGAGACACTGGAACAGGTTGCCCAAGGAGGTTGTGGATTCCTCCTCCCTGGAGGTGGCCAAGGCCAGGTTGGATGAGGCCTTGAGCAACCTGGGCTGGTGGGAGGTGTCCCTGCTCATGGGAGGGGGCTTGGAACTGGATGATCTTTAGGGTCCCTTCCAACCCAGCCCATTCCATGAATCAAGCTTTAGATGTCAACAGCTTGAAGAACAATTGTGTGTGCTTTTATCTCAGATTTCCTCCTGCAGGTTCCATTTAGTGGCTTATTTTTGGAGGAAGCCATTTAGAGTCCTGCAATTTAATAATGGCAATGACTAAAAATAAGTGGTAATCTTTTTTCAGTAGAGTTACACACGGTGCACCTTCCAGCTGCACCTCAAGCTTGGCTTTACACAGCTTAGCTGATCTGTTCTCATCCAGTTGGTTGGTAATTGATTATATCTGATAGATTTAGGCAGGTCTTGTTTTAATGGCTTCACCTAATCAAAATTTCAGTTCTGAGAGGGTTTTCTGCTTTCTTCTTGACTTTTTAAGGCAAGTCTAGTGAAGAAAGGTAAGAGGTCATCTGAAAGTGCTTATGTTTTGTGTTCTCTTCTGTTCCAGCGATGATTCCATGGGGTATCAGTATCCATTCACCCTGAGGGTAGTTCAGAAGGATGGAAATTCTTGTGCTTGGTGTCCATGGTACAGGTAAATTGTCCTTTTTAGATTGAAGGAAGTGATTCCTTACAGTAGAAATGTAATCCATGGTAACAGGTTTGTGAAATGGATGAGGAGAAATTCACCTTGGAAGCATAAATGGAGATTTCCCTAGACAAAGGAAATTCCAGACTCTTGCTGGAAGGTATTCAGACCATCTGCTCACTGAATAAATGTCTCTAACAGCTAGCTAAATAAAATACAGTAGTTCCAGGGTTGTCAAATACTTGTGGAGATAGAGAATTGTGCTTTTTTTGGTGGCCTAGGTAGGCCTGGTCAGCGTTATAAATGGTTGAGCTCAGCCAGCTGCTGCAGTTTCTAAGGGTCTGTAGTAAACCAGCAAAGTGGCACTGACCATTGTTTTATGAAGATTACTCTTTTCCACACCAAAGGCAAGGCCTGAAGCTCTCAGGGGGGATGTGTTACAAAATGGGGAGCAGAACTGGAGTGTGAGGTGATGTAAAAACTCAGCTATTGATCAGTTTCCTTACCACACCTAACCTCTGGATGTAGATTTTGCCGTGGCTGCAAAATTGAGTGCACGGAGGACAGAGCTTGTGTTGGGAACGCCTACATTGCTGTAGACTGGGATCCAACAGCACTGCACCTGCGCTACCAGACCTCCCAGGAACGGGTAACAGCTCCACACAAACCCCTGCTTGTGTGCTCAGCCCTCTGCAGCACAGCACACTTCACCACTTTGGAATTGTTTGATACTCCTTTTGTCCACTTCCTGTCAAACTGAAATCAGTCACCACTGACCAGTGTTAAATGTCTTAGTGTTAGACCTCTTGACATGAGCAAAATGTGGAAGGGAAGCTGTTAAGAGGCCACAGCAGTGCATTTTCTGGCTGTTGTGAGTCACTTTAGATCAAGCTCTCACAATATACTACAAAATAGGTGAATTTGATGTTTTCTAAGCACACTAGATACATGCTTATGGCACTGGTGTTATAGCTCTGCATGTGAGTGAACTTATTCCTTCTTTGAGGCAACAAAGCATATCTCAAAGTAAGCCTCTAGCAGAGCTATTACAGAAGAGAATGCAGAAGAATACAATAGCTGTTGAGACTTAAAAGCTGAATCTCTAAACCTGTGCTTTCTGGATGACTTTGCAAGCAGCACCCAAAAAGGAGGACAGTGCACTGTTTGTGGCTACCTCTTCAGGACTGAAGTCACATTTCTGCTAGAAGAGTGCTTCCAGTTTTAGCTTTAATCCTAAATAACTAGGTGGTGATGTTTGTGTGACTCTGAGCAGAGCAGTTTGTCTCTTTCCAAGTCAGACAGAGTTTTCTCTCCCTTCAGATTGTAGAAGAACATGAGAGTGTTGAGCAAAGCCGCCGAGCTCAGGCAGAGCCCATCAATCTGGACAGCTGTCTGAGAGCCTTCACCAGTGAGGAAGAACTGGGGGAGGATGAGATGTACTACTGTTCCAAGTGCAAGACCCATTGTTTGGCCACCAAAAAACTGGATCTTTGGAGACTTCCCCCTATATTGGTAGGATCTTGTCTCATTTTCTTCCACAGCAACAAAACCAAAAGTACTTTGGTCACAATTTTTTATTGCTACAGATGATAGAATCATAGAATTGCTTTGGTTGGAAGAGACCTCCGAGATCATCCAGTCCAACCATCAACCCAGCACCACTATGGCCATTAACCCTGTTCCAAAATGGAAGAAGTTCTTCAGTGTGAGGGTGGTGAGAAGGGGTTGCCCAGGGAGGTTGTGGCTGCCTCCTTCCTGGGGGTGTTCAAGGCCGGGTTGGATGAGGCCTTGAGCAGCTGAGTCTAGTTGAGAAGTGTCCCAAAGGAGGAGGTTGGAGTAGATGACTCTAAAGTCCCTTCCAACCTGAGCCATTCTGTGATTCTTGATGTCTTGATTCCACCATCTCCTTGGGCAACCTGTTCCAACATCTCCTTCTGAGTAAGATTTGCTTTTGCTTCCAGTCTCGGGGGGCCACTGACTTAGTTTGCTTCACGCAGGCAAATAAACCCAACCTCAAATCCTTTTGAGTCCTTCCTGTTGGTGTCTTGCATGCAGTGTCATCTCTTCTGACACAGAATTTACACATGGTCTTTCTGCTAACATGCTCTTGTTGGGTACCACCTGCATTTGTAGCTTTTCAGTTTGGTAGGTGCTGATCAGTGAATTGAAGCAACCTTTGCCATCTTTTCCCCACGAAAATCTTCGTCCCATGTTTCACCAGCTTGCTCCTAAACTCCAAACTGCCACACACAGCAACGTTCCTGGTTTGCATGAGCATCCAAAATGTGTGTGCTCTGTGGAAAAAACTGGTTTTAAACAGCAACATTCCTGTGATCTAATTCCCCTCCTTTCCCTTCTCTCTAATGTGTTCCTCCTTAGATCATTCACCTGAAAAGATTTCAATTTGTGAATGGTCGCTGGATAAAATCCCAGAAAATTGTGAAATTTCCCAGAGAAAACTTTGACCCAAGTGCCTTTTTGGTACAAAGGGATCCCAGTCACCTCCAGAGGAAGCAGCTGACCTTCCAGGTCGACAGCCTGCCTGAACCGAGGACTCTCCAAGGGGAGCCTAGGAAAGTAGATCTGCAGATCACTTACACAGCAGGAGAAGGAGATTCACTGAACAGGAGTCCATCCTCCCTTAACACTGCTGTCTTGAATAACATCAAAGGTGAGTGACCATCAGGGAAAATTCCAGTCAGTACTGGCTTGTGGAGGGGAGCAAAGAGGTTATTATGACCAAAGTGTGAATGTTCCTTTGGCCAAAGCACTGCATTTATTTTGAAGCTTTAGTTCTGCAAAGCTTAGTGAAGCTTTACCCTTGCAGAACCACCAAGTGACAGCAGATACTGGCACTGCTGGAGTAAGTGGGCTGGGCTGAGTGAGGGATGTGCTCCTGCATGGAAGATTCAAGTGCCAGCTGCTGGGGGTGTGTGCAGAGCTGGTTTTGGGTAGTGCTCACTAGCTGCAGTCGGGCAGTGGGGCTTAGTGTTTGGTCATGCAAAAAAGGAAATCTGGGCTGTGTGTTTTACTTCTCTGAGTGCTCCCTGCCTCTTCTCTTTCAGCATCTCCATCTCTGGGGAGGAAAAGTGGAACCAGCTGTCCTTCAAGTAAAAACAGTAGCCCAAACAGTAGCCCAAGGACTTTAGGGAGAGGCAAAGGGCGTCTGCGGCTACCGCAGCTGGGCAAAAACAAACTGTCGAGTAGCAAAGAGAATTTGGATGCGAGCAAGGAGAACGGTACCGAGCAGGAGCAGAGGCTTGCTGCTGACCAAGGGGATGCTCTCAGCAGAGGGCAGATTTTGAGTGGTAGCCAGGGTGAACTCTACACCGCTCAGGACAGCGAGGCGACTCTAGCCAACGGATACCTCTGTGAGCAGAGCGCGTACAGCAACGGCAGCGTCAACGGGCAGGTGGACACCCAGAGCGAGGACGACACTGCCGACGACCAAAGAGATGAAGTCTGTGTCAACCCCATCTACAATCTATATGCAATCTCGGTGAGTTGGCTTCTGCTCTCCTCAGGGAAGCTATCTGTAGAGTCATTAAGGTTGGAAAAGACCTCTAAGGCGATCACAGCCAACCTTCTACCCAACACCTCCATGGCCGCTAGGCCATCACGTCCCAGAGTGCCACATCTACTCGTTTCCTGAACACCTCCAGGGCTGGTGACTCCACCACTTCCCTGGGCAGCCTGTTCCAATGCCTGACCACTCCTTCAGAGAAGAAATTCTTCCCAATACCCAACCTAAACTTCCCCTGGCACAGCTTGAGGCTGTTGCCTCCTATGTGTGGCATTGCTTTGCCTAAATGCATTCACTGTACAGTTTTCATTACAGCAAGCAGGGATCTGTTGGGAAGGAGAGCAAAGCAGAGCCATTGTCAGCCACATTAATTTGCCATGAAGCTGAGCACACCTGAAAAGTGTCTCTGCATAATGCTTTTGCTGCTTGAGTCTATACAGTCAGTCAGCTCCAGATTCTAGACTGTCACTAGCTGTTGTCACTCACTTAGAGATTGTGAATTTGTGAAGCATTTATTCTGTGAGTTCTAGGTTTTGACCCAAGAATTTCTTTTCTTCTTTGTTTTCTTCAGTGCCATTCAGGAATCATGGGAGGGGGTCATTATGTCACTTATGCCAAAAACCCCAACAACAAGTGGTACTGCTACAATGACAGTAGCTGTAAGGTAAAGCTTTTCTTTCTGTACCAGATCATTTACCCAGGGCCAAAGCACCTGGCACTGGGTGAGAACTGTGCTGTGAAATCGGGAGCACCTCATGAGTTGCACTGGCTGAGTGTGGAGAATGTTACTGGAATGATCCTAGAATCATAGAATTGTTTAGGTTGGAGAAGATTAAGTCCAACCTCCTACCCAACACCACCATGGCCATTAAACCATGTCCCCAAGTACCCTGTCCATAGGTTTCTTGAACACCTCCAGGGATGGTGACTCCCCCAGCTCCCTGGGCAGCCTGTTCCCATGCCTGACCACTCTTGCCATCAAGACATTTGTTTTCCTAGCATCCAACCCAAACCTCCCCTGGCACATTTTTAGACCATTTCCCCTCATGAGATTTTTTTTCCCAACATCTGTTCATCAGCCTGTGCCATGGCTAAGGAAAGATGCTCATTTTGTACAAAGATGGCAAAGTCACTAAAAATGGAAGTCCCAGAATATTTTCTCATGATGCTGGCAGTTTTGTGTCCAATTACTGACTAATTAAGTTCTGACATTTCTAAGTATTTGCTCTTAGCACTCAAATTTGTCATACTTTTCAAGTAAATAAGGGAGCCTGATGACTGCAGTAAGAGAGACAGAAAACAGAGCCACAGAATTGTTTTGGTTGGACAAGGCCTCTAAGATCCTCCAGTCCAACCTTCAACCCAACACCACCATGGCCCTTAAACCACAGTGCTGTGTCCACAGGTTTCTTGAACACCTCCAGGGATGGTGACTCCACCACCTCCCTGAGCAGCCTGTTCCAGTGTCTGATCACTCTTGCAGGAAAGAAATTTTTCCTCATTTCCAATCTAAACCTCCCCTAACTGTGATCCTTCTTGAGAACAGCCAGCTACAAACCCTGCTGCTGGGGCAGCTCTGTGTATGTGTGTGTGTTCAGTTACCCTCTGTGTGATTCTTGTGAGCAGCCAGGTACAAACCCTGCTGCTGGGGCAGCTCTGTGTGTTCTGAGTCCCCTCTGTGTGATTCTTGTGAGCAGCCAGGTACAAACCCTGCTGCTGGGGCAGTTCTGCGTGTTCTGAGTCCCCTCTGTGTGATTCTTGTGAGCAGCCAGCTACAAATCCTGCTGCTGGGGCAGCTGTGTGTGTTCTGAGTCCCGTCTGTGTGATTCTTGTGAGCAGCCAGGTACAAACCCTGCTGCTGGGGCAGCTCTGTGTGTTCTGAGTCCCCTCTGTGTGATTCTTATGAGCAGCCAGGTACAAACCCTGCTGCTGGGGCAGTTCTGCGTGTTCTGAGTCCCCTCTGTGTGATTCTTGTGAGCAGCCAGCTACAAACCCTGCTGCTGGGGCAGCTCTGTGTGTTCTGAGTCCCCTCTGTGTGATTCTTGTGAGCAGCCAGCTACAAACCCTGCTGCTGGGGCAGCTGTGTGTGCTTTCGGTTCGGTGGCAGCAGCAGGATGGTCCCGTGGTGCCTTCCAGCCCAGGCTTTTCTCTCCCCTCAGGAGCTGCATCCAGATGAAATCGACACCGACTCTGCCTACATTCTCTTCTACGAGCAGCAGGGGGTAGACTATGCACAATTTCTGCCAAAGATAGACGGCAAGAAGATGGCAGACACGAGCAGCATGGACGAGGATTTTGAGTCAGACTACAAGAAGTACTGTGTCCTACAGTGAGCTGAGGTTGAGAACCTGAGGGAAAAAAAATATCCTGACACTGACACCTGGTGAACATCTCACTGAAACAGATAACCCAAGTGTAGTTGTTGTCCCCGCCGTGACCTGAAAGCACAACAAGGAAAACCCTAATTAAATAGCAGTTAATATGAGGATAGTCATTTTTCTGTTGTTGTCCTTCTGTTATCTCACTACATGCTCTAAACATTTCTGATGTTAGACATCAGGCTGAGACTGCCATTGGCCTTTAAATCAAATGGTTTGAGAAAAGCCAACTAGGACCAAATAAGAGCTAAATTCAGTAGTCCAGAGAAGAGCTAAACGACGTAGTGTAGAGTTTACCAACTGTCCTAACAAACCCCAACAGCTCTCTTTAGGTTTAAGATAATGGGGAGAGAAAAAGAGAAGATATTTTTTTGTAGTGTTGTCCGTGGACAACATGATATTGCTACCTCCTTTTTCCTGCAGTTTTATTGCATTTGATTGGCAAAACAGGGAAAGCAGAGAGAACGATGAGAAGTGCACGAATGGGAGAGCGAGAGACGTCTCCGGTTTTGCCACCACTACTGCGCGCGTCGGTCGCTTGCTTTCCGTGCGTTGGCAGCACCACCCAAATGCTAGTGTGAGAAGAGGCTCAGTTCTGACACTCAAAGGGTTCATTACCTTTGTGTTTTTCTCCACGTGTTGGCTGTGCAGAGCAGCGTGTTTCAGGAGTGGCTTTTTCCGCCTGCCTGGGGAGGTGCCTCGGAGAAGGAGCTTCAGGTCGAAGAGAGTCAGTTTGCGATTGCACTCAACGGTGTCTTAAAAACGTGCACATTGCACAAAACTGTTCCCAGCTTCTTGGAAGGAGAGATGCTTGAGCTTTGTTTGTTTGTTTGTTTCCTGGCTGGTGGTGGGGTTTGGGTTTTGGTTTAAATTTGCACTTTGAAAACCCTGGGTTTGGTTTTGCTGTCCTAAGGGCTCTGGGAGCGAACGGCTGTGAATTATCCACTGTGTATTTCAAACGAGAAGCTGTGGCTGTCATGGTAGCATTCACGGGAGAGGCTTTTTCTGTTGTGTTAGTTTTCTCTGGGTTGGTTTTTTTTTTTACTGCTTCATGATTTAACAGAGTTTTTGGGTTTGTTTCCCCCCAATTTGGTTGCCTTTTCCAATGGTTTTTTCCTCATTTGTCGTTGAGTTCCTTTATTTCTGCATCCACTTGCAGTTCAAGCAGGATTGCTTTCCCTGCCCTTGCAACGTGCTCTTTGAAAGTCAGCAGGCTTATTGCATGAAGGAAAAGCTGGGCTGAGGTTTAGCAGAGCCTGGAGGAAGAATCAAAAACAGGAAGTTTGGGTTTGGTTTATTTTTCAGCAGGCTTTTCTTTCAGCATTTTCAGTGTTAAATGGTTTGCATATCTGAACGAAGAGAGAAGTTTCACTCTTCTGGCCTTCTGTTCCTCAGCTGAGTCTAAGCAGCTTTACTAATTTTGTCCTGTGTCATCCTCCAAATTCTTTAGGTTTTCTATCTGCCCTAACAGAGTTGATACTTAACACTGGGTGATCTCTGAAGCAGATGTTTGGCTTCATTTCAGCGTGCACGAATGCCAAACCTAGCAGCGAATGCCATTTCCAGAGAGATGCAAGTTTTAACCATTGAAGAAGCTCTCTCGGCTGACCTGGTTGCCTTGACTCAGGCAAAATCCTCCCTGCCTCTGGTGGAGGTTGTGCCTCTCTGAGGCCTGCAGGTCAGCTCCAAAATAAGTATTGTCTCACTTGTCAAGTGTGGCTCCCTACCCCAGATGGTCTTTTTATCTTTGAAGTGGTCTAACCATTGAGGCTGAAGGAAAGCAAGTGTGAGTTGCTAGGTTAGAAGCCTTTTTTCCCCCCACCCCCATTTGTCTCCTCCTTCCCCCTTGCCAACTCCATGGAAAAGTGAAAGATTTTTCAAACTGATTTCCTTTCAGATGTTTTATTTCAGCAGGTAGCACAATCTACTAATGTTCTTTGATCTTCTGTGTTTGTTACAGGGGTTGTAATTAATTTTCTTTATTGTTTCCTTTTTCCTTTTAAATTAAATTAATTGATGAACTAGCAGTGAATTTTATTAAGTTAACTATTAACTACATTCACTTTGTAAATTATTGTATAAAGGAAAAAAAAAACAACCAACCTTATTGACAATGCACTGACTTTAGAAAGATGTTAATGTACATAAAGACCTTGTAAATAAAATAGTGTTGCTGTACTGGAACATGAGCTGTATTAAAAGGCAAACAAAAGGTATTGGTAATTGTATATGGAGTGAAGCTGTTTATCTGTAACTATATTATTCAAACAAATTAAATACTGTGGATGCAGATGAAGTGTCACCCCTTGTCAGAGAGTTCTTCATAGCTCTTCTCCTGCTTTCAGGTGTCTTAGCTCTTCTCCTGAAGCTGGGAGGCAGCCGGCAGATTGCAACGTGTCGGGAAGCGCAGGGCAGCGCTTTGCAGCGTGGCCAGCACAGCTCTCAGTCCCAAGCTGGCCCAGCTCTTGGAAGTCTGGGGCTTGAGTTGCTTTAGTTTTCCCTTGGAGAACGTTCTGGTCAGATCTGTTCATAGAGTAGAATAGAATCATAGAATGGTTTGGGTTGGAAGGGACTTTACTGCCCTGCCATGGGCAGGGACACCTTCCACCAGCCCAGGTTGCTCAAGGCCCCATCCGGCCTGGCCTTGAACACCTCCAGGGAGAGGACATTCCCACCCTCCCTGGGCAACCTGTTCCAGTGTCTCACCACTGACACTGAAGAATTTCTTCCTAATCTCCAATCTAAACCTACCCTCCTCAAGTTTCAATCCATTCCTTCTTACCCTATCACTCCCAGCCCTTGTAAAAAGTCCCTCCCCAGCTCTCCTGTAGCTCCCTGCAGGTACTGGCAGGCTGCTCTAAGGTCTTCTTTTCTCTAGGCTGAACAGTCTCAACTCTAAGCCTGACCCTAAACCCAATTCTAACCCCCAGCCCTAACCCTAATGGCACCCTGACCCCTAGGCTTTAGGAGCTGCTGTTCCAGGCAGTACTTCTTACTCAGATCCTGACACATTGTTTGATTTCCCTCTGTGCTGTCTTGACTGAGGACAGTTTATGGACAGTTTATTTCCTTTGTGCTGTCTCTGGGATGCTGGAGTAGTTCTGCAGACTCTTGTTTGCTGTCTGTTTAGCTGTACCTGGCCTTTCTTGGTGTGGGACAGCCACAATGGGGCTGCCAAACCCTCCTTTCCAAGAGCTGTTTCACTGTAGCTTCCTCTCTCTTCTCTGCCCCGTTCTCTCAAGAGATGTCTGCTCTACTTGGTTGCATGTGCAAGGGGTGACTCCCACAAGGGCCAGCCTCTCTCTGGGGCCAAGGCAGGGCCTCTTGGCTCTCCACCTTCACTTGGAGCCACTTGTTGCCTTTCTTAGGAAAATTGTGCTGTGGACAAAGGTTGAACCTAGCCTTAGAAACACAGCATGACTGACAAGGAGATCTGTGGAGCATGTGCCATCTCCAGAGAGGATTCAGTGACAGTTCCTTGGGTTGGAGGAAGACAGCTGGTGACAGCTGATGAGTTGATCCTTTTATCATGGTGGCTGTTAATGCTACTGTTCTTCCTTGGGTTCCATTGCCATGCATGTCGGTGCTGCAGCTGTGCTGATTGAGTGCAGAGGATGAAGTCACTCCCCTGTTAGTTCAGCCTCTTGTGGCTCCAGAGCCTGTGAAATGGGCCCACCTGACAGAGGCAAAGAGGAGAGTTTGGGGAGGGTTATCTCTGTTTTGCTCACTCTTTTGTAATGTAGTTGGTCACAGGTAATTCTACAACTCAGATTTCAGCCCTGCTCAGGCTACAGTGGCGTGCTTAGCAGCCTGCAAGCAAATGAATGCACATTGCATCCAGCTCTCAGGATTAGTTTCCCATCTGTCCATCTGCATCACAGCACAAAATTAGAAACCAGTCCTTCCACCATGCAGCTCTGCCCTGCATTTCCCCCAGCTGAGCCACTCAATACCCCAATTCCCAACTTTGTCATCTTCTCAACTCTTCTTCCCAACAAACAAAGCACACGTGAAAAGGAGCTGTGGAAATACAACCAAGCCCTGACTGAAAGCTGAGCTGAGCTTCCTGGCCTCTGCCCAGCTTTCCTGCCAGCCTCCTTGGCCTCACTGCTGCTGTTTTCTGTGGGAGAAAAGAGCCTGGAAAAGCTGCCCAGAAGCCTTAGCTGGCAAGGACGGAGCAGCTTTCCTCCCCTCAGCTGCAGGGTTTGTTACCCCTCTTTGGCATCCATAATGGTGTGCTGAGCTGAGTCAGGGCTGAGACAGGGACAGAGGAGTCTAAGGGCTGGAGTCAGCTGCCATCAGCAGCCTTTGTGCCTCAGGCCTTCTTTTATTGCCTCGTTTTTGAGGCCTTGGATGTACAAAGCCCCTTGTCCTCTCAGGGGAATAAAACTCCTCCCTTCCAGCCTTTACCTGCCTCTGTGGCACATTCAGGGGACAGGCTGTCTCTGCAGGAAGCAATGTGACCCTGCAAGGACCCTGGTGTGGTGGAGTCAAGACTGCCATAAATGGAAGACTGCACTGCTAAAGTTACCCCAAACAGTGAAGTGGAGGAAAGAGCCAACTTCTCCCTGAGGACTGCTGCCTTCCTCCTCAACAAACTTACTGCTGTGGTTTGCAGAGTTCTGGTGATGAGGTGGGGAGGGGGCCCAGACAGAATGGTGCTCCTGCTTTTCCTCCAGCCATGTGTCCCAGCACTACCTGGCTGCCTTTGGTAAATGTCTGACTATTGCCAGTTGCTGCTGCAGTCAGTGAGTGACTCCAGGGGGACCTTAGAGCTGCCTTCCAGTACTTGAAGGGATCCTGCAGGAAGGCTGCAGAGAGGCTTTTCATGAGGGTGTCTAGAGACAGGACAAGGGGGAGTAGTTTGAAGCTGAGGGAGAGAAAGTTTGGACTGGATCTGAGGAAGAAGTTCTTCAGTAGGAGGGTGGTGAGACTCTGGCACAGGCTGCCCAGGGAGGCTGTGGCTGCCTCCTGCCTGGGGGTATTGAAGGCCAGGCTGGATGAGGCTTTGAGCAGCTGAGTCTAGCTGAGAGGTGTCCCTGCCCATGGTGGGGAGGTTGCACTCTGAGGTCCCTTCCACCCTCAGCCATTGTAGGATTTCACAAATATTAATGATGTCTTCTCTGTCATACAGGCTCTGCTGCAGCAGCCAAAGCACAGCACCTTTGTCCAGGGTTGCCATGGGCTGTGAGCATCTTGAACACTCAGCATCTCCCTCCAACAGGAGACATAATGAAAGCAGCTCTCTGTGGAAACATAGGGATGGATGGCAGCAAACATAGGGATGGGAGGATAACAAGCCAGAAAAGCAAAGTGTTTAGGGAAAAGGGAATCCTAGTGGGGAAAGACAAACCAGCACACAGGCCAGGCCAGTATCCAAACTGTGGGAATCTTACGTGGCAGACAGGAATGTGTTAGAGGGTTTGTGCGTGCCCCAGGAGCTCGTCAGCCAGCGTTATCAGACAGGAAAGCCACTATCAAGCCCTGTCCTGATAAATGGTCTGAGAGGCCCAAAGAATCCCATCATGGAAGCTGGGGTAGTTTATGAAGTGTTTGTGGAATGCAGAGAGTGATAGTGGAGTACCTAGCAGCAGATGACACCCGAGGTATGAGCAAGAACATGCCGCTGCTGTCCTGACATGCCAGAAGCTCCCCAGATGCTTAGCCAAGGTGTTTCTGAGAACGACAACAGAAGCAGAGTGCAGTTAGCTGATGTGGGGGCACAGCACTGGCCCTTTGGGCTGGGCTTTTGCCTCTCTTCTGGCAGCTCCACAGGAGCTGCTCCCCAGCCACAGACTCGGTGCAAGCAGAGTCCCAGGGTGATGGAAGCTAAGCAAGAAGCTGTCACCTTCTCACAGCACTGCCCACCCTGCTGCCCTCAAATGTGGAGTCCAAAGGGCAATCACCACAGCAGCAAATTGTCATCCTCCCTCCCGGGGATTTGCTTGTGAGACCCTTGTCCTGGGTCACTCTCACAGCACACTAGAGCCCTGTCAGTCTCAGGGTTACTTCTCCCTTTTGCCCACCTCTGCCCCAGATTCAGAATTTCCTCTGGTGTCACCTCTGCCCCCCCAGCCTAGGCAAGCTGAGTGCTGTGGAAAGTAAAGGCTAATAATAAGCCCCGTTGTAAGGTGCTGTGCATGATGAAGGAGGTGCTGAGGAGAGGACGTGATTGAGGAACTGGTTTGGGTGAAGGGTCCACAGATTTTTTCCACCACTTCTGTAACAGAGTGTTTTGGGACAGGTGCTGACAAAAAAAAATGTCCCATCACTGAGGTCTCCCCCCTCAGCTGGCAGTCCCTGTGCAAGCTGGAGCCAGGCCAGAGCATTGGGTTACCTTCTGCCATGAAAAGCTAGAACTCTGCTCTGGAAAGTATTGGAACTGCCCGTGGAACGCCGGCAGACACACGATCGGGCAGGCGCTTCCTGAGGAGAGGGTGACCCAGCCTCACTGACACCTGAGAGCAGTATTGAGAAAACAAAGTTTGCAGCCATGGCAGCCGCTGCTGCCGCTGCTTAAATGTTACCCTTTCACAGGACTTGGCACCCTGATGTGCACCAGAGACTCTCAGTCCTCCTTGTGGGGAGTGACCACGGCCAGAGGAGCTGGAAGGCCTTGCAGAGAGTGGGGAACGGAGAGAGTGCTTCTGTTGCTGCCTGGGGCTGGTGTGACTGAGCACATCCCTGCAGGTGATGCCTTGTTTGGGTGCTCTGCTGCTGTCATTTCAGCCTTGTGCTGGTTCCTAGTGCCAAGCAAGGGCAACACAGGGAAGTTACCTGTCAGTCCTGTTAAACAGCTGAGGCCTCTTGGCTCTCTGCCCACACCAAGTGATTGTTGTCTCCAGCTGTTTAGAAACAAGCTTTGCAGATTAGAACTGACGACCAAGACAAGTCACTAAGGACATAACTGGTTTTAATCTTGAGAATATTTGTGCTCCTTTAGTTGCTGAAATGTTGTGATTTCACGTGGCATCAGGTTGTGAAACTCCATCAGAGCAGGGCATCATATGAGGAGTGGCTGAGGGAGCTGGGGCTGTTGAGTCTGGAGAGGAGAAGGCCAAGAGGAGATCTCCTTGCTCTCTACAATGGAGTTGGTTTCTTCTCCCACGTAACCAGCAATAGGATGAGAGGCAATGGGTTGAAGTTGTGCCAGGGGAGGTTTAGATTGGGCATTAGGAAAATCTTCTTTACTGAGGGTGGTGAGGGGTTGGAACAGGCTCCCCAGGGAGGTGGTGGAGTCCCCATGCCTGGAGGTGGTTCAGTGTTTGTGGTAGTTGGGCTACAGTTGATGATCTTAAAGGTCTTTTCCAGCCTTGATAATTCTGTGATTGGCTCTTCTGGATAATTTGGCAGTTCAGTACTAATTAATGCCCATTGGATCGCAGCCCACAGTGGGAAAATCTTGTGTGTGGTTGAGGGTGTGTGTGTGCACAAGCTTGTGTGCAGGAAGGGATGAGTGAGCCTCCAGCACGCGTGTCTGCTGGTGCTGGTGAGCACACCCCTGTCCCGCAGCCCCCCGTGCCCCTCAGGCCTTCACAGCCCTCGGGCAGCTACGACCAAACCACTGCCCCCGCCCCTTCTCGCTCCCTCTCCCACCGCTGCCTGATGAAATTACATCTCCCCGTTTGGAGGGGCAGAGGCTGCGCGGCCAGCCGCCCCTTTCCCCTTCTCCCCGGGCGCTCCACCCCGGGCTCTGCGGAGCTCTATTCTTCGCACCATGAGAGCGGGCCGGGGGCCAGCGGCGGCGGGGGCCACCCCGCACGGGGGCCGGCCTTAGGCACGCCGGGAGGCAGAGGGCGCCCTGGGGGTGCCGAGAGGGTGAGGCGGAGCGGAGCAGGCGGCCGCCGCTAGCGACTACCGATCGGCGCTCTCCCCGCAGCCACCATGGCCAGCGAGGTGGAGGATGCGGACAGCCGGGAGGCACAGACGGTCTGCGAGGCCCTGGGGCGCTACGAGGACAGGCTGCGGGGCGCCGTGCGGGAGATCCATGCGGACATGCAGGTGTTGAAGCAAGGCGTGGGCCGGCAGGTGGAGGAGGTGCTGCGCCTCGCCAGCCCCCTGGCGCGCAGCGTCTCCGAGCTGCAGCAGGAGAACCGGCGGCTGCGGGCGCAGCTGGAGCGCCTGTGCCGGCAGGTGGAGGCTCTGGTCCGCTCGGCCGGGCTGCCCCCGGAGTGGGCGGACGAGGCTGCGTGGAGCTCTCCGGAGCGGAGCTTCTCCAGCCACGCCAAGTTAGCGGCCGCTGGCCGAAGCCAAGTAAGTGCTGGGCACAAGCTGGGAGGCGGCGGGAGGTGGAGGCAAGAGTGTGCTTGAGCTTGATGGGCAATGCCGGGCTCTGCGCGGGCACGGGAGAGCGTTTAGTGACTCGGGGAGCTGCTTTGGCCGGGGGAGGGCAGTGAGCTTTTGGAAGGTGCTCTGAGAAAGGGACTTAGCCCTGATACCACCTCGAGATGCTCCTGATCATGGCTTGGTCAGACTGGGATCTTTTCAGAGTGGTAGCAACCAGTCAGTTCCCTGCGGTTAGGAGAAGCTGAGGCAGTCTTAGCTGTCAATATCCTTGTGTACATGAATATCTATGTATCCTTTCTGGAGCCGATTCAGGGGGCTCTGTGTGCCAGCAATGCCGTTTGCCAGTTGGCAGGCTCACAGAGGAGAACAGCTCAGCAGATGGCAGGCAGTAAGATGTTTTCCTAGCATAGTGACTTAGCATCCCACGGTGAGGCAGTTTTGCTGCCCCACAGGGATGCAGCCCATCCCTGAAAGGTGGCCATCCCACAAGCTGTCCTGGTCTCCATGACCTAAACTGGTACAAAGATGTGTCCTTGCCAGTGGTAAAGCTCTTCCTGCGGCTTAGTGGAGCCTCATAACTCGCTGCGTGGAAACCCCTGTTAGTGGGAAGCTCATCTGACACTTGAGACTTGTTTAATCTGTGTGAGGAGCTGAGAGCTGCAGTGCAATGCTTGACACCAGGAGGTGGCAACCAGACACTACACCACGATGCACTCACTTAAAACTGTGACACTAGGAACTTGGCTTCCCCAGGTGACAGCCTATTTCTTGTAATCTTGATTAAGCTCTTCTAAGAGGTCTTTAATTCTGTTGGAGAATGGGAAGGTGCTCTGTGGTGGAAAAATCAAAGCTTGGGAATGAAATTCCCTCAAAGTTAAAGCAGAGTGAATGAGCAGAGTCTGTACTGCATCCCAGCTCTCTTCATTCCTGCTGGCTCATGAATGGGGGCAGAGGGTGTCCCCAGCTAGGCAGGTGAAAAGGTAGAGCTGCTGCTCAGTGCATTGTGCCATGGCAAGTGCTCCCTCTTTGCCCATGTGGCGAAGGTGAGCAGCACACAGAGCCTTGAGATCCATTGCTTTCTGTTACCTGGAGCCATCCCACATGTTTGTGTTGGAAGGAACAGAGGCATCATGGAGAGGACAAGCTTCCATCGCAGCCTTTACTTCATCCCTGGTGAAAAGTCTTGGTTATGGCAACACCTAGCTTCAGGCATCTGTCTGTGTTACAGCACAGGATGAGCTTTTGTTTGGGATGGAAGCTTGCCACTATGCTTTGGGGGTTCAGAGAAGATCACTTAGTACTGACAGTTCTCCAGTGCCCTCCCAACAATTTTCTGCGGAAGGCTGGACAAATTCCCAAGCCAGCCTAGCTGACCCAGGAGGAATTTCAGTACTGAGAACCATGGGAGATGCAGACAGAAAGATGAGATGCAGTGAAAAGAGGAGTTTGTGGGTAAGGCACCGATCTGACTCTGCTCAAATGGCTACAGAGCAAGCTTTGGGTTCCCCCAGGGTCCCCTCGGTGGCTTGCAGCCCGTGGTTACATGACCAGAGCACTTGAAACAGAGAACGCTAATGGCACTGTGTGTGTGCTTGGAGAGAAACAAGCACCTGTGCTGAAGCTGCTGACACCTCTTGCCTGGCTTTAAGTGTGGGCAACAAATAATACTGACCTGGAAACACTTGCAAATCAATGTAGCCTTTTGCTTCTGAAAAGAGAAATTGGTTGGCTTCCTTTTTGCCACTTGATCAACGCAGTCTTTATCCCAACAAAAGGGATCAAGTGCAGGTCACATAGGCATGCATCCAGATGGGGCTTGAAACTCTCCACAGAAGGAGACTCCACAACCTCTCTGGGCAGCCTGCTCCAGTGCTCTGTGACCCAGTTCACAGTGAAGGAGTTCCTCCTCATGTTGAGGTGGAACCTCCTGTGCTGGAGTTTATATCCATTGCCCCTTGGCCTATCCCAGGGTGCAACTTCTATTCCCTTATGCTTCCTGCAAGTGTCCTTTTTGATCCTTGTCCAGATCCCTTCGTTGTTGTTGTTGGGTTTGTTGTACTTCACTGTAACAAAGCCCTGGACACCTGCTGAAGTGGCCAAGGTGGAGTATTTCTCTGGGGTCTATTTTTATCCAGCCTTGCAACAAAAATGGTTCTGTGGCAAGTTGGTTTTCTTTGGTGATTACTCCAAGTGCCAGAGCTTTCCTGATGGTGCTCCAGGCTTTCTCTTCAAGCTGCAGGGTCAGCTGCAGGTAGAGAACGTTTGTGTATGCTGATGGGCAGCAGCTCTCTAGTAGAGACTGAAGGTGTGAACATGGAGCAGCTCCTGCTGGCCTCTTGCAGCCTTGTTTGCATTTCCCACACACTTCTTTGTTCCTCATTTCATCAATCATCTCTTTCTGTGCGAGGAGCAGTGTCAGGTCCTTGCCTTGCAGCACTCAGCAGCGATTTTGCTGTTCACCAGAGCGAAGCTTCAGTTTCATCTGGCATGTGTGGCAAGAGAGGGAGGTTCCTCTCCCAGAGGAACAGCATCTCTAGAGCCAGTGATTTTCTCATGGCCCTTTTGCTAGCTGCTGCTGTTAGGGAAGACTTTGGATGACTGAGATCTCTCATTTGAGAGAGGGGAAGCTCCATTTGGCTGGCACTTTCCTACAGCTTGGCCTTGTTGCAGGCAAAAGCTTGAAGGTGCAACAGAAATGTACCTTAGAGTCTCAGGGAGGAAAAAAAGAGTTGTATTTTTTGTCTTCCTAATCTCATGATGGTTAAACTCCTCCTTTGTTTTCCTCTTCATGTGTGTCTCTTTAACTGCTGGGTTATGATGTTTGCCTGCTTCATAGCAGCTTCCAGTTCTGGAGCCCCCAAGGCCTGGCTTCCTTGCAGCGAGGGAGGAATTCCAAGCAGCCCTATAAGCACAGAGTTGTTACCATTCTACATTACATGGAGACTGCTGAGCCACGGAGAGATTGGTTCTAAGGGCAAGCCTGAGACATGCAAAACATTAGCCTTAAATTCCTTCTCTTTGGCTTCCCCACCTCCTCGTCCTGTTGCTCTCAGCTGAGTTGTACAAATGACACTTCTCATTATTGAGCACAGATTGGCATCCTCTGCTGTTGTCCAACCTGTGTAGCCAGCACTGGCAGAGGGATTGGCACCACACCTGCATGTGGCAGAAGGTTGGCATCTCCAAACCAAGTGGGATTTTAAAGTGCTGTAACCTGACAGCACTAAAGGCAGGGCAGAATCTCGTCCCAGATGCTGCCAGGGTTTTCCCCATCCTCCAGCATGGGGTCAGTCTCTGCCCCAGCACTGCTAGCCATAAAACAAAGCAGGGAAGCCAGTGCATTGTGTAAGGTGCTGCAGGATGCTACACAACCTCCACAGTGGCCTCCTTGTTGCACTGTTTTGCTCACCTCCAACCCCAGCTTATAAAATGGATCCATGGTTGCAGCCTGCACAGGTGGTTGGCACATTCAGGTCATAGTGGGTGACACAAACAGCTCTGACTGTGCCACAGGAGCACTGCAGCTCTGGATATGGGCAGTAATTGTTGACTGGGATCTCAATCACACCCTTAGGTCAGAAGGGACCTTCCCCAGCCTTCCTCTGGGATCAGAACTCATTTTGTGGGATGCTTTTACAATGCTTTATGGGAATGTCAATTCCTTTGTCCTGCAGCAAACAGAAACAAACAAAAGCAGAGCATGAAGTAGTCTCAATCAATCTCTCACTCTGTGTGTAGCCTTCTGTTTATCACCTTCACAGTGGGTGGTGATAAATGCATCCAACAACAAGGAAGACCCCTTCTAGATGCTAAGGTCCCTGAGGACAAGTCTGTGAACACTGATGCAAGCTCTGCATTGCCAGTGCTCAGTTTGCAGGTTTGCCTTTGGGACTGGGTGATTGTTCCCTCCTTGTGTGGTGGTCACTGGCACAGGGAAGCCCTGCCCCTGGCCTTGGGCAGCTGTTTCTGGATGCTCTTCCACCTTTTGCTGCTGTTTGACGTTCAGCTGCTGTGTCTGTTGTCTGTTCTGACAGAGTGTAGACCTGGATGACCACCACAAACCTGAGTTTAGAAGAGTGTTTAGCTCTTCCATCATTGAAAATGGGCATCAGTCTTCATCAGGTAGGAAAGAGAGCATGAAATGAAGCAGCACTCCCTGTAAAACACCTGCTGGTGGCAGTCACAGAGCCAGCCTCACGCGAGGGAAGCGCCAGGAGCTGCTGTGGTTTCAGCAAGGCCATCGGGCTGTGGCAATGTTTATCTCCTAATGAGGAGAGTCAGCTCACAGACCTGAACTCTCTTGTCCAGCTTGCACTGGAGTGTTCCATAAATTAGAGGCCATTACTGTCACATTATCTTGAGGCAGTAGTGATGATAAGGCCTTCTATTCTGAGTGGCATCTTAGCCTCGCATCCCAGAACACTCTGGAGATCATCTGTCCACTTCCATCACCTCCAGTGGAGGAAGGATTTGCTGTCTCCAGCTTAGGGAAGGCTGAGGCACGTGGCCTTTCAGAAACTCATGAAAAGAACAGGGATGCTGACTCCTAACCCACAGCAGGAGACTGGGGGCAGGAAGGAAGAGGAAGGAACTGAACAAATGCAGACGTAAGTGGATGAATCACAGAATGGTTTGGGTTGGAAGGGACATCCAGAGCTCATCCAGTCCTACTCCCCTGCAGTCAGCAGGCACATCCTCCACTACATCAGGTTGCCCAGAGCCCTGTCAAGCCTGACCTTGAATGTGTCCAGGGATGGAGCCTCAACCACCTCCCTGGGCAACCTGTTGCAGTGTCCCAGCAGCCTCCTGGTGCAGAACTTGTTCCTAGCATCCGAACTCAGTCTGCTCTGCTCTCATTTCAAACCATTGCCCCTGGTCCTGTCCCTGCAGGCCTTTGCAAACAGTTCCTCTGCAGCCCTCTTGTAGCCCCCTTCAGGTACTGGAAGACTGCTGTAAGGTGTCCCTGGAGCCTTCTCCAGGCTGAACACCCCCAGCTCCCTCAGCCTGGCCTCATGGCAGGGATGTTCCAGCCTCCTGATCATTTTTGTGGCCCTCCTCTGGACCCAGTCCATCAGGTCCGTGTCCCTTCCTGTGCTGAGGGCTCCAGCTGTCCTTGCTGATTCCTGTAAGAGAGGTCTGCTCACTGCAAGGGTCCCTCACACTGGGACTGGGTCTGCAGTGTGCTGTAAGGGGGAGCTAGGTTGGAACCATTCCAAAGATTGGTAAAATGAAGTTGTTGCATGGAGATTGCTTTGTGGCTCTGGCACAGAGCTGCCAATCGATTCACCTCCTCTCTCCTTGTCTTTTGATCCACTAGGTCAGGCCAAAGTCTCTCAGGAACTGACCTCTTTTCACAAGTCAGACTCTTCCCTCGAAGCCCATGCCCCTGCAGTCAGCTTACAGATGCCTCACCTTCCTGTTACTGCAGTCACCAGGACATCAGAGAGGTTTTCAGGAGAGGCCACAGGGGCAGCTAATGTGGCTGCTGGCCTGCTGGGACAGGGCAAGGACAGAAATGCAATGGCAGTGAAAACCTTCAGCCAGTCAGGTAACAGAGACAAAACCATTTGTTTGCTGAACCTCCCTGGGCAGCCTGTTCCAGAGCCTGCCCTGATGCATCTTGCTGCTCTTGTGTCTTCCTGCAGAGAACACTTCTGCCACCAAGTGTGCCTCAGCTGTGGGCTATGGGACGGGCAGTGGCAGCCAGCCCGGTGAAAGGTAAGGACCTTCTCTTGGCCTTTTGGTAGCCCCCTGTGGCCAGCATAGCCTCAAGGGAGAGGTGTGCTGCTGGCCTAGAGGACAGGTGAGTCCCAGATGCTGTATTTCCAGCTTTTGAAAGGCTGTAAGCTTTCCTGAGGGCTGACTGGAACAGAGCTGGGATAAAACTCCTGTGTGGAGCAGATCCAGGCAGCCCTGGCTGTGAATTCAGCATCGCTGCAGTAGGGGCAGTAAAATTCTCAGTGCCCAGGGTGGAGTTTTGTTAGGAGCAAGCTGCCAGGTCCTTGTACAACACTTTTTAAACTGCTCAGCTGTACTGAAAGTTGTACTTTGGGCTAATACTCTTGGAAACCAGCCCATGGCTGCAGTCAAGCATCCTTAGTGCGCCTAGCCGAGAGCTTGGTTTGCAGATGAATTCCATGCTGAGAAGTGAGGCTGTGTCTTTCAACACATCCTTTTTTCTCTGCTCTCTTTGCCCAGTGGCACTGACAGTCACTGTGATGTGAGCCCCAGCTCTCACTCCTCTCCTCCCACTGTGCATCGACAAGTGGAAAGGAGGAGGGAGCTGGTGCGGTCCCAGACGCTGCCGCGGATCACAGGAGCCCAGGGCAGGAAAGCTCTGTTTGAGAAGTTTGAGCACGACGGTGGCAGGTGAGTCACAGCCTCCAGCAAGGCTTTGCCAACGGGAAACTGATTGCTCAGTCCTCAGCAGCAGTGGGGAGCTGGCTGGGAGGACTTCCTCAATGTAGGATTTCGAGCTCCAGGACAGTATGAGGTCAGGCACAGCTTTGACAGAGTCAGCCCTGGAGATTCACAGCTACAGATTCCTCTGGCTGTGGAGTCCAGCTGAACAAGCAGGGGTCTTGGAGCAGGAAGGGCTGCTGTGAAAGCTGCCTTCTCCATCATCTTTAGAGACTGGGCATAACACAACCAAGAATGACAGAATGGCTCAGGTTGGAAGGGATCTCAGAGCTCATCTGCTCCAACCTCCCCACCATGCCCAGGGACACCTCTCAGCTAGACTCAGCTGCCCAAGGCCTCGTCCACCCTGGCCTTGAACAGCCCCAGGGAGGAGGCAGTCACAGCCTTCCTGGGCAGCCTGTTCCAGAGGCTCACCACCCTCCTAGTGAAGAACTTCTTCCTCAGATCCAGTCCAGATCTTCTCTCCCTCAGCTTCAATCTATTCCCCCTTGTCCTGTCTCTAGACACCCTCATGAGAAGTCCCTCTGCAGCCTTCCTGTAGGATACCTTTAGCTATTGGCAGGCAGCTCTAAAGTCCCCCTTGGAGTCTTTTCTCCAGGCTGAACACCCCCAGCTCCCTCAGCCTGTGCTCATAGCAGAGCTGCTGCATCCCTTGGATCATCTTTGTGGCCCTCCTCTGGACCTGCTCCTACATTTCTGTGTCCTTATGATGGGGACACCAGAACTGGATGCAGTATTCGAGGTGGGAAGGACCAAAAGCATAGACTGTTCCTTCTGGGTTATGATTTAAAGAGAACAGGCTTTGGAATCTTGCCTTTAGTGAAACAAAAAGGAGTTTTTGTTGTGGGACCAACGAATTGAAGTTTCAACAATGTGTTTCTCAAAACCCCACCTGGACAGGGCCTGACCTGGCCAAGGTTGCATAGATGTTGCTGACAAGCAGGTTGAAACTCTTCTAGAGTGTAGTTTCATCTGATCTCTCTTCATTTTCCAGAGGAAAAGGAGAATCCAGAGCCAAGCTGAAGAGGTCACAGAGCTTTGGGGTTGCCAGCGCCAGCAGCATCAAACAAATTCTGTTAGACTGGTGCCGCTCGAAAACCCTGGGATACAAGGTGAGGCCATGCCAGAGCCTTCAGCTCTCTTTATCCAGGAGAATGTGCAAGTAAAGCACCCTCAAAAAGTGAATGTCAGACATGCCAGACATTGACCTAACTTCCTCAAGGCCCTCAGGTTTGGTGCAGGTACCCCAAACGTGGTGGTGTGTGTGGGCAGCCCTTCGAGACAGCGGCAGCAGGAGGGAGGTCCTGGGTGTGTGTCAGAGCAGTGCATTGGTGCTGGGCTTTGTGATCACAGCCAGCTGCCCACCACTCCAGAGCTTTTTTCATGGGCTTGGCTAGGAGGCCTAAAGCAAGAGGTGACCCAGTGATGTGTTTCCTGTGCAAGAATCAGGTCGGAAAAGACCCTCAGGATCACCTGGAACCCAGAACCCTACTCTACAAGGGTCACCCCTAAACCATATCCCCAAGCACCACATCCAAACCACCTTCAAACACCTCCAGGTTGGTGACTCCACCACCTCCCTGGGCAGCACATTCCAGCCCCTGGGCACTCTTTCTGTGAAAACTTCTTTCCTCATGTCCAGAAGAGGTGTTTTTAAGAGAGGGTTTTCCTCCCTGCTCCCCCATGCTGCTCTAACGTGGCTTTTTTTTCACCCTGCCAGCACATTGACCTGCAGAACTTCTCCTCAAGCTGGAATGATGGGATGGCATTCTGTGCCCTTGTGCACTCCTTCTTTCCTGAAGCTTTTGATTACAACAAGCTTGACCCAGCTAACCGCAAGCAGAACTTCGAGCTGGCCTTCACCATGGCTGAGTGAGTATTGAAGTGCTCCTAGCCCAGTGCAGCTGGGGCAGCAGTGAGGAGTTCTGTAGCTTTCCTTGTAGATGCTGGATCAGTAGCTTAGCTCTGTCATGCCCCCCCCCAAATGATGATAAAGCTCTGCACAGGAGACTTGGCAGTCTAAAACTAAATCAGGATGTCCAAAGTGTGCCAGCAGTGAGCACTGGCAGCCCAGAGAGCCCAGCAGAGCCTGGGCTGCAGCAGGAGAAGTGTGGCCAGCAGGGCCAGGGAGGGGATTCTGCCCCTCTGCTCTGCTCTGCTGAGACCACAGCTGGAGCTCTGGGGCCAGTTCTGGAGCCTCTGTGCCAGGAAGGATCTGGAGGTGCTGGAAGGTGCTCAAAGAAGGGCCATGAAGATGAGCAGAGGGCTGGAGCTGCTCTGCTGTGAGCACAGACTGAGGGAGTTGGGGTTGTGCAGGCTGGAGAGGAGAAGGCTCTGAGGAGACCTAATTGTGGCTTTCCAGTATCTGAAGTGGGCTACAGGAAAGCTGGGGAGGGACTTTTGAGGGTGTCAGGGAGTGACAGGACTGGGGGGATGGAGCAGAACTAGAAATGGGGAGATTCAGATTGGATGTCAGGAAGAAGTTGTTCCCCATGAGGGTGGTGAGAGCCTGGCACAGGTTGCCCAGGGAGGTGGTGGAAGCCTCATCCCTGGAGGTGATTGCAGCCAGGCTGGAGGTGGCTGTGAGCAAGCTGCTGTGGTGTGAGGTGTCCCTGCCCATGGCAGGGGCTTGGAGCTGGCTGAGCCTTGAGGTCCCTTCCAACCCTGACAATTCTATGACTCAATGACTCTAAGTGCCTCAGTGATGCTGAAATCAGAGCAGCAAATCCGCCCTGGAAGCAGCTCCAGGCCTTGGATTTACCTCTTGATCCGCTGCTGCTCCCACAGGAAGATGGCTCACTGCGACCGCCTGATAGAAGTGGATGACATGCTGCTGATGGGCCACAGGCCAGACCCCATGTGTGTCTTCACCTACGTCCAGTCTCTCTACAACCACCTACGACACTTTGAGTGAGAGCTGCTGAGACCTCTCCAGCCAGCAGGGTCAAGTGCAGCGTCCTGGTGGGCAGAGTGGAGTTCTGCAAACCGAACAGTGCCGCTTCTTGCTTCTCACTATCCTTTGGCTTCCACCCGAGCTGCGTGGCTGGCTGAAGCGTTGCTGAGCAGTGCCACGAAGTGTTGATCACCTCAGCATGGCAGTAAGACAGAAACACCTTTGAAAAAGACAAAAAAAAAACACCCCAACCCTTAGGGAAAGGCAAAATGCTGTCGTTTTGGTGCTGGTAGTGGTTTGGATTGTTCATGTCCCTGTGTTTAAAGCCCACAGGAAGCTAATTTGCTGCTCATATATATCTGTTTTACTTCTTTGTTCCTAATGCAGTGACAGGGAACTGCTACAGAAGCCTTCCCTCTCACAATGCTGCTGAACCTCCAGAAGGTAGCACCTAGCTGGTTAGATGGTGTTGGGTGATGGGTTGGATTTGATGATCTCGAAGGCCTTTTCCAACCTGGTTCATTCTGTTCTGTTCTATTCAGGGCCACTTCTCTGTTGAGCACAGCACAAAAGAAACAAGAGATGGCCAAGTGAAATTCCAGTCAGCAAATAATAAGCTAGCAACAGTGCTCAAACTCAGCCAGTAGGGCAATACTGCCTCTCCCCCAGCCCTGCCCTTGCACTCCAGCACATCTGCTTGCAAAGCCATCAAACAGGCAGTGCTCTGTTCTCAGAGCAAACTAAGATCATGGGCTCTGACTGGCGGGGCACAAGCATGGTCAGAGCTAAAGTGACTTGCTTAGAGGCTCTGCTGGAGCCTCCACTGGCAGTCCTCAGTTTCTTCATCATGAAGAGCAGCAGCAGCTGGGGCTGGTCTGTGTGTGAGGCTGTGTGTATGCATGGTTTGGGTCTCCAGCAAAGTGGGTGGCTGGCAGAGCACAAACTCCTCTCACCTATTCAAATAAAAGCAAAGCTGGGGTGTGCTCTGACCTGGACTCCAGGTGGAAGCAGCTCTCCAGTGTGGACAGGAATAAATCTTTTAAGCCCTGCTCAGTGCTCATTGCTGACTACAAGGTGGACAGGCAGCGTGGAGGGTATGCAAGTCTTGAAGTGCCTCAACAAACTTCTGTTTTCAGCTGAGTTAGCCTTAAACCCAGAGTACAGGGACATCATTCTTGATTAACGAGACAGAAAGGCTTTGAGAAACCCACAGAGCTTAGTTTTCACAGTGAATGTTAAAACCAAAGCCACTGAGCCAGGATGGGTTTCAAACTGAGTATTTTTAAAGCCTTTTAAAAGTATTTTTTCCTCCCCCTAAGAATGAGGCTCACAGGAAATAGAAGCTGAAAGCCATGAGCCCTCTGCTCATGCTGGAGAATGATTTCATGACTTTGAACCTGCACTTGTAGATATTTATAAAGATGATTTTGGTTCTGTGTTGGTGACCCTTTATAATAAAAATCTGTCAAATGCTCCTCAGATTCACTGCTTCTCTTTAGAAACAAAGGAAATCAGGGGGGGGAAAGCCTTGCTGCAAAGGTTTTTGTTCCAGTCTTGATGCTCTGAGTTTCACTTTAAACAAAAAAGGTGCAGAAGATCAGCGGCATTTGGAAGAGGATTTTAGTTCAGCCCCTCCCTTTCTAGTGAGGTTTACTTCAGAACCCATGAACAGATCCAGCAGGTTGTTAGCAGTCTCAGGGGGGGAGAAAAAAACAACACAGCAAACCAAACACACACCAGAAGTGTACAAAAGGAACATAGGTTAAGTGATGAAAGCCTGGATCTGCTGTGTGGACAGGCTGAGGGAGCTGGGGTGGTTCAGCCTGGAGGAGACCCCAAGGGACACCAGAGCTGCCTTTCAGTACCTGAAGGGATCCTACAGGAATGCTGCAGAGGGACTTCTCCTGAGGGTGTCTAGAGAATGGTTTGAAGCTGAGGGAGAGTAGGGTGGGACTGGAGCTGAGGAAGAAGTTCTTCCGTGTGAGGGTGGTGAGACTCTGGAACAGGCTGCCCAGGGAGGCTGTGGCTGCCTCCTTGAGCAGCTGAGTCTAGTTGAGAGGTGTCCCTGCCCGTGGTGGGGAGGTTGGAGTAGATGAGCTCTGAGGCTGCTTCCAGCCTGAGCCACTCTGTGATTCGATGAAGCTGTGTTTGAAGTGGGGCTAGGCTGTTGCTTGGCACTGTTGAAATGGTTTGAAGGGCTTTTCAATACCCAATATAAACATCTGATATTTGGTCAAGCTAGCAGAATCCTTGCTATAGCTAATCTGAGCTTTCATGCAGGTGGACAGAGGCTGGGTGGGATGTGCATGTTTGTCACACAGCTGCTATTGCCTTCACTTACTGATTTGTCTAGAATGGCCTCAGTTCTGTGGAGGAAGTGTGCAGCTGTTGCTCCACCAACTGCACTGTAAGGAGAAACACTGTTCAGGGGTCAGAGACATTATACTGGTGTTATGAACTCACTGTCCTGGTGTCAGAAACACACTCTGCTGGTGTTTTGGCGAAGTGCTGGGAGTGTGGTGAGCAATCTGTCCGCAGCTGGCAAGCAGGATACACATTTGCATTCTGGCAGCAGAGTGCTTTTCACTGCCCAGCAGAGCCAAGTTCCACCCTAGCTGCAACAAGAGGGCAGTGCCGGCTGTGTGCATCTCGTTCCTTCACAGTCCCAGCTCGTGGCTGATTTTGCTGCGTGATGCAAGTGCCAGAGCCACAGGTAAGTGCTCGGCCGATTTAGGCTTAGTACCGAGTACTTAAATAAAGGTCTAGACAGCAACCATATTGCCAGTCCCCAGGGGGAGCCTGACATGCTCGCCAAGAGGATTTGCTCTCCTCCGGCCACATCTGTACTTTAGGATGTTGTATGGGGAAGGTGCTGCAGCCTTCCACATCCCCACCAGAGCTACTTGCGGCGAACACAGCGCAAGGCGCTGCCGACACCATGCCGCCGCTGCCGCCTTGCGCACGACGAGCCCGGGGGCACGGCCGACTGGCCGAGGCCACAGCCCATTGGCCCTGGAGACAGCCAGTCGGCCGAGACCACAGCCGATTGGCCAGAGAGACAGCCAATTGGCCGCGGCGGGTGGGCAGTTGGTGGGGGGCGCTGGCGGCAGGAGCCAGGCTGAGCCACGCCGGAGCAGGGCAAGGTGGAACCGTGACTGCCTCGGGGTCATTTCCCATCCCCCCGTGAACTGCTAAACGATGGCAGGAATTACCAAGCCTTTTCACTCTCATTCCTTTCTGAGTGCTCCTGCTCCTTGCCTCGGTTTTCCCGCTCTTCTTTGCTGAGCAGCACGCTGTTGGCAGCTTCAGGAAGGTTGCAGTGATTTAACCGCTGGAAACCTCCCAGTTCACTGCCTCAGTAGCAGCATGTGTGATGTCTCTGTAATCCATTCTGAGCAGTGTTCAGCCTCGGCATACTTTAGCTCTGCCTCGAGAATCAGGAGCCTGCTGAGTCTCTGTAGCCACAGCTTTCCATCCCCTGCAGCAGTTCACAGCTGTCATTCATTTTCCTTGCTTGCTTGGCACTTCATTCTCTGCTGCTGCTTCAATCTCTAGGGCCTTCTCCTTTCAGTTCCATCAGCCCTGTCTTCTGAAGCTTGTCTTTTTTCTTGGTTAACTCTGAACTACCTGCATCTTTCTCCAGCTGAACCCCTGTTTGCTGTTTATGTGGCAGCTGGCATGAGAGGCACTGTGGTTGTCAGTTTTTATCACCACTCAGAGACTTGTTTGAAATGAAAGATCATTAATTAGCTGCTTTCTAGCTGCCACTGCACAGCCAACAGTTGCAGTTGCTTCCCAGTTTTCTGTCTTGGCCCAGCTCAGCTTTTGACCAGCAAGTATCACTTTGCACTCTTCCTTGAACCATGTTGGGAGCTCTGAGACCCCCTGCTCTGATCTGAACTACAGCAGGGCTATACAGAGGGGGCATTACTGTACCATCTGATGGCTCCTTCATTTCATCTGTCTGTCTCTCAATTCCTTTTAGCCCAGAAAATAACATAGTTGTAACAGGAGCATATTGCTAAGGATATTTGATGGCTGATACTGGAGGTGCCTGGGTGCTTAACAAACCTTCCATTTGCTTTCACGATCCTTATGCATCTCTGCAACAAATGCCTCCGGCCAAAGCTGTGGGAACTCTCTCCATGGATGTACAAGGAGTAAGTTTTTCTTTCCAGACAGATCTTAACCGGGAATGGGAGAAAGGAAGCACAGCTGCCTTGTGTGTGCTGTGCTGTGCTGCGCTGCTTCCAGCCGGTGCAGCGGCAGCAGGCTGCGGGAGGCGCCGTTGCTGTTCCCATAGCAACCGGTTTGTTTACCTTCCGTGCTCTCCCGAGCCACCTCCTGCAGGGTTTAGTCGCACGTGTGACAAAAACCCACAAAACTCTGTGCTGCTGCTGCTGCTGCTGTGGAGCTTAAGGCTGGAAGACAGCTGGGAGCAAACACCACCACCCCTCAGTGAAGGAGACGAGGACGTGACACTGCCTGAGCTTGACCTTGGAGGCAGTCGAGGCTAGGAGCAGCATCAGCCAAGAGGTGTGTGAGGGAGAAAGGGATTGGTTTATGGGTACCTGTGCTGGAATATGGGCAAAGATGTGTGTGGCTGTGGAGCAGCTGCCTGCAGGAGACTATTTATCTTTTGTATGTGTTCATTTTTGCTCAGTGTGTCCACCCAGTGATCTCATCCTTCCTCACAGGGCTCCTGTTGCAACAGCCAATCTTGTACTCCCAGTTCCACTTTCAAGCCTTTTACTCTCTCTCCTCCTAGCTTCCCTTCCCAAATTCTTCTGTTTCTTCATTTTCCCACTGCAAAATCTCTCCCTCACACCTTAACAAAGCCTTGGGAAGCCTTGAGCAAGAAGTCTTTTCATGCCTTTGTAATTTTGCAGGTAAAAAGGGGCAAGCATTTTCCTCACCCTCAGGGACCTGCCTTCTCCTTTTGGTGCTTCTGCGGGCAAACAGATCATGCTGCTCCTCTTTTCAGGTTCCACCTTCCAAGAACTGAGCTGTGTAACATCCCAAATCTTCCCCAAACTCAATGGCCAGGCTGCTGCAAGCTCCACCCAAGTTTCACCCCTCAGAATGGGACCTTGCAAACCAGATGCAGCGTGCCAGCACCGAGTCTCAGAAGTGCAGGTCCGAGCGCACCGTCGCCGAGAGTCAGAGGCTGCTGGATGAAATAGAAAAGACAACTCAGAAAACCCAGAGTGATGTCAACAGGAAAATAGGTAACCCCCCCTCCCCCGCCGTGTTCTGCAGCTGCCCAGAGCTGTTACCTGAGACAGATGCTTCAGGTGGAACTGCCAGGAGGTGGTTTGTAAGCTGTGTGTTTAAGATGGAGTTAGAACAGCAGCTGGTGCTGAGCAGGAGCTGTGTCCCTGCCGTGCTCCCTGAGCTCGTGGAGAAAAGCAAAACAGTTCATCTGTTGGTTTGTTTCTTTGCTTTGGGCAGATTCTTTGCTTTGTAACAACTGAATTATTAATGCAAAGCACACAGGAAGCTATCCCAACCAAACAGCTGCAAAACTGTCTCCACACAGCAGCCCACAGCACTCCATGCACTCCACAGTTTTTATCCATAGGTAAGACCTGACCCACGGTGCTCTGGCAGGTAGGAGGAGTCTGCATTAATTCCTGCTTGCCACTTTGATTCTGCAGAACAGAGGCAGAAAGAAATAAAGTTCTGGAAGCAAGAATTAGATAACAAACTGGAACAAATTGTTCAGGAGACGGAGGTGCTGTTGACTTTCAAGACTAGGCTGGAGAAATCTTTGGAGAGCTGCAAAGAGCCACTCATGATTGCCCAAAAGTGTCTCCTGAACAGGTGAGATGACTGAGGAGCATTCAGAGACAAAACCAAATCAGTAAGGAACCTTTAACAAATAATTAAAGAGAGGCCTGCCCCTCTCTGCAGTGCAGCTTTAGCTCTGTAACACTGGGGAACCAAGGCCATGGAAGGAAACACTTCCCTTGTGGCAAGGAAGAGACTTCCCTTTAGGAAGCTGGACATGAATGCCTGCATTTGAACAGTGTAACTGATGGCCTCTCCTCCTCTTCTTCAGGCAGAGGCGAACTGGGATTGACTTGGTGCACGATGAAGTGGAACAGGAACTGGAGAAGGAAGTTGAACTCCTCCAGGAGGTTATTGCTTTGCTTGGACGTACATTGGAACAAACCAATGAGCAAATCAGGTGAGGAGGCAAAGAGCACAACTGATGAGATGACAGTAGGAGGACAGCCAGCCTGAGATGTTGTAGGGTCAGGCTGAGCACAGGTTTAAAGTAACTGTCACAGAATTCTGGACTGGCTCAGGTTGGAAGGGACCTCAGAGCTCATTTACTCCAACCTCCCCACCATGGGCAGGGACACCTCTCAGCTAGACTCAGCTGATCAAGGCCTCATCCAACCTAGCCTTGAACACCCCCAGGGAGGAGGCAGCCACAGCCTCCCTGGGCAGCCTATTCCAGAGTCTCACAACCCTTGTACTGAAGAACCTCTTCCTCAGCTGCAGTCTAACCCTGCTCTCCCTCAGCTTCAATCCATTCCCCCTTGGCCTATCTCTAGACACCCTCATGAAAAGTCTCTCTGCAGCCTTCCTGCAGGATCCCTTCAGGCATTGGAAGGCTCTAGACTTTTGGACTTTGCAACCAACAGCTCATACATGAAGAATTCCATCCTAGCCTTTGTGTTACCTCAGGCATTCCTGTTAGGGACAGCTGGGAGCCCCACACCTTGGCTCAGGGTCTGCTTGTTCCTCCTCCTAGACTAAACCGCTCAGAGAAATACAGCCTGGAAATGGATCTGAAGGACAAGTTCACAGCTTTGATGATTGATGATTACTGTGCTAACCTGACAAACAACACTCCCAACATCAGCTCCTGTGACAGTGCAATGAAAACAGAAGGAAAGTAAGTGATCATTTAGTTCAATGGTACTAAGAAACTTCTTCCTCAGCTCCAGTCTAACCCTGCTCTGCCTCAGCTTCAAACCATTCCCCCTTGGCCTGTCTCTGGGCACTCTTATGAAAAGTCCCTCTGCAGCCTTCCTGGAGGATCCCTTCAGGTACTGGAAGGTAGCTCTGAAGTTCCCCCTCCCAGAGTCTTTTCTTCTCCAGCCTGAGACCCTGAGCTCCCTCAGCCTGTCCCCACAGCAGAGCTGCTCCAGCCCTTGGATCATCCTCGGTAGCCTCCTCTGGACTCTCTCCAGCAGCTCTGTGTCCTCCTTGTGCTGGAGACACCAGAACTGGAGGCACTATTTGAAGTGGGGTCTCACAAGGGCAGACTCCCCTCTCTTGTCCTGCTGCCCACACTCCTCTTGATGCAGCCCAGCACATAGCTGCCTGCTGGGCTGCCTGAGAGCCCTGCTGGCTGGGGGTGAGCTTCTCACAATGAGGTGTTCTGAGCAATGTTGCTCAGGACCTGACTTTCCCCTGCTACAACTCCATCTTGCATTAGGAAAATTAGAACAAAGTTGCTCTGTGACTTGTTTCCACCTTCCCCTGGTCTGGAAGGTTTGCAACAGGAGAGGGTCTTTATTTTGTATCTGCAGCTCTCCCAGCAGCAGTGGCAGCCCCTGGGACCTGCAGTTACAGCAGGGCACAGCTCTTGGTTTCAGGGAGCGATGATCATAGAGCTGTGAAGTCAGAGGCCCTGATGGCAGCTGCCAGCTTCTCCTCTTGAATCTCTCTTCAGTTTTGTCAGCCCTGACGACTGGGTGGATTTCTCCAACGTCAATGTCGAGAAGGCTGAGAAGCAGAGGAGCAATTCCTTGGCCCTGAGGGCACTGATTGACAGCATCCTCTCACAGACGGCCAGCGACCTGCGCAAGCAGCGCGGGGCGGTGAGCGCTGCCTTGGCAAGCAGGGTGCAGGAGGTCAAGGCTGCGAAGCACCAGCTGGAGACACTGCTTGCAGAGGTAAGGGCTGGGCAGGGCTTGGGGCACCTAGCACTTTGCTTGGGCCTGTGGCTTAAGATGCTTTGCTTTAATCATAGAATCAATAAGGTTGGAAAAGACCTCAGAGATCATCAAGTCCAAGCTGTCACCCAGCACCTCCTGACAACTAAACCATGGCTCCAAGTGCCACATCCAAGCCCTTTCTGAACACCTCCAGGGATGGGCACTCCACCACCTCCCTGGGCAGCACATTCCAGTGGCCAATTACTCTTTCTGGGAAGAACTTTCTTCTCACCTCCAGCCTAAACCTCCCCTGGCATAGCTTGAGACTGTGTCCTCTTGTTCTGGTGCTGGGTGCGTGGGAGAAGAGACCAACCCCCACCTGGCTACAACCTCCCTTCAGGGAGTTGCAGACAGCAATAAGGTCTCCCCTGAGCCTCCTCTTCTCCAGGCTAAGCAACCCCAGCTCCCTCAGCCTCTCCTCACAGGGCTGTGCTCCAGACCTCTCCCCAGCCTCATTGCCCTTCTCTGGACACCTTCAAGTGTCCTTCTTAAATTGAGGGGCCCAGAACTGGACACATGAGTTCACCTTTGCAGCACTGGCAGCTTCTGCCTCATCTTGTTCCCTTCCCTACATCACTACAGAGCTGAATGTGTGGAGTCAGTCACTTGATGTAGGTGCTGCAGTAGGCAGCAGTGGAGTCAGGGTTTCTCTTGTGAGTTTTAGGCACGTGGGACTCCTGTGGAATTGTCACAAACTGTGATGAGAACTTAAGAGCATCAAGGGCAATGCTCTCAAAAGCTCCTCCATGACAGCTGAGTGTTAATATGAGAAATGAGTAGCTGAGCAGAAGTGTCCTGAACACTCAGAACGGTGCCAGCTGCTTTCCAGTGAAGGCATCACAATCCTGGCTGCCCTCTGTGAAATAGCCTTTGATGAAATAACCTCTCAGCAGCAGGAGTGGGGCTGTGATTGCTCTTGCTGCAACTGTTGAAGGTGCTGGATGAGACTGCCTCACAGGAGAGGAACATTGCAGCCTTGAGGAAAGCAATTGCTGACAAAGAGGCACCTGCTAAAGTGGCTCACAGCCGCCTGGAAGCCAGAAACCGCCGGCCCAACGTGGAGCTGTGCTATGACCCAGTGCAGCACAGGCTGACCAGGGAAGTCCAGGAGATCACACAAAACATTCAAAGGTAAGTGGAAATGATGGAGAAGTAGTTGTATAAATGACTGGGTTAATTGAAGGAGTCAAAGTAACACCAAGTCTCAGCTAGATATAGATTCATGGACTCACAGAATGGTTTGGGTTGGAAGGGATCTTAAAGATCATCTGGCTCCAGCCCCCTGCCATGGGCAGGGACACCTTCCACTGGACCAGGTTGCTCAAGGCCTCCTCCAACCCAGTCTTGAACACCTCCAGGGAGGAAGCATTCATGAACCCCCTGGGCAACCTCTTCCAGTGCCTCACCTCCCTCACTGTAAAGAATTTCTTCCTCATCTCCAGTCTGACTCTTCCCTCTTCCAGCTCAAAGCCATTGTCCCTTGTCCTGTCAATACAAGCCCTTATAAAGAGTCCCTTCCTGCCTTTCCTGTAGCCCTCTTCAAGTACTGGAATGCTGCTCTAAGGTCTCCCCAGAGCCTTCTCCCCAGCCCCAACTCTCTCAGCCTATCCCCACAGGGGAGGTGCTGCAGCCCTCTGATCATCTTCCTGGCCCCACTCTGGATGCACTTCAGCAGCTCCCTGTCCCTCTTCTGCTCTCCCTGAGAGGCTGGGAACTACTTTTCCTTTAAAGGCAGGCCTCTTGAAGGGAAGCTGTTGTCAGTCTGAATCCCTTTCCATCTCTTTATTTTTCTCTCAGAGAAAACAATCTGTCTGTGTGCTGTCAGCTAAAGCCTCTCTGTGTTTCCCCTGTTAGATTACAGGACACCCTGGCAGAGGCTGAGACGGTGTTGAAAGGCCTGAGCCGCCGCCAGCTTTCCTTGGAGGAGGAGATCCAGGTCAAGGAGAATTCCCTGTACATTGATGAAGTGCTCTGCATGCAGATGAGAGAGTCTGTTTGCATTAACAACTTCTGAAGGCAGCATGGGGGAGCTGGTGTGTGCTGCAACGAGCTAGCTCCTGCTGGAATCCTATTGACAAACCTCCAGAGTTAATTGGTTTGGCTCAATGCTGACCTGGTTCTAGTTGTGCAAAGTAATTAAAACCTAGCTGGTAATTACAGCTACCCCTTTCACAGCTCTCTGTGCTCTGAATTGGGTGGCAGTGTTGATCAGCTGGGGGGTAGGAAGGCTCTGCAAAGGGGCCTGGACAGGCTGGATCGATGGGCCAGGGTGAGTTGTATGAGGTTTAACAGGACCAAGTACCAATCATTTCCCCACCCCATGCCTCAGTTTCCCTCTTGGTAAGATGGAACCAGGGAGATGAGCTCCTTGGCAAGGTGTTGGAGGCTTTACCATGAGAAGTGGCTTTCTTTATACTAGAGAAGAGTGGAAAAGAGCTCATTGCTTCCTTGGGTTCTGCTGAAGAAAACCAAAGCAGGGGCAAGAACAAATGCTGCTGGAGGCACAGGAGAAGAGTTCTTCAGTCCAGCACTTTAATGCACAGAGTATAAAACTTTGCTGCACTGGCATCTCACTCTCAGAGGCACTGCTGCCAAGATTCAAATGCCTTCAGTGCCCTCCAAAAGGATCTGTTCCTTGCTTGCAGATGTCACTGGGTGTTCTCTCTGCCTGTGGTTTACTGCACTGTGTAGGTGGTGGCAAAATAATTGAGCTCTGAGTCAATCAGGTATTTGAATTTCCTGTAGATATCACCCAACAGCTGATCCTTCTCAGTGGTGTCTTGCTCAGCTGTGTAAATCTTGACCTGTGCATCAATGACAGTTGGGTCTCTTAGATATGTGGAACAGGCACAGCCCATTGCAGCTCATGACAAGAAGCAGCCTCTGTGACTAATGAGGGAGCCAGAGAAGGCAAATTCCATGGGCTTGAGTAAAATGCTGAGGTTTGACCCTCTTGTCACCCCCAACTGACTGAAAACATCATCTCCTGACAACTTTTGGGAAGAGCAAGGTTCCTTTTACTCCCAAGAAGTGATGCATCCCAGGGGTCTGCACAGATCTGGGAGGAGCTACTGAGTTCAGAACCTAGCACATCAAGCAGCATGACAGCATGGTTCACACCAACTGCAGCTATGGCTTGGCCCCACTTCAACACAGCACCCTCAAGAGTGAGATGTGTTTCTGCCATTTTGCAGTGCAGGGGGATCCAGCCCACCTGCCTCAAGTTAAGCAGAGGTGGAAGCACTGGGCTTGGGAGGTGACTGAGAACTAGAGGTGACAGAGGGCACTCAGCCCAGGAAGGACTTGCAGAATTGCTGAGGCTTTGCATTAAATTTCTGTGGTATTCTGTACATGGCCAAGTAGGTTGGAAGCTGAGTGGTTCCCAGGCTCACTATGATGCTAAATAGAGGGAAAGTTGTTCACCATTTCCATAAGTGACCATTCTATGGGCATGGGGATCTCACCTGTCTCTGGGGATCTCACCTGTCTCTGGGGATTGCAGAAAGGAAGGGAAGAGGAGTTCTGAAGCACAAAGTCTTACCTTTATGGTAGTCAAGCTGCATTTCCCTTCTGCACGGCTCTGCAGCAGCCTCTCCAGAAAGGTGACACTGAGAAATGCCCAGACCTTCAGGTATGACAGCCTCCTGCATGCTAAGGTGAGCTGTAGCAGCTCTTCATCCAGCAGCTCACAGTCATTGTTTAATTCCAGAGTCAGTTTCTTGAAAGGGAAGGAACACTCTTAGTGCTGCTGCAGACAGCCTGGAGCACAGGGACTGGAATTCAGCAGGGAGGAGCTTCCCCATTTGACCCAAAGAAGTCAACTAGACTCAGCTGCTCAAGGCCTCATCCAGCCTGACCTTCACCACCCCCAGGGAGGAGGCAGCCACAGCCTCCCTGGGCAGCCTGTTACAGAGCCTCACCACCCTCACACTGAAGAACTTCCTCAGCTCCAGTCTAGCCCTACTCTCCCTCAGCTTCCAACCATTCCCCCTTGTCCTGTCTCTAGAGACCCTCATGCAAAGACCCTCTGCAGCCTTCCTGTAGGATCCCTTCAGGTATTGGAAGGCTCTAAGGTCCCCTTGGAGTCTTCTCTTCTCTAGGCTGCACCACCAGAAAAAGCCTAAATCTTTCTTACAAGAAAAGATCTTTCCCTGCCTCACAAGTGCTTTCTGCTCACAGATGGCATTGCAGCCTCCAATGCTTTGGGTGTTTTAGCTTTCTGTGAGGGCAACTTAAGATCAGCCTGCCAGTGAGGACTAGCATAATGGGGACTGTAATCAGACAAGGCTAATTACCTGAACTAGACTACAGCTGGGAGAGCTCACTTAGGGAAATTACCCTTTGAACATTCCTGCTGCTGAGTGCTGCTATGCAGAAGGCCTTTAGGCTTAGCTGTGACCTTTGTTTCCCTTTTCACACCCAGCAGTGATTGATTTGCATTTTCCTACTTTTCTGCTCAAGAGCTGTGAAACATTTTTAAAGGCATAGCCTAAAGCTACCACAATTTGCTTAGCTTTGGGATGCTGCAGTAAGAGAGCACTGTGGAGCCCCTCACCTCCAGAACATGGCGGTAGGCTGGGAGGAGGCTGGTGAGGGTAGGTCTCATCAGCCACTCCGGGTCATTGGAATAGCAGCTCCGTAGGCTGATGCTCCTAACTGGGATGTCTACCAGCAGCATCCTGGCTAGGTGATCGTGCTTCAGGATTCTTTCACAGACAAAGTTCACAGTCAGTTTTGGGGCACTCTTGGCCAGCTTTGCCCAGGACATTCCCCAGACCGCTTGCCCGTGGGGCTCGCTGACGTGACATTTGATATTCAGGGTGCGGAGGGAACGAGCGCTGTGCTCCTGCAGTGTGTCCAGCAGCTCATCGGAGAGGCAGCTGTAATTGAGGGACAGGATGACCAGGCCCTGGAACTTGGACATGGTTTGGTGGAACAAGCTGCTCCTGTAGACATGAAGATGGTGGCTGAAGAAATCCTCGATGTTGAGCTTGCATATGATGCTTCGACTGGTCACACAGCTGAGAGAGTTCAGCAGCTCGCAGCCGTCCTCCGTGGTCGTTCTTGCTCCCTTTAAGTCAAGAGACTCCAGGTGCTTGCTCATTCTCTTCAGGAAGATGGCCAAGTGCTTGACCATCTGAGCCCTGGCCACGCCCCTCCAGAAGTAGCGGTCTAACTCCAGGTACCGGATGCTGAGGGACACCAGCTGATGGCTACACTTGCCCAAGTGCGAAAGAAGGTCTCTCATAACCACCTGAAACTTCTGGGTGAAGGCAGTGCTGTAAGGGTTTGGCAGCTTGATCTCGAGGTGCTCCAGATACCTGCCAAACTTCTTGGCGTAGAACAGCGCCCGCCGAACCTCCGCCACGTGCGCCCGCGAGGGGCGGCTGAGGAACGTGATGCGCCTGGACCTCCAGAGGCATGCTGAGTGCATCACCTGGCTCCATTTCACACAGACCAAGGCAGCCTGAGACCTGTCCCTGTCATCCAGCCAATAGAAAATATTCCTCAGACAGACATCAGGCAGATGAGCCCAGGAGCTCTGCTCAGGGTCACTGTTGTCATCCATGAACGCAGCTTTTCCACCTCTCCTCTGGGTGTTGAGCCAAACTTAGACGGCGACAGCGGGGGGCAGATTTCTTGCCATTCCCAACAGAACAGCTGCCAAGCAAATGGATCAGAGTTTGCCTCTTGACTTTCACAACCAGCAGCCCTTTCTTTGCCTCTGTACTCAAGCTGTCAGAGCCAAACAAGCTGCTGGCTCTAAACCACAGCCTAACCTATCTCAAAAGGACCAAAAAAAAAGAGTGAAGAACAATCACAGCATCAGCCCAGGGCACAGCTTTGAACTTTTTGGCCTTCAGTCTAGCCAAACAGCAAAATGCTAGCAAGAGCTAACAGAGCAGCCACAGCCTCTGGAAACCTTTGGCTAGCATCAGCTGTAGGTGATAATGGTTTGTGGTGTGCCTAGAAGCATCCTCTGCTTTGGGCTGCAGCCATTTGACCAGCACCCTCAGTGCAAAAGTAGTGCCTGTTCTCACCCTCCTGGGGTACTCTGCCTAACAGCCACCTGAGGTAGCATCCTGGCATTAAGGTACAATACCTGCTAGAGAGTAAGAAACACTGGGAGTTGTCCCATCATTTGGTTTGAGCAGGACAGTCAGTCATGCTGCAGTGGCCAGGCAGAAGGCTGGTGAGCCAGAAGAGCAACTGGGTATTGGTAGAACACATAAGCAAACAGCCACAACGCCAGGAGTTACCAGTTCCACTGCCAAGGCTCGACTCCCTCTGCACTTCAAACAGCTCTCATAGTCTGCCTCCAGAGTTCAGGACTTGATTTCCCTGCCTCTGAGCCCTCCCTCTGCAAGCGCAGTGGTTACCATGGAGCAAAAGAGGTAACACTTGTGACGTCGTGACAGATGACTTTATGCAAGAGCCGACAGCTATACTCACCCACGTTACAGGATGTGAACACCGAGAGGTGCCAGCACCGTCCTGTGACACACAGCTCTGAGGAGCTTTCCTAGAAAGCATAAGCCACTGGGGGGACTCAGGAGGTGTCCTGCAGTGTGACTGGCTCGGCCTCCCCATGCCTCCAGGCCAAATCTTAGCAGCGGAGGTCTCTCTAGCTCTGAAGTGGCAGCTCCAAGGTTAACCTGGCAAAGAGCAAGCAAGCCAAAAAAAACAACCCAACAACAGAATTTGCTGCAGCTGTTCCCAGAATGAATTGTCAGGTGGAAGTGCTTTAAAGACAAACGCTTTGCAGGTCATCTTTGCCTCCGGGGGAGGATGAGAAAACCCCCACCAAGGGAAGAAAGCTCTGCAGCCCCAACGAGCCACGCTGCCTGCACTTGGCCTTTCTTTGCTGCCTGGTTTGCCACGGGGAATGATATCCCAGACTGCTTCCAGGGCAAGCTGTGCAGTCCCACAGCTCTCCCAGCCAGGCCCTGGATCTCCAGGCCACAGGGGCACTAAACCGGCGGGGGGCAGGGAGGAGCTGCAGTGCTGCCGGGCTCGGGCACCAGGCGCCAGCAGCATCTCTACAGCAGGCTCAACTGCGCCGCGGGGATCGAAGGAGTGGCGCCTGTCCGTTATCGCGACAAGCTGCTGCCGCCGCCTGTCCGTTATCGCGATAAGCTGCTGCCGCCTGTCCGTTATCGCGACAAGCCGCCGCCGCCGCCTGTCCCCTCGTTGTCCCCCGCCCTAGGCGCCCCCCGCGGGCAGGGCAGCCCCGGCCGCGCCCTCGGCGCAGCGGCCTCACCTCACGCGCAGGCGCGAAGCCAAGTAACGGCGGCCGCGCGTGCAGCGGTGCAGCCAATAAGGATGGGCTATGGCAGCAGAGCAGCCAATGGGAGCGGACCGCGGCAGCGGCGCCAATCCGAGCAGCCGGGGTGGGCGGGGCGTTGTTTAAACGCGGCGGCGGTGGCAGCGGCGGCCGTGCGAGGAGGAGGTTTTCGGGTGCGGTGGCTGCGCCTGGTCCCGTTCGTCGTTGTGAGTACAAAGCTGAGCGGTCTGCCGCAGGGGGCTGGCTGTGGTTTATGCTTCCCGGCCGTGTGGGAGGCCTGAGCCGCTCTCTTCCGGCCTTGGCATCGTCTTGGGTACTTGTCTTAGCACCCGGCGGGCCAAGCAATGGTGCCGGTTGGGCTTGCCCGGTGCCGCCGTGTCAGCTCCCGCGGTGCAAAGCCGGTTGTGCTGGCCGGGCCCCAGCTGTACGTGCTCGGCTGTCGGTAGCTAGCACCAGGGAATGATAGCCGCGGGAGTGGAGCCCTGGCTGGCCAGCGGAAGTTGCTTGGGATGAGCTCCCGAGGCAGGGTCATGTCACTGCGACTGGCCCGGCAGCTGCCTGCTTTGCTGTGGCTTCCAGGGGATAAGCTGCGAGCTAGTAAGGGAAGAGACTAAAAGGATTTTAATGAGCCTTACTGCTTTCTGATATAAATAAGAACACTTGTGAGAAACGGAGAGACTTTGGGGCGGTCAGAAATAGTAAGGAATAACTCACAGGCTTTCCTGAAATGTATAATGATGGTAGAGACCCTCCAGCTTGCTTTTATGAATGGTAACCTGCAGTGAAGTATTGGTAGCATTAATCCACTCTTAGTTCAGATTGCTCAAATACATTTGCATTTTCAGTTGCTGTTTACAAGTCATTTTCTCGGGGTACCCTAGCCTCCCAGCCTTGAGCCTCACAGCTTTCTAGGTCTGATGTCCAGTGCTGGACATGCAGTATGACTTCTTCATGGGCATGCACAGACCTAAAGCTGTAGGCATCAGTTGCATTCTCCTTCAAGCAGAAGTGTGCTTAGCTCTGATTTAGTTGTTTCAGGCAGATGTCTTGTACAACAATTTCCATCTCTCCTCGTTCACCGTGCTCTGTGCCTTCCTCTTGTTCCAAGTGATTTAGGAATAAGGTTGACCAAGAATTGGAACAAGATGGCATCTGTGCTACAAAATGTCAAGGCCACGATGTCCTGGCGGAAACACCAGCTCCTGGGTGACTTTGATGAGAATGAGAGCCCTGTCCCTGACAAATTCAAGACCAGGGCTTCTCTGAGCTCTCTCAATACCATCCGCATGTCTCTAAGGAAGCGAGTACCACTGAAGCAAGTGGAGATGAATTTTCATGAGACCCCAACCTGGGAAAGCCTGGAGGCAAGACAGAAGTGCCAAACTCTTCAGACTCTCAGAAGAACAGCAAAAAATGCTTTTGGAACAGTGTCCCAGGTACTTTGGCTTTGTGGTGGAGCGAGCATGGGTAGTTTGCTTTTTTGCTTCAACTTCAGTGCTAAGATTTCTAGGCTCTGTACAGAAAACTGCGTTCCAGGGAGCCTGTCCCATGCACTTGCACACCATAGTGGTTGTCTCATAGCCTTAATGTCCATCCTGAATTATAGAAAGGCAAATTACAGCTCTGACAGAGCAGGAAGGAAAGTGAAAAGAAGAAATGTAAGACATGGCAATAAAGTCAAAGTTCTGCTGAAACTAAGTAAATGCTCTTCTCCTGCTGTATGTCATCATGTATGGCAAAGCAGCCTTCTCAAGGAGGAAGGTGGGTAGAGGCTGCCATTGCTTGTTAAGAATTTTCTGATGCATATGTGGTTCTTTGGATTATTTCAGTATGTTTCCTCCTTTTCCTGTGCCCATAGTATTTATTAGCATGTCCTTCATTGCAGTCAGTCCGAATCTGGACTGACAAAACCCACTAGATGGTATCAGGGTAGCAAACTTGAGCTTGCACTTTCCACCAAAGGGTGGAGACCTCTGATTGGAACTTGTATGTTAGGGAGCCTGGCTCTTTCCTGCACAGGAGCTGTGTTCCAGTGCCTGGTGAAGGAATGACTTCCCCAACACAAATGGGTACAGAGGTTGAGAAGCGTTCATGCTGGGTTAAAACTGGTATGAGTGTGAAAGCCAAGGGTTCAGCTCAATTTTGCCTTGTCTCTGGTTTCAAACTCCAGCCCAGGTGAGTTAATTTAGCATAACATGTATGTCTAATGCATCTTGCAGAAAATACAGAAGTCTTGTCAAAACCCACCGGACTCCAAGGTGACCTTTCCAGCTGAATCCACCAGCAGAAGCTGTGCAACCAATTCTGCCAAGAGAAGAAGCACCACACCTCGAGCTTCTTGCTGTAAGGAGTCAGCAGCCAGTTCCAAAGGCACCCCAAGATCCAGCAAAAGAGCCTTGCTTAGGCCAGTGAGGCTGTCAGAACGCAGAGGGTGCAAGGGTTTGTCATCCTGGTTTGGCAAAGATGCTGTCTCTCTCCGGAGATCGAGAAGAGCAGCAGCACTGAAGAGCCCTTATTCATCCCCTGCTCCTGGCAGCAGAAAGATGTAAGCCCCATTCCTTTGTAAACCTTATTCTGTTGGGGGTTTGGTTTGGTCTTTAGTAATGATCACTCTGTTTGCAGAGAGTTTGACTGTGAGCTGGAGCTGGTCTCCTCCAGGATGTGCAAGCTGAAGCACATCTCCCAGGCGTTTGATGATGCTGCTGTGCAAGAGGAGAGGTAAATGCTGCTGTCAGCTTTTAGCAACAGCTTACCTACCACTTGGACACTGCCAGTTGCAGGCTAAGTGATCCCTTTAACTCTGAATGTGGAATAGTTGCAGAACACTCTCAGCTGTGGTATGGCAGAGCCTTCAAGATACTTCTGCAGGTTAGATCTGCAGTGGGACTTGCACCTTCTAAAGCCTGCCAAATGCTCTCTGGTTTTAGGTCTCTTGCTATGGAAATGATTTTTCACAGCAAGAGCCTACCTTTGGCCTTGTGAGAACAGCATCTCCTTGTCTCTTGTGTAAAAGAGATGCCAATCCAGGCTGGCAAAGGGGGAAATCCCACTGCACTGATGCTGTCATTGGTGCCTGCACAGTTATAAGAAAAGCTTTTTATTAGGCAATATTATCTTGACAAACAATCCATGCTACCCATAACTCAACAATTCAGGGGATGCAGAAGCCTCTTGTTTAATCCAAGAGGTAGGCTGCTGTGTTTGTAAAAGTTCTGTCCCTCTCAATTAGACACTAAAGGTCAGAAGTGTTGTCACAGGGCAATTCCCTAAATCTCCTCCTCCCTTGGAACACTTGATGACTCTGTCAAACATTCAGTAATTAAAAGTCAAGCATCTACAATCCAGAGAGGGCTTAGCATTAAGTACTTTTACCTGTAGAGGGAAGGACTTAAAATCCTACATAATTCCAGAAAGCTCAGTTTTTACCAATGGGACCATTTCTAGCTAACTGGAGGTTAGATCTTGTGTGAAGTTAATGATCATATCCATTGAAAGGTCATTAAATCTCACTGCTAATATTCTCCCATCTGTTAGTGATATGACAGTTTCTCTCATTGGTAACTGAAGATAGTAACAACCAGGTAAAGTAGCTGTTCCCTTACCTTGTCTGTGCCTGCATGCATCTGTGAGGAGAAAACCTGCTGTTTGCAGAGGGAAGGGCTGCTTGCCTCAGGTTGCTTCAAGGTATTAAGTGGAACCACAGGGCTCTTCCCTCATATTCACTGTGTCTGGCTCTGCCACAGCAGATCACTGCAGCTGAAAACCTTCACCTCTACCTTCTGGATTAGTGAAACCTTGTGGGTTCACACTGAACCAGAAGTTTGGCTTCCATGCAAAGAGCAGCTTTTCTCACCCCAGACCAGAAAACTACTGGTACTAATGGTTTTGTTACTCCACCTCTCTTCTCACCCATTGCTAATGATGATGACAAAGCATGACAAGAACATTTTGCAGCCTTTCTTTCCCATCCCTAGCTCTGTCTTGGCAGTTAAGACAATGCCAGCACAGTAAGAGCAGCTGGGACCTGTATTGCTGGCAGTTTCAGACACAGCAATCAGTACCTAAATGGATGAGCACAGGAACTCTCTGCTCTAAGTTTCTAAACATCACTTCTAGAGTCAATTCATTGAACCATCATCAGACAAGTGCCTCTGTTACCTGCACTGAGATCTGTGTTGTGGCATTCATATCTTCACTCTGTGTTACAGTTACATTCTGAATGCTGTGTCCTGGTTTTGATTGCTGTAACAAGAGCAGTTTCAAATGCTTGAGTGAAGCTTTAAGCAGTGATGTGCACTGCTTCCACCTAAACAATTTGGACCACTTCTCCTGCAGCTGTAGGTGCAGACAATGTGCTCTGTCACCAGCTGGTTTGTAGGTTGCCTGCTGGAATAACCCAAACCCTTTTTTTGGGAGGTGCTCTTACAGTCCTGCATATGACTATTACAGTACCTAACTGTCATGAGTTTGTGTTAGCTCCCCTTTCATCTTTTCCATGATGAAACCAATCTTGATCTCTAGCTGTTTATAGTCACCAGTTCCATGTGCTAATGTTTTTCACTTTAATGGCTTAGATTTTATCACAAGAAATGCTCCTGTTGCTAAAGTACTGCAGTACTTCACTAGTACTGCCATTTATGCTCACTGAAGGTAAAGTATTTTCTGGCCAGTGTTCAGAACTGTTAGACCCTGGAAGTGTAGAGCCCCCAGACCTCTTCCTTGCTCCCATCTAGTATTTTCCCAGCAATTTGCATGACAAGCAGTTCATTAACTTCACTGACTTCATGCTGCTAATGGCAGTCTTGTTCTTCTGCAGGGACCATGCAGGATCAAACCACGGCTCTCTAATGGCACAGAACTCACAGCCTGCACATCCAGCTCAGAAACCTTCTCAAGCTGTCAGAAGCTGTGCAAGGAAACTCCATGGAGCACTTGGTACCTAGGCAGAGATAGCTGTAACTATATATGCTCATAAACTAACAATAAAGGAGAGCTCTGTGGAGCACTTGTAAAGGTGCACTCCCTACACTGAGCAAGCCATAACACTTCACAATCTTGCATGACAAAGCAGCTCAGGATTTCCCTTCCCTTGCTTTTTCTTTCCAGGTGAACAGGAGAATCAAAACTGTGTCTTTCATAGGGCAGGAAGTACTTTGAAGCTTATGTTGAACTGACCAGAGCAAGGGCCACAGACTCATGAAGGGTGATCATAGGTAGCATTTAGACTGGAATCCAATTGCCACAAGTATTAATACTCTGCATACTGCAAGTGCTGGTCCATTATGCTGAAAGCTTAGCATTTTATTATATATATATAAAGAAAGCAAAAGTTATGCATCATGTTTAACTGGAAGTCAATAAAGCAGCAGTGGTTTGGTAGAGTTCTGTCCCCAGCTGCCATTCCAAGGCTTCTGTGGACTCCTTCATGCCACAAGAGAGAAACCACATTAAGCCTCTATTAAGGATTGCTATTAGATTAGCCTAATTAATCCTAAGTAGTTAGGTTCCAGACAAATCATTGCAGCTTTACAGGAGTTCTTGCTGCTGCTTTAAACAGCATCTTGGCAGTGGAGTTAACCATGGGGTTTGTACTACAACAACTTTTAGTTCTGCACAGTAGCTTGAATTAATTCTTGGCATGTACTGACACCACTCCTGTAAAGCTTTCACTAGGATGCTGTCTTGTTCATAAATAGCTTTTATAGATGACTTGTGAGAGGGAGGGAGAGGTGGAGCTCTGTGAAGAGCCAACCTAAGTATTGTTGCAGGCATTCAGATGGATTAAACAGCCTCTATTTATGCTGCTCCCATTAGCTACTAGGATGTGTACACTGATGGCTTAATGCTTCCCCACATGGCTGGTAAGAAGACTCAGTGACACTGCTGGCTGAAAGGCAAGGAAGGTTTTATTTGACTAATCTGATTTTTAAAAACCAGCTCACATCAAAATCTGTACCAGGTGTAGAAATCTTACTCCTTGTTCCACGTTAAGAAATTCAGTATTGTACATTTTTGTTTGAATCTTTACAAGGCAGCCATAGGAAATATAAACATCTGTCACCAGATAGAACCTTCTCACTGACAAACAAGAGTTCAAAGTATGCACATCATAATAAAACTACAAACTGAAAGTAACAGCTACGGTTTTCAAGTTTCCTTGTAGGAATTCACTTGGAAGTGGACTGCTCCCTCCCCTCCCTCCCCTCCCTCCCTCCCCTCCCAGCAAATAGAAAAATAAATGATGCAGAAGGCCTGGGGTTCTGTGAGAGGACTGCCCCACACCAGTCCCCCCCTCCCTAACCTCATCTTTAAAGCTTGCAATCTGTAAAGGACATTTTTCAACAGTGTCATGTCTGGTGACCCCTCTCCCAGCATGTCACAGGAAGCCTGCACCTCTCTCTCTCTCTCTCCTCCTCCAGGAGTTCTGTGCCTCCTTTACAAATGAGAAATGAGCTGGCAGATGTCTTTCCTGTTCCCCCATCCCCCCCATGGTTATCTCCAGTTGATTGGAGCTTTTTGACATAAACACAACCAGAGGGTAAACACTAATCCTTTCCTCTTGGGCTTGAGCTACAACGAGGGAAAGGGGAAATATCAACACCTGACTTCAATTCCAGAGCCCATGACACAGGATTCTAGCTGCTCCACGACCTTCATTTCTGCAAACAAGAGCTCTTTTCACCCCCAAAAATGTGTTATTAGCTCCTTTTTTTCTTTCTTGTTGGGGGACCAAATTTAGGATCATCTCTGGGAACCTCTCTTTCCCCTTGAATGATTAAACAGCATGGAGTCTAATTCCCTTGTAAACCCCACAATTTCTGCTGAGGCTATCAGCACAGAGCAGGGGGAATCCCTGCTCTTACAGAAGCGAAGGGAGGGAAGTTGGGAAGTTTTGTGTTTAGGGGAAGTCTATCCTGTACCAGCTCTGGAGGAGGAAGGGAAGTGCCACTGCATGCCTGAAATGAACAATTCAAGGCAGATAGCTTGAGGTCAGCTACCACACTTCAAGTCCTAATCAGAAACATCATGAAATGGCAGTGTGCAAGCTCTCCTTTCCTCTCAGGCCAATGGGCTCGTTAAAAAGGTGTCCAGGCTCTGCTCATCCAGGACCTTTGAGGAGGTACTCACCTTTCTATAGCTTAGGTGCAGGGTGGTGGTGGGGGGAAAGCCTGGGGAAAACCCTCTCTGCTCAGTAACAATTGATAAACACTTTCAAAATGAAACTATTTACTGATTTTTAGGGATTATTACACATGAATTTTAACAAAGATTAGGAAACAAAATTAAGTAAGGAAAATACTTCTAATTTCCCCCCCCACCCTTGTAAATGTACTCCATGGTGCTGCAGGTTTAAGCATTGGAGCTTTGCTTAAGCACCCACAGCCAAGGAGTGCCCTAGCCTAAGGGCTGCAAACAACCAACAACCAAAAGGGACAATTTTGTTCATTAATCATGGCAAATAAAGGTTATTCTGCTGACGAGTGGAGCTTCCAGCTAAAGTGTCATGGTTCTGCTTATTTTAATAGTAGATTCAGGTAGGTAATCTTTTTCCCCCCTCTAGGTGATAGTTCCACTTCCAGAGAAGCACTTTAGCATTGACTTCCCCAGGTACTAGAGGAACAGGTGAACCATCCCCAGGTACTAGAGGACCAGGTGAACCATCCCCAGGTACTAGAGGACCAGGTGAAGTAACCTGTAAGAACTGAGCCTCCTTGTGTGTAAACAAACCCAACTGGCAGCTCTCATGAACCCCCAACGAAACACCAATTACCAAGGGCACTGTTTTATGCCTAACAAAACACTGAATAGATACAAAACCATGCCACAAAAAACCAAAACAAGGAGTTACTTTGGTCAAGCAAGAATCTGGTTTCCAAGAGCACTAAAGTGTATGCAAACACTCAACAAACAAACAGAATAATTAACAACTAACTGATCAGTCCAAAGGAAACAGATTTTGGCTCCACATCACTATTCAGATCTGTGCAATAGTCTGCACTTGGTTTGGGGTTTCTTTTTTTACACACAACAATATATTCAAACCCTAACTAGACAACAAAATTGAATCAACAGCCACTGGGGGAGTTGGTTTCATCGTGGTGGTGGTGGTGGTTTTGGTTTTTAACTGTAAAAACAATATTGGTGATACATTTGTTGTGAAAGCAGAACCAAAACTTCACTGAAGGAGGTGGGTTTGGTTTTCTTTAGTAACTACACACACACACACACACACACAATAGCAAAGCACAGTTGTGCCAGGTGTGTTTTCACAACATCTCAAGTCTACCACTTGTGTTAATCACAGCCACTTCTTTTTACAGTAGTTTAAAAGTGGATCCACAGCAACAGGGGAAAGGAAGTAAATGCTTCCACCTTTGCACTGCCTTAGCACCCACTGGAATAATGATGGTGTGGTTTACAGTTTCACTCAGGTTTCCTTCCTTCAGCAGGTTAAGAGAATGCATTTTTCTGTGACAGACTGGAGGCACTGAAGGTGCTGAAACTACTGCTTGAGTGTAACCTGTATGCCTTGGGCATCCACCTGCCTGACTTCTCTATCCCTTTTCCTTCTGTGCATGATTTAACACTTCTGGAGCCTTATAAAGCTTAAGCAAGAAGAGTGTGGGACTAAGCTTATCCTCAGCCTGCTTAGGAGGAGTGATAATCCTTCCATGAATGGTTGGACTTGATGCTCTTAGAGGTCTTTTCCTACCTGAATAACTCTCTTCTGTGAGAGTTACAAGCAAAACTGAAAGCCAGCTGCAAACTGCCTGCCCATGAACCACCACCTGCAGTTCCATGTGACTAAAGATTCTGACCAGAAGCAAAGGTTTTAAAGAGAAAAAAACACAACTGAAAAAATGATGCTGTAAACCCAGTGAGCCAGCAGGCAAACCACAGGAGCTCTCCTCAGCATAGGTGGGACAATGAAGAAAGAAAAAGCAAGCTAGTGGTTCAACATGCATGAGGAGCCCCAGCCATTGCCACTGAGTCTTGTGGGACAGGCAGCCTAGTTCTGAGATGGCTCAAATCTTGTTCATACTCTCAGCTCCAACAGAAGTTGTTTTGCCATTTTAGTGGCAATTGCCTGCTGCTTTCCCAGGCTGCCCAGGGAGATTGTGGATGCCCCCTCCCTTGGAGGTGTTCAAGGTTAGGTTGGATGAGACCTTGAGCAACCTGGTCGAGCCCTGCCCATGGCAGTGGGATCGAATCTAGCTGATCCTTGAGGTCCCTTCCAACCCAGACCAGTCTGAAGCTATGAAATGCATCTAGCCTGTGATGGTTTGGAAGATCAGCTGATTAGTAAGAAGCCTTAACCTCCAAATTAGTGCCAAAGTGCTCAGCTGGAGGCATGTGATCAGGAGATAAACCATTCTATCCCTGAGCAAGAAGTGATACTGGAGTTCTGCAAAGGCCACATGAGCTCTCACATCTGTAGGAAATCAAATCAGGGAAAGGATTTTCAGCTTGATTTCAGTTCCAGGGGTAGAAAGTTTGAAACATTACCTATCTAAATCATGCACACACACACACACACACACATTGTTTCACTACTATTAGCTCACAATATTCTTGAGAAGCCAGCACAGTGACTACTGCAAAGTGGACTCAGTAATAATAGACAAAAATCAGTTTTCATGACATTGTGTCTACAAGGGTAAAAGACAGACCTTAACAACTCAGGAGATTGCTCTAACCTTGTGCTCAGGTGCTGGTTCCTTTAACACAGTCACAGAATCACACACAGATCCCTCTTTGGAAAGGAAGGAAGCCTTTCTACTACAGCAACTTAAAAACAAACAGATCTTGGAGTCTCTTGGATCATAGAGGTAGACAGCTAAAGAAACATTAGCTTTGAACTTTGCAGCAGGAACAGTGATGAATGTCAGGAGATGTGCTACACAACACCCAGTGCTTAAAAAGAAGTTTGCAATCCACATTGCTTTCAGGTCCCCTCAGTAAACTAAATCATCTGCCTAGTGCCTTACAAGCCTTGGGGTCCCAGGCCTACTTAAACCCAGCAAGCAGGAGCGTGCTGCCAGTGAGCTGAGCGAAGGGAAATGCAGTTTGCCTTACCTGCACAACCTCCTAGCTGCAGAGGACAGGGGAAGAAATGGGACTCCATCCCTTGAGGCAGGCTGGATGGATCTCTGAGCAACCTCATCCAGTTGGGGATGTCCCTGCTTGCTGCAGGGGGCTTGGACTAGATGATCTTTGGAGGTCCCTTCCAAGGCAGTGCATTCTATGATCAGAATTAATACAAGTAACAGGGCCAAGACAGGCCACAGAATAATTCCTCTGAGTCTATGGGTTAGAGAACTAGGTGTGACACTACTGGGAAAATATTTGTAAACCTGAAGGCTGCCTCAATGGAGTTCCAGCCTGGAGAAGAGAAGGTGCTGGGGAGACCTTAGAGCAGCCTTCCAGTACCTGAAGGGGCCCTACAAGAAAGCTGGGGAGGGACTTTTTACAAGGGCCTGTGGTGAAAGGACAAGGGGAAAGGTTTGCAACTAGAGCAGGGTAGGCTTAGATTGGATATTAGGATGAAATTCTTTACAGTGAGGGTGGGGAGACACTAGAACAGGCTGCCCAGGGAGGTTGTAGTTGCCTCCTCTCTGGAAGCACTCAAGGCCAGGTTGGATGAGGTCTTGAGCAACCTGGGCTAGTAGAAGGTGTCCCTGCCCATGGCAGGGGGGTTGGAAGTGGATGATCTTTAAGGTCCCTTCCAACCCAAACCATTCTATGATATGATTCTGTGTGGATATCTTTGATTTAGCTTTTGTAGCTGGCTGGCTTGGCAACAGGGCACAAAGCCCCAGCCCCCTGTAGTCAGTGTGAGCTACCAGATGTTAACCTTTCCTGAATCTTCAGCAGAGATTCCCTTTTCCTCTAAAGGGCACATTGTAGAAGAAAAATTACTGCTGTGCCAAGAGCTCTTTCCAGAAGTTGAAACAGGTAACAGATAATCTTACCAAGCAATGCCTAAACACTTGAGCCAAAGCTCTCCCTTTACGAGCTGCTTTGCTGCCTTCTAAGGCAAAAGGCATCACTCTGCCCTTCAAAATGCACACTGAGCCTTTTGGGTGGACAGATTCAGGTTTACTTCTGCACTGTCTTCATAGCTTTCCACTGCATTTCTTGCCTTCTTTACACACCAGCCTTTGAAAGTCATCCATTTTACTGAACAGACTTGTGGAGAGGCTGCTTGTGGTCGAGCTGCACGTGAGGAAAACCTGGAAGGGGAAGGCACGACCCCAACTCCCTGAAATTAAAACCAAACACAAACCTGGAAAGAAAAAAAAATCTCCTATTGACCTCAGACTTCCTCAGTGTCAATAGTCTGGTTTTCACTTCGAAGGGAAAAGGTTTTTATGTGCACTTGTAACTTCACTGCAGGTTCTGAAAGACTTCAGCCAAGGTTCTCATGCTGAACGTGGTGCGGTGGAATTATCTGCGAGAAGAATCTGCAAACTGCTACGACGCTGAACTAACCACAACACTTTAGAAGTATTACCACAAAGGGAGAATTCCACACACTTTACTTCTGAGTAAGTGGATTGAGAGATCCAAGAGGAATATTACACAGGTAGGAAAACGTCTGCTTGGCACCTGGGATTTGGTGTGTCCGTTCTGTGAAGCTCAGAGGCTGTCCTTCTGAATGCTACGGCTTGTCTCTACACAGCAGTGGTTACAAAGCAGAAGGTAAACAATTTACTCTCAGGAATTCCCTCATTGCCTTTTCTCTCCTCCAGTGTAAAGTTTCTAGGTAGAACAATGAGGAAAAAAAGTGATTGCTCTGAAGTTTGTAGAGCCCTTAGTAAAAGGGTTCCCTTTAGCTTACTACCACCTTAGGAGTACCTGTCTCTTGGACTTGAGAGGGTCAGAGCCATCTCCTCACTGGTAGTCCCAACACACTGTGCACAGTCACCAAAGTTCCACAAAACAAATGTGATCTCTGTACACTTGCACATGACTCTGTATACAGCAACACCAACTGCCTCAGACTGTGGCAGACACGTTGATTTCTAACACGGTTGGGTTTCTCACGGTTTGGTTCTTAAGTGGAGCTCTCCCATTTACTCGACGTCCAGCACCTCACACAAACACGAGTGCCCACGTTGGGGGTCTGCTGACCAAGACTGCAAGCTGCAAAGGAAATCTGGGGCTTAAGGCACCCAAAAAGCATCTTGCTCCACAAATCCTGACCGCTCGTTATTGTAGTCCCCACCTCTGCTTCCCCTTGCAAGTGAAGTGGAAACAGATACCTCTCTTTCATGTCTAAAGTGCAAACCTCTGTAACCTATGGGACCTACTGTTTTGGGTGCAGCTAGGTAGCTGATATGAGACTCCTCCTTTTGAGGAAGGTCAGCCTGTTGCAGCTTTTTCTCTTATTGCACATTTTTCTTACATCTGTTGCAAAGAAAAAAAACAATAACCAAAGAGATTTCCTGTTGCTCTGATGCCATGGGTTCAGGTTTAGCTTTAACATTTCTCCATCAACACATCAAGGGGAACAGACTGCAAGCTCCCCACTTGCTGTAAGAAGGCAGATTCCAGAGCAGGGAAGACTCTGAGGTACAGGTTCCCCTCCACATCTCTTAGTTTCAAGCTGCCTCAACATTACCTTTGAGGCAGGCCTACGAGTTGGATGGGGTGCACCCAAGATCTATGTTCCCAAGCTTCCTAGGGGATAGACTCAAACTTGTGAACTCCACCTCGAACCCAGGCAATGGAAGGCAAGTGCCTGTCGTGATCTTTGTCTGATTCGGGCTGGCTCTGGGCGCGCTCTGGCTTGGGGTTGGCAGAAGGTGGCTCAGGCTGCTGCACAGACATAGTCCTGCGGAGGTGGTTCCGCTTGCGCAAGAACTCCGGCTGGGAGTGGAGGCCAAAGCTTCCCTTCCTCAGGATCATCCGAGAGCTGTTCTTCTTGGGTCGGGAGTGCAGACTGAACTCCAGCGAGGCCAGGTGGGCTGCGTACCCTTCACTGAGGAACTGAGACAGGCAGGAACGAAAGGGAGTGACAAATTGCGACTGCCTGGACCCTTGAGCTCAGCGAGGAATTCGATTCCTATCTTCAGCATCCCAGTTAGATACCTACAGAGCACTAAAGCTCCTCTCCCCTCGGTTTTGCTTTCCAGTGACCTGTTCCATTTTGTCATCCTGCAGTTTGTGATGCATGCACTTGCAGATACAACCTATGGCCACCCCATTCCCTTTACACTCCTCTCGGGATAGAATCATAGAATCAACAAGGTTGGAAAAGACCTCAAAGATCATCAAGTCCAACCTGTCACCCCATTCCCTTCCTACTCCTCTCAGGACCACCCCATTCCCTTCACCCCTCTCAGGACCACCCCATTCCCTTCACCCTCCTCTCAGGACCACCCCATTCCCTTCACCCTCCTCTCAGGACCACCCCATTCCCTTCACTATTCACCCTGCCAGCAAAGCTCTATCTGAAGCCAAACCTGCTCTTCTTCCTCTGGTCCTTCCCTTTTCGGGGTGAATGCATGTGCAAATACACACACACACACACCACCCCCCCTGCATCTCCTTATTCTCCCCAGGACTTCCTGGTTGAGCAAGAAGAGTCACTTACTTGACACTGTGCCTGGTATTTCTTGGTTGATCGTCCAACTATGTAGATCTGGGATGGTGCCAGGGCCAAGACATTGTACACAGAAATGTCCTTCATGGAGCCGTACGCGGCACAGATTTTGATGTGGCACTGAAACAAACATTACTCCTGAAGTGAGCTCTCCACTCAACACCTGCACTTACAAGGGTGGCACATGTTCTGCAATCAAGCAGCAGCCGAGTTCATTGCTAACAGCCTCATTCTGTAAGCCACAGGAAGCTCAATCTGCCTGCCTGCGTGGCAGCAAGGACTGCAGGTACGCACAGAGGAAAGAGCAAGCAGTTCATCTATCTGTCACGCCAGGAGGGCCCCTTTGGATGCTTCATCAGCATTCCTTGCTCCTTAAAAAGTGAGGAAGGAAGTAAGGAATGCCAAAAAGACTTTGTGATGGCCAGTGAGATTTACTGTCCCAAAGGAAGGGAGATCTTTAACCTTGTTCTCGGATCATAGGAGGTTAGGGGTTGGAAGGGACCTCTGGAGATCTTCCAGTCCAACCCCGCTGCCAGAGCACGGCCATGGAATCCAGCACAGGGTCCAGCACATAGAATCCATCCAGGTCACACAGGAACAAATCCAGACAGGGCTGGAAAGGCTCCAGAGAAGGAGACTCCACAACCTCTCTGGGGAACTGTTCCAGTGCTTGGTGACCCTCACAGTGAAGAAGTTCCTCCTCACATTGAGGTGGAACCTCCTGTGCTGGAGTTTATGTCCACTGCCTGTTGTCCTATCACGGGATGCAGCTGAGCAGAGCCTGTCCCTGTCCCCTCCCTCCTGACCCCCAGCCCTCAGATATTTATAAAGATTTACTAAATCCCCTGAAGGACATTCCCTGGGGCAAGGTTTCAAAGGCTACAAAGAGGTTTGTGGTACCTCCTGCATGAGATTCCGGAGGAAAATGGTCTTTTGTCGCAGGGGGTCGTGAACGAGGCCATCCGAGAAGAAGATCATCCCTTGTGGGAAGTTGTGCTGAGACAGCCACGAAACCACACGCTGCTTCTGCATGTCTGGGCGGCCAGTAATGTAGATAATCAGATAGCCCAGGTCCTGCCAGTGCCTGGCAGAAACAGCAGGGAGGTTATGGGGGTGCAGGAAGGGAAATGAGACTCGCAGGGTGGCTCAGCACTTCTCTGCCCAGCACAGACCCCAACAGAAGTCAGATGTTATCCTTCAACAAGTGGAAAGCAGCATAGCTAAGTCCCTGCTCCTACCCTAATAATTAAGTATTAATGTCTGCATCCTGAAGCAGATAGAGAGAAGCAAGAGCAATCCTTATCCAATGATAGATTAAATGTGAGAGCTATTTAAAAATGTTTTCAGAAGAGACATCAAGTCTGGGACTTCAAAAGCGTTAGTGAGAATTCCTCCTGCCTCTGCTCTAAGGAGTGGAAACTCTGGAATCATAGAATGGCTGGGGTTGGAACAGACCAGACCAGAACAGGCTGGAAGAGACCTTTGCTATCATTGAGTCCAACCTCTCACCCAGCACCATCTAATCAACTAAACCATGGCACCAAGCACCCCATCCAGTCTCCTCCTAAACACCTCCAGGGATGATGACTCCACCACCTCCCTGGGCAGCACATTCCAGTGGCCAATCACTCTCTGTGAAGAATTTTCTCCTCACCTCCAGCCTAAACCTCCCCTGGCACAGCTTGAGACTGTGTCCTCTTGTTCTGGTGCTGGGTGCCTGGGAGAAGAGACCAACCCCCACCTCGCTACAACCTCCCTTCAGGGAGTTGCAGAGAGCAATAAAGTCTCTCCTGAGCCTCCCCAGCTCCCTCAGCCTCTCCTCACAGGGCTGTGCTCCAGACCCCTCCCCAGCTTTGTTGCCCTTCTCTGGACACCTTCCAGCAGCTCAACATCTTTCCTAAACTGAGGAGCCCAGAGCTGGACACAGGACTCAAGGTGTGGTCTAACCAGTGTGGAGTACAGGGCAAAATGACTTCCCTGCTCCTGCTGGCCACACTGTTCCTGATCCAGGCCATGATGTCATTGGTCTTCTTGGCCACCTGGGCACACTCCTGGCTCATGTTCAGCCTACCATCAACCAGTACCCCCAGGTCCCTTTCTGCCTGGCCACTCTCCAGCCATTCTGACCCCAGCCTGTGTTCTTTCCTGTTAACATTCCACCAGGAAAGTCAGAGGTTTAAGAAGTGAAGAGTGCAAACCTCACTCACCTGACCACATCAACGGCCCCAGCTCGGACCTTGGGGTCGCTTCCCATAATTGAAACACTTGCTGCAAACGAACCATCGATGCTGAACACCACACACTCCATCCCCCGGGGCAGCACAGTCAGGTAGCTTGCAGCACTGGTCTGGTCCCCTCTGGACAGTCCAAGCAATCAATACATTTAAAAAGGGGAAAAATGTCAGAGCATATTCTAGTTGAGATCTGAAATTAGGTCTGTCTGGCCCTACAGCTTCAAAAGCTGCTGTCAAATAAGGCTCCAGGTTTCCATCTTATGCTGGGCAATTAAAACCTCAAGCTTTTAAGACACAGCTTTCCAAAGAGATGTGTGGAAGCTGACTTCAGTAAGAAATCAGATGTGTACAAACCCTAGAATGGCTCAGGTTGGAAGGGACCTCAGAGATCAACTCCAACCTCCCCAGTATGGGCAGGGAGACCTCTCAGCTAGACTCAGCTGTTCAAGGCATCATCCAGCCTGGCCTTGAACACCCCCAGGGAGGAGGCAGTCACAGCCTCCAAACCAGCCTGAAGTAACTAAACTGCTACTCAAATATGCTGTGTCTGTATATGCCTATAGATGCACTGAGGATCTGTGCTGCAGTAGGGATAAACTCCTTGTTCTGAGCACCTCCAGCCAGGCCAGTGAACAGAGGATTGCTGCTTCAGGTCTAAGCTGACAACACAGTGACAAGACCAGGAAAAGATAACTAACTGACCCAAATCCCTCTCCACCCCCCCTCCAACCTGAACACACCTTGGTGCCTTTTCTGATCACAACACACCCTCATCACAGCTCTAGTTGCAGCTTGGAGCTATTACCTGACCACCATTTTGATGGGATAGACACCAACTCTCAGCCTCTTCTCCTTGGGGATGCTGTAGGATATCCTGCCACTGCTGTTGGATATCTCTGTGTCAAAGTACACCCACCTACCCGAGGAGGGCTCGGTCATGATGAAGATATCCACCTGCAGAAACCACAAACAGCCACAGGCTAACCACTGGACTTGATGGTCTTAAAGGTCTTCTCCAATGCAGGCAACTCTGAGATTCTGTGGCAGACAGCATCCCCCCTTTTGCAAGGCCCTCCAAGTCTAGACCCTGTTACTATCTCCAGCTGTGGCTTGTACTCAAAGCTTCCAAGTGACTTGGCTAGTGACACACCTTCCCCTCCCTGTAAGGCTTTTCCCCCCTGGTTCTGTACATCTGTGCTACACTCCAAGTGTTTTCCAGTCAAAGCTGGTTTAGAAAACTCAGGAATTTCATAGACTGGCTCAGGTTGGAAGGGACCTGAGAAATCAACTACTCCAACCTCCCCACCATTGGCAGGGGCACCTCTCAACTAGACTCAGCTGCTCAAGAGCTCATCCAGCCTAGCCTTGAACACCCCAGGGAGGAGGCAGCCACAGCCTCCCTGGGCAGCCTATTCCAGGGTCTTCCCACCCTCACACTGAAAATCATCTTCCTCAGCTCCAGTCTAACCCTGCCCTCCCTCAGCTTCAGACCATTTCCCCATGTCCTATTGCTGGACACCCTTAGGATTTGATTCCTTGGACTTTACCTTTTCACCTGTTAAAGCTACCATGTCCAGAGGTCCATACATAAAGCGCCCAACTAGTACCTGAGGACCATCTTCTGCTGCAATGACATCATTGGCTCGGTGATTAGCAGTCACATTCTGAAAGAAGAGCAGGAGGTAAGGGGGCTGGTTTGCTTTGGTACCCAGGCTCCTGCCTCTATTATGTTATTAGGAGCAGTGCCACAGCAGCAGAGTCCTGGGCAATGCATCTGAGGTATGTCACAGAGCACCCAGCAACGCTGCTCCCACTTCATGTGTCCACTAATGGCAGGCTCCTGAACAGACTGAATGGCCAAGTAAGAGAGAGCATTTAAGGGACTTTCCCTTCAAGTGGTGCCACGGAGCTGCAGAACTACATGCAAGAGAGATGCATCTTCACTGACAGCTCTGACTAAAGTGGCATCTGAAGAATGCAGAAGATATTGTTCTCCTGGAGCTCTGGATTCACCTAGCATGTAAGAAAACAAAAGAACAACCTCTTTGCCTAACTGAAATGTAAAGCCTCTCTGTCATTTAAATCAAGATACTCTCTCCAAGCCCACAATGATCAGGAATCACAGCATGGCTTATGTTGGAAGGGAACTTAGGCATCATCTACTCCAACCTACCCCACCCCAGGCATGGATGCCTCTCAAGTTGTTCCTATTCCCTGCCTGTTAATTTGTTTGCCTCTGGATGGTGTTTTCAGCTCTTCAGTAGTATCTGGTTATGCTTTGGGAGATCAAACTCCATTTGAACTGCTGCCAACCCCCAGGTGCTGCTTGCCCCAGGGATTCACACTTACTCTCAGCTTGACGTGGGTCCTCTTGCGGAGCCATTTTTCCGGCGGGTTGGAAGGATTCAGTGTTGCTGGGTCCAGGTTGTCATTTTCCTTGAAACTGACATTTTCATACCTCATCACCTGAAATCACAGCAATTAGTTTAATCAAAGTCTGGCCTGGGGAGTCCTGCTAGGTGGGCAACCAAAAAAAAAAGGTGGGGGGAGGAGGAGAGGGGAAGTACAATGCTGCTGCAGCTGAGTAAGGGCTGCAGAGCCAGAAGCACAAAGAAAGCAGAAAGAGATGAGCCACACACTGACATGAATCATCCAAACTGCTTTGACCCTCTTGGCCAGCACTTCAAGCACTTCTTGCAAAGCTTTTCCACAGAGCCTGCCACATTCCTCCAGAGAAAAATGGTGAAAACATAAGGATGGTATCAAGTGACAGTCAGGGAGGGGGGAGAAGAAAACCCAACAACCCAGAGATCAATGACCTGTCTTAAAATGAAGGCCACAACATCTGTTGATTCCCAGTAGCTGGCATGGAAGAGGTGAGGCAGGGCCACAGTTGGAAAGGCTGTCAGCACATCTGGACAGTACAAGGCATAATCTATTCGTTTTGTTCCCCACCACTTTGCAGTAACTACAAAAGAAAGAATAAAGTCAATAAAATCAACCAAACCAGCAGCACACTTCTGCAAGATTTCCTCCTAACAAACCTCTTTCTGCCTGTGTTTAAGCCAGATGACTGAATGAAGCCTTCTGCTTTTCTACTCTTGGCATCTGAGTCTGTTAAAAGGCATTTACCAACCACCAGAAGCCCTGTTTTCCACTGACTGCATCATCACTTCAGTGTCTGCAATCCTACAAAGTTCTGTTGGGTCCAAGAAGCCACCTGGGGCCTGATTTCCATTGGATTCTGGTCCATGGAAAATGCAGAGTGAAAGAGCAGTGTTTGGCTGGTCCTGTTACAGGGGCAAATCCTTCCCAAAGAGTGCATAGAGCACTGACCACAGAATCATAGAATCAATAAGGCTGGAAAAGACCTCAGAGATCAAGTCCAACCTATTACCTAATACCTAACACCTCCTGACAGCTACACCATGGCACCAAGTGCCACATCCAAGCCTTTTTTGAGCACCTCCAGGGATGGAGACTCCACCACCTCCCTGGGCAGCACATCCCAATGCCAATTACTCTCTCAGTGAAGAATTTTCTCCTCACTTCCAGCCTAAACCTCCCCTGGCACAGCTTGAGACTGTGTCCTCTTGTTCTGGTGCTGGCTGCCTGGGAGAAGAGACCAACCCCCACCTGGCTACATCCTCCTTTCAGGTAGTTGTAGAGAGCAATAATCTATGACTGCAGCCCAGCAACAAGGCAGCTTCTAATCATGGGTAACAAACCTTACCTATCTATTCTCCTTCCTGACTGGAATAGGCTTCTAAACCCCTTCAGTATGAAACCCTCAATGACTATTTATGAGCAACACCTCAATGCAATCCCCTGACTTCACTTGTATTACACAGCCTCACAGGAGGTTAGGGATTGGAAGGGACCTCTGGAGATCTTTGAGTCCAACCCCACTGCCAGAACAGGGCCATAGAATCCAGCACAGGTCACACAGGAACACATCCAGACAGGGCTGGAAAGTTCTCCAGAGAAGGAGACTCCACAACCTCCCTGGGCAGCCTGTTCCAGTGCTCTGTGACCCTCACAGTGCAGAAGTTCCTCCTCATGTTGAGGTGGAACCTCTCAGTCTTCTCTTCTCCTTCCAAACAGCCCCAGTATTCCTCCTGCTACTTAATTACAAACAGAAGAGGAAGACAAATTGTAGTATCCAAAACTGCAGTGACTTAGGATTCTCCCCAAATGTCCAAGCTGGTTTTCCTTTTCCACAGGTAAGGCCACAAGGGGAAGGGTTTGGTGCCATAGCAGGCAGCACCTGGCAGCAGGCTGCACTCACTGTTGGTGAGGGATGCTGATGGCAAGCTTTCTGTTGACCCTGAGTTCTCACTGTTTGTGCTGGCCAAGCTCAACTTCCTTGTTTTCCCTTGTGGTTGATCAGCTGCATTTGGAGATCCAGGGCTCTCCTGAGAGAAAGGTAGGTTCAAAGAGCTGTTCTCAAGGAACAGAGCACTGTGGGCTTGGATAGCATCACCTGCAGGGTACAGAAATGAAAAGAAGACAAGGCAAGACAATGAGGTGAACAGCATGGCTCTGAAACACTACTGTGCCTGTGTTCATTTGTACCACAGAGCTAATTTTCCTGAACAGCACCAGATTTAAGAGCCATGGATGAAACTCCCACAAGGGTGAGGAGGACAGCTAGACCTGTGAGCTGTGCAAGGGAAGAAAGCTGTGCAAGCAAGAGAGCTATGAAAACAGGCTCTGTACCTAACTGGTGAGATCTTCCATCCCCCAGCGGGTATCTCTGGTATCGTGGGACACTGAATGGAGGCAGGAGATGGAATCTTTTCTCCAGCAGAGGTTCAAGTCTGCAGGCAGAAGGGTCAGCAGAGTGGAAGAAACTGTACACTTGGCTGCAGGCTGGGCGCACCTGGCATACTTGGGTGAGAATGAGACAGAGACAGAGACAGAGAGGTCAGGGCTGGCCCTTCACAATTCTCAAGGAGTCTATACAGCAGCATGGTTGAGTTGGTCTTCTGCAAGCTTCAGGCTAGCAGACATAGTATCAGTCAGGGTTGGAAGGGACCACAGGGATCAGCCAGTTCCAACCCCCCTGCCATGGGCAGGGACACCCCACACTAGATCAGCCTGGCCACAGCCTCATCCAGCCTGGGCTTAAACACCTCCAGGGACAGGGCCCCAACCACCTCCCTGGACAACCCATTCCAAGAAATGGAAACAACTTGTTTGCTACTTCAGATGTAAAAACACTTCACTGCAACAGAGCTGACAGAGACACCACAGTCAGAGCTGCACACCTGTAGCAGAGAGGAAGAGCAGACAGAGGAACAGACAGAGGGAAGGAAAAAAGAGTTGTAACTGTATTACTGAGTCTTAGCACAGACATTACTTCAGGTATCCTTCTCAAGGACAGGTCCTTCCTGAGGTGTAAGCTTGGTGGTGTATGCCATGGAGTACATGACTGGCAGCAGAGCAAGAGACACTGCTAGGGGAGGGGTGACACCCTCAGAACAGCCCTGACCACCTCAACACCTACATCCCATCTTTTAGAGGAAGAAACTTACCTCCCTAACCCCAACCTACCTCCCTAGTCTTCAACTAGGCTACTTTATTTACCTCCTTTTATCTGACTCACTTTGTTTAAAGGGTCACCAAGCCCCAAGGAAGATCTTACCATCCAGGCCAGGCAGAACAGTACTCCTCATGGCCAGCACCAAACCAAGCGGCGATCCAAAGAGGAAGAAATCAGACACCTCGAATTCAAATCGGCCCAAGTTGACCTCTGAGAGGCTGGGAGTCACAGGAGGGAAGTCTGCACCATCTTTCAGCACACTTGAGTGGATGCTGAGAGAAGAAAATGCACTGATTCAACAATAACTAAGAAGAAAAGAGGAGGGAAAAAAATCCATTCCCAAACCAGAGCTTAGAAAGCTCTAGATGCAGGCAACAGACCTTAAACTCTAGATAGCTAGTGTAGGATAGCAGCCACTTGTCTTGATTTCCAGGGCAGCTACTCAGTACATTTACCATCTCCAGCACGTAAGAGTGTTCCACAGTTGCCCTACAGAACACTCATCGGTAAGTGACACAAGGACTGAGATTGAGGTTTACCTCCCACCCCTTTGTAGCAGCTTATTCTGAAGTAACCCAACGGGAGCACCCAAAGCAATTACCTCACACTTTACAGAACAATAGAAAGCCTGTGAGGGGAGTCAGAGGAGTCTTTAGAAAGCAAAACATAAGAGGAACTCGGAATTATAAAGCATTCATCCATCCTGATTGCTGTGGGCTGCACTGAAGCAGCAGAACTGCTTGCATGCAGCTTGGCACAGTCAGGACTCTGGGAGTTGAATAAAGATTAAACGAGGGAGTCTCCACGTGTGAGTAAGTTCACACTTAACCCACTGTATCTATGCTTTCTCTGAGGTCAAAAAAACCAACCTCTCCACATGTGAGTAAGTTCATACTCAGCCCACTCCCCCTGTGGCTTTCTCCGAGGGGTCTGCAGGGACTTTAAGCAAAGCTCCAGGAAGTCAGCACAAACAATAAAAATCCTTCTGCTGCTGCAGTGCTGCCAGGCTCCATTCCAAGGCAAAGCTTAGTGCCTCTGCTCAGCCACCCAGCAGCAGTTACCTAGACAGGAAAGCATGATGCTGGGAGATGGTATCACAGTCGCAGGTGGACGAGTCACTCTGTTTCCTAGGCAACGGCTGCCCTGGCTTCTCATCCTCCACGCTGCCCAAGATGTCAATATTGCTTTTGCTCAGGGCTTTGCTGCCACCCAGGCTGGAGTCCTCTGCCAAGAGGGGATTATCCTTCAGAGAATGAACAGGGGGGAAAGGGAGATTTAGATAGCAACCAAACCAGAGCAGAGCTTCTATGAAATGGCTTCATTTATACCTCTGACCTCACTTCTTTACCAATAAATAACCAGGGCAGAAGGGGTTAGACTTTTTTGCAGCAGCAGATGAGGGAAGAGCTGAAGGCTAAATTTCCCTGTGCAGTGCAAAGCCTAAAAGCTGGAAGTTGATTAGAGGTAGGGAGGAGAAGTAACTCCAAAGCTTTACTCCTCACAGAATCACCAAGGCTGGGAGAGACCTCAAAGATCATCTAGTCCAACCTGTCACCACAGACCTCATGACTAAACCATGGCACCAAGTGCCACATCCAACCCCCTCTTGAACACCTCCAGGGATGGGGACTCCACCACCTCCCTGGGCAGCACATTCCTATGGCTAACGACTCTCTCAGTGAAGAACTTTCTCCTCACCTCAGCCTAAACTTCCCCTGGCACAGCTTGAGACTGTGTCCTCTCGTTCTGGTGCAGGTTGCCTGGGAGAATAGTATCATAGTATCAGTCAGGGTTGGAAGAGACCACAAGGATCATCTAGTTCCAACCCCTCTGCCATGGGCAGGGACACCCCACACTAGATCAGCCTGGCCACAGCCTCATCCAGCCTGGGCTTAAACACCTCCAGGGCCCCAACCACCTCCCTGGACAACACATTCCAGGGCTTCACCACTCTCATGGGGAAGAACTTCCTCCTCACCTCCAGCCTGAATCTCCCCACCTCCAGCTTCATTCCATTCCCCCTAGTCCTATCACTACCTGAGATCCTGAGCAGTCCCTCCCCAGCCTTCCTGTAGCCCCCTTCAGATACTGGAAGGCCACAATTAGATCACCTGGGAGCCTTCTCTTCTGCAGACTGAACAGCCCCAACTCCTTCAGTCTGTCCTCACAGGAGGATTTGCAGATAAAAGCCTTCAGTACTGGCTTCTGTGCATCACAAAACTCCAGCTGCAGAGCTCATTTTCAGACAGCATTTATATACATACATATGAGCAAACCCCTCCTGCTGTCCTGGCAATTTACCAATGCCTTAATTTTTCTCTGGTTGATATGGAGCTGATTCCTCCAGGAAATGAATCCAGAGAGTTTCAGCTGTGTGAACTTTTTTGCTCTCTTCACCTGGATGCTGCTGATGCTTCCTCTCCTGCTGCTGCCTCGACTCTCATCTGCTGGATTGGAATTGTAGCAGATGGCATCAAAGCCCAAAATTCCTCCAATGCAGTCACCAATGAGACACACCTGAGGAAATCAAAAGGGTTTTTTTTGGTGGGAGGAGCTGTAACAGGCATGTTAAAAGCAAACAAAAAGCATCACAGCACTTTCTTTGTACCTTTGGTTTTTCCACACCTCCATTCCTACTGCAGCTAAAAATGTAAAGCCTTCTTCTCCCACTTCCTTTTAACTACAGACATCCTATGCCAAGAATATCTGTCCCAGGTACTGGTTTTGGCCAGCTGAGAGTTCTGCCCAACAGACAAGGATCCTCACAGGTGCTTGCAGCCAGATTCCCAGTTGAAAAAGTCCAGCTCAGTGAGCCATCAGTCTCACAAAGACTTAAAGCACATTCAATCACAGAACTGTCAGTGTCAGATGGGACCCCAGGGATCATCCAGTTCCAACTCCACTGCTGTGGGCAGGGACACTCTCCACTAGATCAGGTTTGCTTCAGAGTCATACTGGGAGGAGGAGCTCAAGAGATTAAAAGCAGACTGGTACTCCCCTGTCAGGACAAGGGAACTGAGCCTTGAGGTGAGGTATTAAACAGAGAGATTCACTCTTGCTTCACATTGCCATAAACACACAAGCTCCCTTCAAAGCAGTTTGAGTGTGGGACAATACTGGAGACAGGATGAATGAAAGTGAGCCTGGGGTTGCCTCTGCACAATGCCTTCTCAGTGCCCAACAGGGGAGAGACTTCTGGAGTCCTGTGCCAACCTGGACTAATCAGTTGGTGGAAGATGCTGTACCTTCTCCAACAAGCATTTTGCCTCCTAAGCTCTTACTAACCACAGCTGCAACCCTTGGCAATGCATGAGAGCCTCAGCTGTGTGCTGTGTGTGCTGTGCTAAGCAGTGAGACAAACAATAATCTCTCTTACTGACCTCCCCTCACACTTGCTGTGGTTGATAGAAAAGCTGGGATGTCACTGACTGCTATTTCTTTCTTGCCTCCATCACAGCAGTAAAGAGAGTGAGAGTAAAGAAACGTAGAGGACAGCTGCTCAGAGCTGGCAGCAGCGTTGCAGATTGCCTGTGCAGCTTTGGGAATGCAGTGACATGTTTCTGCTGTGACCCACTCTCCAGGGAAGTCACCTGTAGGCTTCTTCCAGCTCACCTCTCACAGTGACAGCTCCTGCACTCCACCTTTACACTACCAACCCAGCACTTAGCACACAACTAAGGCTCTCATACATTACCAGGGGTCACAGCAATAGTTACTAAGAGCTTAGGGGGGCAAAATTCTTGTTGGAGAAGGTACAGTGTCTTCTACCAACTGATTAAATCCATCTTAGCACAGGATTCCAGAAGAGTCTCTCTCCTGTTGGGCACTGAGAAGGCATTTTGTACAGGCAATCCCAGGCTCACCTTCCTTCATCCTTTCTGCAGGACTGTCCCACACTCACAACTCAACCCCCCCAAGACAATGGCTTAAAAATGGCTTTGCTCTAAGGGAGTTTTCCTGTGATGGAAGGGAAAGCAGTCATACCTGTCCATTAAAGCCAGCCCCATCAGTGGATTGGAGAAACTCATTGTAAACTTGATTGGCTTTGCTGATCACCATGGCAACTGCATCCTGGTACTGAGGGGATGAAACAGCCAGCAAGGGCAAGGCAGCCAGTGGGATGTGGTCTTCACTGCTGCTGAGACAGCTCTCATCGTAGCTGTAGGGATTTAAGCTAGAGAAGGAGAGGCTGCCATCAGGAGAGGTACCAAGGAGCAGCACACAGCAGCACAGGATGAAGAGTTGTTAACACAAATGGGCTGGGCTAGAACAGTGGCACACCACAGCAAGGGGCATTCCCTCACAGGACCCAACTGCTCAGAACAACAACAACAACATCAAAGAGTTGCTGATGTATGTGAATGAGACCATGCCAGGAGGCAACTCCTGTACTTAAACACACTCGGGGCAGTTTTGCCACATACAAGTCAGACATAACTTAAGCAGCAGTTCTTAACAGATTGTTTGGGGGTTTGGTTTGTTTGCTTTTGTCCCTGTAACAACTTCCTACATCAAAGAACAGAATCCAGTCATCACAATGCAGTACTGTGTCCTACTGTGACCCTTCAGCTATTGGAAGCTCTAAGGTCCCCCTGGAGTCTTTTCTTCTCCAGGCTGAACACCCCCAGCTCCCTCAGCCTGTCCTCACAGCAGAGCTGCTCCAGCCCTTGGATCATCTTTGTGGACTCCTTTGGACCCACTCCAGCAGCTCTGTGTCCTTCTTATGCTGGGGACACCAGAGCTGGAGGCAGGACTGGAGGTGAGGTCTGAGCAGAGTGGAGTCAAGGGGCAGAATCCTCTCTCTTGCCCTGCTGCCTGCAGCTGCCTGCTGGGCTGCATGAGGGCACTGCTGGCTGCTGGGGAGCTTCTCCTCAACCAGTACAGCCAAGTCTCTGTCTTTAGAGCTCTTCTCAACCCATCTGCACCCAGCCTGCTGAAGCTGAGACAAATGGGTTAAATACCAGTGCTGGAGCTGAGAGAAGCACAGCTCTTGTTATCTGAATGCACTGGCAGGACACTGCAGGAGGTCTTTCCAAACCATCAGCTTGGAGCTACCATACTTGTACAAGGGCTGCAGGTGGAGAGGGGAAATCACAAGGAAGAAGCTGAAGTCACTGAGTGTAAAAGCCTTGCAGATAAACTCAGCAGTGTTAGAACCCAAAGCCTCCCCAGCACAGGCAGCAAGGCAGAACTGGTCATACGAGGTGGCTAAGAGGACCCCTGGCTCCCAGGGGAGCAGTGATGGATGGCACAGCGGCAGCTGCCAGCAGGGATAACCACGACTGCACCGTGGGCAGGCAGGGTGAGAGGCTACTCACCACCTTCTCATTCCACTGAAGTACTGCATGAAATTGGTCAGGAAAAATGCCACACCAACAGCTTGCACTGCAAGGAGCATGCAAGGGGCTGAGCACTCCACAACTCACCCAACAAAACATTTTACCACTTCATTTGATCATTCAGATGCTTATTTTCCTGCACAAGGCTTTGCTTCCTAAATGTAACTCTTTGATTTGTCCTTTTCCCCTGCTCCCCTTCCCCCCCCCCAGCTTGCAATTACTATTCACCAGTCTGCCTAATACTGTAATTCAGGAGCTCCAGTCCTGAGGTGTGACTCAATGTGTGCTCATCAAATCACATGCTATAAAAAGCTTAACAGTTGATCCACTCTGGGGTATTTTTCTCCCTGAAAAGACACAAGATGGCTCTCAAAGTCATCTAGCTGGAACAAGAATGTGCCTCGTTTTTTTTTAACCCTTGTTTGTCCTTAGCAACAAAGACAAGAGAGGAGTCATGCACTGTAAATGCACACAGGTTGCTGCACAAGTGACTTTGATTTACATGAGATACAGGAAGCTGAAAGTGGTAGGAGGAGGCCAAACAAAGCCATCTGAGATGTTTACTGGATGGAGTGACTTTGCCCTGAAGGATGCCTTAGCTCTAAACCCACTGTCTGCAAAGCAGGGAGAACTGCACAGGTGCATTGAGGGGAATCCCTCTGCCCTCTGCACACAGACCCAGCAGGATTCCAAACCTCTGCCAAGGTAAACAGAGGCTTCCCCTACCTTGGCATGCACCATGCCTGCACATTCAGAAAAGGGGAGGATACATCCAAATGGGAAAGAGAAATCTTGTGCTGCTGCTGCTTACTCAGTCATCTGGCTCACCCTTAATGAAACATTACAGTAATTAGAGGCACACTTCCTCCCCCACAGCTTGCTAAATGGAGTGTTTGCCACGAGTCTATGCTCCACAACTGCATCCTGGACTTCTGTCAGTGAAAGCTGCTGAGAGGGGAGAGCAGGCAATCAGCTCTCCTTCTGCCAGCCCCAAGCAGGTACCTGACAAGCAGCTCCACAGAAGAACATCCCACAGCAATGCCAAACTTATGTCAGAGCTGGGGATGACTCTACAGGACACCCAAACCCCCTGCTCGGCTGTGTGCAGCCTGGCTAGACGTCACGTGCTGGAACGAGAGGGAGTCAAGTGCCACGGAACAAGACTGGGAGCGCTGTTCATTGGGGCTGCCAGCAAAGCCAAGCATCACAAAATGCAAATCAACTCACTTGGAAACAAGAGAGAATGCTGCAGAACAGATTGCTGGGCAGGGCACGAGCCGGATCAAGATGTGGCCCAAAGCGGCAGGGAAATGGTCTTGGGTCACCTTCTCAAACACAGAACTGAAGGTGTTGATGTCTGCCAGCTTGCTGCTCTGGTCCCCACCTCCAGGGTCTAAGATGTTTCCCCCATGAAGGATCAAAATTAGCACATGAGTTTTGCAGTTCTGGTGTTGAACTCCTTCCTGTGAGGAGAAAGAAGAGGTAAGAAGGCAGGGAGCATTTCTCTGGGCAGTGCTGGTGCCTTTGGGGTCAACACTCACAAGCAGTTAGCAGGGATTGCTTTATTCCCACCCCTGCTGTGATTTCCTTCTATGACATCTGCTGTGACTGTGTATGTGTGCATGTGTGCAGTGTTCCATTCCACTTCATCCAAGTATGCCTGAACCTGGAAGACCAAACTCTGCTTTGCCAGAAAACCCTTGAGGCACAGATCACAGAATGTTAGGAGTGGGAAGGGACCTCCAGAGATCATCCAGTCCAACCCCCCTGCCAGAGCAGGATCACCCAGGGCAGGGCACACAGGAATGCATCCAGGCAGGTTTTGAATGTCTCCAGAGGAGGAGACTCCACAACCTCCCTGGGCAGCCTGCTCCAGGGCTCTGGCACCCTCACAGTGAAAGAGTTTTTCCCTTATGGTTTCTAGCTTCTAAGTGTCAGTGCTGGTGGGTTGGTGGAACTGACAGCTTCAAAACAGGGAGGTAAAGCTGAAGTGGGTCAGCACTGCTAAGGTCACTGTTACAAAAAGCCTCTCAGCTGGATTTGAACTGTATCCTTCACAGGAGGAGTCAAAGGGACTGAAATTAATTTGCTCCCCAGCAGTAGCTCAGCCATGACAAGAGGCTAATGAGAAGGACATCTGCAGGCAATCAAAGACTGCCATAATTTTCATGGGGCTGCAGGACTGGAATTCTTCACAAATGGAAAAGTTGTAATTTCCATGGCCTGTGTGAGGCCCTTACTCAGCTAAGGGGGAGGCACACCACCCTCTCAGGTCTGTCCTGCCTGTTAAAAGAAGCAAATCTCTTGCCATCAATGCTGCTGAACCTGCTGGGCAAAACCTGCAGCACCTCCCCTGAAGTCCTCAGCAGACTGAAGAACTTCTCTTCAGAGAGCTGGGTCCTATTTCCACCTAAGTTACTTAAGCAATGCCTAAAAAGCTTGTGATGCTGTTCAGTGAGTGCTGTTCAGTGACTGCATGTGCCCCTGCTGAGCAAAGGCAAGGCACAAAGCAGGTTTGCAAATCCTGAATGAAACCCAAGAGCCCTGCCACAGGTCTGCTCCTTGGAAATCAATCTCACCTCATTGTCCTCGTTTATTTCAATACTGCCTTGTGCTGGGAACCTTTGCTTCCTCAAAGAGCCTCTATATAATTCACCTGAAAGGACAGAAAAGAGACACAGCTGAACATGTAAATATTTGGCTCTTTTGCAGACATCTCTGGAGGTAAGGCAGGCTTCTGGTTTTGAGGCACACCAAGCTGCTCACAGGAAACCCTGTGGATAAACAGAACAGCAAGCAAGGTTTCTTGCAGCCCTCAGTATTAGAGGCTCCTCTATTCTTAACAGCAACATTTAGCATAGGATTCAGGTCCTCATACAAGAGGTATTAAGTGCCAGGACAGCTGCTTCTGGTCATCTGAGCCTTTCTGGAGCAGCAGATGTTTTGCACCATCTCTGCTCATCCCTGATGCCCTGGTATGCCTTAAGTGGCACTAAACACCTATTGATTGGTTCTCCAAAGACCACAGAATTCTGTGACTACCTGGCAAAGCTGCAGAGGGACCTGCAGCGCTCCACTACCAGGGTGCAAAGCAGGAGTAACAACCTGCAGAGGCATAATAAGGAAGAGACACTCCAGAGCACCACAGCGCCCTGCTGAGACCTTGTCACTCAGGATTGTGCATCCAGTGGACTCTTAAAAGCACAACAAGGAAAGGCTGACAAGGATTAACTTCAGAGCATGACCGAAGAGACCCCAAGACCCACTTGTGACTGCTTTTTGGGGCAGACTGGCTGGGCAGCAATCTGCTCTGTGTGGTGGAACATTGATGACATCAGCTTTAAGACCATGAGACTGTTCACTGCCCTTTGGAAGCCAAGTTTAGAAAGCATTTCTTTGCAGAGAGAGTAGCCAAACCCTGGACCAGACCTCCTGGAGGGGTGGTCAGTGCTCTCAGTGTTTAAGAAGCATTTGGACAATGCCCTTAAATATATGCTTTAACTTTTGGTCAGCCCTGAAGTGGTCAGGCACTTGGACAACATGATCACCCAGTACCTGAAGGATGGAGAGAGACTGTTTCAAAAGGCCTGCAGTCAGAGGATGAGGGACAATGGTTTGAAATTAAAGAAGAGGAGATTTAGATTGGATGTCAGGAACAAGTTCTGCACCATGAGGGTAGTGGAACACTGCAACAGCTTGCCCAGGGAGGTGGTTTGGGCCCCATCCCTGGAGATGTTCAAGGGGAGGCTGGACAGGGCTCTGGGTAACCTGATCCAGCTGAGGATGTCCCTGCTGTCAGCAGATGGGGTCGGACAGGATGACCTTTAGAGGTCCCATCCAACCCAGACCATTCTATGAGTTTATGATCTTTGTAGGTTCAACTGAAACTATTCTTCTCTGTTCTATGAAAGTTCTACAGGCAGCTCTGACAAAGCTTGCCCTCTGATCAATCTCCTCTGGTCCTGAAGACAAACAGGGAGGTGATACAACACTATCCACTTTTCTTCCTCCCCTCTCCCCCCCCGTGTTTCCTCAGTCATTGAAGAGAATTGCTACAGGATCCTTCTGGTCTCTTCATGATGCAGTCTCTTTCCTACAGCTGCATGTGTTAGTTACCTAGGAAACAGCTGCAGGAAGAAATTTGATTAGCACTGTTGTCAGCTTCATTGTTACATTTATACATGAGGATCAATCTCCTCCTTACACATTAAAGGAATGTTTCACCTTCCTGTCTCGTGTAGCACTCGTGAGGAGCCTGCTTCAGAGCAGAGGAGCAAAGCTTTGCACAAAGCAAACCGAAGCCCACTTAGGCTTCAGCTTACAGAGCTCTCAACTCAGCTCCTGGCACAATGACTTCTCAGGTGAAGAAAGGAGAGGCAAGAAGGAAAACATCAAACTTCTGATTAGCTGCCGTCTCCAAGAGGTGTTCTGCTGTGCTTAGTTTCCAAGCACAAGGACAGGGAAGTGACTGCTGGGCAGAGAGCACCGAAGGAAGAAACTCAGAACTCCTCCTCCTGCGCTCACAAATCTCTTCAGTTATCTCACAGGGCAATGCTCTAGCCAGAATACTTCCTAGGATTACTTCTGTGCTGTCCCTCTGGAAATCATCTTCTGAACTTTCAGAAAGCAGAGAGAGTGGTTTGCTCTTTCCTTAATGCATCAAACGCCAGGCTGCAGGAGTGTTCCTCGCCTCACACACACACACACACACATCATAGCCATGAGGATTCCAGACACTGTTTTAGCTGCAGGTTCTACTCTGTTGTGGCAGTAGCCCTGTCACAAAACTTGGCTTCCCTCAAGACTGTTTTCTCACTGTGGCTAAGAAAAAAAAGCATGACAGCAGCTTGAAGTGTTAAGGGTTAGAGGAGCAGTGACAAGCAGATCAGCCTGGGGAAGGATGCAGTATCCTCTTCTTTCAGACACACTGATGTGCACCATCCAACTGGCTCCAGAGCACTGCTAAAAGATCAGGCTGCAGTCACAGAAACCTAGAATGGCTCAGGTTGGAAGGGACCTCAGAGATCATCCACTCCAACCTCCCTGCCACGGGCACAAATGCCTCTCAACTAGACTCAGCTGCTCATGGACCCATCCAGCCTGGCTTTGAACACCCCCAAGGAGGAGGCTGCCACAACCTCCCTGGGCAGCCTGTGCCAGAGTCTCACCACCCTCACACTGAAGAACTTCATCCTCAGCTCCAGTCTAACCCTGCTCTCCCTCAGCTTCAAACCATTCCCCCTTGTCCTGTCTCTAGGAAAAGTCCCTCTGCAGCCTTCGTGGAGGATCCCTGCAGGTACTGGAAGGCAGCTCTAAGGTCCCCCTGGAGTCTTCTCCAGGCTGAACAACCCCAGCTCCCTCAGCCTGTCCTAATACAGTAGAGCTGCTTCATCCCTTGGATGTACCTTTAGGTTTTGGGAGGCAGCACACACTGTCCTGTTTAGAAACTCTGCAGCTAGGAGCAGAGTTTTAACCTGCACAGAATGAGGTGAGCCAAGTGTTGGGTGGGTTTTTTTGGCTGATTTGCAGCACCCTAAGTCAGGAATGACAAGGGCTGGATCTCCAGCACTGCCCTGCCCAAAGCAGCAAACCTGCCTGCATTCAAGGCAGTCCCACAGCAGGGGAGGCAGTGGGGCCTGGGGCATTTCAAGGGATTTGCTGATCAGGTTTTGGGTCTGCACAGGTTCAGCTTTGTTGTTTAAATACCAGAGACTTAAATAACTGTGAGACCTCCTCTGCCCTGATGACAATGTGAAAGCTAAGGCTATCCAGCAGCTAAAGCCCTGCAGGAGACCAAAATGGCCAGCATGACCTACTGGAGAGAATGACAGGAATTTAATTAGGCACTGAAATGGAGCTGATTACAGAGACATTATGTAGTTTACTGTTTACTGAAAGGGCTTTAATGAGGTAAAATAAAAACATGGGTTTGCTGGCCTGAACCTCTCTGATGGCACTATAAAGATTGTACAGATTTTTCCAGCTGCCATCACTGCACCAATTGCTGTGAGCTGTACCAGCCTGGAAATCACAGCAACAACCCCAAGGTACCCAGACCCCACACAGAGTCAGGAACCAGGGGGCTGGGAGAGCTGGTGATGCAGCCAGGAAAGGGCAGGGTGGTGGGGTAAGACTAAAAACTCTCTGCTCCTTTGTTTTGCCTTGGGTTTTAATCAGCCTGCAAGCCACAGGGTCCAGCAGACCTCTCAAATCTGGCACAAAGAGAGGAGATGGAGCAACTGGAGAAGGTGCTGAAATCTCATTCCTCAAGGCCAGCTCCTCTGTTGGCACCCAAATGAGCTGAGCAGTAGTGGGCAGGGGACAGCAGTGGCTAGCTCCAAATGCTGTCCTGCTGCCCAAGTTCACAAAAGCAAGGTCTCCAAACACACTGAGGGCTCTCAGGAACCCAGCCTTTGCTTGAATGCTCTCCTGGGAGCACAACCCTTCAAATCTCAACCCAGACACAACTGCTGAGCCACTCTCTGGGTCATAGCACTGGGCAGACTGAATTCTTCATGCTACCCAGTGAACCCAGCCCACTATCGGTGTGCCTCCTGCAAGCTGGCAGGCAGAATGCACCCCAAAGGAAAGGGTGATTTCCTCTCTCCCAGCCCCATGGGAAATGATGCCACTTCTTGCCATCTGCTGTCGCTGTAAGCTCAAATCAGTCATGAGAAATGTGTCCAGATGAAGGCTGCAGCACATGCTTCCTATGAACAAATGCTTCCTATTAACAAATGATAAAGAATATTGGAACACAGAGTAGAGGCAGTTTTGCAAACTGTGCTGCTCAGGGGAAAATGCTGGCACACAGGACCGAGCCCAGTCCTGCCCTGGAACTCACACAGTGCCTGTGTTAGCTTCCACACTCATTGAGTGAGTCTTGCACACCAGATCCTGTGCATGACTAATGGGAGTCAACTACTGTACACCAAGCACTGAACTAGAAGCAACACCCAGGCTTCAGTCAAGCATCTAGACTCCAAGTGTTCCTCAGCTCCAGTCCTCAGAGCAGGCCAGGTGAGCTGGGCAGAGCCTGGTTTCCACAGGGCATGTGCTGCAGAAACAGCAAACAGATGCTTCTCTGTGAACTCCACGAGGGCAACCAGCAATTGTTCCCAGAGAGAATTGTGATGAAAGAAAACACCCTAATTACACCACTCACTTCTCTAGGGCAATTTGCTCTCTTCAGTAGGCAATGCACAGAAAAGATCAACAGCACAGTGAGTCATGAATGCACTTCTGGAAGCAGGACCCCAGCAGCAGAAGAGCACTACCAGTGCCAGGCATGGTGCTGCTTTTCACTCCCTGCTGCTGCAACACCTCTTTCTTTCAGCAGAGATGGGACAAAGAAGCCCAGAGCACAAAGCACTGAAGGTTTCTATGCTCCAAATCATAGAACCAATGAGGTTGGAAAAGACCTCAAAGATCATCAAGTCCAACCTGTCACCCAAGACCTCATGGCCACTAAACCAAGCCATGTCCTGTCCTGTATGAGCCATCATGCAGAGCAGCAGCTTCACCCTCCAGCGCCCCAGCTCTGCCACTCCAGCCAATGCTCAGGCTCTGGCTAACAGATCAGTTGATGCTACAGGCACTTCCTTGGTACATTTGCACAACCCACACTAAAAAATGAATCCATTTAGAAGAAAAACTCCAAAGAATCGTGGTCCCTCCACACCCTTCTCAGCAGAGCAGCAGCCCCATGCTGGCTAACATTTCCATTCTATCTCCAGCTGCTGAACAGCCTCAGCACAACGAAAAGCGAGAAGAACTTCAGCTCACGTTGTTTGTCCTGGAGAAAGCCAGAAGAGGAAAATGCAGACTCTTCACCTGCAGAAGGGAAAAAGCACAACATGAACCCAGACTGCTTCAGAGCAACACCAAGCTCTTCATTTTTTTTTCCTGCTCTACTGCAGTAAATGTTTTGCAGCTGAAAACTGCTCTCATCAAAATGCTTAGCCTGGCAGCCAGGTTTAACTCTTCCTTTCAAGAAAGGCATCATAAGCAATCAAACTCCAGCCAGGAATCCATTTGGTCACCCATAGCATGAACCTACAGATAACTAAGAATCAGCAAGAGTTATCTAGCAACACAAAATAGATTCTTAATCCAAATGTTTAATAAGCAGTGGGGTTTGAGAATCTTTCTGACCTCCTATTCCCTCCCACAGTCCCCTTGTCCAAGGAAAGCTGCAGACACAAAAGGATTTTCTCAGATCTAAATACAAACCCCTAAGACACAGGGAACAGAAGAGCCTCTCATTAGTTTGTGCATAAAGGTCTCCCACAGCACTGAAGCCATTCCTGCCACGGAGTGTAAACACTTTGCCAGCATCACCCCAGCCCAGAAATGAGAGGCAATGGTCCCAGCCCACAGCCACCACCAGAGCTGGGGTGGGAACACAGGGCTCTGAATCCTTTGTCTAGATTCCTTCTTCAGAGGTCTAGGCAGAATTTACTCTTTCCCCTGGAGCCTACCAACCATCTGAGCAAACTCAAACCACGTGAGGAGATTGCACTTCCCTGCTCTCAGTCTGAGCAGACAGCAGACAAGGATGCTCTATGCACTTGGAAACAAAAAGCAGACTGGTCAAATGACAGGGACCAAGGAAGCTTGTGGCCCTCCCTGAGCAGCTGAACGAACCAGTCCATGTGTTGCAATCCTCTGCCTGCTGATTTTCTGCTGTTGAGGGAAAGCTTCTCCCCAGCACCTTACGACTACAGATCTTGCATGTGCTGCCCCTCACCTCCTGAACTAAAACTGCTGCCACACTGAACTCCACCAGGGTTAATGTGCAGTGAGTAACAGCAGGTTTCACTCCTCTGATGGATGCAGCAGTACAGAGTAAGAGCTCTGCCACAAGTCTCTATTTTTTGCTCCAGCTATCACAGCTGACAACTTGGCTTTTAGAGGGAATAAACCAGGAAAAGCAGCTGACAGGCGCTGCAATATACCACACAGAATCTGCTCTCCTCCATTCTGTGTGCTGACACTGCAAGCAAAGGGATCACCTGACTTTTGAGGAATGGAAATGGCATGAATGAATCACTTTCCAAACTTCACCCACAGCCTCTTGCACTTCCAGCTCCTCGCCAGGGCGATTCAGAGCCTTGTTCTGGCACCGAGCTTGGCTCACGCTTGTTACCTGCTTTCCTCACAGGGAGAGCAGCTGCTGAGGCCAAGAGGATCAGCACAGCAGAACAGAGCTGTGTGCCTTAGCACCTCTGAGATACTGAGGGCACCCTTCTTCCCCACACATCTCCTCCTCTGGAGGCTTTCAAGCCCCATCTGGATGCATTCCTGTGCGACTTGCACTGGATTCTATGGTCCTGCTCTGCCAGGGGGGTTGGACTCTTATCTCCAGAGGTCCCTTCCAACCCCTACCACCCTGTGATCTGTGATCCTGTGCCATCCAGTCTTGCAGCACTAACTAACTGCAGTGCCAGCAGGCTTTATGGTATGCATGACTTCCTCTCTTCTAGTCATCTGAATTCATTTAGTGACATCAACCACATTAGTGGAACAAATAAACTTCATGCTCCACTTCAGAAGGTGGCTCTTGCCCCAGCAAGAATACTCTGAAATTGAACTGCCAGGCAGGAAAAAAACCAACACACTTTTGTTAACAGCTCTTCCCAAAAACCTCTTTTGTTAACAGCTCTTCCAACCTGATCTAGTGGAAAGTGTCTGTGCCCACGGCAGGGGGGCTTGGAACTGGCTGAGCCTTGAGGTCCCTTCCAACCCTGACAATTGATTCTGTGGAATGCCACAGCAAGGTGTGAGCACAATTATGTCAGACTTGGGAAACTGGGAAACAGGGGAGAGGAAAGGAGGTAATATACCTCCAGATGGTGTGACCCTCTGGATGGGAAGAGCAGCCAGGGAAACTCTAGGCCCAAAGAAGCAGACAAGAACACACGCTGATTTCAGCAGGAGGACCGGATCTTAATTCAGACTGAAAAGGCAATGTGTGGAGGCACTGCAAGGGAAGCAGCACTCCCTGCAGCAAAACTCAGCTGAAAAAAGACATCTTAGTGGCTAGTTTAATCTTCCTACATTTTGCATGCATTTGCTGCTCTGTATTCTGGAACACACAGCATCACAAAATGAAATGAGAGCAGGCGCAGGACTCTGGTAACCTGCCCTGGTGTGAACTGCTACCAGGAGTGATTTGCAGGCATCCAGCTCACTGCTTCCCTCTGAAACCTGCTGCAAGAAGTAAATCTGCTCTTCAGAGAAGCCAGCTGACATGCTTTGGAATGCTGTTGACTGTCCCCAGTCTCCATCCTTTCCTTCCACTGTTCGCTCAGCGAAGCCAAATTTTCTGTTTGCCATTCTGCACATTATTAGGCAGTGGCAGATGCTACTGCCATGGATTTAACAGCAGTGTAAATATTACAGTTGGCTATGTACAAACACCCTTTAATTAATGATATGACTCTAGGAGAACATGGCAAGGAGGGGAAGATCATGTGTTAGTGCAGGGAAGGAAGAGAGCAGTTTGTTTACACAGAGCATTAACTGTGGATAAAATTAGGCAAGGCAGGCTTCACACTGCTGAGTAATTAAGCAGAGTATGACAGGGCAAATAGCAAAGCACAGCCAGGAAGACTGCACTGAGGTCTCAAACTTGGCATTGGGGAAATCCTGAACTCTTGGCCTTGCAAACTTTTGGGACATTTGGCCACTGCAGTTACAGAGAGCCTAGTCCTGACTTCCTGGTGTGTTGGGCTCCTGTCCCTTCAGTGAAAGGCTGAGAGGGACATCTGGTCTGTCAGCCAGCCAGTGCAACAGATCACCCTTTCCACATCCCAACTGCTGCCAGTAGCCCAGGGACCTCATGGCCCCCAAACCTGCTTGCATCGTCAGAGCTTGGAAATCCACTGCTCCTCAGGTTTCCAGGGTGCTCTTCATTCAGAACAAGCAGAAAGCTAAACAGACAAGAAAAAGTTAAGCCTCTGAGCAAGAGGAGAAGTCTCTCCAAAGCAAGGCAGCCTCCTTTTAAATCAAAGGGAATGGCTATGCTAAAACTGTGGCTGCCAGACAAACAAATGGAAGGAATAGTAGGAATGGAATGGAGAGAAGTAAGACAACACAGCCCTTAAGGAGCTGAGAGCTTGGACACCTTCTTCACAGTCACAGCATCACAGAATGTTAGGGGCTGGAAGGGAACTCGAAAGATTATCCAGTCCAACCCCCCTGCCAGAGCAGGATCACCTAGGGCAGGTCACACAGGAACACATCCAGGCAGGCTTTGCATATCTCCAGAGAGGGAGACTCCACAACCCCCTGAGCTGCCCCTGGGCACTCTCCAGACAATTAGTTTTTTTCTGCAAAGCAGTTTTTTATCTGTTCATACTGCTCTTGATGACTCTGCTTGCAGAGGAGACACAATCCAGAGTCAGAGGGTACCAGAGAGCTCAGCAGATCAAAAATCTCTGCCCAGTAACTGCAACACAGTGATAAGGACTTCCCTGAGAGACAGCAGCAGCAGCTCAGCATCAAGGCTTGAATGCAAGCTGGAGAAAGCAGCCAGGAAGCAGGAAAGGCTACAGAGACAACTCCATTTCAACACAGCTGCCAGTCCCACCCCGTGGCCAGCTCCACCACCTCCCTGGGCAGCCCATTCCAAGGCCTGAGAGGAATTTCTTCCTCACAGCCTAACCTGCTGAGGGTGCCTCAGTCTCACTGCCTGCTTCCCATGCAGCTGGGTTGCTGTTTGTGCTATTTTCTGTAATGAAAAGTTAATACATTTAAATGCTGCTGCCAGTTTTTCCCTGAAGACTTATTTCCACCTCTGATGAGAAAGGTTGTGCTGGTCAAGTGCTCTCAGTTGTACTTACTGAGCATCAATGATTGAATTATAATTGCCATTTATACCGTTCCTGAGGACCCTGTCTGTCTCATGCTGGAGCTGTAGCGTTAGTTAAGTAGAGCCCAGTGGCTCCTCTGCCATGCTCAGAGCATGCTGCATCTTCTCACACATCTTCATTTGTGGAAAGAGCCCATAATTAGCTGCTTTATCAATCAACCAATTTCTCAAAGCATGAAAAAGAATCAGCCCTTCACTCTCTGCTCAGGCACCTAGCAAAGCCACTCGCCTCAGAGGCTGAGTTGTAACCAAGCCCTCTGCAACCAAAGCAATGAACTCTTTGCTCTCCACAAGCTGTAAGGAATCCAACTTCAAGGACAAACCCCCAAACATTCCCTGAGTCAGCAGAGCATTATCCTCACAGCTTTCCACTGAAGAGTGAAGTACTGTGGGAAAGAAACCACGCAGGACATCCTTCTGGTTTCTCCACAAGGTTTGGAGAGAGAGAATCCATCCAGCTGTACCTGAACTTTGATTGCTTTTTTTACTGTGAGCAGCTGGGCTAAGGCTGAAACATCTTTCTCCTGTTGCACAGAGCCAGCACAGCCTTCCTGAAGTGCATGAGGTTCAACAAGGCAAAGTGCAGGGTCCTGCATCTGGGCCAGGCCAGCCCCAGGCACAAATCCAGGCTGGGTGCAGAGAGGGTTGAGAGTAGCTCTGAAGAAAGGGACTTGGAGGTGTTGGGTCCCTTCCAACCCAACTCATAGCTTCAGCAGTAACATTTCCTTGTCAACTTTCAACTCCTATCTAAGGCAAGCTAAACATTACCTTGGTTTTCTTCCAGCTTCCCAATTGTTTCTATCTGCTCAACAAGGTCATTTGAGTTCCACTGGCTCATGCCTATGAGAATGGCACTTTTTCCTTCCACCATCTCTTCTGTAGGAGAGAAAAGGAGAACAGAATTAAACTACAGTGATGAACAAGGCGGGGGGGGAAAAAAAGAAGAGAGATGGTGAGAAGTAGTAATTGAGAGAGAAATAAACACTCCTTGTGGTCCCTAATGGGAAGAGAGAACAAGTTAGCATATCCAGAACACTCCAGGAGAGCTTCTTGGCTTCCTGACATGCCCTGCACTCCTTTATACTGTGAAAGGACTGGCTGAGGATTTGCTTTCATTGAGCAATCACCTGAAGCCACAGCTTAATGAAGTTAGAACATTAGCCAATTGTGACATGATTATCAAATCACCTTTTGTTGGGGGTGGTGTTGTTTAACTTCAAGCAACATCAGGAGTCTGAATTCTGCCTTCCTTGGGAAAAAAAACACCAAAAGGAGCTTGTTGGGGGCTTTGTGTTTGTGTTCTTGTCCTTTTGTGGGAGGTTTCTTGAAGTTGTTGATGTTGGTTGTTACTTCAGAATGCTCAAAAGACAGAGCAGAGGGAGGACTGGACACACAAACCAGTTCAAGGCTTTTCAAGCAGGTTTTTGCCCCCTGTGCTATGCCAAGCTTTGCATTTTCATCCAGGGACACAGAGATGGAAAGGAATGGCACCAATGGCAGCAAGCCACAAAGCAGAGAACCACTTCTGTTATTGGGATCCCATCCAAATAAATATTGGGAGGGAGGCAGGAAAAGCTGAAGACAAAAACACAAGCTGTAGACAATCTCTCTCTTCAAACAAACCAACCCAACCCAACCAGGCCTGGCAACTGTAGGCAAACATTTTCCTTCAATGTAACACCTGTTTCTGAGCAGTCCTCCAACCTGAGCAAGTGCTGGCCCCTCACCCCTGAGCAATTCCACTTTAAAACACTCTTAAGCAGCAAAAAACTTCCAAGTACACAGATTTGGGCTTGAGCTCTTGTTCCCATCTAAACCTTCAGCGTGCCACAGTGCCTCTGAAACACAACTTGCTTGAGAAGAATGTGAGCCTCTGGGTCTAGGCAAAACACTCCCCCTCCTCTCAGGCTTGTTTGCCTCCAGCCCTCCTTGCTGAGGTGATGGCAGCAGGAGAGGTCTGAAGGACACAGAGGGTGACTGCACATCTAAAGGCAGCTGACTCACTCTAAAGCCCTGGACTCTTTCTGGGACTGTCACAGGACCTGCAGTCCTGCCTCACCCTGGGAAAGCCTTTTGTCTTTTTCCTTGCCCACCCTCCTCCAGCTCTCCTTCCATCCTTTGCCTGGTCAAACTGTGAAAAGCTTCTTTCTTTGTTCACACCCAGCTGGAAGTTCACATTGGTATGACATTTGATACACAGGGAAAAACATTTTCAGTGATCATCATTTTTACCCAAGGAAAATCTGCTAGCATCAAAGCAAAAAGGGAAATCCATCTAGTAAGGCTGAAGTGTCCAGCATGGGAGCATCAGCCAGGCCTGCTATGAGCTGAGAACTTCCTGCATGCTACATGGAAGGCAGGAAACAAAGGGAAGCTGAGCAAAAGAAAACAGTAAAATATTGCTTCTCCCTTCCTCTGTGGATTTCACTCAATTAAGTAGCCAGCCACGGCAGATGAATCAACAGTCAAAACATGTACAGCTGCTCCATCTCCAGCACAGGTGCCTGGTTCTCTGTTTACAAGGCTGGCAGCCAGAGAGCTTTGTTTGAAGAAGTGGAGTTTGACTCCAGCTGTTTCTCAGAATGCAAAAGCAGTTCACTGATGTTATGTTTTAATTGTGCCCACTGCTGTGCCCTCTGCCTCCTACTTAAGGCTGTTTCTGAAGTGCAAATTACACATGGGTAGATGGAGCCTCTGGGACAGGCTCCAAATTCTCCCATAAAGAAACACAGGACTCCAACTCCAGCTGCACCACACACAAAGTCCTTTCAGCTGCAAGAGTAGGAAGCTCTGATGAAGCACTGGGGATAAATAACAGAGAATGGGTGAGAAACAGAGGTAAGAAACATAACAGGAGATGTAACACTGGAGGCAGAAGGAGGGGATCAAGCTGTTTCACTTCTCCAGGAGATGAAAGCTGCAGTCTCTCTCCTGGACAGCACAAACTCCTGTGGTTTCTCTGCTACTATCTTTAATCCACTGATCATGTCAATTACTTTAGCCCACACAGATGCTTTCCTCTACCAAAGACAGGAGCTCCTGCATCACCCAGAGTCTTTCTGAGCACTGAAACATCTTCTGCCTCTTGCTGGTGTCTATGCTTTTCTGCACATTTATTTTCCTGATGTTTAAACACTTCACTATTCCTCAAAGGTTGTCTGGGAGAAAACAGAGATGGTACTAAATGAGGAGGAGCTGCAGACTCCCTCGAGGGTAGAGAAGCCTAACAGAGGCATCTGGAGAAACCAGAGTTGGGCAAGCACCGAGTGTAGGACATTTAATTCTCCACCTGGGGTATGGTGATCCTGGGCATACCTCCAGATGAGGGGATGAGAGGCTGGAGAGCAGCTCTGCAGAAGGGCTCTGGAGCTTTGGGTTGTTGGCAAATTAAGGGAGAGCCAACAGTGTCCCCTGGCAGCCAGAGCCAGAGGTGACAAAGACAAGGCTGCAAAAGACATCCCTTGTGCCTTTGCAAAGGGTTTAGTACACAGAAACACAGGACATCAGGGGTTGGAAGGGAGCTCAAAAGATCATCGAGTCCCACCCCCTGCCAGAGCAGGATCCCCAGGGCAGGTCACACAGGAACACATCCAGGTGGGTTCCGAATGTCTCCAGTGAAGGAGACTCCACAACCTCTCTGGGCAGCCTGCTCCAGGGCTCTGCCACCTCACCCAGTGGGAAGAGAACATCATCTCTCCTTCTCTTTGTGCCTAGATTCCTCCAATCCACATTTCAGTTTGATGCAGAGAAGAAGTTCTCTCCCTAGAAGTCTGTGATTAGAGGATTAACAGCTCCGTAGCAGATGCCATTCACGACCTATACAGAGCAGCCACTTTTTGTTCCAAGCAACAATCACACAAAGGATTGCTGCTGTCATCAGAACCCTTTCAGACTGCTCCTGATACCAAAAAAAAAGCCCTGCAGATGAAGAAGTTTGTAATGAAAGCTGAATGACAACCTCCATCAACAAGCTTTACACACAAACGCCAGGAGGATCGTGGCACTCCCTGCCAAGAGATTCCAAGTGTGATGCACAAAAGGGTATCCATCCTCTGGCCCTCCTCCTTCCAAACTCTGGGGATCATCCTGCCATAGAAGAGCTCAGAGCATTAGAAATGGAAAAAGAGTCTGGCACAGCCATTCTGATTTTTAAGTAGTTTCCAACCAACCAAAAAGCAACAACAACAAAGGGGGTAAGAGAATGGAGGCAGTAGACTGGGACAGGGCTTGTGTGGGATTCTCTCCTCTGTTCCAGGGGGAATGACACTCACTAAAAACCAAGGCAGGAAGCACACAGACACCCTGGCATTAAAAACATTCACAAACCATCTTCACATCTTCCTACAGTTCATGTACTCCACTGAGTGGTCATCAGCTCCCTCACACCTGGCTTGAAATCGCTGCCAAAGCCCCCTCTGGATGTGCTCCTGGGCATCCTGTGCTGGATTCTATGGTCCTGCTCTGGCAGGGGGGTTGAGCTCGATGATCTTTGGAGGTCCCTTCCAGCCCCTAACCTCCTGTGATCCTGTGAGAGGCTTTCACTCAGCACAACAGAGTTTTACATCTCCCTGCTGCCTTAGAGCACCAACAGCTGAGGAGCTTTCAGACCTCCCAAACTTCCACCTTAGTGCTTGAGTAGCATTCCTAAATCATCTTCAAGTTGCTCCCAGAGCATTTTAAAATGAAGTAAATTTAGTGGATCTATTTTCAGGAGAGGAAGGTGCAGCAAATTAAGAGCAGCTCTTAATTAGCAGAGAGCTGCCACAGCTCCTGTCATGAATAAGAATCCTGTGAAAGCTCACACAGATCCTGGCTTGAAGTCTCTTCCACAGACCCACTGGCTTCAGCTGTGTATGAACAGAGTAACACAGAAGACAGTGCCAAAAGGCTCAAATTAAGAAGGCTCATTTACAGCCTTAATTAATGTTAGGGGTTGGAAGGGACCTCAATGATCATTGAATCCAACCCTCCTGCCAGAGCAGGATCACCCCGGGCAGGTCACACAGGAGCACATCCAGGCAGGCTCTGAATGTCTCCAGAGAAGGAGGCTCCACAGCCTCTCTGGGCAGCCTGCTCCAGGGCTCTGGCACCCTCACAGTGAAAAAGTTTTCCCTTCTGTTCCTGTGGAACCTCTTCTGCTCCAGCTTGCACTCACTACCCCTTGTCCTATCACTGGGCATCCCTGAGCAGAGCCTGGCTCCAGCCCTGCACCTCTTTATCCCCAGCAATGAGGGCAGCCCTCAGGCTCCTCTGCTCCAAGCCCCAGCTGCCTCAGCCTGGCCTCACAGGCAGATGTTCCACTGCCTGCAGCAGCTTTGTGGCTCTGTGCTGGACTCTTTCAAGCAGTTCCCTGAGGTCCTTCTTGGACTGAAGGGCCCAGAACTGGATGCAATGCTCCAGATACAGCCTCACCAGGGCAGAACAGAGGGGAAGAAGAACTTCTCTCAGACAAGTTGTAAACAGCCAGCCCACAATCAGGCCAAGTTAGCTGAAATGTCACAAAGTGAGAACACAAAGACCACACCATCTACAATGATGCTCCTGAGTGGTCATGGTGAGCAGTGAAAGTGATGATTTATTGCCTGTGACTATGAAGTGAAACTCTCCAAATGAGGCTGAGAGCAGTTGCAGATGGCAATGTCTGCAGGATTGGCCCCAGCCTGTCGAGTACTAACATTCAGCCCCAAGCCCCTTCTGCTACTGCCAGTCCTGGGGCCCAGGCTCTGGGAGAGAGGCAGCACAGTGGCCACCACACCTCTCTCCCTACACTGACAGCTTTCCAGTGCCTAACAGATTCACCTCGCTGTGAGTATCTGCAATGCAGAACAGCATCTCCAACAGATTTCCATGCATGTCACAGGACACTCTGCTCTCCCTTTTCACTTCAGCTGCTTAGCAGAAGCGTGCAGCTCTGCTGCAGCCAAAGCCTCTTCCCCAAAGAGCAGAATTCCTTCTGACCCACAAAGCCAAGCCATGCTTGGAGACCTGATCATCAAGAATGTAAAAGGCTTTTGCTGTGCTGGGGCATTGAATGTTTAGTAGTTCTCTCAGTGCAAGGAGACCTCCACAGACTGAGGTGAACTTCAAAGGCATGGATTTTCAAGAGACATGACACAAACACCTTGGGATCTTGGGGTTTGCCTCCAAAACACGAGGTGACTAAGCTGCCACTCTTACAGTTAAAAACAGGCAAGTAAAATAGCTGCACACACAGGCCACACAGCCTCTCCCCCAAAACCTCAGGCACACATCCACATCAGCTGGCTACCTATGGCAATTTGCAGCACCAGTTGCTCCCTCTGATGTTAAACTCCCACAACAATGAAGCACCCATGTGGGGAGAAAGAAAGTCTAGGTGCAAGGATCATCCCAGCACCAGCTGCAGCATCTGTGTGCCCACGCACTGACAATGAAGATTACAAGGGACAAATCAGCTTACAACATCCAGTTTTCCCTTCCTCTCTGTGTGCAGACAGCTGGAACATCCCTGTGCTAAGCCTCTTTCAGACAAGGTAGTCATTTGCTTCAGAACAAGGAGAAAATAATCACTGTTCAGCAGTGTGTTTTGTTGTGCATGCACACAGCCAGAGCTCTCCCACACCTCTTCAAACAGAGCTGGCTTGCTAAATCCCAGCTCAGGAGTGCAGAGCTGAGTGGATTTCAGATGGGCATGAGCTGGCATTGTGACACCAGGCAACACACAGCCAAGCTTCGTGCTCAGCCTACCTACAGATTATTTTAAACCACTCTCATTTATTTACCTATCCAGGTCACTTGTTTACTCCTCTGTGGATTGCTTCTTGATCCTCAGATACAGAACTCCTCTACCCCAGCCAAGCAGTTATTACTGTAAGCCAAGCTGTGCAGGAGCAGGGGAGAAAACTGCTATCTCATAGAGTGGCTCAGGTTGGAAGGGACCTCAGAGATATCTGCACAAACCCTCCCACCATGGGCAGGGACACCTCTCACCTAGACTCAGCTGCTCAAAGCCTCATCCAGCCTGGCCTTGAACACCCCCAGGGCAGGAGGCAGCCACAGCCTCCCTGGGCAGCCCGTTCCAGAGTCTCACACCAAACCACTTCTTCCCCAGCTCCAATCTAAACCTTCATGCCTCAGACTTCCAAAAGGTTCTCCCCTGAACACAGACAACAAAGGAGGGGATTTTGTTCCCTGGAACGTGCTGGAGTGGTCTGCATTGTTTGTTTGGGTTTTAAATGCCCACAAGAGGAAACAACAAAACAAACCCTAACACAACAAACAAATCTACCACGGGACATCCATTCCAATTCAGTAATTAAGATCATCTGCATCTCTTTTCTGCACTTTTCTTCCCCTGCTTGATCGAGGCTCTTGCCTACTGGGGGGGGGGAAGGTGGCAATTAAAAAGTACATCAATCTAACTCTTGTGTAAGCAGCTGGCCTTTCAAGCTACAGGTTGTCATAAATTCTATAGCCACAACGGCTGGCAATTTGCAGACAGGAGCGTGGAGGGTAAGTGGTGCAACCACCAGATAAAGTCATCACCATTGTCAGAGCAACTGGCAGATAAGCTGGAGGTGAAGACCCTCAGATCCCAATCTGCCCTTTGGCTATCACACACTAAGGATCGGATCAATTGCGCCCCTGCAAAAGCAGCTGGGCTGGGAAAACGCTGCAAATTCATCCTCACAGAAGTAAAAGCTCCAGAGCTTCCAAACCTCTTAAGAGCACAGAGCTGATCCTCCCACACAAGCCGTTTTATTTTCACTGCCTGTCTCCTGCCCCCTGCATTATTAAAGCAGCTAAAAAGCTCCTGACGTAACTTCAAGCTGAAGCTCAGCCCGAGCAGGAAAACACCACGAGGCAGCCACCAAGCACCCCTGCAACAATTCCACTCACAAAGGGAATTAAAGCATGCTGAAATGTGGAGTTCAGTGCAAGACAGGAGACACTGAATGCCAGATACTGCCTCAACGCCAGCTGCCCTCTGCAACAGCGCCGTGCACCCCCAGACACCAAACCACCGTGCAGCAAGGAGGCTGAAGGCAATGCAGCCCTGCCAAAGGGCATTCACTTGCTCAGAAACAGGCCTCACAGCAGAGTGCTGGGAAGGGAGGGAGCTGCTCCCAGTACCATAAACAACAAGAGAGAGAAACTGAGTAAGAATCTCACCCATGCAAATATTTGTTCTTGCACTTAGATATCAGCAGAATGCTGCTGAGGGAGCTGCTGCTGAAGCAACCAACCAAACCCCAAGGTAGATCCAAACCCCAGGCAAGTTTCCCATGGAACAGTTGATCTTTGAAGGTTTCTTCCCACCCAAACACTTCTATGGCTCTATGAAAAGCAGAGGAATTCCCTTGCCCCCAGACATTTGTTGACACTTCTGCTTTTTACAGTAAACCTGATCCAAAGTGGAAAGCTCATCTGGTTCAGCTCCAGTTCAACCAGAAAGCTGGGGAGGGACTTCTGAAGGTGTCAGGGAGGGATAGGACTGGGGGGAATGGAGCAAAACTAGAAACGGGGAGATCCAGATTGGATGTGAGGAAGAAGTTGTTCCCCAGGAGGGTGGTGAGAGCCTGGCACAGGCTGCCCAGGGAGGTGGTGGAAGCCTCCTGCCTGGAGGTGTTTGCAGCCAGGCTGGAGGTGGCTGTGAGCAGCCTGCTGTGGTGTGAGGTGTCCCTGCCCACGGCAGGGGGTTGGGACTGGCTGATCCTTGAGGTCCCTTCCAACCCTGACAGTTCTGTGATTCTAACTCCTCCTGCTGTGGGCAGGGACATCTTGCACTACAACCACAGGGATTACTCTGGATTAATGAATCCAGTTTAGTACAAAAGCCAAAGCACACTCACCAAGTTTTTTCCAGCAAACATTACTCCTGAATCCCTGCTAACAGGACAACCTCAGGCCAGTTCAGCCTCACCTCAACAGCTTCCACTGTGGAAGAACTTATAGCTGCATTTCTCAGTAGCAGCAGAATTAATCCTCCTTTGTTGGATACTCTCTTCAGAAAGGCACATGAAACATGTCAGATAATTATTAGGTTTGGCACCTGCAGACAAAACTAAAGCCAGAGCCCTCCCTCCATCTCCCACTGCAAGTAGGAGGTTGTGTGCACACCAATTTTACTCCCACTTCCCAACACGTTGAGGAGCATGCCAGGATTCAGGGTCTCATCAGATGCTGGTGGGCACACTGCCCTTTGGATTCACCTGATGAAACCCAGGAGCACTCAGACATAGCTGCTTCCTGAACAAGCAGAAAGGGAAAGGTTTGCCAGAGTGGAAAACCTAAGCCACTGGTTTGAAAAGCTGGCCAGCAGGAACACAAACACAAACTTCACAGAATCAACCAGATTGGAAAGGACCTCAGAGCTCAAGTCCAACCTATTACCTAACACATCCTCACTAACTAAGCCATGGCTCCAAGTGCCTTTTTGAACACCTCCAGGGATGGGCACTCCACCACCTCCCTGGGCAGCACATCCCAAGGGCCAATTCCTCTTTCTGGGAAGAACTTTCTCCTCACCTCCAGCCTAAACCTCCCCTGGCACAGCTTGAGACTGTGTCCTCTTGTTCTGGTGCTGCTTGCCTGGGAGAAGAGACCAACCCCCACCTGGCTACAACCTCCCTTCAGGGAGTTGTAGAGAGCAATGAGGTCTCCCCTGAGCCTCCTCTTCTCCAGGCTTATGGTCCCCAGCAGGAATTGTCAACAGGAGCAGTCCAGCTGCAACATCAGACGCCTGATCTGCAGAGAACCTGGGGCCAAGAGGCCCCATGAAGCTCTGCAGTGCTGTGGTCATGCTGCTTCTGCTGCCAGACCCAGTTTATGGCAGCTCACTCACCCACCCCAGCACTCCATACACCTCCTGTAAGTTTAAGTCCACTCACAAATCCTTGAGAGAAGACTCGAAGGGCTGTGTTTTTCTTCTTTGGATCTCAGTCTGATGAGGACAAGGTTGTCAATTCATCCCCAAAAGGGCTTAGCTACTTGCTGCAGAACTGGGGAAAGAATAGAGGGAGAGGACAAAAAAACCCCCAAACCTGTACTGACCTCGGGCATCGAAGAATTCATCATCAGAGCTCTCCACGGAGTCTTTGAGGACGTTCTGCATGTGCCACTGAGCACCACTGAAGCGGCGGGGGGCAGCTGGAAACAGAGACACTGACATTAGCCCCAGGGAACACTCACCTCCGCGCCAGCCTTGGAGGAGAAAGCAACAGCAACAAACCATTAACCAACAGCTCGCAGAGACGGCTCAGGAGCATCACCTCGGTCAGCACACACACTTTAACCTCAGCACTCAGCCAGGGCTCTCAGGGCGGCACAAAAATCAAACCTCTTCCTGCCGCCTAGCAGAAGTGATGGCAGCAAGGTCTTGTGGCAGATGAGCCTGCAGGACTCCAGCTAATGCAGCCACTTGGAAAGAGAAATCCTTCCCTGTTGAATTCACCAGGCTGCTCGATTCCAGCACTCTCAACTGCACAGTTGCTACGACCTGAAGCAGCATTCCCCCAGGTCATGGCAGCAGCTCTCCTTTAGATTCAATTTCACTCCTAGAAGAAGTGCCATCCTATTTGGATCACAGATTTACCGACAAATTACTGAATTCTTACTCACTGAGCTGTTCCCATCAGACAGCTTCCTTTTGCTGAAGCCTGAGGCTTTCATTTGAAGCTTGCCATTTGAAGGCAGGAAGGCAAAGCCACATGAGAATAGGCACAGCCACAGATCTAGCCCTGACAGCTCAGGTGGTCCCAATGGGTTTTCATGCTCAGGTAACTTGTAATTAGCAAACCAGACCTGCCTAACTAGATCAGCTCTCCTTACATCCACAGCAACTCAACACTAGAAAGCAGTGGTGAAATATAGTCCTTACCTTACCAATAAAGCCTCCCCCAGACCAGTGGGGAACCAGAGTTCAAATCCACCACTGCAGCTCTTAGAGAAAGAATTCTCATGATCAGACAGAATAGTGTCTTGGCTTTATTCATTACTCCACATGATTACATCAGACCTGAAATCTGCTGTTCTGAGGCCCTATCCACAGAGGTATTCTCCTTCTCCCAGCAGTAAAAAAATCACCTCCCTCAGGGGAGGCATCCTACCACATTGCTCTGGGGGGAAACATGCCACTAGGTCACAGCCTTAGGTTCTCCTTCCACCCCACCAACAGGCTCTCCCTCCACCCCACCAACAGGTGGCCCAATCAGATACAGGCCATCCAGAGGGACCTTGGCAGGCTGGAGAGGTGGGCACAAGCCAACCTCATGAGGTTCAATAAGAGCAAGGGCAGGGTCCTGCATCTGGGTCGAGGCAATCCCAGGCACAAATCCAGGCTGGGCAGGGACTGGCTGGAGGATAGCCCTGAGGGGAGAGACTTGGGGGTGCTGGTGGACAAAAAGCTCAACAGGAGCTCTCAGTGTGCACTTGCAGCCCGCAAAGCCAATCAGATCCTGGGCTGCATCAGGAGAAGTGTGGCCAGCAGGGCAAGGGAGGTGATTCTCCCCCTCTACTCAGCCCTGGTGAGACCCCACCTGGAGTACTGTGTCCAGTTCTGGAGCCCCTATTACAAGAGGGATGTGGAGGTGCTGGAAGGTGTCCAGAGAAGGGCCACAAGGATGATCAGAGGGCTGGAGCACCTCTCCTATGAGGGCAGACTGAAGGAGTTGGGGCTGTGCAGTCTGCAGAAGAGAAAGCTCCCAGGTGACCTCATTGTGGCCTTCCAGTATCTGAAGGGGGCTACAGGAAGGCTGGGGAAGGACTTCTCAGGATCTCAGGGAGTGATAGGACTAGGGGGAATGGAATGAAGCTGGAGGTGGGGAGATTCAGGCTAGATGTGAGGAGGAGGTTCTTCACCATGAGAGTGGTGAAGCCCTGGAATGTGTTGTCCAGGGAGGTGGTCGAGGCCCTGTCCCTGGGGGTGTTTAAGCCCAGGCTGGATGAGGCTCTGTCCAGCCTGATCTAGTGTGGGGTGTCCCTGCCCATGGCAGGGGGGTTGGAACTAGATGATCCTTGTGGTCCCTTCCAACCCTGAATGAAACTATGAAACTATACAAGTGAAAGCTGGTTAAGAGGAAGCAGATTTTAGCTGTCCAAGAAGAGAGTGGAAAAAAAAAAAAGCCCCAACAACCCCAAGTAGATATTTGGATATTAATAGCTTTAAAAAAAGATCAAATCCAAATAAATGGCTAAGAAGTCAGCGTTCATTAGCAGAGCACAGCGTGTACTGGGAGCACATCCAGTGCTATTTGGAACCTACCAGAGAATGCATACAGATCAATTACATTTACTGCTACAGATTTCTGGAACATTTAATAGCCCTAACAAGAGAAGCTGCTGCTGCTGCTGCTGCTGCTGCTTTGGAAAGAGCTCTGGGTTGTTAGAAGTGGGAAAGGACTCATCTGAGGCATGGCTGGAAGATGCAGCTACTAGGAGGAGTATCTGACTGCACCTGCTGTCAAACCACATGCAAAACCAAAAGCCAGCATCTGCACCTCGAGGAAAGAGACTGGAGATGCTTCAGAGAAAGGAAGCAAATGCTGCTTTGGGAGGAGCAGAGCAACACTTTGCACAGAGCATTCCTAGAGGTGCAGCAGATGCGGTGCTACCAATCCACAGCCCGTGTGTCACGCACTGTCAAGCTCCCAAGCCTCAGTGGAACTCATCTCCACAGCAAAGGCATGGAAGATTTGACATCTGCCTCCAGAGGCTGTCAGGAAAGCAGAGAGTACAGATTGCTTTGGGTTTTCCAGCGTTTTAGAAGCCTAAAAGCACTGAAACAGGGGAAGAAACAAACGTTAGCAGTTCTGACTATCAGTGCCAGCACTGCATGGCCCACAGGCAAACCAGCTCTGAACTGTGAGGGCTTCACAAGGAAACAGCAGCTCCCCAGAGCAGAACTGCCAGTAGCCCAGCTGGAAATCACTGGAACTGCTGGTCCCAGAAGCAAAACTCATGCTTCCAGGGACTTTGGTGAAGGGAGAGCAGGGGGAAAGTCTCACAGACCTCCAGGCATAAGTTCTGGCTCCAAGAGAAGTCCTTGGGAGGATGAGTTCTGTTACACTGCACTAGGAATGCTTCTAGATTTAGAAACAGCTTCAACACAGGCACGCTCAGGAGCAGCAGCTCTGCATTAGCCTCACTGGGGCTGCTTCCTTCTGTGCCAAGAGATTAGCATTAGCCACCTTAATAGGACTCTATTAACATTTCTTGATTGCATTATACACTGCCACTGCCTGGACTCACTGATTTGATTCCCAGTGTCAACTGCTCCATATTTTATCGCATTATTTTGGTCCAGAGCACAAAAAGGACCAACACTGCTTCAAAAAGCAGCCTAACTCCTTGGCAGGGACATGTCAGGCTTCTGTGCCAGCAAACTTTATCACTGTTGACCAGCTCTCAGCAGCCAGATTTCAGCAGCTTTTGCGAGCAGGGTAGCAGCCTGCGCTTCATTTCAATTAGTCAGCATCACAGTCGCAGAGGACTCCATGCAGAAGTGCAGAGCCCTTAACAGAAACCCACCACACCACTCCCCTGCCAGTCCCATCAGTGGCACGGGAAGCACATGTTCCTTCAGGCTTTTGAGGCAACATGACACAGAGTAAGATACAAGAGGAGCATTCTGAAGTGGCAGGAGAGTTCACAGAACGCACAGCTGCTTTTCTTCCAGAAGCAGTTCCCTACCTAAACTGTTGTCTTTTGCACAGGACTGCAGGCTGCTACACTCCCCTGTCACAGAGGGAGCAGCTTCTGATGCTATCCATCCACAGATGAGGGAAAACATCTGAGATGACTTGGTCTTAGTCTGTAAATCCACACAAACAGAGCTAAGGAGTGTCACAGAACCACACAAGCTGGGGAGGGACCTTCAGAAATCACTGAGTCCAACCCCCCTGCCAGAGCAGGATCACCCAGGGCAGGTCACACAGGAACACATCCAGGTGGGGTTTGAAAGTCTCCAGAGGAGACTCCACAACCTCTCTGGGCAGCCTGCTCCAGGGCTCCAGCACCCTCACCATAAAGGTCTCCTCATGTTGAGGTGGAGCCTCCTGAGCTCCAGCTTTTACCTCTCATTCCTTCTCCTATCACTGGGCACCCCCAAAGAGAGCCTGGCATCTTCATCTTGGCACCCACCCCTCAGATATTTATAGACACTGATAAGATCCCCTCTCAGCCTTCTCCAGGGCTCTCAGTCTTTCTTCACAGCAGAGATGTTCAAGTCCCTTCCTCAGAGGTCTTAGTTGGACTCTCTCCAGCAGGTCTCTGTCTCTCTCGAACTGGGGAGCCCAGAACTGGACACAGCATTGCAGGTGTGGTCTCAGCAGGGCAGAGCAGAGGGGGAGCAGAACCTCCTTAGCCCTGCTGGCCACACTTTGCTTAATGCACCCCAGGATGCCACTGTCCCTCTTGGCAACGGGGGCACCTTGCTGTCCACTAGGAGAGGAGCCACAGGAAAGGTCCATCCCACTTTCACCCACAGACAGAGCAGAGCAGAGCTGAGCTGGGCTCATTTTCTCATGGCTTTATAAGCAGAGCCCAACAGCACAAACCCAAGTTCTCTCTCAAGGTGCTTTCTCTTAAGAGATGTGAGAAACCAGCAGCGCTGTGACAACCAAGCAGCACATGAGTGCACTTCATTCCATGTGATCTGTTTCTAAAAGAGAGGAGGAAAAAAACCCAACCAAACACAAGAGGAATTAAAGTGGCCTCATTGGTCTGGAGCCAACGTGCTCACAGCTGAGGAAATGGAAGCAGAAAGACAAGAAGTGAAGGAAGGCCTAAGAGGCTTAAGAAACAAAGATCTTCCTCTGACAACTGAGCAGCTAATGCTGCTGATTCCCAGCTTTCAAAGTGATCACTTCCCTGGGTCATTTTAAAAGGCTTGGTGCCCCAAACCCACTGACCCTGTAAGTCCCAAGCATGCTAGCCCAGAACTGCTCCCCACTGCCACCCAGTAATTCCACACACACACTGCTACCAGCACCAAAAATGCTGTTCCAGTATCACTTGCTGGGTAAAAACTGTGTTTAAAATGTCTGTCAGCTCAGGAGAAAGAAAAGGCTTCTGCCTGTTCCATCCCAGCAGGTGGCCTTACCTCTGGCTTGGAATAAAGCAGTGCTGGCCACAGTAGGCTCCAGAGCTTTCTGTGCACAGAAGTGTGTGCAGGGCACAGCAGTCCCTCCTGGGAAGCCTGCAGGAATGATGTCCCCCAGTGGCCAGCAGCCTTTGCCAAGACACAGGGCTCTGCCTTTGCTCCGAGGAGTGCAATATTAGCTTTGCAAACACAGCAGGAGGAGCAAGCCTGGTCCTGCTGTGTGACCATGCCACCTTTCTTCACTGGTTCTGCCTTCTCCTCAGCTTGAATTAGCTTTTACAAACGCTGATTGCAGCTGAAAAAGAAAACCATGGCTGGAGGCATCACTGTTGACTTCACCAGCAGGATCAGCACAAGCACTTGAAGAATGAAACAACAGAGTTGTTCCCAGAGGTGCATTTGGAAGAGGGCAGAACAGTAGGCACGGTCCAGAGGCATCAGTTTAAGGATCACTCCAGCAGCTCCTGAAGGCTCTCATCTCCTTAACAATGCATGACTCAATGGCTGCCTCCTCAGGCAAGCAGGTTGAGCTGAGTGCCAGTCATAGCAGTCCCTGGTGTGCCCTGGCAGTGCCACTGAAGCACCAGGCTATTCCAACAGCCCACCCAGGCTCAGGTGTGCTTGTGCTGGGCCTTCCAGGAAGGTGCATTCAAGCAGCCTAAGATAAAAATGGCTGTTTTCATTGGAGATGATTGCAGCAGTGGGTAAAAATAATCCAATACCATTCACAGTGCTGTCAAAATATTAGAGGTTTTTAAGCAGGCCCAGCAGTTCCCTACATCTCTTGGTTGGTAATAAGCAATTCCAATCAAGCTTAGACATAAGCACGTCACAGGAGACCATAAAAAAAGCATTCCTGAATCCTACTGCCACACCAACCCAGTTAGCAGAGACAAAATAGCACAGAGTGTTCTCAGAGCTACTGAAAACTCGGCCCTATAGATAGCAAAGCATGGAAGGCTGAATCAATCTCAATTAAAAAGTAAGCAGAAATAGACTTTGTGGGGAAGATCAAACCAGTGCCACTTGGTCTTAGAACTGTGACCATTTGGGAGTCAGGGATGGGTCTCCTAGCAAAATGCAGAAGCACAGAAGTCATTTGTCCCTTTGGAAAGAGATGCTGGGTAGAAAGGATGACCTTTGCTGCTGTTGGGAACTGCTGTTGCATAATAACAACAACCACCACCATAATGCTTCTTTCTGTTCTGCTGCTTTCAGAAGCTTCCTGCTCACCCATCAAGTGAGTTAACTGAGCTGCCCAACAGTGTCACCCACTGACTCCACTGGAGGCCAGAATTACCGACTGTTATCTCCCACTTGTGGTTGATCTCTTCTTTGGCAAATGTAAAATTGAAGATGTGCTTTAAAAAGATGTGAATTAAACTACCAGAGCCCCTCCTCAAACCCCCTCCTCAAACCCAGGAGGCTCAGCCCCTCCTCAAACCCCCTCCTCAAACCCAGGAGGCTCACCCCCTCCTCAAACCCCCTCCTCAAACCCAGGAGGCTCAGCCCCTCCTCAAACTCCCTCCTCAAACCCAGGAGGCTCAGCCCCTCCTCAAACCCCCTCCTCAAACCCAGGAGGCTCAGGGAAGACAAAGGGGGATGCTGATCCTCTCTCCAATTACTCCAGAGCAAAAAACAAACCTGAAGCACACTTTGAGCAAGCCCTTACCTGCAAACAGACCACCAAAAAACCCAGAACCCTCCATGCCATCATTGCTAGCAGTGCCACACAGAACCCAAGTCACACAATGCATCTGTAGCAGACTGGAACTGAAATTGAATTTAAATGCACTGGAGTGGAAGGGCCACAGGAGTGTGAGGCCAAAAGGGATGAGAAGAAAAATAGAAGTGGGAGGTGAGAGGGAGGTGGAGGAGAGAAAGCACACAAGGCCAAGGGGGACAGGGAAGAAAAAAGCAGAGTGCTAGGAGGGGTAAGTGGGAGGCCAGACAGATGGAGGAGAGGAGGAAAATAAAAAAGAGAACCTGATGGAGAGATGGAGGCTGAGAGTCAGAGGAAGCAGAGGCATGGGCTGAGCAGGAGGCAGCAGAAGACCAAGGGCCAAGAGCAGCATGCAAGGCCAGCTGGACAGGGTGACCCAAGTTGGTGCAGGTGGCTGGCTCAGAGCAGACAGCCAAGGGGGAGTGTGAAAGGCCACAGGAAAATGGGAAAACAGAGAGGGGAAGGGAGAGCCCCAAAGGAGAGAGCAGGGAGAGGCATCCAAACGGCTGAGCTGGTAGCTGCTTACAAGGGATGTGATCCTGTTTCCTCCTGTGCACCAGGGAGTGCAGGCACCTGACCCTGCAGCTGAGCCTGTGAAGACTGGAAAACCATGTCTGGAAAATGAAGATAACCAAGAGCTTCCCACCTGTTTGGTTCCCAGAACTTGACTGCAGAAGAGCTGGAGAAGCTTGGGACCTGGCATAGGAAAGAGGCAGAAAGCTGCAACATTTCCCTGACTGTTTGCAACAAGCCAGCAGATGATCAAAACACCTTCCACTCATGAACCTGAAGTGCTCAGCTGAGCCCTGCCCTGCTGAAATCTGTGCACACTTACAGGCTCATCCACTGCAGATGTAGAAGCACTGCTGGCACTTCAGAAAGGACAGAAGAGGAAGAATCAAAAGGGACAGAAGTGCCAGCTTTGAGGACAAGGACTAGGAAAAAGCTTCTGGTTTAAGAAGCAGCAAGATGAAAGGCAAGAAGTTAGAGGCATGTAAGTGGGAGAAAAGGAGAAGGGAGGCAAGGGCAATAAAGCAAGCAGGGCCTTAGAGCCAACAAAGTCACTAAATCTATCAGAGAAGCTGCAGCACTGAGATGTTCCAATGCTCCCCCTGGAAGCAGTCCTGGGCTGACAGAGGCAGTCTCCTGAGACAGGATTTCTAAGAGGTGGGAACAGAGTTGAGAGGTACAAAGGAAAAACTGAGAGGTGATGGAAAGAGTAAGAAGAACAAAGTGTCCCTCCTTGGAAAGAAAGCAGCTTGGGACAAGAAGCAGAGAGGAGAGGTTGGAGATGGCCAGTAAGATCGAGCAGATAGCAGGAAAAGCTGGAAAGGGGAAAGGGTCTGGAGGTCTCTCTATTCTCATTGTGGCTGCACCAGTCCCTCAATAAAGATGAAAATAAGAGCAAAGAGCACAGCTGACAAAGCCAGAGACACAGTTAAAGGCAGGAGAACGTCCAAAATGCAGGTTCCCTTGTCAAGAAGTGAAAGAGGCACAGTCCAGACCCTACTGTGGTTAGAAGCACCCAATGTAACCAACTCCTCTCCCCCATTCCTCCTCACTCCACGGCTCTCATCTCGTAGCAATTCAACAGTGACAAGTCCCTGGTTACCTACTCTGCACATCCTGCAGCTCACAGCTCTGCAGCAGATGGTAAGGACAGGCATTTATTTGCTAATTGAGTACAGGAAACAAATCAAGAAACTAAACTGTGCAAGCTTTTAAGCCTCTCTTTTTAAGGTGCTGGTGACATTTCCAGTCCTGTGCTTTATGGGATTACTGGTGAGATGGAGGAGGCTCAGCTTGGCTGTTCAACCAAATCCTAGATGCTGTATCTGTAAACATGGTGCCTCTTTTAGAGCTGCTCCTTGATGCTTCAGATGCCAGCTTCCACACAGCAGAAAGTAACTTCACCCTCCCCCTCAGCAGTATCATCACCTCCTCCCAAACCAGGGAAGATATGAATATTCTCTAACCTTTTCCTGCAATGACTGTAGGTGGACTTTCAGATGCATCACATCTGAAAGACTCTACTTTCACAGTGCAGGGGATTTTGGCTCCCTGAGCAGGCTCTGGCAGTTTTGAGTCACTGCTCTGTTAAAAAAAAAATAGATATATATATAATAAAAAATAATAATAATGAGGTAGGAGAAGAAAAGCAGAGAGCACACCAGCTCCAAAGTGCCATGGCAGACAGAGAGCTGCAGGTGCTGCTGGATGGCTTTGCAACCTACAAGCCTGCATTTTTTTCCCCATGCATTTCTGTGCTGGAACTCTTCCAAGCACTTAAAGACCTGGAGTCCGCTAGGTGAAATGTGGGCACTCAAACGACTCAAGCTGCCCACCTCTAAAAGCCTCTCAGAAGCACTCAACAGTGACCAAGCAGCAGATTTCGTGGCTACCACAAGGATGGTCTTTGTGCTAAGGCCACAGCCCCGGCAGGGGCTGCAGGGCAGGGTACCCCACAGGGTAAAGCAGCCCAAACTTCTCTGTAGTTGTTCATAAACTCAGCAGGGCTCAGTTTATAAAAGCAGCACATTGCCCCTGCTGCTAACCCAGATCTGTTTTGCCAGAGCTCCCTTGTGCATTATTCCTGCTTTCCTTTACAGTAAGAACTTGTGACAACACCACAAAGCTGGCATCAAAAGTCAGTATTTTTGTCTACCAAGGGGGCAGAAGCACATCTGAGGACCATCCTTGAAAATGCCTGCTCAGGGGTGGGTTTGAACAAACAAGCCAGGTATGCAGGCTACATAATCAATACCACTGGAAGTGATAGCTGTGCTCCCTTAGTTTCCTGTCAAAGGAGTGCAAACCAATGTCCAACACACACACACAAATGCATAAATTACTCCACACTGGAGCATTTCTTCATCTTCCAAAGATGGGAACCAGCCACTCAGTTCAACACTGTGTTTGCATCTTCTTTAGTTATTGATGGTCTCATACTCCTGAGAACTATGCCTCTGGGCTGCCACCAATCCATGCCTGTTTGGGGAGAATAACTAAAAGAAATGAACCTTTGTGTTTATCTTTAACATGACCATGCTGTCCTAAAGCTGTGCCAAGAGCTGGCACCAAACAGTAGGCAAGTTTCAGGTACAGAGCAGCAAGCAGGCTGGGCCTTCACCTTCAGAAGCAATGAGCTCTGTGTGCAGCCTGGAAGAGAACCACTTCTGCAACAGCAAGAGGAAGAGCATCCTGCGATTCTGTGACCTGTTCTGCTGCCTGGCACTGGTCATTCCTGCACAGAGTATGTACCACGCAGTACAGGGCTGCCACCGCCACCCAGTACCGGGCTGCCACTGCCACCAGGCGTGGGGCATCAAGGCTCTGCTGCTCAGAATCCTCACACCCCCTGGCGCCCGCTCCGGACTGCTCAGCCTCCAAGGAAAGCATGGGAAGCCGAAAGGCGCAGTGGAGGCTCCATCTGCCTCTGCCTTCCAGCAAGCCCTACCTGACAGGTACACGGGAGCCGGCGGCAACGAGCGCAGGCTCCACAAGGCGGCAGCCACTGAACTCCCCCCGAGCCGGGAGACCCTTCCCGACCCGGCACCGAGGGCTGGGAGACGGCCAGACAGCGGCCACCGGCGCGGAACTCCCGCACTGTCCCTGCAGCCGCGCACGGCACTCCCGCGACCACCGGCCCCGGCCGAGGCTAGCGGCGGGGCAGAGCGGACCCCGGTGGGGAAGAACGAGGAGCGCAAACGCACCTGTGTCTCGTTGGCTGAAGTTGCGTCCACCGCTGCTGCGCCGGGCGCGGGGGCTGCCCGCTGCGGCGGACACGAACCGGAGCTGCCCGCAAGGCCGCCAGTGGGCGGGGAACGAGCTGGAGCCTCGCCCCGCTGCTCCCGGGCTCCGCGTTCCCCCCAGGGCTGCCCCCTTCCGCCCTGCGCTCCCCCCGGGGCTGCCCCCTCCTGCCGTCCGGGCTCAGCACTCACCTGAGCGCGGAGCTTTCGCCATTTCGGGGCCGCCCGCTCCCAGCCGAACCTTCGCAGCCGCCTCAGGTGCTGGTCCGCGGGACCCTCCCGGCGCACCGGCCCCCCGCGCTCCACCACCCCATCTGCTCCTGGCGGCAGCCCCACACCGCCCACTCGCCTGCGGCGCCGATAGCGGCGGCCGGGAGACGCTGCCGCACCGCTCGGTCCCGCCGCGCAGCCCACCCGCCGCGGCGCAGCCGCCGTCGTTAAAGGCGTAGCGAGCGGCTCGGCGGAGAGCGGGGGCCGGGCTGGGCCGGTGATGGGGGTGCGGCTGTAGCTGCTCATGGCTGGCGAGGTCCGAGCAGTCCGCCGGTGAGAGGCCCAGGCTGCCCACAGGGGCTGGAGCGGGATCGTCCTCCCGTGCCTGCCAAGGAGGGGTTGAGGCTCCCGTGCCGTCGTGGTGCTCCTGGGGGCCATGGGCGTGGGGAGGCCAGAGCAGGAAAAGGGATGGGGGCTGCCGCCCGCCGCCCCGCGCCTGCCCGCCCCCCGGGCTCGACTCTAGCCCCCAGCAGCCCAGGGACCGAGTTCCCGCTGGGTGCCAGGGAGCTCACCGGGGGCACGCGGTTCAGTCGCTGCTGCTGCAGCACTACCCCTGCAAACCGCTCCCGCAAGTGTTCGCTCTGGATTTTAACTGCAGAAATGCTCTGGCTGTTGCCAGCTCCTGTGTCAGTGCAGCGGCCGAAGGGCTGCAGCGCTCTGCCTTCGCAAGCAGCGGCAGGCAAGCAGCTCACAGAGTGCCGAGAGCTGAACCAGGCACCTTGCGGGGCAGGACTTGCTGCCTCCCTCCTCAGGAGCCGCGCTAGCGGCATTTCTCTCACACCATCAAGGAAAGAAGTAGAGTAGCCCGTTCCTCCAGCTCCCCCGAGAATTGGGAAATTCACCTCAAGAAGTCTCTTACATGGCAGCTTGTCTTGTGGAAGCAAGGGGAGGAGGCAGGCAGAGCCTGGGAGAGCTTGCATGTCAGGATACCACGAAGTCAAAAGCCCAGTGAAAAAGAGTCTTGCCCAAGGAAGTACGAAATTAACCAAGTAAACAATGCAAGCAAGTCCTGAAGCAGCTTTCAGGCTCCGTGCCAAGACCAACCGGGTGGGTATACAAAACAACACAGGATTTGCTCCAAGTGTTGCCAAACAGTTCATCCCAGGAGTCACAGCAAATGCCCCCGGGAACAGAGCGAGTTAAGTGGTTTTGTCTGAGGCTGTGGTGGAATGGCCACAACTCCCAGCAATTCTCACCCCCAGAGCGCTGCAAGTAAGCTTCCCTCACCTTCCCTCAGCTATGGGCGGCAGTGCCAGGGGCTGGGAAGTTTGGCTTTGAGCTACGTGGTCTCTGCTCCTTCACTTGAAGTCCCCTTTAAAAGACTTGAGCACACCATTGCTTCCCCAAAGATGCTACAGTGTCACTACACCACCACATAAAGCAACCCTAGGGAAAGGATTCCACCACATGGTCATCCCTCAGGGCTCTTCTGCACCGGGCTAGCTGCAGCGACTGAGAAAAAACAACAAACCAAGGCTGTCCATTGACGTGGCTGCCCGAGCAGTCAGCTGCTGCTGCCTTTGAAGGCTGTTAAGAACCACGATGCCTTCCCCCAGGGAAAGAGATTCTTTTCCATTGTCCTGAATACTGCAAGCAGACGACTGCCAGTCCTTGGCAATGCGAACCTGCAGATTTGTATGGTTGTTTTTTCTCTTGCAAAAGTGTCAGAGATTGAAGCTAAATCCTTAGTCACAGAACTGGAAGGGACCTCAAGGATCATCCACTTCCAACCCCCCTGCTATGGGCAGGGACACCTCACACTACAGCAGGCTGCTCAGAGCTACATCCAACCTGGCCTTAACACCATCCATGGATGAGGCTTCCACCACCTCCCTGGGCAACCTGTGCCAGTCTCTCACCACCCTCATGGGGGAGAGCTCCTTCCTAAAGTCTAATCTCAATCTCCCCTCCTCCAGCTTGGATCCATTCCCCCCAGACCTATCACTCTCTGACACCCTAAAAAGTCCCTCCCCAGCTTCTCTGTAGCCTCCTTCAGATACTAGAAGGTCACAATAAGGTCTCCTCAGAGCCTTCTCTCCTCCAGACTGCACAGCCCCAACTCTCTCAGCCTGTCCTCACAGGAGAGGAGCTCCAGCCCTCTGCTCATGCTCGTGGCCCTTCTCTGGACACGTTCCATAAAGGCACACAGGGATTTTTTTTTCCATGTAGAAGCTCTACAAGAGTCACAGCCAAACAGAAATATACTAAGGGGGTGGTGGGGTTGGACTTGAAGATCTCCAGAGGTCCCTTCCAACCCCTAACACCCTGTGATCCTGTAAGGGCCTGAGCTGGGATGCCTTGCAAGGTTTTTATACACCCAAATAGCTGTTCAGAAAAGAATCTAATTCCAAGCACATCTACTCTTCATTCTGGGCACACTCTGACTGATAACCAAAGTTCTTTTCCTTACAACAGAGGAGAGAAACTCTTCTCAAGGCAGAGCCTCTGTGGAAGGACACTCCCCATCCTTAGCAGGCTTTCTGGTGTTGCAAGATGTCTAATTATAGAACTCAAACCTTGTTCAAAACATGGTCTGCGTGCTCATTCATGCAGGGAAAGATCTGCACAATAGGCAGTGCCCTGTGTCAGAGGCAAGGCAGAACCACCTGAGGATGGGAGCTCGGTGAACAACGCTTAGCGACACAATGCACCCCCCCGGGGAAACATCTGCCCACATGGTGATGCAAACCTGCTCTAACTGGGCCATTCGGGGAGCTTTTGTTTTGGTTAAGATTTGACAGGAGGAAAGGAGCAAGCTGGAACGGGAGGGCAACGTCTGACATGTCTAGGTCTCACTGCTCCACCTTTTCACTCGCAAAAAGCAGGAGAGGAGTGACAAAAGCCCACGCTGAGAGGAAAAGGAGAAAGAAGTAAGCAAACCTAAAGGTGCAGCTTTTATCTAGGTTGCTTCAGAAACACAGACGAAATCTAAGTTAATCAGCAATGAAACACAAAAGCTAACAGCTGCCCTGCTCTGCTGCCTTGCTCTTAGTCTTTCTGGTTAGAGATCTCATTCTTTCAATATGGAACAGCTCAGATCTTGTTCTCTCTTGCCCCTTTCTCTTGTCCAACCTAGCCCCAGGATAAAGAACACCACACCCTCCCCACACTCCACGATTTCTGACACTTGCTCTGCTTTGTGGAGCCCTTTCTGGGGTTTCCATTAAAACAAGAGGAGGATGGGGCCAGAATTGTGGGGTCAGAGGGTGCTAGAATTGTGGGGCTCAAAGGGTGCTAGAACTGTGGGGCTCAGAGGGTGCTAGATTGGGGGGGTCAGAGGGTGCAAGAATTGTGGGCGGTCAGAGGGTGCTAGAAAGGAGGTGGTGGAGTCACTGTCCCTGAAGGTGCTCAAAAAGGGCTTGGATGTGGCACTTGAAGCCATGGTTTAGTAGTCATGAGGTGTTGGGTGACAGGTTGGACCTGATGATCTTTGAGGTCTTTTCCAACTTTATTGATTCTATGAACTGTGGGGGGTCAGAGGGTGCTGGAACTGTGGGGGGTCAGAGGGTGCTAGAACTGTGGGCTCTCTCCCTTTCAGTGGATAAGCACAGGTCACCTCCTTTCCCTGTGACCCCGTCTCTCAGTTTGCAGCTTCCCCCTGTGAGTGGCCAGGGAGGGAGCCTGTTTTTCCTCTTAAAACATTGTTAGAATGGTTTTGGTGCGTTGCTAGGAAGCCTTCCCAGAGCCTGATTGCTGGTCCATAGCAGAGCAGAATGTTAGGAAAGATCAGCAGGAGCAAAGACGAATGCAAGATGTGTTGATGAGTATCAGCTTGATGCTAAATCCATCTTTCTTTCTTTCTTTCTTTTTTTTACTGAATGAGGGACTGAGTTACTTGACAAAATTCCAAACCCTGGATAGCTTGAGGAGAACAAAAATGAAATGCTAGAGGAGTAATCAGCGAGCACAGCTCTCTGGGTGCTGTAGACAGTCAGCTATTTTTAGTCCTCTGTTCCCTAACTGAAATGCTGAGGGGAGAGAGGAAGATTTTTTAGGAGCATCTATGGAGCATTCCTGCTCTGCAGTGCAGCAGCTGTTTGCACAGACAAACTCAACCTCAGTTCCCACTGCCTTCCTCACACACAGACCAGTCTCAGCTGGGGCAAGCTGTTCCTCCTGCTTCCTGGAGCCACAGCACCTGGGGACTTCTCAAGGAACATTAGTGGACTGCAGGTAATCTTTTTCCCCCCTCCTCCCTTGCCATAACCCAATCCATCCTGCCCTTTGACACAGGTGGGTGCATTAGGCAGACATTCATGGGTTTCATATCACAGAAGCACAGAATGGCAGGGCTTGGAAGGGACCTTCAGAGATCATCCAGCCCAAGCCCCTTGCCAGAGCAGGATCACCTAGGGCAGGGCACACAGGAAACGGTTTCCAGGCTCTAGAAATGGACTGAAATGTGGATTAGAGTTTATTGAGGCTCAGATTCAGAGACAAAATCATCAACAGCAGAAAACAGAAAGCAGAGAACAAAGTCCCTGGGCCTCAAAGGTCCCCTGGGCCCCAAATCCAGCACCAGCGAGGGCTGCTGGAGAGGCAAAGGGAGAGGTTTCAGACAGGCAACAAATCTGTTAGCTGCTGACCTTTCTTTCATGGGCTGCATGCATCTCTGGCCAGCCTTCATCTTAGGCAGCTGCTTCTGGTTTGCAGAGATTTCAGGAGACTGGAAGAACCACCTTGAGGAGCTGTCTGCATGGAACAGCCCAAGCTTGACCTTGAGCATCTCAGCATGGGTCCATCTGAACAATGCTACTGATGCTTCTGGAACTCTGGTGGACCTTTTGTTCTGTGCCAGCTCAAAAAGGGACACACAAAAAATCATCTCTACAGTGAGTTTTGAAGAGGAAGAAGAAAGCAAAAGAGGAGTCACAAAGAGGTTTATTAATAAGTGACACCAATGGTGCCACCTCCTGCTGATGCAGTGACTGTTGAGCTGGCACCCCCAGGGTGGGCAGAAATCCATGCTGGAAGAACAGAAGCAACCACTCTTATTTTTCTACCTCTTCTGAAGAAGTTTACTCATTCTCTGTCTCCCTCCCGCTCACCCAGCTCTCTTTGGGCTGACTTTTCCTCAACCTAACTGCTCAGACTGGCTGCAGAAGCAGGAGAGGGAAGCCAGAGGAATGAGGGTTGGGGTAAGGCAGCCACAGCCTTACCTTTAGTGTAATTGGTGTTAGTTTCACACTCAGAACAAGCTTCCTTTCCCAGCTGAAGGACAACAGAACCACAGAATGTTAGGGGCTAGAAGGAACCTCCAGAGATCATCCAGTCCAACCTCCTGCCAGAGCAGGATCTCCTAGGGCAGGTGACACAGGAGCACATCCAGGCAGGTTTTGAATGTCTGCAGAGAAGGAGGCTCCACAGCCTCTCTGGGCAGCCTGCTCCAGGGCTCTGGCACCCTCACAGTGAAGAAGTTTTTCCTTCTGTTCCTGTAGCACCTCCTCTGCTCCAGCTTGCCCCCACTGCCCCTTGTCCTGTCCTTGGACATCCCTGAGCAGAGCCTGGCTCCAGCCCTGCACATCTTTATCCCAGCAATGAGGGCAGCCCTCAGGCTCCTCTGCTCCAAGCCCCAGCTCCCTCAGCCTGGCCTCACAGGGAGATGTTCCACTGCCTGCAGCAGCTTTGTGGCTCTGTGCTGGACCCTAAGAATCTGTGTTAAACAGCTGAGAGTGACTGAGAGCTACTCAGACATCATTTGTCCTCTCTCTTTATTGCCATCCTTTCCTCCCCCCAGCCTAACAGTCTGGTGCAGTGTATTCCCCACAGTAAGTCTATCTACATGAGCCTCCAGAGAGCTGGCCTGCTCCAAAAACCTGAGCTCAGAGCAGGGCCCAGTCTCACTCCTCCACTTTGTAGCTTCCCCAGCCCCAGGAGGAAACCCACAAACTATTCCAGCAACACCTTCTACAGAGGGAGGTGGACACAGCAAGCACATGGCTCTGAGTGTTCCCGACCCTGGTTACCTTCTCAGGCAGGCTAAGAGCAGTGACACCAGAGCCCTGCAGCTGTGGCCAGTCTCACCCGCCTGGATCCTCTGCTCCTGCACACAGCTCTGGGCTCTTGCATTATTGTGGCCACTACAAGAGTGTTTGGTTTTGGTCCCTTGAGCCACAGCAGCAGCAGCCTCTCAGCATGTCCCTGTGTCAGGGTGACCTCCTCCTGTGTGTGCCTCTGACACAGCTGGCCTGAAAATACACATCTCCACTAGAGGAAAATGGGGCAAAGGGAAAGTGCTGTCTACAGGCTTGGTGCTGTGGGACCACATTCTGTGGGTTCTTAAAGCTGGAATTGCCCAGGGAGGTTGAGGATGCCTCTTCCCTGGGGGTGTTGAAGGCCAGGCTGGAGGAGGCCTTGAGCAGCTGAGTCTAGGTGAGAGGTGTCCCTGCCTGTGGTGGGGAGGTTGGAGCAGATGAGCTCTGAGGTCCCTTCCAACCTGAGCCATTCTAGGATTCTGTGAATCAGTTCTCAAAACAAACCCCAACCCCAGCCCTCATTTTTCCTGCAAGGATAGCAGTCCACAGAGAAAGAGGATGTGCAGCAAGTTAGCCTCCAGGAGCAACCAGAGGCAAAGCAGGGCCAAGAGGAGAAAGCAGTTTGGTTATGCTCTCACACTGACATTAATGGAAGCCAAATGAGGTAGAGCATTAGGAGAAGGAAAGCATCTCTCCAAAGCACTGGTAGAGCAAACACTGTTGCCATAAATACCTCACTCCCAGAAGCAGGTTGATTAAATTTCTGCAGTTAAATATTTACAGAGCAGATTGCATGGCTTTGGGAGCTGCAGGAGCTGCCTGTTGAATGCCAATGTGCAGTCCTGTCTTCAGGGTCTCCACACAGCTCTTCCAGCATCAGCTCTCACCTCCTGGCTCCACTGCTGCCTCCCTACATAGTTAGCTGCCAGGAAGGAGCACAGCTGCCCCAGGAGGAGGACAAGCCAGGAGCTGAGGGCACCGACAACACAGGTGGGAAGGGACTGCACCAGCAGGACACAGTCCCATGGCACCTGAGCAGCACTGCTGGTGACAGGTCACAGGTCCCTCCAACAGCCCAGGCAGCACCAGACCACACAAGGTAATGAGCTGGAGCCAAGGCCAAGTGAGTCTGGATGAGCAGGGGTTGGCGGGGAGCATAACTGTCCCTGGGGCACAGCTTTGGCAGGGACTAGACTGGCTACTAGGAGGGCTCTCAGCCAGGGGCAGGGGTCCCAGGCAGGCTCAGTCTGTTGGTGCACCCAGGCTATGGCACTGCTCTTGCACCAAACTGCTGTGCTAGGCTTCCACCTGCCATCAGCCAAGGCAAAGGACTTCCATTCTACTTCAGCTACATGTGATGCAGCCACTGGCACCTGCTGGGGCATCCACACCTCTACACAGCCACTCCATTCTCTCTTCCTCCTTTGCCTTATGGCTCCCACAGCTCTGACACTGAAGAATCAAGAAAATAAAGGCCTGCAAAGATCTTGCAATGAAATCTAAGTCCTGCTCCATGGAAGTGGATGCTCTGCAGCAACATCAGGTAGTTTGGGTTTGGATATCTAACCTGCTCCTGAAGACCTTCAGCAGTGAGAAGCAGAAGAGTCTCAAAAAAAAACCAACCCAAAGCAATCCAAATTGCCCTCAGCCTTCTGAGCCACAAGGGCACATGGCTGGCTCATGGGCATGCTGCCAGGTACTTCCTTGCATGCTGGGTGCTGGCTACTCCAAATGGATTCAGATGGAAGTGATCTTGAACTGCAACCATGCTCAGTCCTACAAACAAATGGTTTTCATTAAAAAATAGCATGAAAATGCTTTCCCAAGCATAGAAACACCTAGAGAGAGGCCCCAGGGCTGCACTTGGGCCACAACTACCCCAGGCAGTGCTACAGGCTGGGAGCAGAGTGGCTGGAGAGCAGCCAGGCAGAAAGGGACCTGGGGGTAGTGGCTGACAGCAGCTGAACATGAGCCAGCAGGTGGACAAGAAGGCCAAGGGCATCCTGGCCTGCAGCAGGAGCAGTGTGGCCAGCAGGAGCAGGGAGGTCATTGTGCCCTGTGCTCAGCACTGGTTAGGCCACACCTTGAGTCCAGTTCTGGGCCACTCAGTTTAGGAAGGACATTGAGAGACTTGTAGGTGTCCAGAGAAGGGCAACAAAGCTGGGGAGGGGTCTGGAGCACAGCCCTGTGAGGAGAGGCTGAGGGAGCTGGGGTTGCTTAGCCTGCAGAAGAGGAGGCTCAGGGGAGACCTTCTTGCTCTCTGCAACTCCCTGAAGGGAGGTTGGAGCCAGGTGGGGATTGGTCTCTTCTCCCAGGCAAGCAGCACCAGAACAAGAGGACACAGTCTCAAGCTGTGCCAGGGGAGGTTTAGGCTGGAGGTGAGGAGAAAGTTCTTCCCTGCAAGAGAGATTGGCCCTTGGGATGTGCTGCCCAGGGAGGTGGTGGAGTCCCCATCCCTGGAGGTGTTCAGAAAGGGCTTGGATGTGGCACCTGGAGCCATTTTAGTCATGAGGTGTTGGATGATAGTTTGGACTTGATGACCTCTGGAGTCTTTTCCAACCTTGTTGACTCTATGAGTCTTTTGGATTTAACCTTTGGGACTTCAGCTTTTGGCCATTATGGCTTTATTCTTTAACCTTTTGGACTTAAACCTCTCTTAACTTAGAAAGAAAGGAAGGAGAATGAAACCAAGCAACGACAGCAATCACCCATCAGCAGGAACCTTTCCATCATTCCCTTTGGTGGAAATCCCCAGGCAAAACCAAAGCAGTGAAGCAGGCTTCCAGGGGAAACACAAAACGAGGCAAGTTCTGATGAGAGGAAATAAAACTCATTCCAGAAGGTTAAAAAAAGGGTTCTGAAGTTTGAGCACCCCTGGAGAACAGAGATTGGCCAAAAGGAACCAGGGCTGCCAGGCTGGGGGCTGGGTTACCCCCAGAGCTCAACTCCCATTGCCTTGGAACCATAAGTACCATCAATAATTGCTCCTCAGTGCTCACCCAGAGCAGCACACTGCTTGCAGGGCCACAAAGCTGCTCCCTCAGCAGTGCCACTTGTGCATTTGGTTTGGCATTCTGGATTCCAGCAGGATCCTTAGGAGCCAGGAAGGGGGAGGTGGATCAAGAAGTGCTGAGATTTGAACATTTTAGACTAGTGGAAGGGGAAACAACAATAAATAAATGCAAAGGAAGCCAATCTCCATGATGTGCTTGTGCTGAAAGGTCTGAGCTGCCTGTGCATGGTGTGCTGGGGATGCTCAAAGAGAAGAGGAGCTACATGCACAGGCTGATGGTGAGAGCCCCAGCAGGCTCTTGGCCAACACTAAGTGTTTACATCTGCCTAATGCTCTGCCAGGAGGATCCATCCTTAGCACAGCCACACCTCCACAAGAGCTACTCCTAGCACATATGCTAAGCACAGTGGCCAGACAGCAGCTTTCTTACATGATGCTGAAAGCCCTAAACAGCAAACCAGAGAGCTTTGATCTGGGCTGTTCCCTCTTGGCTTTACAAAGATCAGTAATGCTTCACTCCTCTGACACCACTCTCAGCTACTGTCAATGAATGTCACTAAGAAGAGTAAACTAAAACTCACAGCTCCCTTATGAGGTAGTTAGGGGCAGATTCTCTCCATTTTACAGCAGAGAATTGAGCTGCAGTACAGCTAAGTCCATGGCACTGCTTGAACCCAGTCCTCCTCCCAGTATTTTGCTCTAGGAAGATCACACATAAAAAGCCATGAGTGAAGAGTACAAATGGAGGAGGATTCCTAGCAAAATACAGAAACTTTGCCTGCACCAGCTGACTTCATCCTGTTGAAACAGTGGCTTCAGAGAAGGTCCTGACAACTGCAGTCCAACGAGGTCTGAAAGGCTGAGATGAGCTCTTGCTGCTCTGAGCTCACTCCTTGGGCAGAATCTCACAGACTTTCACAAAAAGCATGACCAATGAGATCATCTGGCAAGACTCTTACACTGAGTTCTGTCAGGGAGGAGCAGAGCTGCCCCAGGAGGAGGCCAGGCCAGGAGCACTGGATCACAGGGCAGGCCTGAAAGCATTCACTGCGCCGGCTGCAGAAACTCTGACGTGAACACAGCCTCTGCATAGTCCTCACAAACATCCTGCAGCTCTGCTGCCACATCACAGAGGGCTTCTTCTGTCAGTTCATCTGCAAGACTAAGGGGAAGGAGGGGGAAAGAAAGGAGAAGGGTTCAGGAAGTCAGATTTCAAACCCTGTCCCTCGATCAGCTGCTAGCACTGCTCGGACTTGAAAGGCACCACCGATGCTTTTTCATTCCTTCTACCGGTGAGCCTAAGGCAAGATCTAAGTACCACAGAGCCCCAGAGTGGCTCAGGTTGGAAGGGACCTCAGAGATCATCTGCTCCTACCTTACCATGGCCTGGGATGCCTCTCAACTACACTCAGCTGCTCAAGGCCTCCTTCAGCCTAGCCCTGAACACCCCCAGGGAGGAGATATCCACAGCCTCTCTGGGCAGCCTGGTCCAGTCTCACCACCCTCCTACTGAAGAACTTCTTCCTCAGCTCCAGTCTAACCCTGCTCTCCCTCAGCTTCAAACCATTCCTGTCTGGACACCCACAGGAAAATTCCCTCTGCAGCCTTCCTGTAGGATCCCTTCAGGTTGGATGAGGCCTTGAGCAGCTGAGTCTAGCTGAGAGGCATCCCTGCCTGTGGCAGGGAGGTTGGAGCAGATGGCCTCTGAGGTCCCTTCCAACCTGAGCCATTCTATGGCTCTATTTGGAATTTAAATGTCCCCCTCCCCACTCCTTTCCTGAATCAGGACAGAGAAACCTGTTCATCAGCTGACACATGGACTCAAGCCCCACAGAGCCAGTGCAGATACCTCTCAGCGATCTGCCACGGATCAAAACTGCCAACTGCCTCGTGGCAAATCACTTTCAAGTGTTGCCTGTATCTGCTGCTGTACTCAGAGATGCTCCTGAGCATGGCCTTGGGCACAGAGAGAGCCACACAGCACTCCTGCCATTGGGAATTCCGAGTCCAAGGCTGCAGGATGTCAGTTCCAGTCTGCAGCTTCTCCTCTGCTTCTTCCTTTTCATCAATAGCACTGGAAATACAAAACAAGCAGTAAGCCACAGCTGAGTGTTCCAAGTGTCCTGGGGAAGGATCAGAAAACCTCTTCCAATAGTAACCATCATCATCTGCAATGAAAGCAGGCAGCTCCCAGGCCCCAGAGCTGAAGGTGGGGCTGAACATTCCACTTACTTGCTATCAAAAGGCTTCCCAAAGTAAATGTCCCTTTCTGGCTCTGTGTGCCCATTTGCTTTGGTCAGCTGCACTGGATGAGGAGAGGCAGGTCTCTGAGCTACTGATGCCAGCTGTTGTTCTAGAAGGAAGGAAATCACATGGAAAATTGTTACTTGGGATGAGAAACCCCAAAATTTCCTTGCAGGTAGGTCCTCAGAGAGGCTTTTGCTTCTTTTAAGAGGAAGCTCTTCCGGTAAGTAAGGTCTTGAAGGTGAGAAGCTCCTGGAATGCAAATGCAACCTAGGATTTGCAAGAGGTCAGTGTGCTAAAGGCTGAGCAGTTTAGGAAGTCTGCCTTAGGTACAAACAGTTTGGTGTCTCAGTGGATACTTCTAGAGGTGAGCTAGAAAACACCACTCTGAAGCTAGTGCAGTCTGTTCAGCTGGGCACTGAACCCAAGGCATGGCAAAAAATACCCAACAATGCCATCTCCTCTGCACAAAAAGTCATTCCATTTGGGTAGAAAGATGAATGCTAAGGAAAGACAAAGCCCTGGACAAGGGACATCATTCAAACTAGCATTTGATGGTTGGAAGCATGTGTTCCAGACTCCCATCCCTCAGCTGAGCTGCACCAGGAGTGCTTCCCACCCAAATGGAGCTCCAGTAAAGGCAAGGAGAAAATGGCAGCCACAAAGGTGATCCAAGGGCTGGAGCACCTCTGCCATGAGGACAGGCTGAGGGAGCTGGGGCTGTGCAGTCTGGAGAAGGCTCCAGGGGGACCTTAGAGCTGCCTTCCAATAGCTGAAGGGATCCTACAGGAAGGCTGCAGAGGGACTTCTCATGAGGGTGTCCAGAGGCAGGACAAGGAGGAATGGTTTGAAGCTGAGGGAGAGCAGGGTTAGGCTGGAGCTGAGGAAGAAGTTCTTCCATGTGAGGGTGGTGAGACTCTGGCACAGGCTGCCCAGGGAGGCTGTGGCTGCCTCCTCCCTGGGGGTGTTCAAGGCCAGGCTGGATAAAGCCTTGAGCAGCTGAGGCTAGCTGAGAGGTGTCCCTGCCCATGGTGGGGGAGGCTGGAGCAGATGATCTCTGAGGTCTCTCAGAGCTCTCAAGTTCCAACCTGAGCCCTTCTGTGCTTCTCCCCAGAGAGATCCTTCCCCCTTTCAAACACTGACTTTTATATCCTTGTTTTAGGAGCAGTGAAAGGAGCTCCTAGAGAAAAAAGAAGGTATCTGGAGGGTGCTACTTGATTAAACATAATTCAGTGGTTTGTTTTCAAACCATGTGAATCTAAAGACAGACATGAGAGGACAAAGAAAGTAGATCCAGCAGGGCCTTACCTGTTTGCCCCTCCTGGGCCCAGGCTGCGGGGTCGCTGTACACGATCTGGGTGAATCTGCGGCGCACAGCCTCCTGGGCCCTCTGGGGTGGAACAGGCAAAAGCAGTCAGCCAACACACACAGCTCTGCTGGGCCAGCCAGGCTTTGCTCCATGCAGCATGCAGACACTTAGAGAAATTACAGTGTCTGGAGACTACAAGAAACTGGGGCTAATGAGAGGGGAAAAAAGTCTTACTTCAATTTCTTCCATTCTTTGCAGCATTGCCTCCAGACTGTGAGTGTCAGCCACAGGCACAGCTTTGGTCTGGAGGCTCTCAGACTGCTCTGTACCCCACAGTTCCTGAGCAGCATCTCCCAAAAGATCATCCAGTAGCTTCTCACTCAGGTTATCTGCATTTGCTGTGACCTGCTAGTTAAAAAAAGAGACAACAACAATCAAACCCAAACAGCCCCACAGCCAATGCAAGCCAAATCCCAGAGTGGCTCAGGTTGGAAGGGACCTCAGAGATCATCTGCTGCAACCTCCCTGCCATGGGCAGGACACCTCTCAACTAGACTCAGCTGCTCAAGGCCTCCTCCAGCCTGGCCTTCAACACCCCAAGGAGGAGGTATCCACAGCCTCCCTGGGCAGCCTGTTCCAGAGTCTCACCACCCCCCTACTGAAGAACTTCTTCCTCAGCTCCAGTCTAACCCTGCTCTGCCTCAGCTTCAAACCATTCCCCCTTGTCCTGTCTCTAGACACCCTCAGGAAAAGTCCCTCTGCAGCCTTCCTGTAGGATCCCTTCAGGTACTGCAAGGCAGCTCTAATGTCCCCCCCCCCCCCCCCCCCAGAGTCTTCTCTTCTCCAGGCTGAACACCCCCAGCTCCTCAGCCTGTCCTCATGGCAGAGGTGTTCCAGCCCTTGGATGATCTTTGTAGCCTCCAACAGCTCTGTGTCCTTGCACAAATAAGAGCTGCATTAAGCTGAGAAAAAACCTGTGTGTTGCCCCTTGATTAAGATTTCACAGCTCTAAAGGCATCCCCCAAAGAGTGGCATGAGCTTGATCATACTACCTGTGTCCTGTCTACTAGAGGTTCTAAGTTCTCCTGTGCTGCCATCCCAACCTTGTCTGCACACTGGGCTGGGGCAGCACTTTGTGACCTACAGGGGAAAAAAAGAGAACAAGTGACAAATGGACTCTGAAACCTGATACAACATCAGGAACTCAAAACCCCAGACCCATTCATTGTACTTTTTGGGGTCTGGTGGGAGTGAGGAGAAGACCATATCAGATTTGACACTGATTATTAGATCCTCAGACTAAGTCATTAGCTTCATTCCTCTGCTTTCTCTCCTGCTAAGGTCAGTGAACAGCTTCATTCTTCCTGAGGTTTCAGCTTCAAGCCATGGTAGTCATCAGAAATAAAACAGTACCACAGAGGGTTGGAGATTGCACACTGACAGCTGAAGGATGACATCATGTGATCCTGAGTGCTAGTTCAGGAGGCTTGCAAAAAGCCTTGGAGGCAAGATTCCTGGTGACTCAAACTCCATGAGCCAGGAAAGGCTGTTCAGAAGCAGGGATCTTCAGCTATGTTTCTGCTGAACAGTGCTGAGAGGAGCTCCTCATCTTACCATGCACACTGCCCAGCACAGATCCAGCAGCTGGATCAGTGGTCAGGTCTCACACTGCCACCACCAGCAGCCCCAAAGCAAACTCAGCCTGGGGAGCCCTGCTCTGCAAGATGCTGAACACAGCTCAAACCAAACCCGCACTCTGTTCATGGGCAGGACAAGGACATCTTGTCCTTCTGGAACAGGAAGATAATCTTCATCTCCTTAATGCAGTGCTGTGCATCCCCACTCTGCATGCTGTGTCAGTGCCCTGCCCAGCACAGCTTGGCCTGGATCTCCCAGACAGCGCTGGGATCTGAGCCAGCCAAAAGCACAAAGCAGCAGCTCCTCCCAGGCCGGATGGGCGAGGAGGTGGGAAAAGAAGACAACCCCCAGGCAGTAAGCTGTGCTGTGCCAGCCCATTTCCCAGGGGAGACAGCAGCCTGCCCAGAGGGGGCAGGTGGTGAACGTACCGCTGGGGGGCCGCGGGCGCAGGGCGCGGGGGCACGCAGGGCGCTCTGCTCTCCTTAGCAGGCCGCTGGCTCTCCTTCAGCTGGAAGGCTATGGTGGGCTCCTGGAACCGGGCACGCCTGCCCCCAGCCTGCCCCGGCCTCCTCTGCAGAGATTTCAGCAGCCCCTTGAAATGCACAGAGTGAAAACAGACTGCAGCTGTTGAACTTGCAAAGCGTTTTGCATCCTGCTTCAGCGCTCCCCCGAAGGCCTGCCTGCTGCCTTTGCCGCCTGCCTGCTGCCTTTGCCGCCTGCCTGCTGCCTTTGCCGCCTGCCCCCTGCCTTTGCCGCCTGCCCCCTGCCTTTGCCGCCTGCCCGCCGCCTTTGCTGCCTGCCCCCTGCCTTTGCCGCCTGCCTGCTGCCTTTGCTGCCTGCCCACTGCCTTTGCCGCCTGCCCCCTGCCTTTGCCGCCTGCCCGCCGCCTTTGCTGCCTGCCCCCTGCCTTTGCCGCCTGCCTGCTGCCTTTGCGGCCTGCCCGCTGCCTTTGCCGCCTGCCCGCTGCCTTTGCCGCCTGCCCGCTGCCTTTGCCGCCTGCCTTTGCCCCCTGCCTTTGCCGCCTGCCCGCTGCCTTTGCCGCCTGCCCGCTGCCTTTGCCACCTGCCCGCTGCCTTTGCCACCTGCCCGCTGCCTTTGCCGCCTGCCTGCTGCCTGCCTGCTGCCTTTGCCGCCTGCCTGCCCGCTGCCTTTGCTGCCTTTGCCACCTGCTGCTGCCTTTGCGGCCTGCCCGCTGCCTTTGCCGCCTGCCCGCTGCCTTTGCCGCCTGCCCGCTGCCTTTGCCGCCTGCCTTTGCCCCCTGCCTTTGCCGCCTGCCCGCTGCCTTTGCCGCCTGCCCGCTGCCTTTGCCACCTGCCCGCTGCCTTTGCCACCTGCCCGCTGCCTTTGCCGCCTGCCTGCTGCCTGCCTGCTGCCTTTGCCGCCTGCCTGCCCGCTGCCTTTGCTGCCTTTGCCACCTGCTGCTGCCTTTGCCGCCTGCCCGCTGCCTTTGCCGCCTGCCCGCCGCCTTTGCCGCCTGCCCGCCGCCTTTGCTGCCTGCCCCCTGCCTTTGCCGCCTGCCCGCTGCCTTTGCCGCCTGCCCGCTGCCTTTGCCGCCTGCCCGCTGCCTTTGCTGCCTGCCCCCTGCCTTTGCCGCCTGCCTGCTGCCTGCCTGCTGCCTTTGCCGCCTGCCCGCTGCCTTTGCCGCCTGCCCGCTGCCTTTGCCGCCTGCCCGCCGCCTTTGCCGCCTGCCCGCTGCCTTTGCTGCACGGATGACACATGGGGAGGACTTACAACTGATCTGAAGGGAAGCAGAACTGTGCTTGCACAAAGCACGAGCTGAAGCCTGCAACCACTGTTTCTGCAAAGTTTCCATTTTTTCAGCGTTGCTTTTCATGGGGAGAAGAGGCAGAATCCCCTCTCCTGCCCTGCTGCCCACACGCCCCTGGATGCAGCCCAGCACACAGCTGCCTGCTGGGCTGCAGGAGGGCTCTGCTGGCTCCCAGTTTGCTTCTCAGTCACCAGCATCCCCAAGTCTCTCTCTTCAGGGCTGCCCTCAACACACTCTGCACCCAGCCTGGATTTGTGCCTGGGACTGGCCCGACCCAGATGCAGGCCCTTGCACTGGGACTTGTTGAACCTCATGCAGTTGACACTGGCTCACTTCTCAAGCCTGTCAAGATCCTTCTGGATGCCATCCCTGCCCTTCAGCAAGTCCCCTGCCCTACACAGCTTGGTGCCATCAGCAGACTCACTGAGGGTGCCCTCAGTGCCACTGCCCATGTGGCTGACAAGGATGTCTTACATTTATAACAGTATCACAGTATAACCAAGGTTGGAAATGGCCTCGAGGATCATCGAGTCCAACCTATCAACACAGACCCCATGACTAGACCATGGCACCAAGTGCCACATCCAAGGCCAAGGCCAAGTAAGAGCAAGCATCAATCCTTTTGCCACATCCATACCTGTGATTTGCTAGCTAAGCACATCCCTTCCTTCTTCAAAGGGCCACCTTCAAGGCTAGGATCCTTTTTTCCAGCTCCAGCTCTCACCAAGGCATCTTTGCTTCCTCGGGAAGTGGAGCTGGGGGGTCCTTTGCTCTCTGGAGTAGGGGGGTCCTTTCCTTCTGGGGATTTACTGTGCAATGGATGAGCACAACTGTTTGCCTTCTGAACTGCTGGAAGATTGGCAACATGTCAGTGCTGATCTCTATCAAAAAGAACAAACAAACCTTTAAGTGGAAAGGATTTAATAATGCAAAATACAAACCAGCCAAGAGGCTCCTGGCAGCTGCAGGTTTCCTAGGCTCTGGTCTGTGCTGCCCCTTTAAGAGGAGAAGTTTCTGTTCTCTTTTTGGAGATGGAAGCTGCTTTCTGGCTGGAAATGCCTCAGTGTTACTTGGAGATCTGCCCTGAGATGCTGCAACACATTTCTTCACCTTTTTGGGTGTTTGTTTCTTTTCCAGCAGTGACTCCAGATCCTGCACCACATATTTAGAACTGTAATCACTCTCTCAGTAAAACTGAGGTAATAATGAGAAGCAAATCCAGGAGATTCTAGGTAGCTGGAGCTTTTTTGTTGGCTTGGTTTTGGACTGACAGCTTGTTTATGCAAAAGCTTCATCCTACTATTAACCTAACTCTTACAGAGGAGGCTTGCATTTCAGTTTTGACAACTGACTCCAGCACATTAGCTGCTTACAGCCATTCAGAAAGAAATGGACACAAAGGCTGTGGACAAAAAGGTAGAGCAGAAGGCTCCCATAAGACAGGACACTTCTTCCCATGTGAAGTCCAAACTTGAACAAATCACAGAATGGTTTGGGGTGGAAGGGACCTCCAAAGGTCAGCTAGCCCAACCCCCCTGCAGTGAGCAGGGCCATCCCCAACTAGCTCATCATGAATTAGGAACATGACACACACATTTATGCATCAGAAAATATGGCCTCTAAAATAAGCCCCAACCCAACAGCAAGCAACTCTGCCACCTCCTGAGCACACAGGGGAGGTTGCAGCCTCACATTTCACTCCATCTTTTCTCCCTTAGCTAAAGCAAAATGGTTGTTTTTCCTTACCTCAACTTGCAGCAAGATATCTGTGATGACATCAGAAATGGAGGAGGCCCCTTCCAGCCTGGCAGAGCAGAGAGACAGCTGTCGAATCAGACTGCCCAGCTCCCTGTAGGGGGCAGGAACCTGCTGCTCTGCTTGATCTGCAAAATGATTGGCAAAGGTGTGCAAGGCTCTCACGGCTCCCCTGTGTGCTGCTGCCAGCCTGGACGCTGCTTGAGACTGGGGAGGTGACAAAGAAATGCTTTAATTGCTGTAGTGTCTAAGAATCTTGGTCCCATTCAAACAGCTCCTGCCAAACTGGTATGCTGAAACACTCAGGCTTGGGGTTATCCTGATGGGCATGAGGCCATTTGTGAGACAAAACAAGTGATCTGCTAAAGGAACTACAGAAGAGTACTCAAACCAAGTATCCTGCCAGCTTCAGATCACAGAGCCTGGGTTATTCTGATGTCTCTCCTACCTATGCCAACAGAGTACCTGCAGGCATGGGCTTGGGGCTAATGTGCAACAACTGCCAAACACAGAACAGTCTCCATCCAACATAAGTGATGGAAAAGCACAAGAGAAGGAGGGGACAATATTGGCCAAACAGGAGGCATGACCTCAGTGCTGTCTGTCTGAAAGATGCTGAGCAGGGAAGAAAGGAGGCTGATAAAACTGAGTGACATCAACAGGAAGTGAAAAACCCTCTAGTGCCAGTGTTATTCACAAAAGGAAGTGGGATGAAGAAGGAATTAGAAGGCAGATAACAGCAGAAAACCAACAGCCCTCCTCTTGGCTTCAGTGTAGACAGATAAGAACTGAAGAGAAGATGGAAGCAGCAATGGCAGTATGAGAGCAAAGGAGACACAGCCCTGTGAGGAGACAAAAGGTGCAAGATCCAAAGGAAACCTCCCTTCTGGAGAGGGCTGAAGTGTACCCTAGATAACCAAACTCAGGTAGAACTACATCTTACCTTTTTAGTATGTTTGATTTTATGAGCACTCAGTTTCTCTAAATCATCCTGAATTTCTTTCACCTGTTTATCAAGAGAGGAGGAGGGGAGAGGAAAGTGAGTCAGACTCAGCTCCATGTCTATAAATGAACGACTACCCTTCACTGCAACATCTGAGTGACAGTCCGAGCTTCCCAGCTGCGCTGCTTACCTTGTTGTCACGAGAGGATTAATCACACCATGCAGCTCTAAACTAGAATGCCATGGAAGTTAGAGACAGCCTGATGGTATTTCTCTGGTTTCAGTTCACTTCTCTCAAGCCCAGCCCCCCCTAGATCCCAGGCTCAAATGCCAGCTCCTACCTGCTGCTGGAGCACATACAGCATCCGTGCCGACCGCGCCGCTTGCTTCTGCCTTCTAGCACAAACTCTCTGCTCTTCATCAGGATCTAAAACTTCTCTCTCTCTGCCTAAGAAGCAAGAAATGTGAAGTTTTACACCTCCATTTAACATGGGAAAATCCCAGCTAAGCCATAACAGCAAACAACTGAGCCCCAGGCCTCTTCCAAGCAGAGCCAGCACACAACATATTTTGCCAGGCTCCCCTGAGCAGTGCTGTCAGGGAGTGGTTTTTATCTCCATGTCCTGCTGCTTTTGGGAAGCTGACTGAACATTCCTGTACTCAGTAGTACCACAGGACACCCCTCAGCTACAGAGCAGCCAGGCAGCAGGCACTGGGGGTGGCTGGGCTGCAGGCAGCCTTTGCATGACTTGGTTTGGACTTCTCTCTTCTTCCTCTCTCCTCCCCTTAGAAAACTCTTTTCATCTCAACCCCTACATTTCCTTGCCTTGAATCCTTCTGTTCTCTCCCCTGGCCCACTGAAGTGGAAATGAGCACAAGTGGCACTCTGCTGCCAAGAAGGGTTGGCCCACACCAGGGTATCAGAAAGCACATTGATCATGCTACTGCACAGCCATACATGGAGTCAGGCTTGGGGAGCTAAATGTTCCCAGCTGTTGCCCCCTTCCCATCACTGGTGAGAATGTGGTTCATGATACTGCTTCTTGCAGTCTCAGTCTCTAGCCAACAGGCCTACAGACACCAATATTTTCTCACCCATATTATTAAACAGCCTACCACTAATTCAGTGTCACTGCAGGCTGGATTGGAACTCACCAGGAGCTCTGAGTGGTTTAAAGTGGTCAACCCTTCTAGCTTTTACCTACTTCTCAAAGGAGCAGGTGGCTCTCAGCTAAAAAGGGATTCTAATCCAAGCAAAAGCCCCAAACCCCAAGGAGAAAAAATGAATGAACAAACTAGTGTGCATTTAGAGAAGATAATTAGTGTTCAGCCTTACACCTTTTTTAGTCAGCTCTTCAATTTTCTGGACACAGCTCCTCAATTCCTTATGCAGCTGTCGGACTTCCTGCATGTTTTTGTCTTCTTGCCTCTTTTCATTTGGCTTAGGGTCCTGCTTTGTGCCATGGGTGGGTGAAGAGCCCAAACCAGCTGGGATTAGCTTTCCCCCTTTGGGTGTGTAGATATAAACCTTAGCACCAGAGCCGGTAGTCTCCACTTTGGAAGGCTGGCTGAGTTTCTGCTGGTATTTCATCCAAGTTTGAGACTTCAGAGCACTTTTATTTTCTAGACTTTCAGCTACCTCAGTCTTCTGCTGTTGTAACTTCTGAGCCAACAAAGGTTTACTGCCTGCATCTCCAAACACTTGCTGTTTCACTTGCTCTTTGAGACGTCTTCGTTTTATGTCCCTTCTGGCTAGCTCAACAGCCAGTTTTAGTCTCTCTTCGGATACCACTGAAAACATGCTAGAGCTCCTCAGGCTGGGCTCTTTACTCCCAGCCAGATTTCTCTGCTCATTGGAGCCTTTCAGTTTTTCTATTATGACTGGAGGGGGGGTTGAGAATCGGAGAGCCAAGTTCTCTGGAGCTGCAGGAACGTCTCTGTTGAACTGCAGCTGTTGCAAAGGGGGGGAAGAAAGATAAAAAGCTGATGTCACACACAGGACTTCACACAGGTGAGGTACCTCTAGCCCATGACAGCAAGGAAAATGGATCTCCATTTTCATATCAGAACACATTCTGCCATGGTGGTACTTCTGCAGTGCATGCAGGGAATGCATCCACTCAGACAAATGCCAGTATCTAAAAGTGTTTACAATCAAGCATTTAAATCACCTTGAAAAGAGTTCCTGAAAGAAGTCAAGCAATACCTGGGTGTGTAAAACCTTTGCTTCATTCCTGTACTGCTGGGTAGTGGATGCAAACGTTCCATCAGGCATAGCTGGCTTGCTTGGTCCCATCCCATTGGCTTGATGCTGCCAAGGCAGTTGTTTGTCCTTTGCTTACAACTATGAAGACAAGAAGAACCATCCTTTATTTCTGCCTCTCAAAACCAGCCCCAGCTCTGATGCCAATGACAGACAGAGACCGAACCCGGGGAGGCACAAGGAGGCAGAAAGCACAGCCCGTGCACTTGTCCAGGCGGCACACGAAACGGAGAGCCCAGTCCCACGGCCACGGGGAGAAGTTCCAGTTCCCATCCTGCTGTTACAGCCCCTCACGGGAAGCCGGGGAGCACCGCGCCAGGCCGTGAGGCTCTCACTGCCCGGGGGAACTGAGCACCCTAAGGATGAGAAAACCGGCGAGAGAACCTCAGTCCGGCCGTGCCTGCCCGTGGGAGACTCGGCCGCGGTGCGGCCTCCCTCCAGCCGCCCGCAGCCACGGACCCACGGCCGCCGGCCCAGCCTCCCCCCGCGGCCCAGCCCTGCCGGCGGCAGCCCCCGCGGCCTGCCGGCTCCTCGCCTCGCCCTCACAGCAACCCTCACGGCAGCCCGGGAGGGCGAGCCCGGCACCTGCGAGCCAAGCCACCCGCTGCTGCCAGGGAAGGGCGAGCGGGCAGCCCGAGCCCGGTACCTGCGAGCCAAGCCACCCGCTGCTGCCAGGGAAGGGCGAGCGGGCAGCCCGAGCCCGGTACCTGCGAGCTAAGCCACCCGCTGCTGCCAGGGAAGGGCGAGCGGGCAGCCCCGGCCCGGTACCTGCGAGCTAAGCCACCCGCTGCTGCCAGGGAAGGGCGAGCGGGCAGCCCCGGCCCGGCACCTTGAGCCGAGCCCGCGCTCAGACCTACCGGGACGCTGCTGCAGGCCGCCCCTGGCAAACGCCGCCGCAGAGGCCGCCGGGAAGCGCGCGCGGCGGCGTGGAGCTACGGCACCCGACGCGGAACTACGGTGTCCGGCGTGGGACTTGCGGCGCCGGGGCGGAGCTGAGCCTTCCCGCCGCCGCCATGGGCTGGGAGGAGAAGCAGGTCCGCGGGTACTCCGAGTTCGTGCAGACGGCGCAGAGCTTCCACGGCCGGCCCATCTTCGCGCTCTTCTGCGGCGACAAGGATGCCGAGGGCAAGAGCTGGTGCCCGGACTGCGTGACGGGTGAGGCTCCGCTCCCCGCTGCGGGAGGTCGGGGGGCGGCTGGGCAGCGTCCGACCGGCTCGGCCGTCGCAGGGTCCCCAGTACCGGCGGAACGCCCTGCCCCGGGGTGTCCGGCGCCGTGCTGGCTGCCGTGCCCGCGGGTAGCGCCCGCTCTCGCCGTGTGCCGGGGGAAGCCGCATCTCGCCGCCCTCTCTAGGCTCTGTTACCGGGGGTGGTGACTGGGCTGGGCACGGTTCAGGTGCCGAGCTCTGGCTGCAGTTGCCGCGGTGGCAGTGCGGGAGCCGGCTGTAGCGGCCGCCTCGCTAGCGAGCTCTCCGCGCTGCACTCCCTGCGCTAGCCACGTTCCGCGGAACGGCATGCAGTGTAACGTGTTGTTCGGCTGAGGCCGGTGCGAAGCCCCAGGGAACAATGAAATGCAAATCCTAAGACTGTAAATTGTGAGATGCTCTATGCCGAGGGGCAGAAGAAAACATTGCACTGAACTTTCTGGATCGTGTGCTGGCAACTGCTTGCTGCTGTGCCGAGAGGTTTGGGGACAGGCAGGGGACAGTGATCTCCCTTGTTAAAGCAGCAATTGCCCTTTACTCAGAGCTGAGTACCTTCAGGGTTGAGCATACTGTGGGTAGTCAGGTGAAACAAAAGCAGACCAAACATTAACCAGCAGCCTTGCTGGTCAAAGCAGAGCCATGTGATTCTGTAGCAGCACAGCAAAAGTATTCACTACTGATAGATGTTTTTTTCAATCACTCCAGCTGAACCAGTTGTGAGGAATGAACTTCATAACATGCCTGATGGGTCTGTGTTTATCTACTGCCTAGTAGGAGAGAGAGCCTAGTAAGTAACTCTTTTACTGTCAGCCACTGATACATAACTTTGCTGTTCATGGAGGAGAGGTTAACTGAGCGGTTGGGCCTGCCTGATCTGCCCTTTCCTGTAAGGAATGAAACATGTTTTTGAGATTTGAGGTCTACATCATCCCAAATGTGATCTATCTGCATGCTTGTTCTGACCTGTGGGTTGGGATTCAAGGGCCTTTACCTTTGCCTCATCTCTGAAGGAATTTCAGCAAGTGAACTTCAACCTGAATCTCTACAAGCTGTGCTTAACCCCTCTTCTTCCTGAACAGCTGGAAAGATCCTAACAATGAATTCAGGAAGAACCTGAAACTAACTGCAGTGCCTACACTACTTAAATATGGAACAGTAAGTGATTTTTTGGTGTATTCTGGAACTCCAGCCATCCAGCAGCAGCTTGTGGCTGTAAATGAATTAGTTAAGCATTATTTGTGTGTTTTAAAAGAGCAGACAACTAGGAACAGCTCTTCTGCTCCCACTCAGGCACTCTGCCTGGCTCAGTTCCTCCTGAAGTAACCACTCTGCTGTCTAGTCTTGTCTCTTAGAAGCACATACTAAAGTACTTGGCACGTAGTGGTTGAGGGGAGGAGAAGATTCATAGCAACACATTGTTAGCTTTGCAACTTGCAGCTCCTCCAATCTTCCAAAACCCAAAGACAGAATATTCCAGGAGTGAAGCAAGTTCTCTGCTGCCTCCTGCTTCAGGCAGGCTGCAGCTCAAGCCTTAACTTGTGCACACGATTTAAATCAGCAGTTGCTTCAGGAGATGACTCTTGCAAAGCCACAAAAACCTCAGGCATTCTCCTCTCATTCTTACACTGCCAGCTCCACCCCACCACCCTTCCCCATTTGTTGGGAGCATGGCTGAGGCTAGTTTGCACACAGGGCTGCAGGCTGGAGAAGGTTTCTGAACTGCCCCTAAACATCTTTTCCTCTGCAGCCTCAGAAGCTGGTTGAAGAAGAATGTTTTAAAGCAGAGCTTGTGCGGATGCTGTTTACTGAAGACTAAAGGCATCAATGACTGACAGAGAGCTTCATCTCAACCCCCTGCAGTGTCCTCTCAAGGAATCCTCCACTTTGTTTGGTTTTCCCCCCTCTTTACACTCCCCTGGTTAATTATCTTGCCTAGATTGAGGTAAATGTCACTGCATTCCAGATGCAAACCTTCCACAGAGCCTTGCAGCAACAAAACTAATAAATGGACCTTTCACTTTCAAGCAAACTTCAGTTTGAACATAGTCTTTCTTTCCCAAGGAGCTCAGCTCCTATGTTATGAATTTGGAGCAGCCTCCAATTACTGAAAGGATTTTAGTGTTAAATTAATAGTGAATGTAACAAGACAATCTCCACATTTTGCCTGAATCTGAGCTCATAGAGCTGCTGAAGCTGTTGAGACAGACTTTTTTCAGTGCCAGTGTTTGTGAAACCCCCACCCTGAACACTGCATCCAGTTCTGGTGCCCACAGCATAAGAAGGACACTGAGCTGTTGGAGCCAGTCCAGGGGAGGGCCACAAATGTGATCCAAGGGCTGGAGCACCTCTGCTATGAGGACAGGCTGAGGGAGCTGGGGGTGTCTGGCAGCCTGGAAAAGTCTCAGGGGGGACCTTGGAGCTGCTTTCCAATAGCTGAAGGGATCCTACAGGAAGGCTGCAGAGGGACTTTTCATGAGGGTATCTAGAGACAGGACAAGGGGGAATGGTTTGATGCTGAGGCAGAGCAGGGTTAGACTGGAGCTGAGGAAGAAGTTCTTCAGTAGGAGGGTGGTGAGACTCTGGAATAGGCTGCCCAGAGAGGCTGTGGCTGCCTCCTCCCTGGGGGTGTTCAAGGCCAGGCTGGATGAGGCTTTGAGCAGCCAAGTCTAGTTGAGAGGTATCCATGCCCATGCTGGGAAGGTTGGAGTAGATGATCTCTGAGGTCCCTTCCAACCTGAGCCATGCTATGTTTAATAGTTATGTGTTCACAGAGTGTGGTAAGCTGAAGGCTGACAGCCTTGGGGTCACTGATGAGATGTTAGCACTACCTATGCTGACAAGGATATGAAACCTAACACAGATGCTACACAGATACAAATCTGAAATACCCCAGTTAAATCCCTGACAGCTGCCAGGATCTGAGTTCTTGCACTAGAAACTAGACAGGAATACATGGCAAAAGCTTCTGCAACACTGCACATAACCCTTTTTTCATAACCTGTATTGTTGTTTCCAGTAACTGGAGAGAAGCCTAAGAGCAGCCAAGATGTCACTGGCAGGAAACCAAGATTAAAGTTAAACTGACTTCAATTGAACAGATGCAGCTACAGCCTGTTCCCATCTGCCAAGTTTATTACTGCTTATCTCACCTGCAGACCCTGTCACACTTTTGATTCCTGTCTGTAGAACAGACTGTAAGGAGAACTCTCTGAGCCCAGCAGCAATCACCAGGCACACAGGAGTGAGAAGGGACAACTCTGCTGGGTTCCAATGCAGCAAATCCACTGTCTGAATTTTGTACATCAGCACTTCAGCTCTGCTCAGCTTGCAGTTGTAGAAAGCAGGGCAGGAGGGAGTTCTTAGCCACACTTTGAGGCACTTCATTCTCCAAGGAAACAGCCTCCCGAGAACAGGCTGAGTTACTTTTTGTTACTTCAGTAAGTAACAAAGCTCTGCTTCCTTTTCCCCAACCAAGAGCAATCACTAAGTACAGTAAGTCATGCTCAGTGCTACAAAATAAATGGCAGGAGCAGGTAGGTGTTCATCAGCCTTGTACCCTCATAAAACCTGATGAAAGAAAGAAACCCCCAAACCAAACCAAGACAAGAATTAAATGCATGGACAGCCAGGACCAAACCTACAGAAGAGTTCATTCCGGTCTCCTAAATACTTCAGCTGACACAAACTGCACCTTAGCATCACAGCCACAGCTTGTCATCACCCTTCCAAGCAGTTTTCATTTCACAGAGGCGTTGTTCTGCTGCTGCTGCTCTGCAAGGGCCTGCTGGAGGCGCATTCTCTTCCGTGAGTAGTGCTGCCAGTGCAGGATCTGCTGCTCGTCGATGAACTTAGCGCACTGAGCGTTCACCAGCTCCTTGCGGAAGTGCTCGTACTGCAGCAGCTCCAACATGTGCAGGCACTGAGGATACCTGCAGGAGAAGCACACACATCACCCCAAGGCTTTGCAAGGCACAGGGGAAAGTGGAGCCTGCAGTCATTCTGCATGGTTCAGTAGTCGTGAGGTGCTGGGTGACAGGTTGGACTCGATGACCTTTGAGGTCTTTTCCAACCTCATTGATTCTGTGGCTATTTTAGCTTCCCACCTCTGTGCTTTGCTCAAGAGTCAAAACACTCAGAACTCTGCCTATTCCACACTGTGACTTCAGTATTAGGCTGGGGTGAGGTCAGAGGTGGGGGTGGCACAAAAATGATCAAGGGCCTGGAGCAGCGCTGCTACACGGACAGGCTGAGGGAGCTGGGGGTGTTCAGCCTGGAGAAGAGAAGGCTCCAGACAAACCTAACAGCAGCCTTCCAGTACCCAGAGGTGGCTACAAGAAGGCTGCAAAGAAACTGTTTGCCATGGCCTGCAGGGACAGGGCCAGGGGCAATGGTTTGAAATGAGAGCAGAGCAGATTGAGATTGGATGCTAGGAACAAGTTCTGCACCAGGAGGCTGCTGGAACACTGCAACAGGTTGCCCAGGGAGGTAGTTGAGGCTCCATCCCTGGACACATTCAAGGTCAGGCTTGACAGGGCTCTGGGCAACCTGATGTAGTGGAGGATGTGCCTGCTGACTGCAGGGGAGTAGGACTGGATGAGCTCTGGATGTCCCTTCCAACCCAAACCATTCTGATTCTGAGGGGCAATGGATTGAAATAAGAGCAGAGCAGATTTAGGAACAAGTTCTGCAGCAGGAGGGTAGTGGAACACTGGAACAGGTTGCCCAGGGAGATAGTTGAGACCCCATCCCTGGAAATATTCAAGGTGAGGCTCAACAGGGCTCTGAGCAACCTGATCTAGTGGAGGATGTCCCTGCTGACTGCAGGGGGGTTGGAGTGGCTGAGCTTTGGAGGGCTATTCCTCAGGGAGCTACTCTGCAGTAGGGAAAGAAACAGAAAAGCAAACATCAAATCACCTCAATGCAGAAACCAAAGTGACTTTAAAACTTACTTCAGATATTTTGCATACTCAGGTTCTTTCCAATAAAGCAAATACTTCAGGTAGTTTACAAAAGCTTTGTCTTTGAAGTAGCCTCTTTGTGCAAGAACTGCAATAAAAAGTGACAAGCAAGGCACTGTCAGTCAGAGATGCAGGGAGAAAACCTGCCCTACCTGCAGCACACCCTCCCCAAAGCCACACAGAGAGTGGTAGTGAACAGTGCCACATCCAGCTGGAGGCCAGTCACCAGTGGTGTCCCCCAGGGATCAGTGCTGGGCCCTGTCCTCTTCAACATCTTCATCGATGATCTGGATGAAGGGGTAGAGTCAGTCATCAGCAAGTTTGCAGATGACACCAAGTTAGGGGCAGATGTTAAGTCAGTTAGAGGGTAGAAAGGCTCTGCAGAGGGACCTCGACTGACTGGTCAGATGGGCAGAGTCCAATGGGATGGCTTTCAACAAGTCCAAGTGCCAGGGGCTGCACTTTGGCCACGGCAATCCCATGCAGAGCTATAGGCTGGGGTTGGAGTGGCTGAGAGCTGCCAAACAGAGAGGGACCTGGGGGTGCTGATCGACAGCCACCTGAATATGAGCCAGTAGTATGCCCAGGTGGCCAGGAGGGCCAATAGCATCCTGGCCTGCATTAGGAATAGTGTGGCCAGCAGGAGCAGGGAGGTCATAGTGCCCCTGGACTCTGCTTTGGTTAGGCTGCACCTTGAGTCCTGTGTCCAGTTCTGGGCCCCTCAGTTTAAGAAGGACATTGAGAGACTTGAAGGTGTCCAGAGAAGGGCAACAAGGCTGGTGAGAGGCCTTGAGCACAGCCCTGTGAGGAGAGGCTGAGGGAGCTGGGATTGTTTAGCCTGGAGAAGAGGAGGCTCAGGGGTGACCTCATTGCTCTCTCCAACTACCTGAAGGGAGGTTGTAGCCAGGAAGGGGTTGGCCTCTTCTCCCAGGCAACCAGCACCAGAACAAGAGGACTGTGGCCGGTTGACGTTGCCCCCTTAAGAAAGGGAATATGGTGGACGGAAGTTGGTAAACGGAAGGAATAGTCTAAACTAATTTCATTGGACGAGTGGGAGGAAGCACTTCTGAGCTGGGACTATACTGGACATTTCCAGCACTTCTCAGTCAGTCTTGCTTCCGCCTCTTCTTCAGGCAACAGCTTTCTGTCCTGGGCTTTCTGCCAAGGCTTCGGCCTTGAGGCCGATAAGATACCAGGCCTGTATATTAACTCATTTCCAATTAACACAAAACTGCTTTTAACTTCTTTCTTTCGCTCTCTTTCTCTTTCTATCCCATTCTGGGGAAAGGGGGGGAGAGAGGGGAGAGCGGAGGTGGGGGACCCCTCTCTGCCGAGAGGGATTACTCTCATTTCTGTGTTACTCTGTTGTATATCTTTGTATATATTGTAGATATTGTAAATTTGTAAATAATCCCCTGCAAACCCTACATCGCTTTGTAAATATAGCTCCACTGCTTTGCTAATTCAGCTTGCGAGTTTTTTTTCCTTTTCCCTTCAATTTTTTTTCCCTTTTACTTTACAAGGGGGAAGGGAGGAGGCTTCTCAGCCTTACCCCTTCCATCCCACCACAAGGACACAGTCTCAAGCTGCGCCAGGGGAGGTTTAGACTCGAGGTGAGGAGGAAGTTCTTCACCAAGTGAGTCGTTGGCCATTGGGATGTGCTGCCCAGGGAGGTGGTTGAGTCATCGACCCTGGAGGCGTTCAAGGGGAGATTGGACGTGGCACTTGGTGCCATGGTCTAGGCATGGGGACGGTGTTGATAGGTTGGACTCGATGATCCTCGAGGTCCTTTCCAACCTAAGTGATACTGTGATACTTGGAGGTGGTGGAGTCCCCATCCCTGGAGGTGCTCAGGAGGGGATTGGACGTGGCACTTGGAGCCATGGTTTAGTCAGGAGGTGTTGGGTGACAGCTTGGACTCGATGCTCTTTGAGGCCTCTCCCAGCCTTGGTGATACTTCAGCCAAAACTTCTGCTTTGCATTCAGACGTTGATCGTTTACAGGGGGAAGCTACACTTCTGTGTCAACACCCTCGCCACAGGGGATTGTTTCCATCTCGGGGACACTGTGTAGGTTTCCTCCGACAGCACAGAGAGAGAGCAGCTTACGGCAGCAGGAGACCCTGGCCAGCGTCAGAGCGGGCAGGGCACTGCAGCAGAGCGCCTGAAACGGTGACTACTGCTGGTAGAATTCGGCTTTCCTCTCAAGGAATACCCTCAGCCAGAAGTTTGGAACTACAGGCTTGAATGGATTGATTTTTCTCTCCCCTGATAGCTTTTCCCCCCACCCCATTTCAACCATCAAAGCACTCCGCATTAGAACCTCCCCGTTTCACCCCGATTCGCTCACAGAGCTGCGCGCTGCAGAAGCCTCTTTCCCCCTTCTCGGCGGAGCTATTCGACGCTACCACGAACAACAACCACCCCGCGACGGCAGCCAGCCCTCGGGACCCCGAAACGCGCTTTCCAAGGACTTACAGTTGAGGTAATTTGGATTTGCCAGGCACTGGACGAACTCCAACTCCAGCTGGAAGCGGAGCCGGTTCCCGGTATCATCTGACAGGCGAAAAACAAACAGTGAGAAACGGCCCCACACAACGGGCCTGACCGCGCTCTCCTGAGCCAGGCAAACAGAGCGGGGCCCGCAGCGCCCGGCAGGCCGCGGCCAGCCCTCACCTGTCTCCATGGCGGCTGCCCGCGCTCCGCCGTCCGCCCGGGCACAAGATGGCGCCGAGGGCAGCGGCTGCCGGCGGACGGAAGCCGAGAGGAGCGCAGCGCTGAGGCACGCTGGGAGACGCCGGCGGCTGCCCGGCAACGCGCGCAGCCACGGAGCCTCGCTAGGCGCTGCCGCCCCCTAATGGGAGCGCGGCTGGGGGAGGAGGGGCGGAGACAGGCGGGGAGGCGGAGCCAGGCGGGGAGGCGGAGCCAGGCGGGGAGACGGAGCCAGGCGGGGAGGCGGAGACCGCCCGGTAGAGGCTGGTGCGGTGCCGGCAGCTCGCACGGAGCAGCGGCGGAGGCTCTGGTAGCAAAGAGAGGGGAGAGCAGGAGCCGGGCGCTGGCTTCTCCGCAGTATTCATTGAAGGTGTTCAGGAGGAGACTTGATGGGGTACTTGGTGCCATGGGTTAGCTGTTTGGGTGGGTTGGATTGGTTGATGGGTTGGACACGATGATCTTGAAGGTCTCTTCCAACCTGGTTTGGTTTATTCTAATATTCTAATAAAGTTTATTCGAATAAAGTTTATTCCCAGGGTAAAGAGAGCTCCCCGTGAGAGCTCCTTGGTGTGGTGACAGCAGAGCTCACTCCGTCCGCGTGGTTTGGTACCGACACAGTCATAGAAACACAGAATCACAGAGCGTTAGAGGTTGGAAGGGATCTCCAGCGATCACCGAGTCCAGCCCCCCCCGCCAAAAGCAGGATCCCCCAGGGCAGTCGGCACAGGACTGCATCCAAGCGGGTTTTGAAAGTCTCCAGGGAAGGAGACTCCACAACAGCCCCCGGGGAAAGGCTGAGCAGAAAGGAGCTGTAGCTGGAAAGAATACTCCGAGATTGCATTGGACAAAGATTCAAGCCTGGGCTTTGTTTTGTTTTCATAGCGACTTTACAATAAGTCAAGTAGATTTCAGTCAACCACTGCGCCTAGTTCTTCATTCATTAAAAAAACCCAACAATGTCAGCGTGAAACCGGTTGATAAACAGATGCAGGCTTGCATCAGCACCCTGGAGAGGAGCCCAGGTCCCGAGGCTGTGAATTTACTCCAGCAGCTGCAGTCCTGCCCGGTGTTACAGATTAAATTCTTTAGATCTTGGTTTACACAAAGGTCCTGATGGTTCAGCACTGCCAGGCCAGCTTAGGCTCACTGCTACAACAGTTGCTAACCACCTGTGCCACATACGCTGGGTACAGACTGAGCTGAAACCTGAGTCAGTCCTTTCCTTCCTTCCTTCCTTCCTTCCTTCCTTCCTTCCTTCCTTCCTTCCTTCCTTCCTTCCTTCCTTCCTTCCTTCCTTCCTTCCTTCCTTCCTTCCTTCCTTCCTTCCTTCCTTCCTTCCTTCCTTCCTTCCTTCCTTCCTTCCTTCCTTCCTTCCTTCCTTCCTTCCTTCCTTCCTTCCTTCCTTCCTTCCTTCCTTCCTTCCTTCCTTCCTTCCTTCCTTCCTTCCTTCCTTCCTTCCTTCCTTCCTTCCTTCCTTCCTTCCTTCCTTCCTTCCTTCCTTCCTTCCTTCCTTCCTTCCTTCCTTCCTTCCTTCCTTCCTTCCTTCCTTCCTTCCTTCCTTCCTTCCTTCCTTCCTTCCTTCCTTCCTTCCTTCCTTCCTTCCTTCCTTCCCTTCCTTCCTTCCTTCCTTCCTTCCTTCCTTCCTTCCTTCCTTCCTTCCTTCCTTCCTTCCTTCCTTCCTTCCTTCCTTCCTTCCTTCCTTCCTTCCTTCCTTCCTTCCTTCCTTCCTTCCTTCCTTCCTTCCTTCCTTCCTTCCTTCCTTCCTTCCTTCCTTCCTTCCTTCCTTCCTTCCTTCCTTCCTTCCTTCCTTCCTTCCTTCCTTCCTTCCTTCCTTCCTTCCTTCCTTCCTTCCTTCCTTCCTTCCTTCCTTCCTTCCTCCCTCCCTCCCTCCCTCCCTCCCTCCCTCCCTCCCTCCCTCCCTCCCTCCCTTTCCCTTCTTTCCCTTCCTTTCTCTCTTTCCTATTTCCAGCACCTGAGTTATCAATTTTCTATACTCTCTTTTCCTATGCAGTATATTCTTCCCCCACCCCCACCCCTTTGGGGAACTAAGTTACAAAAAACCCCATCTAGAAATGATTGATGCATAATTTGCCTTAATAAACCAGGGCTGCTTATTTTATGCAGGGTTTTAGTGGTTGTGGGATGCTGCCATTACTATATCAAAACATAACAAGTCACTCCCCAGTAAACACAGACTTTGGGCTAAAAGCAGAGATCAAACAGAACCCACGTGTCTGCATTGCTATTCTGGAATGTGCTTTCTCTCCCAAGACCAACTTCAGAGGAGAGACTCCTAAAAAAAGGGCTGGTCCCAGGAATAAATTGCTATGTAGGTTTGCCAGAGCTAGGTCAAACATCTCAATTTTTGGCCATCACAACTTGGAAGAAAATTGAACGTTGGGATGATTGTATAATAACTAAGAGCATTCTCTAGGAAAAGCTGGGAATTCTCTCTGCTTTTAAATAGCTCTTGAGTGAAACTTGCAGGGTCTGACTCTTAGCACATAGGACTTGCATTGAGATGGATAATGACATCCTAAAGGAATTTGTTTTGTCCCCCCCTCCCCATAGAATGCAACGCAGAATTCTGCAGACTGGAGAGTTATGGTTAAAGAGCAGAGAGCAGAGTATGCATTATGTTATATTTATAACAAGCCAGGACAAAGTCTGCAATTTTTTTACTCCAATGTTGTAATTGCAACTCAATAGAAACAAGAACATAGCTATCAGAGACTGAAACAATTGTTAGAATGTGTTTAATTAAAGGCCTGGCTGTTTACTGGCTTCTATTTTTTGAGGCTGAGAATCTGGCAGGTAATGTGCATTTCAAAAGCCAGCTTGTGACAGTCGTGGGGGAACAATTCTCTCTCCCCAGCCCAGGGAAACTTGGTGAAGTGGGGTGAAAAAAATAAAGGCTTACTGCAGAACCTGGGATGTGTACTTGGGCAGCTGTGGTGCTCAGCTACCTTCAGACAACCATTAGAAAGCAAATAGGCCTTGAAAAAATTAATGCCAAGTGTCAGAAGGTGGCTTAGGTCTTTCTTTGGTGAGTTGGTTAAAAATACAGCACTCTTCTGTTCTTAGGCCTCTTGCAAGGCAGAGGAATTCTAGGTGAGCCATTTGCCAGGAGCAATATGCACTGAACCCAGCTAAAGGGGTCTAGAAGGAGCATCTTCACCGAGATGCTGCTTTCCATTTGAAACTGCTTTCCATTTGAAACTGCTTTCCATTTGAAACCCTTTCTAAGGTGCTCTAAGGTCAGAATCCTGCAGCAAGCCAGGATGCATGGGGCCTGATCTGAAGGAGCTCTTACCCTGCTGAATCTCAAACAGGCCAGGAGCTCATCCCCCAGTATTGAAGGAATGTCAAACTTGGTGTTGATTTTGCCTCAACTTCTGTTGTTCCAAGAGGAGCTGAAGTGCCCTGTGCTCTGCTCCCACTCTCTTTCTTTTCAGATGAAAATTCCCTCTTCCCCAGTTGAAGAACTGTTTCAGTGCACCAAAAAGATCCTGATCCTGATTACTTTTTATTATTCTTTTCTTTTACTGCACAGCCAAGCCAAGATACAGAAGTCAAATAGATAACTTGCTCCAGAAATAATCCTTCTGTAATTGAAAGATTTTTTGCTAACTGTGGTGGAAAATTTGATCTTCAACTGGCTTGTTAAAATATTTGCTGAGACCCAACCCATGTTATTGTTCACAAAGAATAGTTCACAGATGAGGCTACAACAAACCAGTTTTAGGGGCTGGAACATTCAGTCCTTTCAAGAAATGGTTTGTCTACCAAAATAATGTTTTATGGACACTGTAATGAGGCTTCACATTCTGACCTGGAACAGCTTAAGAAAGCTCACTGGAAAGCTGTGTGCCAGACAGGGCCAGTGAGTGACTTCATGTGGGTAAATAAAGCACTGAAGTAAACATGGGAAGGAGAGCACCTTTTTTATCTTACAGAAGAAGCAGTCTCTTTCTTGTGACCTGAATCTACAGTCCACATTTACACCATAATGAATGGGCAGCTATTGACTTAGTGCTCCAGAAAATCCTAAATGGGGAGGGGAAAAAAAAGAAGGAGAAGAGAGTTTCAGGATAGTCAGCTCTATTTTTAAAGAGCCACCCAACATCTTATTAAGCAGCTCCTGATCAGCTCAGAGCAGCATTTTGCTTTGTGCCTCTGAATGCTGAGGGCTCTGCTCGCCTCTGCTCCCTCACAGCACAGAGACACCCCGCAGGGTTCCTGTCTGGGACAAGCAGGTTCTCCTTCAGCCTGCAAAGCTTGCAGCCATGCAAAAGCACAGGATAAGGAAGTTTACTTATCCCCACAGGATAAATAAGTTTATCATCTGCCACACTGCAATGCTAAAGCATGGATTAAATGAAAAAGCATTTGAGAGACATCTACCACACACACAAAAAAAAAGGTCAAGGAACTGTCTGAGGATAAATATGGTTTATTTTTTTCAGGCTTAAGTACAACAAATGCAGAGGAATTTAACAAGGGGGGAAAGCAGAGAACAATGGACTTAATAGACAAGAGGCCACACTCTGTCAGCATGGGCTAATTATTGCCTTGCACTGCAGATGGCTGCACAAATTCACAAGCCAAGCCCTCAAAATTACAAGCCTGCATTTAAAACTAAGCAATTCAGGCTGCAACAGGCAGTTGCCATTACTTATCTTTTGGGGTTTGAGGCTTCAGAGTCGATGTTCAAGGACTTCCCTCCCATGCTGCCACAGCTTTAGGCTAACTTATTGCTTCCAAGGAAAGTCAGGCTTCCTACCCGGCTCAGAGGTTGAACTTCAGGAATCAGAACAAGTTTCCTACAGCTGATTGAAGTCCCAGACTTGAGCAACTCATCTCAGCTTTGCCTCCATGCATGAGTTAGCAGGGTGTAATGCTAGCTAGTTTTGCAGGTTGATAAGGATGGAATACAGCAACTCAGACTGAAACAGAAAGGTTAAGCAGCTTGCTTAAAAGCTAAAGGAGGGCCAAAAAAAAGCCTTAAGAAAGCAGCTTCTGGCTTCTTGCTTTAAGCTCACACTGCCTGTCTTTAAGAGAGGAGGTACAGCATCTACCCCCAGTAACTCCAACTGGACAGCAACAGAGTTACATAGGAAATGTTAGATTCAAACTCTGAGCCCAGAATGAATCTTGGTAATGAATAAAGCAGCAAAGTTCCCTCCACCCTCCTCTGCAGTACCAATTGTTGATCATTTTCTCCCCTTTTCCTGCCATGGTTATTGAAATGCCTATGGCCTGACATTACTGCAAGGCAAGAGGGGCTTCTGTGTCAAGGGTTCACTGCAGGATTTTGGGCAGGACTGATGCAGAGATCCATTTTGTTTTCTGGGCTGATTTTCACCACCTGTCCAATTGCAACACATTGTCAGCAAATGCTTTGAGGTTTTTTTGGCCAGGTTGTTGTGCTTTCCACTGGCAACACATCTGAGCTGAGAAGCAAAGTCGAACTGAACCAAGGGCTGAGTTCAAGTGAGATCAGAACTCAGCTGCTATGAACCACCTGCTGCTCAGAGCTCAGTGGATGACACCAACAAAGAGGTGACCTGCACAATGTGGACCTGCTTCAGACTGAGGGCTTAGACAGAGCCTTGCAGTAGGCCAAAGGAGAACATTTTCAAACTTAAGAGAAAAGGAGATGAGTTCTGCATCCACAGTAAGCTTAAATCTATTTCTGCCTGGGTGTTTGGGCTTGGATTTTTTCAGTTTAGGTACTTCTGGGTCACACAGAGGCTGCTGAAAGCTTTTTCTTCTCTGTTGCACAGATCTGGATGTCCAGCACACAGGCAACAACTACCTTTGTGCTCCCTTTGTATGTTTTCCTGTCGCTGGGTGCTTCATGGACTCATTCACACACAGGTGACCGTTGCCAAGCAGCCAGCACTCTGCAGGGCTGCCTGCACGCAGCTCCAGGAACTGGCAGAGCAAACTCCGTGGAACAGCAGCCCAGCATCCTGCACTTTGGAGACGTTCAGCACTTGCAGAAACAGTAACAGCAGCTTGGTATTCTGAGAGAAGGAAGGAGAAGCCAAGGACATTCTACAGTGAACAGGAAGCAGGGAAGCATTAATTTAGCTCCTCACGGGCAGGGCTGCCTGTGCTCTGCCAGCTGGAAGCCGACCTGCCCATTCAGTGCTGGGCTGGCTGCCTGCACAGCACAGAGCAGGAGCTGTGCTCCATGTGCCTGAGCAACCTGCCCTGACTAAGCTGAAGATCCTCTGCTGGCTCTGGTGGGGCATCTTTTCAGGTGGGGGGTTGAGGGATTCCTCTATGCCACTACCTTGGGACCATCACAGCTTTTGCACCTAACCCAAAAGCCCCTTGAGAAGAAGGAAAATAAATGCCATGCAAGACCAGTGTCTGCCACACTTGCCCTGCAGGGCTGGGAGGGGCTAGAAGCAAGCTCCAGTCCTGGCACTGCCCATGGTAAATCACCCAGGGCACTGGAACAGGACGACATGCATGCTTGGTGCTGAAGAAAAGCCTGGTGGGGATTGTTACACTGGAGAGTTTGTACAAGATTAGCTCTTAAAAGCCAGTTGTGCTTCTTAGATTCTCCTCATCTTTTACCCTGAAAGGAGCAGGGCAGCTTGAGGTGTGTGCAGTGATTTGGTCCCACCTAAGCATTTCCAAAGGTGGAAACCTGAGTTAGGAAAAGGGAGGAACTGTTGATATATTTAGGTCTGGAGGTACTTAAAGCAGTATCCAAGCTCTCTGTGGTACCCTCCTGGAGCAATACCAAGCTAGAGTGGAAGGTAATGTGGCACAAACGATCCAGTGTGTTGCACAGGAAACAATCCACAAGAGAGGAGACAGGTCTAGTCAATTCTTTATTTGCCAGGCTCTAATTCTGCAACTCACCCACTTAAATTACATACAAATCAGTCATAAAAGTGCCTCAGAAAGAAACATTTGCTCTTAACAGGAGAGAGGGGGCACATCAAACAAACCCTTCAGCCCACCTGTGGGTTCCCCCTGTCAACCATCAGGCTGTGACCACTGAGGAAAACCACTTTTGTTCTGTACAGCAACGGAGGGAAGCTCTTCCCTAGTGGAGATGAGGGCACTTCCTCCCCTTTGAGAACGTTTCAGAACATTCCTTCCTGCAGATGGGACAGGAAGTGTCTGCTCAGCTCTGAGGTGAAACAGGTTTGAGAGGAGTTTTGATCTGCACGGACCGAGGCAAGCTGAGTGCTGCCCACCCGTGCGAGCTCCGCCGTGTGCTGCAGCAGTGAAGAGCAAGCACCGCGAAGTACCTGGCGGTGGTGAAGTGTCCTCACACTGTGAGGTCCACCAGAAGGCAGGAAGAGTCCCTTTCCCAAGTGCATTTAGACCCCTACAGATGCAAATCAACATGAAGTGGTGACTGCCAAAGCACAGAAGGTGCTGAACTGTTCCTGGTGTCTGTTTCTTCAAACAAAGACTGTGATAAGCTTCAGGTGGTGAGAAAATGTCTGTGGCCTAAGCCACTTCTTGGCACCAGAACTGCCCTTTGCTGTAGATAGACTCTGCAAGTGGGACAGCGTTTATCCACATGCTCCACCACCCCCTGGAAGAGGTCTGAGGCTGCACCACAACGCAGCCAGCTGGGTAGACAAAGTGCCAGTGGTGGCACCCTGGAAGAACAATCAGTGGAGGCTTCATATGGTGCCCAGCACCTTGAAAGAGCACAGAAGATAAAGGCATGAAAATCAAATAAACCTTGATGTAGTTTCCTGCTCAGAAAAGCACCTGGTGGATAAAGAACTTTCCTCACTCCTAAAGACAAAAAATGGAGTATTGCTCCAGTTCTGTCAAGAACATTCCCGTTCAGAACAGGACTGCTCAACATCCTACACACACTGCTGGGCCAGAGGCCACATCTTCTGCCCAGAATTCTCTGATTCTACACCTGCTGCTACCTTGCACCCTTACCATGAGGTGGGGAATCACCCTGGGTGCAGAATTTGAGCCTTACATCCTCATGACACCCTTGTGAGGTAGACAGGCATCATGGCATCGTCCTCAGGGGAGACTGAGGCATAAAGAGGTGACCTGCCTTGTGTCAGGCTCCACAGCAGGGCTGGGAGCAGGACTTGGCTTGTGGCTGCAGGTCTCTCCACCTCCCACCCACCTTCATCTCCAAGGCTGAAGGAAAAGCATCCACACACCACTGACCAACACACCTAGTCCAGCCCCAGTCCTTCTGCAGGCTGCTTCTGCTTTGGAAATGACACAAACATCCCAAAGTGCAAGCATTCCAAAGAGCACCAGACAGCTCCCACTGCTGTCAGCCAGCACAAGCCCCAATATCTGGGCCCCCAAAGTTTTAGAAGCCCTTCAGTTAGAGCCTTTCTCATGCTTTGTCTCCACTCCAGAATCTCAGAGCTGTTTAAAGAGGCACATCTGGGGCTAAGCCAGGAAATTTCACAACGGGTGTGAAGTCCTACAGGTCAGCAGCCACTTCCAGGCTGGCACTAACAAAACACTGGTTGGCACGTGAGGCCACATCCAGTGGCTGAGAGAGGGAAAGCCTTCTGGCCCTGCCAGTGCCACAGTGCAAGAAAGACAAAGCCAGCCTTTACTCAACACTGCCTGAGACATCAGGAGCCATGAAACTATGCTACCTCAGCCCTCAGTAAGGGTGTCTGGATGCAGTGAGACTGGGGAGTGAAAACAAAGCAATGGGAAATGCGTTGGATGTTGACTTAGAAGGATTACACCACATGGGTGAGGCCTGACTAAAACATAACGTGACACAACAATGGGACACAGCACAGCACAACACAGCAAAGCACAGCACAGCACAACACAGCAAAGCACAGCACAGCACAACACAGCACAACAGCACAACAAAGAATAACACAACAGAACACAACAAAGAACAACACAGCAGAACAAAGCACAGCACAGCACAACAAAACACAACAAGGAACACATCAGAGCACAACAAAACAGCAGAGCACAACAAAACACAGCAGAGCACAACAAGGAGCACAACAAGGAACAGCAGAGCACAACAAGGAACAGCAGAACACAACAAAACACAGCAGAGCACAACAAGGAGCACAACAAGGAACAGCAGAGCACAACAAGGAACAGCAGAACACAACAAGGAACACAGCAGAGCACAACAAAACAGCAGAGCACAACAAGGAACAGCAGAACACAACAAGGAACAGCAGAACACAACAAGGAACACAGCAGAGCACAACAAAACACAGCAGGGCACAACAAGGAACACAGCAGAACACAACAAAACAGCAGAGCACAACAAGGAACAGCAGAGCACAACAAGGAACACAGCAGAACACAACAAGGAACACAGCAGAGCACAGTTGGTCTCTTCTCCCAGGCAACCAGCACCAGAACAAGGGGACACAGTCTCAAGCTGCGCCAGGGGAGGTTTAGATTCGAGGTGAGGAGGAAGTTCTTCACCGAGTGAGTCATTCGTCATTGGAATGTGCTGCCCAGGGAGGTGGTGGAGTCACCATCCCTGGAGGCGTTCAAGAGGAGATTGGACGTGGCACTTGGTGCCATGGTCTAGTCATGGGGTCTGTGTTGAAAGGTTGGACTTGATGATCCTCGAGGTCCTTTCCAACCTAAGTTATACTGTGACAACAAAGAACACAGCAGAACACAACAAAACACAGCAGAGCACAACAAGGAACACAGCAGAGCACAACAAAACACAACAGAGCACAATAAAACACAGCAGAGCACAACAAGGAACACAGCAGAACAAAACACAACAAAGCCCAAGACACAACACAGCACAACAAAACACAACACAGCACAGCCTGCCCCTTCTTTCACTAGACAAGTGGCAACAGGGATTCCCCTGACCAGAGGGCAGAAGTAGCACTTAATGACTTTCAGCCCCTGCTGGAGGGCAGTGTCCAGTGGTGCTGGCTCCCAGCAGACCCCAGTGACAGGGCAGTTGCAACCATTCCACAGAGCAGCCTGCCCTCTCTTTATTGAATGTTTGGTAAGCTCTCAACCTCCACCTCGACGGCAGGTACAGCAGATCACTTGGTCACACTCATGATCCAGACACATGATCCTTAGGGTTGTGTAATTAAACAGCACTTCTGGCTCCAGCACTGCTGGGATGAACTGGAGCTGGTTCTTGCCTGACCTGAGGTGTGGCTCCCAGAAGGTAGCAACCACCTGACACCAGATCTGAAGCGGTGGTGAGACTTTAGATAGAGCTTTGGGCAATAAGGAGTAGTAGTAAGGGTCCTTTCCTTCTTTCACACGTGCAATCTTCACTGCTCACTGGTTAGTTGTGCTGTTTGCCCAGGCTGGGAACGTGTCCAGCTCAAACATAGGTCTTCCCCATGTGTTGATGGCCAGTGTGACACAGAAGACTCCAATGATGTTCATCACTATTCCAGATCTAACCTGTGAGGACGAAAGTCCAAACCAACAACAATAACCAAAGAGCAGCACAGCCAATTGCAGCAAGGCCTATTTGTGCATACACAAGAGAGGGCCATGGCCAAATAGCTGCCAGGAAGAGCCACTGTGGCCCCTGCCCTGTGCTCTCACTCAGGCAGCACACAGCAGGGCCCTGCTGTGCGCTGGACACTGCTATTTAACCAGCCCAGGAGCTTTAAGCCATGTACAAGTAGCTCTTATTAGTTAAAGCACAGCTTCTGCCCCTTCAAGCCTCTAGTTAGGAAGCCAATAATGTCTGGGTGCTGGGCACTGTGTGGTCTGGCAGGCAAACAGAGGACCAGAGCCTAGGGCAACTGATTGCTGCCTTCTGCCTTCAGCTCCAGTGGAAACAAGGCTTCAGCTGCACTTGCCAAAGCCCCAGAAGACTGCAAAGCACTGACTGCATTTTAACCCTTCAGTGTTTAACAGACTCCTGAGCTGTCTTAAAAGACTTTGAAAGACTTGTCAGTTTGTAACTTCAGCTTCATGAAGGCCATGGAGAGCTCCAGGCAATCATCCTCTTACCATATCCAGGACACGAATGTGGCCGTAGGAGAACACGATGGCGTTTGGTGGTGTGGCAACAGGCAGCATGAAGGCAAAGGAGGCACTGAGAGTCCCAGGCAGCATCACATACAAAGGATGGATCTTGACAGAGGCAGCCTGCAATCACAGTATCACTCTGGAGGTGTTGCACAGGCAAAGCACCAAGAACTTTTCCCCAGGGCACTCAGGCACTGGCTCTCTTCCCCTCCTGGTCCTTCACAAGCAGCCACACGTGCTTCAAGATAGCTTTGCCCTCCTTTCCTGTCCCACCACACTTTAAGATGCTGTTGGATTCCCTCTCACTCTGTGTTTTGCTCTATGGTATAATTTAGAGTTCTGGTCAAATTTATTCCTTGACCTTGGGACCACATTTTTTTTCCCCCAGGGTAACATAAGGACAGCATCACAATTACCAGGGCCTCACACAAGCTCTGTGGGACTCAGAACTGAAGTGCCAATTGAAGCCACTAATAGCTCAGCACCTTGATTGGGATAATTGGATGAAAACAGCCTAGAATCAAGCAGTTTCCATGTTAATAACAAAAATAACTTATGTTTGCCTCCCCCCATCATGCTACAATTTCCACTCTGCTCAGAACCACCAGCAGGACTTGCCAGGTTTTCTTTCCTAGGCTTTAAAGTTGTTCTGGCCTCCTGGGGAAAAATGACAGATTCCTAACCATGAAGCTTGCCACTCTCCCTGCTCCAAGCATAAATCCATGAGGATCCAAGAAACCATTCAAAGGCATCGATGGCAGGTGCTGGACTTTGGGTTGCTTTGGTGGGGGTTGTGTGTGTTTTTCCAGCCCTGAGGGGATGGCTTCAGTATAAAATGACCCAGAAGTAGCTGATGTTTGTTGATCTGTATGAAGAAAAGAGGCTCTGCCTTCACTTTCTCCAGGGCTGAGGGACACCTCACAGAAGGTCTGTGCTCAGAGAGGGTCCCTGTGGAGAGGCAACCTGGACCAGCTTCTTCTCCTGGAAAGCTGGTGCTCAGGCTTCAGACATATGGGCAGGGCAGGGTGGGGAAGGCTGCATTCCCACTCTCTGTTTACATGGGATGCTAAGCAGGTGTCAGGGGACAGCAGCTAAGCCCAGGACCCATTATGGCACTGCCAGATGGACTGTTTCAGAGCTGGCTTTCAGATTAACATCGGAGCAGCAATCGAGACAATAACATCAAGACATTGCTTTGCCACTGGAGACTGCCAGGCTAACTCTGACCCCACAGCTGAGAGGGGAAGGGGGTGGAGGCAGCCTTACCATGGAGGAAAAGACAGGGAGGAAGAGGGTGGCTGTGGCGACGTTGCTGGTGCACTCGGTGAAGACAGCTATGATCAGGGAGAGCACTGTTGCAATGGCCCACGGTGGGATGGACCCTAGGGGAGTCATCTGATGACCCAGCCAAGCTGAGAGCCCAGAGTTCTGACAAGAAAACAACAACTGTTTTTCAGGGAGGCTCAGGACCCCGAGCTCACGAGCAGGGCACTCCTGTTACCTGTAACATTCCTAGCAAGTGAGGCTGGGTGGCTCCTGAATTATACCAACACCGTCCAGGAAATGCAATCACCTGTCATGAGCACCAGAAGAGATTCCTTGCCAGCCAGCCATTGGTCTGAGTCCCACTGCACTGATTGTGCTGGAAGCCAGACACCTGCTCACACTGCTCCCACAATGATGGGATTGGGCTGAACAGAAGCAGTCGCTGCTGTGGTGAGGTGACTGCAAATCCCTAGCATGTCCCTCAGGAGCCCTCTGCCATCCATTTGTGATGTTTCTGCTGTATCAGTACTCTGTTCTAGGAAGACAGGCAGCAGTTGGCTCAATCTGCTCACAAACCTTTTGATGCAATGGCTTCTGATGCTCTGGAGCCTCAATAATGTATCCCTGATGAATGCAGATGAATGGAAGGCCCTAGAGTTTTCATTTGCCCCATGGTTTAAAACCATCTAGCCACCAAACTTAAATGTGAGCACAAATTCTCTCAGAGCACAGCAATGTTGATAACTAATTTACTTAAGGGGCTACAAGAAAGCTGGGGAGGGACTTTTGAGGGTGTCAGGGAGGGATAGGACTGGGGAGGGATGGAGCAGAGCTAGAAGTGGGGAGATTCAGATTGGATGTCAGGAAGAAGTTGTTCCCCATGAGGGTGGTGAGAGCCTGGCACAGGTTGCCCAGGGAGGTGGTGGAAGCCTCATCCCTGGAGGTGATTGCAGCCAGGCTGGAGGTGGCTGTGAGCAACCTGCTGTGGTGTGAGGTGTCCCTGCCCATGGCAGGGGGTTGGAACTGGCTGAGCCTTGAGGTCCCTTCCAACCCTGACAATTCTGTGATTCTAAGTCTTGCTCTGATTTAGATGCATCTTAGCAGTTATGAAGCAAACAGTATGGTCTACCTCAAGTTTCTTTCCTCTTTTGGGGGTTCAGCTGCCTTGCTGTGAATTCCTGAGCACAGGCTCCAACCATGGACTTGTGGAATGCATCATCTTGCCTGTCAAAAGCCACTGACATGAGGGTCAAGAAACCTCACTGCACACCGATTTGGAAGGTGGCTACCCCCAGTGATATTCTTCCTGACCACTTCAGTAGCAGTTTGGTTTAAATCCTTTAAACAAACCCCAGGTGGTACTGAAAATCTTCCAAGTCTTATCTATATTTCTGTTTTTTTCTAGCCAGGGCTGGGATTGTGATAGCAGAAAAAAAACCAACCACCAGGCTGCTTTTCTGGCCTGCCCAGCCAGTGAAGGTCCCAAACTACTCAGCAGGTAAGGCAAACTGAAGGAATTCAGCCAGAGCACACAAACTCCTGCAAAAAGAGAGGCACAAACATTTACCTGCCCTCCCAGTTCTTGCTAGTTTGGATCTGCCTCCAGACCTGGACATCCCTACTGGGTTTGGCTTTGGGTGCATGCCCAGTAAGCAACACAGGACTAGATAACAAACCAGGGAAGTTCGCCTTTGAGTCAGGGAAAAACAGATGTCAGGACATACTGCACTTGCATCAGCCAAAGCAAAACCTCCTCCCAGCAGCAGCACAATGCTCCAGGGCATCTTCCTCTGAACCACATTCCAGTCTAGCAGCGGGGCTGATAAAAATGGCTTTTTTAGATCTGAAGTGAGAAATGAAAAGCAGAACATGTTTTAGGTGAGAGAAGACATCCTGTCTCCTGCTCTACAAGCTAGCAGGGAAAGACCCAACAGGCAGATGCATGCTACTGAGAAACCTGCATGGGCTGAGGGTGACAAACAGGAGCAGGGACTGTTAGCTGTTCCTGCCGTGTTAGCTGGAGCTGGCTGTTTCGCAAGGTTACAATTCCTCTCTCAAATACCTTCTTCTGTCTGTTCAGGGTCAGATATGCTTGGATTCCAGCCCATGAATTTGGGTTTGTCAGCAGGAAGGATAAACAGCAGCAGGGCAATAAACACAGCAGGAGCAGAATCAGTGATATACCTAAAGAAGAAGAAAGAATGTAGCTTAGAAAAGAGGCATCTCTCTCCTGGAAGATGGCTGCCTTCCAGCACTGCAGTCACTGCTCTCTGGCATCCTCTCTGGGGTCTGTTCATTAGCAAGATGGGTCATTAGTTCATGACCGAGGTCTCTCAGCCCTGCCACAGCACAAACGCCAGGAGCACAAGAGACTGGCTGCAGTTAGGCATCCACAACCAGCCACAGATGACAGCAGCTCCAGGCAGCAGGGCTGCCTCTCTGTGGCAAAGGCAAAACTCAAACCAGTTGTACCTTAAAGAAGGATGTGTAAAGAGCTGGCTTGATAGCCCCATCCTGCATCTGGTGTTCTAAGCCACTCAGAGTGCCCAATCAATTCCCCAGTGAGTGCTAAGCCATTGCATTGAGGTGATACTGCCAACATTCCAGTGACACCACAAGCATGGAGCTCATGCAGACAAACCACTAACAGGTACTTCAGTGTGACTGAGACCAGCATTAATGAATTTCCTCCTCCTTTAGGAGGTTCAGCTTGCTCCATGTCCCAGTCCCCAGCCTCCACTGCAGCACAAGCTGTCAAACAACAGCTCAGGTGGTGATCTCAGGCACAAGAGACAGGACAGAGCCCAGCAAACACCTGAATTGAGGCCAGACTGGGGTGGGGGACCCCACACTCAAAATGGGAATCTGATTCACAGTCAAGAAGGCACAGGATGAAAAGAAAAGATCCATATACAAACTTACTTTTCTCCTTCTGGGAAGAGGCTGCTAGCCCAGCCTTTGACAAAGCCTGGGTGCCTGGAAAACCACAAGAGGACCAGCAGGACAAACATCAGGAGGACATTGAATTCAGCATAAGTGATGGGACCTAATTTCTTCATTTCTGCCTTCAGCACATTGTATGCAGCTTTTTCTTTGGCAGTTCTCTCTGTCCCACAGCCCCAGCTCTTTTTAAAGCTTTGAGAAAAAGGGAGAGGAAAACACTGTGAGAATTAACATACCAGAGGGCTTGAGAGACATGCTTGATACTCTGAAGCTGTCACTCCTGGGGCAGACACAGACTCCAGCAGAGGTCAGGAACAAAGAAGTGACAACAGTGTCAAAATATTTCATGGGGAAGATGCCAGTTCTCACAGAGGAATGGAGTCTGTGAATGGAGCCTGTCGAATTTGGAACAACCTGGGATGAAAAAACCTCCAGTTCTGATTGAAGGGGAGCAAACCAGCTCTTGCCAGCTCTCCTGGGGCTGAAATCCACAGATGTGAGATTGACAAATAAATTAAACAAGCAATTCTGTCTGAGCCTGAAGAATGTAAAAAGCTTTTGCCTTGGTGCAAGCCCCACGAAAGCAGAAAGTTTCCAGACCTCAAAAGTTGTTGTGAAACGGAGCTGCTCCCTGCTGCAAAAGCAGGAACTTGCCAGTGCATTTGTCTAGGTTTCCCAGCAGGCTGCTCTGCAGCAGCTGAGGGCTTTACACAGTGTCATGTACTTGAACCACTCACTTGAGTCCCATGAAGGAGCACTGTAACCAAAGCCAAGCCAGCACCAACATCAGAACCATGTTAGGGAATGCAAAGCCAAACCAGGAAGCAAAGTTCACAACATCATTGTTGTTGGGGTACAACCTGCAAAGAGAAAGGCTTCCTGTGTGAATGCCCAAACACCTCCCTCTAAGATGTGACACAAAACTGGGACAACCCCTGCAAGCACTCACAGGCAGCACCCACAGCCTAACCCTCTAGGAAGGCAGCTTGGATTTCAGGGCAGAACTTAACTGATTTAACTCCAGTGCATAGAGGAGCTCATGGTGGTATTTTAGGGTTCTGTAAGGCAAGCACTGCTGAAAAATATCCCACACATTCTAGGTGCCTTTCACTTCCAATATGCCTGCTCATTTATCCCAGGACAGGACACTCACTTTTTCCTCCTCCCTCTTTGCAGTAAGAGAGCAAGAATTGCCTCTCCTGAAGTCCAAGCTGCTGGCTTAAAAGAATGAGCTCAGTGTTTTAAGAGCAGCAATTTTTGTTCTTCCCTGTGTCCATCAATTGTGGCTGGAGGGAAAAACATCAACAGCAGATTTCCAGCTGGCTGTTAAACCCAACAGGCTGAGGTACTCCCACCAGAAGGAAGCAATGTTGAGGACTGTTGTGGAGTCTGCAAAATTTCCACTTAAACCAATTCCTAAACTCAGCTTAGCCAAGGGCATGTTGTGGATAACTCATTTCCTTTCCTTTCCTTCCCAACAGCATCTGTAGTTTCCACAGCCACAGCATGGAGGATTAATATTGCAGGAGAGGCTATTTCAGCTCTCTCTGCTGTGTGTAGGAGGAGTTCATCATTCTCTGATGAGAAGGGGAAGCAGAAAGATCAGTACCTCATGATCAACCAGCTGTTGGCTGATTAGCAGCAAGTACTTCCAAGTTTCTCAGGAGAACTATAACACCAGCACATAGCTGCCTAAATAAGGCTGCAGCAAAAAATGAGGCCAGTTACTTCCCAGACATTCCTCACTCTCAGTTCATGGGCTGGTGAGTCACTGCTTAGAGCTTGCAACTGAAACCTTCATTTAAGACTGGACACTTGGTCACAGAAACGGTTAAACAGTAATCTCTGCCATGAGGATAGGCTGAGGGAGCTGGGGGTGTTCAGCCTGCAGAAGAGAAAAGAGAAGGCTCTGGGAGGGACCTCAGAGCTGCCTTCCAATAGCTGAAGGGATCCTACAGGAAGGCTGCAGAGAGACTTTCCCTGAGGGTGTCTAGAGATAGGACAAGGGGGAATGGTTTGAAGCTGAGGCAGAGCAGGGTTATACTGGAGCTGAGGAAGAAGTTCTTCCATGTGAGGGTGGTGAGACTCTGGCACAGGCTGCCCAGAGAGGCTGTGGCTGCCTCCTCCCTGGGGGTGTTCAAGGCCAGGCTGGATGTGACCTTGAGCAGCTGAGTCTAGTTGAGAGGTGTCCCTGCCCATGGTGGGGAGGCTGGAGCAGATGATCTCCGAGGTCCCTCCCAACCTAAGCCATTCCAGGATGCTGTGAGTGTGCACAGGCAGCTGCAGCAGCAGCAATGACTCACTGGTTCATCTGCCCTTTCAGCACCATGTTGGGTCCTGTGCCGGTGAGCGTCGCGGTGCCCCCGATGCTGGCAGCGTAGCAGACACAGAGAGTCATCCCCTTACAGATGCGCTTCCTCATTCTCTTCTCCTCAGAAGATCTGGGGTCATCAGGGACCTGTCCATTGCTTACAGCTGGACACAAAGAGCATGACTTGGCTGGGGTCAGGTTAGGGAGGCAAAGAGCTCAGGGCAGGGTCTGCAGGCTCAGTGCTTCCAGTTTGTGCATGGCCATTTCTTTCTCAGAGGTGTCCCTAAACACTCTGGACTCCTGCTCACGAGGAACTGAAGAGAGAGGATCTGCACCATCCATTGTCCATACCAGTGCCACAGTTTCTGAGCAGTAATTTGCTGTTTCACAGAGAGGCTTACCACCAGCCAGATATTGTAGTCACTGGAACCATTCCAATACCACAACAAGAACCCAACCAGCTTTAACAGCTGTGACTATGGGCAGTAAAAAACCCCCACCCAAACCCCAAATTCTTGTCTTGCATAACTGTTCAGATCAATACATGATGTCAGTTTACATTAACCATGTCATTTTGCTGCTGTGTCTGCTGCTTAACAACCTAAGCTTGAAGTCTGGCTGGACTAACGGAGCAGGACAATGCATTTATGGCAACTGCAAACCAGCTCAGCAACACCAAAGGGTGCGTTGTTGTGTGCATGTACAACTTGCACTGGGGGGTAAAAGAAATCCTTGTTCCTTGGAAAAGGCACAGAGAACTCCTAGGTCAGGGAGTTCAGTGTGTAACAAGTTCAGCAGGATCAGCTCACTGCTGACTGGGTCCCTTACCATGCACTGAGGTGGGATCTGCTGCATTCTTTTCCTCCAGCTCAATCACCGTGTTTGTCTGCCCAGCTCCTTGTTCCATCATGGTCACATCATACTCTGTGTTGTCCATTTGATCCAGGACAGCCTGGACAATGGGAACCATCATAGCAGTGGTGGCTGTGTTACTTATCCACATGGACAGGAAGGCAGTGACTATCATAAACCCCAGCATGAGGCTGAAAAGAGAGACAGGCAGAGGAGAAAGGAGGAAAGCAAGCGGATGCTGCTAGGCTTTGTGGTCACTGCAACCCAGAGAGCAGAGCCCAGGCAGGGACGTGTATGGCACCCAGAAACACAAAGCAGGGCCGGGTTCCCTTCCAGGACAGCTCTGCCACCTTCACTGGGGGAGTCCCAGAAAGCCCTTTAGCTCTTTAGCCTGTGCATGATGAAATCTGTCATCATTTTGTCCCCAGTGGCAAGTGTCTAGAATTCAGCCACATGCTGGTTTTGGCTGAAGGACAAATAAACTCTTTCTGCTGCCAGACTTTACTTCTGGAAACTGTGCAACTGCAGCTGAAGAGGTTTCTGAAGGTTCCCTTCCCTGCTGACAGTTAAACACTGTCCCTAGGCCTCTGCTAAACTGTCAGAGGCAAGGAAGAAGAAAGGTAAAGCTCTTACAGTGCAGGTTTCACCCCAAGGATCAGCAGGACCCTCAGTGCAATCCTTTTGTGAAGATTCCAGTGCTCCACAGAAATTGCAACGATCAGCCCTCCCAAGAAGAGCATGTTTGTGTCATTCAGGTACTGCAGGCACACCTGGAAGGTAGAGAAGGTAGGTCAGGGCCCCCCACTGCTGCCTCTCCTCCATTCACTATTACATTTTGCCTTCCATCCTCGCAGAGCTGCAGCTGCAGCCTCAGAGCTACCTGCACCCTCCCAAACCCTTTATCTCCTGTTCCAGTGCTGAGCTATCTAGAGCAAGGGCCCTCTGTGCATCATGAACCTTTCTTTTGCACCCTCGGGAGTGACAGCAGTTTGCTAAAGCACCGTTAAGGGCTCAAAGTACTTTGCAGATGCTAGAAATGCTGAGCTCCAGACCAGACATCTGAGCACCTTTAGCAAGCACACCTGCTCTTACCAGCTTCTTGACCAGCAGTGAAGCTGAGCTACAGAACCTGAATACAGCCTTTGGACCACACAGCAGCCAGAATGAGCTTTGGAGGGGGCACTTGCTGGCATCATGCTCCCTACCCCGTCAGAATTATGCCTTGTGCATCTTCCACAGGACACATCAGTACTGCTGTCTCATGGGAAGGCACTGGAGGGATGCTATCCACCAGGATCCACCCCTAGAAAGAGCTCTTCCCCTTTACCACCTCAAACCCTACACCCTTTCATTCTGGGCAAAAGGATGATAGGTTGGACTCGATGATCTTAAAGGTCATTTCCAACCTGGTTAATTCTATTCTATTCTATTCTATTCTATTCTATTCTATTCTATTCTATTCTATTCTATTCTATTCTATTCTATTCTATTCTATTCTATTCTATTCTATTCTATTCTATTCTATTCTATTCTATTCTATTCTATTCTTCCCATTCCATTCCATTCCATTCCATTCCATTCCATTCCATTCCATTCCATTCCATTCCATCCTATCCTATCCTATCCTATCCTATCCTATCCTATCCTATCCTATCCTATCCTATCCTATCCTATCCTATCCTATCCTATCTTATCCACCCACACAGGAGCCCTGAACATTGCTCAACATGTTCCAAACCAGCCCCACAGAACCAGAGCACTTCCCTGGTTGGCCAAACACTGATGGGGAAGCAGAGGAATCGACATCCCTGTATCAGACTGAGCAAGTTCCTTACTGATTTAGAGCTCTGGACTCCAAGCAGAGGGAAAAACACCACAGGCATGAGGGAGGTGACGGCCAGCGGGATGACTTCAGTGCACCAGAACACAGCCATGATGATGATGACGTATGCACATTTAGCCTCCTGCAGCAGAGGGGGAGACACATGTAGGCACAGAGAACTGATTTTAAAGACAATCTACACATTGGCAGCTCTTACAACGGGCCAAGGCACTCCATTATTGTTATAGAAATGGGCAGATTCAGATTGGATGTTAGGAAGGAGCTCTTCCCCATGAGGGTGGTGAGAGAATGGCACAGGCTGCCCAGGGAGGTGGTGGAAGCCTCATCCCTGGAGGATTTTAAGGCCAGGCTGGATGTGGCTGTGAGCAACCTGATCTAGTGTGAGGAGTCCCTGCCCATGAACCTAAGATAATCCTTGAGATCCCTTTGAACCCTGACAACTCTGATTCTGTGATCTGTAACTTAACAAGTTGTGCTGAAATAGGCAGCAGAGGCACGAGGGTTTGAACTTGGTTCTTTTAAACCTTCTTCTGAAGGCACTTGGATGAAAAGCTCTTCTTAACCACAGTGTTTGTTCTGCTGCACACACACCCCCAGAATGCAGGGTGTGAGAAAAACAAACCCTCCACAACTAGCTGAGGACCCAGCGTGGATCTCCCCCTTGGCAGCTGAGGTGAGCAGGGACTTTTAGCAGCGCCAGGAACGGAGGCAAGGATTTTTAACAAGGTTTGTAGGTTTTGGTCTTTCCATTTCAACTTCATGATTTTCTCAAGGATGGCCAAAATTTCCCACTGTGGATGATTAACTTGCCTGAAGTCCTCAAGTCTTTGAAGTGTGTCCAACAGCACATTTGAGCCCATACCACTGAGTAATTGAAAGCTTCTTAACTTTTTAAAGTAACAAAGTACAACTTTTTACCTTTTCTTTTCTCCCCCTGGTGACTAAATAGCTTAGAGAGACTTAATTCCCCAAATCCTCCTGTGGTTACCCACTGAGGGGACTCCCTACCTCAGAGCTGTGGCCACAGGGCTTTCGAGGCTGTTGACCAGGCACCTCAGCAACCTCACCTTCCTCGCTTGGTGCTTTCAAAAGGGTTAGGAGAAGCAAGCATTCATTAGCCAGCAGTAAACAGGGTTTTAAAGCTGAGGCCAGAGTTCTGTCCTCCAGAGCTTGCTCCTATTTAGAGCCTGTGTTTATAGGACTTTATTCTAACACAACAAATGGGACTCTATTGCAAAAATAAATGGTGTTAGAGTGACCTTTAAAAATTGCCATGAGGTGACATTTATAAAGGGGGGGTGGGGGGGGTGGGGAGGGGAGGTGTTTTCCTTCCATTTTGTGGAGAAGCTTAAGAACCAGAAAACAGCTTTTTGAAATGTAATTTTAATTCATTTCTTCCCCCCCCCCCCCCCTTTCAGGTTTCCTGCAGCTTAACTACAGCACAAGTCCTAAAGACAAGTGTTTCTTCTGAAACCAGAAGGCATTGGATCCTGTTTTCAGCCTCTTCCCCTTAACAAACAGGAGGCACAATCTGCGCTGTACCACAATAACTGAGTGCAAACCCCACTGTGGCTAAGCTGCTGCCAGATTAAAAAGGGAGAGATGACCTTAAGTGGGTAAAACTCCCAGCACAGAAGGCCCCCTGGTTTGTGTGGAGTGGAGGGTAAATAATTTATGTGAGGTTCAAAAATACAACCATGCTTATCAATTAACTCCACCAAGCACAGCCAATTCAAACAATCCAGAATCGAGTGTACATCTGGTTCTGTACCCCTGGAGCTATCTGTGGCCCAGTAGGAACAGTCACAGAATGTTTCTTTAGTGTCTCCCTGCACAGGAGACAACAAACAGGCAAATGAGAGCTGATGCAAATGCTGCTCTCCTGTTGTGAAATCCTGTAATCTCCCAGCTGGGACTGGTGACACAATATCCATACAGATACTGGAAAAGTAAAGACATGCTTATTCCCTGGTAAGGAAATTGGCTTTCCTAGTATTGATCAAATGATTGCCAAACAGCCAGGAACACCAAGGCAGGGCTGGTTATTCCTTAGCCAGGCCAGAAGGGTTGGCAATTCTCTTTCTAAGCGTGCTGCTTCTGCACTTCTAAACACACTGAGCAACGCAGGTCTCTGAGAAGGGCTGAGTGCAGCCTTCCAACAGCTCTAAACCTCCAGCAGGCTAACTGAGCTTTCACATTTTGCCATGAAGGCTACAGGACACTAAAGATTGAGTTCCTCACTGAGTTATTCCAATCTTAGGCTGTTGTAACTCCACTGAAAGCAAAGGGGTTGTGCCATCCCCATCACTGGGGTAAGATGGGTGTGAATTGGAGGATGCTGCCTTTGAAGCCTTGTTATGGTCACTGCATAACACACAACACAGGGCTTCTGAGCGGAGAGCACCACTCAGCAACGCTCCTTTCAAGTACCTCTGAGCCCCAGCAGCAGTCACCTGGAGAACTCACAAGTCCTGTACACTGCCATCACTATTAGACAATGCAAGGCACGATCCTGAGCGAGGTCAGTTATGCAGATGTTTGTCTTTGGCCACAAAAGAATCGCAGCTAATTTGCAAGACGGGTTGGGTCCACGGGAGTCCTGGGTCCTGGCAGTGGCACAAGCCTCAGGATGAACAGAGACTGGCACAGAAGTCTCTGCAAGTTCAGCTGCCTAGCACCAGAGTCTGAAGAGCATCTGGGAGTGAAACCTGCAACACAGGCTCCTGAGATGTGGGGCTGAGGAGCTAACTGAGCTGCCCAGGAAAGTTTCAGGGACCAGAGGGCAGGAAGGATCTGCTGCAGTCCGCTGTGGAGCAGCAGAACTGCCTTGGCAGGGGTCGGGCACTGCCTACTCAGGTGGCAAAGGAGATGCAGTGACGAGGGCAGACCTGGTGGCCAGTGTCGCACTGGGTGTCTGCGGCGTAGACTTGCCTGAGGTGCCCCGAAATCCTGGGCAGTGCCCTGTGCGGCTGGCAGGACAGGAGCTGGAGGGCAGAGGGGTGGACTGCTGAGGGGCAGCAGGGCTGGGGGGCTCTTTCCCGCGGGGGTCCCGCAGGCACTTACCCGCGTCCCTACCGCGACCGGCAGCGGCAGCAGCAGCAGCGGCGTGAGGAAGAGGATGGCGAAGGAGCGGTATCTCAGCAGGGGCCGCAGGCACGTCGGGGCCATCTTCTGCGGGGACACAGGGTCAGGGCGCCAGCAGGAGCAGCGCCCGCCGCTGCCGCCTTAAGTAGCGGGCGGCGGGGCAGCGGCGGGAGGGACGCGGCGGGGGGCGACACGACCCACCCGCCCGCCCTGCCGGGGGCCGGCCGCTCCCGCCCCGCCGGGACACCGGGCCCGCCCGCGCCCTCCTGGGGCAGCGGGCTCCGTCCCGCCGGGTAGCGGTGCCAGCGCGGAGCAGCGGCGAGGGAACCGCGGGGCTGGTGCCAGCCCCGCGCCCGGCCCTGCCGGACCCTCCCTCCCTGCCCGCGGCCGGCAGCAGCCCTGCGGGACGCGGTGCCCCAGTCCCTGCCCAACACCTGGGAGATGCCCTCAGCCTGATCCAGGCCAAACAGAATCCGCCCGCCCGCTCCGTCGGACGGGCGCCGGGCCATAGCTTGGCACAGGCACATCCACTCGTGCGCTCCTGCAGACTCTCCATGGGAGAGGAGAGCTGCGTGAGGGCCATGTCTGGGGGTACCACACCAGCTGCGAGGAGGTGTTAAGAAAGATCTCCCTGCTCATAACGGCCACAGAAGCTGCCGGTCAGCACAAATTCTCATAACACAGACTGCATGCAGGAGCCGAAGTGCTTCTCCCAGGTGCTGGACTTCCAGGCGGTGCTGATGATGCCGGCGGGGGGTCACCTCTCACTCCTTTACGCAGTGATGGGGGAGGACTGAGCTGCTTTAGGGGAACGGAGAGTTAAAACCACAGCGGGGGACGCTGCAAAGCAGAGGTCTGTGCAGGCATGCATGGCTGTCTTCCACTGCCCATCTGTCAGGGATCGTGTCTCTGTGAGCTGGGTTAAAAATAACCCAGAAAGGTTAACTTGAAAGTGGTTTTGTTAGTGTCCTTTGCAGTGATCTGGTCTGCTTGAAAGTGGTTCTGTTAATGTCCCTTGCAATGATCTGGTCTACACTGGAGCCACAGGACCAGAAGCGATGGTACTGCTGAGCAGGTGGAAAGCACTACCAAGGTGGCAGAAAGGAGCAACTGGTGGGACTGGAAACTAGACTGAAGACAACTGGTTTGTGGTTGTTTTATGCTCTGCTTCTGAGGTGTCAGCAACCACCTGAAAGGCAGCACAGATCATATCTCGACAGTTTGAGCCTGCATGCTGTCAGCACAGTCTTTACCAAGCAGTTTCTCACTGAAATAGAGAATTTCAGATTCCACAGCGAGTAACAAGGGAGCTGTGACTACAGCTTGCACTGTTCGTCCTCTGCTGACCAGGGGAACTTGAGTGACAGAAGTTCAAAACAAGACACCAATGTTACTGCTCTATTTGTAAAAGCAGTGAATGTCCACTGAGGAACATAGAAGCCAACCGGATCTGGGCAGACTCCAAATCTCCAAACCTTTCGCAGCAGTCCCTCTGGGTAACTTAACCAACACAGAGGAAGCTTCACCCCAGAGCAGAGCCTGGCAGAAAGAGGGGAGCTGGCCAAAACTTGCATTCCTGTGGCCAGCCTCCAATGAAGAAAAAAAAATGGTCAACAAAGGAAAGGGACCACAAGAGAATGCAAAGAGTTGACTCTAAAGGAGTTGTGCTGAGGTTCACTTTGATAGCCCAGTGCAAAGATGATTTGCTGGCTCCCTTGTTTAAATGAGATGCAGTGTAGAAAGGAGACAACACACGGCTTGAACGTGTGTGGATAGCTTCAGATGGACTAATCCTCTGAAAAGAGACTTGCTTGCTGTACCTGGGAATGAGATCAGTCACTCTTGTGGGTAATTTAATTAGCCAGCCCACGCCTCAGTGTCCTCCTTTGGCAGACACAAAGGAAGGAGTCAATATTTCCTTATTGTGCAGAATGATTGCAAACTCACCTTCAGTGTGTCATGCAGAGTGCCTTGTGTAACACAGAACAAAAGAAAAGGGATTCAAAGACAAGAACAAGCACCTGGAGAATAGAAAACCAGGCTGAAGGATAGTGGAGTACCCTCCTCTGGTGTTTATATAGCAACTGCCAGGCAGAAGGGTGTACCTTTGGGCAGGGAAGGAGAGGGATGTGAGAAACAATGTTCTCTAGGCTTTCTAGGAACAGCTGACTGGGTCAGGGATGAGAAGATGGTGCAGGCTTCCCTGAAGATTACAGAGCAGAAAGGAAGGAGTGAAGGAGGAAAACAGGGAAGTGGCAATAACTTACAGAAAGGAAGGAGTGAAGGAGGAAAACAGGGAGGTGGCAATACCTTACAGAAAGGAAGGAGTGAAGGAGGAAAATAGGGAGGTGGCAATACCTTACAGAAAGGGAGGAGTGAAGGAGGAAAACAGGGAGGTGCCAATACCTTACAGAAAGGAAGGAGTGAAGGAGGAAAACAGGGAGGTGCCAATACCTTACAGAAAGGAAGGAGTGAAGGAGGAAAACAGGGAGGTGCCAATACCTTACAGAAAGGAAGGAGTGAGGGAGGAAAACAGGGAGGTGCCAATACCTTACAGAAAGGAAGGAGTGAAGGAGGAAAACAGGGAGGTGCCAATACCTTACAGAAAGGAAGGAGTGAAGGAGGAAAACAGGGAGGTGGCAACACCTTACAGGAGAGAGGGAGAGACCTAGGAACCACACTGAGTCCAGATTTGAAAGAAAGAAATTCTGTGTAAATCTTCATCTGAGACCCAGGTCCCAAACTAAGCAACTGTAATCTTTTAATGAATGAAGGCCAGCACTGACAAACTGCATTTGAAACTTTGACTGAAGCAAAACCTGAGCAAAATCTTCAGCAGGACCACGGAAATGAGCAACTTCTATTTCTTCACCTTTTGCTCTTGTTTTAGCAGAAGTAGGTTCCTTTTCTGGAGGTGTGCTTCAGAAAGAGAGCAGATTTGTTTATTGGGGTGCATGTGAAATATCTGTGAATGAAAAATGTCTCTGCTGGCTCTGCTGAGGAGCACTCAAACCAGTGGCAGCTACAGTTCTTGTGGAAGCCTGCTAGGAATTCGGCTAAAGCCAGGCAACTGCTGAGCAGCAAGAGCAAAGAGCTGCACTGAACTGAACCAGTAAGCTGAAAAGGTCAATTTTGACCTTGGTACTGAAGCCATCCTACCACTGCACACTTCATGTTTAAGATGCCTCCATCACTATTATTTTAGAAACCACTGGAGGTTCACATGTGTCAGTTCATGCTCCACTCTAAGAACTGGGAGGCCAAGAAGCTGACTGAATCCAGATGTTAGCACCACACATCAGTGCAAACAGCCACAGCGTGGGCAGGAGGAAAGAGACTGAGGACAAGAGAGATTCAGATTCACCTACACTCAGATAAGGAGGTGGAAAAGCTGTGCAATGCCTTGTCAAGGTGCAGGAAGGGAAGAGCATGACTGGGTGAAATGAGGGAAGAGAGCAGGTTGCAGGTTGCCAGGACTGGGCACTGCTCTACACGGGATCAGCAGGCAGGAACCAAGAGGCACAGAGGAGCATGCTGGATCTGGCAAGCCTTCCAGCTGTTCCCTCAGCCTGTGCTTACGCCTCAGATACATTTGGCACTAGCTGGATGTGAGGGTGCTGCAGGAATGGCAGCTCTTTCACACCACTTGCCCTGGAACTTCCTCTTCGCTGTGCCAAGAAGGCAGACAAAGCTTTGGCTGCTTGCTCTACAGAAGTAGTCCGACAGCCCGGCAAAAGGAAGCTGCAGAGAGCCCGCGGTGCTTGCAAAACCTCCAGCAGGAGGAGTTTTAGACGGTTCAAAGAGAGCATTCAAAAACCTCCCACAGCCTGAAATTTAGCTCAGGCTAATTGAGCACTAACTGCAGGTCTTCACGAAAGAAAGAGGAAAAAAGAGAATCCTTTCCTCCAGTCAGTAGCAGAGACCTCAGCAGTATTTACAGGGATGGATGGAAGCTGTGTGGTTTCACCACCTTCTTTAAGGACAGTAGGTAAAAGGAGCCTTTGGTTGCAGAGACTGTTCAGAAGAGGGAGACTGGAGCAGCCTTTTGGGCTACATTTTGATACCTTGATGTTGAAAAAAAGTCTGCTGCTCTTGTTCTTCTTGGTAATAAGTTTCAAATTGGCTCACAAAGGAACTCAGATCTTTGTGTTGCAAATGGACTTGGGCATGGGTGGTGACAGGAAGTGGATCCAGAAGCTGAATCAGGTCTCTTGATACCTGAATCTCCTTGTAGGTTTACTAGACACCACTGCTCTCACATTTGCTGCTGGGACACCCTGTGAACACCCTAATGAGCATCCTAATGAACACAGGCATTTTAAAACATATGGAGCACCAAGACTATGATGCAGTAATAGAGCCAAGCCCACCTCATGGCTCACTAGGATAGAATAGAATTAACCAGGTTGGAAGAGACCTTTGAGATCATCGAGTCCAAACTATCACCCAACACCATCTAATCAGCTAAACCATGGCACCAAGTGCCTCATCCAGGCTCCTCCTAAACACCTCCAGAGATGGTGACTCCACCACCTCCCTGGGCAGCACATTCCAATGGCCAATCTCTCTTTCTATGAAGAACTTCTTCCTAACATCCAGCCCAAACCTCCCCTGGCACAGCTTGAGACTGTGTCCTCTCTGCTCTGGTGCTGGTTGCCTGAGAGAAGAGACCAACCCCCACCTGGCTACAACCTCCCTTCAGGTAGTTGTAGACAGCACTGCCACTCACCTGCCCTGGCTTTCCTGCATGGTGGCTCTGGGGCTCAGTTGAGTCTAATAAAGAAGGCAGAGTGTTGTTTTGGTTTGCTGAGTCAGTGAGCAGAATCAGTTGAATGAAATGTCTGGGGAGCACCAGAGCCAGCTCAGGAGGCTGGGCCACGTATGGATCCTGGCGCAGCCACACCTTTCAGGGCAGCAGGTCCATAGATGAGCTTGACAGCGCTGTCACAGCACAGGCAGAGCCCTGCAGCCTGCCCTTTTGTACTTCAGATACCAGAGGCAGTGATGCGAGCCCCTGGAAAGAGCCCTGCTCAAAAGTGGGACGCTGCTGCAGACCGGTGAACAAAGGCTGACCTGCATTGTTTGGGTTAGTGGACAGGGACTGGCAATCAAGGTACCTCCTGGGAGGTAGGAATTCCAGTCCAGGTGGAAAAACTGGGGGTGGGGAATATTTTAGCTTAGTTTAGGTCATTTCTAAGAAGTAGCTTTTCTGATAGATCTCACTGACTCCAAACCAATCACCCCACTTCTGCTGTTGCTGGATGGGAATGGTCTGTGGCAAGGAGGATTCACAGGTAGCAGCTGATCCATTTAATTACAGATATGCAGACTTGCTGCCTCTAATTGAAGTGCTGCCCAAGCACACAAGTATAGTGTGTTTGCCTGTTTAAGAGCAGCCCATTTGACCTAGATAACTACTATTCTCTCAAGACAAAACCTCCCCTCAGATTCTTTTTAAGGCTCTTTCATCTTGCAGGCTCTGTGCAACACCCAGAGGTACAGAATGTCTTAGCACAATTCCATTAAACCAGGGCTGTAAGATCAACCCTGCCTGATGCTGAGGAACAGAAATGAAAGCAACCAACTCTGAGACATTCCAGGGCTTAGCAGGAGAAGAAGTGTCTTCTACCTAGGCTTTTGAAAAGCACATTTTAAACCCAACCAGCTCAAGACTTACCTCTCCGTGATGCTTGACTTAAAAAAGATGCCTGGAAGAGCTCTTGCACAGAAGGGTTTGCACAGAATTTAAATGGAAAGGAAATCCTTTTTCCCCCCCAGTCAGTGCTTTCCAGCCACTGCCAGCTCCCTGTGCTGCTTTAGGAGTATCTCTCAACTGAGTTCCCAGTGGAGCATCTGATATTTTTCCAAGAAAAGCTTTTGAGGCTCTGAACGAGCAGTCCTTTCTCTGCAGTCCTTTCTCTGCAGTCCCTTCTGTGCAGTCCCTTCTGTGCAGTCCCTGTGCCCAACAACTTGCTGCATAAAAGCCCTCATTATGAATTTTGAGTCAGGGGATTTCTCAGCAAATGTGTGTTGCTGGAGCAGGCTTTCTTGACCCAGAATTGCTATTTCCTGTACAGTTTGCATGAAGCCCTAAAAGCACATTCAAATGCTGTGCAGGCCAACGACTACAAAAGAAAGTGGGGAGGGGGGAAACAAAAAAAACCAACCCCAAACAGCAAAACAAAACCAAAAGAAGAAAGAAAAATCACATTAAAAATGTTTTATTCTGAACTGGCAACTCTGTAACCTCTCCCATTGCTGCCATCTCATTAACATATTTGTTCAAAAGCCTTTTCTCTGCTTCATTACATAATTTGTGTTGCAAAATCCAGATAACCACTCATTATTCCCAGGTCTAAATAATGGCTTATTTAGCCTCCTTTCCCCCCACCCACCCCCTCCTTCTTCTTCTTCTTCTTCTTTTCCTTTTCCCAGAGAAAAAAGAATGTGGAATGGAAGAGGCTTGGTTGGATGGGAAATGATCCAGACCAATTTCTGAGCTGCATCTGCTGTGCATGGCTCTACAATGCATCATGCAGATGCTACTGAATGGTTGTTCCCAACACCTCAGCGATGTAGAGGAACTGATATTGTCATCTCTATTTTACAGACTAGGAAGGTCAGCTCATATTGTCCTCACCTCCAGCATCTCATTCATAGCATCATCAGTCAGGGTTGGAAGGGACCACAAGGATCAGCTAGTTCCAAACCCCCTGCCATGGGCAGGGACACCCCACACTAGATCAGCCTGGCCACAGCCTCAGCCAGCCTAGGCTTAAACACCCCCAGGGCTGGGGCCTCAACCACCTCCCTGGACAACCCATTCCAGGGCTTCACCACTCTCATGGGGAAGAACTTCCTCCTCACCTCCAGCCTGAATCTCCCCACCTCCAGCTTCATTCCATTCCCCCTAGTCCTATCACTGCCTGAGATCCTGAGCAGTCCCTCCCCAGCTTTCTTGTAGCCCCCTGCAGATACTGGAAGGCCACAATGAGGTCACCTCAGAGCCTTCTCTTCTCCAGACTGAACAGCCCCAACTCCTTCAGTCTGTCCTCAAAGGAGAGGTGCTCCAGCCCTCTGCTTATCCTCCTGACCCTTCTCTGGACACCTTCCAGCACCTCCAGATCCCTCTTGTCATAGGGGCTCCAGAACTGGAGGCAGGACTCCAGGTGGGGTCTCCCCAGAGCTGAGCAGAGGGGGAGAATCACCTCCCTTGCCCTGCTGGCCACACTTCTCCTGCTGCAGCCCAGGCTCTGGTTGGCTTTCTGGGCTGCAAGTGCACACTGAGAGCTCCTGTTGAGCTTCTCCTCCCCCAGCACCCCCAAGTCCCTCTCCTCAGGGCTGCTTTCCAGTCAGTTCCACACCAGGCAGGGTCTACAACACCAGTGAGGAGCCACCTGGGTCATGCTGCTGTGTGCGGTCAGTTATCACAGTATCACAGTATCCCTTAGGTTGGAAAGGACCTCGAGGATCATCGAGTCCAACCTATCAACACAGACCCCATGCCTAGACCATGGCACCAAGTGCCACGTCCAATCTCCCCTTGAACGCCTCCAGGGACGGTGACTCAACCACCTTCCTGGGCAGCACATTCCAATGCCGAATGACTCGCTCGGTGAAGAACTTCCTCCTCACCTCGAGTCTAAACCTCCCCTGGCGCAGCTTGAGACTGTGTCCTCTTGTTCTGGTGCTGGTTGCCTGGGAGAAGAGGCCAACCCCTTCCTGGCTACAACCACCCTTCAGGTAGTTGTAGAGGGCAATGAGGTCACCCCTGAGCCTCCTCTTCTCCAGGCTAAGCAACCCCAGCTCCCTCAGCCTCTCCTCACAGGGCTGTGCTCAAGGCCTCTCCCCAGCCTTGTTGCCCTTCTCTGGACAACTTCAAGTCTCTCAATGTCCTTCTTAAACTGAGGGGCCCAGAACTGGACACAGGACTCAAGGTGTGGCCTAACCAAAGCAGAGTACAGGGGCACTATGACCTCCCTGCTCCTGCTGGCCACACTATTCCTAATGCAGGCCAGGATGCTATTGGCCCTCCTGGCCACCTGGGCACACTGTTGGCTCATATTCAGGTGGCTGTCGATCAGCACCCCCAGGTCCCTCTCTGTCTGGGAGCTCTCAGCCACTCCGACCCCAGCCTGTAGCTCTGCATGGGATTGCCGTAGCCAAAGTGCAGCACTCGGCACTTGGACTTGTTGAATGCAACAGCAGCAGGTACAAGAAATGGCAGAGCCTTCCAGCAGAGAGTTCTAAAGGCATTGGCATCCACATGCAACTGTGGAGTTCTGTTCTGTTTGTCTCTCTGTCCAGGCTTGAGGAGCAATCTGAGAGCTAGATGAAGAGCAGCCTCATTCATGGAGAGCTGAGGTGAGGCTGCAGGCATTGGAACAGGCTGCCCGGGGAGGTGGTGGTGTCACCACCCCTGGAGGTGTTGAAGGAATGTTTGGACATGGAATTTTGAAGCATGGTTTAATGGCCATGGTGGTGTTGGGCTGCTGGTTGGGACTTGATGCTCTTAGAGGTCTTTTCCAGCCCAAACAATTCCATGATTCCATCTGCACCTCCTCTAAAGTTCTGTGTATAAAGTGTAGAGCTGGATGACCCCCAGCTGAAGCCCAGCCACAGGTAGAGCTTGCTGCACCGGGGGCCTCTGCTGCTGTGGGTCAGTCCCAGCCATGAGAGGATATCCCCAAAGAGGCAGAGCTGGGTAGTGCAGGCTGGAGGTTTGGCCTGGCACATGCCTGGGTACCCTGCAGGGGTCTGAGGCTCAGGAGGGAGACAGTGGAGCCGGGGAGCCTGCTGGGGTGTTATAGTTGATGTGATTTATATGATGGATGATTTACATGGTTCTATGATATTACATGAGAAATACTTGTTGAAAAAAAAAAGGAGTTTTCCAGAGAATTCCAGGAAAGAGGAGGCTGGACAAGCCCCCAGGGGCCGGGCAAGATGCTACGAAAGTCGTGTTTACACCATCCCACTGCCTTGCAAGTGCTATATATCTGGAGTTACTGTGTTCTTGCCTCTCTCCTGTTTTCCCTCTCCTGCTCCTTCTGAGCTGTGCCTTCACTCCCCTGGCGCTGGCCATTGTTTGGGTTCCTGCAGCGGGGGAGGTAAGGCAGGGTGGCCTTCGGGCTGCGGTGTACAGGGAGGGCTGTACAGGGGGGTTGTGCAGGGGGGTTGCACAGGGGGCTTTGCACAGGGGGGTTGCACAGGGGGGTTTGCACAGGGGGCTTTGCACAGGGGGGTTGCACAGGGGGGTTTGCACAGGGGAGTTTGCACAGGGGGGTTGCACAGGGGGAGTTGCACAGGGGGGTTTGCACAGGGGGGTTTGCACAGGGGGGTTGCACAGGGGGAGTTGCACAGGGGGGGTTGCACAGGGGGGTTTGCACAGGGGGGTTGTACAGGGAGGTTGTAAGGGAGGGTTGTGCAGGGGGGTTGTATAGGGAGGTTGTAAGGGGGAGGTTACACAGGGGGGTTTGCACAGGGGGGCTGCACAGGGGGGATTGTACAGGGAGGTTGTAAGGGGGGTTTACACAGGGGGGTTGTACCGGGAGGTTGTACAGGGGAGTTGCACAGGGAGGTTGTAAGGGGAGGTTACACAGGGGGGTTGTACAGGGAGGTTTTAAGGGAGGCTTGCACAGGGGGGTTCTACAGGGAGGGTTGCACAAGGGGGTCATACAAGGAGCAACCATACACCACAACAAGAGGACACAGGCAGGTTGCACAGGCAACCAGCACCAGAACAAGAGGACATAGTCTCAAGCTGTGCCAGGAGAGGTTTAGGCTGGAGATGAGGAGAAAGTTCTTCCCAGAAAGAGTTGTTGGCCGTTGGAGTGTGCTGCCCAGGGAGGTGGTGGAGTCCCCATCCCTGGTGGGGATTGGATGTGGCACTTGAAGCCATCGTTTAGTTAGGAGGTGTTGGGTGATAGATTGGACTTGATGATCTCTGAGGTCTTTTCCAACTTTATTGATTGCATGATTCTATGAGATTGTTCAGGAGGGCTGTACAGGAGGGTTGTACAGGGGGGTAGTGAGGGGGATTGCACAGTGGGGTCTGGGCTATTGTGTACAGGGGGGGTAGCTGGGCTGCTGTCACGAAAATCCAGAACCACAGCACTGTCACAGCTGCTAGGAAGCAAATTCACCCAGGCCCAAGCAAAGCCCAGGACGCTCCTCTAAAGACTCCTCTGCGCTTGGAACTTGCGTTAAACCCTGCCGCTGGTGTGGCAGAGCTGCTGGTGTGGCAGTGCTGCTGGTGCGGCAGAGCTGCTGGGGTGGAGGTGCTGCTGGTGCGGAGGTGCCGCTGGTGTGGCAGTGCCGCTGGTGTGGCAGTGCTGCTGGGGTGGCAGTGCCGCTGGTGTGGCAGTGCTGCTGGGGTGGCAGTGCTGCTGGGGTGGCAGTGCTGCTGGTGTGGCAGTGCTGCTGGGGTGGCAGTGCTGCTGGTGCGGCAGAGCTGCTGGTGTGGCAGTGCTGCTGGGGTGGCAGTGCTGCTGGGGTGGCAGTGCTGCTGGTGTGGCAGTGCTGCTGGTGTGGCAGTGCTGCTCGTGTGGAGGTGCCGCTGGTGTGGCAGTGCTGCTGGGGTGGCAGTGCTGCTGGTGTGGAGGTGCCGCTGGTGTGGCAGTGCTGCTGGGGTGGCAGTGCTGCTCGTGTGGCAGTGCCGCTGGGGTGGCAGTGCTGCTGGGGTGGCAGTGCTGCTGGGGTGGCAGTGCTGCTCGTGTGGAGGTGCCGCTGGTGTGGCAGTGCTGCTGGTGTGGCAGTGCTGCTGGGGTGGCAGTGCTGCTGGGGTGGCAGTGCCGCTGGGGTGGCAGTGCTGCTGGGGTGGCAGTGCTGCTCGTGTGGAGGTGCCGCTGGGGTGGCAGTGCTGCTGGGGTGGCAGTGCCGCTGGGGTGGCAGTGCTGCTGGGGTGGCAGTGCTGCTCGTGTGGAGGTGCCGCTGGTGTGGCAGTGCCGCTGGGGTGGCAGTGCTGCTGCGGTGGCAGAGCTGCTGGGGTGGCGGTGCTGCTGGGGTGGCGGTGCCGCTGGGGTGGCAGTGCCGCTGGGGTGGCAGTGCTGCTGGGGTGGCAGTGCTGCTGGGGTGGAGGTGCCGCTGGTGTGGCAGTGCCGCTGGTTCTCCTTTAAAGAGCTGCTGCAGGCTGGACAGCTGGCTGGGTGGAGTTACAGCCACAGAGGCTTTCGCTTTCGATTCTCTTTGCTCTCTCTCTGCTCATAGCACGAAGGCCATCCTGCAGAGGAAAGCAAGAAAAAATAATGGCAGAAGACAGCAGGTTCTGCAGAAATTGGTAAGATCCAATCCTTTCTCCCTCTCCATCCCTGCAAGGGGTGGGGATTGCAAGAGTTTTCCAGGATTCCCCTTAATGCCCCTTCTCCTGTTAACAGGGGGGGAAGAGGGAGGACCCCAGGGCTTGAGGGGTGTGTGCTAGCCATTCACAGTGCTCAGCACGAGTATTTTGTGCAGGTTTTCATGTTTCCAGGCTGCTGCTTTCCAGCTGATTTTCTGTGGGGAGCTTTCTTCCACAGGGCTCTCCTGTGCTGCCTGCTCTCTTGTTGCCTAGGTTCAGGGTGGGTAAATGTTGCAGAATCACAGAATGGCTTAGGCTGGAAGGGACCTCAGAGATCATCTGCTCCAACCGCCCCAGGGACACCTCCCAACTTGAATCAGCTGCTCAAGGCCTCATCCAGCCTGGCCTTGAACACCCCCAGGGGGGAGGCAGCCACAACCTCCCTGGGCAGCCTGGCCTTGAGCACCCACAGGGAGGAGGCATCCACTCGTCCCTGGGCAGCCTGTTCCAGAGTCTCACCTCCCTCACACTGAAGAACTGCTTCCTAAGATCCAGTCTGAGCCTCCTCTCCCTCAGCTTCAAACCATTCCTCCTTGTCCTGTCTCTACACACCCTCAGGAAAAGTCTCTCTGCAGCCTTCCTGTAGGATCCCTTCAGCTATTGGCAGGCAGCTCTGAGGTCCCCCCTGGAGTCTTCTCCATGCTGAACACCCCCAGCTCCCTCAGCCTGTGCTCATAGCAGAGCTGCTCCAGCCCTTGGATCATCTTTGTTGTAGAGGAATCAGTGCATGGATCATGCTGAACGCAGCAGCTGCCTCAGTTTCCCCCCACAGCTGACGTTTCATTCTGGTGCTCTATTTGCAGTTAAGTGACAGAATTTTACTTTTTCCAGGAAAATTTGGCATCTCTCAGAGAATAGGAGGCTGGAAGGGGCCATAAGGATAGTGTAGCTTGGTGTGTCTTAAGTAGTAGCTAGGCCATTGGGCAAATTATATGAATGGAGACTCTGAAGCCCTGCAATTAACACAAAAGAGTCAAACTTAGAAAGGTTAAATATGAGCCTAGCCTCAACTTTACTTGGTTGCAAAGAAAACCCAATGCTTAGCCTTGCACAAAGCAAGCCTGTGCATTATGTTCTAAAAGGGTTGGGGGGATGCTGGGCAGCTGAGCCAACCTGACCAGAGAGATGTGCCTTCCCTCCTGCACAGGAATAAACACTGCATGGGAGGGAGGAGCGCAGGGTGGGGCTGGCTTTGCCTTCTGAGGTGGCTGTTCAAAGTGCAGGAAGTGCTGGGAGGACACAGCCAGGCTCTGCTCTGTGATACCCAGTGACAGGACAAGGGGCAGTGGGGGCAACCTGGAGCAGAGGAGGTTCCACAGGAACAGAAGGAAAAACTTTCACTGTGAGGGTGACAGAGCTCTGGAGCAGGCTGCCCAGAGGGGTTGTGGAGTCTCCTGCTCTGGAGACATTCAAAACCAGCCTGGTTGTGTTCCTGTGTGACCTGCTCTGGCAGTGGGGCTGGACTGGATGAGCTTTCAAGGTCCATTCCAATCCCAGCATTCTGTGACAGACTGGTTGGGCATAGCTATGCCTATGGTAAGCCAGTACCAGAACAAGAGGACACAGTCTCAGGCTGCACCAGGGGAGGTTTAGGTTGGATGTTAGGAAGAAGAGAGTGATTGCCCTTTGGAATGTGCTGTCTGGGGAGGTGGTGGAGTCACCATCACTGGAGGTGTTCAGGAGGAGACTTGATGGGGTGCTTGGTGCCATGGGTTAGTTGTTTAGGTGGTGTTGGATTGGTTGATAGGTTGGATGCGATGATCTTGAAGGTCTCTTCCAACCTGGTCTGGTCTGGTTTATTCTATTCTATTCTATTCTATTCTATTCTATTCTATTCTATTCTATTCTATTCTATTCTATTCTATTCTATTCTAGTGGTGTGCAGTGTGTCAGTTGCTTCATTTATGTTGTGTCTTCCCCTCTCCACCAAGTATTGACTGTCTTGATCTTGACCTACTCATTTTTCCTGTGCCACTGTGTGTGTGGTGGGGTGGTGGAGAGTGAGGAGCTGTGTGGGTGCTTGGCTGCTGACCAGGGCTGGCACAGGACAGCAGCTCATTGACTCTTCTCTCTTTGCCATTTGTGTGCTGGGTAGTAAACGAGATGTGGCTGCTACCAATTTCTCCCTCCATGAGGCCCACTGCCTGAGATTTCTTGCTCTCTGCCCAGAGTGTGATGAACCAGTTGCCTATAAGGATATGGCAGACCATCAAGCAGAGGCACACAAGCAGGTGAGTGGTGCTACACAAACAGCAGAAAGCTCTGTCAGCTCTGAAGTAGCGCATTGGTGGTTCTGTGCTCTCTATTAACTAGGTTTGAAGTTCTCTAGTTGTTGGGCTAGAGAATCTGCAAGAGCCTGGTGTGACCCTTCAGGCCTGGTTGCAGCAGCTTTTGATCCTACTGCACACTCAGCTTGAGGGAATAAAAGGTCCACTGTGGTGTCCTCAGCAGATCAGGCATGGATGTATGCTCCTGGTGCTTGTGAACTGGCCAGAGCATGCAATTGAAATGATTTGATTAGAGGAAGACAGACAGTACCTGATCTGCCAGCAGCCTTGCTTGTACCTTCCCAGCAAGAGAGATTGGCCATTGGGATGTGCTGCCCAGGGGGTGGTGGAGTCACCACCACTGGAGGTGTTTAGGAAGAGCCTGGATGAGGCACTTGGTGCCATGGTTTAGTTGATCAGATGGTGTTGGGTGATAGGTTGGACTTGGTGATCTCAAAGGTCTTTTCCAACCTGGTCTATTCTATTCTATTCTATTCTATTCTATTCTATTCTATTCTATTCTATTCTATTCTATTCTATTCTATTCTATTCTATTCTATTCTATTCTATTCTATTCTATTCTACAAAGGGTGGCAGCAATGCACTTATTTAAGGCACCCCTGAAGTGGCAGAGTGAATTTCTCAGCTCTTCACACAGTGAGCACTTGTAGCATGGCATGAAGAGGCTGGAGGCACTGAGTTGGAGCCTGAACACACAGCCATGGCTTTTTATTCTGCCTTACTGGGTTCATTGCTTTAGCAATTCCACTGATTTCAGGTATTGAACAGCACACAGAAAGCTAACTTTATTTCACACCACACTTTGCCATTCCCATGGGCACCTTTGACAACTGGATCCTCACACAGACTTGACAGCTTCCTGCAGAATCATCCATCAGACATCTGTTTTCCTCACAGTCTTATCAACACAGCTCAGGCCTGACAGAGAAACAAAAATTCACCAGCAGCTTGTTTGCTGATTGGGATTAAAATGGCAGGAAGCTCCTCTCAGAAGCTTGCAGTTCCTTTGACATATGAAAGCATTAACCAACCTTCTGTGGTCCCCACCAACTGCTGGCTGTTCTGCTTGCAGGTCACATGTGATCTTTGTCACCAAAGTGTGCAGCAGTACCAGCTGGAGCATCATGAGGTATGTATGGAGGGCAGAACTTTCTGCCTTGGAGGCTGACTCCTGTGACCAGCCCCCAGGAGTCACACTAATGGTTTCACCAGCAAAAACATGTAAATGGATTCTCTCTTGGACCATGAGGAAACTTCCACCCCTCAGCAGCTGCAGGGTTTTGGCATGCCTTTCCTTCTTTGTGAATTAAGTATGTCCCATAGTGGTTGCCTGCCCAATTGGCAGGGACAATCTGCTCCAGAAGATAAACCTAATACTTTCTCTTCCTTTTCACCTCAAGCTGATGTTCCTTGAGGGCTTCTCAAAGGTATTTCCACCCTGCCCCCCACCACTCATATTTTACCTGCTTTTCCTAAGGAATGGTTGTACAAAGCCAGAGTCAAGGAGGAGACAACACAAGAGAGCTGGCAGAGGCTGGGCAGAGCAGCCTGTCCACGCCAGCTGTGGCCTCACCATTGCAAGGAACCAAAGCAGTGAAGGCACAGCAGGCTTCTGCTGCTGCTGGAAGCTGAAGTGCTTGAGTATGCTAGGTGGCCTTGTGCTCTGTTGCTAACCTGTACTGACACACAGCATCTTCACTGCTCTTGATTGCCATTTTGCCTTAGACTGGCTAAATCATCTGGAATTAAAGATAGCCTAACCAGGCAAACCCCTAATACAGGGAGGCCTGAATTTGGTTGTGCAGATACCCCTCAAGGAGAGCATTCTTCCCTCAAGTGAAGTCAATCTGCCCCTCTACTCAGCACTGGTAAAGCCACAGCTTGAGTCCTGTGTCCAGTTCTGGGCTCCTCAGTTGAAGAAGGACATTGAGACTCTTGAAGGTATCCAGAGAAGGGCAACAAAGCTGGGGAGGGGTCTGGAGCACAGCCCTGGGAGGAGAGGCTGAGGGAGCTGGGGTTGCTTAGCCTGCAGAAGAGGAGGCTCAGGGGAGACCTTCTTGCTCTCTCCAACTCCCTGAAGGGAGGTTGTAGCCAGGTGGGAGTTGGTCTCTTCTCCCAGGTAAGCAGCACCAGAACAAGAGGACACAGTCTCAAGCTGTACCAGGAGAGGTTTAGGCTGGAGGTGAGGAGAAAGTTCTTCCCAGCAAGAGAAGTTTGCCATTGGGATGTGCTGCCCAGGGAGGTGGTGGAGTCCCCATCCCTGGAGGTGTTCAAAAAAGGCTTGGATGTGGCACTTGGAACCAGGAGGTGTTGGGTGATAGTTAGTAGGTTGGACTTGCTGATCTCTGAGGTCTTTTCCAGCCTGGTTGATTCTATGATTCTCCAGCAGTCACTCACTGCTCTCACCCAATGCCTTCTTCCAGTATTGGTAGCAAACCTGCAGTGATGTCCTGTGTTCCTGTGCAGAGCAAGGAGTGCCTCAAACGAGCAGTGAGGTGCAGAATCTGTGAGCTGGAGCTGCCCTTTGACAAGCTGGAGGAGCACCTGGAGTCCTGTGCCAGCCGCACGGAGTCTTGCAGGGCCTGTAACAAGTTCATCATGTACAGAGACCACAGCAAGCACAGAGAGGTCTGTCCAGACACTGACCTCTCCTATCAGGGGGATGTGGACCTTCAAGCCAGGGGAGCATCTGCCAAGGCAACATTTATTGGCCCCACTGGTAAGCAAAACTCCTCCTCATGGACTGGGTCAGCCAGTTTGGGAAAGATGTTGAGCTGCTGGAAGGTGTCCAGAGAAGGGCAACAAAGCTGGGGAGGGGTCTAGAGCACAGCCCTGTGAGGAGAGGCTGAGGGAGCTGGGGTTGCTTAGCCTGGAGAAGAGGAGGCTCAGGGGAGACCTTCTTGCTCTCTCCAACTCCCTGAAGGGAGGTTGTAGCCAGGTGGGGGTTGGTCTCTTCTCCCAGGCAAGCAGCACCAGAACAAGAGGACACAGTCTCAAGCTGTGCCAGGGGAGGTTTAGGCTGGAGGTGAGGAGGAAGTTCTTCACAAAAAGAGAGATTGGCCCTTGGGATGTGCTGCCCAGGGAGGTGGTGGAGTCACCATCACTGGAAGCATTTAGGAAGAGCCTGGATGAGGCCCTTGGTGCCATGGTTTAGTTGGTCAGATGGTGTTGGGTGAGAGGTTGGACTCGATGATCTCAAAGGTCTTTTCCAGCCTGGTTAATTCTGTTCTATTCTATTCTCACGCTGTTAAATCTCAGTGAAAATTCTCCTGCTTTCTCTACAGTTCTCAGTGAGCCAGGCTGGAGGGGATTGTTCTTTAACCAGCTGCAGTGTTGCTTTCTATTACACTGGTTATTGTAAAGCTAGGGGTGGGTGCACTGATCAGTAGCTCCTTGCCCATGTGCTTTTCTGCCTCCCTTATGTCCTGGAAGTGAAATTCTCTCTGTCAGAAAACAAGCAGAACTTCCTCTTTCTGTTTGCCACACAGCAGAAAATACAATGCAGCTTCCCCTCCTGCTTGCTACAGCGATGCATGCCTTGAGTTCTTGCAGCTCTTGAAGCTTTGTTTGGCCTAAGGTATTGGACAGCATATATCAAAGCAAACAAACAAAGAAATATCATGACCCCTGTCAATGATTCCAGAAAGCACCAGGCATCAGCAGGTACAGTGGTTGGCAAAACAAACTGCTGAGAGCGAGGATTAGCTAGGATAGGCCAGGAGTGAAGCATCAGGAGCCACAAAACACGGGGCTGAATTGGAAGGCTGGTGGATTGGTTTTGATTGGTGGCAAAAGCTAAGTGTCATCAGGGCTGTAATTCCTTCCTGGCCAGTGGAATCAGAGTTGTGTGCTCCCCTAGAGCCAGTGACCCTCAGTGGATCTGAGCTGCCTGTCTAGAGGTTGCTGTCAGCACTGGGTTAATCTCCATTTCCTTTCCTTCTGAAGGCACTGGTGGCAGTCTCTGTCAGAAGTGCAACGAGGCATTTCCAGATGACCAGTACTCCCAGCACCTGGTAAGCACCTCTGAAAGGGAACAACAGCCTGGTCTGTGAAAAGCTACACTCTAGGGAAGGAAGTGCAGCATGTCTTGCATCTTCAGACAATGGTTTGATGCCACAAGGCATTCAGCTGAAGCATTATTGTGAGGGGTCTGCTGTCCCTCCCCATGACCCCTGTTTGTTGCACACTAGGCTGCAGTGCCAATCTTCACCCCGTTGTGCATGCTCTCTTTTAACAGGATAAATGCAGTGCAGCCCAGAAGCTGACAGAAGTTGCTGGGGACCAGGCAACTTCAAAACTCAGCAGTGATCCACCAAAGCCTCCCTCTTCCTCCCCTAAGAATGCAACGGTGTGGAAAGATGTCCGCCCCAAAACGAAACAAAGGGACCAGCCAGTGACCTCCAAAACCTTGCTTAAACCCCTGGAGAGCAAAGGGATTGGCTTTCCCATTCCCACATCACCTCAAGCTCTTGGAGACATCCAGTCTTTTGACATGCTGAAGACCTGTGCCCATTGCAACATTCTTCTGCCACTTCCAACCCTTCAGAAACACGAGGTGAGAAGTGACACGTTGGACCTGGCCTCCTGCATGCAAAGGGCCCTGCCTGCAGGGTCAGTAGTTTGCTCTGCACCACCTGGGGTCCCATTTCTGGATTCCACAGCTTGAAACGCTGGCCATAGGTCCATTCCCTCTGTAAAGCATGGAATTTATTCATTCCATTGACTGTTCATGCTGCATCTACTCAAATAGGATCCATTGCCTATAGTGTGCTGAGTAAGATCAGTAGAACTACCCTGAAGGGAGGTTGTAGCCTGGTGGGGGTTGGTCTCTTTCCCAGGCACCCAGCACCAGAACAAGAGGACACAGTTTCAAGCTGTGCCAGGGGAGGTTTAGGCTGGAGGTGAGGAAGAAGTTCTTCACAGAAAGAGAGATTGGCCACTGGGATGTGCTGCCCAGGGAGGTGGTGGAGTCACCATCCCTAGAGGTGTTTAGGAGGAGACTGGGTAGGGTGCTTGGTGCCATGGTTTAGTTGATTAGCTCAAAGGTCTCTTCCAACCTGTTCTGTTCTGTTCTGTTCTATTCTATTCTATTCTATTCTATTCTATTCTATTCTATTCTATTCTATTCTATTCTATTCTATTCTATTCTATTCTATTCTATCAGAACCACGACTGCAGCTGCTGATTTCAAGCTCAAACCCTGGAAAATCTTCAGCAACTGTCTTGATTTGCTGAGTGAGGGCTGACATTGTTCCTGCTAAGCAAATAGTATGATTGAATTTCAGCTGCATCAGAGGCAGAGCTCTGGATGACTTTCTGTCACAACAAACAGGCCCAGTTGCCTCCCTGCTGAATACCAGTGCCTGGAGAATAGGATGTTTGAGTTCCTTGTTGTGCCTGTTGCTTGTTTTTCTAGATCAAATGTCTACGTTTGACATCTTTGAAGACGCTGGGATGAGCCAAACACCAAGCCCTGGAGGGAAAGGTAATACAGAGGATTCCAGCCATTTAGAACAACATTAATCTCTGAGGATCATTCTACAGTGGGTTAAGAGGCACAATGAGATATTTTGCTCTAGAAAAGCTAATACTCAGCTATCACAAAGCTCTTTAGATTCCAGCACGTGGTGGGTTCCCCTCAGCACTGCTTCAGAGCCAATAAGCTTCCACTCTCTCGACTCAAACTCACACCTATTGTGCCTCTCAGGCAGGGCAGTACCTTCCCTACCTTCAGCAGGGATCTGCACAGGAGTTCACAGAGCATGTGTATGCTTCAACACCAAATGGAGACTGGAAAAGAGTAGTTTCAGAAGCCAGGAAATCAAATGGATTGTTTTCCTCTATTAAAATTTGCTTGTTCAGGACACTGATGTGATTATGCCAGACAACAGCTGCAGGTGAGCTTGCACTGGTCCATAGGCAGTCTCCCTCCTCACCCTGTCCCAGAGAGGCTGTGAATCTCAACTCTTCCCTCTTTGCTAACATCTCCTTCTCAGTCCCTAAGCAGTATAATTTCCTCTCAGTCCTCTTAATTAAGTGAAACTGAAAGCAATTGTTCTCAGTCTGTCCTTCCTCTGCTTTGCTCGGTAAATGAGGTATTCCTCCTCCCTGCAAAACTTGCCTCTCCTAGTAAATTAAAGAGAGGACAGCACCAAAGTGAGAAATAAAGGGTTTGTGTAGTTTTGAATTACAGGACTCCAGTCTTGAAATAAAAGTAAGCACATGGTAATTACCCAGATTATTTGACTTGCTCTGTGGGTTAGTTGTATTGTTCAATAGAGTGATGACATAGCAAGGCTGTAAAACTGAGACTTTTAAACCACTCATAACTGAGCTCTGTCTGTTTTGCAGGAGGCTTTCTCCAGCCCTCATGATTCAATCTGGAAATGGAGGCACATTTCTCAGACTGAAGCTTCTCAGCTCAGCTTTGACATGAGGCCACTGGAAGTGTGGTAGCTGTCTGGACAAATAAAAGTGACTTGCTACTCTGGACAAAGAACAAAGAGCGTCTCAGGTTTTTATTCCCTGTCAAGAGAGGCATTTAAAAGGTTTCACCAGAAGACTGCAGAAGTGATGGGGGCCCAACAGCTGTTGTCATTTCAAATATTTGTGTGTAAGCTCGCCTTAGGAATGTTCTTTGCCCACCCACAGCTTATTTGAAAGTGTTTGTTCTGAGGGAAGAGGAGGAAAGAAGGAATCCAGAATTCTTTGCCATGTTGAGCGAGCACCACCAGTTCCCCTTGCCCTCGTTGCAAGCTGAGACCTTGGTGTTTTTCAGGGCATGGCCCAGAGAAGAGAAAAAACATTAGATCCCGCTCTCCTTCACCTCAGTGAAGACCAAAGCTAGGGCCAGCACAAACATCTTAGTCTTGGGAGAGAGCAGGCACATCCAAGGGGAACTGAGGGTGTTCATCTTCTGATACACAGATGGAAAATGAGAGAGCCCAGTGGTGGGAGAGTTCAACGTGAAGAGTCAGTGGATGTCAGTGTCTGTGAGCATTTGTGAGGCAGCCTTTCCTGCCTGACGTCTCCCATCAATAAACACTACAACACATTAGCAGTGTTACTGCTAGGTGCTATTTTCCCCTCATCCACCTCCATCAGTGCTCCAGCCTGGAAGCTGCTGGCTGAGCCCAGCACACATCTGCTGTGACCTGTAATTTGAGTAGCATCTTACTCCTCAGATCCAAACTTGTTATCAGCAGCAGGAGCACACATGGGATGGGAAGGCAGGCAGAGTTCACAAACCCTCTCAGTGAATCAGCACCGGCCCAGGCATTTATGTGTGTTCTGGGCTTATCTATAAGGGCAAGACTGAGCTGAAATGCACCAATGGATGGTCCAAGAGCAGATCCTTCCAGCCTCGTAAGCCCTGGGCCGGTGCCAGTGTTGTGAGCGGCCAGCGGCTGGGCATGCGGCTTGACAAGCGTTAGCCACTTCTGAGGTCCCTTAACAAAGCTGGGAGCAGAGCGCAGGGGCAGCTTTGTCCTCGCAGCCCTTTCTGGGCTGGGAGCCCTCCTGGCAGGTTCACAGGGCAGCGTTTCCACTCCGCTGAGGAGCCGCGGGGCTGGGTTCCAAAGCTGTGCTGCAGTGGCACCCTGTGGGTGTTGGTGGCACCGGCCTAAGCCGGACCCGGGCACGGCCGAGCCTTGGGCTCCTGAGGGAGAAGAAAGGGCACGGAGTGGCACCTGCAGGCTGCCCAGCAGCTGTGGGTAATTGGTGCCGCGAGGCTCCTTCCCTCCAGTAATCAATCACCTGAGGCTGCCAGCTGCGCGGGGGGCATTGGCACCCGCACAGCCCAGGGGCTCGAGCCCCCTGAGGGCTTCCTGTGGCACGCTGTGGGCTGCAAGCCGGAGAGCCTGCTGCAAGCCGGAGAGCCTGCTGCAAGCCGGAGAGCCTGCTGCAAGCCGGAGAGCCTGCTGCAAGCCGGAGAGCCTGCTGCAAGCCGCAGAGCCTGCTGCAAGCCGCAGAGCCTGCTGCAAGCCGCAGAGCCTGCTGCAAGCCGCAGAGCCTGCTGCAAGCCGCAGAGCCTGCTGCAAGCCGCGGAGCCTGCTGCAAGCCGCGGAGCCTGCTGCCAGGGCTTTGACTCGGCGAGGGGAGAGCTGCAGAAATAGAAGCCAGAAGGAAACACCTCTGGAGGCGCCTGAAAATGCCTGGAAACGATCTGCCTCCTTCCTCCTTGCAGGGTGAGCAAAAGGCTGTTAGAGCTGCGCTGGTGTCGCCCTGCTCTTGGCAGGGCTGTGCTCACCCTGCCCAGCATGGTGCCCTCTCTTCCCCAGCCCTGTGAGCAACTTGGGGCCAAAGCAAGGCTGCTGGTGTTTGCAACAGAGCATCCTGGGGCCAAAGCAGCGCTGCAGTGGCACCCTGTGGGTGTTGGTGGCACCGGCCTGAGCCGGACCCGGGCACGGCCGAGCCTTGGGCTCCTGAGGGAGAAGAAAGGGCACGGAGTGGCACCTGCAGGCTGCCCAGCAGGCCGTGGGTAATTGGTGCCGCGAGCCTCCTTCCCTCCAGTAATCAACCACCTGAGGCTGCCAGCTGCGCGGGGGGCACTGGCACCCGCACGGCCCAGGGGCTCGAGCCCCCTGAGGGCTTCCTGTGGCACTCTGCGGGCTGCAAGCCGCAGAGCCTGCTGCAAGGGCTTTGACTCGGCGAGGGGAGAGCTGCAGAAAATAGAAGCCAGAAGGAAACACCGCTGGAGGAGCCTGAAAATGCCTGGAAACGATCTGGCTCCTTCCTCCTTGCAGGGTGAGCAAAAGGCTGTTAGAGCTGCGCTGGTGTCGCCCTGCTCCTGGCGGGGCTGTGCTCACCCTGCCTAGCATGGTGCCCTCTCTTCCCCAGCCCTGTGAGCAACTTGGGGCCAAAGCAAGGCTGCTGGTGTTTGCAACAGAGCATCCTGGGGCCAGAGCAGTGCTGCAGTGGCACCCTGTGGGTGTTGGTGGCACCGGCCTGAGCCGGACCCGGGCACGGCCGAGCCTTGGGCTCCTGAGGGAGAAGAAAGGGCATGGAGTGGCACCTGCAGGCCGTGGGTAATTGGTGCCGCGAGCCTCCTTCCCTCCAGTAATCAACCACCTGAGGCTGCCAGCTGTGCCCAGCCCTGTGAGGAACCTGGGGCCAACGCAAGGCTGCTCACGTTTGCAGCCCGACATCCTGGGGTCAAAACAAGGCTGCTCACGTTTGCAGCATGACCTCTTTCTACGCGGCTGAGCTCCAGAGGGAGGGTGAAGGATGCTGGTCACTCGCAGAGACAAAGGACTTCATGCAGATCAGACAAAGGACTTCACTTACTGCAGGTTTGAGGGCCCGTATGCACATGTGGGTAGGCTAGCCCGAAACTAAGCTTCCTTTCTCTCTCCTTGGACTCAAAATTCCTTGGACTCAAAATTGCAATCCAGTTCGACGTAGACGTGGAAGTGGTTTTGGTCGCTAGATGGCAATGAAGGCTCAATGTAAATTTCCCTGGTCCAAAGGAAAGTTTCTGAGAGCTTTGCCGGGATTCGGCCTGGGAGAAATGGCTGGAAGGTACTAGAGAAACCGGGAAAGCAAGTGTGGAAAACCAGGAAAGCAAGTGTGGAGAAACCAGGAAAAGGAGTGTGCAGTCCTGCTGGGGGGTAAGTAGAATTTCTTTTATTATTGTCTGTTTCTTTAAAAAAGAGAAAAAAAGAAGTTGGAAGAAGTTCTTCAGTACAAGGGAGGTGAGGCTCTGGGACAGGCTGCCCAGAGAGGCTGTGGCTGCCTCCTCCCCCGGGGGTGCTCAAAGCCAGGCTGGAGGAGACCTTGAGCAGCTGAGTTTGTTGAGAGGTGTCCCAGCCTGTGGCAGGGAGGTTGGAGCAGGTGGGCTCTGAGGTCCCTTCCAGCCTGAGCCGTTCAAGGATTCTGATTGTGGGATTAGAAGGGTAATTGTGAGTAAGAAAAGGCTGCTCAGCCTCACCAGGACAGGTGCTTGGGAAATATGGCAGCATAGTCCTGAGCTGCTGCTGCTGTTTCAAACACCCTGGGATCTCAGCGTTTTGCCCAGAAGCTTAAGGTCCATTTTCATTCTTCAGCAGTGGCAGGAGGCAGTCCATTCCTCTATGGCTATCCTTCCCCAATAAAAGCTTACCTCCATGCCTCTCCACAAGTGTTTTGTTCTTGAAACAAACTTTTGTCATAGTGAAAGCTTTAATACAAACCTGTGAGACACCTGAGTGAAGGAAGCACAGCTTGGGGCTGTCCATTTCCTAGGTGCTGCGTGCCGGTGGCCTCTCCTCCACAGCACTGGTTTGGCCACACCTTGAGTCCTGTGTTCAGTTCTGAGCTCCTCAATTTAAGAAGGATATTGAGACACTTGAAAGTGTCCAGAGAAGGGCAACGAGGCTGGGGAGGGGTCTGGAGCACAGCCCTGTGAGGAGAGGCTGAGGGAGCTGGGGTTGCTTAGCCTGCAGAAGTTAGGAAGAAGCTCTTCCCAGCAAGAGGAATTGGCCATTGGGATGCCCTGCCCAGGGAGGTGGTGGAGTCACCATCCCTGGAGGTGTTTAGAAGGAGACTGGATGAGGCTCTTGGTGCCATGGTTTAGTTGATCAGATGGTGTTGGGTGATAGGTTGGACTTGATGGTCTCAAAGGTCTTTTCCAACCTGGTCTGGTCGATTCTATTCTATTCTAAGAAGAGGAGGCTCAGGGGAGACCTTATTGCTGTCTACAACTCCCTGAAAGGAGGTTGTAGCCAGGAGGGGGTTGGTCTCTTCTCCCAGGCAACCAGCACCAGAACAAGAGGACACAGTCTCCAGCTGTGCCAGGGGAGGTTTAGGCTGGAGGTGAGGAGAAAGTTCTTCCCAGAAAGAGAGATTGGCCCTTGGGATGTGCTGCCCAGGGAGGTGGTGGAGTCCCCATCCCTGGAGGTGTTCAAAAAAGGCTTGGATGTGGCACTTGGTGCCATGGTTTAGTTGATCAGATGGTGTTGGGTGACAGGTTGGACTTGATGACCTCTGAGGCCTTTTCCAACCTTATTGATTCTATGATTCATTTTGCTTAAAGGTTAAAATCAGGAGGAGGTTTGTGTGTACAAAAAAGAAGATTGCCAAGCCAGCTGGCATCCCCTGCTCCCATGCACTGTTCTGAGTTGAAGGCAGTGTTATGGGAAGCAGAAGGAACTAAATGAAGACATTAAACTGACAATATGCCCTGCAGTGAGATGATGGGGAGAAGCTGAATGATCTATTTTTGGGCCCCCTTTTTTTGGAGACATCTCAGAAGCAGCATCGCAGGCAGGAAGGGCAAAATCCCAGCAGCATTCTCCTCCTCTTGTGGAATTTCACAATCCTCAGTGCCAGGGATGTGTCACAAGAGGTGGCAGCCCGGTGCTGCTTGCTGGCAGGTGCAGGGCTCGGCCAGGTTCACAGGTGCCCGCAGCTCTGTGGGGCTGGTCCTGGCTGGGCTCCAGGGTGTCCTGCAGAGATGGGGATGTATAGAAGGGATGAGAGGGGAGCATGTGCTGCTTTGGTGTTGCTGGAGAGAGAGGGGGTTTGTGGTGAGCAGGTCTGAGTTCTGTCTGGGAGAGGGGTCTTGGTGTTGCTAGCATAAAGCAGGCTGGAAGCTTTCAGACAGGGGAAATGAAATGCAGTCTTAGGGGCTAGATGACCTCTGTTATCTCTGTCTCTGCCTCTCTTTCTATGATCTGTGCTATCAGAGATTTATTACCACGACTGTGTGAGCTGAAAAGTCACAGATTCAGCTGCTTGAACCATCCCTGAAGCTAGAGACAGCAGTGGTAGTTTGACTGCTGGTGCCTGTGGTCGTACCTCCTTTTAACCTCGGTGCACTTCTGGGCATCTCTGTGCTGTGCATCCAGAGCAGTGGTGTGGTGACAGGTCTGTACATGAGCACTGTGTGGAAATGAGCTTATAAGGATGGCAGTGAAGTGCTGCAGCTGGCATCAATTCCATCCAGCCCCCTAGCAAGTTGTGACGGGGGAGGGCAGGAGCAAATAGAGGCTGCTGAGAGACTAGGCTGGGTGCTGCAGTTAGCATGAGCAATCTGAATCAGCTTTCACTATTTTCACGCCTGTGCCACAAATATGAGTGGGCTAAGGTAGGTAGGTATCTCCTTGCAGCAATGGCAAACCTTTCAGAGGCAGCAGAGCAGGAGGAAATTCATCCCTGGGCTATGGAAGTCAGCGTCCTGCAAGCACGTGAGACCCCAGCAAGCTGCGTGTCCAAGCTGCTGTCAGGACAAGGTTCGTGCCAGCTGGTGCTGCCTGGGCATCTCTCTGCTCTTCTCTGTCTTCCAACAGAAAAGGACCATTTCTTTTTCTTCCCATGAAATGCATGCTGCTACTCCCACAGGCCTGCACAAGATATCAAAAGCTGCACCGGAGGCAGTGCTAGGAAATGAGATTTTATGCTTTGTGTTACTCAGAGATCACAGAGTGGGAGGACAGGGTTCTAACATCATAAACTGCTGTATCAGATTTTGTCTGGGGCACAGTTCCCTCTAGGACCTCTAGACACCTCAGAGGAGGAGGGTGGTGAATGAACTTGCTTCTAGAAGTTCATTTGCTATGCCCCAAATAACTTTTTTCCTACCAAATGCAATGAAAGTTTCATCTCTTGTCTTGATTCTTAGTTTGTTCTGCCTTTACCAGCCTTAAGTTTCTTGTCCCTAAGGCCTGAACTTCTTCAAAGGTGATTGTTGCTGTAATAGGTCAGATTACACTGTGCCAGAGGGGATTTTCCACCGAAGCCCTTTGCCTTGGTGCACAGCTAGGAGCCCAGTTGCCAGCACTCAGCACACCGAATGTGCTTTCCAGGAATGGGGAATACACTTATTGTAGTGCCTGGTAAATGGGGGAGCTGGCAGGGGTGCTAGAGGAGACCCTGAGCAGAGGTGAAAGTGAGGACTGAAAAGTGCTCTTTTGAAAGTAACTTGTCATGGCTAGCAAGAGTGGCTGGTACACAGAGAAGCCTTGAGCTAGTTCTCCTCTTGGCCTGTCCTACAGATAGACTAGAATAGAATAAACCAGGTTGGAAGAGACCTTGATGTTGTTGCAGCTGTATAGAGATTGTCTTGAAGCAGCATTGAAAGAAATCTTTCCTGTGGGGAAAGGCTTCACAAAAAGGGCTCTCTGGATCATCCAGCACCTGGTTATTAGACACCTGAGATAGCTTGGCTCTCTGAGGCCCTGAATACCCAGAGCACATGGATGCTCCCCTATGGCTGGTGCCAGCCCCTAGGGTGGTCCTTGCCCACCGCTCTTTGGGGATGACTTTGATGTGGCCTCAAGGGTGCTGGTGGAGAGGCAGCAAGCTGGCTTACAGAGCTGGTTGTGGTGCCAAGCAGCAGCGTGTGCTGCATGAACACTCTTGGGTTTCTCTTGTGATGCAACTAAACTCATTCTACTTAATAACCCATTAGCTCAGAGAGCATCAGCAGTCTTTGCCTTTCCTTCTAATGACTGAGCTCTTTAAGGTGAGCTTGGAAGGAAAACCCCTTACTCAAATTAGAGGCAGAGGCTCAGCTGAAGTGCCTGGCTCGGTGTGAGAGCAGGGAGCTGGTTTCACTGCAGTGCAGCCCCAGGCAGTGAGGATGGCAGGGATGAGTGGTGGGACCCTGCTGCACCCAGGCTGGCGTATCTCTGTCTGCTCTCCCATGTGTTGGTGGAAGGTTCAGCTGCTCCATGTCAGCAGGGGTGTTTGACTTGCTGGTGCATGCTGCTGGCTCTGTGCTGAGCTGGAATCCTCAGAAGGGGTTTGATATCCTGCTCTCTGTGGTACTTTCTGCATCAAAGGGAGCAAGCTGTTCCAACTGCTTCAGTAAGACAGCAGCAACACAACGTCGAGAGGATTGTTTAATATCTCAGGGTTTTCAGAGAGAGTAGCAGCAAATCAAAGGGCAGGAATCAGTTCTCTGGAAGCAGAATTCTTTTCCCCAAACTTCACTGAGGAGAGAATAGCTTTCAAAAACCTGTGGCAGAAGGCACTTCGTTTTAGATACCGTTTCGACTTCCTCGAATGACTTCCTCAACCACTGATGCAGAGTGGGAAAACCCAGCCCCCCCGCCCCCTATTTGCTGAGATTTCAGAGCCTGTAGGCATGCATTTCCAGGCTGAAGAGGGCAATGCAGTGGGACTGGAGACCAAGCTGCCTCCACAGTTGCATTCATTTATTTATTTAGGTCTTGCAACACCAAGCAGCTAAATAGGAAACGCACATCAGAAGCCATGAAAATGAATCCCACGTTGAGTATTTGTGCTGGGGAAGCAATAAACTGCACTAAAACCTGATGAATGGCACACACACTTTTGTTTAAGCCTTGGCTTTTTCATGGCATTAACAAAGAGAAGAATGGATGGAAGTATGCAAAGAACTTCACAGGGACATTCAAGTGAACAATCTCAGGTTGCTTATCCTCCGCGGAGGTTTTGTGCTCGGGCGTCGGGGGCGATGTTAAAGCCCATCAGACGTGGCTGCTGGAGACACTGGGAGGAGATTTAATTCCTCAAAAGCCCGAGTTTTCACTCTGTCTCCCTGTTGAGAGCTTGAACTTTTAAAGTGTTGGAATAAATCTGCTTTATGTTGCTTTGAGGCCGTGCTTTTATGCCTGCAGATTTCATTAGAGGCTGTGTAATTGGATCGCCTTCCGTTGGCGTGGAGGCTTCCTTTAAAGAAGGCAAAGAGATGGTGTAAACTGGGAGGAGCAGAACCTTGTGCTGAGTAAACTCCACCAAAAGAGGATTGTCTAGATAGGGGGGGTGGGCTGGAAACGCCTCTGCCATGAGGGCAGGCTGAGGGAGCTGGGGGTGTTCAGCCTGGAGAAGAGAAGACTCCAGGGGGGACCTTAGAGCTGCCTTGCAGTACCTGCAGGGATCCTACAGGAAGGCTGCAGAGAGACTTTTCCTGAGGGTGTCTGGAGACAGGCCAAGGGGGAATGGTTTGAAGCTGAGGCAGAGCAGGGTTAGACTGGAGCTGAGGAAGAAGTTCTTCAGTAGGAGGGTGGTGAGACACTGAAATAGGCTGCTCTGGGAAGTGCCACCACAGCTTTCTGGCCTTCAGATGGATGGGCATGGATGGGGATGGATGCAGGGAGTCCCAGTCAGGGAGAAGGAAGAGTCCTAACCATAGAGGTACTACAGAAACCTCATCATAGGCTTCTCACCTTCTTGTCAGCTTGCTTTTCCCTTGCTAACAATGACTCCTGGGCTTTCTCTTCTGCCTGATGCTCAAGCTGCGCTCCTCTTTACATCACCATAGTTAATTTATAGGCTCAGAGGCGAGAGCTGGTGTTTATTATGGAGATGACTTCCTTGAACAAGCTCCCTGAAATAACCTCCAAGGATTTGTAAGGAACCTTCCACTTGGTAATTAATTATGCAAACCTACTTTTAACATATCTTTAGGTAATCAGAACAAAAGACGACACTTGTCTTTGTTAATCATCATGAAAATTTACTGATGAATATTGTAATGATGCACATTACTGTGGCTGCTGTCACTCATGGCTGGGGTGCCTTCAGGCAGCATTTTTCTCCTATTGTTAGTGTAACAAGGGGCTAATGAGAAGGGCTGAAGTTAGGCCTGCTGCAGTTTAATCTCAGGAAAGGTTCTTTGCTCCTTCACATCAGAATTGGAAGCTCAGTGCAGCAGCAGCTGGGGAGGTGGGTACAGTGCCCTCCCTTCTCCCAGAACAGCCCTCAGGGGCTGTGTACAGCAATGTTAGCAGGGAAAAGCCCTGATGCCCACTCAGGGCAGGCTTTGGTGAAGGAGCAGTCTGCAGCCTGTGGGCTAGAGCCTGGCCACGGTAGGAGTGCAATCATGAGGCCACTGATGCTGCTTTGATATCTTCTATCCCTTGGATAAAAGCAAAGGGTGTTCAAAGGTCAGGTTGTCTTTAAAGTGATGAAGTCACAATTCTGAAGGTGCCCTGGGCAGTTCTTGAGAGCTGGATGAGTGTGGCAGTTAATTATGGACTCAAAGTCAGCTTTCTAGCACTTAATAGAATACAGAATTAGCCAGGTTGGAAAAGACCTTCAAGATCATCAAGTCCAACCTACCACCCAGCACCATCTAATCAATGAATCCATGGCACCAAGTGCCTCATCCAGGCTCTTCTTAAACACTTCCAGGCATGGTGTCTCCACCACCTCCCTGGGCAGCACATCCCAGTGGCAAATCTCTCTTTCTGGGTAGAATTTATTCCTAACACCCAGCCTAAACCTCCCCTGGGATAGCTTGAGACTGTGTCCTCTTGTTCTGGTGCTGGTTACCTGGGAGGAGAGACCAACCCCCATCTGTCTACAACCTCCCTTCAGGGAGTTGTAGATGGCAAGAAGGTCTCCCCTGAGCCTCCTCTTCTCCAGGCTAAGCAACCCCAGGTCCCTCCCAACTCCTTCAGGTGGCTTGTCCTTCTGCAAAAGCAGCTGATCCATCAGGATGAGCCAGCTCAGCCTTTGTCCCTCTTGTTTTGCTCCAACAGACAGCTGATAAAGAAGATTTCCATTAAAGGAATGAAGTTGAAAAGTTCACCTCAGAGTTGCCCTTTAGAGCACAAAGAATGTCTTTGCATTCCCATAGCTTGACTCTCCCATTCTCCACCACACTGCACAGTCCAGAATGGAACTGAGGGAAAATACTCATGCCTGAGTCCCAGACTTGAAAGCTGGGGGATGGAGAAATGGCCTAAATCTCCCTCAGACTGCTTTGAAGTCTTTGTTTTAGGTCTCCCTCAGTTCCCCAGGTATTTAAAGCCGTGGAGTCAGCCACGCAGAGAAAGCTGGTAGGCACACCAGGGCTGATGCTTGTCCTTGATTCCAGAGCCCGACCTGGAGGACTTTGATCTCTGCAAGCAAACCTGCTGGCTGCAGGTACTGCTGCCACCCTGCACACATCACTTTGCTGTCGTGAAATTAGAAGCTGCAGCCGTGGTGCTGCTTCAGCTTTGTAGTTTGCCCTTTTAATTTCGTCTGTTGCCATGGCAGCAGCGAGTGATTGCAATCACTGCTGTTTACATTGCAGTCCAAGCCACATCAATAGAGATCTTGGAAGCCAAACAATAACAATCTGACTTAACTGTACACTGCATTTGTTGTTGTACATAATAGGCTGTTCTCAATAATCAGGATTCATTGAAATCTTTTGTTCCTGAAGCACTTGGAAAATTCCTTTAACTCAAGTGTTGTCAAATGATGATTTATTTTCAATACTTGCTCTTCACACAGCTGGACAATATTTCTTTGGCAACTCTTTCCTGAGTAGAGCCTTGAAAACAATTATCTTAATGCCCTTCTAGTTTTGAGGGCAGGCTACTCTCTCTCTCTCTCTCTCTCTTTTTTTCCCCCTAACCTTGTGGTATCCTAGGGCTAAATTCACATATTTTAATGAGCTGTTCCCTCGCTTTCTCCCATGCTTTGTCTCTCCTACAGATGGTGCAGGCTATTTAAGAGGGGTTCCCTTCACTTTGTGCATAGGGAAAGGCTTCTACCAAGTGGCTTCTGTGAGCTACAACATGACCAAGCTAATGATGATTGCTGATTTTGAACATGGCCTGCTGGGCTCTGGAGTTGAGTATAAAGGAGGGAGAGAGGAAGTGGGCACCTGAGCACGTCCAGTGCCCTGTGGGGGCATCCAGAGTGGGGCAGCTGCTTGTGCACCTGCTGGTGCTCACCCCACAGCATCACACTGCCCCCAAGCTCATCCTGGGGACCTCAGCACTGCCACTTGGAAGGGGGTTAGCAAAGATCACAGAATGGTTGGGCTTGGAAGGGACCTCCAGAGATCATGGAGTCCAAACCCCCTGCCAAAGCAGGAACACATCCAGGTGGGTTTGGAAAGCCTGAAATGAAGGAGACTCCACAACCTCTCTGGGCAGCCTGCTCCAGTGCTCTGTCACCCTCACCATACAGAAGTGCCTCCTGGTGCTGAGGGGGAGTCTCCTGGCTTCCAGCTTGTACCTGTTGTTCCTTGCCCTGTCACTGAGCACCACCAAAACCAGGCTGGCACCTTCATCTTGACACCCACCCCTCAGAAGTGTATAGACATGGTTATCAATGTCCCCTCTCAGCCTTCTCTTCCCCAGACTAGACAGCCCCAGCTCTCAGTTTCTTCATAGGAGGAGTGTTTAAGTCCCTTCACCATCCTCATAGCTCTCTGCCAGACTCTCTCCAGTAGATCCCTGTCTCTTGAACTGGGGAGCCCAAAACTGGACACAGCATTGGAGGTGTGACCTCAGTAGGGCAGAGGAGACAGGGAGAGGAACCTCACCAGTCCTGCTGTCTGATCATATCAAAGCCTGTGAGCTCCTGAAGCTGAGAGGCTTCCTGCTCTTGGTTTTGGCCGGGAGAGGAGGACTCCTGGCTCCAGCAGCAGAGGCAGCAGCTGCCCGGCTGGCACCGCTGGGGCAGTGGTCCTGGGATGCAGCAGGCCACAGCCAGGTGTGGGGAAGCTCTGGGTGCTGCTCCTCCAGCCTGGTGCCTGCAGGGCTGGACTCACCTGCTGGGTGGTGTCTTCTCTTGGGAAAAGCTGCATCTAGGCTGCCTCAAGAGAAGGCCACTAAGGCAATTTGCTGTTCAAATGACCCAATGCACATTGGGCATATTGAAGAGGGGGGGAAAAAAGCCATTTCCTAGTGACTAAATCTCATTAAAAAAGCAATTTTCTAATCAATTACAATGCAATTTAGCTGCTAACTGTTTAATTATCAAAAAAAGGGGCTATTTTGTTCTCTGTTCCTATATTTATGGAGCCTGCTTTAAAATCTCATCTTCAGGGCAGCTGTTTGGAGGAATCCGAGCGCTCTATTGATGCAATTATCAAGTTCAACTTTTCACTTCCCTCTGTTGTATTAGCTCAAGGAAATATTGTTTGCACAGGAGCTTTTGAAACAGGAGATTCATTGATTTCTATGGGAGCTTGAATCTTTACTGTTATTTTCATGCACTATAAAAATTGTATTATCTTATGGAGGTTTTATTAGAGGAACATTATTTCTTTCCTCTCCCTCTCTCTCTCTCTTAAAGTCCTCTGCAAGAGTTTCAGTCCTGTTAACATATGCTGAAAATAGAGCCAAGTTCCCTTGGAAAGGGAGACTTCTGCCTCCAAAGAGGTGAAATGCAAGAGCTGGGAGGCTGGTGCCTGGTTGTGACTCCCTGCCTTCACCCTGGGGAAGGATGTATTTGTGGCTCAGTTCTGAGAGCAGGAAGGCAGCAAAGCAGCAATGCTGCCATTTGTTACAAGCCTTGCAACACTTGATGCTTCTTCCTAAAGCTCCAGCTCCCAGCCTTCTCTGAGGCTTTCATCATTCCTCTTCCTTATGCTGCTTCCAGGCTTTGTGGTTTAAAGCACATCTCAAACCTACAAGATGTTCAGCCCTCAACGGTGGATGCAAATGAAGCACTGCAAACCTACTGCTTGCTCACAGCTTTGTTTTAATCTGCTCCAAGGGTAGATCCTGCATGGGTGTAGCTCATGCTGTCCTCTGATGCTCTCCTGAGGCCTCTGAAGGCGCTCAGCAAGCATTTTTCCATTTGTCTCCACATGGTGCAGTTGGATCCATGGAAGCACATGGCAGAACCGAAGGGGTTTGGCCCTTGTCTCCCAGCCTGTCACAGGGGCAGGGAAGCTGTGGGGCAGTGGGGTGTCACATTCAGCTGCACCTTACCTCTGCTCGAAGATAAGACCAGCAAAGCATTTGTGCAGCATTGGCAGATCCCTCCAGCTGCCAGCCCCCAGCACCTCCCCTGCTCTTTCTCCTCATCACCACCTCCTCACCTGAGCATGCTCGGGGCTGCTGGTCCTGTGGCCTTGCTGACGCTGCTGTCAGCTGGGGAGCTGGGCAGAGATGACAAAGCTCCTTGCTGCTGTTACTCAGCCAGGGCCGGGCCTGGATGCTGCCTCCAGCTTGGCTTTGGGCGGTGGCACCGATGGTCTGGTGTCCGGGGATGCTGGTGCAGGAGCAGAGGAGGGAACTGGCTTGGGGCTTGGCTGCTGCGTGTGTGGCTCAATGCATAACCTAGCCAGGGCTGTTGTGTGCCCTGCTCTGAACGGCAGGAATGGAACTGAGAGGTGAGGGAGTGGAGAGGACTCTTAATTAGTAGCTAATTAACCAGGCATTGACTCTTAATTAGGCGCTAATTAGCCAGGCACCTCTCTGAGGTGTCACCGGCGTCACAATGGAGCTCAATGGTGGTGCCGGCTGGATGGCTTCGTTTTGTTTCCTCGCTTTTAGATTACCGCAGGAAAGTGGTTAGGGGAAACTCCTAAACAGGTGAAGACCATCGGTGTATGGCCCTCACCTGGCTGATGTCTGTGTGCCCTGGTGAATCCCCTGTCAATGTTTAAAGTTGAGGTGCAGAAATAATACCAGACAGGTGAGGGGTCTGGAGCAGAACCCTGTGAGGAGAGGCTGAGGGAGCTGGGGTTGCTTAGCCTGGAGAAGAGGAGGCTCAGGGGAGACCTTCTTGCTCTCTCCAACTCCCTGAAGGGAGGTTGGATCCAGGTGGGGGTTGGTCTCTTCTCCCAGGCAAGCAGCACCAGAACAAGAGGACACAGTCTCAAGCTGTGCCGGGGAGGTTTAGGCTGGAGGTGAGGAAGAAATTCTTCCTAGCAAGAGAGATTGGCCCTGGGGATGTGCTGCCCAGGGAGGTGGTGGAGTCACCATGCCTGGAAGCATTTAGGAAAAGCCTGGATGAGGCACTTGGTGCCATGGTTTAGTTGATCAGATGGTGTTGGGTGATAGGTTGGACTTGATGATCTCAAAGGTCTTTTCCATCCTGGTTAGTTTTGTTCTGTTCTGTTTTGTTCTATTATTCTATTATTCTATTATTATTATTATTCTATTATTCTATTCTATTACTCTATTCTATTCTATTCATTATGAATCTGCTACTGATGTAAGCAAATTTCCAATGCCCTGTGGTGGGGTTGGTAATTAATTACCCAGTTACAGCTCAGCAGTTTCCCCCATCTCACTCAGGACAAAATGTAGACACTTACATGTTTTTGTCTGAGGGGCAGCTGTTTGCCCTCTTCCCTGCATGTGTGGTTGTTGTTTATTTGCAGTGTGTCTGTGCCTGGAAGGTTCTGTTTGTGAGCACAGTGCTATGGCACATGTAATTATTTATTGATTTAAGTGGAATGATTAATGAGTGGGCTTTAGCAGCCCGGATTACTGCCGTGCATAAACGGTACTGGGGCAATCAGAGTGGTCTGATTGCTTTGTGAGCAGGGTGAGACTTAACACATGCACACACCTCGCAGGCTCAGCCTGAGGATGCCACTCAGGACCTCACCGATCACCAGTACAGCCCAGGAGCCTGTGAAACCCCATGCCTGCTGCAGGGCTTCGGGCAAGTGAGAGACATGCAGGAGCCTTTCGAAGGGTGAGCACGTTCCCTAACCAATCTCATTGGCTGAAGTTTAGGTATTGACTGGGAAGGCAGAAAGCCTTTGGTGCCAGTCCTATAAAGGCTTTTTGCTCAGTGTTCAGATTTGGGTGAGTCAGCCACATGTGTGTGGGGGATGAGTCCTGTGCTTACTGCAGGGGATGCAAAGATGGAGCCTCCTGTGTTTGCCCTTGCAGCCCAGAGGCACAGCTGTTGGTGCTGCTTCCCTTTGCAGCCACTGCACCCCTCCTCATGCAGGGGTGGTTTGCAGGCTCAGACTGGCTCAGAGGAACAATCAGCTCCTCCTCAAGCCTCTGCTTTGCAGATGGCAGGGGGGAGTCCAGAGCATGCCCAAGGCAGGCAGAAGCTGTTGCCCACCCTGTGGGTGCCAGGTGCCCATTGTCTGAGCCTCTGCAGCCTGCTGGTGGCAGGGTCATGCTCCCCAGAAGCAGCCACCCAGCACCAAAGGGTGGATTTGTTTATCCTGTCCTGTGCCATTCCTGTTGGAGTGCCAACAAGTGTAGGAGATGAAATGAGTCCAGCAAATGAATTTCAACTGTGAAATGAGACTTTTATTCCTGCTAAGCCCATCCATCCAGATTACAGAGCTGTGGATTGAAATGGTTTGTTCCAGTCCCCCCTGCTACCAAAAGCCTGCTTAAATAAAAGAAGGTTGCTGAATAATTCAGATAAATATTATTCAATAATTGATAAACTTTGTAATAAAAAGTGAAGCATAAGCCAGCAAAACCTCAATGTGCTTCTCTGTTCTCTGTCAGCTGGTTCTGCAGGGAGAAGGCTGTGTCTGTGTGGAGGCTTTTGGGTTGTGGTTGTTTTTCCTCTCTCAGCTGGCCTAGCAGGATGCAGGGACTGGAGATGAAGCCATGGCTGACAGAGGCACATGGGGATTTACTCCATCTCTGCAGGACAATTACCATGAAGGCCAAGTGTCATGGCCCTCAGCATGGGCAGGCAGCTCCAGGGCCTTATTTGGGACCAGCTTCCCTCTACACTTCTGCAGAACTGAGCCTGTGTTTTGGAGAGCTGAATAAAAGAGTGTAGATGAGGATGCAGAGATGGCTTTGCCTATGAGAGGCAGCTCAGCAAAGTGTTGTCCTCCACGGTGAGGCTGTCCCTGACTGCCTCTCTCTGTCTCCTGCAGCACAGCTCTGCAGTGAAGGTTTGAGTGGCTCAGAATGCAGCCCTGGCCCCTGCACCGTGGCTGATCTCTGCCTTAGCTCTCAGGCAGAGCCAGCTCAAAGAGAGAGGTCCCTGCATGGTTTAGATCATGTTGGCTCTCTTGAAGGTGCTGTCATTCCAAGATAAATTTGCTTCCAGCTGTGGTGGAGACCGTTTCAGAATGAGGACTTTCATAGAAGGATCTTGTGCCTCAGTCTCATGTTTTTCAGTGCTGTGTGCTTGGTGTCCTGGCTGGTGTTGGGTGACAGGTTGGACTTGGTGATCCCAAAGGTCTTTTCCAGCCTGGGTAATTCTTTGTTCTGGCTGGCCCCATGTGTGAGGGGCTTACTGTTCTGGAGGCACAGCAGAAGCAAGGGGCCTCCCCTACTCTCCCTCAGCATCCAACCATTCCCTCTGGTCCTATTGCTAGACAGCATCATGAAAAGTCCCTCTGCTGCCTTCCTGTAGGATCCCTTCAGCTATTGGAAGGCAGCTCTAAGGTCTCCCTGGGGTCTTCTCTTCTCCAGGCTGAACAACCCCAGCTCCCTCAGTGTGTCCTCATGGCAGAGGTGCTCCAGCCCTTAACACAAGCTTGCAGAGATCCCCTTGTGAGTGGGCATGATGAGCTGAGGTGCCATGCTGCTCAGGTGGGTAATTTGTGCAGTAATGCCACACCTGAGCTGGATTCAGAAACCCCATGATTACTTTGTCTGTAGTTTGAGATGACTTTGATAAACTTGCTCATTTTGTGCTAGCAGTTTGGAGAAGACAGGACCCATTTGTTTATGAGACCTACCATAAATAAGCAGCAAGACAAGGCCTGGATTTATGGCTTCAGATTGTCACTGGGTTCTGCTGAGGAAAAAGAAGTATTCTGAAAGGTCTTGCATCTGGGCTGGGCCAATCCCAGGCACAAATCCAGGGTGCAGAGCGAGTTGAGAGTAGCTCTGAAGAAAGAGGCTTGGGGGTGGTGGTTGCTGAGCAGCTCTCCAGGAGCCAGCAGTGCCCTCATGCAGCCCAGCAGGCAGCTGAGTGCTGGGCTGCAGCAAGTGGACTGTGGGCAGCAGGGCAAGAGAGGGAATTCTGCACCTTGACTCTGCTCTGCTGAGACCTCACCTCAGATACTGCCTCCAGTTCTGGTGTCCCTGGCTTAAGAAGGACACAGAGCTGCTGGAGTGAGTGCAGAGGAGGCCACAGAGATGGTCCAAGAACACCTTTGCTGTGAGGATAGGCTGAGGGGGCTGGGGTTGTTCAGCCTGGAGAAAATACTGGGGAGGACCTTATGGGCAGCCTGTTCCAATGCCTCACCACTCAGTAAAGAAGTTTGTCCTCATGTCCACTCTAAACCTCTCTTGGCACAACTTAAACCCACTGCCTCTTGTCCTGTCATGTGCATGTGTGCTGCATCTAGCTGTGAGGCTTGGGGTCTTGCAGAGGTCTATCCTGCAGTGTCAAGGAGGATTGCTGTCTCTGGGTGGTAATGAGCAGGTGATGACTGCAGCTTCCCAAAGTGTGCAGCCAGTTCAGTGTGCAAGGCACAGCCAGAGCTGTCTGCAGGGGAGATGAAAGTGAATATTGATGGCTTGGATCATGACCAAACACATGTTCTGAGGAAGGCAATAATGAGCCCTTGGCTTACATGGGGCAGATACTTGGCTCAATGTTTGTGCTCCTGGGGGGCTGACCTTAGCAGAAGGGGCACCCCTTGTCCCATGACCCATGCTGGTCCCATGACCCATGCTGGTCCCATGCCCCTTCTACACTCAGCAACAGGTACATTTAATCTACCTGAACTGAAACTGGGATCTTACTTTGTAACATACCAGGAGGAGTTAGTGTCCACTACCTGCTGCCCTATCCCAAGTCTTTAAAGCCTCCTTCATGGGTGTCTGTGCAATTACAGCCTGCTGGGGAGCTAAGAAGGGAAGAAGCTGACAAATAGGCTGTGATCTGTGACTTAGATGAATGAAGAAGTAGAGCCTTGCTCCTTTAATTTCATCCTTGATGCATTTTAATGAGGGCATAACTTGCAGTAAAAAGTGTGCTCTGTGACCAAAAGCCTGCCCTGGCTTCCCTGGGAAGGGGAGGTTTTGGAGCAGGTGATTTGTGACTGGCAGGAGTGTGTGCTGCATCTTTATGGTGGCACCCCAGCACCAGTGGCATCCCAGGGACAGAGGGTGTGGGGGACCCCCTGGGTGCTGGTACAGCACAGGCTGGCTGCTGGCAGGGCAGCAGCTGGATGGTTGTGGCTGTGGAGGTGCTGGGGTGGATGCTGGTGCCAGGTGAAGTGGAGATGCTTGGAATGGTGTGGGTTAGTCACACTCCTGGTCAGGATGATGCCTTGAATAGGTGCTTCTGGAGGGTGTTTTCTGCTGTGCATGAGAGCTCCACTCTGTGCTGTACCTCAAAGCCACACAGAATGCAGAATTAACCAGGTTGGAAAAGATCATCGAGTCCAAGCCTTCAGCCAGCACCATCTAATCAACTGAACCATGGCACCAAGTGCAGAACAAGAGAATTTCCCTGCTTCTGTGCTGCCAGCTCTGAGTCCTCACAGATTGTTTGTGCTGCTTTGTGAGTCCCTGTGGGTGGGAGTGACGGAGCAGCTGCTTTGGGGCATTGATCCAACGTGGCACAAAACACCTGAGCTCCTCATTGGAGCCTGTGGACCTCCTGTGGTGGTGCTGGATGTGTACAGGGTCTGGTTTCAGCTCTTGCTCTGGTCTGTGAGGAGACACTTTGCTTGCAGTCACACCTTACAGTGTTTTTGAGGCTTTCAGTAGGCAGAGACTTGCCAAATGGATTTCAGAGCAGGTGGTGTGTTGGGAGGAGGGCTTGAGCAGGACAGGGGGACCAGGGAAGGAGGGCTTGAGCAGGACAGGGGAACCAGAGAGCTGCTTCAGGGCTGCTGGGGTGGGATCTGGCTGATGACAGGTTCACGTCTGCAGGCTGCACCTGAATTGAGGCCGCCTGGGTCTGGCAATGTGGTTAGCAAGTCCAGTGGGAAGATGGGCAGGTGGTGAACCTGATCCAGTAGAATCAGAGAATCAATAAGGTTGGAAAAGATCTCAAAGGCCATCAAGTCCAGCCTGTCACCCAAGACCTCATGACTCATTACCACATCCAATCCCCTCTTGAACACCTACAGGGATGGTGACTCCACCACCTCCCTGGGCAGCACATCCCAATGGCTAACAACTCTCTCTGGGAAGAATTTTCTCCTCACCTCGAGTCTAAACTTCAGCTGTCCAAACTGCAGTCTAAACTGCAGCTTGAGACAGTGTCCTCTCATTCTGACTTTCAGTTTCTTGCTGACAAGGACCCTAGGGATGTGCTCTCTGGGCCAGGGGGACAGTGGGGTCTGGCCCACCTCACAAGCGCCTTGTCCACCTTCCCCAGAGTGTGTCAGAGGAGGACGCAGCCGAGTCCTGAGCAGCTGTGGTGGTGCTCAGAGGATTGCCAGGCAGAGAAGAATCAGCAAAAGGGGACTCTGGAAACATCCTTTGAAAGTGAGCAGGGAGGGGAATCTGCTCAGAACAAATGGCTGCAAAACTTTATAACCTTCCTTGGCGGCTGAACAAAAGCTATTACAGCCTGGTGGTTACTGGATATTACAAAGGTTATTTCCAAGCACTTGGCTAGCACCCGGGGAGAAAATATATGCCTTGTGGTTACCAGCATCTGAGTGCTTCCTTTCAGAGGATGTATGGCCCTGGTGTAATGAATACAGCAGTCATCAGGTGCTGGGAGAAAAGGACAAATATTATTGTTATGATTAAACTGTGAAGGTTAAATGAATCATTTGGGAGGGCTGAGGCGTGCTGATATTAGACCCGCTGGGGAGCACAGTGGGAGGAAAATGCCTGTGTGAATTCTCTCCCTCTGCCTTCTGGGTAGTGCTGTCTTCCCCCAGCAGAAGCTCTGGTTTGTGCTTTTTGATACTTTCTCACCCCTTGAAGTGAAAACCCTGCTGCTGGGCGCCTGCTCCTCTGCAGGCTGGCATCACCCCTGCTAGAGATAGGAAATGACAGAAGGATGTGGGCTGGAAGGGACCTCCAAAGCTCACCCAGTCCAACCCCTCTGCAGTCAGCAGGGACCCTCACTGTCAGTGGAAGTGTTTAGGAAGAGCCTGGACGAGGCACTTGGTGCCATGGTTTAGCTGGTCAGCTGGTGTTGGGTGATGGGCTGGACTCGGGGATCTCGAAGCTCTTTTCCAACCTGCTTGATTCTGGATTCTGTATCCAGAGCCTTTTTAAATCCTGTCTGCTCTTTATGCAGGAAATGCAGCCAGACATTTATTTATGATTATATTCTTTTATTTAAGAGAAGCAAACCATTAAGAAGCTCAGGTTTCCCTTCTGGCTTTGCTGTGACATTTCATACAGCAGATAATTGCAGAGGAGATAAAGCCACCTGGCCTTTTGGAGTGGAGGTAATTTGCATACAGGTCAAGAAATACCAATGTTCATTGTTTAGCTTCCCGCTGAAGTGCTTAAATTCCATCCAGGCAAGTCCAAAACCAAGGCTGAAAGCACAAAGGACAGAGCTGATCCCTGGCTGCAGGCTCAATTAAACCAGAGTGGCCTTTGGGGAATTTGGGCCAGTGAGAAATAGCCCTCCTGGATTTTGGTTTCTTTCAAATGATGCCTTGGAGAAGAGGAAAGGAATTCTCTCAGTGACTGCAGAGGCAATCAGGGCTGCTCCAAACACCTCTGATGCTGCTTGCAGAATCAATTGCCATGGTGTCCAGGGTTCTGCTTGCTGTGTTGTTTGGCTCTTCCACAGGGATCCAGAGGATCACCTGAGGGAGCTGGGGGTGTTCAGCCAGCAGAAGAGAAGGCTCCAGGGGGACCTTAGAGCTGCCTTGCAGTACCTGAAGCAACCCTCCAGGAAGGCTGCAGAGAGACTTTTCCTGAGGGTGTCTAGAGACAGGACAAGAGGAAATGGTTTGAAGCTGAGGGAGAGCAGGGTTAGATTGGAGCTGAGGAAGAAGTTCTTCAGTAGGGGGGTGGTGAGACTCTGGCACAGGCTGCCCAGGGAGGCTGTGGATACCTCCTCCCTGGGGGTGTTTGAGGCCAGGCTGGATGAGGCCTTGAGCAGCTGAATCTGGCTGAGAGGTGTCCCTGCCCATGGCAGGAGGTTGGAGCAGATGATGCCTGAGGTCCCTTCCAACCTGAGCCATTCTGGGATTCTGTGACGTGGGCACTGGGAGCCCTGGGAGCGCTGCAGCATGAAGAGGTGCAGCTGGAGATGCTGGGCAGGGATCCCATGTGATCCAACATGTCCTGTGGGGTTCCAGGTCATGCTTTCATCATAAAGCAGCTGGGATGCCTGGTAGGGACCCAGATGAGACTTCACATTGTCGGGTGCCTAAGGCTTGTGTCTAAATGAGATGCCAAGGTGTGAACTCGGGCGTGTCCCTCACCGCAGGAGCGAGCGCAGACAGGACCTGTTGTGATTTCTATTTCAAGCTGCTGGGAAATTCCCATTTCCTGAAATGGATCTGTTCTGGGCAGAGCAGAGGGTGGCCTACACTCCCAAGCTCATTATCAGTTCTTTGGTGAAAGGATTCCTTTGTGTGTGGAGGTTTTGTTACGTTTCAAGGTTCTAGGTGCAAAGAAGCTAAGAGGCAAACAGAGAGGAAAGGAAATCTGTGCCTGCTGCACACAGCACCGGTGGTGATAAACTGCCAGAGCAAATGCTGCCTGCAGCAGGTGAAGCCTCTCCTCTCCTGGTGCAGCCTTTGGGTGGCCTCCACACTGCTCACACCTTGGGCACCAGGAGGAGCCCAGCCTAAGCCCTGGGACTGTGGCGGTCGGTAGGATTCCCGGCCGCTGCAGGAGGCTGCTGGCTTCCAATCTGCTCTCCCATATGTTCTGACACTTCTGCAGTTCTCCCATCTGGTTCTGGGAAATGTGAAGGCATTTAATGATCTTTTCTAGGGTTATTAAACCAACAGCTGTTGTCATTAATAGAGGACATTCTTTACAGCAGTGTGCAAATTCCAGTGATAAATCCAGCCCTGCCATCCTGTATTTCTTCACAACGCATCCAGCAGGAAGCTGGGGTTGTGCATACAGGGAGGGCTGAAACTCTTACTTGGTGACAGAGCTTTGGCATAAAAACAAGGCTTCCCCCTGCCTTCCTCTTGTTCCCCATTGCTTCTGCTGTGAAACACATTTTGTGCTGGGTGAGATAGGAATCCCAGAGTGGCTTAGGTTGGAAGGGACCTCAGAGATCATCAACTCCAACCTCTCCACCATGGGCAGGGACACCTCTCAACTAGCCTTGGCTGCTCAAGGCCATGAACACCCCCAGGGAGGAGGCATCCACGACCTCCCTGGGCAGCCTGGGCAACTGGAAAAGCTGTGTAAACTTTTTTGCCTTTCAGACATGAAGAATTCACCCTGGAAGTGGAGATTGCCTTTGAAAGGTGCCTGGGCTTGACAAAGTTTTAAGTGTCATGCCTCCAGCATTTTTCACTTCCAAGGTGACAGTAATTGAAAGATGGATTCCTGTAATATTGGCATTTCTAATTTGGCTGAGAAAAGGTCAAGTTCTTTGTGGAATCTTGTTTGAAGTGGTAGAATGGCAGGGAAATGTCACGTTGTCTTTCTGAGAGCATCGCTGGTGCTTTGATTAACAACATGTTCAATCTGTCACACAGAATAAATCCCAAATGCCACCAATAGGTCAGTAAGAGCCTAGTCCAGAGTGCCTGAGAGTTGAGTGGAAAGATTTCCCTTGCTTCCACCAGTGCAGGGATCTGCTCTGGCTGAAGCACTGAGGGGGAAAAAAAAAGCAAGCTGTGTAATTATCCAGAAGTGCAGCATTTAAGCCTGAGGGAGTCAGGAGCCAGTCCCTGTGGTTCAGGAGTTAGAGAGGGAGCCTCTGAGGGAAGCCCCCAGCAGGGTGAGGTGCCATGCTGCCAGAGATCCTGCACCCTTGCTGCCAGAATCCCTGCACCCTTGCTGCCAGAATCCCTGCACCCTTGCTGCCAGAGTCCCTGCACCCTTGCTGCCAGAGATCCTGCACCCTTGCTGCCAGAGGTCCTGCACCCTTGCTGCCAGAGATCCTGCACCCTTGCTACCAGAATCCCTGCACCCTTGCTGCCAGAGATCCTGCACCCTTGCTGCCAGAGATCCTGCACCCTTGCTGCCAGAGATCCTGCACCCTTGCTGCCAGAATCCCTGCACCCTTGCTGCCAGAATCCCTGCACCCTTGCTGCCAGAGATCCTGCACCCTTGCTGCCAGAGATCCTGCATCCACCCTTAGGGGCTTCCTGCCCGAGCCAGCACAGCTGTAACTGGGCCCAGCTTACATCAGCCACAGGATCTCTCCCCTGGATGCCTTTTCCTTTGTGTTGCTGATTCCCTTCTTGCTCCACTTTCACTGCTGGATGCTCCACTTCCACTTTTTACATTCCTAGCAGCCGGAGTGACCCAGGTGCAGGGGGCTTGTCTGTGGTTCAGGAACACACTGAACTGGGCAGAACTTTGATCTGGGAAACAAATTCTGACCTGCAGCTCACCCATCTGGAAACATCGGAGTAGACCACAGTTGAAATGCATCCCCCAAATCACCTGACAAATATCTTAATTAGAGCTTTTAAAGAAAAGTAATCCCCTGAACGAGCTGCTGACGGCAAGAACACTTCTTCAGAAGTGTCTCGGTGGTAGGAGGTTAATCTCTCCGCTGCTCTGATGCATGACTTCTTAAATGGGGGGCACATAAATATGGATCATTACATGCATCTAGTAGGGAGCTCTGGAAAAGGACGGCATGCAAATATTTCTTCGGGCTGAGGGACAAAGGGCCCCTTTCCGCTGCTCACTGCTGAGGGATGGATGCAGCATCAGCCTCCCCGGTGAGCAGCAGCACAGGGCAGGACAATTAGGAAGAAATATGCGCCCGCAGTGGAGGAAAAATTGGAGTTTAAGAGGGCTGGAGGAAGGATGCTGAAGCCTGACTAATAAAGTCCCCGGACTGCTGCAGCCATGCATCTGAACGCTCAAATGTTCAGACCCACTTGGAGCAGCTTTTGGCCAAAGCACCTGCCGCCTCGGAATAAATGGAGGGATCGTTTCCTGTCCTCGCAGCGAGCTTGATCTACTGCCTCAGCTTCTGTGCTCTGGACCAGAGGGATGCCAGCCCGTGGCTTTAGCAGCCAGTGCTGCAGGAGTAAACTCCATTAACAACCATTAGTGACTAATTTTTATCTAAGCACTGCCACTGTTATTGCTGGACCTTTTCACTCCTTTCTGCTGCCTCTAAACATTGGAGCAAAGGCAGGAGTAAATAATGCATGGCTGCTGCTTTCCTGTTAATAGCAATTTTGTGCTAAAATGCAAGGGGTTAGGGGTAGGAGAAATGAAAAATCCAGGGAAAAGTGGCTTGCCATGTATGGGTTGGACTGGTTGTGGAGCCTCCATCTCTGGAGACATTCAGAACCCACCTGCATGTGTTCCTGTGTGGCCTGCCCTGTGTGATCCTGCTCTGGCAAGGGGTTGGACTGGATGATGGAATTCAATGGAATGGAATGGATGATGGAATGGAATGGAATGGATGATGGAATGGAATGGAATGGATGATGGAATAGAATGGAATAGAATGGAATGGATAACAGAATGGAATGGAATGGATGATGAAATGGAATGGAATGGATGATGGGATGGGATGGAATAGAATGGATGATGGGATGGATGATGGAATGGAGTATGGAATGCAATGGAGAATGGAATGGATGATGGGATGGAATGGATGATGGAATGGATGATGGAATGGGATGGAATGGATGATGGAATGGAATGGATGATGGAATGGATGATGGAATGGATGATGGAATGGAATGGATGATGGAATGGATGATGGGATGGAATGGAATGGATGATGGGATGGATGATGGAATGGATGATGGAATGGAATGGAATGGATGATGGAATGGGATGGAATGGAGAATGGAATGGAATGGATGATGGGATGGAATGGAATGGAATGGATGATGGGATGGATGATGGAATGGATGATGGAATGGAATGGATGATGGAATGGAATGGAATAGAATAGAATAATAGAATAATAGAATAATAAAGACCTCTGAGATCACCCAGTCCAACCTATCACCCAACACCATCTAATCAACTCAACCATGGCACCAAGTGCCTCATCCAGTCACCTTTGGAGCTCCCTTCCAACCCCTCACATTCTGTGCCTCTGTGAAAACAAAGGCATGGCTGTAGCTCCATTTTAATTTTGGGCTTGTGAATTAGAGCTTTGCCGCAGCTCTGCGTGGGGTAAATGACACTTTTCCACTCCATCCAGCAAATGTGAGCCAGCATGGAGTGCTCCACATAATTACCAGGGGGGTGATCATCTCTTTACCAAGATAATATGCAAGTGACAGAAATCCAGCCTGTAACTGAGAGCAGAAAGTGGGGTGTGGGAGAGGTTCTGCTGCTTGGTACGGTGAGTAAGCTCAAATTGCACATGCAGCTTCAAAAAGACAATTTGCAGCACATTAGTAGCACTCAGTGGGGTATCCAGATCCTCCTTTGTGTGGGATTTCCAGGATTTGGAGGGGTTTGGGGGGGGGGGGGAAAGTCTCTTGACACATTCAGATTTGAGAAGGGCCATGAGGATGAGCAGAGGGCTGGAGCTCCTCTCCTACAAGGACAGACTGAAGGAGTTGGGGTTGTTCAGTCTGGAGAAGAGAAGGCTCTGAGGTGACTTCATTGTGGCCTTCCAGGATCTGAAGGGGGCTACAAGAAGGCTGGGGAGGGACTGCTCAGGATCTCAGGCAGTGATAGGACTAGGGGGAATGGAATGAAGCTGAAGGTGGGGAGATTCAGGCTGGAGGTGAGGAGGAAGTTCTTCCCCATGAGAGTGGTGAAGCCCTGGAATGGGTTGTCCAGGGTGGTTGGGGCCCCATCCCTGGAGGTGTTTAAGGCCAGGCTGGATGAGGCTCTGGCCAGGCTGACCTAGTGTGGGGTGTCCCTGCCCATGGCAGGGGGGTTGGAACTAGATGATCCTTGTGGTCCCTTCCAACCCTGACTGATTCTATGATTTGGTTTTGATGTGTTCAGATTTGACTTGTTCCTTGTTTATTATAATACAGAGGAAAATGAAGAGGGAGGTTTTCCTTCCTCCCCCTTCCTGTAGTTCTGAAAGTGTCCAAACATGTCACTTTTGGAGCTCTTTCACTGTTCCCCCTACACTAAACTGCAGTAAGAGCTTGGCACATATGCAGTGCATTAGAGGTTTTTGCTGGAGCTGGACTTTCAGCAGTGCTCTCATTCCTGCTCAGGAGCTTTTGGGCATTTGTGGCAAGTGGGTGAGCAGATAGAAGGTGCAGTTTCTGACCCAGATAACTTCTTCACAGAATCACAGGACAGTTAGGGGTTGGAAGGGACCTCCAGTGATCATCCAGTCCAGCCCTGCTGCCAGAGCAGGATCACCCAGGGAAGGTCATACAGGAACACATCCAGGCAGGTCTTGAATGTCTCCATTGCTGGCCACAGTAATGGCCAGAGGTTTTCCTGCTGGACTGCTGCACAGCTCTTATCCTGCTGTCGCCCTGCTGATGGGCTGGAGGACAGCTGAGAAGCAGAACAGGTTCTGATGCTGTGCAAGCAGCGGCAGCTGAAGCAGCCCTGGGTTATCAGCATCGTGCTGGTCCCAAACCCACAGCAGCAGTTGGTTTTATGGTTGCCAGTTATCCATGCCTTAAAGATCCAGAGGGAATAATGAGCAAGATCTTCCATACTTCCTGTAGGGGCCTTTCTGTGACTTGGGCAGAGCCTGAAGCAGCTAGTGGTGGTGAAAGATGCTGTGTTAACTGCTGCTAGCACACTGGATTTGGGGGCTGCTAGCACACTGAATTTGGGGGCTGCTAGCACACTGAATTTGGGGGCTGCTAGCACACTGAATTTGGGGGCTGCTAACACACTGAATTTGGGGGCTGCTAGCACACTGAATTTGGGGGCTGCTAGCACACTGAATTTGGGGGCTGCTAGCACACTGAATTTGGGGGCTACAATCCTGCATCTTCTGATGCTGAACACTTACTGAATTCAGTTACTTCTGAGGTCTGACTTTCCAGGAGACCCTGCCTGCACCATGCAAGATGATGTGACCTCTTGCCTCCCCCTTCTTGTGAACTGGTCTCCTCAGGAGGGAAGAGTGCTGGTCCTAAAATAACAGTGGCTGAACAATAGGAAGTGGCTTCAGTTTTGATCCTCAAAAGCAAGGAGACACTGGGCAGGGTGTCCTTTGCTTTCAGCATTCATATGCTCACTAAAAATTTGCTTTCAAGGCTGAGCTTTTAGCTGTGGACCTATCTGCAGCTCTGTCATACAGAAGTGTCAAAGCCTCAGAGCAGATAGTGCCAATGTTATCTCAGCACAGGCAAAACAGCTGCATGCACAAGCACAGCCAACAGTCAGTTTTCCACAGGGAATTCCCTGTGCCCCTACATAGCTGACAACAGGGAATTAGCTCCAGTGGGCAAGCCACAGTTGCTCTAGGAGGCACAGGGCTGTTAGACTCTGATTTGGCTTTGATAGATGGAAGGTGGGCTCCTCTAGCAGCTCAACATGTTTTGTGTACTCTCTAGGCAGGGAAAGCAGCAAGAGCTTTGACCAGCGTGGGGTAACCTAGCAACAGGCTAACACCTCTGAATCCCTCACTTTTTCCTCTTTAGCATCACACCTGCTTAATGAGCCCTTCTGGGGCTGACATTTTATGCTTCTTGTGTATTACCTCTTTATAAAGCTTCTTTGACACCTGAGTGCTCTGATGCCTTAGCTCCACCAGAGCCACCCTCCCATGGGTTTAATGCAGGCAGCGTGGTGCCTGGCACCTGAGCTTGCCTTATAGGAAGCAGCTTCCCTTTTCTGGCTCCAGAGAAGTGGTCTGGGCTTGGACGAACCTGCAGCTTGGAATCTTGCTGTGAAACAGCCTTGCCAGCTGCTTCCTTTAATGAAGTGCTATGAGGTATTTATGTGTTGGGGTTGTACCAGGATGAGCTTTTGCAGGCAATTGGCTGTGATAAGCAAAGCTTCTTTGAAGCCGATCAATTTCATTGCTGTTTGCCCCGGAGGCTCCTTGTGAGGAGCACAGGGACTGCTGAAGCTGTCACTGCCGTTTGGTGACACTAAAATGCAGTGGTAGGACAAAAGAAAGTGGCCAGAGACGTCGGTCCCCTGCCTCTGAGGCTTTCACACATGCAGGGTGATGGTGGCAATGCCACCAGCTGGGCAGGCTGGCACCCCTCTGTGCCCTGCAAGCCTGTGAGAGAGGAGCTTGCTCCACAGGCTGTGGCACAGTTGGGAACTGGGTCCAGATTTCAGCAAGGATAGTGAGAAAGATGAAGAGATCAGGCAGGAGGAGGCCTAGGTTACTGCTCTGGCTTTGAACAAGGATTTGCAGCAGCTGAGCTCTGAGTGCTGGCTGGGCAGGGGTGCCACAAATGGCTCCTGTCTGAGCTGCTGGCCTGCAGCTGTCTGTTGACATCAGAGTCTTGGCTCAGTGAGCAGTGGGGTGCACGAAGTTTGAATGAAAACAAGTGAGGAAGAGTCATTGGATGTAGAAGTATCAGAAGGAATGGATCTCAGGTTCCTGCCCCAGGAAGATTCTTCACTGTAATCTGTGGCTCAGGCCTCAGTCAGTAATCACAAAGTGGTCTGGACGTGGAACAGAGCTGCTTTTGCCTCTTCTATTATGCACAGATGTCTAGATCCATTTCACACCCTGCTATGAGCCAGGTGCTAAATTGCCTTTGGCTGCCTGCATCGGCCTGAGGGCTTCTTGTGGCCATCCCTAACCTAATGAAACATTTACACTCAATTAAAGGAGAGTTGTGTAGCCACATCACCAGAAGTTGCTGCTGCTTCCACCAAAATCCTGCTTCTGTATTATTTAGGAGAGTTTTAAAACGCATTCCACGATATTCAGGCATTTAGGTGGCAAGCAAAGCTCTTGAAATATGTATAAGCCAAGGGAGAGAACGTGAGAGGCCATTGCCCTGCCAGCTGGTGCTCCTGCAGGCCTTGGGAGCCAGCAGGAAACCTGCAGCCAAGGTGGCAATGACAAAACTCCCCAAGTAGCCAGCTGAGCTCCATGTGCCTTCAACCTCTGAACCTCACAACAGCACTGAATGATTGTGGCTGTGCAATTAGGCTTTTCCCAGCAGCAGTCTTGAGGCTTTTCTGGCTGGGAAGGCAGCTTGGCTCAGCAGCCCCTGGCATGCTCTGGAGGCACTGGGCTCCAGCACCTCTTCCTCCAGTGTGTGCTGGGAGCCTTGCGTGGTCCTTATCCAGGTGTCTGTGTTGTGTGGCACCTGCTCTGGCTGTGCAGAGATGCCTGCAGCTGAACTGGCTCCTTCCCTCCTCTCAGACCCAGAGCACCCAGCCAGGTAATGAGTCTTAGAGGAGCTCAGGCTTTTCAACAAGTAGTGTGAGAAAAGCTGCCTGGGATGTTGTCAGGAAAAGTATCAGTTTGCTGGCGTTTAGTCTTTTAAAGCTGCTTTAAAGCCTTGCGGGGCTTTCCCTGTGCCCTGAAATGCTTCATGTTGCCCTTGCTGAGCTGGGCAGAGTGCTGTCAGCCACTTCCCCGGAGGCAGAGAGGCAGAGCTTGCAATGAAAGCCCTGCTCTACAGGAGGCTTTACAAGGATTTGCATGGGAAAAGAGCTGCAAACGAAAAGCAAATGAAAGGAACAATTGTATCTGGGAAGCAAGCTGGCCAGCCACGGGAAAGGCTGTGAGGGTGTCGGGAGGGCAGATGTCTTGGATGGGGATCTTCACCCCGTTTGCTGGTCTGTGTTTAGCAATTTGCCTGGGAATGGAGCTCCCTGCACCTGTGCTACCACAGGGCATGGAAGGTCTGCCAGGCTGGAGCTGGGACCACAGAGGTGATAAGGGCTCCCTGCTTGTTTCTAGCATCTAGGCTGTGAGGTCTGCAGCATGCACAGCTGTGCATCTGGGTAACCCCTTCACATCTCTGATTCAGAGCTCCTGGCTGGCAGCAGAGTGTTTGCCTGAGCATCTCTCTTGTGCTGGGCAGCCCCTGAATGGAGAGGTTGTAGGTGTGTTGCCTCACACCATGAGGATTTCATAGGCACTGGTATTTGCTGTGGTTCCTGCTGAGTGTTTGCTTAGCTACAGCTGCAGGAGCCCTGGGGGGGGGGAGCCTGAGCCTCGGGGAGGCTGGTGCTGAGCAGAGCAGTGCTGCTGGAGGCTGGCTAGGCCAGAAGGAAGGCAGGCAGGCAGAGGAAATTCTTAGCCACTGGCTGGCTTCTGCAGCTGGAGCTGCTCAGTAGTGAAAAGACAGCTGATTATTATCTTGTCTTCTGTGGATAAAAACTATTGCAGCACATTAACTTGTACCTGCACAGCCAACCTCATGCAGCTGCTGTGTTCATGACTTGGCAGGTAAGCAGCACAAGGACTACAAATGGTTCTGGTGGGTGCTGGCTGAGCAGAGGAGCTCTGCTCCAATGACTCTTTGAAAGGGTCCCTGAGCACAGGGCCTGGGAGAGGCAGCCAGTGAGGGTTGGTCACAGAGGAGTGTAAGAGAAGGGAGAAGGTGGCAGTGCAGAGTACAGCAGCCTGAAGGGGAGGGAGTCTGAAAGGCTTTATCAACAGGGCTCAGAGAGCAGGACCCCTGGCCCTGCCCCCAGCAGTGCAGTGAGCAGGGGCTGTGTCTGCACAGCCTTTTCTGCAGGCTCCTTGGCAGGAAGGAACTCTTGGTGAAAGAAGTGAAGCACAGTGAAATGGGTTAAAAAAGAGACAGTACAAGATGGAGGGAGGTGAGATACCTGCTGAAGGCAGGGAGGATGCTCCCACCAGTGTCACATACAAGCCAGGTCTCCTCCAGATCACTTAGCAGACAGATGGCTGGCTCTGGATGGGCTCTGAAGGGTGTGCTAAGGCAGCTGTGCTGTTAGCTCAAATGACAGAGGCTTGTTTCTCTAATCTGTGTTAGCTTCACTGCTGCTGACAAGGTTTTAGCAGCAATGATACCTACCAGACTCACTGCCACCTTCCCCAGCAGACTGTAGAGATTTTTCCAGTGGTTTGCAGTTTCCCCATGTTTTCTGTTTCCTGTGACTGCACAGAGCTAAGAGATGCTCCCACAGGTTGTAGAATCATGGAGTGGTTTGGGTTGGAAAGGACCTCCAAAGCTCATCCAGTCCAACCCCTCTGCAGTCAGCAGGGACATCCTCCACTAGACCAGGTTGCTCAGAGTCTTGTCAAGCCTGACCTTAAACATCTCCAGGCATGGGGCCTCAGCTGCCTCCTTGGGCAGCCTGTTGCAGTGTTCCAGCACCTCATGATGCAGAACTTGCTCTCCTCTGCTCTTCTCTAATTTCAAACCATTGCCCTCCTCCTATCACTGCAGGCCTTTGGAAACAGTTCCTCTGCAGCCTTCTTGTAGCCCCCTTCAGGTACTGGAAGGCTGCTTTGAGTTCTCCCCAGAGCCTTCTCTTCTCCAGGCTGAGCAACCCCAGCTCTCTCAGCCTGTCCTTGTAGGAGAGCATCATTTTTGTGGCCCTCTCCATCAGGTCCATGTCTCTCTGGTACTGAGGGCTCCAGAGCTGGATGCAGTACCCCAGGTGAGGGCTTTCCTGAGCAAAGTGGCAGATACCTACCTAGTTTTGAGTGCTAAGCCACATTTATCTCCAGAGTATAATTCAATTGCTCTTTAAATCCCCATACAAATGCTGCTCAAATGTTAACTGTTAAGGAAAAGCTGCAAATAAGTAAGCAAGCTCTCATTAGAGTGTTTAACATGTTGCAGGATGCTTTATTTGCCTATTAAGTGTGAGAGGCTTAACAGTGCTTCCCTTTAATACACCTCAAAGAGAGTTAAACGAGCCCATGCATCAGCTGGTAAGATCTGAACAGATCAAGCAGTGCACAGAGGTAGTTGAATCATCTTTATTTTGACCAATGCACATTTAGGGATCCTCCAAACAGCACTTCTGAGCACTGAATTTGTTTAGAAGTGATTTCATCTTTAGCTCTTCAGCCAGGAGGGATGGGTTTGGGCTGGTTAGAGCCTTGGCTGTCCTACTGTGGCCCTTTCCTGTGCCTAGAGATCTGTCTGGTGGTACAGAGAAACCTTTCTCCAGGAAAAGATGTAGATGTGGCTATTTTCTCAGGAGGACAAAGGACCAGAGAGGTTTCTGGTGCTGTCACAGGCATTACCTACAGTGGCAGTGATGCTGCCCTGGTAAATGAAGCCCCATAGCATGCCTGGTGCTTTGCTGCCTACAGCTGTGTGCCAAACCTGCAGTCCCATGAAGAGATGAACTGAAGCTGCCTGCTAAAAGCAACCAGTGTGGTACCACAGCCTCCAGTGTGATCTTAACCACCTGTGACAAGCTGAAGCCCCTCTCTGGTGTCTGTGGCATCAGGATCATCCCTGGCTGCTCAAAGCTGTCATTTACCCCTCTCAGCTTCTCTGCTTGCATCTTATGTGGTGAGGGAGAAGAGGAGGCTCAGGGGAGACCTTCTTGCTCTCTCCAACTCCCTGAAGGGGGGTTGTAGCCAGGAGGGGGTTGGTCTCTTCTCTCAGGCAAGCAGCACCAGAACAAGAGGACACAGTCTCAAGCTGTGCCGGGGAGGTTTAGGCTGGAGGTGAGGAGAAAGTTCTTCACTGAGAGACTTGTTAGCCATTGGGATGTGCTGCCCAGGGAGGTGGTGGAGTCCCCATCCCTGGAGGTGTTCAAGAGGGGATTGGATGTGGCACTTGGAGCCATGGTTTAGTTAGTCAGGAGGTGTTGGGTGACAGGTTGGACTTGATGATCTTTGAGGTCTCTTCCAACCTTGGTGACTCTGTGAGGGGAATGCACATGGCCTGGTTTTGTGGAGGGCAACTGAGGCATGGAGTGGGAGAGCAAAGTACAGCACAGCCTTGTACTGTACAGGGCAGCCTTGTACTGTACAGGGAGTCTGGAGAACCTCCAGAGTGGTTGTCAGTGTGTGAGAAGACTGCAGTGAGGTTTCAGCAGGGAGGAGTAGGGGTCTGTCATGCCTTCCAGTGCTGCCTTCCAGTGCTGTCAGCTGTGGGAGTTGTCCTCTTTCAAGTGCCTAATGGAGATGCATTTCAGTACATCTGTAATGCAGCTGAAGATGCCAAAATGAAACTCCTCCAAGCTGCTGCTTTAAAGTGCTGTCCCAGCTCTGCTGTGGTGCAGAGAGAGAAGAAAAGGCTATGCAGAACTACTGCCTGTTGCTAACATCACAATGCTGTTTGCAGATCAAGGCAAAGCAATACAGCAGCTTCCTTGCTTTTAATAATGCAGTGTGACAGCAGCTTCATCCTCTCCCAACACAGCAAAGAGCTTTCCATAACGAAACCTTGCAGCCACATGGCACCACTGCTTCACAGTGTCATCCCTGGGGGGTGGGGTGATCATGGAATCATAGAATAGACCAGGTTGGAAAAGACTTCACAGATCATCAAGTCCAATCTATCACCCAACACCTCCTGACAACTAAACCATGGCTCCAAGTGCCACATCCAATCCCCTCTTGAACACCTCCAGGGATGAGGACTCCACCACCTCCCTGGGCAGCACATCCCAAGGGCAAATCTCTCCTTCTGGGAAGAACTTTCTCCTCACCTCCAGTCTAACCTTCCCCTGGCACAGCTTGAGACTGTGTCCTCTTGTTCTGGTGCTGCTTGCCTGGGAGAAGAGACCAACCCCCACCTGGCTCCAACCTCCCTTCAGGGAGTTGCAGAGAGCAAGAAGGTCTCCCCTGAGCCTCCTCTTCTCCAGGCTAAGCAACCCCAGCTCCCTCAGCCTCTCCTCCCAGGGCTGTGCTCCAGACCCCTCCCCAGCTTTGTTGCCCTTCTCTGGACACCTTCAAGTGTCTCAATGTCCTTCTGAAACTGAGGAGCCCAGAACTGGACACAGGACTCAAGGTGTGACCTAAGCAGTGCTGAGCACAGGGCAGAATGACCTCCCTGCTCCTGCTGGCCACACTGCCCCTGCTGCAGGCCAGGATGCCCTTGGAGCTGCCCCAGCTTGAGGTTTTTTTTTCTTACTATTTTAGAGTTTTTTAATCTTTTTTTGTTGTCTGGAGCTGAGCCTCCCCAGGGTTAGCAAATTCCGGAGTGCTGAACAAGCAGAGGGAGCTGCAGTTGCTTAATGCCTTCAGGGCCCCCAGGGCACGAAGGGAAGCCCATTGAAAGAGGAGGTTTCTAAAGAGCTGTTGAATCCTGCTCTACTCAGAAGCTTCTTTCTCGATGCTTTTGGCTCTTATATCTCTCTTATTAGAACATTTTTCCTCGTGGTGCTGTCAGCTTTCTAACCCCCACCAAGGACTCTGTTCTGTTCTGCTCTGAGGATAATGTTCTAGACATGGGCTGTTGCACTTTAATGGCAGAGAGGCTGTGAGTGCCATGTCTGAGTATCTGAAACAGCAATCCAGCTCTCTGCCACTCTTCCAAGCCTGGGTGTCAGGAGGTGATGCTGCCTGCTTTCCTCTCTTGTCCTTGCCTTTCTTCCACAAAGGCTGAGCAGGCTGGGGAAGGCTCTTAGTTGTTCCATGCCTCTGTTCCTGCCTATAGAACAGGAGCAAGGCTTGATGCACCTTGTGGGTAAGCATTCTGCTGTGCTTTGGTAGGCTGCAGGCCCCCATTTTCTCTCTGTGCACTATCTAGAGAGTGATCAGGGAACTCTGGCAGCAACTGGAATTTTCCTGGCTTTCAGCACAGATGGATTGAGGCCAAAGATGCCTGTCTGCACAAGTTCATCTATCATGCACTCAGTGCAATAAATCCATAGTTCAGGTTTGAGACAGCTCCCAGTGTCAGCTCAGTATTGATTCAGCTGCTAACTTTATTGCCAAAGCAGTGACATTAGGAGGAACCTTTGGGCTGGAGTTTTGTAGGACTTGAAGGATGCGAGGCCAGACCTCCACAGCTGTGTGCAGGGTCTGAGGGGCAAGGGGGGGGACTCACAGGAATTCCCAGGCCTCCTGGGTTAGACACCAGCTGCTGAGAGCTGGGCATGTCATCATTAGAATCATAGAATAGAATGGAATAGAATGGAATAGAATGGAATAGAATAGAATAGAATAGAATAGAATAGAATAGAATAGAATAGAATAGAATAGAATAGAACTAACCAGGTTGGAAAAGACCTTTGAGATCATCGAGTCCAACCTCTCACCCAACACCTCCTGACTAACTAAACCATGGCTCCAAGTGCCTCACCCAGGCTCTTCCTAAACACTTCCAGGGATGGGGACTCCACCACCTCCCTGGGCAGCACATCCCAAGGGCCAATTCCTCTTTCTGGGAAGAACTTTCTCCTCACCTCCAGCCTGAACCTCCCCTGGCACAGCTTGAGACTGTGTCCTTTTGTTCTGGTGCTGCTTGCTTGGGAGAAGAGACCAACCCCCACCTGGCTACAACCTCCCTTCAGGGAGTTGGAGAGAGCAAGAAGGTCTCCCCTGAGCCTCCTCTTCTGCAGACTAAGCAACCCCAGCTCCCTCAGCCTCTCCTCCCAGGGCTGTGCTCCAAATCAACAAGGTTGGAAAAGACCTCAAAGATCATCAAGTCCAACCTATCACCCAACACCTCCTGACAACTAAACCCTGGCTCCAAGGGCCACATCCAGTCCCTTTTTGAACACCTGCAGGGATGGTGACTCCAGCACCTCCCTGGGCAGCACATCCCAAGGACCAATCTCTCTTTCTCCTCACCTGGAGCCTCATGAGCATGAGTGTTGGAAAAGCTTTGGGGCACAAAGAACTGCAGTTGGAAATGATTTAGGGAACCTGCTTCCCACTGACTTCTAAAGGAGTTTAGAGCCTGTCCTGCACTTTGTCATGGCAGGTCTTCTGATTTAGCCTTTACCTATCCCATTATTGCATATCTGCACAGCAGAGCCTGGGGGCTCCAGAGAAGGACACACACACAGAGCCATCAAAAGATGAGCCCCTGCCTGAGGGAGCTTCCTACCACTCAGACCAAATTTCCTCCCCTGGCACTTGGTATTTCCATCTGTTAGTGTTTAACAAATTGGATGAAACAGCCTGGTTCAGAAGGAGTTATTGCCTGACAAGTGAAATGAGCTGGCTTTAGATGGTGCACCCCTGGTGACACCTCTGGTGACGCTGGGTCTGGGATTTGAAGCCTCATGTGTGGCTTGCATGAAGTGTGTGATGATCTCCTGGCTGCTTTGAAGTGCAGTGGTGTGTGCAGGCAGGGAGAGCTGTTGGCACAGCAGGGACAGACTGGGTGAGGAGTGGCACAGCAGGGCTCTGAGCAGCAGGCTGCAGGCTGTGGCTCCTGCAAAGCTCTTGGAAATCTCTGGATCTTGGGCAAGCAGGGCTTTGTGGTGATGGAACTGCTCTCACTGAGGACAGACTCTCACCCCCCTAGAAGCTGTTTCATCTGAGAGCTGGCAGAGGTCTGAGCACAGGCTGGCAGTGGTGATATTTACTGGTGCAATGGTGCCATGGGAGGAGCAGTGTTCTCCCAGAGAAGCTGGTGCTTGCTGGAGAGTGCTCTGTGAGATCTTGCAGGAAACTGCTCCTAGGGAGCCGTGGAAACAAGGTTCAGCCCATGGCTAGAAAAGCTGGGCCAGGGCATGCCTTAAGAGCAAGCAGCCTGAGTGTTCAGCTGCAGTGTGGTGCAGGAAATGCAGTCCCTGGAAGGCTCACTAGCAGCAGCAGCACATTGCAGTGGCTGTGACTGAGAGAGCTGCTCTCATACATCAGCATCTTTAATTCAGTAATTAAAGGTATTGGCTTTGCTTAATTCTGCAATCTGGGAGCTGTGGATCAATAATGGGCTGCTGGTGGTGGATGCTGACTTCTGCTCAGGTGGAGTCTTTTTGCCTTTAAAGCCACTTGCTCCAAAACCTGGGCTCAGATTAAATCTGCTGCAGGGACATGCTGCTTGGTTGGCATGATGAGCAGTATGACACTCCGTGGTCTGGGCTATAGCCAGTTCATAGAGTCATAGAATCAACCAGGCTGGAAGAGACCTTTGTGGTCAGCAAGTCCAACCTATCACCCAACACCTCCTGACAACTAAACCATGGCTCCAAGTGCCACATCCAAGCCTTTTTTTAACACCTTCAGGTATGGTTTCTCCACCACCTCCCTGGGCAGCACATCCCAATGGGCAACCACTCTCTCTGTGTAGAATTTCTTCCTAACCTCCAGCCTAAACCTCCCCTGGCACAGATTGAGACTGTGTCCTCTTGTTCTGGTGCTGCTTGCCTGGGAGAAGAGACCAACCCCCACCTGGATCCAACCTCCCTTCAGGGAGCTGTAGAGAGCAAGAAGGTCTCCCCTGAGCCTCCTCTTCTCCAGGCTAAGCAACCCCAGCTCCCTCAGCCTCTCCTCACAGGGCTGTGCTCCAGACCCCTCCCCAGCTTTGTTGCCCTTCTCTGGACACCTTCAAGTCTCTCAATGTCCTTCTTAAACTGAGGAGCCCAGAGCTGGACACAGGACTCAAGGTGTGGCTGAGCACAGGGCAGAATGACCTCCCTGCTCCTGCTGGCCACACTGCTCCTGCTGCAGGCCAGGATGCCCTTGGCCTTCTTGGCCGCCTGGGCACACTGCTGGCTCACGTTCAGCTGCTGTCCACCACTACCCCCAGCTGCCTTTCCTCACTTTTGGGCTGCTGTTTTACTCTTGAGCAGCCTCCTGTGCTCTTGCTTGGCAGCATTACTTCAGGCCAGCTAACCTTATCTCCAACACTTTATCTCCTGATAAAGCACCAGGACTGATTTACAGAAATCCCTCTTCTGAAGCCCATCCATCCTTGGTCGTCCCTTAAAGCACAGTGATTGCAGATGCAACAGACAAGCTGGCTCCACAGCCTGGAGATGCTGACTAGAGATAACCCAGCTGTCAATTCCAAATGTTCATCTTGCAGGGCTTAGAGCTTGGGCACTGCTGGAGCTCTCTTTTTCCCCAGGACGAAACGAGCTTGCTGCTTCGGACTTCTGTTTGCTCTCCTTGTTTTCCTGATGCTCGTCCTCTGCCAGCCTTCCCAGGATGAGGTTCAGCAGCCACAGCTTACAAATTTAATTGATCATTAGGATGTCCCTGAGGATGTGTCAGCTGCTGTGGCTGCACAAAATGTCAGCTGTGGAATAGAGTCGTTAGAAAGGCTATAGTGAATCATTCATCTTGGTCAGCAGCACTGCCTGAAAGGTGGAGGCAGGGAGGAAGGAATGCCTGGTTTGATTGTGGCTTCCATTCCTGAAAGCTCAGGTCTTGGTTTTTTCCATGGCTGGAGGACAGGGGAGTGTGTGTGTGTGTGTGTGTGTGTGTGTGTGTGTGTGTGTGTGTGTGTGTGTGTGTGCATTGGTGTTTGTCTGCTAGAGGCAGGCACTCAGCTGTGCTTAGGGTTTCAGACCCCAGCCCATAACCTCAGCCAGCTCCCCAGCAGGAATTCTGAGGCCTTTCTTTCCATACCCCCAATCCCTGCCTATTGCAGTGAGTCACCTCAGCCCTGCTCCTGGATTCTTGAGCTCACAGCAGCAGAGCCAGAATCATTTCCTGCCTTGGTGTGGGGTTTTTTTTTGCCAGTTTTGTTTCCTCTGAATCTGATCCCTGAGAGAAACAAATTAAAATGTCTCAGCTGGGCAAGACAAAGTGTGAAAGAGCTGCACAGACTGGAGGGATGTTAGGAAATATTTCTGCACTGAAAGAGCTCTCAAACCTTGGAAGGGTCTGCCCAGAGCAGTGTTTGCAGAGTCACCATCCCTGGAGGGGTTCAAGCACCACGTGCACCTGCTGCTTAGGGACATCTAAGTGCTGGGTCAAGGCTTGGACTGGCTGAGCTTGGAGGTCTCTTCCAGCTGGATGTGTTCTGTGGTTGTGTGGCTGTGGTGAAGGAGTTGAAGTGTGGTTTCTTCTTCCCTTCCTCCTCCTCCTGTGTCCCCAGAGCCTGGCTATCGTGGCTGTGCTTTGAGTCACTCTCCAAATGCTTGAAATTTGGAGAATCTGGAGAAGGATTTGGGTCAGGCAGCTGCTTTGGAGAGACATTGACTCGATCTGGCAGTTCACTGATGGCATAGAACATTTTTGTAAGGAGGAAGGATAACTCAGAGGGCTGGGAAATGGAGACATTAAAAGCCCAGGCTCCACCTCAGAGCCCAGTTTTCACCGAGCCCTTTAAATGAGGGACACAAATGAGGGACACTCTGAGAAGTGCTCAGTGCCCTCCTGCTGTGTTAATTGACTTGAAAATCTGAAGGCTTGACTTTTCTCTGCTGAGCATCGAGTGGTTCTGAAGTCCCAATTTTCCCTTTACCCTTTGAAGCCCCGGGGAACGAAATCAAACAGCCCTGCAAATCTTCACATCTTCCTCCTCCTTTAAGCAGGCCTTGAGCTCTGGGGTGAGCTGAGGCAAAGACCACTCAGACCTGCTCAACACAGCTTGTTTCCTGGTGCTGCCACTGCCACAGCTCCTGACTGTGCTGGGTGCCTCGTCAGGGAAAGCAGAGCTCACGTCCAGCTCACATCTCTGTAAGCAGGGGATGCTGCTGCTTGCAGTGATGTTTAGACCACATCAACAGGTTGCAGCATGCTTAATGGGATGAGGCTCCGTGGGAGGAGGTGATGGGGGATGCTGAGATGGCTCCAGGCTTCCCATAGCTTTATTTTCAGGCCACTAACTGATGATTTGAGGTTGCTGTCAGCATAAGCAGACAGCAGCTGAATTTGTCTCAGACACTAAATATCTACAGTCAAGTGCACACTTTATACAGCTGGCTGTGGCTGAGTTTCCTTCTGTCCCTCAGTTCTAGTCAGCAGGCTTCCTCTGGTCCAAGGCAGGCAGGGCAGAGCCTCTGCATGCAGAACCAACCCAGTAATTAATGCAGGAGCTGTGTGGAGTGAGCTCCCTGGGACTGGACACCTCAGCAAAGCCCAGGGAGCTCCTTGGACCCTCAGTGGCTTCACTGGTCTTTGATTCAGACTAGAAGCAACCTTTAGGCCTGGAAATGTTATCTGTTGCCTCCTACATGGCTACTTGACTGATGCTTAGGTCTGATCCTCACCCAGTCTGTCTCTCAGTGACCTCTGCAGAGCCTGCAGATAGTCTGAGGGCATCATTTGCATTTGAGCAGTGATTTCCAAGCATGGCTTTGTGTGTGTGTGTCTGAGGGACTGTTTGGTTCTGCAGGGAGTTTCTGCTGAGGTTTCTTTGGTCGCAGAGGCAGCTCAATGGTGAGATGTGCCCAAGGGAATCAGCAGCTCTTTCCACTGACAGACATCTGTGCTTTGCACACCTGCATCCAAGTCCTTAATTCATTTTCTCTTTGTTAGTTTCTGTGTTTTGCTTTGCTTTGTTGTGCTTTGCTTTGCTTTGCTTTGCTTTGCTATGTTTGCTTTTGCTTTGCTTTTGCTTTGCTTTTGCTTTGCTTCTTCCTGTTTTACTCCTGGCATTAGAGTCACCTCTGGAGCACTGCAGATTAGATGAATCTTAGTAAGGAGTGGCTCCTGCAACTGCATCTTGTGCTGCAAAAAGTGAGTTCAAAGACAGGAGGCACATTAGTGCATATTCCAAGCAGCAAATGTCTCCTCCAACCGTAGCATGAGCTAGAGACAGGAGGCAGAGCGATAAATCTTGCCCTTTGAGCAGGCAGTCAGTGGGGCATACCCATCCCCATTTTGCTTCACAGATTGAAAATCCTAACTCTCTGAGAGTCTGCTAAGGGCTTGCACCTCCTAATTTGAACATTATGTCCTTTTTATTACTGAAGAAGGCTCCACAGTGTGGGTATTATAATCACATAATGCCTGGTGTGCCCCATTATGAGACTCAGATGGCCACTGTGGGATAATTCACACCTTGCTGGGACTTGGAGCTGAAGTCTAATGTGCAAGTTTCTGCTGTGAGGTCTGGGGAGGGATGCCACATCGAGCTCTTGTGCCTACTGAGGAGGGGGAGAGGCTGCACTCCAGCAGCAGACCTTGAACAGGATGCCTCCTTTCTTTAAGTGCTTCACTCAGCTCTTGTTTACTGACCATGGGAGAAGAGGCAACAGGGTCTGCCTTTGTCTGTGCTGTGTTGCATGGACTACCCCTTAACACACAATGGGGGATAGTGAGACCTCTCCTGGCTTAGTGTCCGTGTGGGGGCTGATTTCTAAGCACCCTGAGAGGGGGATCTTGGCAAAAAAATACAACATACTGCAAGCTACACCTGCTGGGCAGTGCAGAGGTACAACATCACTCACTACAAGGGTTTGTGTTTTACCAGGACACTAGGGGCAAAAAGCTGACTGCAACAGGAGTGATTTCCTTTCCTTGTACCTTGTGCTTTCAAACTGGAGCTCTGAACTTCCTCCAGTGCCTGGGGCAGGACACACTCCTGAATGCAGCCAGCCCTGCCTGCACGGCAGGCTCTGCAATCAAGGGTAATGCCTTTAATTGGCTCTGCACTAGGCAGCAGGTGCCTTGCTATGAAAGATGGACAGAACTGGACCTCGACCCCTTAGACCTCTGGAGTGCCCCCAGGCTGTGATAAGTGGTGAGTTCAAACCTGGCAGCCAGATAAATAGCTGGAGTGAAAGCTCTTGGTCTGAAATGAATGGTTATAAAGTAAGAGTTGCTATTCATGTGCTCCCACTGATATAATTAACCAGAGTGCAGTGCTGAGGTCTGACCCAGAAAGGTTACTCCCCAGAAGGGTTTCCAGGGAGGCACTCTGTGCTGCAGCAGCAGATGCCTGCTCTCTGAGGGCATCCTCACACCACAGCTCCTGGCAAGTGTGTTCAGTGGATGTGAGGCTGCTCATGACAGGTGGGGAGAGAGCAGATTCAGATGGAAAATGCTTTTGATTTGCTCAATTTCTCCTGCTCTCACCTACAGATTATTCTTGAGTGGTGTCAGCTCTAACAGCACTGTGACTTTGGGCAGGGAGGCAAGCCAGGGGTGTTAGGTGGGCTGTTTCCTGCAAACTGGCATTGTTCAGGATGTGAGGTTACCCTGAGTCTATCAGCACCTTCCCCCTCCTGTCTTGACTGAGCCATCCAAACTGGGCTGACTTGTTTCCTCAATGTCACCTGAACGTGAGGGCTTTGCTGTGTGTGGCCTCCAGGGGCAGGTAAGCTCTGGCTTTGCTCTGCTCTGCTGAGACCTCACCTGGAGTACTGTGTACAGGTCTGCAGCCCTCAGTACAGGAAGGACATGGACCTGATGGAGCAGCTCCAGAGGAGGGCCACAAAAATGATCAGGAGGTTGGAGCACCTTGGGTGCCAGGACAGGCTGAGGGAACTGGGGGTGTTCAGCCTGCAGAAGAGAAGGCTCTGGGGAGAACTTAAAGCTGCCTTCCAGTACCTGAAGGGGGCCAACATGAAGGATGGAGAGAGCCTGTTTACCAGGGCCTGCAGTGGCAGGACAAGGTGCAATGGCTTCAAACTAGACTAGATTTAGATTGGATGGTAGGAACAAGTTCTTTACTATGAGGTTGGTGGAAGGGAGGTGGTTGAGGCCCCATCCCTGGAGATATTCAAGGTGAGGCTTGACAGGGCTCTGAGCAACCTGTTCTAGTTGGAGATGGACTCGATGATCTTTGAGGTCTCTGCCAACCTTAGTGATACTGTGATGTCCCTGCTGACTGCAGGGAGGTTGGGCTGGAGGAGCTTTGGAGGTCCCTTCCAGCCCAGCCCATTCTTTGATTCTATGACTGCCAGCCCAAGGGTGTGTGCTCAATATCCCCTTGCAGCACTGGGCTAAGCTGTGTCAGACCCCTACCAGGTGAATCTTGGCCTTGCTTCTGGTAAACATGACTGACAGCTAATCTTCACCTTAATTAATAACAAAGGGGGCTGTTTGCAGAAGTGATCTCATTGTCCTTCTGCAGTTTCCTGTCCCAGAGACAATCAGTGCCATTGATTGTAATGCTAGATTCAATTACTTTGGAAACCTCATTAGCATGTTCATTCCTAGCTGCTTCTCACCTTCCTTTTCCATCAAAGCATGGCCTTGAGTTTTAGTAGCTGCTGGAGGCTGGAGAAGCTGAAAGACACATTACAGGAGAACTTCTGTTCCAGAAAGGCAGTGAGGAGGGACCTGTTTGTCAGGAATTCACAACAAACCCAACAGAGGTCTTAGTTCAGCAGAACCACTGGCACTGGAAGAGGCTGACACAGGCACGTGTAGGAAATGCCCCCCTCTGCTGTGCAAGGCCATGGGCTCACCAGCAGTGATGTAAAACCACAGCAACCTAGAGAGTGAGGACCAAAATTGGCTCTTCAGAGCAAGAGGACACAGTCTCAAGCTGCACCAAGGGAAGTTTAGGCTCAAGGTGAGGAGAAAGTTCTTCACAGTGAGAGTTGTTAGCCATTGGGATGTGCTGCCCAGGGAGGTGGTGGAGTCCCCATCCCTGGAGGTGTTCAAGAGGGGACTGGATGTGGCACTTGGAGCCATGGTCTAGTCATGAGGTGTTGGGTGACAGGTTGGACTCGATGATCTTTGAGGTCTTTTCCAACCTGGCTGATTCTGTGGTTCTCACAGCCAGGTTCTCACTCCTTTTTTCAAGCTGAATTTAATACTGCTTGGTAGCAGTCCACAGGGGAGCAGCCATATGCCTGACAAAGCAAAGTGCATCTCAGAAGCTCCTTGGCCATGGTGGTTGGCACATGAAGGAACTTAATAAACTTCTCTCTGATGTTGCCATCTTGAGTTTCTCATCAGGCATTCTGAGAGGCATTTCAGAGGCATGGATGGCTGTGCCTACAGACTCTCACGTAGCCCTCTGGAGCACGGGAGATAAGTTCCTCTCTCCATGTTTGATGTCATTCTCACTCATTTCTCTGCTGTGGGCTGCCACACCAGAGTGAAGTGATGTTAGTGCTCTGTCCCTTTGTTTGATCCAGTCTCCTTTTGATGGTTCAAAGCAGGAGCAGCCTTTGAGTATTATCTCGGCAAGCAGCGGGCAGAGGGTCGGGCAGGCCGGCCTCGGGGAGCGCTGCCCGGTCCTCGGGAGGCTCATCTGGGGTTAATTTGGAGGGTAGGCTTTTGTGGCACTTCAGGAGACACTGGAGAGCTTCATAACAATGCTCTGTGCAGGGACCAACAATGGCTCCCAACAAAACCTGGCCAGGCTCAAGCAGAGATGGGGCAGCAGCCCTCCCCTCGGGGAGCGCTTTGATTTTCCTCCCTTTTCCTGACAGAAGTGAAGAGTGTGAAGGAAAACAGTCGAACCAGAGGCTGCTTTCTACCCATCCTGGGCACTGAACAGCAGCACTCTTGGGTTTCCTTCCTTCCTGTAGGCACCTGCTCCAGTTTCAGCTGGGTTACTTTCTCTCTTCTTTCCCCCCACTGCTTCCCGTCCCCGTGAGAAGTTTGGGGTGGTTTGCCTCATGCTTGCCCACCACCTGCTCTGACTACTTTGCAGCTCATCTGCTTCTCTCAGGAACAGATCACTGCTGTGGTTTCACACGTCCCAGCTCCAGAAGGTGATGCAAACAGTCAGTGTTTGTGTAAGGTGGTAGCTGGCCTCTCCTCAAAGCAGTTTTGCATTTTGCTCTGCTTGCCTGAGCTCTCTGCCAAAACTGGGGAGAGGAGTTGGCCCCAGAGTCAGGGCTCAAACACCAGCCTGCTCTGCAGCCACTGGTGACTGCAGCAGCCTGGTAAAGCTTTCTGGCTAGGAGGAGCAAACATCTGGATGAGTTCCTGTGTGACCTGGTGCAGGTTTAGAATAGAATTGACCAGGTTGGAAAAGACCTCAGAGATTATTAAGTCAACCTATCACCCAACAACATCTAATCAACTCAACCACGGCACCAAGTGCCTCATCCAGGCTGCTCCTAAACACCTGCAGGGATGGGGACTCCACCACCTCCCTGGGCAGCACATTCCAATGGCTAACAACTCTCTCAGGGAAGAACTTTCTCCTCACCTCCAGCCTAAACTTCCCCTGGCACAGCTTGAGACTGTGTCCTCTTGTTCTGCTGCTGCTTGCCTGGGAGAAGAGAGCAACCCCCACCTGGCTACAACCTCCCTTCAGGGAGTCGGAGAGCGCAAGAAGGTCTCCCCTGAGCCTCCTCTTCTGCAGGCTAAGCAACCCCAGCTCCCTCAGCCTCTCCTCCCAGGGCTGTGCTCCAGACCCCTCCCCAGCTTTGTTGCCTTTCTCTGGACACCTTCCAGCATCTCAACATCTTTCCTAACCTGAGGAGCCCAGAGCTGGACACAGGACTCCAGGTGTGGCCTCACCAGTGGTCCTGCTTTAGCAGGGGGGGTTGGACTGGATGATCTCTTGGGGTCCCTTCCAGCCCCTAGCATTCTGTGATTCTGTGATCTGAACTGCTGTAGATATTGTAAGCAGAGCCTGGTTGACTTTCTGCTGAGCCACAGAAGAAGAGCTCCAAATCAGGGGTCAGGCAACTTAACTCTCTGCAGCTTATATACATTCAAATAGCTTTTGTATTAGTATTGGGACCACGAAGAAAAGGGAAGAAGAATGCAGCATCCCTGCAGCTGGAGTGCTGCTATCAGAGGAGCATGTCCTTCCACTGGAGGGGAAACAGCGTCCTGGAAGGAACAAAGGGCTCAAGATGCAGTGTGTTCAAACGTCAGGCAGTAGATGGACATCTGAAAAAGCTAAAAGGCATCACTGCAAGCAGGTGCTTGGAAGTCAGTGTAATATCTACAGGGCTACTGCTATATTTAGTGCTGCTCTGCAGCTCTGTTCCCTTCCATGAATCACCACATATGGCTTGGAGCAGTACAGAGGAGCGTGCTGGAGCTAAGGATACCTTAGGGCTTTCATTGACTTGGCCAGCAACACCTCCTTGAGAGTAGCTGCTGGTACTGTGAGTTAAAAAGAAATCAAATATTCCTGAAATCTGGTTTTAATCACACAGCCAGCAGAGGTTGGATCAATACAAGCACGTACCTCTAAATGCATTTGAATCAGGCCATGTATTATTCATGTCTAAAGCAGGTTTCTTCTTGCACGTCGTGGTGAAGGAGCAAATCAGTTGCTCCGTCTGCAGCATGGGGAGGTGTAAACATCTCTGACTACCTTCCCAGCTCCCCTGCTGTGTCTGGACCCTGAGGAACAATGTCCTGGCCCGACTGATACTGACACCAGAGCCCTTGCTGACTTGAGGACATGTGGACTGATCCCAGCTTTAGGTGAGGAAAGGTTCAGTAAAGCCATCCAGCTTTGTGTGACTCTGGCAGAAACCCAGCTGGGAGAACAGCTTCCCCCTGGTAGCTTGCCCCTTGCTGGAGCTCACAGCTTTGGCACCCAGCCTGAATTCAGCAGGGCTGTTGGGATTCATGGAATAGAGGCCAGGAGTCTGGGCTTTTAACTTTGTGTTGTCTCCTGTGTCTGTCTGCAGCAGGTGGTGCCTCAGCTTTGAGCTGCAAATGTGGTGCCAGTAGTCTTTGGTCCCAAACTAAGACTGGATTTTAGGTGATGGCAGCAAGGCAGACCAGATGTAAACCAGAGCATGGCACTGATGGTAGGCACAGGCTCAGAGGGACTAGATGCTGCTGTTCTGCCCAGCTATGGGGCAGATGAGGAGGTTCTGGGGCAAGGACCCTACCATACCCAGGCTGCAGACAAGAGGTCCCTTTGTACTGCAGGAACAACATGGGCTGACAGCAGCTGGCTTCAACGCTATCACACACAGCTCCTGAAGCTGGCAGGCCCTGGATGGCTTCCTCTTGTCATGCCCAGCATGTTGTGCAGGCCTGGCAGGACTGAGGCTCGGGCTCTGAGTGGTTTCCTTGCTTTTATTCCATCTCCTGCTTGTTACCTCCCTTCCTCGGTCACGCAGGTAGCTTCTGTGACACGCAGCTGCGCCCTGCTCACGCAGAGCTAACCAGCACCAAAGGTTGCCAGACCACTGTCCTCCAGCTCCTTGTGCTAACACATCTTCTGCATTTGCACTGCAGTGGTCTGCTGGCATCTTGGGCAAACCAGCTCATCCTTATTCACAAGTCTGCCTGATTTCTAGGATACAATAGCTGCAGCTGCCAGATTTTTGTTTCACCCCCCAGGGTCACAGCCTACAGAAACTGCTTTTATATTCCCTGCTCCTTTTCTTACAGAGCTTTCCTGGGCATTTTCCTTGTCCTATTTTTCAAGTGAAAAGCCTCAGACCCTTTTACCAGGTGCAGTGGCAAGTTGCAGGGATAGTGTTTTACTCAGTGATTAAGCCACTAACCTTGAATTTCATCCCAGATTTCAGCACTGAACCTTAAAGAACAAATTGATGTTTCAGCAAGCTCCTCAAATGATAGGAAATGACATTCTGATAGTCTCTTTAACACAGCAGATTTTCACTGAGGAGTTAATCTTCAGGCTGGAATGTTTGCAAAGTGCTGACTTCAGGTGTTCCATATTGCAGTAGGTACAAAGCCTGCACTGCCAGGCTGATTGCTTCCAGCAGCTGGAGTGGGCAGGGGGCACAATTTCACCCTCTTGTTGCGTGCATTCTGGTCAGACCTCTGAAGGGGCACTGTGAGCTGTGCCAGCAGGCAGCTGAGCCTGGGAGCACACCATGACTGTAGCTGCAGGGCCACCAAAGGGTCACCATCAGCAGCCAGCACACACACAGGCAGCCAGTGGCCCAGGGGGGCTGCAGTCCTCAGCCCCACTTGTGTGCTCATTGTGCAAAGGACTTTTCAGTGGCAGGGGAGGGGATCTGCAGGGTGGCCTTTGAGCTCACCCAGGGGGCTTAGGGCAATACATTTCCCTCAGCACCAGTGGTGTCTTACACAGGGTGCCCTCAGCTCTGTGCAGCTCCCAGTGCTGGTGGGTGTGAGGCTGCAGTGCTTGGACATGACTGGGGACGTGTGTGGAAAGAGCCTGGAGCAGCTTCCAGCGAGCAAATGGATGATTCATGTGGGAGATGGCTCTGCCTAGTGCAGGTGGCTCTCCTGGTGAATGTCTTTAAGCAGAACACAAAGCAGCTCTGCACTTCATTTGAGAGATTTTGGCTCCTGCTCATCCAAAGGAGCTTTTGGAAAGATTTGAAGCTTCCTCTTGGCTTGACTTTCCTCTGTACCCAGGTTAGCATGGGGACTCACATTGATTCCAAGGAGAGCAAAGCTAATCCGGTGTTGAATGCTCTTTAAAAACCCCTCACTGCTGCAGGAATTCCTTTCATGAGCTTTCTGCTGGCTTCAAGGCAGCAGAAAAAGGACACTGACCAATTTCAATCTATTTCCTCTCCCCCCAACCTGAAAACTGTTGAAAGAGCAAGCTGGCAGTATCAGGGTGGGCTTGGGGCAGGAATTAAGTTAGCTTCACTTGAGAAACTTTCCTCACCTTGCAGCTCTCTGGGCTGATAGCTCCAAAGGCTTTTCATTCCTTCACATTTTTTTTCCCCATGGCAAAAGCAATCCTCTGAGTATTTCCCCCTGTAATTAGGGTTTATCATTCACTGCTCAGTGCTCTGGCTCTGCTTCTTCCCCCAAAGCAAGCCTTTGTTTATCATCCTGCAATAGATAATTATTCTAGCATGTTCCCATGGGAATATTCAGGCAGGGTTGAGGTTGGGTGGGTTTTTTTCATCACAGTAATAGCAGCCAGCTACTTGTGGCCACTAAAAGTTAGGGCAAGCCTTGTACTCTCCTGCACATCAGGGACCAAGTTTCTTCAGCTGTCTGCTCTGCACCCTTGGCAAATGGCCTGTCAGCATTTGACAGGCAGCAGCAGCATAACCTGGTGGTTTGTTTACCCTCACAACTTTCATTCCTCTTCCTCTTTCTCCCATTAGCATTGTATGAATGAATTGTTTCCACAGGCAGGCAGCTTGTTATTAATATCAGGTGAACCAATTACTGACACAGGAGCCAGTAGAGCTGCTTGAGTGTGGAGAGATAATGAAGGCTGGCATTTCAAACCCAGTGACCTCATTTATCTCAGCTGCAGTGGTTTATAATGGGCAAAAACCCAGGCCCCAGCCTCAGGAGATACTTGTCACCCTCCTAAACACAGCACTTAAAAGGAAGGCATCATCCTCCTGTGCCCCATCACCGCTCCTCGGGTCTCATTGGCAGGCTGGAAACAAAGGCAAACCTCTAGAGCTGGTTGTGAGTAAAATTGCCACCACCTGCTGAAGTGAAATGAAGCTGCCTGGTGCTGTCGAGTGTGCATTCAAATTTCTCCCCTGCTTGAAAGGAGAAATCATCAGGAACTTTTCAAATCCACTCCTTCCTCTACCAAGAAATGGGTGCCTGAGTACCTGCCTGCAGAATAATCCTTTTAGCATGTTCTGAACCTGCTGGCCATTAAAAGATGTCTTTAGATCTCTCCTGCCTTTGCCTGGGTAACATTGCCGGGCTTGGCATTACTTGTAGCAAATGTGCCAGTGATTAGCATGAGGGAGAAGTGGGACAGCTCCTCTTGCATTCACTTTGCAATCTGAACAGAAAGCAGCTCATTTCAGCAAGGGCCACGTCTCATCCTTCTTCCTGCTCTGAAAACTGCTGCTTGGGAAGATGTGGTCAAAAAAAAACCACCCTCCAAACCTTGACAATTAGAGCAGCTCCTCTTCGGATGCCATCGTGTAAGTAAAACCATGGCCTCAGCACCTCAGCCCTCGAATCAGGAGGGAAATTACAAGGGACAAATACTTGCAGGCTGGGTGCTGCTAACATGCTTTGTTTAACAAGCCTCCTTCCTTCCCTCCTATCTGACCAAATCTGTCTGCTGCAGACTCCTGGGGAAGCAGAAGCAATTGGAATAAAAAATGGCACAGATTAGGGGTCGGAGCCTCGGAACTTTCACTTGCATTTGACAAAGCATCATTAGGAAAGTAAGAAAAATATGCAAAGCCAGAAGGGGGAATGAATCAGCTTCCCGTGGCTGGGAGGAAATGCACTGCTGCCTTTGAGCAGGGCTCTTTACTTCTTGTTTGGTTCCCTTCTGACCTGCATTCCAAAACACCGCGAGAGGTCTCAGGAGGCATCTCGGAGCTATAAACACTTAATTGCTTGGCTGGCTGCAAATAGCATAAGGCAAGGATTTGTTTTCTTGATCAAGCCCTATGGCTCAAGACATGTCTTTTAGGAATAAGAAGTTATCCTGGAAAACTTGTTAGCTGTTTTCTAGTACCTTGGGGGCCCAGGAAGGTGTACGATGGAAGCTCTCCAGCACATAAAACTCAAGGGCTCTCGACACAGAAGACTAAAGGCCCTTTTGCCTTGCACTACATCAAAGGTATCACATCTGATTGTACCTCCTTGAAAGCATCCTCCTGGGAGAAGCTGCAGCTCCATGAATATATATACACACAGTAAACACTGCTTCAGCCCCAGACCTCATCATAATAGGATTGGACTCCTCTGGCAACGGGAACTTTTAAAACTTTCAAATGGAAATGGAATTGAAAAGCTTTGAGAAAGTGGAATGTAATTTATTTACTCAATAATGGGGGGGAAATGGCTGGGTTTATACTGAGTGCCTGCCATGCAGCTCTAGTGCTAGCTGTCTTAAAATATTGCATCAGAGGGGGAGCAGCCAGATGGCAGGAGCTGCAGGAGAGCTGCTCTGAGGAGAGCAGCAGCCGAGCGGCGCTGAGCCTGGTGGCTGCAGGACGGCTGCCAGAGCTGCCTGGGTTGCATCCCCAGCCTGTGGGAACCTTCCCAGGTGGGCTCAGGCTGTCGAGGGAGGTGTGTGCCCTTGCCAGCTTGGGCTGCTGGGATGGAGAGCTCAGCTTTCACCCTCTGTAGCTCATTAGCTCACTTGTCCAAGGTCACCATGGAAATGAGACAAACCCCCAAAGTGTGGTGCTGGCTCCTACCTGGGGTGAGCCACGGCCACGAGCCTGACCCCACCGTGGGCAAGGAGCCTGTGGGGAAATGAACCCAAAGCAGCCCCAAAGCAGTGTCTGTCCCCACCTGAACATGCCTCTAAAACGTTTTCTGCTGCACAGGTTCATGAGCAAGGGCTGGTGGCACCACCCTAAGCATTGTAGGGAGTTATGGGCTGCTCAGGAGTGGTGCAATGGGCCACAAACCACAGCAATGACTTGAGAAAACCAGTTTATGAATGTGAAGCAGGAATGGGATGATCAAATTGTCAAATGGCTGTAATTCACCTCAGTGTAATTTGGGGAATAAATTATGGTAAGCTTTGGATATGTACAATTTTCCCCTTGAATTCCAGCGTGTTCAGGCTTGCATTCATTTTTTATTAGCAGAGAATATTTCACCTTCTGGCTCCAGCTCAGAGCCAAGGGGTAGGGGAAAAAAAAATAAAGGCTGCATTTGTACGTCAGCAGAGGAGAAATTGGACAGCTCCTTTTTATTTTCCTGGCTGATGAAGTGAAGTTTGCCCCTGCTGCCGTGCTAAAATATTGTCCTCAGTGAAAGCAGGTGGCACAAATAAACAGAGTTTCCATTTGCCCAGCCCCTGTGCTCAGCACTGGTCATAGCATCATAGCATCATAGTATCAGTCAGGGTTGGAAGGGACCACAAGGATCATCGAGTTCCAACCCCCCTGCCATGGGCAGGGACACCCCACACTAGATCAGGCTGGCCTTGAGTCCTCTCTCCAATTCTGGGCTCCTCAGGTTAGGAAAGATGTTGAGATGCTGGAAGGTGTCCAGAGAAGGGCAACAAAGCTGGGGAGGGGTCTGGAGCACAGCCCTGGGAGGAGAGGCTGAGGGAGCTGGGGTTGCTTAGCCTGGAGAAGAGGAGGCTCAGGGGAGACCTTCTTGCTCTCTCCAACTCCCTGAAGGGAGGTTGCAGCCAGGTGGGGGTTGGGCTCTTCTCCCAGGCACCCAGCACCAGAACAAGAGGACACAGTCTCAAGCTGTGCCAGGGGAGGTTCAGGTTGGATGTTAGGAAGAAATTCTACACAGAGAGAGTGATTGGCCATTGGGATGTGCTGCTGGGGAGGTGGTGGAGTCCCCATCCCTGGAGGTGTTCAGGAGAAGACTTGATAGGGTGCTTGGTGCCATGGTTTAGTTGATTAGGTGGTGTTGGGTCATAGGCTGGACTCAATGATCTCAAAGGTCTCTTCCTACCTGCTCTGCTCCTATTCTATTCTATTCTATTCTATTCTATTCTATTCTATTCTATTCTATTCTATTCTATTCTATTCTATTCTATTCTATTCTATTCTATTCTATTCTATTCTATTCTATTCCATTCCATTCCATTCCATTCCATTCCATTCCATTCATTAGGCTGGATGTTAGGAAGAAGTTCTTCCCAGCAAGAGAGATTGGCCCTTGGAATGTGCTGCCCAGGGAGGTGGTGGAGTCCCCATCCCTGGAGGTGTTCAGGAAGAGACTGGATGGGGTGCTTGGTGCCATGGTTGAGTTGATTAGATGGTGTTGGGTCAGACTCAATGATCTCAAAGTTCTCTTCCAACCTGGTCTGGTCTATTCTAAAATGCAGAAGCTATTCCCCCCCTCCCCCCCAGACTGTGATGCCTGAAGTTACAGATGTTAGATGTTTCAGTATATTGTGGCTCATGTTTTGACAGCCCCTTGCAAGCTTTTAACTGCTGTGCAGAAGGCTTCCTACCACTTACTTATTTTTTTAAGTCCCTGGCAATGAGAATGAATTCTTTCTTGATGTTTTATTTTTGGTGCTACAGTAAGTGTTTCTTTGCAGTGTAATTGGGTTTAATTTCCATGTTGATTCTCATGTGGATTTCAGGCACTTAATTATAGCCTAAAGGTTTTTTAAAACCATTGACCTACAAGTTCTTGATTAACACAAATATCATCCTGAAGAGATATCTAAAGAATTCGCCATGGAGGAGCTGCCCTTGCTGGCTGCCTAGTGGAGAACCTCAACCTCTCGTGCAGCTGAAGCTGAGGTGATGCTCGGCTGGGTCTTGCTGTCTGAGCCCTGCCCAAGGGAGCAGGGGCTTTGCTCCAGGCAGCAGCTGTCTGCCTGGCCGTGTCTGTAGTCTGCAAGGGCCTCTCAGCAGGGGGAATACCCCAAAACACCTGCAAGATCTTTCTCCTGCTGCCTCTCCTGCTCTGCTGGTGAGCCTGCCTGCATTCACATCAACCTTTCCTACACCGTCTGGGTGGCTTGGCCATGGATGGCTTGGGTCTGGTAGGGAGCAAGTGCTCTCTGATCTGTGGGGCAGCTGCCTGTGAGCTGAGGATGGTGGCTGCAGGGGCTCTGCCCTGGTGGGGTGACCCACAGCACCTGGGGGTTCGTGCATGGGTGCTGCATCCACTGTGAGGGTCTGCCAGGCAGGAGAGTGGTGGAGTGACTCGAGGTGAGGAGGAAGTTCTTCACGGAGCGAGTCATTCATCATTGGAATGGGTTGCCCAGGGAGGTGGTTGAGTCATCGACCCTGGAGGTGTTCAAGGGGAGATTGGACGTGGCACTTGGTGCCATGGTCTAGGCATGGGGTCTGTGTTGATAGGTTGGACTCGATGATCCTCGAGGTCCTTTCCAACCTAAGCGATACTGTGATACTGTGAGTACTGCAGTCCCTCCACAGGAGCAGGGTCCAGACCCACCAGCTGCTGTGCTTGGTCTGCTCTTTCCCTGCTGAGCAAGGCTTTGCAAAGTCGCTGCAGAGGGGAGATCTGAGCTCAGTAGAACAAGGGCAGGGCTGAGCAATTATTCCTCTGTTTAAAGGATTCGGTGCAGGTATCAGCATTTACCTAGAAGAAGATGACCTGACCGTGAGCAGGGAAGGTGCAGTGACAGAAGGGATGAAGCATAACTCAGAAAGCAATTAAAAAAGAGAATCAAATCCAAATTCCAAGTGACATAGTAATAAACAGTGTGAAATGGCAAGATGTGTCCCACTCCACTCCCCACAAGCAAAGGCTGTAACAACATTACAGGGCTCCTTTTAATTCCATTTTCTTGAAGGGCTGTGGCACGGTGATTAATCAGTGAGGTGCTAAATGAATTTCCATTTCAGATGAAGCCTGCCAAGGGAAGCCTTGCTGGCTGCATGTGTTAGGGGAAGCATTGTTCAGGAGGGCTTAATTCAGTTGTGTGTAAAGGTCCAACAGTTATTAAGATACATTCCAATTAGCTGTGGTGAAAAAATCAGTCAGAATTAGGTATTCACTGAGTCTTCTCTCCTGCTAAAGAGAGCCTGTCTCATGGAAACATTCCCTTCCCACCTCACTTTCTGCCCCCAGTGAAGCTTAGCCCTGCTGAGGCTGTTTTGCTTCGGGATGGAGACGCTTCCCACCACGGCTCCTCCCCAGGGCTGGTTCCCAGAGGGGCCCTGGGCTGGGGCTCATCCCTCCCGCTGCTGCTAACGACCAGCTCCGGCCGAGTGCTGACGGGGCTGGCACTTGAGCTTTGCACGCCAGAATTTTCCCTTCAGCTCTCTGTGGCAGGAACAGTTCTGGAGGAATTAAATGACTGGCTGGATCATAGAGACAGCAAATTACAGCCCTGTGCTTCTGAAGAATGATTGCATGGCTGCTGTATGACAGGATCCTGCCTTTTCCTTCCAGTGGAGTTAATGCACCTTGAGGCTGTTTATTTGCATTGCTTACCTGGCCATGAAGACAGCCAAGAGAAAACAGAGTTCAGCAGAAAAGCTGTGAAACCAATCCATCATTAGCTCCCCATAGTGGCAGGAAGGTCACTCTGTGGCCGTGCAAGGCTCTTCTGATCTTCTGCTGTCCATTGAGAGACATGAATCCAGTTGTTGAAATTGTCTCATTAATCCTTCATACAACTTCCCTCACTGAAGTGAGCAAGGTCTCACTGCCACAGCAGGTGGAATGGCCAGACTGGAGCTGTGGTCAGGGCAAGCTGGTGCAAACGTCCCAGAGCTGGGGCAGATCTTGCCAGACATCCTTTGAGTGTGAAAACTGAGCGTGGTGCCTGCAGCCTGCCCTCACCCTGGGCAGAAGGCACAGCCAACATGACTGCTTGCTTGTTAGATTGCTGTTAGTGAGCATCAGAGATGCTCCTTCCTTCTGCAAGCACTTTGGCAGCCCTCAGGTGATCCGTGGTGGAGGAGCAGCAGTTGGCTGCAGTGTGGAGGAGCTGCAGTTGGCTGCAGTGTGGAAGAGCTTTGTTTTAAACTTCACTAGGATGGGAATGTGCTGAAGCAAAGCAGTGGCACAGTTCCTCCTGTACCTGCAGGGACCAAGGGCCTCTGCTGCTCACTGCAGGCTGTGTCCTCACCTCTCTCATATCTCTTAGGGGTCCCCTCTCATTTTCAGTCTGATCTTGATGCCTTGGTGACCACCTGGGTAAAGTATTTTGACTTTACATTAAATATAATTTGATTCTCCCCTTCTTTATGTTCCTTTGGTTGCTTTTTTGTCTTCAATACCATGGACTGGGTGGCTCAGGTGCAAGCCTGTGCTTGGCTGAAGGACAACCATAACTCAGCAGCCATTTAATGCATGAGGGATGCCTTCTCATACACAAGACTAAAAGGAACTCAAGTGGCATTGATGTTGGTTGACAATTTCTCCTTGTTCTCCTCCCTGTTTGTTCATAAGTGGTAATTCCAATAAGGCTTCAGAGCTGCCCAGTGTTTTATTAAAACAGCCCTGCTAAAAGCCAGCCTTGGTCAAGTGCAGATGCACTTCCCACAGGCAGATGAAATGGAAACGTGGGCACTTTGTAAGCCATCCAGGATGGAAGGGCTGCAGGGAGCCTGGCTAGCTGGAGGGGTTTGGAGCACAAGGCTTGGTGATGGAGACCCTGGTCTCTTCAGGGGGGCAGAGTGGGTGCAGCTGGGCTGCTTTGCCTGGTTTCCCCAGCTCTGAGGCTGCTCCTGCAGGGTTTGGGAAGGAGGAGAAGGTTCTTCCTCCGGCCATCCAGAGCTGCCAGAAAGCCCTCACCACACGAGCTGCCACCTAATCAGCCCTTCAGTTTGTGACCTCTTGCTCCACACTTGTGGGGAGAGAGAGGAGCAGCCTGGCTGGAGATTACTCCTGAGGGTTTTTCTGTGTCAGAAAGAAGCAGATGGGGAGTTGGAAGAGACCTCCCTTGGTGCTTAGGGCTTGCCTTTTCAGTAGTGCACCCTCAGCCTGTGGGGCTAGCACCCCTTCCTGCTCTGCAGTGTATCAGGCACAGGGAAACACTTCCACTGCTCTTAATGAGTCAAGTCAGGCAGATAAAACACCTTGTGAGATACTGAGTATGAGCAAGCTGAAGTATAACTCCTCCATCTGTGGGTAGTGTGAGACAGGGAGGAGGGTAGGGTGGCTGCATGAGGACAAACAGACTGGAGGTTGTCTTGGAGAGCTTCAGAGTCAGCAGACGGCAACTAATCTGTCATGTGTGAAGATTTGCAGTCAGTTTCTGAGCTGGGGAATCATCACTACAGTAGCAAAACAGGTTGGACCCTCAGCTACTGGAAGCTGAGGAAAGTTTTACTGCATCTTTGTGGCCGAGAACCTGGCCTGATCTTAACACATCTCCCATGCCCCTGGCCAGGGAGCTGCTGGGCAGCTGCAAATCCCACTGCAGCCGGGGGGGTGCTGACCCTCAGCAGGCTTTAAACTCAGGCTGGCATCCTTTCGAGGGCTTGGGGGAGATGCTTTAGGTGCAGTCCATGATTGTGTGATTAACACTGAAAATGAGAGTCTATTTAACACTGAAAATGAGAGTCTATTGGTAGCAAGGGAATGGCCAGGGAGAAACCAACCACGTGGTTAAAAGGCACGTTGTCAAGAGTGAAGTCAGAAGTCTTCATGTTTCACACCAAAGTCTGCTTGCTCTTTGTACTGTAATGAAGGGATGTGAAATGTCTTGCCATTGAACCCCCAGCAGTTTCAGAGCTGCAATATGCTTTCCCCCCCCCCCCATCCTGACCCAGAATTGGCCACTTTGAACCCGTGCAACACTCTGAGATATGGAAAGTCTGCTCCCTGTGCAGCTTTATTCGTATTACTCTTTTTTTACAGGCTAAGTTTTCTTTCCAGGGGTTTCAGTTGTAATTGTTTCATCACCTCCTGAATCCTGTACCATTCTGTGAGCCACTCAGATGTTCTTTTGTGTCAGATATGCAACTTCTCAGGTAGAAGGAGAGCTCATGAATGCATTGCCTCCTCCCACCACCCCAACAGTTAATGCTGGGAGCAAAAATCCCCCTTCCTGCTGCTCTTTGGCTGGCAGGTAATGCCCCTGATGTGATTAGAACCCTTTCTCATTTAAGCTGCTTGTAGCTCTGGACTGCACAAAGTCAGGAGACTCTGTCTCCATTGAACTGCTGGGTGGGATGGCACAGCAGTGGGGGTGTGAGCTGACTGTGGAGCCAGCATGCACCTCGCTGTGCCATCCAGAAGATAATTCAGAGTGGTTTAGAAGGAGGGGAAGAAAATGCATCCATCTGAGCTCTAACTCTGCTCCCCTCGAGGCAGTTTTGGATGTAGGAAGGGCCATAGGAAGCAAGGAAGGAATGCAGATACCCACCCAGACAACTGCTAACGAACCCCAAGCAGCTGAAATCTTTCTTCTCCTTCACTGCAGGGGCAGCCTCTCCATAAAGCACTGCCTCAGGCCTTCCCAACTGAAGGAGCAAGTGCACTCTGAGCTCATGACAATGCCTTGGAGGGCTTGCAGGAAAGAAATAAGACTTGGAGAAAGGAATGGTTTTAGACAAGGCTTTGCTTCATGTTTTGCCAGCACTTGCCTCCCTCTCATTCATTTTAGTTCTCTTTGCAGTTGTCAGGCTTTCCTCTTGGGTTCTCTGTTTGAGTCCTGCTGTTGATTCTCTACCTGTGGCATCAGGCAGACAAAGTGCTTAGAAATGGTGTGCAGCAGCTGAACTACAGCAGGAAGAAAGGAGGAACAAGATGTGATCTAGAGATACCATGAGAGATACCATGAGAGATCAGAGTTATCTAGCTAGCAAAGGGGAGCAGGCTGCCAGAAGTGATTTATGGTGGACTGCATCCTTTCCTCAAAGCTTTTCAAGTACTTGGACTTTGGGAGCAGGTTCTTCCCTAATCAAGGCACAGGTGTGATAAATGTTGGTGGAACAGGATTTGGGACCTGGTGACCTGCAAGATGTTAATCAGATGAAGATTTGAGTTGTGAGTTCGTGAGGGCCCTGTCATTAGCCCTTCGTTTCCTGTGTGCTCAGCACTTCTCTCCCTGAGCAGGCCTGGGGAGGGGTGGGTTCTGCATCACAAACTGGTGCATGTGGCATGGGATAGAAGAATGGCTCCACTTGTAATGCTGAAATTGTGACTCTTCCTGCTGCACCGAGTTGGCTCTGCCCCCCACACTTCTCTCCCCAGGACCTGGCACGATGTACTCTTGTCCTACACCCCTCTCTTTCATCTTCTGTAAGTGCCAGGGTTTAGCTGTGCATTTTCCCCTCCCATACCTGAAAACCAATTGAATTCCATTTCATTGCATGCTATGCTCAGCAGCAGTTACTTTCAGCCTTCTATTTTAAATTGATATTTATTTATTTCTTTTTTTAAATCAAAGCAATCAGAAAGAAATTCTCAGAGTTTTATTACAGCAGGAATGTGCCTTTGGAAAGCCAGGCAAGACTAACTTCTCCTGAATTAGTTTAAGCATGCCCCGAGGCAACCCAAGAGGAGAGTGATTCTCAAGGCACTGGAGTACTGCCACACTTCCTCCCTCAGAACTCTGCAAGAAAATACATCTTCCTTCCCTAGAGCATTATTCACTTACTGCATGGGCTTGATGAGCCGATTGACTATCAACATGCACAGGAAGGAGTCACAGCTTCAGCGTTGCAGGTTCTGCCTCCACCTATCAAACTGCGAAAGGAGCAAAGAATCCCAAAGAGGGGGAAACAACCCAACAACCTCCCAGTGCAAGACTGTTTGGTAGCTGCTTTATTGCGTTCCGTCACTCGCCTTAACCTGAACACGATGGAAGGAGCCCAACCGAGTGGCATGAGTCAGAGCCCGCTTCAGCAGGTTTGGCTCCGTGCGCCGGGCTGCCCAGCCCTCTCCTTCTCCCCTCCGCCGGCACAAGTGGCTTCCAGCGCAGCCTTCCACCGGCCGGTCCCGGCCACCGGCCGCCCCCAGCTCTAAACGGCTTTGGGCTTCTCCCCCTCCCTCGCCTCCCGTTTGTGGCAGCGCCCTGCGAGGATGCTGCAGCGTGGCAGCAGGTCCCGGGGCTCCCGCACCCTCGAGGCTCTTCACCCCTCCAGCACCGGGGAGGCAAACCAGCCTGCCCCGCTCTGACACCCCCGAACAACTTGGGGGGAAGGTGGAGGGAGAAAAGAAGAGGGGGAGAGAGGTAAAGAAAGAGGGGAGTCCCTCCGTCCCCTCATCTTCCCCTCCTCCACCGCCGCACCAGCGTAAACGAGATGCCCTCCCCGCCCAGGGACAGACTCTGCCACTCCATGCAGGGTGGGCTGGAGAGCGACGGCACTGAGCTCCCGGCAGAGAAGGACTCAGAGCAGCTCTCTTCACTGCGGGGTGAGGGAGGGGGGCACCGTTTGCCTGGCACCCTCAGAGGGGCGGGGGAACCCAGCCGCATCCTCAGCCGCCTAGCAGACCCCTCCCCTGCAGAACGGCTCTCTTCCCCTTCCCACCCCAACGTTCGCCCCCAGGAACGGGCGGGAGAACCCCGCTCACCTCCACCCGGCGACCACCCCCACTGGGGCATCTCCACTAAGCAGAGGCCAACTCAAACAGCATCGCTTAGAGCGGTCCCGGCGTGGCCAGCCAGCCCGCTCGGACGGGGCGGGCAGGGCTGGGGCTGCCGTTCCCACGCCATCCTCCGCGGGAAATGTAGTCCGCGGACCGGGAGCTACATTTCCCCGAGGGTCATGCGCGGGGACCGGCTCCGCTTGGCGCTGTCCCCTGCCCCCACCCCTTTGACGGCCGCGGCAGAATCCAGCGGGACCTTAGAGCTGCCTTCCAATAGCTGAGGGCATCCTACAGGAAGGCTGCAGAGGGACTTCTCATAAGGGAGTCTAGGGACAGGACAAGGGAAAATGGTTTGAAGCTGAGGGAGAACAGGGTTGGACTGGAGCTGAGGAAGAAGTTCTTCAGTAGGAGGGTGGTGAGACTCTGCAACAGGTTTCCCAGGGAGGCTGTGGATTCCTCCTCCCTGGAGGTGTTCAAGGCCAGGCTGGATGAGCAGCTGTCTAGTTGAGAGGTGTCCCTGCCTGTGACAGGGAGGTTGGAGCAGATGATCTCTGGGGTCCCTTCCAACTTGAGCCATTCTATGATGCTATGATTCTGTGATGATAGGCTTCTCTGATTCATAGCAAGCTGTATTTCATTCACACCTCATCTCAGGTATGACTCTGACAGCTCATTGGAAGGGGGGGGCGCTGGCTTTGCCGTGAATTGGCAGTGGAGCTGTCCCACTGCTGAGGCTGAGGTTTCCCAGCTCTTGTGGAAGGAAGCTGAAGTCCTGGAAACAGACTGCAAGTATGATGAGAGAATCCAGAATTGTGCATTCCAGCCCTAACCCTGCAGAGGTTGCAGCTGTCAGAACTCATCATGGCAGCTCGAACATAATTATTATCAATGTAATCTATTTAGTGCCCCAGGACGTTTGCCCTGCTAGGCAGTGAAGTGGCCCTGAGGACATGCTGGAGACAGCATTTTGGTGCCACTCTTTCTCAGATATTGTTCCACAGAATCAAGATCCCTGCCACTCAAAGCTGCGCTTCTGGGAAGATGCTGAGGGCATAAGCTCCCTAAATTAAGCTGCAGCCTTGGTACCCACTCGTGGCAAACTCCCCTCCTCTCTGCGTGCATTCTGGATGCCTTCCTCTCCACCGAGCCCCCTGGCTGCGGGCAGAGGCTCCTGTGTGGAGCTGTGCTCCTCAGGAGCCAGTTCCTAGCAGGTTTTTCTGAGCAGGCTGGGCTCAGGCTGCAGACAGCACACACGAGAGCGGTTTTAATTATAGCCAAAAAATGAAGTGCTGGAGCTGATGCTGGGGAAAGCATCACACAAGAAAGCTTTGAGGCTGCAGTCCATATTTAGTTGGAGTATTATTGCTGCCATTGATTTTCAATTAATATTCAGTATTGACCATTACTATAAAGATGACAGCAACATACTGTAGCAGATTTATGGAGGGGGTTCTTAACAAGCAATTGATTTTTCTTCTCCCCTGCCTGTGGAGCTGTTTCCATTAATAAGGCACACAGGAAAATATTCCTTAAGAATCTGCTCCTCCCCAGTTCAGGGAGACCCTGTGTGAGAACCTGTTTGCTCTGGAGGTGTCTTCTGCAGTGCAAAAAGCTGTCTGTCATCTTTTCCTAAGGGTGAAACAGTTGGGCCCTGCAGCCTGAGGTTGCTTCTGTGTAGTGAGGGCTTGAGCTTCCTTTTGGCTACTGCCTCTCTCGGAATGGAATGGGATGGAATGGAATGGAATGGAATGGAATAGGGTGGATAGGATAGGATAGGATAGGATAGGATAGGATAGGATAGGATAGGATAGGATAGGATAGGATAGACCAGACCAGGTTGGAAGAGACCTTCAAGATCCTCGAGTCCAACCTATCACCCAGCACCACCTAATCAACCAAACCATGGCACCAAGCACCCCATCAATTCTCCTCCTAAACACCTCCCGTGATGGTGACTCCACCACCTCCCCAGGCAGCACATTCCAATGGGCAATCACTTCACTCTCTCTGTGAAGAACTTCCTCCTAACATCCAGTCTAAACCTCCCCTGGTGCAGCTTGAGGCTGTGTCCTCTAAAATAGTGCTGAGAAGCTTTCCCTGCCTGGAGTACATCCTTACCGTCTAGGTGGGAAATTGCCAGCAGCTGTATTGACAGAAGGCAGAGGATAGCTGGCAGATTTAGGGAGTTTCAAGTAAGGAAACTTCACCTGCTGCTCAGAGAAGAAATGGCTCAGGAGCCATGGAAGGCTCTGCTTGGTTACAGGAAACAGAACTGGCAGTATGAGTGTCCCCAGATGGTTTAAATCCAGTAACAGGAATAAGAAATAAACCCAGACAGCCACAGCAGCAAAACCCACAACCAATAATGGCAACATCGATTGAAGTTTAACGTGGGGTCAAGAGGAAGATGTTTCTTGTCCTACAGGAAGGCTGCAGAGGGACTTCTCATGAGGGTGTCCCGAGGCAGGACAAGGGGGAATGGTTTGAAGCTGAGGCAGAGCAGGGTTAGGCTGGAGCTGAGGGAGAAGTTCTTCAGTAGGAGGGTGGTGAGGCTCTGGAATAGGCTGCCCAGGGAGGCTGTGGATGTCTCCTCCTTGGGAGACATCCTTGAGCAGATGAGTTTATTTGAGAGGCATCCCTGCCCCATGGCAGGGAGGTTGCAGCAGATGATCTCCAAGGTCCCTTCCAACCTATTTATTTTTCTTTTCTTTGGCTTGTCCATCTTGCTGAGCATTCCTCTGCCTGGCAGCTGCAGCCTGCATGCTGGGGGCTCTCAGCACGGTGCTGCCCTCCACCAAAGTGCGGCATTGGTTTTGCCTCAATGCAGAAAGTCCAGCCTTCACACTCCAGATCTGCCATCCTTGAGCTGCCTGGCATTGCAGGCTAGGGGTTTGCTTTCCACACCCAGAGGAGTGTAAGACTTGCCCAGCACCCAGGTGACATAAGAGCAGGTATTAACCACTGCTTCTGAGTTCCAGGCTAGGGCTGCGTGCCCAGGGGCTGCTGCTGCTGCCGTGCGCTTCGGCAGTCAGCCTCTTCAGGTACCCACCGAGCAGCTCGAGAACCATTTGAGCCAAAGCCCACTGGTGCTAGCAGCAAAGTGTTTTCAGGAGCATGCTGTAACTCCCTGAAACTCCTCTGCCTGCTCCCTGTTGCCACTCTGCTGCTCTGCTGTGAAGGCAGCCTGCAAGGTGACACCGCAGCGGCAGAGAACTTCATGTAGAAAACTGCATGGGCAAGGCTTAGGCTGCATTTGCTTCCTTTAATGGATGCCCAGCGTGGGGCAGAGCATTGAAACGTTTCCATGCACTCCCTTCTAAAAAGCAGATCAAACTTTTAAGCTGTCAGCAGTAATGGGCCAGGAATGATCTAGGTGGCCTGCGCCGGGGGATGACAAGGAAATGGCTGCGCTCCCGGCCCTCCGCCCCGCCGCCGCTCTCTTAAGTGCATGTACTTCTTACATTAAAAGCAGCAGGGATATTACAGGAGAAATGAATTTGCCACCATTTCATTTCCTTTTGGAAACACACTGCCTCATTTGGCTCCCAAGCCTTTCGCCCTACTCTGCTGACCTCTGCAAAAGCTCTGCTGAATTCCTCTGTTCCAGGATCTTAAAGGAAAGGTTCGAGCGGCTCGGTGGCTGCAGCGGTGCCAGCACCGTGTGTGCTGGCAGGGGCTGGCCTCTGCTGGGCTTGCTGAAGCCAAAGTCTTGCTCTTACTTGCCCAAAGCCAATCACCCCAGGGGAGGAGTGCTCCCTGCAATTGAACAGGTACATAGGATCACAGAATCATGAAACGGTTTGGGTCAGGAGGGGTCTCCAAAGCTCATCCAATCCGAGCCCCCTGCGGTCACCAGGGACATCCTCATCTAGATCAGGTTGCTCAGAGCCTTATCAAGCCTGACCTTGAATATCCCCAAGGATGGGGCCCCAACTGTCTCTCTGGGCAATCTATTGCAGTGTTCTGCCACCCTCATGGTAAAGAACTTCCTCCTAATGTCCAACCCAAACCTCCTCTTCTCTAATTCCAAACCATTGCCCTCATCCTACCACTGCAGGCCTTTGGAAACAGTCCCTCTGCAGCCTTCTTGCAGCCCCCCTCAGCTACTGGAAGGATGCTGTTAAGTGTCCCTGATCTCTTTTCCAGGCTGAACCAGCCCAGCTGCCTCAGCCTGTCCTCCTTTCCACGCCATGATAATGTTAATACATCTTAAGAGATGGCCTATTAATGTTGCACTAAATTATGTATCTTACCACATTACCACAGCATTAACTCTTCCTGAAATGCTGGGAATCATTTTTGGGTTAGTGTCTGAAGCAGCCCAGAAATTGCTTTGACAGGCTGTGTGAGTGCTGCTGTGCTGGGCATTGTATTCATTAGAGAAGCTGTTTGCTGGGAGGAAAACATGCTGAATTAAATGCTTGAAGAGGAAAGCCTCTTCCTGTAAAGGGCAGAAGCAATACCACTCTGAAGTGATCCCAGCTATCTGCACAGGGGGTTCTGGTGGCCTTGCTAGACTCAGGCCAACAAAGAAACCAAGGTGGAAAGCCCTCACAGCACACCATCCCCCAGCAGCAGCCCTGGAAGCCTGCATGCCCTGTCTCAGTGTCACAGTCATAAAACACTGGGTGGCAAATGAAAATCAGAGATCACAGAATGTTAGGGGTTGGAAGGGACCTCCAGAGATCATCCAGTCCAAGCCCCCTGCCAGAGAAGCATCACCTGGGGCAGGACACACAGGAATGTACCTGGAAAGGGCTTTGAATGTCTCCAGAGGAGATTCCACAACCTCTCTGGGCAGCCTGCTGCAGGGCTGTGGCACCCTCACAGTGAAAAACTTTTCCCTTATGTTCATGTGAATCCTCCTCTGCTCCCACTGCACCTCCCTTGCACCCCCTCCCCCAGCTGGGAGAAGGTGAAGTGTCCCAGGGCTCCCCATTGAAGGCTGAGAGCTCAGCCTGAGGTGGCTGTAGGAAGGATGCAGGTGGTTGCAGTGGGTGTTGGAACAGGGGATGCTGGGGTTCTGTAGGGTGTCTCAGGAAAAAGAAGCAGATGCTGTCTAGGGCTAACGCTGCAAAACCCCAATCATTACTGAGAAAGGTCAGAGAGAGAGAAACTCAAAGCTGTTTAAGGTGAACAAGTGTAAGGGGAGCTCTCGTGTGCTGGTCCCTGGGTGATGATCCTGTCCTGCTTCTGGGCTGGGCTCCCCCAGCATGCTCTCATCCTCCAGACAAAAGGCTGTGGTGGCCTCCTGCCATTTGCCCTTGCAACACCTCCGTTTCTCAGCCTGCCATAACTGGTGCTGCTGGAGAGCTAATAAAAAGCTCTTCCAGCCTGGGCTGTGATTTGGGAGACATCCAAGCTTTCCTCTTCCGAGGAGATAAAGTTGGGACAGGAATATAATGTGCTTTGTCATGTTTAAATTTAGCCGGCAACAATGACTGAGAAAAAAGGCAAGTGTAACATCTTTAACTGCATTGTCAGCCCTATTCATCCCGGTTCTGATTGTCTGTGAGCAGCAGGACCCTCAGCTCTGCTGAAAGGCACCAGCAGGTCTCTGCTGTTTCCAAAGCCTCCCGAGCAGGAGCAGCGCTCAGGGTCCCGGGGCAAGGACATCAGCGCTGCCGTAGCTGAGGATGCTCTGCCTTAGCCTGGGGGGCTGGGGGAAGGTGCTGTGAGTGCTCTCTCTCCTCTGTCGCTGTAGGAAGCAGTGCCAAGCTCGCAGACTAATGAGCTGGGCACGGCACTGCGGGGCTCGGGAGCAACCACCGGGAGAGGAGAGAAGGTGAGGAGGCTGGAAGAGGCAGCGTGGGGTTGTGCTGTCTGAGGGCTACTCCTGTTCCCATCTCTGTGGGTGGGCAAAGAGCCTTCATGAAAAGACATTTCTGTTTAATTTACACCTAACTAACCTGACAAATAGCTTGCTGCTCTCCCCCAGCACACCAAGGTTTCTCAGGCACTGCCTAGCATTTAAGATGCTTGCCCAGCACCAAGTACCTGTTGGCGTGGTGAAGAGGCTTGGATGAACCCTCTGCACGGGTTGTACCAACCCTGGGGGTGTCAGGAGCACCAGAGCTCGCTGGAGAAAGTCATCATGATGAAGGAAGCTTGAGCTGCTTTCAGAATTGGAGGGGATCATGATTAGCACGAGGGTTAGCATGGAGTTTGAGGGGCAAAGCCTCCCACCATTGCTCCTGGGGAGCAGTAGCTTGGTGCCAGCTCCTGGTGAATCGTTTGTTAATCACAGGTGCTAGGACCTGGCCTGTGCAGCCTCGAATCATAGAATCAACAAGCTTGAGAAAGACCTCAGAGATCATCAAGTCCAACCTCTTACCTAATGGGGCAGCTTAGCAGCCCTGCAGCTCTGGGAGGTTTGCCACTCGCTGTTCTGAGTCCTGTGATGTTTGTACCTCTCACAATCACTCTGGATAGCTCTGTGCTGCTTGATAGCTCTGTGCTGTGACAGTGGCCTTGTTCTTTCCCCCTGATGATGAGTTTATGTCTCCTGTTCCCTCAGCTCTGACACGGGCAATGTCTGACCTCACACGGAGCTGGCATCTTCCAGGTGATGTCTGCTTGTGTCAGTCAGGAGGCTGCAGCTCAGCTCACACAGTTCTGCTCTGTTACTCACCCCTGGCTTGCAGGGAGGATGCTTGCTTCCTTCTGTGCTTTGCTCTGGGCAATTGTCATTCTGCAGCTCAACAGCTCGGAATTTATTCAGCCCAGTTAGATATTATCAGTTTGGTTTTATGTGTGTGGAGAGGCAGAGCCAAGGCGAGAAAGGGAGGAGGAAAAAAACCCTACTGCTCTTGTAGGGCTTACAGTGGGATTTACACCAAAGCATGAAATACTTCATGTAAATATTTCAGGACTCTTATCTCTGCAGAGATTCATCTTGGAAATGCTCCCAGGGGAAGCAAGGGCAGCTGCTTCTCAGCCTCTTCCTCACCTCCCCTTCCTACATCAAGGGCTGCAGTGGGTTCCTGTGGCCCTGGCTGCACCTCTGGAGGCTTTCAGATGTGCTGCACCGCATGGGGCTGAGCAGGAGCTGGGGTTAGAAGAGCTGAGCAGTACCCATGGCCAGGCAGGAGATGGTGGCTGGGCCAAGGGTGATGGTGGCTCCCCGTGCAGGGCTTCCCAGCCTGCCACGCTCAGCAGTGGCTGTGCTGTTGAGCTTCTGCCCTCACACACCTTACCGTGGGGCCTCCTGGTATGTGCTGATCTTCAGGAGCACCTGCCCTGGCTAGCTGGCTCAAAGCCCCTGCCTGTGGGCCTTGGAGGTGCTCTGTGGTTCAAGGTGCTGCCAGCCTGGCTGGCACAGCCCACAGTCAGCTTTCAGCAGGAGACTCAGCACAGCAGGGAGCGACCCGTGGTGGGCTGGAACACTCACTCACTTCCTCTGCTCTCCAGGGCAGCTTTCTGCTACCTGAGATGTTGGATATCTCTCCAACCCCCAAGGGGTTATTTGTGATGGGACTATCGAGAAGGAAACCTCTGAGGAGCTGCCAGTGGTGGCTGGGCTCTCCTCCACTGCTGGATCCCTGGAGGCTGAAGGATCAGTGAGGTCTTTAAACAGCTCCTTAGCTGCGACTGTGGCATCGCTGCTGTCTGAATTGACATGTCACCTCCGGGCCTGCAATTTGAAAGGAAGCTTTAGCATTTGAAGAGGGCCTGGTGAAAGCACCTGTGCATGGAAATTCCACCTCGGGGGGGCTGACAGGCCCTGATTTATTCATGAGATTAATAACGTTGTCTGGGCTGTGCCAGTCACACCTCCCAGAATTCATGGCCCATGGATGTCTTCCTTCATGCTTCATAAGAGGAGAAAAATGAGCCCTGTAATATGAGGAATTTTTCAAGGATTTAGCCAGCACTGAGAGCTCCAAGGCCTCTCCATTCCATAAGAAACTTTGGAGAGAGAAGTGTTTGGGGGGGGGGGGGGAACTGCAAGGGAATCTGGCAGCTCAGGGGCTTCATCGGTTTGGTGCAAGAATTCCATTTGCAAACAAAAGGGGAGGGGGGAAAAAAGTAGGACTGAAAGGATAACTGAAGGCAGATTGAGCAGGAAGCTGCAGCACGGGGAGCTGAGGTGTGGATGTGTTCCTGCAGGGCTGCAGCTTAGCAGGGGATTGAGCAGGGAATGGTTCCACTCAGGGGGCCCTTGGCAGGGTTCTGAGCCCTGGCGTTGGATGTGGTGTGGTCAGGTCACATCCCTGCCCCCATGGATGTGTCAGAGCTGAAGGCAAAGCTCGGTGCAGAGGTGTTGGGGCTGTTCAGTCTGGAGAAGAGGAGGCTCTGAGGTGACCTCATTGTGGCCTTCCAGGATCTGAAGGGGGCTCCAGGAAGGCTGGGGAGGGACTGCTCAGGATCTCAGGGAGTGATAGGACTAGGGGGAATGGAATGAAGCTGGAGGTGGGGAGATTCAGGCTGGAGGTGAGGAGGAAGTTCTTCCCCATGAGAGTGGTGAAGCCCTGGAATGGGTTGTCCAGGGAGGTGGTTGGGGCCCCGTTCCTGGAGGTGTTTAAGCCCAGGCTGGATGAGGCTCTGGGCAGCCTGATCTAGTGTGGGGTGTCCCTGCCCATGGGCCCCTCAATTTAAGAAGGACATTGAGAGACTTAAAGGTGTCCAGAGAAGGAAAATGAGGCTGGGGAGGGGTCTGGAGCACAGCCCTGGGAGGAGAGGCTGAGGGAGCTGGGGTTGCTTAGCCTGGAGAGGAGGAGGCTCAGGGGAGACCTTCTTGCTCTCTCCAACTCCCTGAAGGGAGGTTGGAGCCAGGTGGGGGTTGGTCTCTTCTCTCAGACAAGCAGCACCAGAACAAGAGGACACAGTCTCAAGCTGTGCCAGGGGAAGGTTAGACTGGAAGTGAGGAGAAAGTTCTTCCCAGCAACAGAGATTGGCCCTTGGGATGTGCTGCCCAGGGGGGTGGTGGAGTCACCTTGAACCTGGAGGTGTTCAAGAGGGGGTTGGATGTGGCACTTGGAGCCATGGTCTGGTAGTCATGAGGTGTTGGGTGACAGGTTGGACTTGCTGATCTCTGAGGTCTTTTCCAGCCTGGTTGATTCTGTGATTCCATGTGCCAGTGGTGGAGATGCTCAGGCAGTGCTGTTGCTGACATCCCAGTGATCCATCATGGCGATTTCCAGGGGAGGAAGGCTCCTTTCGGGCTACTCCTGGGCTGTTCTGTTGTCTTAAGACTCAGCTGGCCACGCTGAGGCACTTCACAGCACTCCATTTGCTAAAGAGGAGGCAAACAAAAAGCCAGCCAAACATCAGGCAGCCGGTGTTTGATAAACACAACCTCCTTCCCCCCCAGAGCGGCTCAGAGAGGTAAACACTGCAATGCGGGCGGGGAGGATTAGCAGGATGAAGCACATGTTTAGTAAACACTTACAAGTGTTTGGAGAAGTTAGAGGCTGCTTGAGGCAGAGGTTTACCTGACCTCTTTTCCTGGTTACCTCCTCTGGAAGCCACACTTAATGAGTTTGCAGAGCTCCTCGGGGCAGTGGCCTGGTTGGCTCCTCCAGCCTCAGCAGCACCTCCCCACCCTGCTCCCCAGCAGCAGAGCAAACTCCTCTTAAAGAGCTATTTTTGCAAAACATGAATATCACATAAGAAGAAAATTGATAGCTGAAATAAAGGCTGATAGCTGCAATATTTTATATTTATATACACTGCTTGCAGGAGATCTGGGGGAGAAGCCACAAAGCCCCAAAGAGAGAGAGAGAGAGGGGAAGAAAGCAGGCAGAGCAGTTTACTGAAAGATGGATAGGCTCCCAGTGTTTGCAGCACTATCAGTTATTTATAATGCTTTTCATCCATTACACTGAGAGCTGGCTCGTTGAAAAGCAGCTTGCCTTCTGGAGAGCACAGCCATTTGCAAGATGGAATGAAGCTCAGGCAGCGGCAGAGAAATCTTCTTGCCTAGCAAACAGAGAGGAGAGGCTGAGGAGAGAGAGGAGAGGCTGAGGAGAGGCTGAGGAGAGGGAGGAGAGGGAGGAGGGGCTGAGGAGAGAGAGGAGAGGCTGAGGAGAGGCTGATGAGAGAGAGGAGAGGTTGAGGAGAGGCTGAGGAGAGGGAGGAGGGGCTGAGGAGAGAGAGGAGAGGTTGAGGAGAGGCTGAGGAGAGAGGGGAGAGGCTGAGGAGAGGCTGAGGAGAGGGAGGAGAGGCTGAGGATAGAGAGGAGAGGCTGAGGAGAGGGAGAAGAGGCTGCGGAGAGGCTGAGGAGAGACTGAGGAGAGAGAGGAGAGACTGAGGAGGGAGAGGAGAGGCTGCGGAGAGAGAGGGGAGGGAGGAGAGGCTGAGGAGAGGAGAGGGAAGAGAGGCTGAGGAGAGAGAGGAGAGGCTGAGGAGAGGCTGATGAGAGAGAGGAGAGGTTGAGGAGAGGCTGAGGAGAGGGAGGAGAGGCTGAGGAGAGGGAGGAGAGGCTGAGGAGAGAGAGGAGAGGTTGAGGAGAGGCTGAGGAGAGGTTGAGGAGAGGCTGAGGAGAGAGAGGAGAGGCTGAGGAGAGGCTGAGGATAGAGAGGAGAGGCTGAGGAGAGGGAGAAGAGGCTGAGGAGAGACTGAGGAGAGAGAGGAGAGACTGAGGAGGGAGAGGAGAGGCTGCGGAGAGAGAGGAGAGGGAGGAGAGGCTGAGGAGAGGAGAGGGAAGAGAGGCTGAGGAGAGAGAGGAGAGGCTGAGGAGAGGGAGGAGAGGCTGATGGAGCTGGGGTTGCTTAGCCCAGAGAGAAGGAGGCTCAAAGGAGACCTTATTGCTGTCTACAACTACCTGAAGGTGGGGGTTGGTCTCTTCTCCCAGGCAAGCAGCACCAGAACAAGAGGACACAGTCTCAAGCTGTGCCAGGGGAGGTTTAGGCTGGATGTTAGGAAGTTCTTCCCAGCAAGAGAGATTGGCCATTGAAATGTGCTGCCCAGGGAGGTGGGGGAGTCACCATCACTGGAGGTGTTTAGGAAGAGCCTGGATGAGGCACTTGGAGACATGGTTTAGTTGACTAGATGGTGTTGGGTGATAGGTTGGACTTCATGATCTTTGAGGCATTTTCCAACCTGGTCTATGCTATTCTATTCTATTCTATTCTATTCTATTCTATTCTATTCTATTCTATTCTATTCTATTCTATTCTATTCTATTCTATTCTATTCCATCCCATCCCATCCCATCCCATCCCATCCCATCCCATCCCATTCCATTCCATTCCATTCCATTTTATGAAAGGAGAAGTGCTTGGCTGGGAAAAAAACCCCAACCAACCAGTGTCTGGTGACATGCTCAGAACTTGTGTCTGATAGCTGAGTCTTGGCTCTGGGCATCCTCATCCCCTCTGCTCTGCAGGATTGGTCATGCCCCAGCCCATGCTGGCCCAATATGGAGCTGACTGTGCTGCCCTGCACAGCTCTGTGCCACCCCCCAGCCTGTTAGCCTGCAAGTGCATCATCCCCTGGCTGTGCTGGCACAGGAGCTGTCTCCTGCAAGCCTTGACTCATTCTGTTTTAAACACAGTATTACCATAATCCCAGCTTGCTCTCTTTTCCTCAATGTCATTGCACTAGGGAGAGCCTAAACAGACTTCAATCCACCATAAATGTCCAGCTGGCCTCCAGGTCTGCTGGCACAGCAGGGCAGCAGGCATGGGAGGAGTGTCTGAGTGGCACAAGGGAAAGGCTTCTTCCAGCCCTTTGCCAAAGCAGGTGCCACCCAGAGATCCCTGTGGCACAGCTGGACTAGATGAGCTTTGGAGGTCCCTTCCAACCCCAACCACTCTGATTCCACAATTCTCTGACTGTCTCAGCCCCTGCCCCCTGGCTGCAGGCTGGGTGTTGCCCTGGCAGCCACCCCCTTTCTGGGGCTGGAGGGCAGGAGAGGACAGTGTCCACACAGTGAGAGCAGGGCTCAAGAGTCAGAGGTCCTGCAGCTCTGCTCCAGCACAGCCTGGTGCCAGTCTGGTCTGCTGGGCCTCCTGCAGCCATGAGCTTGCCCTTCACTTCATCTTTATTCAACATATGTGCTTAACTCATGTCATGACTTCAAAGAGGCTGAAGAACAATAGGAACAGTTAGCTCTGGGGCTGAAATGCCTGGAATATAAACCTTCTCCTTACCACTCCTGCTCTTTCTCTTCCTCCTGTCTCTGGTGCACAGACACAGCCTGCATGCTCTGAGTGGATGCTGAGCGTGGGGCATTTATCTGCTTTCCCCCATCAGCCAGTTTTCTTTGGGTGGCTAATGCAGCTTCCTCAAGCTAAAGCCATCCAGGTTGTTTTCCCCTTCAGAAGAATCTCTCTCCTCTTGTTGCTAGGCTGGGCACATGAATCTTAGGCTGCTGGGCACGTGTGCTCCATCCCTTGCTGCTCACAGGAAAGAGAAGATTTTTCTCCAGGTCCCTCTCTGCCTGGCTGCTCTCAGCCACTCTGACCCCAGCCTGTAGCACTACCTGGGGTTGTTGTGGCCAATGTGTAGGGCCTGGCACTTAGATGTGTTGAATCTCCTGCCCTTGGACTCTGCCCATCTGCCCTGGAAATCCTGCATGAATCTAGCAGGAATCAGTGGAGTCATCTTACTGGGCTTGAAATAGAGCTGTGTCTGTTTTCCCTTCTTAAAACCAAATAACCCCTACTGAGACACTCACATCTGAACCAAACACTGCTTTGGGCTTGTTTGGGGTTAGTTTTTTGGCTTTGACCTTAAGTAGAGCTTAGTCTAATGCTTGGAAGCAGCAGAGGCCATATTCCTGGGGCTACTGTAGCTGTCAGGTTTGAGAGTTTAATGAAGTGCAGCAGAGTCATAAAAGCCACTCAGAAACCTGATGGTAAAGTGTACAGAGGGAAGAACCAAGAGCAAGCCACTGCCATGTCTGTTAACCTTCTGTGCATGCTCTGAATAGCTGCTGTCCCCCAGCTGAAGCACTGCTTGGTGCTTTACCAAGGGCAGCTGTGGTGAGGAGCTGATGGGTTGGGAGCTTGCAGGAAGTACAGCTGGGGACACTCAGGGTGGAGCTGGGGTGGCAAGCCAGACAAAAGCCTGAGGTTCAGGAGCCTCAGGGTGCTGCTAGCACTTGGTGCAGCCACTGTTAGCCTGGCCTGGCAAGGTGGTGAGGCTCCCCTCCCCTAGCACACAGCTGGAGCTGGGGTCACCTGGCTGTCCCCTGTGCTCCTGAGTGCTGTGGGAGCAGCGTGGGTGCTGCTCCTCTCTCCCAGCACCCCGAGGCAGCCTGCAACTGCTTTAGCAGTGCTGTAAACAGGGAGATTAAATGGAATTGCTTAAAGCTCATTTTGTATTTTAATTAAGTGTGTATTAATTTGACTTAGTTACTGAGCACTGACTGCTTTATGTGTTCCTGATTTAATGAGCTAATGGCATGGGGATAAATAATACATGATGGAGTAGTTCTTCCCGGTGTTAAATTTCTCCCTTTTACAACACTTTTAATACATCCCTGCACAAGTCAATTAAATCCACTGTTCCTTCCTGATTGCAGTGATTAGTGGGCTCCTGCACATCGTCAGACCTAACAGAGGAGTCACTGTGGCAAAGAGGCAGCCACTGAAAGCCAGCTCAGGTGAAAGCATGTCCCAGCAGGATCTAGGAGGGCTTGGAGCTCAGTGGTTTGTGCAAACATTGGTTTGGTAAACTGAAGGCTCAAGATCAAGCTCTTAGGTTTTGACTTTGTGCCTCAGAAAGCTAAAAAGCTGAATCATAGAATCAAGCAGGCTGGAAAAGAGCTCAGAGATCATCAAGCCCAACCTAGTACCTAATACCTAACACCTCCTGACAACTACACCACGACTCCAAGTGCCACATCCAAGCCCTTCTTGAACACCTCCAGGGATGGGGACTCCACCACCTCCCTGGGCAGCACATCCCAATGGCCAATCTCTCTTGCTGGGAAGAACTTTCTCCTCACCTCCAGCCTAAACCTCCCCTGGCACAGCTTGAGACTGTGTCCTCTTGTTCGGGTGCTGGTTGCCTGAGAGAAGAGACCAACCCCCACCTGGATACAACCTCCCTTCAGGCAGTTCTCCCCTGAGCCTCCTCTTCTCCAGGCTAAGCAACCCCAGCTCCCTCAGCCTCTCCTCCCAGGGCTGTGCTCCAGACCCCTCCCCAGCTTTGTTGCCCTTCTCTGGACACCTTCAAGTGTCTCAGTGTCCTAGAGCTCAGCCTGCTGGGGCTGTCTCCTTGTATGCCAACACAAGGAGAAGAACCATGCTCCTTCTGTAATTTTGAACTGAAACCACCCGAGGCTGCTTGGTTTCCTGAGGAGAAGGCACAACCCAGGAAGAACAAGGGGTGGGGGAGCTTGACTGGATCCCCCTTGCAGTTCACTTCAGGCTCTGACAGTTTGCTGCAGCCCAGCCCCACCAGAACCAATTTCCATCCTACACCTTTCCCTCCAGCACACACTACTTTTTCTCCAGGCAAACCCCTGTGGGTTTCAGTGGTTGTCCCAAGAGAGTTTGGCACTGTAAGACCTGAGGTGTCTCCTGGTGGTGGGCAGCACCCACCCTGCTGAGGTGCTTTCGTTGTGGCCACCTCACCCTGGACCTGTGCTCACAACACAAGGTGTGTGCACTCAGCAGGGGAAGCCAGCACTGAAAAAATCACTTCAAAATCCGTTAAAACAGAGGATTTGCCTCATTACCAGGAGCCCAGTCCTGGCTGCAGCATGAGGCAGCCAAGCTGTGTCAGAAATCTCTGAGGTCTGGAGACCTGCTGTGTGAGTGTCCAGAAAACCAGCTCTAAGTGCTGGAATTGTCTTCATTTCTCCCCAGCTGGTTGTGGTGAGCAGTCTGTCAGCAAGCCTTGGTGGATGCTGGGCAGGAGTGCTGTGCATGACATTGCCTCATGGCTGAGAAGGAAGCCTGAGGCCCCAGCCTGTTGAGCCTGAGTCCTCCTAGGAAGTTCTGCATTTTGTATTTGGTTGGGGTTTGGTTTTTGCTGTGATTGGGAGTCAGGCAAGCCTGGGTGCAGCAGAAGCTCAGTGACATATGGTATGTTCAAAGCCAGGGGCTGGGGACTGCTGCTGAGAGAGATGCTGCTGATGAAGCTGGAAGTGACACACACCTCAGGTCCCCTAAGAGAGGGAGAGTGTTTCTCTCTCTGCTGCTGCTTGGCAGCTGTGGTGCCTGACCTGAGCCTCCAAGCCTGTGGGGACTAAAAGCACACCGTGACTGTGAGCTGTAGCTGGGTTTCCTCTGGAAATCAGAGGCTGATTGATTCTCAGCTGGCTTGTTCAGGATGGGTGCCAGGATTTCAGGGAGGCACTGGTGCAGGGGAGGGTGGCTCTCCTCTCTGCTGTTAACACTTGGTGCTTGGGTCTGGACCTGGTGCTGGTTGCAGAGGGCTGCAGCACACCACGAAAAATCTCATGCATCAGTTTGTCAGGAGGGCTGCTTCGAAGCAGGGTTAAGAGTTACTCATTTGGAAAGTCAGACATTTCTTCTCTGGGGCATAGCAGCACAACCTGTTGTTGATAGCTGTGGTAATGCTGATAAGAGAGATAAAGAGGTGAGCCAGGAGGAGCATGGAGCAGAGGACAGCGAGCTCCTGGCAGTGCCAGGATGGGACCCTGCCACCAAGCTGCTCACCTTGCTGTCTGCCCTGCCTTAATCACAGTCCCATCAGCTCCAGCAGGGAGTGAGAGGGGAGAAGAACAAATAAGAGGAGATAAATGGATGCTGCAGGCAAATGGAGACAGGGGAGGAAGGGATGTTTAATTCCACTCTGAACAGCTGGCGAGGGGCTCAGCTCTAAAGACTGCTGCAAGACAGAGAGCCTGCTGGCAAGCATCATTCCATCTTCCTGTCACCTTTTGGGGGGAACTTCCTGCATTTTCCAACTTGGACTGAGAATCTGAAGGCATTCATTAGAACTTAGAATGGCATGGAAAATGGGTGTTTCTTTCCCAAGTCTGCTAACTCTGCTGGGGGAATTTGCCTGGCCCTGGTGTTTTAGGAGGCTGGAAGGCTCCTCACAACTGTGGGTCACAGTTCAGTGCAGAGGATAGGATAGGATAGGATAGGATAGGATAGGATAGGATAGGATAGGATAGGATAGGATAGGATAGGATAGGATAGGATAGGATAGACCAGGTTGGAAAAGACCTTCAAGATCATCACATCCAACCTATCACCCAACACCATCTGATCAACTCAACTATGGCACCAAGTGCCTCATCCAGGCTCTCCTTAAGCACTTCCAGGCATGGTGACTCCACCACCTCCCTGGGCAGCACATTCCAATGGGCAAGCTCTCTTGCTGGGAAGAATTTCTTCCTCACCTCCAGCCTAAACCTCCCCTGGCACAGCTTGAGGCTCTATCCTCTTGTTCTGGTGCTGGCTGCCTGGGAGAAGAGACCAACCCCCACCTGGCTACAACCTCCCTTCAGGGAGTTGGAGAGAGCAAGAAGGTCTCCCCTGAGCCTCCTCCTCTCCAGGCTAAGCAACCCCAGCTCCCTCAGCCTCTCCTCCCAGGGCTGTGCTCCAGACCCCTCCCCAGCTTTGCTGCCCTTGAAGTGAGCAGGCAGCTCATCCTTGCTGACACAGGAATGCAAAGGAACACTCAAAATACTGAGACCTGCTCTCACCCTGAGGTTGAAATCCTTTCTTGCCAGCTTGCCTCTGGAAAAGCTTTTCCCCAGCAGGCTGCTGTGTGTCCACCACTGCCCCTGGGGGAGCAGCATGACCACGCTTCTGTACCTCACCTCTCATGGCAGCAGCCATGCTGTTGGGTTTGTTTCTCTGCTCTGACAAGCCATTAGGCTTTGACAGCTGATAGGAAATGTATCCTCCCTTTTCCCTGTTAAGATGGAGGCTTCTTTTATCCAGATGAATTAGTGCTGTAGCAACCAACTGAAGCTCCTCCTGGGCTAGTGGCAGAGGCCGAAGGAACAGCTGAGGCTCCTCAGAACTCACCAAGCTTCCTCACCCAGGAATTAGTCACTTTGGCTCTGGTGGTGGCCCATGGGGCTCAACAGGCTCCTTCAGGTCTAGATGGCCATTATGATTCTCTCCTGTGGAGTGTCTCTTTGCTGTGAAGAGCACCTGGAACACACAGCAAGCACTATTAACAGCGGAGGGAAGCCTGAGCTCGAGATGAAGGCTGAACTGTGCCCACTGGCTTACCACAGCTCTTGGCCCATGTGGTGGAGAACATGTTTGAGATCTGAGACCATGGGGCAGCAGCAGAGGATCAAGTGGTGGGGAGCTCCTCTGAAGCTAAGTCAACACTATAAATCAAACTGCAGGAGGACCATGATTTAATTCATTCAGAGTGAGGAGATTAATTACAGCACTATTCAATATTTGATTCAATTAGCCCCCACAGCATTTAAACATTGTGGTTTTTCACACAATGTTTGCTCATTAATTAGAATAGCTAAATGTTCAAATTAATTAGAAGTGTGTGTGGGTTGGTGGTGAGAAAGAAACCCCCCCCCCCCCACACACACACACACACTTCCCTTCCTGGGGTGCTCCCAGCCTTTGCAGCGCTGAGCAATCGCAGCTGGTACCTGCTGCAGGCAGAGCTCTGCTGCCTGAGCCAGCTCAGACCTGGCTCTGTCTGCCACCCAGCTCCTGGGGCACCCTGCTCCCTGCTGCTCATTACTGAGATTAAACACCCTCTGGAGTTAAACCTGGGTGTTCATGAGCCCGAAGCAGTGTGCAGGCAGGAGCTGCCAGCTGTGCCCTCGCCCTGAACCCTCCCTGCTGCCCCTTGCCTGGCAGGGAGCTGCTGTGAGGCCTCTCTGCACAGCACAGCACAGCACAGCACAGCACAGCAGCCTTGGTGAGGATCCCAGCAGTGTCCTGGGTGCTTTGACTTCTGGTGGTGTTGGAAATCAGGGAAGTTCATCATCTCCCAGTTGTCTTCATCTCAACAGATGGGCAGGGCTGGGCTTTGAGTGATGTAAAGACTCCACAGTGCCCTAGAGGAGCACAGAAATGGGATTAAATGCCACTTACATCCATTATTACCCACAGGACAAATGAGGGCTGTGTGCATAAGGTCAAGTGCTGGTAGTTATGCTAGCAGACATTTTGCCCCATCATTTCTTTTAGGGAGGGAGATACTAGTCTGTCTCCAGAGATGAGGAGCTCCCAGCCTTCTGAGATGCCCTGTGGCACAGAGCACTCACACTGACCACAGCTGGCAAGCACTGCAGGTGACACAAATAAATGTCAAGCAGAAAGCTTGAATTAAGACAAAGGTTCTTAAACACCTCCCATGTGTTGTTGTAGGAAGCAAAGAGGATTACTGCAGACTCGGTGCCAGGCTCTTCAAATGTAATTTTCTGTGTAAGGAGGTAAGTGTGGAAATCTCAGTGATGGATGCCTTGCCCACAGCCCAGGGGATGAGCCATTTCCCCCTGCAGAAGGCAAATGCAGGAGGTGGAAAACAGTTCCCCACTTTCATTGCACCATTTGTCATTCTCACCAGGCCCTGCACCAGGAGCTAATTAAGACTTGCATCCATTCTGTCCAAGCAGATGATCAAGAGGCTTGGGCTGGAGTGGATTTCGTGATCCACAGCACTCCATGCCTGTTACAGAGATGGAAGGGGAAAAGCCTCTTCATTTCTTTCCCCTTTGTTGTGTGCCTTTGCCTCTGCCTCCCCATGGCTGTCAGTGCAGCAACAGGACAGCCAGGGCAGCCCTCCCCGAGGGCTCAGGTCCCTGTGCAGCTTCTCTGCAAGTCTTGTCCCCAGGACTGCACCACCACCTGATGGACACCCTGTGAGGTGGAGTGGAGTGGAGTGGAGTGGAGTGGAATGGAATGGAATGGAATGGAATGGAATGGAATGGAATGGAATGGAATAGAATAGAATAGAATAGAATAGAATAGAATAGAATAGAATAGAATAGAATAGAATAGAATAGAATAGAATTAACCAGGTTGGAAAAGACCTTCAAGATCATCAAGTCTAACCTGTCACCCAACACCATCTAATCAACTCAGCCATGGCACCAAGTGCCTCATCCAGGCTCTTCCTAAACACCTCCAGGGATGGGGACTCCACCACCTCCCTGGGCAGCACATTCCCATGGCCAATCTCTCTTTCTGGGAAGAATTTCTTCCTCACATCCAGCCTAAACCACCCCTGGCACAGCTTGAGACTGTGTCCTCTTGTTCTGGTGCTGCTTGCCTGGGAGAAGAGACCAACCCCCACCTGGCTACAACCTCCCTTCAGGGAGTTGGAGAGAGCAAGAAGGTCTCCCCTGAGCCTCCTCTTCTGCAGGCTAAGCAACCCCAGCTCCCTCAGCCTCTCCTCCCAGGGCTGTGCTCCAGACCCCTCCCCAGCCTTGTTGCCCTTCTCTGGACACCTTCCAGCATCTCAACATCTTTCCTAAACTGAGGAGCCCAGAGCTGGGTACAGGACTCAAGGTGTGGCCTAACCAGTGCTAAATATAGGGCAGAATGACCTCCCTGCTCCTGCTGGCCACACTGTTCCTGATGCAGGCCAGGATACCACTGGCCTTCTTGGCCCCCTGGGCACACTGCTGGCTTATGTTCAGCCTACTGTCAACCAGTACCCCCAGGTCCCTTTCTGCCTGACCACTCTCCAGCCACTCTGCCCCCAGCCTGCACCCCTCGGGCAAAAGCATTATGGTTCTGTGTCCCCAGATGAATAACCACCATATGGAACTGCTTCCCATACCAACGAGTTCCCTGGAAGAGCTCTCAGAGCTGGTGTGAGTCTGAGGAAATAAAGCCTGAAGTTCAGAGCCCATTTGAATTGGAAATGTCTTTCCTGAGCCGCTGAGGACGGCAGGAAGCAGCAGCCTCGCTGAAGCTCCTTCCGAACCTTTTACGTCCCCTGGGTGCTGTGGCTTCCCCAGTGCCCCTCCTGCCACTCCTGCTGTTTGTAATCCAGCACCGGGAGGACTCGCAGCCCCTTGGCTGCGTTTGGTGCTTTACTCTCTGCTGTGTGTGCTCCTACAGGAGAGGCTTCGCTGTCCAGCAGGCGGCTGGAGCCCCGGGAAGGAGGCTGATCTGCAGGCGGTGTGTGAGCTGACTCCCTGCCAGCTGCACGCTGAAAAACTAAGGGGAAAAAAAGAGAAATAAAAAGAAAAAGGATTTAAAAAAAGCCTTTTGAAAAGGCAGAGGAGAGCAGACAAGAGCAAGGTTTGCCAGGCAAGGCGTTTCCTGTGCCCCACTGCTCCCTTCCCTCCCACCACCAAGCGCTGACCCTGGCTGCGTGCCGCCAAGGTGTTGGGATTTCAGCAGAGTGAGTTATTGCCACAGCGTTTGGGCCTTTCTGCTCCACTAATTTGGCTTGCATCCTCTATGTTGGTCATCTGCCCTACATTTGAGAAAGCAGAGTGGTGTCCCACATTTCATCTGCATTGGGTCGAAAGGGTCTGCACTGCTGCTCTCCGCCGCTCCCACGGCAGGCATCTCGTCTCGCTGTGCTCCATTAAGCAGCTAGGCTGAGGGACAGGCACTGAACGACAGCAGGCTAGAATCTGCTTCATTTTCACTCACATTTGTTAATTGCTACTTACATCTAGTAGCATTCCCAGGCATCCCTTGACCAGTTCTGCCAGCAGCCTGTGGAACCGCATTCAGGTGCTGCCGTTGGGTCCTCAGAGGCAATCACAGCATCAGTCCCCACCAGTCTGCTCAGAAACTGCTTCTCTTGGACACCTCTGGCAAAGCTGGCTGGTGAGGTTTGTCCTGAAGAATGTGTCCTACAGTGACAGTAAAGAGGGCAAGTATTTTGAGCCCTGCCTGTACTGGGGATTTCTGCAGTGAGAGAGTGGAGCTCACAAACCAGGGCAAGGACAACCTCTGCTTGCACTCCCTTCCCACACTCCCACATCCTGCAGAGCTCAGGAGCATGCCTAAAGAAATGTAAGCCCTCAGTTTCAGAAGGACATTGAGAGACTTGGACCAGTCCAGAGAAGGGCAACAAAGCTGGGGAGGGGTCTGGAGCACAGCCCTGGGAGGAGAGGCTGAGGGAGCTGGGGTTGCTTAGCCTGCAGAAGAGGAGGCTCAGGGGAGACCTTCTTGCTCTCTGCAACTCCCTGAAGGGAGGTTGTAGCCAGGTGGGGATTGGTCTCTTCTCCTAGGCAGGCAAGCAGCACCTGAACAAGAGGACAGAGTCTCAAGCTGTGCCAGGGGAGGCTTAGGCTGGGGGTTAGGAAGAAATTCTACACAGAGAGAGTGATTGGCCCTTGGGATGTGCTGCCCAGGGAGGTGGTGGAGTCCCCATCCCTGGAGGTGTTTAGGAGGAGACTGGATGGGGTGCTTGGTGCCATGGGTTAGTTGATTAGATGGTGCTGGGTGATGGGTTGGATGTGATGATCTCAAAGGTCTCTTCCAACCTGGTTAATTCTATTCTATTCTATTCTATTCTATTCTATTCTATTCTATTCTATTCTATTCTATTCTATTCTATTCTATTCCATTCCATCCCATTCCATTCCATTCCATTCCATTCTATTCTATTCTATTCTATTCTATTCTATTCTATTCTATTCTATTCTATTCTATTCTATTCTATTCTATTCTATTCCATTCCATTCCATTCCATTCCATTCCATTCCATTCCATTCCATTCCATTCCATTCCATTCCATCACTCCCTGACACCCTAACAAGTCCTGGGGACAGGCACCCAGCAGGGTCCAGCACTCAGAGCTTGGTGGTCCCATGCTGTCTCGTGGTGCCTTTGTGGGAGCCCTGCTCTGTCTTGGGCTCTTGTCTGCATTCATCAGGTGCCTGTGCTCATTATCTGTCTATCAAGGGGTTTAAGAGTGTTAGATATTATTTTAAGGGCATCTCTCTGAGAAATAATTACTTCACTGCGCCCATAATCCAGTTTGTATTTGACATGTCACTTCTAATAACTGCCAGAATTTGTCTCTTTCCTACCAGAGTCCTTATTTGTCACATTTCCAACAAAGAGCCCATCTCTTTTCATTAAAAACCCAGGCTTTTCAGCTCAGTGATTTAAAAATAGGAAATAAGATGAGGGAAGGAACAAATAGAGGCTGTGCTGCTGCTGGGCTCTGCTCAGTGGGTGAGCTGCTCCCGAAGGGGAGGAAGAGCAGTGCCTGGTCGCTCCCCAGAGGAATGAGCTGCAGGGGAGGAGTCCCTGGCACTGGGGGTGTATGTGGGCACCAGGGGGACCTGTTGGAGCTGGCAGGAGGGAGAGGTCTCCTCATCCACGTGGCTCACCCACCCTTGCCTGCTTTATCTTGACAAACGGGATGGGGGTGGAGGGGAAGAGCTCCTGGGTGAGCAGTCAAACCCCACTGGCAGACCCTGAGCTTCAGAATCCAGCTCAGCCTCTCTCTGCACAGCTCCTGGGGCACCTCTAGGCTCATGGTTACCCAGGGATGGTTGGGATGAGCTGCATCAGCTGCCCTGGCCATCACACCAAACCCAGGACGTGCCTGGGGCTTGGGGGCTGCCCTAGCTCCAACCGGGGCCAGTGCAGGGGCTGGTGCCACTCATCAGCCCACTCCTAGAGGGGAGCAGTGCTGGCAGCATGCTGGTGACAGCAGCTCCAGAGCTCTGCACCCACCTCAGGAGGCTGACCAGGTCAGGCAGGCAGCCAGATTTGTGCTTTCTGAACACAAGTTTCCCAAGTATGAGGCAAAAAGCCTGTGGAAGAGGCTGGCTTGGTGCTGCTTTTGCCTTTGTTCACAGAGGTCATGCTCAAAGGAGTCAGAAGGCTGCTGATGTGAGGGGGAGGAGGGAAAGGCACCCATGAGTAAGCCATTCCCCTTCTGCACTGCTGGATCATGCACTTGGCCAAAGCAGGTGTCATGGAACAGCATCCAGCTCACTTTGTGCAGTCACAGCTTTCAGCTTCCTTGCTCCTTCTGGGGATGGGGAGGACTTGCCAGCCCATTCTGTAGGAGTGGCTAGAAATGACTCCAAACTAAAGATCATTTCAGAACAAAGGGGGAAAAACCAACCAAACAACCCAAACCCAAACCTGCACAAAACCTCAGCTCAAACTTCAGAGGCAGAACTCTGGACCCGACACAAAAGCTCCAATTAGAGAGCGAGACCCAGCATCTGCAGAGCAGAAGTGCCACAGCAGCAGGATGGTTTTCAGACAAAAGAAGGGGTTTTTCCCTGAGCTCTCCCCCCTGGCACCAGCAGGTCTGGGCATCCCTGGGGCTGTGCAGCCCTTCAGCCAGCAGGCAGTGATGGATCTGTGGCGGTAGTGGAAGCGGCAGCGACACTGCGGCCAGTTGGAAGTGTGTCTGTCAAAGCTGCAAGGGCTTAAGGAGAAGTGCTGGGTGTGGGAAGCTGCCCCAGCTGCTGCCCAGGCAGGGTCTGCCTCAGAACTCACCAGTGCTGAGCTTTCATCAGTTTAAGAAGGACATTGAGACACTAGAAAGTGTCCAGAGAGGGGCAATGAGGCTGGGGAGGGGTCTGGAGCACAGCCCTGGGAGGAGAGGCTGAGGGAGCTGGGGTTGCTTAGCCTGCAGAAGAGGAGGCTCAGGGGAGACCTCATTGCTCTCTCCAACTCCCTGAAGGGAGGTTGTAGCCAGGTGGGGGTTGGTCTCTTCTCCCAGACAAGCAGCACCAGAACAAGAGGACACAGTCTCAAGCTGTGCCAGGGGAGGTTTAGGCTGGAGGTTAGGAAGAAATTCTTCCCAGAAAGAGAGATTGGCCCTTGGGATGTGCTGCCAGGGAGGTGGTGGAGTCACCATCCCTGGAGGTGTCTAAAAAGAGCCTGGATGAGGCCCTTGGTGCCATGGTTGAGTTGATCAGCTGGTGCTGGGTGAGAGGTTGGACTCGGTGGTCTCGGAGGTCTTTTCCCACCTGGTTGATTCTGTATCTCAGTTAATAGGGAGAGATGCTGGCCAGGAGAGAGCTCTGGTTTGGGCTGGGCTGTGCCTATGCAGCTCTCTCTCTCAAGAATGGGCTCATGAGCTCCAAGGTGGGCACAGGGGAGTGCAAGGGCCCCTGGATGCCCTTAAGGTTGGCCTGCCTAGGATTTATTCTTGCCTGCCTGAATCCCTCTTCAATGCCCATTCCTCTCCTCTCCCATTTCCAATGAAATGAAAGGTCTGATGTAAAGTGGAAAAGGAATTGCTTTAAAACCTGCTCTGCTGAAAGAGACCAAAGGTGCTGCTACTCAATTTTTGTCATTCTGACACCTCAGTAAGTGTTGCAATGCACAGCAGCCAGGGGCTGGCACCCTGGGGCTTGCTGGAGGCTGCCAGCAGAAGGCAGGAGGCTGCAGGGGGGGAGCAGAGCTCCAGCATCTCTTTCTGTCCCACTTTTTGCAGTAAATGCTTCCCCCACCTCCCTCAGTTCAACAGAATCAGTGAAAGCAAGGAGACAAAGCCCAGAGCAGCCCTTTGTGTGTTCCTTTTCTCCCCCTCTCAGTGAATAATTCCTTGCTCCTTCCAGGTCTGTGTTTTACTAATTCTAAGCCCACCTACAGCTGGGAACTTACTGCCAGGTCTGAGGGGCTGCACAGGTCTGGGGGGCTGCACAGGTCTGGGGGCCTGCACAGGTCTGAGGGGCTGCACAGGTCTGAGGGGCTGCACAGGTCTGGGGGCCTGCACAGGTCTGGGGGCCTGCACAGGTCTGAGGGGCTGCACAGGTCTGGGGGCCTGCACAGGTCTGGGGGCCTGCACAGGTCTGAGGGGCTGCACAGGTCTGAGGGATGTTCTCCCTGCTCCCTGCTGCTGCTGCTGCAGAGGCTGTGGCTGGCTGCAGCATCCCCAGCCTTCCCTGGCTTTTGAGATGTGTTCAGGTGGTTTAGGGCAGCCAATTTGGGTGCTCAGGCTGGTGGGAGCAGGGCATGCACCCAGCCCTCGGGCTCAGGAGCTTTTAGCAGCCAGCCACCTCCCTGCCCCTGTGTTTCTGCTGGGCTGGGGGCAGCGGGCAGGCCGACAGGCTGGCTTGCTGACTCCTGCAGAGGAGCTGGTGGTGCTGCTGCCAGCCTGCCAGCAAGGAGCCACTTCTGCCCCTGCCAGCACTGCTCCTGTGGTGGGCCTGGATCTGCAGCCAGGCTGGAGCAGGATGGCTGCCGAGGGGCCTGTGTGTGCACATCCCTGGGGTGAAGCAGAGACTTGGCCCAAGTTGGGGGCTCCCAGCCTGTGAGGCCTGGGGGAAGCTGGGGATGGCTCAGTTGGGTATCATGGGATGCACTTTAAATGTCATGTAGCTGGCTGCTGCCTGTTTAATTTCTCTGTCTTTGGTGTTTGGGGCCAGCTTCTCCCTGTGCAAACCAGCCCAGCATCAATTCCTTCCTTCAGTGGGACACAACTGGCAGCATTTCAGAGCAGGACCTGCGCTTGCAGGGCCCTGCTGACCTTCTCCTGAGTGTGTATATATTTGTTTAAATGATTTGTCTACTGAGAGAGAGATGGCAGCTGGGGGAAATGAGTTGTTAGCACATTAACCTTTCGAGCACTTAAGCCCAGCCTAAGTGATTATTAGATCAACTTTGACAGAATATTGGCTATTTCCACAGTTTATCTTGCAGCTACTCTAATGCAGCGTTTCAGGTCTTCCCTGGAGCACCACCAACATCCCAGCATCCCAACCAAACCCTTGGCTTTCTCCCTCTGGCTTTAGAAATTCTAGCTCTGAGACCAGTGCTGGTCCTCAGCCACCACCTGAGGATGTGTTGAAAAGCTTCCTGGCTCCAGCAGCCACAGGTGCTGCCTGCCACATGCACCCAAATGCCTTCCTGAAGCTGCCAATCCCCTACCCTGGGTGTGCTGCTGGCCTGGCTGCTCCCTGTGCTGTGTTCTGGGCAAGCAGCAACCAGCATGGGGGTGTCTGTCTGTGTGTGCCACAGAGGTGTCTGTGTGCCATGGGGGTCTCTGTGTGCCATGGGGATGTCTGTGTGTGCCATGGGGGTGTCTGTGTGCGCCATGGGGATGTTTGTGTGTGTCATAGGGGTGTCTGTGTGTGTTATGAGGGTGAATGTGTGCCATGGGGATGTCTGTGTGTGCCATAGGGGTGACTGTGTGCCATGGGGATGTCTGTGTGTGCTATGAGGGTGTCTGTGTGCACCATGGGGGTGTTTGTGTGTGTTATGAGGGTGTCTGTGTGCCATGGGGATGTCTGTGTGTGCCACAGAGGTGTCTGTGTGCCATGGGGGTGTCTGTGTGTCATGGGGATGTCTGTGTGCACCATGGGGATGTCTGTGTGCCATGGATGTGTCTGTGTACATTATGGGCACGTCTGTGTGTGCCACAGGGGTGTCTGTGTGCACCATGGGGGTGTCTGTGTGTGCCATGGGGGTCTCTGTGTGCCATAGGGGTGTCTGTGTGCCACGGGGATGTCTGTGTGTACCATAGGGGTGTCTGTGTGCCATGGATGTGTCTGTGTGCATTATGGGCACGTCTGTGTGTGCCACAGGGGTGTCTGTGTGTCGTGGGGGTCTCTGTGTATGCCTTGGAGGTGTCTGTGTGCCATGGTACTGCACAGAAAGCAGGATCTCTGCCTGGCAGGGCTGCATATCTGCAGGGCAGGGGCACCCACAGCGCTGGGGGCTCCCCCCAGCAGCCCCCTGCCCCCCAGCTCAGGCAGCATCCCTGGCTGGCTGTGCTGCTGGTCGCTGTTTCCTCTGTCGGGCTGAAAGCTGCTCAGTCCTTTGTGTTCTTCTCCCTGGGAATGAGCTACCTGCAATCAAGTCACCTTTAGCCTTCTTTTCAATAAATGAAGCAGGCTGAGCTCTTTAATCACACACTGTGGAGCATATCCTGCAGACCTCAATAAGTTTTTTTTCCAGGCCACTTCTGAGCTCCCTCCAGTGTCTCAACCATTAGCAAGCCTGAGCCTTTCAAAGTGTCTGAGCATCCTCTGAGAGCCCCACTCACATTTCCTGAGCCCTGCCTGGCGTTTAGGGGATGGGAGAAAAAAAATCTAAGAGAGTGAAAAGAAAGGAAAGGGCCAGACTTGTGCAGAGATTACATTAGCTGAGACATCTGGATGAGCATCGTTGCTGGGAGCCATTTCCATACTACTGCTTCTGGTGTCTGAGGAGCAAATAGCCTCTCATTTAATTTAGCCTGTAATAAAACCTCCTATTGATTTTAATAAAATTGAAGAGGATCGTTTTGAATGGAATCCCTCAGGCAGCTGCTCCGTGGAAGCTGACTCCTCTGCCTCTCCTGGCACACGTGGGCTGGGATCCGTCTCTGCCAGCCCCGAGCTGGGGCTTTGCTTCCCGCAGGCCGGGCACCGGCTTTGAACAGAGGGTGGAGAAGCCCCAAGGCGCTTGGAGAGCTCAGCGCCGAGCCCAGCCCCACCGCCGTGCTCCAGCACCGCCCCGGGGACAGCGCTGCGCTGCTTTTCCCCCTGTCCTCCTTGAGCCGACAGCATCTGGCTGACACAGGGTGATGAAGGTGCAGGCTACCCGCCAGACCCTGAGCCTTCATCACTCGCCTGGAACAGTGAGGAGCACTGGGAGAGACTGGGCGGCTCTGGGGCTCCCTTCCCTAGGCGGCACCACTGGGCAGGGACTGGCTGGAAAGCAGCCCTGAGGAGAGAGACTTGGGGGTGCTGGTGGACAAAAAGCTCAACAGGAGCTCTCAGTGTGCACTTGCAGCCCGCAAAGCCAATCAGATCCTGGGCTGCAGCAGGAGAAGTGTGGCCAGCAGGTCGAGGGAGGTGATCCTCCCCCTCTGCTCAGCCCTGGTGAGACCCCACCTGGAGTACTGCCTCCAGTTCTGGAGCCCCTATGACAAGAGGGATCTGGAGGTGCTGGAAGGTGTGCAGAGCAGGGCCAGGAGGATGATCAGAGGGCTGGAGCACCTCTCCTGTGAGGACAGACTGCAGGAGTTGGGGCTGTTCAGTCTGCAGAAGAGAAGGCTCTGAGGTGACCTCATTGTAGCCTTCCAGTATCTGAAGGGGGCCTACAGGAAGGCTGGGGAAGGACTGCTCAGGATCTCAGGCAGTGATAGGACTAGGGGGAATGGAATGAAGCTGGAGGTGGGGAGATTCAGGCTGGATGTGAGGAGGAGGTTCTTCCCCATGAGAGTGGTGAAGCCCTGGAATGGGTTGTCCAGGGAGGTGGTCGAGGCCCCGTCCCTGGGGGTGTTTAAGCCCAGGCTGGATGAGGCTCTGTCCAGCCTGATGTAGTGTGGGGTGTCCCTGCCCATGGCAGGGGGGTTGGAACTAGATGATCCTTGTGGTCCCTTCCAACCCTGAATGAAACTGTGAAACTATGAAAACTATGAAACTATCTGCCTGGCTCCACAAACAGCCCCGAAGGGAAGGCTGAGCCTGGACCAGCTGCCAGGTGGCTGCCCCGGGGCAGGACAGGAACCTCCCTTGAGGGACATGCCCCGGGCAGAGGCTGCACCCTGCGCTGCTGCCCAGGCTCAAAGCTGCTGTTGAAACCCAGGGAGCCTCCCAGGCTTTAGTTGTTGTTGTTATTTGGTGACCTGCTGTGGGCTTTGCAGATCTTTAGCAGCTGCTGCACTCCCCACAGGCGCAGATCCCATCGAGGTGATTTTTCTGGCGGTGAGTTGAGTTCTGTGTGAGAGCTTTCAGAGCTGAGACTGAGAAAGGAAATCTGCTGAGTGAAAAAGAAAGAAAACACCCAACAGCAGCACAATTAATAACTCACCTTGGTGTTGAAGTCTCACTTTGCAATGGACTTCCCTAAGATGAACTGCTGAGCAGAATTAGGCTTTCATTGTTGGATGAATATTCAATATGCTTTTAGTGCCACTTCCTTCCCCTTCCCCAGACCAAAGTTGAGACAGCTCCAATCAGTTTTGTTTCTAAATGGGAAGAGGAAGAAAATGCAATGCAACAAGAGGAGTCCTGCACACTGGCCACAGCAACCCCAGGCAGTGCTGCAGGCTGGGGCCAGAGTGGCTGAGAGCAGCCAGGCAGAGAGGGAGCTGGGGGTGCTGATTGACAGTAGGCTGAACATGAGCCAGCAGTGTGCCCAGGAGGCCAAGAAGGCCAAGGGCATCCTGGCCTGCATCAGGAGCAGTGTGGCCAGCAGGAGCAGGGAGGTCATTCTGCCCTGTGCACAGCACCGGTTAGGCCACACCTTGAGTCCTGTGTCCAGTTCTGGGCTCCTCAGGTTAGGAAAGATGTTGAGATGCTGGAAGGTGTCCAGAGAAGGGCAACAAAGCTGGGGAGGGGTCTGGAGCACAGCCCTGGGAGGAGAGGCTGAGGGAGCTGGGGTTGCTTAGCCTGGAGAAGAGGAGGCTCAGGGGAGACCTTCTTGCTCTCTCCAACTCCCTGAAGGGAGGCTGTAGCCAGGTGGGGGTTGGTCTCTTCTCTCAGGCAGCCAGCAGCAGAACAAGAGGACACAGTCTCAAGCTGTGCCAGGGGACGTCTAGGCTGGAGGTGAGGAAGAAATTCTTCCCAGAAAGAGAGATTGGCCCTTGGGATGTGCTGCCCAGGGAGGTGGTGGAGTCACCATCCCTGGAGGTGTTTAGGAGGAGACTGGATGGGGTGCTTGGTGCCATGGTTGAGTTGATTAGATGGTGTTGGGTGATAGGTTGGACTCGATGATAGCAAAGGTCTTTTCCAACCTGGTTGATTCTATTCTATTCTATTCTATTCTATTCTATTCTATTCTATTCTATTCTATTCTATTCTATTCTATTCTATTCTATTCTATTCTATTCTATCCTATCCTATCCTATCCTACCCTACCCTACCCTACCCTACCCTACCCTATCCTATTCTCTCTGCAGGCAGAATGTGCATCCATTCCTGAGCTGGTGTTAACCTGCACCCCTGGAGGTCCTCCTTGTTGTGTGAGCTGAGGGAGATGGGAATTGTGGTTTGGGAGGAGGTGTCTCTGGCTCCCCAGGGAACCCAGCAGCTTTGGCCTGCTGCTGAAAGGAACCTCCAACAGAACAAGCCACAATAATCCTTTTGATGGCTAATCTCCAGACTCAAGCACTTCCCAACCTGCTCTGTCCCCAGGAAGCCTGCAGCACATTCTCTAGGGAGCCTTTTATCTCCAAGCAATGAGCTGCAGGGAGGGAACTGAACCCGGGGATTTTGTGTCCCCTTTCCTCTTCCCTGCCCCACCTCCCTGGTGGAGTGGTGCTGGCCTTGCAGGAGGTGCAGCAGCTCTCCTCTAGTCCTACCCAGCCTAGAGCCAAGGGCAAATGCCACCTACAGCCCAAGCTGCTGGTGCCCCCCACACCGCTGCCCAGGCAGGCCGGGGCTGGGAGCGTGGTGTGTGGCCACCCGGGAGAGCATCTGCATCGGCCTGGGGTGATCCAGGAAAGACACACCCCCCAAACCCATCCCTTGGGGCTTCTGCCAAGGCTAGCTGCTGCACAGGGTGTGCTATTTTCTTGCTCTCTTGCTGTCTTAAGGGAAATAAGGAATTATTTTCCCATTATATTTATCCAGTCAATAAGAGGCGAGCCGAACGGTGAAGCAGCAGCCTGGAGGAAATTGCCTTGTCACAGCATGTGAGGATCTGGTGAGAGCATCACATTAGCCCTGCTAGCAATTGCAGTGCTGTTCCTGTTTTGTCCTGCTTCCTAGCTGGCTGCCTTTCTCCCTTCATCTGTTAATTATGGAAAAGTACATCACAGAAACTGAGGCAGCGATCCCATAGGGCATTGGAACAGCTCCCTCGCCTAGGACAGGGAATTAGGTCAATTGGCTTCTCTGGGACTGTATTTATATCTTCCCTAACCTTAACAGTTCCACCCTTGAGGCTTTATATTGGAAATGATGTACTTGGCACCCTCATCTCCTTTCCACCTACCACACTGCCTCCCTCACCTCTGAAAACAATACTTTGCATTTAAGGCTGCAGGTAACGGAGGAGGTGGTGTGGAGGTGGGACTAAACCTCAGGCTCATCAAGAATGGTCTTGTCTCCTAGTGAGATGAGATACTCAAATGCTGATCTGGAGGGAGAAGCCCCAGGATGGCCTCTGACTGTGGTACCCCAGCCAAATGCTGCAGAAACCAAAGGGCTGTGCTCCTGACAGGAGAGAGGAACACCTCTGAGAAAGGGGGGAGCAGGGTCCTGGTGCTGCAGGAGATGGGTTCAGACACTGCTCAGTCATTGTCAGCTAGGCTTGAACCACTAAAAGGCAAGAGCCAAGATGTCTCTGAGCTGCCAGAGGAGCAGCTCCATTTGCTTTGTTTGCTGCTTTAAACTAGAAAGAAAACACAAAGGAAGGTAAATGCACAGGGAACCAAATGGGACCCCTGCTCTGATGGGTCACAGGCCAGGGCTGCAGTCCAACCTGCCCCTGCTGCTGCTCTCTTTTCCTTTAAAAGAAAAAGGGTTTGTGAAGGAGGATGAAGAGGTTAGGCTGTAAGGTGACCCACCAGCCAGCACAGCCACAGAAGCCTTTCCTCAAGACCTCAGGCCGAAAACCTGAGAATTTGCAGCTCCCTCTCATCTGCACTGACCTGCTCCTGCACAGCCCCTGAGCCTGAGCACCCTCCTGAGCAAACCCTCTGCAGCTGGTGGGGTGGACACCCACCCTCATCTGGGCAGCGAGTCAACAGCTCCTGCTAATGAAGCTGCAGGCTTCTGAGTCAGGTTTTGATCCCCTGGGTCTGTGGTGTTGTGGTGTTTGTCAGAAAGCTGAGCACTGAGCAGGTGAGGTGGGCACGTCCCTGGTCCCTGGCCTGGGGCATGAATCAGGGAGGGGACAAGGCTCAGTCTCTGGGGGTTAGTTTGCAGAGCAGATGGAGGCTGTGGAGTGCAGGTGACATTGAAAGACTCCTCTGAGAATCTCCTCCCTGTTCAGCTGGATGTGTGCACAGGGGTGGGCTGATTCTGCACCTGTGGGTGTCCCACGACTTCAAAAGGCAGGGGTGGAGATGCTGCCTCACTGAGCTCCTTGGAGACACCTTTCAGAGGCCTGCAGTCACTGGGTGGGACTGCCAGGGGTTTGAAAAGCCTCATTCACTACCTGCATATTGCACATCAGTGGGGGCATGAGAAATACAGAAAGTCTGGGACTGGGAGGTGAAGTCCAAGACCCACAGCTACCCAGGTGGTCCTCTCTCTTCCAGAGTCAGTCTCAGCACAGTGAGATACCTGCAGACTAAGAGCAGCAGACCATGCTTGTGGCTGTGGGTGGGAAGCTTACAGCATGGAGTGGCTATGTTTGTTCTTTTCCTTTGGAAACCAGCTCCTTGGGGCTGGTGGGCATGGGGAATGTGACTGGAAAGGAGCAGCAGCACAGGGGGAATAGAGGTGGGCACCCTGCGCCAGGCCCAGCAGGAAGGGGAGCTTCCATCCCATGGAAAGAGTCTTTGAGGGGAAAATAACATATGTGGGACAGAGAGAGATAGAGAGGTGTGATTGAGAATGGTGAACTGGGGTCACACAGGAGGCAGATGACTAAAAAGAGACAATTCTGCTCCAGTGAAAAGCAGAGTGTGACTGATGGCACAGGTCCTGCTGCCTCGGGATCCCAGGAGCCAGGGCTGCCAGGAAGGGAAGGAGGCTTCCAGGGAAGCAAGGCTGCATTGAATCACAGAATCATAGAATCAATAAGGTTGGAAGAGACCTCAAAGACCATCAAGGCCAACCTGTCACCCAAGACCTCATGACAGCTAAACCATGGCACCAAGTGCCACGTCCAATCCGCTCTTGAACACCTCTTGAGCACTGAAGTGCTCTCAGGAAATGCTCCAGAGGGGCTGACTCTTCCCCATGGAGAAGTGCTCTGCTGGGAGGGCTTCACTGAGTCCTGCTCAGTGAGTGCTGGCAGGGCCACTGCAGCTGTGATGGCAGAAGGGACAGCAGAGCCCTGTGCTGGGCAGCGGAGCAGGGGTGGGCACAGTGCCTCTGCTCCGGGCTCTGTGCAGTGCTTCCAGGTAGCCCTGAAGGTTGCTCCTCTCAATGGCTTCCAGCTCTGTGGCTTATTCAATCCATGTGTGTGTTTATTTCTCTGCTGGACACACTTATCATAGTACCATAGTATCAGTCAGGGTTGGAAGGGACCACAAGGATCATCTAGTTCCACCCCCCCTGCCATGGGCAGGGACACCCCACACTGGATCAGGCTTCATCTGGCAGAAGGATGAGTTGGCTCTTTTGAATGTGGCTTTGTGGTGCAGTGACCCTGAGGGGGGATGCAGGGGGGACCCTGTGAGAAACCCAGAGCCACCCAGGCTCCTTCCCATTTGTCTTATTCATGGAAGGCAATTTCCTTCCTTTGCTTTATGTAATTGTCCTGTCCTCAATCTAATATTCCAGGTTTATGAGGAACAACAAATCAATAGCCTCTCTTGGGTTTTTTTTCCCCCCTTTTTTTTTTGGGGGGGGGAACTGCTGCTGAATTAATTGCTGGTGGCTGCCTGCATGCTACAATCGTGTTAGATGTCAGCAGTAATTAATTTTTAAAGGAAATTGGGTTTGCTCATTTTTTTGTCCCCTTTGACCAGCAGCTCAGATCCTGTCTTTGCTGCATATTCATCTGGAGGGACTTGAGGCTGCTCCCTGCAGGGGCATAATCCTGACTGATGGGGTGAGGAGCCAGCCCAGCTCATAGGGGAAAGGGGAAGGTGACATCTGCACTGCAGCTCCAGGGACTCTCGCAGCATTTTCACATTAAAGATGTTACTTTGGCTGCTGGGAAAGTGAAGATGCTTGCAGAAAGCTGAGACAGAGATAGATATCCCTTTGGAAAAAGAGGAACCATCTTCACCAATGGAGAGAAAAAAACACCCCAACACAGCCCTGCAAGGTCCCCTCCTGCTGCTCCCCAGACACATTTGCTGCTTTGTCAGCTCTACTGTGAGGGAAAATCAAACCTCAGTTTTTCTCTCAGCTCTCAGTGCAAGTTTCCAGCTGATAAACAGGAAGGAAACAGCTTCCCTCTCCTCTTCTTTCCTGACTGGTGGTAACACCTAGTGCTTAGTGCCTGTTTTCTGCCTTGAAGGTCAAGTGTGGAAGCTCAGACATGTCTCACTGCCTCTCACCTGCCAGGCCAGCTCAAGCAACCTCCATCTGCTTGTTCGACCTCCCTGGCTCCAGGGCTCTTCACCATGGCCCTTTCTTCACACTGCTGCTCAGAGCCTTCCCCTCTCCCCCCGTGTGTAACAGAGACAGTGCAGCTCTTCACTGCTCTGAGCTCTCATCCAGGGTCTCTGGAGGGTACAGGAGTGATGTGTGGCTGTCCCTTCACCCACCGGTGACCTGCAGCCACCCTGGCACTGGATGCTGCAGCTCCCTGGTGCAGAGCAGGGCGAGGGCTGCCGGGAGGCAGAGGGAGGTTGTGCTCCCCAGCCAGCAACGAGAGGGGTTTGAGAGTGCCAGGATGTAATTAAACAAACTGGAACTGAGCCAGGCCAGCAGCATCAGCACAGTGTCAAACCCTCCAGAGTTCCAGGGGCTCCCAGGTCGCTGCCGTTGTGCCAGCTTTGCAGCTTAACAAATGACACCAGCAGCCCAGGGGGCACCAGCACAGCACCAGAGCGAGCCCTGGGCCAGGGCAGCAGTCCTGAGCCGGCCTCTCCGTGAGCACATGCTGCAGCCCCTCAGGCTTTAGGCAGCAGGGGAAGAGAAGGGAGCCTCGATCCACCAGAATGCTTTAAAAATGACCCCCCCAGTTCTAGTGAAACCTCAGCTCCCTTTGTTGTTCCAGGGACTGAAGCAGTCTCTTAATCTGACAGGCTTCTTCCTCTCCTCCTTGCCTCAGGGTTATTGCTGCAAAAATCACTTGCATTTCTCGTTCCAGGAACAGATTCCAGTGCCACCAGCACTGATTTGCTACGCTGAGCTGAGAATTAAGAGGTCATTTGCCAGTGATGTTGACTGTAGTCAGTCCCCTTTCCCTCCTCTGCTTGGTCCTCTGAGGGGTGAGCTCCTGCTTTGCAGCTCTCAAAGAGCTGGTGGGGGGCAAAGGCAGAGCCTGGGGAGAGTTCAGCTTTGCCTTCCTGCTTCTCCCACTGTTGCTTTTTGGATCTTTTTCCCCACCCTGACCTCTTAATGCATTCAGCATCTCTGGCCCAGCCCAGGAGGTGAGGGGATGTCAGCTGGGCTGGCAGGTGCAGCTCCTGAGGCTCTGGGAATGGGAACCACCTGCTGCTGGAGGAGGAGCTGCAGAGCTCTCAGCTCCTGCAGGGCTCCAGAAAGTTCACTTCCCCATTATAGCTCCTTGTCAAACATGGGAGGAGGGGAAGAAAAAGTGCCCAGAATGGAAAGGTTTTGTGTTGCAGCAGCCTCTTCTCTTGTCACAAGAGCTTCTCCAGCCTGCCTGAAAAGCGTTTGAGGTGCTGAGGGGCTGGGGGTTGGGCACATGGGAGTGAGGTGAGCATGAGTCCTTCTGCTCTGAGCTGTGGAGAATTTGTAGCAAAGGCAAACCGAGACAAGTTTGTGCCCAGGACTGCTGCTCAGGTATCAGACTGGGCTGTGTGAGGTGCTCCAGTATGCTCTGGGCCAGGGGTGCTGGGGGGCAGCTATGGACCCGCCTCAACCACGGCGTAGCTGTGACCGTCCTGAGCATGGTGGCTTCTCCCCTGTGCAGTGTGGTGCTAGAAGATGTTGTGCCTTCGAATGCCTGCCCCCAGCTCTGTGCTTGGCAAGGGGGCAGAGGGAAGAGGCTTCTCCTCAGGTGTGTGCTGTGGGTGCAGCTGCACCAGGAGCTGTGGGCACAGCTGCACCAGGAGCTGTGGGCGCAGCGCTGGGCAGAGAGGAGCCGCAGCTCAGGGCTGCGTGTGTGAGAACCTCGGCTGGAGCCCTGCCTTCAACACAAAGTGTTTTGGACAGAGGAGGAAGGGAAGGAGGAGGAGGAGGACAGAGCCATGCCAACTCTTCTGACCTCTTGCTTACAAACGTTTGGAGGTGCAGCATCCAAGCAGGCTGGCAGAATATCTGTCGATAAATCTCCAGCCTGGCAGTTACAGTTTCTATCCCGTGCTGGAAAAAGGATTACAGTATTTACTGCAGGGACAGGAAGATTGATTCCCACTTGGAAAATCTGCCAGATTTCTTGATTTAGAGAGCTGATGATTGGTGGAGTGCTTAGACTTGATTTATATCAAGCTTGCTTGCTTGCTTGCTTGCTTCCTCTCTTTCGTTCCCCTGCTCGTTCTTTTTTGCCTCAACGTGAGGCAGTCTTGCTCTGAACGAGCCTTTGTTTGACAAAGAATTGTTTTCTTTGGATGTTTCTGCTGTTCAGGTCAAAAGTCTCTCCTCTAGTACCTGCTTGCTTGCAGTAGCTAATGTGCCTAAACTTCACTTGCATGAAGCCTAAACAAAGTCGCCGTGCATCAGGGTGAGAGCCACTCTGCCTCTCTGTGCCGTGTGGGAGGGCTTGGTCCTTCCTGAGGACCTCATCTGGAGTCTTCAGTGTTATTGAGCAGCTTAGGTCACTTCCATACCTCCTCCTGAGCCAGTCTGAACCCCCCACATTAGCAAATTAGGAGGCAGGTTAGTCAGCTGGCACACTGAGACTCGGGGGTCTCCTATGGCAAAGGCTGCCCTGGGCCATGCCTGCTGTCCCTGCAGTGCCCAGGGAGCAGCTGCCCACCTGCACCCTCCTCTTGGTACCCTGGGGATGCCCTGCTGTGGTAAGGAGGAGGAAGGCAGTGGAGAGGGTGAGTTTGAAAGGCAACTACAGCATTGCTCACCTCCACAGGGCTCTTAATCCTGCTCAGGAACTCCACATTCAGCTGAATAATTTAAAACAGAGGCAAGGAAGCAAATAAAATGAACCCATCAGAGGCAAAGGAAGTTAAAAGGGTAATTGATGCCCTGTCGTTATCACTCGAGCAAGCACCTTCCATCACGGCAGCAGTGCTGGGCGCTGCTCTAGCACAAACAGTCCTCTGTCATTCACTACACCACCAGCCCCTTGCTTCGCCTGCTTTGCTGTCTGGCCAGGCCAGCCAGGCTCTCACTGCTCCCAGGAGCTCAGCCCAGTACCCCAAATCTTTGCCAGCTGGGCCCCCTGGGTGTTCTCTCTCCTCCCCCTCCCCTGTTTTCAGGCAGTCTCGTTTCCAGCGATGGGTAAGATGTGTAACTTCCCAAAACTGCTCCACCAGATGAAATGATCATTAACCAAATGCCAGGCAAGGAGCAGCAGCAGCAGCAGCTCTTCTGCTGTGTAATATCAGCAATTAGTGGTATTGATGAGGGATGCTCAGTGATTAGCACAGTTGCCTTCGTGTCAACCCCAAGTGATGCAATTAATTAGCAGAGAAAAAGAGGAGGGAAAGGAGGATTAAAATTATAGAACATCTGCAGGAAGGCATCCATTCAATTTGGTTGTTGGGGTTTTTTTCCTCCCCCCTTCCCATTCTGCAGAGGGATGCTTTGTGCATGAGCAGTTCAAATGCTTGGGGTAAACTCTCCCAGGCTGTGCTGCCTTGCACTGCTCCCTACACTTTGACTCTTGCACTGAGGTGAAGTCTGAGCCATCCCAGCCCCACAGGGCAGGAGCTCCCCTCCCACAGACTCTCCAACCCAACCTTTTAATCTGAACCATGGGGATGCCTCTTCCCCCTATGGAAAGTTCCTACCCAGAGAGTTCTGCAGCAGATTGTCCAGACCTTTAACAGACAAGTTCATAACACCTGGCCCAGCCAAGGGCAGTGCTACAGGCTGGGGTCAGAGTGGCTGGAGAGCAGCCAGGGAGAAAGGGACCTGGGGGTAGTGCTTGACAGCAGCTGAACATGAGCCAGCAGTGTGCCCAGGGGGCCAAGAAGGCCAATGGCATCCTGGCCTGCATCAGGAAGAGTGTGGCCAGCAGGAGCAGGGAGGTCATTCTGCCCTGTGCTCAGCACTGGTTAGGCCTCACCTTGAGTCCTGTGTCCAGTTCTGGGCTCCTCAGGTTAGGAAAGATGTTGAGCTGCTGGAAGGTGTCCAGAGAAGGGCAACAAAGCTGGGGAGGGGCCTGGAGCACAGCCCTGTGAGGAGAGGCTGAGGGAGCTGGGGTTGCTTAGCCTGCAGCAGAGGAGGCTCAGGGGAGACCTTCTTGCTCTCTCCAATTCCCTGAAGGGAGGCTGTAGCCAGGTGGGGGTTGGTCTCTTCTCCCAAGCAAGCAGCACCAGAACAAGAGGACACAGTCTCAAGCTGTGCCAGGGGAGGTTTAGTCTGGAGGTGAGGAAGAAATTCTTCCCAGCAAGAGAGATTGGCCCTTGGAATGTGCTGCCCAGGGAGGTGGTGGAGTCCCCATCCCTGGAGGTGTTTAGGAGGAGCCTGGGTGAGGCACTTGGTGCCATAGCTTAGTTGATCAGATGGTTCTGGGTGATAGGTTGGACTTGGTGATCTCAAAGGTCTTTTCCCACCTGGCTGATTCTCTAAGACAGATCACAGATCCATGATCCCTCCAGGTCCTGCTCTTGTTTCCAGGACCCTGGGCAAGGTCTGTCTCCCACCAAGCGATGTCTGATCAGCCAGACCATGAACACACACATGCAGTAAAATGCTTACACAAGCTCCTCCACCAGGTCCCCCTTAGCACCTGACATCTGCATCCATGCTTGGAAGGGAAGTTCTGCTTCATTCTCCTCTGGGGCTGAGCAGCAGCAGTCAAAGTGAGTAATAGTTGAAGGTGCATAATCCTGAGCTAATTACAGCGGGATCGAATCGCAGGTGAGGCATTAAATTGATCTGGGGGGGGGGGGATCTCTTTGCAAGTATCTAGTATTGATGAAAAGGTCATTACACATTTGCAGGGAAGTCTCTCCTGTGCAATGGGTTAAATCAAGGCCACTGCCATGCTGGTGCCTCCAGGGCTGGAGCGAAGTCAGGGTCTGCAGCAGGCTAAGGCCGAGCGGCGCAGGCACCGGTTTCGCCCTCCATGCTTCATGCAGCTTTCAGCTAATTAGGAGACATCTGGATTTTTCTCTTATTAAATCTTTACTGCTCTTTTTAACAATAAATGGATATATAATTAACACAGGCAATCTTCTTACATCCATATTAGGCTGCTTACTCGAGACAATTGCAGTTTTTAATTGGAGGTGTTGCTAAGTGCCTCCAGCTCTTACCGCGGCGCTTGTGGCTCCTCGCTGCACGTGTCAGACCTGAGGCAGAGCAGGGCCCTCAGGATCTTCCTCAGCTGGAGAGTGAGCTCTGAATCCAGGCCAATCCAGCTCATTTTCAGTGTCTCTGCATGGCTGCCCTGTCAATGCCCCAGCTGTTTGCAGCTGGCTTCCTCCTTTTCTGCAGGAGTGGCCGGGGGTGGGCAGTGAACCCTGCACCAGGCAGGTGTTGGGTGGCACCATGGGCACCTCCTGGCAGGTGAGATCCTTCTGAGGCCCTTGTGACTGCATCAGCCAGCTTCAGTGGCTCCTCTCACTTCTCCAGCAAGCCCCTACCCCAGAGTCCTGAGAGCAGAAGTCTTGGCATCATCTTTGCCCTGGAGCAGTTTGCTTTTACCTTTCTCCTTGGTATCGGAATCTGCCTCACTCCATCTTCATTACCTTGACAGGAACTCTGACTTGGTTGACCTTGTGTTGACTGAAATCCTCTCTTCTTGCTTTTTTTTCCCTTGCTATCTCATTAAGCCTTGAGACAACTCCTGCCAAGAGCAGCTTGGATCCCAGGCAGTCCTGTCAAAATCCCTTCACAGCAGAGCATCACCATGCAGGGGGCTGGATGCTGAGGTGCGGTGCAGGGCAGGCAATGCAACCCAAGAGGGTTTGGGTGGCAGGGGCATGGGCAACTGCAGCAGCCAGTCCTGAGATGTGGTCACCTGTGCAGGTGGGAGTCTCATGGGACTGAAATACAGATGTTGGTGAATCAATGTCTTAATTAAGACCAAACAGTGATGTGGTTTGCAGTACTCCATCATCATGCAGAAAGGAAAGTGCCTGGGGTACCTTGTGGGAATGCTTTCAAACAGGGGCAGCAAGGCAGTGCCTCTCCCCACTGTGGCCCAAGATGTGTTGGCAGGGAAGGGACAGGTGATGGTCTGGCAGCAGGGCCACCACCATGCTTCTCCTTCAGCCCAGGGGTGGCCTGGGGGACAGGACAAGCTGGCAGTAGGGCAGGGTTCCTCTGCATCCCCTGCCACAGAGTCTGTTGGTCCTGATTTGGAGGCATCCCAGTGACTTTCTAGTCTTGAAAATTGTCCCCCCAAGAGATCCATGGATCGGGACTTGGTCCCAAGGCAGTCTCCAAACTCTCCCTGTGGCTCAGTTCCTACACCACCAGCAGTAGCCCCGACTTGGAGTGTCCTGGGGTGCTCTGAGCAGGCAGAGGGAGTGAAGTGTCAGGAGAAAACAGGAACCACTGAAACAAAGCAAGGAACTGCAAAGCAGGTGAAGGAGCTCAAGGTCGTTTCTTGTTTTCTTTTGTATTCATTACTCAGGCAAGCAAAAGGAAACTTTTTTTTGGGTACAGCTGCTGTCACTGTTGCTATCCTTTCCTCCCCCCCCCCCCCCCCCCATCATCTTCTCCTTGATGAATACGTTCAGATTATGTGCCAGAAATAAAAATCAGCCATCGTGTTCGTGAAAGTAGAGGTCAGGAGAACATCTGCCTTCCTTCCCTGCTCTGTTCTGCACTTAGCAGCGTAACAATCAAACCCAGGAAACATCTGCTTTGGGAATAACTTCGGCAGGGGTGGAGCCAGGCTCTGCTGAGTCAGAGCATCCCGTGGTAGCTTCTCATCACGGCCGTTTGTTGTCTTCGCTGCCGCGCTGCCCTTCGCATTTCCCTGCTCAAGCTCTTTGCTTCCCTGCAAGACCAGGAGAAGCTCCCAGCCCGCAGCCCGGCCAGCCGAGGCGGTGCTCAGAGACAGGAGTGCCAGAGGGCGGTGGTGGCCGTGGCAGGAGTCCTTGTCCCGCAGCCCCCAGCGTGCCCAGCCGCTGAGGCTCCACCAGCCCAGCCCCTGCCGCCCGAGCCGGAGCTCCGGAGCCGGAGTGTGCCTGGCTTGCAGCCGGCTGAAACGTGAGAACCTTGGAGCAGGCGATCGAAGTAATCCTCCTGCTTTTCACAGCCTCTTACTCCTCTCTTCCCTGTAGGCGAATGTGCTGAATCACCTGGTGGTGCCTGTGCTGGGGTGGCAGCCAGGACCCCAGCTCCCTGAGTACTCCTTAATGCCTTCCTTCGTCGCCACGGGGATCAGCCGGCTTTAGCCTCACCCCGGGATGAAGGTGATCCACTGAAGACCCTTCCCAGGCAAGGGGCTGGTAGAGGGGGTGGTTAACTTCCCCAGAGGGGCAGGCTTTCAGCTACACTCCGGGTTTTTGTTCCAATAACGTGGATCTTGCTGCACGGTTATTGATTGGTTTACTTTAAGCTCTGAACGGCTCCCTTTACTGACTCATGCAATCCTTTACCACATCCAGTAGCACCAGCCACCGTTTGGAAACATCTTTCCCATTCCTACGTGGCTTGGGCAAATCAGATTTACTTTTGTCACTGGAAAATGTGAGAAGGACCCAGCCAGAGCAACAGTTTCTCCTCCTTCTGTGGCAAGAGCAAGCTCAGGCTATAGTTCTCAGTGTGAAAAGTCAGGCTTCCAAAATCCTCACTAGACACTGAGCATCTCCATGCCAGAAGACATCTGGAGAGCCTAGCAGCTCCCTCCTCACAGTCAAGCCTGCAGCTAAGGCACACACAACAGCCTCAGCTCTGCACTGCCTGCCTTCCTCCTTCCTCATCCTGCCTTATTTGCTGCTCTGCCTCTTTCAGCAGCTCTGAGGTGACAGAAGCCTGTCTGGGACTTGCAGTGTTCCTTCCACAGGGAATTTTGTGGGTTTTTTTTTTCTTCATGATGGCCACGACTGGAACGCTTCAGCCCCAATTCCTCTTGCTGCTGTGGTTGTAATTAACGTCATTTACTTTGCAGAGTATCAGAGCTCTGCAGTAAACATGCCCAGAGAGATTTGTCCTGAATAACAGTGCTTTATGAGAGATAATCCTTAGCTACTGGGCTCAAACAACTTTTCAGAGCTGGAAACCTCTCACAGAGAAGCCAATTGTGAATATTAAAAGGGATTTGGAGGAGGAGGAGGAGGCAAAAAAATTACATTTTCAAATATTGCAGCGAGTTGGAGACTTAACCCAGCAGCAGCAGCGAATCCCTGCCCGGGCTCACAACCTCATTTGGGTTTGAGTTAAAAGGCTCTTGGCTGCATTTTAATTGTGTGCATAATATTATTGATATTTAGCAATTGTTTCTGTCACCTTCCACCTCAATCAGCATTGCAAAACGCAGCTTGAACTAACTGGAAAGTAATTTCCTGGCTAATATTCCCTCTCATCTCCGGAGAGGAGCTGATAGAAGGGCGAGCAAAGCACGGATCAAACGGTGCCTGGCTCACAGATCTGCTCTTTCTGCGGGCTCCATGGCAGCTCCTGTTGCAGTGAGAGTTGTTTCATCCCTCCTAATGAGCGGATGGATGCTGAATTTTCCGAGCCGAGCAGCTCTTCTCAGCAGTGCCGGCAGGACAGGCGGCGTGACTCGTAATGCAACACGAGAGGCTTGCGGGAAGCGGCAGGGCGCTGACCCAGGTGCTGGAGGACCTGTGCTGGGCTTTGGCCACGCTGCAGTGCTGAGCTCCTGTGGCCAGCTCCTGTGACTGCTGGCCATAGGCAGGGCTGTGAGCTCCTGCTCTCCACCAAGGGAAGGAAACAACGAGTTTTCTCTCAGCCCCTCCTTTGACAGCCCAGACAGACTCCATTTTCCTCCCATTAAAACACATAAACCCTCAATGAAACACCTCTGAGATCTACCCACGGTGCTGCCCAGCAGCTCAGGAGCCCATTGTCCTGTAAGCAGCACACCCACGGCTTGGGCTCTTCCTCTAGCACAGGCAGGGCCCTTCCTGAAGCAGCCCCAGAGTGTGTGAGCTCCTGCAGACACAGGTGGTGGTACCACTGGTGAAAAGGTTCTTCCCTCTTGTCCTCACCTGGACTCAAACATGCTGCCCCTCCCCTGGAAGGCTCCTGCTCTGCTGCAGAGGCAAGAGCTGAGGTGAAGAGCTCCAGCTCTGCCTGCCTTGCAGCAGCTGCATGCAGCAGGTTTTGTACTCGATGCAGTAATTGTGCTGCCTGCTGGAATTCCCACTTGCCATTGATTTAATTGCTTGGTTGTGAGATGTTAATTGTTTATTGACATTGTTCAGCTCCATGCTGGGGTTAGACAAAGCTTCAGACTGAGCTGTGCTGGGGGCTGAAGTCTCAGATGAGTGTTTGCTCTGCAGGCTAGGAGGAGGTTGTCCTCATCACTTCTCATCTGAGCTCACTTGGGGTGCTGGGTGGATGCCCAGCTGGCTCAGTGCTGACGAAGAGCAGTGAGCAGAAAAGGCTCTGTGTGAAATCTGTGTGACTGGGCCTGGCTCTGTGAAGTCTGTGTGCACCATGGTGCACCCTCAGTGCAGACACTGACCCTGATCCATGCCTGTGGGCAGTGGAGGCTGGAGGCAGTGCAGAATTTTCCCTAGGGGAGGCTGCCTGGGCTGGCTCTGTGCAGCCCTGGCTGTCACTCTGGTTCAGGCTTTTGGCATCTGGTGCTGTAGGTGCTGTTTGTCCTGCCAAGCTGTGCTTGTGGTTATCAGGCATTGAAGACATCCAGCAGAGATGGTTCAGGGTTAACCCTTGTCCAGTTGTCAAAGGCTTTGCTCATTGCATCAGTTGATGGAGTCATAGCCACACCAGGAATGGCTCTTGTGGCTTGTAACTAAGTAGATGTGGCTGTGAGGGTTTCACTCCTCTGACACAGCACCAGCCAGCACTATGCCCGTGGTCAGGGCTGAGCTCTGCAGGGCCAGCCAAGGACCCAATTTCCAATAGGAGGAGCAGGTTTCCTTCAGTGAGCTTTGAGTCAAGCTCTAACATCCCATCCTCAGTCAGAGGTAGGAAGGGAGGCCATTTGGCGAGGGGAAGCAGGGCTCTGTGTTCTAACAGCTTCATGCCAGGTAGATAAAATTTGCTTGGCTGTTCTAATTTAGGTGTGCACAGCATGAGAACCTGGAGCCTGTGCCTGGCCAGCTCCTGATTATGCTGCAGCAAGGAAGCTTTAATTTAACCTTTTGCTATTCTGGATGCCTCAGAAGGACTCTTTCTGCCGGGTCCTGAAGTCATTTCCACAGCACTAAATTTCCCTAACAAGCCTGCACTCTAGCCAGGAGCTGTGAGCTTTGGTTCCCCCTGGTTTTTAATCAGATGCATCACTACAAGTCAATAGCCTGTCAAGTGCTGCTCAGCCAAAGCAGCCCATGGGCTCTGCTGGGGACAGGCATCCATGGGGTGCTCAGGGACAGCTCCTCCTGGGAACAGGCATCCACGGGGTGCTCGGAGACAGCTCTGAGCCCGGTCCTCTGCGGAAGGGAGCGGCTGCTGCCAGCGGGTGCTGGGCTCTTAGGGCAGCCTCTGCTCCCTCCTGCTCGTCAGAATTTCCAAAGCATTCCATTTGCATTCCTGCCAGTGGATGCTGAAATGTCTGAACTCCCTGAGGAGCTCAGAAAGAGGCTTTCTGGTACTGACTGTGCACAGCAAGCCTTGCGGTAAAAGCCCAGATCTGTCCAAAGCTGTTTTCCACCCCCTTTCCCTTCTCATTCTAATTAAAAGGTGTGAGGAGAGGATTCCTCCCCGATATCACTCAGGGCTTTCAAAACAACTTCTTGAGCTGATTGCTTGCATGAGGATTGTGAGATGAATTCCCTGAAGCCAGCAGTAGGAGCTATGAAGTGGGCACAGGACGAGCGAGCAGTTGTTTGTGGTTGCCAACAAAGCAGTGCTCCTGATATTTGTTACCAGGAGGGATGCTCCTGTGTTCAGGAGGTGCTGTTCAGCTGCATCTGTGATCCCAGCTGCTTTCCCTCCTTCCTCTTGCTTCTCCCAGAAGACTGAAGCAAAGGGTCAGCAGACAGACGGACAGACTGCCCCTGTGAGCTGCGCCTGTGTCAGGAGGGGTTGTGGGCCCCCGGTTCAGCAGCAGGATTGTGCAGAGGGTCTAATTATAAATCCTTTGGTAATTAAACCAGCAGCTGTTATAATTAAAAGGCTCCTCATTAAGTCACTGGTAATTGAAGCTTAAGGTGGGCTCCCAGAGAACTGACAGCAGCGCAGGACTTCCGAAGCAAGAAGCAGCACTGGGGAGGAGGCAAAGGCTCCTCAGCTGAAGATGAAATGATTCAGTTTCCTTTTTCCCAGTAGAAATGTTTATAAAGGCTTCCACGGAAAAGCCACAGCAGCAGTGTCAGAGCCTTGGACTCGTACAGGTCTTGCAGGAGCAGCCAGCCACTGCAGCCTCTCTTGGGCACTGACCCAGGGGAAACCCACGCAGAGGCTTCCTCTGCCCCCAGCCCCCACCAGCCCTGACACAACGGCACAGCCTGATGGCACCCAGGGCAATGTCAGCTTGGAAAGCCACTCAACCATAAGCATCCCCAGGGGGCCAGCAGCCACCAAAACAATCGAATCCCCCAAGTGCATCCAAGACCAGGCAGCCTTGGATGCCGTGGAAGGAACAAAAGCCCTAACAAAGCACCAGGGAGATGCCCCCCGGGGCCGTCCTGTGCCAGGTGCACAGCACTGCAAGGAGCCAGAGCAAGGTCCTGAGCAGCCACAGAGGCTTCTTCCTGAGCAAGGTCCTGAGCAGCCACAGAGGCTTCTTCCTGAGCAAGGTCCTGAGCAGCCACAGAGGCTTCTTCCTGAGCAAGGTCCTGAGCAGCCACAGAGGCTTCTTTAAGCTCCTTCTCCACTTTGCAGCTATTTGCCTCTTATTTATTTTATTATATAGCTTTTTTTTTCCCCCTCTCCTGCTGCTGATTACACATTTTGCAGGAAGACATCACCAAAGGGATTTTGCACCAATATCCATGGAAACAATAGAATGTTTCCATCCAACAGACACATTAATTCCTTTCCAAGCTGTTATTAGCTGTTCCTGCCAAAGGGGTTTAGAGCAGCATTAAGAAAAGCAAAACAACGAAGCAAAAGCTGTGGAACAGGATGACTGTGACAGCAGTTATGGGGAGGGGGATTTTATTATCACTTTTTCTTCCCCTCCCCCCAAGATATTTTCACAGTGTCACCAAGGTTGGAAGAGACCTCGAGGATCATCAAGTCCAACCTGCCACCACAGACCTCATGACTAGACCATGGCACCAAGTGCCACATCCAATCCCCTCTTGAACACCTCCAGGGATGGGGACTCCACCACCTCCCTGGGCAGCACATTCCAATGATGAATGACTCTCTCAGTGAAGAACTTTGAGCCTAAACCTCCCCTGGCACAGCTTGAGACTGTGTCCCCTTGTTCTGGTGCTGCTTGCCTAGGAGAAGAGCCCAACCCCCACCTGGCTACAACCTGCCTTCAGGGAGTTGGAGAGAGCAAGAAGGTCTCCCCTGAGCCTCCTCTTCTCCAGGCTAAGCAACCCCAGCTCCCTCAGCCTCTCCTCCCAGGGCTGTGCTCCAGACCCCTCCCCAGCCTCCCTGCCCTTCTCTGGACACCTCTCTCAATGTCCTTCTTAAACTGAGGAGCCCAGAACTGGACACAGGACTCAAGGTGTGGCCTAACCAATGCAGAGTACAGGGCACAATGGCTTCCCTGCTCCTGCTGGCCACACTATTCCTGATGCAGGCCAGGATGCCCTTGGCCTTCTTGGCCACCTGGGCACACTGCTGGCTCATGTTCAGCCTACTGTCAATCAGCACCCCCAGCTCCCTCTCTATTTAGCAGCTCTCAGCCACTCTGCCCCCAGCCTGTAGCTCTGCCTGGGGTTGTTGTGGCCAAAGTGCAGCCCCTGGCACTTGGACTTGTTGAATGCCATCCTGTTGGACTCTGCCCATCTGTCCAGTTGGTCAAGGTCCCTCTGCAGAGCCCTTCTGCCCCCTAACTGACCAACATCTGCTCCTAACTTGGTGTCATCTGCAAATTTGCTGATGACTGGCTCAATCCCCTCATCCAGATCATCAATGAAGATGTTAAAGAGGATGAGGCCCAGCACTGGTCCCTGGGGGACACCACTGGTGCCTGGCTGCCAGCTGGATGTGGCACCATTCACCACCACTCACCCATTGTGTGATGCTCCAAGAGCAAGACTCTTTTCCTTGCTGGAAGGATCAAGACAGTGCCATCCAACTGCATGCTAACGTGGCTGCAAGTCCACAGGAGCCTTAAGAAGCTCTCATAAAAGTCAAAGCTGAGTCAAGGCTGGGCACAGGAGGATGCTGTCAAGCTGCCAGGGACAGTAACCAGCCCTCAGCTCCTGCAGGAAACAGGGGAGGCTGAGATGGCAGAGACAGGATTATGGCAGAGTTGTAATATGGTGATCATTACTGATTCCTGGAGCATTCATCATTGTTAGATGAATCCTAATGAACTCATCCTGCATTAATGTAAATGTAAAATGCAAATCCATGCAAATTCCTCTGTAACTCAGCAGCGGTTTACTGGGCCCTTGAACTTCTTCAGCAGCTTCCCCTCAGCTCAGGTCCTTCTCTGAGAGATTTCAGCTATTACTGAAGAAGATAAGTGGTGGCCATTTGGCTATTGGGCACCTCGTGGGACTAGAAGGAGGCAACAGTCAGTTGCTGTGAGTGATTATGAAGAAGAGAGACTTCTCAAGCCAGAGATTAGAAGGGAGCACCATGAGGACCCTGCACAATCCCAGTGTCAATTAAAGGCCTTTTCTTTCCTTTCACTGCTCAGGAGCTGTGTCAGATCTGGGCTGCCTTAATTAAAGGTCCATTTTATTGTTTCCCCCACTTCCTTGAGCTATTGATGTGACTTTGAGCTGCACTGTTTGCAGGAGGAGGAGGAGGCAGAAACTCTTTGAGAGTGGTGAAGCCCTGGAATGGGTTGTCCAGGGAGGTGGTTGAGGCCCTGTCCCTGGAGATGTTTAAGAGCAGGCTGGATGAGGCTCTGGCCAGGCTGATCTAGTGTGGGGTGTCCCTGCCCATGGCAGGGGGGTTGGAACTAGATGATCCTTGTGGTCCCTTCCAACCCTGACTGAGTCTATGATACTATGAACTGTTCTAGCTTTGCAAACCTGTTGTCTGATGTTCCTCATTTTCCTGGGCTGCTGGGAGATGCTGCCACAGAGGGGAGGGGGTTCCAGAGGGGAGGGGGCTCGGTGGTGACTTTTCTGCTCTCATTTCTGGGGACACCTCCTTTGTGTTCCTTTGGATTTTACCCACACTTGCAGTTTTACCCAGCTCTGCCTGGTTGAGACCTCCAGCAACCATCCTGGTTTAGCCAAAATTCTCAGGCATCTGCATCTCCCAGCTGCCCAGGAAGAGGAGGAGCACTGGGAAACAAGCTTGCAAAGCCGGAAGGGTTCCCAAAGAGCTTCTGCTGCCTCCTCCTCCAAGCAGTGCAGCTGAAAGTCACATCAATAGCTCAAGGAAGTGGGGGAAACAGGAAAATGGACTTTTAATTACAGAAAGCCTGCACTGAGAGTGGTGCCTGGAGAGTTTTCTGTTCCTCCCCTTCCACAGAGGTCCGTGGGACACTTCAGCAGACAGTGGACTTGTGCTTTCCACCGCTCGGTGGGACTTAGCTCTTAAGAACGGCCTGGATTTGTCTAATTGAAATTCGAAGGGGGGGGGGGGAGGTAATGTTTTGTTCTTAATTGGAAGAATCGACTTCAAGATTGTGGAAACGCTTCTGAAATGGAAATTGCAGCTCCCGCCCTGCGGTAGAGGTGCGCGGAGAACCCCCTGGCGTTCCTCGCCTGATTTAAGATCACTTTCCCGGTGAAACTCTTCCTGCTGCTTTCATCTCTCGAAACAGCAGAGCCCCACCTGCCCTGGGGCTTTACCGCAGCCTGCTCCGTTCCTCCAGCCCCTTATACAGGGGGGGGGGGGGGGGGGGCAGAGGGAGAAGCTGTCAGTTTTTTTTCCCCTCGTGGTAATTTGCGAGGCTGTAATAGTGCTGTAATTAATTATTCACTGTCCTCGCCACCAAAAAGCAGCAGAGAACAAAGGAAGGAACCATTTCCTTTCAGGAGGCAACGTCTTGGAAATCAAACCAGCTTACAGCACACAGGAGACACCTGCCTGATTATCATAATTAATTTAATTACAAGTATTTGCTCACTTTGGAAAGGATGAAGAGCACTAAATACTGGATGTCTCCTCCTTTAACAAAACATCAGCACATGAAAGGAAGACGTTTGGAGAGCAGATCAGTTTCCATTCGAGCAGCAGCCTTCAGACGGAGTGTGATGAATTCACCTCCTGCAGCTTCCACCGCATCGCTTTCAATTAGTGTTAGAAGCAAGACAGAGGGCTGGACGTGTGCAAGCGCCTCTGTCTCAGCTGTGGAAGGCTTCCATGAGCAGCTGAAGCGGGGTAGAGCTGAATATGTCAAGTGACTGGGAGCCACGTTCAGCACAAAGAGAATTTTCTGTGTGGAATGAGCAGAACTGCGATTTGCAGGAGAGTTTGAGAGGGGAAGAGTTTCTTTCTTTTCCTCTGTTCTGGTGGAAAAAAACCCAACCCAACCCCAAAGATCTTTTGCATGACCAGGCCAAAGTGCCTTCCATTAGAGAAATGCACCTTACAACTTCTTCCCAGCCCGGCAGATTCTCTGCTTTCTTCTGCTGGGAGGCCCTGGGCCAGGCACTGCTCCTGCTTGTCCCTCCCCTTGTGCCAGCAGGGTGACAGAACGGCAGTGGGACTGCTCCTTACTGAGGCTTCACTTTAATGGCCTTTTAATTGATGTGAGGTTCTTGCTCTGCCTCAGGAAGAGCAGAGCTGGGAAGTGGTGAGCTAAGAAAGAAGCGAGGCCAATGTAAATGAGAGGCAGGGAAGGGCAGCACTGCTGCACGGCTCCGCTGGCACAGTGCTTCTGTGCCGTGACCCCACAACGCGGGGAGCACAGCTTTGCTCCCAGTGACAGCAGCCCTGCAGTGGGTCAGGAGACAAAAGGATCTCATGTGGCTGGTGTATTGATCTCTCCAAGCAGAAATCCGTGGAGGTATTTCTCCTCTTGATTGCTCCAGGGCTGGCAGGAAAGGAGATGCTGGGATTCTCCTTGCTTCTTGCCACAGCACATACCCGAGGCTGGTTTTCTGCCTTCCTTTCTTCCCACTTTAAACGTTCTGCCCACTGGGTAAAGTCTGGAAAGGAATCTTTAGCCCTTAATATTGGGCAAGATAATTTCTTGATAGGGTGTTTGGTTGCATGGTTTAGTTGTTTAGGTGGGTTGGATAATAGCTTGGTCGTGATGCTCTCGAAGGCCTCTTCCAACCTGGTTTATTCTATTCTATTCTGCTCATGTAGGTGAGCAGTGAAAGGCTTGAGTTACCCTGGGCCTCCCTCTGAGCTCGGGCACACGTTTGCAGCAGCGAAGTGATGAAGCAAAATGGTTGTTCTGTGTGGCTGGACACAGCTTCACCTGCTCTGTCCTCTTCCAGGCTGAAGGTCTGTGTGTCCTCTCCTCAGGTCATGCAAGTTGCAAAGTTCTGGCAGCTGTTTTCTGCAGGGGGTGCCGCGTTTCCTAGTGGAGTGCCATTGCCGTATGGTAAACGTTCGCAGCGAGGGGCTTCCAGGTCTGCCCCGCTCTGATGGATCAGCACTTTCCTCCTCGTTACTCTCCTTCCAGCTTTTGTTCAAATGTTCTCCCCTGGTAATTGAATATGTAAAACTCCAACCTTGTGAGCAGCCAGGGATCAATGAGGGCTGATGTGGGAGCGCAGCAAATATATGAGCTAATGGCTCAGCTTTTATCGAGCCCATTTAACACGCGGCGACAAGGGGCCCGGCGCTCCCCTCGCCGGCGCCCAAGGTGTAAATCTGTCCCCGGCCCCAGCAAGATGAGCCTGCCTTGAGCTCTGGCCAGCAGGGTGGTTTGTGTGCCTGGCTTGAAGAGTCTGCTGAATCAGGGCCTCGTCTCACTGAATCCACTGTCTGGTGCAGAAGGGGTGAGAGGGCAGCAGCAGAGGCGGCTGGAGGGAGCTGGCTGCTCACGGCGCCCTTGGCTGCGCTGCCGCAGGGGAGCAGGGCTTCACCCAGCACCTCTCACCACACATCACAGAATCAACAAGGTTGGAAAAGACCTTTGAGATCATCAAGTCCAACCTGTCACCCAACACCTCCTGACTAACTAAACCATGGCTCCAAGTGCCACATCCAAGCCTTTTTTGAACACCTCCAGGGATGGGGACTCCACCACCTCCCTGGGCCCCACATCCCAATGGCCAATCTCTCTTGCTGGGAAGAATTTCTTCCTCACCTCCAGCCTAAACCTCCCCTGGCACAGCTTGAGACTCTGTCCTCTTGTTCTGGTGCTGCTTGCCTAGGAGAAGAGACCAACCCCCACCTGGCTACAACCTCCCTTCAGGGAGTTTGAGAGAGCAATGAGGTCTCCCCTGAGCCTCCTCTTCTCCAGGCTAAGCAACCCCAGCTCCCCCAGCCTCTCCTCACAGGGCTGTGCTTGAGGCCTCTCCCCAGCCTCATATGCTCAACCCTTCTGTCCTGAGGGGCTTGGTGCCACACCATCACCCTCCTAGGAGATGGAACACCCAGTAGCTCCCTGCTGACTGCAGTGGGACATGAGGTGGGACAGGAGCAGGTGAGGCCATCTCCATGGTGCTGCAAAAACCAGAGCCCTCCAAGCCCAGGGGTGAGGAGTAGGGAGCCCAGACCCCCCTCCTGTGGGGCCAGGCCAGGCCAGCCCAGCTCTGCCCACAGAAGGTCTGTGCTGAGGAAAACTCCTTCCCTGCATCCATGCTTTTTCCTGAGGTGGCACTGAGGGGAGCTGTCATTTAATATTCAGGTTTGAGCTATGAGTTTGTTCTCTTTTCCACCACCTGCACACTCGCCAGAGCTGGAGTCCCACCTGACACTGCTCACACTGTGAGGTTCTGGAAGCCACTCTTTAGTAATAATCAAACACCAGCCTTTATTCCCCAACCCCCAGGGGGGCAGCCATGCTTCCAGCATGTTCCTGGGCATGCCTGGCCCCTCTCAGCAGCAAGAACAGGGAGGCCACAGCCTTGTTACTTGTGAGTGGTGGTAGCACCTTCCCCGGGCATGGGACCTGGGCTCTGAGACCTGTGGCACCACAGGCACTTCACAGCTTGATTTAGTGAGAGCAAAGGTGGTCTGGCACCTTATGGGCACCAGCAGCAGCAGGCTTCTCTAGGCTGACTGAGGGCAGTGCTAGACAACAAAGGTTTACAGTCATTCTCAGGAGGGTTTTGGGTTCTCTCCAGGCTTTGCCAGCCCCTTTCCCAGCCACCAAATCAAACCTGATCTTCACGGTGCTCATGTGTCTGAATGCAGGACTCTTCCAGTTTAACAGGGTCCTCAATCATGCAGAAATATTTCTGCTGTGAAGGAGACACTCCTCTTCCCCCTTCTGTGCACTCCTAGAGCATATGTGCAGGGCTTGGTGCCTGAGCAGCGCTGCTGACACCAGCTCCAGGGGTGAGCATGCAGCATAAGGGGGGAAGGAAATGCAGCACATGCATAAAGAAGGACAAATTCCTCAGGAAGCCAAGCTCCTGCTGAGCTCCTCTTGGACAAATAGCAGCATCTGTTCTCTTAACTAACTCCAGTTCAGTTCTCCTCTTCCCACCCTGCCTGAGCCAGTATTTAATGGCTATTAAAGCAGTGTGCATGATGCTGAGCATGTGAATGAGAGTTTGGCACAAGCTCTATCAGGATACTATTTTTATGTGGATTTCTAACTCAACTCTCCAATTGGTAGCATTTTCATTATGATTTTGGGTGGGTTTCTTGTTGTGTTGATTGAATAGAACCACAGAGCTGTCAGGGCTGGAAGGGACCTCAATGCTCAGCCAGTCCCAACCCCCTGCCATGGGCAGGGACACCTCACACCACAGCAGGTTGCTCACAGCCACCTCCAGCCTGGCTGCAAACACCTCCAGGCAGGAGGCTTCCACCACCTCCCTGGGCAGCCTGTGCCAGGCTCTCACCACCCTCATGGGGAACAACTTCTTCCTCACATCCAATGCATCTAAGAGAGGTGGAGAGCACAAGAGACTATGATCAGCCAGGTCCTTTGTGCAGGTTTTAAGCAGCAGAGTGTTGCTGTCCTTTCCTGGGGGTGTGTTACACTGCAGCTTCACCTTTGCTCTTGTTTTGCCTCCCCAGCTACCCTTATGCAGATGCCAGAGGACACATTTCCTGCCAAGCTGATCCCAGGCTCTGCTCAAGCCACCAGAATCCTGAAGCACCACTGCCCACTGCCTAACCTTAGCCAGCACTGAGGCTCCTCAAAGAGAAGATCACTTTGGGTGCATCAAAACCAAGCTGAGGATGCCAGGCTTGCATTTTCTCCATTCAAGAGGCATCAGTCATGGTGAGCTGAGTAATGTTTTCATTTTCCAAGCCTGCAATTACTGTGTGGCAGTGAAGATCTGGGCATGGGGAATGCACAGCCTGAGTTGTTTGGTGTGTAGAGGGGATTGTGAGAGACAAGAGGCTCATAGCAGAGATGCAGGGGATTGGGGAAGCCTGCCTCCTGGTTTTATGCACAAGAAGTGGGAAATTACAGGCTTTGGGACTGCAGAAATGTTGAATGACAAGTGGGTTTCACTGGGAGGTGCTGAGAAATGCTTCACATGAAAGGTTCTTGCTCTCCATCACTCAGCATGGCTGAGGGTTTCCAGGGGAGCATCCCCCCAGCTCTCCACAGGGGTTGCTCATCCACCTCTTCAGCAGGCAGGTCTCGGCTGGTGTCACCTGGCAGAGCTGCCCTGATTTTGGTGACACCATGTGCCTGCTGAATGCTGACACTGAAATGCTGGCCTTGCCCTGCTCACTCAGGCTGGTCCCCATTGCAGAGGAACATCCATGAGAAACATGGCAAGGGGACACAAGAGCCCCCCCAGGAGAGCTGGGGGACTGCTGGCCCAGGTCTTGCCTGACCTGCTGCTTGGCTGTGCAGAGGTACAGGAGCACTGTACTGCTCCATCCTGCTTGGAGAGAGGTCCTGCACCAGTGTAGTGTGGCTTTGTCTGTCACCATCCTTCCCCTCAAAGAACTGGATGTTTGGATCTTGCCTGACCTGCTGCTTGGCTGTGCAGAGATGCAGGAGCACTGTACTGCTCCATCCTGCCTGCAGAGAGGTCCTGCACCAGTGCAGTGTGGCTCTCTTTGTCTGTCACCATCCTTCCCCTCAAGGAAATGGATGTTTGGATCTTGCCTGACCTGCTGCTTGGCTGTGCAGAGGTACAGGAGCACTGTACTGCTCCATCCTGCCTGCAGAGAGGTCCTGCACCAGTGCAGTGTGGCTCTCTTTGTCTGTCATCATCCTTTCCCTCAAGGAAGTGGATGTTTGGATCTTGCCTGACCTGCTGCTTGGCTGTGTAGAGGTACAGGAGCACTGTACTGCTCCATCCTGCCTGCAGAGAGGTCCTGCACCAGTGCAGTGTGGCTCTCTTTGTCTGTCATCATCCTTTCCCTCAAGGAAGTGGATGTTTGGATCTTGCCTGACCTGCTGCTTGGCTGTGTAGAGGTACAGGAGCACTGTACTGCTCCATCCTGCCTGCAGAGAGGTCCTGCACCAGTGCAGTGTGGCTCTCTTTGTCTGTCACCATCCTTCCCCTCCAGGCAGTGGGAGGATGTTCGAATGGGTTCCGGGTGTTGCCAAATTAGAGGCAAATGTGCTGCTCAAGCCCTGCCTCTCCCGAAGGAGGCCGGATCCTCAGCTGCTGCAGGCACCCTTTGAAATGACACACGTGGAAGCAGCCCCCCAAACCTCATCTGCCTTCCTTCCCTCATGCCTGGAAACCTAGAATTATAATCAGCACTGAATTGCAGCTGGGATTGTCTTCCAGGATTGCCTTAGATCCCTGCTGCCGCTTTTGAATGCTCATTCTCTGCTTCCTTTATTTCAGAGGATGTGGCCTGTGGGGCTCAGACACATTCCTGTAGCTGCAGGCTGAATAGCACCACCTTTAATCTGGCTTAATAGGGACTTCCTTCCCTCCTCTGATCCCATGGAAACAGGAGCTGTGCCGGATGAGATCACACGTGAGCGTTAGCCTAATTTCGCTGGGTGTCAGAGCGGTGATCTCATCAGAGCTTGCCACTGGCACTGATTTGAGGAAAGGGCACAGGCTCTGAAGCTGAGATGTGCAACCTTTAGAAATCCTTCAGCTGCTGGGGAAGGTATCTGGAATGCAAATCGCTGGGCATTATGCTCCCAAACGTTCCAATAACTTCCGAAGTGCCGCCCGGTCTGGCTGGCAGCATTGAGGTCGCTCCTGCCCCTCCTCCTCCCCCTGCTCCTCTCTCTCTGGGGCTCCAGATAGGAAAGGCTGCTTGTAAGGGAGAGATGAACGCTGTCAGTATGCAAATGGCCTTCCTTCCCCAGGTGAGGAATGGAAGACAATCTCCACAAGTAATTTTAGCTCTAAGCTACCTCTTTATGGTGGGTCCTGCATCAGCCTGCATCAAGTGGATGTGTAAATATCCCTTCCACCCCAGGGCGAAATCTTGGCCAAGGCTCTGACAGGATGCACAGGGAGCAGGTCATAGTATCAGTCAGTCAGGGTTGGAAGGGACCACAAGGATCATCCAGTTCCAACCCCCCTGCCATGGGCAGGGACACCCCACACTAGATCAGGCTGGACAGAGCCTCAGCCAGCCTGGGCTTAAACACCTCCAGGGCTGGGGCCTCAACCACCTCCCTGGACAACCCATTCCAGGGCTTCACCACTCTCATGGGGAAGAACTTCCTCCCCACCTCCAGCCTGAATCTCCCCACCTCCAGCTTCATTCCATTCCCCCTAGTCCTATCACTGCCTGAGATCCTGAGCAGTCCTTCCCCAGCCTTTCTGTAGCCCTCTTCAGATCCTGGAAGGCCACAATGAGGTCACCTGGGAGCCTTCTCTTCTCCAGACTGAACAGCCCCAACTCCTTCAGTCTGTCCTCATATCAGAGCAGCTCCAGCCCTCTGCTCATCCTCCTGGCCCTTCTCTGGACACCTTCCAGCACCTCCAGATCCCTCTTGTCATAGGGGCTCCAGAACTGGAGGCAGGACTCCAGGTGGGGTCTCCCCAGAGCTGAGCAGAGGGGGAGAATCACCTCCCTTGCCCTGCTGGCCACACTTCTCCTGCTGCAGCCCAGGAGCTGATTGGCTTTCTGGGCTGCAAGTGCACACTGAGAGCTCCTGGTGAGCTTCTCCTCCCCCAGCACCCCCAAGTCTCTCTCCTCAGGGCTGCTTTCCAGCCAGTCCCTGCCCAGCCTGGATTTGTGCCTGGGATTGCCTCCACCCAGCTGCAGGACCCTGCCCTTGCTCTTGTTGAACCTCATGAGGTTGGCTTGTGCCCACCTCTCCAGGTCCCTCTGGATGGATCCCTTCCCTCCAGCTGTCTGCTGCACCACACAGCTTGGTGCCATCAGCAACCCTGCTGAGGCTGCACTCAGTGCCACTGTCCCTGGCACCCACAGGGATGTTGAGCAAGCCTGGTCCCAGGACTGATCCCTGAGGGACTCTGCTTGTCCCTGGCCTCCACTGGGCCATGGACCCATGGACAGCCACCCTTTGGGTGCAGCCATGTCACTTGAGAGAACTCCCACAGAGGAATGATTTCCTTTGCTTACAGTGGTGGTGGTGAGGGGGAAAGGCTGCATGGCAACACGAATGGAGCCTGTGGATGTGGCTAAACATGATTGAAATGGTGCTTGTGAACGTGGGGAGAGCTTGTCAGTGGCTCTTTAAACATGAGTAACACCAGTTTAATTGTTACCCTCCCTGCTATAGATCACAATAAGGTTATGTTGATGGAACCATCAAGCAGAGTAAATGCTGTAAGTACAATATGTTAGTACTAATTGCAGAGTAATTTAACACCAGTCTGTGTGAAGAGGGCAATTTTGCATTGCCAATTCACCACAGCACAGTTAAGTGTAAGGGAAGAAGGGGAAGGCAAAATATTTCCAGTGAAGAGGGCCATGGCAGACAGTTGGGTTCCTTCCCCACCGCCTGTGGCACTCCTTTTGAAGGGGTCACTGCCACTTCACCTGACTGAGCAGTCCTCTGGTATCTGCATCTGCACAGAGCAGAAGGGATTTGGGGATTGCTTGCTGGGCAGCAGCCCTGAGCCTCTTGTGCCAAAGCAAAAGTCTGTTTGCACTGAGGGAGGTAGGCTGGGGGGTGTGCTGATGTGAAGTGTTGATGGAGAACAGGCACAGGAATGCCACCTGTGGGATCACAACCAGGGAACCACTCCTGGTGCCACAGCATGTGGTGGTGAAGTGGGTTTTGCAAGCCCTCAGTGCTTTGGGTTGTGGGCATGGACCATGGGTCTAGCTGCTGTGGTAGGTTGGGGTGGGACACTGGGCAAAGCCCACGAGCACATGTCACTGCCAGGGACCTTTGGTGTCTGTTCCTCCATTATTCTGCATGACATGTGGCACACAATCATCTGAGTGATCACAGCCTTTGTCATCCTCCTCTCTGGCTCACACAGGGCTGATGTGTAGACCTCCCACTCCCTTCTGCCTGGCTCTGCTGGCAGAGGTGGTGACTACGACGGCTGGGATGCTGCATTCCTCATCCAACCAGGAAAATCTCCTCAAGCCTCTGCTCCTTCCTTGCAGCTCTTTCCCCTCTCTTTGCCCTTTTGTGCATCCAAGCCCAAGCCCCTTCGTGGCTCCCTCATCTGTGTTATTGCCCAAGCAGCAGTAGAGAAACCTGACTGAGGCATCTCCCCAGGCTGCCAGCTTGCACGTGGAAATCCCTTTTAATGCTCCCTTGCACGGGCTGTTTATCAGTTGCAATGGGGTTTTTAAACCACCTTTTCATTACCCTGGAATGGCTGAAGGAGATGATCCTCAGCAGCTGATAAACCAAAAGGAATCTGCTTGCAGTCGATGGCTTGCAGTCGATGGCTTGATGCTAACTCTTTGCCAGCTCAGGCAATGGTCCTTGACAGCCCTGGCACAGCAGGTGGCTGACTCCTCAGCCCTGTCCCTGCCTGCCGAGGCTCAGGTGAGTCAGCAGGGGTGGCAGCAGAGAGGGAGATGCTTTCTGTCTGGTCTTGAGAGCAAGGAAAGCTCTCCAAACTTCTTTGCATTCTTTAGCTCGAGACTCTGGTTCCTCTGAGCACCACTTGCTGACAATTTAAGTGTCCTGCTACTTATTTTCTTTTGACTCGTGGCCCAAAGTGAAAGGTTGCTTTGCTGTGCCTTTTGGAGGGTTGGATTCAACAGACAGCAGGAGGTGTTCCTGGGAAAAGAGGTCTTTGAGGGCTCTGTGCAGGGACCAGAGCCCCTGTGAGCTGATGTCCTCAAAGGCAGCATGGGTCAAAGGCCCCTCTCTGTCGTCCCTCTTCACCTGTGCCCTGCGAGGGTGCTCACCTGGTGGCAACTGAGCTGCTGTGGGCACTGCTGAGGAGGGCAGAAATGGTCAAGAAGGGAGCAGTGACAGCCCCCCAGTCCCAAGGGCTGTGTGGAGGGCACCCAGTGACTGCAGAGTAGCCCAGGCTGCCTGTAGCCCCATGTTTGTGGGGGCAGTGCCTGTCCTACACTGACTGCACAGCTAAGGCACCACTGCTGTGAGCCCCTGCCAGCCTGGCCAGCCCCAGCAGTGCTGTGCCAGGCTGTCTGGCACCTCTGAGCATCCCTGGTTGCTCCTGGTCTCATCCTGCAGCCCCTTGCTGCAGCTGTTCACAAGCCAGGGGGTGCTGCAGCCAGCGACCCCAGCGACCCCAGCCTGTGTGGCATCCCCAGGGAGTGTGGCCTCCTGAGGAAGGGTTTTGTCCCTTTTGCCCATGGCCTTGCAGGGCAAGACTCCAGCCCAGGCTCTGCAGCCTTTCAACTCCAGTATCCAGCAGCTCCTTTGCAGAAGCTGCTGCTGGGATTCTTTGTGGAAGCTGCCCTGGGGGGTGAGGGGAAAGCCAGGCAAGGTGTGGTGGTGTTGCCAGATGTGGACTCTGAGGAACAAAACGCCTGGAGAAGCTGAGGGGGGAGCTAACAAAGAGCTTTGAGTTTGAAATCAAATGCAGAGGAAACCAAAGAGACCCTTTTGGGTCCCAGGAAGGTCAGGCTGTGTCCTTGCTGCTTTGATGCTGCCTCTCAATGGCTGTTCGGTTAGTTGAGCTCCGTTAAGGTCTGGTGCAGCTCTCAAGCCGCAGGCTTTTCTCTCAGGAGTGTTCTTCAGCTGCCCCTTTCAGCCTCTGGCAGTGGTTGGCTGCACCCTTTCCCTGCTGAAGCAGGAGGGCTTGGCCCCTTGCTCTCACCTTTGGGCCGGTGGAGTCCTCCCTTTGCAGGCTTTCTGGCTCCATCCCACAGCCTTTTGCAGAGCAGAGGATGCTGAAAGTGCACTTGCAGGGCATCCAGCCTGCTCACCTCCTGAGCTTGGAGCCTTTCCATGGTTACCAGCAGCTTGTCTTATCGATTGCTGGAGACATGCTCATGACTTTTAAAAACCATTTATGGCTTTTGTTAAAAGTTATTTAATGCAGGCATTGACAGGATGCCTCCTGGCAGCAGCTACCTCAGGCCTGAGGTCTGCACAGAGAGGGAATAACAGGCACTGAGGTAGTGAAAAGCATCCTGCAAAGGTTTCCAGGTGCATGGATCTCACACAGGGCAGTCGATGGCTTTCTGTGTTGATAGTGGGAAAGTGAAGGAGCTATCAACCTCCTGATCTTTGCCAGGAGCAGCCCTCCTCTGCCAGGTGCAGCACAAGCTGCTGGCAGCCACAGCTTGAAGGGGGGTGAGGGGGTGGCCAGTCCTCTTGCAGCCAGTGCCTGCAGAGCTTTTGGTCCCAGTTCTTACCAAAAGAAAGCATCAAATCGTCCTCAAATTGCCACCCAATGCAGGGACTAATTCATTGCCCTTCCCACGCTGGCGTGGAAGTGGAGAGGTAGGAAAACAAAGCTTCAACAAAGGAAAAGCAGAATTCCTTTCAAGAAGCCTTCTCCACCGCGTGGTGGATTGTGGCTTCAAGCTAGAATGAGGCAGGAGGATTTTCTGAGGCTGGAGAGGACGAGCCTGGCCTTTCCTGGGGAGTTTTGTTTTCTTTCTTTCACTCAATAAACAGACACTCGGGAGACACAAAGCAGAGCTTGTGCAGAGAGCAGCAGGGGAGGAATCTGAATGGAGGCAGATAGCGAGGGGATTAATGAGTTAGCAGCACAAAGGAGAAGTGGGAGGCATGTACCCGTGCTGGAGGGAGACTGCACTGTCCCTTGTCGTCAGGCTTGTCAGATAGCAGCAGAGGTATTCCTGGGCTGACTTCTTAGAAAGAAAACATTGTTCAGTGGCAAAAAGCAATTCAAAAGGCTGCTTTGAGTTTGGGAGAACATGAAGCAATATGAGGAGGCTCTGCTTGGCCTGATTAACTGGATCAATATCTTGTGATGGGTGTTTATTGGGTTTTCCCCTTCCCTGAGGCTGTATTTGGTTTGCATTGCTGTTAAAAACAGGCTGAAACTGAACATTGTAGTCTGGGTCCAGTCCCCAGGTCAGGCTGGTTCTGATTTTCACTGCCCATGAGGTTCTACACCAGCAGGGAGCCTTCCTCCCTCTCTGCCCCTGGCACAGCCCTGCAGCTCCAGCCCCCTTCCCTGCCAGCACCCTGCATGTGCCCTCTCCCTTGGGTATCAGCACATGTCCCAGAGCTTCTCTCCTTGCCCTCTGGCAGGACAAATCACAGCTCTGGAGTCAGGCTGAGAAAACCAAATGGAATGGTAAAGAGTGCTTGAGCTGTGACCCCCCTGAGAGGCTGTGGCACAGCATCACACTGGTGTTTGTGGGGTGCTCAAGGACTAGGTCACTGTGCTTTGCTCAGGAGTCCTCAGGATCAGGGCTAAGCTTGGGGTTAGATCTCTCAGGAAGTCAGGAGGAGTCAGTAACACCGTGCCAGAGTGTTCCCACTCCTGCCTTTCATCAGGCTTCCCCGTCAGGATCAACCCCTTCAGACTCACTCTGGAAAGGCTTCTCCCCTCTTTGTGCAGCCCAGATGCTTTTCAGGGTGAGAACAAGAGCAGTGGGCTCCCCACTGAAGGCCTGCAGGGATGCTGGCTCTCACGGCTCTGCTGGCTCTCTGCTTGCCTCCAGCAGTAACCTCTCTGCATTTCTTTGGTGCTCAGCTCCGGGAAGGTTTTCAGCTCAGGTTCAGTGGGGCAGGGCAGCAAAGCTTGCAGTGCCACGGCCAGAAAAGAATCAGTGCTTAGAAGTTGATTTCTGGGCTGCTGACTGTGGGTTTGTAGGACCCTGGTCCTTGGCAAGCTCAGTGCCACTGGCTTTGGGGAAGCAGAGGGTCCCTCAGAGCTGGGTCCATCCGAGCTGGGTCCCTCCTGCAGCTCCTTTCCTGGAGCTGCTCTTGCTTTACAGGCCTGCCCTCTCCTCCTGTAAGATCACAAGCAATGGCTCTGCCTGAACAGGCCACAGAGAGTGGCTGCAGAGAAAGATCTGTGCTGCTCCTGTGTGCCTTGGTGCCTGCCCTGGCAATGCTGTGCTGAAAGCAGGATGAGCCAAGCAAGGAGGAGGCACCGTGCAGCTGGGGCATTAGCTAAATCTGTTTGGAAACCTCATGCTAATATTTAAGTTGCTTCCCTTCTTAATTGACATATTTACTTCTGGGAAGGTGGAAGACAGAGGCATTGCTTGCAAACCTTCCTGGCATTGCCACAGCCACAGTGGGTGATAAATACCCATCCTGCAGAACAAATAAATATGTAGCAGCACTCTCTCTGGAGGCTCAGCAATGAGGAAATTGTGAGTTAAAGTGCTGGAAAAATTAGCAGGAGCCTGCATTAATTGAAATTCAGTTCTCTATGTATATCAGCCCTTTATCCTTCTGGGATTCTTAGCAGTAAGAAAGACAGAGCAACAGATTAAGCTAAATGTTGGCAACAGCAGAGATAAATTGAGGGCTTAAAGCCTGCGCTGAGACAAATTACTGCTAAAAACCTGCTTGCTCTTGTTTCTTGGCTCCCTGTAAGCCCAGATCCTCAGCAGCACTCCCGACCTGCTGCTTGCAAACCTGGCTGGGGCAGGTACAAAGGGAGTTTAAGCTTCGTGATCCCCTTAATGTTTTCCTCCCCGACTTCAAAGCGGCTGCTGCCGCAGCTTTCCGCTGCCTCCTCTCAGCGCCTCGGCTCAGATTGCCTCTGCCTCAGAGCTGGGCTCCAGTGCTGCTGGGGTGGCCAGAACTAACAGGCTGAGAGCAGGAGAAAGTTTGGAGGGGGGGTTATATACTCTGGGTTAAAAAGAAGCCAGTGTCCAGATTTGACAGGCTGAGATCAGGAGAAAGTTGTGGGGTTTATGCTCTTTGGGTCAAAAAGAAGCCAATGTCTGGGTTTAACAGGTTGAGATCAACTGAAAGTTGGGGTTTCATGTGCCCTTTGGGTCAAAAAGAAGCCAGTGTCTGGATTTAACAGGTTGATATCAAGAGAAAGTTGGGGTTTTTGTGTGCCTTATGGGTAAAAAAGAAGTCAGTGTCTGGACTTAACAGGTTGAAATGAACTGATTTTGGTGCACTTTGGGTCAAAAAGAAGTCAGTGTCTGGACTTAACAGGTTGAGATCAACAGAAAGTTGTTTTTTGGTGCACTTTGTGTCAAAAAGAAGCCAGTGTCTGGACTTAGCAGGTTGATATCAAGAGAAAGTTGGTGTTTTTTTGGTGCCCTTTGGGTGAAAATGAAGCCAATCTGTAGGTCCTTGTGGGGTGTTGGAAGCAAACCCTGCATTTTCACCCCTAGCTGCTGTAGAAGCAGCCAATTTGGTCTTTGGTGCTATTGTTCTGTTAATTCCCAGCCCCTTTCTAGCTCACAGGCACTTGTTTAATTTGAAAGTCTGCAGTCAGGCTTGGTGATATTAGTGGGGTTTAAATCAGCATAAATAATGGAGAAATTAACCACCTGAGAGAGCAGGAATGGCTCAGGCGCCGTCAGAGGCCCTCGCTGCCTCCTGAGCTGTCCGTGCCTTGCTGACACGCTGCAAACGATTTCTGCAGTGCTTGTGCTATTGTTTGGAGTTTAAATATGTGCAGTGACTGCTGCCAGGCCCGAGGCAGCCCTGCTGAAGCAGGAAGGCTGCTGCCTGTTAGTCATCCTGATCAAAGCAGACACGTAGCCCAAGCCCTGCTGCTGAGGCGAAGGACAGCTCCCCAGGGTCAGCGCTGAAAGGTTTCAGGTCACACGCGGAGAGGCAAGGGGAATTTCACAGTATCATAGGATGGCCTGGGTTAGAAGGGACCTCCAAAGGTCACCCAGTCCAACATTCCCCCTCTGCAGTCAGCAGGGACATCCTCAACCAGATTGGGTTGCCCAGAGCCCTTTTGCTGAACTGCAGCATAGAACCACAGCACTGTCAGGGTTGGAAGGGACCTCAAGGCTCAGCCAGCTCCAGCCCCCCTGCCATGGCCAGGGACACCTCACACTATAGCAGCTGCCCAGAGCCACCTCCAGCCTGGCTGCAAACACCTCCAGGCAGGAGGCTTCCACCACCTCCCTGGGCAGCCTGTGCCAGGCTCTCACCACCCTCATGAAAAGTCCTTTAAGATCATCAAGTCCAACCATTAATTATCTTTCTTCCCCTCTTGCTCTGTGCTCTTTTCTGTGGGGTTTGTTATTGTTGTTTTGTTGCTGTTGGGTTTTTTGGTTGGTTGGGTTTTTTTGGGGGGGGGAGTTTTCTTTGTAATTATTTTGGGGTTTTGTTTTCAGTGCTGCTTGAAAATAGAATAGAATTAACCAGGTTGGAAAAGACCTCTGAGATCACTGAGTCCAACCTATCACCCAACACCATCCAATCAACTAAACCATGGCACCAAGTGCCTCATCCAGTCTCCTCTTAAGCACCTCCAGGGATGGTGACTCCACCACCTCCCAGGGCAGCACATTCCAGGGGCCAATCTCTCCTTCTCTGAAGAGCTTCCTCCTAACATCCAGCCTGAATGATTGAATTGGATTAACCAAAAGTTTATAGGCCTGAGACTGGGCACTGATTAAGCTGCAGCTGTGGAATCCACAAATGATGCCCAGGGTGCAGTGGATTCAGCACTCACAAATGGAAGTTAATGAATGGAAGTTAATGAATGAGTGGTGAAGCCCTGGAGTGGGTTGTGCAGGGAGGTGGTTGGGGCCCTGTCCCTGGATGTGTTTAAGCCCAGGCTGGATGAGGCTCTGGCCAGCCTGATCTAGTGTGGGGTGTCCCTGCCCATGGCAGGGGGGTTGGAACTAGATGATCCTTGTGGTCCCTTCCAACCCTGCCTGATATGATACTATGAATCTCTTGGACTCATCTGCTTCTGGATGTTTCTGTGATGCTGTGGCCTGTTTGGGGAAAGGCTGAACCAGGTCCCACCTCTGCACTGAGGAAAAGATGCCTGGGGTTAACTAATCCCAGGTCTGACCACTTAGACCTGCGGTGCCCTGGGCCCTCTTTGCCAGCAGCCAGAGCTTGCTCCCAGGCTGGGTTCAAATTAAACCATAAGTGTCTGCATTTGTAAGCAAACAGTTGTTAAATTCCCTCAAATATTCAATTTGTTCCATCCCAAGGATTTCCAATCAATATTGCATTCTAGCAGGGGGAAAAAAAATAGTGTAATAAGCCATTATTAGAATAATGTTGTGTTTGGTGGGGTGATGCTCAGGGCTGACAGCAAATCTTTACTTTAATTAATTCTTAGATTAAATAAGAGCCATTCTCCTTTGTCATCCTGCTCTCCTGAAGAAGTTTTGGTGTGCTTCTAGCACAGGCAAAAGTGGGAGGAGTGACCTTGGGTTTTATAGCATCCCAGAATGGCTCAGGTTGGAAGGGACCTCAGACAGCATCTGCTCCAACCTCCCCACCATGCCCAGGGACACCTCTCAGCTAGACTCAGCTGCTCAAGGCCTCATCCAGCCCAGCCTTCAACACCCCCAGGGAGGAGGCAGCCACAGCCTCCCTGGGCAGCTTGTACCAGAGTCTCACCACCCTCCTACTGAAGAACTTCTTCCTCAGCTCCAGTCTAACCCTGCTCTGCCTCAGCTTCAAACCATTCCCCCTTGTCCTGTCCCTAGACACCCTCAGGAAAAGTCTCTCTGGAGCCTTCCTGCAGGATCCCTTTGGGTACTGGAAGGCAGCTCTAAGGTCCCCCTGGAGTCTTCTCCAAGCTGAACACCCCCAGCTCCCTCAGCCTGTCCTCACAGCAGAGCTGCTCCAGCCCTTGGAGCATCTTTGCAGCCTCCTCTGCACTCACTCCAGCAGCTCTGTGTCCTTCTTATGCTGGGGACAGCAGAACTGGAGGCAATATCTGAGGTGAGGTCTCAGCAGAGCGGAGTCCAGGGGCAGAATCCCCTCTCCTGCCCTGCTGCCCACACTCCTCTGGATGCAGCACAGGCCACGATTTGCCTTCTGGGCTGCAGGAGCTCACTGCTTCCAGGGATCCTCTGCCTCCCAGCACTCTGCAGGCCTGGTTTGTTTGTGGGAGCTGGTTAAGTGCAAGCAATGATGTGGGTTTCCATGGACTGCTGTGGAAACAAGTGGTTTGGGAAGGTCTGCTCTGCACGGGTCTGATTGAAGCTATTTTGCATATATGCTAATGTTCAGCAATTCCCAGCCTGGCTGTATTTACACTTAGCTTCTCTCTGTGTGCTGCTGGAGCACAAGCTGCAAACTGTGAAGCTGATGTATCTGAACTGGAATCTTTTCCAGTGAGTGCTGCTGTGTCAGCTGCATCATTGTTTTAACATCCCCACCCCCCCCACCCCCAAGTCTATTTTCTTAACTGGGGACACTTGAAAGTGGCCTTTTCCCATAAGTGGTTTTGGACAGAGCAGGAAGAGGATGCAGGATGCTTCTGTCAGCATCTTATAGCTGGTAGCTTGCCACTCCCCTGTGTGCTTGAGCCACCTGAGTGGGAGAAGTGGGGAGTCAGTGGAATTCATTGATCTTTCTTAGCCATGTAATTAACTGAGAGGTGCTTAGGTACCAGTTATGGGCACCAACACAAAACCGGAGCCAGACTAAACAAAGCACTAGATAATAAGCTGGAGCCCCGGGGAATATCCTGTGCTCTCAAATTGCTGGGCTGGGGAGCCTAACAGGATTGCTGTCCCTGGCAATTAGGATTAATCCTGCTCGCAGCAGGGAAAGAGTTGTCAAAGGCAGAAGTTCTCTTGTCTCTCTCCTGGCTGAATGAGTGTTAGGAGCAATGAATGCACACACTAAGCCCTGGCCTGCCTCAGCCTTCAGTAAGGAAATTTGATCGTGACAGTGGTGGGTGAAAGGACATCTCCGAGGCTGAGCAGGGAATTTGCAGGGGTGGTTTGGGTTGAGAAATCGGGTTTTGTTGGTATCTCAAGGTGTGAAGGGACTGATTTACCCTGGTGAGCTCTTAATGGGTTTGGTTTGTTATGTCTGAGATGCAGTTTATTTTAGTTTCCATGCAGTTTATTTCAGTTTCCACGAGATCTTGATGACTTTTTCCCCTGTGTAATAATTATAACAACAACAATAACAATAATAATAACAACAACAATAATAATAATATAACAATAATAACAATAACAACAAAACAAGAAAATACAACCAACCAACCCAAAAACCCCAAACCCAAACCAAACCCAGCACTCCATCAGCTGCTCTACTCTCTGAGACTGATATTTTCTCCCCACTTCAGAGCCTCTCCAGGGCTCCCTGTGCACAAGCTCTGCGGTGTAGAACGCAGGTTTCAACCAGCCCAGGCTCACATGTGCTAGGTGGACTCCAGGTGCATCCTAATTTCTCTCGTGGTAATCAAATCCAAACTCCTCATTTATCAACTAATTCGGGCTAAATTGCCGTTATTATTCCTCAAACCAGAAATAATAGCAGCACTTGCTCCCCCAAGGCTCTGGCTGTGCCAGGAAAGCCCTTGCAGACAGACGTTTTGACAGGCTGCACACTTAGTCAGCGGCAAACTGGCAGCTACACCTTTTAATGCCACGGTAAAGTGCTCAAATCCCTCCCTCCTTCCTTTTGGAGAACCTCACGCACATTTGTAGCCTGCCAGCTCTCTGTTCCACACCGAGGAGAGAAGTACACGTTGGTTTTAGGTCACTTTTCTTCCCTCTCCCTCTGCTGTTTAATATTAATGATGTGAGTCGCTTTGTCACAATATTAAATAATTGTAACCTGTATAGGGGAAGGAGTTTTATTTTAACCTTTGAAAGCTGTATTTACATAGCTTAGCACGCATGAATAATGCATGGAGTCAGGCACGGAGGTTCTATTCAAAGTCAGTCATTTCAGGATCAAGCTGTAGAAAACAATAAAAGAGGAGAGAGGTTTCTTTTCTCCTCGCCCTCCCCCTTGCTTTAATTCCCCGGCATTCAGGAAACAGCATTGAAGTCTGGTGCCATTGGGGCTTTCTCACTAAACTTCAAAGCTTAATTTAGTCTCTGCTGGAATGAGGAGAGGCAAAAAGCAGGCACGGTGGAATTCATTTGAATGAGTGACTGCAAAAGCAACGCAGCTTGGGAGGAAGCGAATGTTCTGCGTGGTCTAAAACATCCCCCGTCGGTGCCCGGTGGCTGAAATGCAGCCAGAACTCATCCTCCCTGCCGGGGGCTGCTCAGCGTTGTGCTGCTGGGAGTAGGGACGGGGGTCCTGGCCCCGGGCACCCCAGGGCTGCTCGGGAGGTGCAGAGGACTCAAGGTCCTCTGGCACAGGCCGCGGGGCCAGCCGCCCCTGCAGCCAGACCTGCAGTGCTTGCACCCAGTGGACAATTTTCCAGGACATCATTTTAATAGGGTAAGGCAGCATGGAAGATTTGGTTTATTTTCCAGCATATTTGATGCTTCATGAAGGATGCAGTTTCACTTCAGACGGCTCCTTTATAACCCTACTCGTCAAAGCAATGTTCTTGTCATTAACAAGGTGTTTCCTTTAAATCAGTTCCCTATCTGTATTTTTTATCCATTGTGACATGAATTTTCTCCTACCAAACGAGCTGGATAATTTTCCTAGGGCACCGCTAAGTGCTTTATTTCAGAAGCATTCCAGGTTAATGCAGGCTTTGACAGATCTTAAAGCACCGAAGGCTGCGGTCGTTTGCTCTGCCTCTGCGGCGGCTTTCCGGTAATTGCTGTGAGCCACCCGATGCAGATCTGCAGGAGCTGCTCCAGCCATGCAGCAGCTCAGCTGACCCACCCCGCTCGGGCAGCGCTGACCTTGAAAGGTCTCTCCACTATGGTCCACACCAGAAAACTGTTGTCCCTTTCAACAACTGCAGGAGCTTGCAATTGCCCAGCGTCTCCTGCCTGCAGCCCTCAGTGCTTCCCAATAGCTACCGCAGAAGGCAGCGGCAGGCAGGCAGGTGTTACTCACTCTGCTGGGGCAGGACCTGTAGCAGCTCTCACTAAGGCTTTGGTGCGCCTGGAACCCCAGAAAAATCCCACCTGCTGTCCTCAGAGTGGGCTGGAGCCAAGCTGGTGGCTGCAGGTTATCCTCTCCAGGGCAGGGAGGGGGTGAGCAGGCTCCAAAACTGGGGAGGGAGACAGCTCCGTGGTAAAGGGGCAGGGGGCAGGGGGCAGGCTGCTTGATGACATTAATTAGAACTGGCTTAATGAAAAGCCTTTGTGCCTGGCACACCATCTCAACCACTGCATGAAACATTTTGTGTTAATAATGCACTTTAGTTGGATCTCAGTTATTGGAGTGCTTGGTGCCCTTTCACGTGACCAAGAGCAGCCTTTCGTTACAGCTTGGCCAAAAATACACAGCCCCAGCAAAGGCCATGCCCTGGGTGTGGGAATGAGAGACGTCCTGAGGTGTGTCCTGCATTTCCTCGGATGTTTGCATGGGAAACAATGTTCTGGTGACACTTGAGAGGCCTGCTGACTGCACCTGGCCCGCGGTGTTTGGCTGGTAGGCTGAGCGCTGCAGCAGGAAAGGCTGCTGAGCCAAGACCCGTTAATTGAAGCTAAATAGAAGCTGTAAGGAACAGGAGCAAATGCTGAGAGAGAGATGTTTTTGCTGCTCTGAGTAGGAAGGAGGCTAAAAAAGGCCTTCCTGGGAGACATTGTGGTTCAAAGGGGAAGAGCTGCTTTACACTCCATTATAATTTGTACATCTGGAAATTTCTTGGAGTAATTAAATGCTAATATAAAAGGGAGATTCAAAGGGATAGCTTCCCTTAAAGATTGCTTGCAGCTCCCCAGGGTCAAAAGTAAATGATTAGTAATGTAGTGGAGAAGTTGGATCCTTCTGGCTGAATAAATGTCACAAGTGAGAAAAGTGGTAGCTCAACTGTCCAGATCTGAGCAGCTCATTATGGCTGAGGCCTTTGAAAGGCACATTAGGTTCCAGGGAGGTGACACCTCAGGTCTCACGCTGATAATCCATCCTTTAATTATTTTATGGAGGTTAATGTTGCTGTAGTAGAGCAGGAGCTTGGTCTTAGCAGTGAATAATAGGGTTTAGTAGGAAAGAGTTTAACGGGAAATGAACAAAGTGGTGCAGCAGGGCTGAGGTGCAGATGGAGGCTGCCGGTGACGTCTGTGCTTTGCCAGCAGGGCTCTGAAGGCTTTGTTCTGCACTGGGCTTCCAGGAAGCAAACCTGTTTCCTCTCTTATTCTGCCTTCTGCTCCTGGGCACCCTTGCCTTTTTCAGTTTTCCTTTTTTATTTCCCCCCTGCCCTCTCCAGAAGAGTGCATGAGAGGAGTGTGTGGATCTCTGCCTGAATAACCAGCCCCGGCTCTGGGTTCTGGACCTTGCCTTCGACAGGAGAGAGGAACTTGCTGTCCCTGTCTTCAAGCCAGGTTTGGCTTGTGCCATCACAGAGTGTCTGTAAAATGTGCCTGGTCTGTAGGGAACATGTCCACTAGGGTCTTTGGTGAGGCTACCTTGAGCCACCAGGCTTAGTGCTGTTGGGGTGCCTGGGGAATGCTGCTCAGTGTAAAAATCACAGATGCATAAATCCTAGAAGGGACCTCAGAGATCACCTCCCTGCCATGGGCATGGATGCCTCTCAGCTGGACTCAGCTGCTCAAGGCCTCATCCAGCCTAGCCTTGGAACACCCCCAGGGAAGAGGCAGCCACAACCTCCAAACCAGCCTGAAGTAACCAAGCTGCCACTCAGCGACAGGATGGAGCTTGGCCAGGCTGCAGAGCGCAGCAGGGCAGACCGGAGCTGTGGTTTAGCAGAGAATCTTGATTCCTACTCGTTTGTTGTGCCAGTTGTTCACTTGGAAGGACTCAAGTGTTCATCTCCCCTCCTTTCTCAAACGGAGCATCTCTGCTTTGTTCTGGCTGCCTGCTTATGACTCATCATAGCCTTAACTTCCTGAAGCAAATGGGAAGCTTGAGGGAATTGCAGGCATGGTTCTGCTCCTAATATGCTGCTATTGAATACAAACTAAGAGAGATGTACGTGGAGTGCACATCAACGTGGCTTTTAATGGCATGAGAGCTGCCTTCTTTCCCCCCCACCCCCCCCTTTTTTTTTCTTAACTAAACATCCTGGTTAATTAAAGCTCACTGTGCTAAGCACAGAGCTCATGGAGTGCAGGGAAACCTGCCTTGCAGGGAAATTGCTTGGTGGGTTGGTTCTTTTCCTTCACCTCCCCCCTCCATGATCCATTAAAATGGGGCAGCAATGATGAAAATCTAACACCCAGCAGCAAGCTGCTGCTGTGGGACACTCCCCACCACAGCTTGCTGGTTGGAAGGCACTGTGCTCTGTGTGTGTGTGTTGGGTTAGAAGTGTGGCCACTTGTGCTATTTAAAGCCAGCACTTCTCTGATGTTCTTCCCACCTGCCCTTCTCTGGACTTGCAGCATCCTGACTCAGTTGCTGCTCTTCAAGCTCTGCCACCTGCAGAACCAAAAGATCCCAGCTTCCCCTGAGAGCCAGCTCAGACAACCCCCATCCTGTGCCACTTCCCTGTGGCCCCCCAAGGGGCTTTGCTGCTGGGGATTGGGATGGGGAATGAGAGCCCCCAGCGAGGCTTGTGCCAGCCCCAGGGCCCCGAGCAGAAGGAGAAGCCACACGTGGAGCACAAACAGGGAGAGACTCAGGCCAAAGTGTGCTCTGTGTCCTGTATTTTTTAAAGCACCAATGATACACAATCAGAGGGAGTCCTGCTCCCTTTACAGAAACGTTTTGTTTTATTCAAACTAGGCCTTTCAATCAAGTCTTTGAGGAATCCTTTATTTCACACCAACAAAAGCATCTTGCAGCAGGGCAGCCCCTTTGCCTCTGTGGTTTAACCACCTCAGACCTGCTCTGGCAGCTCCTGCCTGCAGGCAGAGCCACAAGGCCATCCCACACTGTGCTCCCACCACACACAGAGCCCAGCATGGGATGGAACAAACCACAGGAACCACAGTGAGAAGCAAACCACACTGCTGCTGGGGGTGGCTCTGCAGAGCAACTGTAAGCAGCTTAATGCTTTTCAGGCTGGGCTGCCAGTCTTCCTCCATGGGTGGCAGGTGGCATCCTGCCTGTGCTGGGGCTGGCAGGGCTGGGGCTGATCCCCTTTGCCCTGTGACCAGGCTCATGTCACTGCTGCCTGGCCACAGCTGCTTCTGGCACCAAGTGCACCAAGCATGGCGACATTTGGCCCCAGTGTGACCCACCATGGCTCTCCTGGTGCAGAGATGGAGCCACAGAAACCTGTGCTGAGCACAGCATGGAGGCCAGTCCCTCCTCTCCCACCCCTCTGGGGCCAGGTCCTGGGCCTGTTTGGGACTGGTGACACACAGGGGTTTGTTTTCTCTCTGCTGGTCCCCAGCCATGCACCTGGCTGTGGGGGGATGCTGTGCCCCCACCTCCCAGCAGAGCTCATCCGGCCCTGGCCATGCTGCTCCTGCAGAGGTGCCTGGGGGTGGTCCTGGAGCACTTTTCTGCTCAGCATCCCAAGTGCCTTTGCCCAAGTGGTGCTTTTCTCTCCCTGCCCCTCTGGCACCGCTGTGGCAGGCGACCCAAGCAGCAAACCCAGCAGAAGGAAGCTCCTGGGCTGCAGCAAGCAGCTGAATTTTTTAACAGCTCTGATGGAAATGGTTGATCAGTGCCCAGACTTCTCCCCTTCCTCTGGGTACACCCATTTTAGCAGAGCCCCAGCAGTCCAGGCAGGTGTCTGTGGTGGCAGCAGGGGCAGAAGGCAGGGTGGGTGCCTGCTGCAGGGGCAGGGCTGCTCCCTGTGAGGCTCTGTGCAGGGAGGGGCACAGGCAAGCAGACCCCAACAGCTTTTTGCCTTGGTTTTAGCATCCCAATTTCCATCCTTCATTCCTTGCCTCCCGGGGCACTTAGTGCCCTGAAGAACACCCAGGAGTGGAGGGAATTTGCACTGCTCAGCAGCCTCCACAAGCATCTTGGCTTTCACAGCTGTAAAGCTCTGGGCTTGGTTGGGTTTTTTTTTCTCTTTTTTTTTCCTTTTTTTCCTTTTTTTTTTGTTTTGTTTTGGTTTGGTTGTTGTTGTTTTTTTGTTGTTTTTAGAAAAAGATGATGTTTACTTTTCAACACAGCAGAGTGCTGCCAGGTCATCATCTTGGCACATACTCTCTGGGCAGCCCTGTGAAGTTTCTTTCCCTCAGGGCCTCATCCACTGTCAGGATGTAGCTGTTGATCAGATCTTTCATTTCCGGGGTGAATGGCTCAAAATCCTTCTGCTTAGCCCCAGACCGTTTGAAATTCCCATCCCTGTTGTTCTCCACGCAGAGCAGTCTGTCCTCTGTCACCGTCACGTTCAGGAACTCCACCATCTCCTTCAGCTTGGGGATGAGGCTCTGCTTCAGGTCCTCGTAGTGGACGACCAGCAGGCGCTTCCCGTACTTCAGCCAGTCCAGGACGTGGGAGGCCCACCACGAGGCGTAGCTGTTGACAAAGTCAGGCCACTCTGGGGACAGAAAACAGGACAGTGGCACCCTGGGAGCCACGCTGCCTCGCAGCAGCTTCCCGGGCTCCATCCTGCGCAGCCCGGCTGGCCCTGCCGCGCCGGTGCGGCCGGCTGGGGGCGTGCTGAGGCGCGGCGCGGCTGGCTGCTGGGGGGGCAGCAGCTCGGCTTGGCAGCTCCAGGCGTGGAGACAGATGGTGCTCAACCCTGCTGCCCCCCAGTCACCTGGACCAGGCAGGCTTCAGAGGCCTTGCCAGGAGGCTGGATAAGGAAATAGGATTAGCAGGGAAGATTGCTCTGTTCCTGGCAGACGGGAGGGATGTGAGGTCAGCTACCAGGACCATGGGGACAAAATTGACTGAATTATTTCCCCACCTTTGCCTTGGGCACTGATGACACCTCGATCCCTATTTGCTCTCTGGGATAATTTAATTTCCTGAGGATCAGGACAGTTGTAGCTAAAGCTTTTGGGCTGGACAAAGAGAATTTGTGGCTTCAGTGTAACAATTTGTAGTCTGCAGCGCAGGAAAGCCATTCCCTGCAGAACGTCTCTCTTTTCTAAGGGCTACTTTGTCTGGGTTTTGATGAATAGGTGTTGAGTTGTGACTGATGAAAGATGATACTTGGGAAAGAAATCTGCTGTGACAGAGGAGGCTTCCCCCCAGCCCTGTGCTGTGTGGTTTGCCATACACAGCTCTAACTCCGAGGTAGTGCAGGAGGAGAAATGCAAGAGCCTCTGCTCTGCTGCAGTGGGGAGGTCACAGCTGCCCCATCCAGCTGGCCAGGGACATGCACAGTGTGGGGCTGGCACCTTCTGAGGTCTCTGCAGGAGTTCAAGGACTGCTGAATCTCAAGTCCCCTTACTGCCATTACCTTTATTTATCTGCAGTGCAGTAGCACCTGTGCAGTGCTGTAAAATTCCTCTCAGGGCAGGCTGTGCTCCACTGGCTGCTCCACATCTTGCATTGGATTTCTCATGCCTGCTGCAGGGGCAGGTTTTCTCCACCCCACACAGGCTGGTGAATGGCTATTGCACCTGGAGGTGTTTGCTCTGCCACCAGCACCATGGCAGCAGCAGTACCCCTGCTGTGCCACCCTCCTTTCCCTGGTGGTGGATGCAGAGCAGAGCCACAACCACTCCTATGCTGCAGCTCTGAGCGCTTTTGGCACCGACCTCAGCTGCCAGGGGGCTCCTGCCACTGCAGGGCCACGCTCAGGCCTGCCCCTGGCACGCTGTGAGGGCAGGGTGTGAAGCCTGCAGGGGCAGCCCGGGGCCCAGGCTCACCTTTGCTGCGCCAGGCGCGCTCGGCGGCATAGCCCAGGTGCCCGGCGTACTTCCGGTTGAACTCGGCCACCAGCGACTTGTAGGGGTTCCTGATCAGCAGGATGGCAGAGTCAAACATCTCGATCTCCGTCCTGCCACTCTCGTGGGTCTTCACACAGATGGTCCTCCTGCTTCTCCAGTGGTCTTTTTCCCCTTTAAAACCTGGTTTACAAGGCAGGGCTGTTGGCTTTTGCACCGGACTGCACGCCTGTGCCTGCCGCGCTCTGAGTCCTTCCCTACAGGGCTGCCAAGCTGCTGTGAAAGTCCCACTCGAACCAGGGGTAGGGCCAGGGCATGGGGCACGCCTTGGGAGCTTGGCTTCCCTCCCCTGGGGATGGCTTGCTCAGCACCTCACTGCAACAGGGCTGCTTCTCACAGGGCCAGGGCTGGGTGGCTGCTGAGTGATGCAGCTCCTCGGGGTGCTGACCTCTCAGGAAGGCTCCAAAGTTCAGCCCTTGTGCGGCTGTGGGATCTCACCCTCAGGGGTTAGTGTCGACTGCTTTTCATCAGCTGGCCCTCAGGACCAGCTTCATGGCTGGGAGTTGTGCACATGCCCAGCAGCATCAGCACAGGGGATGGGCACAGGGCTCAGGTGGAAGCCTGGCTGCAGGCTGTGAAAGCAGCTGCCAGGCTCAGCCTGGTACTGGAGCTGGCCCTGTCCTGTCTGTGCCAGGTGAGACCATGCTCAGGTCCTGTCCCATGGGGACAGGCTGTGCCGGCTCCAAGCAGATGCCAGGGGGAGTGAATGAGTGAGCAAAGCCTTGAGCCTGCTGTGGACTCTGCATCCCACCCCTCTGGACAGGCTACCTTTGTTGTAGAGGGCTCCATCGAAGTAGTAGCTGCCGGTGTAGTAGCCTGTGGCGTGCTCGATCAGGTGCCGAGCCCAGGTGTTGCCAGCCCCAGGGAAGCTGGACAGGGCAACAAAGACTTTGGACTTGGTAGCCAAGAACTTCCTGTCCGTGCAGCGAGTGTCTGTGAGCACAGAGGGTAAAGAATCATAAGAGTGGCTCAGGTTGGAAGGGACCTTAGAGATCGTCCCCTCCAACCTCCCCGCCATGGGCTGTGACACCTCTCAACTAGCCTCAGCTGCTCCAGCCCTCATCCAGCCTGGCCTTGAACATCCTCAGAGAGGAGGCAGCCACAGCCTCCCTGGGCAGCCTATTCCAGAATCTCACCACCCTCCTACTGAAGGACTTCTTCCTCAGCTCCAGTCTAAACCTGCTCTGCCTCAGCATCAAACCATTCCCCCTTGTCCTGTCTCTAGACACCCTCCTGAGAAGTCCCTCTGCAGCCTTCCTGCAGGATCCCTTCAGGGACTGGAAGGCAGCTCCAAGGTCCCCCTTGGAGTCTTCTCTCCTCCAGCTCCTTAACCCCCAGCTCCTTCAGCCTGTCCTCATAGCAGAGCCGCTTCCAACCCTTGGATCATCTTTGTGGTCCTTCTCTGGGTATCTCACTGTTGGCACAGTGACATTCACTGATTCCACTGACAGCTTTGGGTTGCAGGGTTTATTGCTGCTTTTTTTCTCTCTTACAAATACAGGATATCAATTCAAGCCCAGTTGTGTGTCAGCTGTGTCCCAAAGTTAGTGCAGTCAGGAGAGCCTAAAGAGCCTCCCTTCAGAAGAGGTTTCTGCTGGCTTTGTGTGTGGCAAACCCCTGCCCTCACCAGCAAGTTGTGATGCAAGCCCCTGGCTGCCCCCTCTCTAAGGGTTATTTCCCTGGCAGGCTGGCTCCTCAGTGAAACCCTGACCATGCCATTACACCTAGAAGCAGTGAGATCTGAAAGGAGCTGGGCTTCAGCTACAGCCCTGTGCTGCTGCTCCTCTCCCAGGGGCCGGGCAGCCAGCAGCCCACACTGCATTCCTCTCCCAGAGGGGTGAGACGTCTGCTTCCCACCCCTCAATCCTAACCTTATCTCTTAGTGTGCCAATAAAAGCAAGGATAGGATGAGAACCAGTGCTGATCCTCTGTGATGACTCAACAAGAAGCCAGGAAATAAATTAGGAATTGCTCTCCTCATTCTTCAAAGCAGCCTCTGAATGAAACCATGGCTAGAAAGTTCCAGCACAGTCCAAGGGAGGTTGTCTTCTGCCACTACTGATCTACACAGATGTGGGAAGTAGTAGCAAGCTCATGAAAGCAGGTGTTCTTCTTGCATGATCTTTTCATGTGCTAGTGTCTGCAGTCTACCTCTGAACTGGGAGATGGAGGGGGAGGAAAAAAGGGTGTTGAGTCAAAGCAGCAAGCCAGGAAAGCACTGCATTTGTTTAATCTTGAGCCTGTGAGGAGCTTCTCTCAGGCCTGGGCACATCGCTGCGTGGAGCAAGTTGCCGCTGCCACCTAAGTGGTTTGCTGGATTGGAGCCTTGCTCTCTGCTTTGTTTTCTGGCTTTGAAAGATGCACACAGATGACTCTTTTAGAGGAAGATGGGTGAAGCAAAATGAGAGTCTGCAGAGCTGCCTTGGTGGTTGTGTGCCCCAGGTGTGTGTAAGGAGCAGAACCGGAACCAGACCATGGGGTCCCCAGGGTGCTGCATGGCTCGGGGTATGCCCGCCCAGGCTCTGCCTTGTCTCACCTGCACAGCAAGTGCACTCCTGGGGCAAGGGGGTTGTGCTGCTTAAAGAGAGAAGGGGAAGGTGCCCACCCATGGGTGAGGCTGGGATCCTACCTTGCACAGGTGTCTGATAGACCTGGCAGTACCCAGCCTGGCCGGCGCTGCAGAGCTGCACATCGGCACCGTGGCGCAGCGGGAAGCGCCCGGTGGGGTACCCACAGTAGCACTCCTGCCCTGGGATGACTGCCAAGGGAAACTCCTACGGAGGAGAGAAAATAGATCAGTGCATGGATGGCACAGCAGCAGCAGCAGCAGCCCAGGGGTGCTGCTGTGCAGACAGAAATCGATCTGCGCCCAGCCGCTGGCGAGATCAAAGCTGAGCCTCAGCTCCTGCTTCTGACGCTGCTGCTGCCTCTGCACACAGCAGGCTCTTAACAGCTGGGCTTCAGACAGAGGCCTTGGAAAGCTGGAGAATTCCCAACATTCTGGGTTTTTTCATTACTCATAATTTTATAATAGTCCTGCAGCACTGAGCTCATAATTCCACCTGGAAAACCTGTCCTCATTTACCCCCCAAAAGCAGCCTGCTGAATTGCAGCATCTGTTAAACTTCCACTTCTCTTCCCCCAAACTGAGGGGGCAGCTGTCCAAGGCTTTGCCTTATGCAGCTGATTTTACCAGAGGTTGTGTGAGGGAAACTTGCCCTTAAATGTGAAGAATTTAAGCCAAGAAGGAAATTTAGACCCAGCAACTGCTGCAAGCATGTCTAAAAATAGAAAGAAGTCAAACCATGGCAGGAGGATGTCAGCCAGCCTGACTTCTCCAAGGTCTGCAAAGCATCAGTGTGTGGAGTGGGGCTGACAGAGGGCCTGAGAGCTGCTCTGGTCACTTTTGGACAAGCTCTTTAGAAACATGATGCCAGGTCCTCCTGGCACACCCATCCCGAGGGATGAGGGCAGCCAGAGGGCTGCAGTGCCTAAGGCTGGGTTACGAGGTGGGTTGCCAGTCCCCAGGCTCTCTCAGGGGTGCTGGGGTGTGCTGGTGTGCAGGGCCTGTAGTGATAGGAGGAGAGGCAATGGCTTCAAACTAGAGAAGAGTAGATTCGGCTTGGATGTTAGGAGCAAGTTAGGAACAGGTTGCCAAGGGAGATAGTTGAGGCCCCTTCCCTGGAAATAGGAAAGGAAAGGAAAGGAAAGGAAAGGAAAGGAAAGGAAAGGAAAGGAAAGGAAAGGAAAGGAAAGGAAAGGAAAGGAAAGGAAAGGAAAGGAAAGGAAAGGAAAGGAAAGGAAAGGAAAGGAAAGGAAAGGAAAGGAAAGGAAAGGAAAGGAAAGGAAAGGAAAGGAAAGGAAAGGAAAGGAAAGGAAAGGAAAGGAAAGGAAAGGAAAGGAAAGGAAAGGAAAGGAAAGGAAAGGAAAGGAAAGGAAAAGGAAAGGAAAGGAAAGGAAAGGAAAGGAAAGGAAAGGAAAGGAAAGGAAAGGAATTAACCAGGATGGAAAAGACCTTCGAGATCATCAAGTCCAACCTCTCACCCAACACCACCTAATGAACTCAACCATGGCACCAAGTGCCTCATCCAGGCTCTTCCTAAACATCTCCAGTGATGGTGACTCCACCACCTCCCTGGGCAGCACATCCCAATGGCAAATCTCTCTTGCTGGGAAGAATTTCTTCCTCACCTCCAGCCTAATCCTCCCCTGGCACAGCTTGAGACTGTGTCCTCTTGTTCTGCTGCTGGGTGCCTGGGAGAAGAGACCAACCCCCACCTGGCTACAACCTCCCTTCAGGTAGTTGTAGAGAGCAATGAGGTCTCCCCTGAGCCTCCTCTTCTGCAGGCTAAGCAACCCCAGCTCCCTCAGCCTCTCCTCACAGGGCTGTGCTCCAGATATTCAAGGTGAGGCTCGACAGGGCTCTAAGCAGCCTGATGTAGTTGGGGATGTCCCTGCTGATTGCAGAGGGGGTTGAACTGGATGACCTTTGGAGGTCCCTTCCAGCCCAGCCTATTCTATGATTCTGTGACCAGCACAGCCAGAGAACAGCTGAGGGACACCTGGAGCTCTTTCAGAACAGCTGAGGGACACCTGGAGCTCTTTCAGAACAGCTGAGGGACACTTGGAGCTCTTTCAGCACAGAACATCCCATTCCACCTATTCCACATCAACACTTTCTGCCTTTTAAAAGTCTTTTGGAGTCTGAGAGCACCTGACAGGACTGCTGAGCAGCTTATCTCTCCCTCTTCCCCACGTGTTCCTCCCCTGATAAGGAGTCAAATCCAACACATGTGCCATCTGTGCCCAAACAGCCAACATTTGCTTAGTGAATGAGAGATGACATTGTCAGGAACTATTTACAGATTCGATCCAAGGGCAGAAGAGTTCAGTTCCTACCTGCAAACAGAAATTCTTTCCTTTACAACAAAGCAGCCTTCCTCTGTCTGAGAAATCAATCAGCATCCTGGCCCTCAAACACAGCCCAGAATAAAGATGTACCTGGTGCCTCATGCCAAGTGGCACCTGCAGGCACCTGGCTTCTCTGGAAGGCTGGAGGTTTGGTGAGGAGCCCTAAGGAGCCACTGCTCCCCTGCTGGTCCCTGGTGCTGGTGGCTCTGGTGCTCTCAGCTGGAACTCTGCTGCATCTCTGGGCACTTACTCTGAGTCCTGTCCTTTAGAAACTCATTTACAAATTCAGAGCTCCAAGGCACTACTCTCTCTGCTCTTCCCTCAGTAGATTAACATTTAAAATAAGGAAGGGGAAGGGGGAAAAAAAGAAAGAAAGAAGAAGAAGCAAAGATCAGCAAATTTGCAGATGACACCAAGTTAGGGGCAGATGTTAGTCAGTTAGAGGGTAGAAAGGCTCTGCAGAGGGACCTCGACCGACTGGACAGATGGGCAGAGTCCAACAGGATGGCATTCAACAAGTCCAAGAGCCAGGGGCTGCACTTTGGCTACAACAACCCCAGGTAGTGCTACAGGCTGGGGTCAGAGTGGCTGAGAGCTGCCAAACAGAGAGGGACCTGGGGGTGCTGATTGACAGCCACCTAAACATGAGCCAGCAGTGTGCCCAGGGGGCCAAGAAGGCCAATGGCATCCTGGCCTGCATTAGGAATAGTGTGGCCAGCAGGAGCAGGGAAGTCATTGTGCCCTGTACTCTGCATTGGTTAGGCTGCACCTTGAGTCCTGTGTCCAGTTCTGGGCCCCTCAGTTTAAGAAGGACATCGAGAGACTTGAAGGTGTCCAGAGAAGGGCAACAAAGCTGGGGAGAGGCCTTGAGCACAGCCCTGGGAGGAGAGGCTGAGGGAGCTGAGGTTGTTTAGCCTGGAGAAGAGGAAGCTCAGGGGTGACCTCATTGCCCTGCACAACTCCCTGAAGGGAGGTTGTAGCCAGGTGGGGGTTGGGCTCTTCTCCCAGGCAAGCAGCACCAGAACAAGAGGACACAGTCTCAAGCTGTGCCAGGGGAAGTTTAGGCTGGAGGTGAGGAGAAAGTTCTTCCCTGAGAGAGTCATTGGAATGTGCTGCCCAGGGAGGTGGTGGAGTCACCATCCCTGGAGGTGTTCAAGAGGGGATTGGATGTGGCACTTGGTGCCATGGTCTAGTCATGAGGTCTGTGGTGGCAGGTTGGACTCAATGATCTTTGAGGTCTCTTCCAACCTTAGCGATACTGTGAGACTGTGAAAGATGTGAAAGGAGAAACTGTCCTTACTTTCTTGGAGCAGAATTCAGAGCACATCTCCACCGTCACATTGGGCTGCAGCAAAGAGGCTGGAAAGGTGGCTGTTAGATTTTCTGGAGCTCTAAAGCATCCTCGATAGATCACGTTCCTCCCTGCAGGGACAGCAAATAGGTTTCTCTTGAGGTAAAAAAACAAAACCAATGCCCATAGTATCCTGCCTCTTTCACAGAGAACAGTGTTGGGCTGAGGAGGTAAAACCATAAAATAAAATAAAATAAAAATAAAATAAAATAATGAAATAAAATAAAATTAAAATAGAATAAAATAAATTAAAATAAAATAAAATAATAAAATAAAATAAAATAAAATAAAATAATAAAATAAAATAGAATAAAATAAAACAAAACAAAATAAAATTAAATTAAATTTAATAAACTAAACTAAAATAAAATAGAATAAGATAAAATAAAATTTAATAAAATTTTAAAAAATAGAAGAAAATAGAATAAACTAAACTAAACTAAAATAGAATAAAATAAAATTTAATAAAATAAAATAAAATAAAATAAAATAAAATAAAATAAAATAAAATAAAATAAAATAAAATAAAATAAAATTTAAGAAACTAAACTAAAATAAAATAAACTAAAATAAAATTTAATAAAATAAAATAAAATAAAATAGAATAAAATAGAATAAACTAGACTAAAATATAATAGAATAAAATAAAACTTAATAAAATAGAATAAACTATACTAAAATAAAATAGAATAAAATAAAATTGAAATAAAAATAAAATTAAATAAAATAAAATAAAATATAATAAAATTAAAATAAAATAAAATAAAATAAAATAAAATAAAATAAAATAAAATAAAATAAAATTTTTAAAGAATCAAATAACCTTCCAGAAGAATAAAACAAATTCCACCTCCCAAATGCTGTAGCCATAAGAGGAACAGAACCAGAGGAGCCAGGAGATGAGGTGGAGAGCCTGTGGTACTGCAAGGAGCCCAGGCCTTTAGCTCTGTGTGACCACTGAAAGCAGGGCTGCCAGCAAAAGGCTTTCAATTAAATTCCACCAGTGGAGGGCATTGCCATTGTCTGCAAGTCCCAGCTTTCTTTTGAGGAGATGCCTCCCTCTGAAAGACTTCCAAAGCCCCGATAAAAATCTGCAAAGCTTCCCATGATCTGCGCCAGGAAAGAGAAAGGATTCAAAGGAGTCCCAAAAGCCACCCCGGGGACTTGTCCTCCTGCCCAGCTGCTGGCTCCCTGAGCTGCCCCTCTCCTCTCCCCCCTCGCTTTCTTTTCAGGCCAAGGGACTTTGCTGCAGCTTTCAAAACCTAAACCAGGCTTTTGTAAGCTGCTCAGGGAGAAGAGCTCCCTTCAAGTCCTTGGCAGCAGCCTCTGATCTCACCTGCTCCTGTATAAACACCACTGAGCTTGCCAGAATTGCTCTGGTTTGTGCATCACTGTGACTGAAGCCAGGACGTGGCCCAAATACTCTTTCCAAGCAGCAACACAATTTTCCTTCCTGCCTAAGGGAGAAATGTCCCTGCCAGAGCAAGTCAAAGCCCCAAAGCCACCATGGAACTCACTGCCCCGGGTGGGGCTGTGCCCTGGCATCGTGTGCAGCTGGACTAGGGGTGGTGACAAAGAGAAGAACCTCGGGTGGCTGATGAGGCAAGGACAAAGTCTGTGTGTTGTAGGACACTTCTGAGGACTGTGGGCTCTAGGAGAGTGGAAAATGCCTTCACTTCATCCCTCTATACTGACTCCCTGCTGTGACAGGATTTGCTGAGCATGACCAGCAGGGAGGAAGGTGGATTGGGGAATGAAGTTGGGTCTTCCAAGTGCCACTGGCTACCTTAAACCCCTCACCAGAGCTGCTGTGGGAAATATGTTGGATGATAGCAGAGAAGAGGCGCAGTCTGGAAGGGAAAATTTGGTTCTGCATAAATTTCCTGGCAGAAAGGCCCAGATTCTCCACTGGGAGCCAACACCAACCTAAGGAGGAGCAGCTCGTGGTGCCCAGGAAGCCAGGCTGGGAAGGGAGAGGTGAGGGATGGAGAGGGGAACTGGCAGGCCCATGGCTGAGAAGGTTCAAATGGAGATGCCACTGGATCTGCTCTGGGGAGGTTTTAATGGAGATGCCACTGGATCTGCTCTGGGGAGGTTCAAATGGAGATGCCACTGGATCTGCTCTGGGGAGGTTCAAATGGAGATGCCACTGGATCTGCTCTGCACAAGCAGAGGCCTTAGTGAGCTCTGCTCTCTGTACTGCAGAGTAAGTCAGGGATGCTGCTGCAGGTCCAGAGTTACTTTCCAACCCTCTTGTTCATCGTGATTAATGCTTCTGTTGGTCCCTCAGACAGCTTGTGTCAGTGGGATTCTTCAAACAGTCAAAAATCAGGTGTTACAAAAGGCAAACAAAACACAAATCTAGCTCCAGGCTAGATTAATTTGGTGACTAATTCATTAATACTTGAGAAGAAAGAGGGGAAAAAAAAAAAAGAAGTGGTGGTGCAGCCTTTTCCTGTGCAATATGGATATAGATTTTATGCTGAAGACTTAAACAGTGATGCATGTCTTGGGAAACCTGCCAACGTGCCTGTCAGCCTGACACTAGCAATTTAGGTCTGTGTACCTTTGATATATAATTTATATGTAGGTAGGTGGATTTTTGTACAAACCTTGACTTGTCTTTAAGAAGAAATGAAGTACCATCAATACTGGCACAGCCTAAGGTCTTGGTGCTGCTTCTCAGCAAATAACATCTGTAAGGTCTGGTGAGCCTGCCAAAAGTAAAGGCTGCTCAGCTGCTTAGATATTTTATGTGCTTTGTGTTGGCCCAAAGCTTTATCTCCCATGGTAGCTAATTGAAGGACAAGCAGAAGAAGTGTTGTCATCTACAGATGAAAGAAAAATCCCAGCTGTCACCAGGAGTCCTTGGAAGAGCAGAACTCTGTAGTGCAGCTTCCCTCACTTAGAACAGAGTTTGCTGTGTCCTTCTCGCTGGCCTCTACTCGCTCTCCTGCTGCAGCCACATAGAACTGGCTCTGGTTAGGGTCGTTCCCAAGCCCAGGGTGGTGTTTATACAAGGGCTTCTCTGCCCTCCCACTGTGAGGCACCCACGTTCAGGGCTGTTTCTTGAACGCAGGCAGTTTTGTTCCTCTGCAGTGGAAGCAGAAGGGGGTAGACTTGCAGATGAATTTCTGCTGCTGTTGCAGCCACTGCACTGGGTTTTGTTTCCTCCCCGGCGACACGTGGCAGCCCCAAGGCAGCGCTGCTATTTCAGGGAGGGAGCCAGGGACCCGACCAGCAGCAAACGGACACTGTGCCCCACGGGCACCTTTGTCCTTTGCTGTTTCCAACTGCGGTGACAAAGGGAGCGGGGCGAGCCGCGGGGCCAGCCCGCACCGCCACGGCACCTCCCCGCGGGGCGCCCGGGGGAAAGCGGCAGCCTCTCTCCGGCCGCCTCCCTCCCGCCGCCCCGCTCTGGCTGCACTCTCACTTACGTCTCCTGGTTGCTGCCCGCAGCTCCTCCACCCTGTAGACCGAGAGCCGGTTGACCCCTCCGCAGACGGAGCCCTTCTCGCCCTTGCATTCGCTGTTGCACTCCTCCGGCTTGGCGGCGCTGGCCGGCAGCTGGTTCCCGCAATAGCATTCGGCTCCGTACGCCAGCCCCGCCAAGGCGTACGCCCTGCGGGAGCAAAGCCGGGCACCGTTGGCATGGCTGTCCTCTCGGTCCCCCAGTTTACACCAAACAAAGGCATGAGCCTGTCCCTGTGTGTGGCTCCAGACACAGGCAGCCCTGGGGACCAGCGTGGCCTCCTCCAGGTCAGGCTTGTGCCCTTCCTGCCTTTACCCACCCGGTGCCACAGCCATGATGGCCCTGTCGGTGGAAGTGACCCCAGAGCTACCCCTTTGGGTCTGGAAACTGTCTAGGCTGGTTTAGAGCAACAGAGAAGAAAATCCCCTCCCAGAGGTTCTGTTAATTGGGTGTTTGGGGTCCAGACAGGCCATTGCCAAATGCCCCAAGCCAAGGCAAAGCCACTGCTGGAACAGCTGGCACAGGGCACTCTGCCCCCACCCGTGGCTGGCTCCCTGCCTCTATGCCAGCTCCAGGAGCAGGCACCACAGGTTGCCAGTGCCTCCTGTGACCAAAGACTTGGGCTAGAGGGCAACAGCTGACAAATACCTAACAAAATAGTGATTTTTGCTTGGTGCAACAGGTCCTGGACCAGAGCAGCGCTGAAGCAGTGACTTTCAGCCAGGCATTGGAGCTGAAGGTATCAGACCATCCCTGCTCTGGCAGGTGCTCCGTGTTTAACCTGTGCATGCTTTTGCCAGTCCTAATTCAGTTCCACTGACTGTCAGAGTAGAGAAAACATGGAGTGGAAGGCATGCCACTCACCTCTCGGCACAGGCTTCCTGGCAGTGGGACACTGTCATTTTCCGTAAGTCGTAGAACACAGCTCCCTTCAGCGTCCTCTCCCTCGAGTCATCGCTGAAGCATCCCACGTAGGTGCCTGTGTGCATGCCAGAGCAGAGATGGGGAGAGGGCAAGCCACCCAGCAGCTACCCAGTGCCATATGTCTCAAGCAGGGCTCTGCTAGGTCTGCCAGAACCTGCCAGACCCCAGGGTCCTGCTGCTCTGCAGGCCGGGCTGTGGGACCACCCCTCTGTAGGCACAGTCAAAGGGGCGAGCTCAAAGATCCACTGCAAGTGAGCAGAAGGAGTATCAGACTCAGCTCTTTGCTTTGGGTTATTGGGGGCACTCCTGCCTTTGCAGAGCCTGCAGCCACCCTGGAGCCCCCATTGCAGCTCCATCTCTTTGGTGGCAAAGTGTAGAGGATTTCTGAGGTGGGGGAGGAGAGAGACTTCCACAGGTGAAGGAGGAGGGAGCCTTCCACAGGTGAAGGAGGAGAGAGCTTTCTACAGGTGAAGGAGGAGGGAGCCTTCCACAGGTGAAGGAGGAGGGAGCCTTCCCCAGGTGAAGGAGGAGGGAGCCTTCCCCAGGTGAAGGAGGAGGGAGCTTTCTACAGGTGAAGGAGGAGGGAGCTTTCTACAGGTGAAGGAGGAGGGAGCCTTCCACAGGTGAAGGAGGAGAGAGCCTTCCCCAGGTGAAGGAGGAGGGAGCCTTCCACAAGTGGAGGAGGAGGGAGCTTTCTACAGGTGAAGGAGGAGGGAGCCTTCCCCAGGTGAAGGAGGAGGGAGCCTTCCCCAGGTGAAGGAGGAGGGAGCCTTCCACAAGTGGAGGAGGAGGGAGCTTTCTACAGGTGAAGGAGGAGGGAGCTTTCTACAGGTGAAGGAGGAGGGAGCCTTCCACAGGTGAAGGAGGAGGGAGCTTTCTACAGGTGAAGGAGGAGGGAGCCTTCCACAGGTGAAGGAGGAGGGAGCCTTCCACAGGTGAAGGAGGAGGGAGCCTTCTACAGGTGAAGGAGGAGGGAGCTTTCTACAGGTGAAGGAGGAGAGAGCCTTCCACAGGTGAAGGAGGAGGGAGCTTTCTACAGGTGAAGGAGGAGGGAGCCTTCCACAGGTGAAGGAGGAGGGAGCTTCCTACAGGTGAAGGAGGAGGGAGCCTTCCACAAGTGAAGGAGGAGGGAGCCTTCCCCAGGTGAAGGAGGAGGGAGCCTTCCCCAGGTGAAGGAGGAGGGAGCCTTCCACAGGTGAAGGAGGAGGGAGCCTTCCACACAGAATAAACTTGGAGAAATCTCCTTGGATTTCTCCCAAGTTTTCCTGAACCCCCCTGGTTGATAATGAGCTGATGCAAGAGGAAATATTTTACACAATCAATTTTCTGTGGGTATGAGGAGTTCTATTAAAGCTATAATGGAAAGATAACTTCAGTCTTAAGTAGGCAGCACTCTGCAGCTATCACATTGATCTCTCTCTCTCTCTCTCTCTCCAGTGCAAATGACTCTCTTAAAATATGTTTTGCTTTACTTAGCATATGAAAGATAAATATTTTCCTTAGACTGCATCCTGGGCTAGGCCTCCTTTTCTGGTTGGTTGTTTTTTTCCTTGTTTTGTTGTTGTTGTCATGAACAAAATACTCTAAAAACACAGTCCCCATTGTTGGGGTTGGTTTTTGTTTGGCTAATATATTTGGAAGGATGATGTGGAGTCCCCCACCCCCACCCCCACCCCTGCTGCTATACAGCAGTTGAGTGTATGTGAGTATATTTTATCATTAAAATACGAAGGAAGAAAGGAAATTTGATTCTGGAGGAGCAGCACTGAGATGATAACACAAGGAAATGAAATAACGAGCTGTGGACAGGAAGAGAGTATCATGAGAAATGAAAACATAAAGCATTGTATTAACAGTGAAATAATCCACAAGGGAAAGAGGGGGGGAGGGGGGAAAAAGAGAGAGACTTCAGGCTATTCCAGGAGAGGGTTTTTTTTTGGAGGCAGGTTAATAAATCAGACACTTCAGTGTTGCAAACACCACAGCAGATCTCCAGACCTGCTCGCTGGTAATTTGCAAACATGCAATTAGAAGATTCCCAAGCTGTGAATGCACACCCACAGCACACTGCCGAGGAGAGGGGAGTCCCACACCTGCAGAGCCTGCTGCAGGCTTGCCTTGCCGTGGGGAGGCTTTGATTCAGAGCAGTAGCAGCAGAGCGCTCAAGGTGTGGGGCCCAGAGCTGGGCGGCCGGGGCGGCCCGGTTGGCACACCGGTGTCACCCTGCTCCCAGCATCCCTCCCACGCTGCTGCCGGCCCTGCAGCAACATCTCACAGGTGTCCTCTTGTGAGGACCCACCCAAGCTGCCACTCCTCTGCAGTGTGGAGGTGCAACTCTCAGGGCATCCCATCGTGTGCCCTGCTTTACCACCTGGAGAAGAGCAGCCTGAGAGGGGGTCTTATAAGTGCACGTAGGGTGGAGGTCATGAGGATGAGGGCAGACTCTCCTCAGTGATGCCCAGTGACAGGACAAGGGACAAGAGGGACAAACAAGAACCTGGGAGGTTCCACGTGAACAGGAGGAGAAAACTCTTTGCTGTGAAGCTGCTGGAGCCCTGGAGCAAGCTGCCCAGGAGTATCCTTCTCTGGAGAGATTCCAAACCCCCCTGGCCTTTGTGATCTGAGCAAGCTGCTGTGGATGCCCTGCTTTAGCAGAAGGGCTTGGACTGGATGATCCTCAGAGGTCCCTTCCAACCCTGTTCCATGATTCTGTGATTCCATTCTATGATCACATTGCTCTCCCTTGCATCTCCCCAGGCAGCACCTCACCTGGGCCCCTCCTTCTCACATCATCAGCCCCCACTGGGCAGCTGAGACCAGGCTGTCTGCTGAGTGAAGCAGCAGTGCTGCCAGAGAGCTGGCAGTGCCTGTGTCCAGCCCTTCCCAGTGGGGACAGGGATGGGAATGGTGACAGAACAGACAGCCCTTCCCCAGGGCTTTCTGCTCCCCTACACCAGACAGTCGCTGGTGTGCAGGATGCAGTAGCTGCCACCTCACGTTTCATGCTGGTGCAGGGGCTGTTCTTCGGCTCTGAGCAGCCAGGCTATGTGCTAGGGGCATGTCATGAAAGGCAGTGGGGTTCTCTGGGAGACATCTGCACTTTGCAGCCTGTCTCCTCAGCTACCAAAACCTGCTACTGATGGGATGTTTTGAAGTGCCAGTGGAGCACTCTTGGGAAGCTCCAGCTTGGCGCCTCAGGTAACTCCAGCAGTTAGCCTGACTCATGCTGTGTGACTCATCTTCCACACACCATCCATCACCCTCCTGTTCCCCTTTCTGACAATTCCCTCAGTGGGAGGCAAGAGCTGGCACCCATTTTGTGGGATTTTTGCAGAAGGTGCCCCTTTGTTTGGGTAAATTTATTCAACAAACTAAAGAGCAGCTTAGCAATGTGGTGTCTAGTCATCCAGATCCCATTCCTTTCTCACTCTCAGTGCAACTTCTCAAAGAACAGCTCTTCTAAGAGGCAGTGGATCAAAGATTGCAAGCTGTGGTTTGATGCTGCAGCCCTGAGAGCACAGGCAGTCACCTAGCTTGAGACCTCCTGCTGTGTTGGGCTCCTCAAGGCGGCTTGTCAGTGGTAGAAGCCTCATCCCTGGAGGTTTTGAAGGCCAGGCTGGATGTGGCTCTGAGCAACCTGATCTAGAATCATAGAATTGTTAGGGTTGGAAGGGACCTCAAGGGTCATCCAGTTCCAACCCCACTGCCAAGGGCAGGGACACCTCACACTAGAGGCCAAGCTGGATGAGCAACCTGATGTAGTGTGAGGTGTCCCTGCTCATAGCAGGGGGGTTGGAACTGGCAGATCCTTGGGGTCCCTTCCAACCCTAACAATTCTGTGATTCTGTGGCTGTGTGGCCCACACCTTGTCTCCCTAAGGGCAGTGGTCACAGAGGGCAGGCCGGGGGCAGCAAGTGTGTTTGCAATAGCAGTATTTAGTATAGGAAGCTTTAGCAGCAGAGAGGCACTTCTGGGCTTCAGAGAGGCTGTGGTTTTGGATGGCTCATCTAATAAACCCCACTTTGAAAGTGTTCCCTGTTCTGAGAAAGAAAATCAATTAACCAGTGTTCATCTCTGCCTGCTTGAAGAGAAGATAATTCAAATTAGGGAAATGTATTTCACTGTCTGGGCTTCCACTTAATCAATAACACTTTTGTGGAGCAGGTTACAGCTCAGGGAGGTCAGGACTGGGCTTTAGGGCCGTGCAGACATCAGAAGAGGTTTGAAACGGGGCAGGGGCCTGTGCCTTACCTTTGTGCTCGGCAGTGTGCTTCATGGCTTTAAAGCCCACTGTCTGCATGGGCTCCTGGTCGCTGATGAACCTGTGAAACCACCTCCTCCTCAGCTGCCTGAGCTCCAGGTTGCGGGAGACGAGCCACCGCGGGCTGTGCCACTGCTCCAGGGCTGGCTCCTGCAGCGTGTCCATGCCCACCAGCAGCCTGGCACCGTGCCGGGGGCTCTGCAGCGTCCTGGGGTCTACCATCCCGACCCCGGCCGTCCCGTCCAGCACCGGCAGGGCCTGATTAGCAGAGGTCCCACGTGAACCTTGCTGGATCACCAGGCGGGTGCGCTGCAGCAGCAGCAGGCTGCCAGCCATCAGGTAAGCTGCCGTGAGGAAGAAGAGCAGGAACTGGGTCCGACGGAGAAACTTCTGTAGCCTGAAGAAAGCTTTGGCCATGCCCTTGCCGAACCCGGGCCCTTCACGCTTCCCGACAGGCCCCCGGATCTCCTCCCCTAAGTTCAGCCCATCCCTTTGGTGCCTTCTTGCCGGCTGGTGGTGGCAGAGCGAGGCGCTGGTGTGGCGCTGCCGCTGGGCTCAGGCGCCCGGCTGGCCGCAGGGCTCCAGGCGCTCCCATGGCGATGCCATCCTCGTGCTCTGCCCAGCGGCGATGCTGACACCTGCAAGGCCAAGGGGGGAGGTTGGCTCACACCCAAAGGAAACAATACCCCTCAGCAGGGTGACCTTCCCACCCCCCACCCCCCCAGCTTCTGCTGCTGAGCGGTTCTCCATCTGTTGTTTCTAGTGATGCCCTTTAGAAGCTGTAATCCAATGGGAATGATTGATGAAGCAGAAGCTACTTTCACATCTTCAGCTTTACTTCCTCCCCCCCTTTTTAATGTTTTTTTTTCCCTTTCTTTTAACTTGGAACACCCGAGAAAAGCCTTTATGGAGAGGTTATTCCTCTGGAGATGCTCAGGAGAAAAGTTGTTTCTTCTGTCAACAGTCAACATCTCCATCCTTTGCCAGGGGCTGGAGCAGGCAGCCGCGGTGCAGGCATCTTTTGGGGAAGGTATTATCAAATTCCTTCCTTTCAGCTGAACAGTAGCTAAGCTACCAATGCAGATCAGAAGGAAACAGCAGAGCGAGCGTGTGGGGAAGAAAGGAACTGCATCAGCTCACAATAGCTAATAATTGTTAATCTCTTTGCAGCACAATCAAGGCAGGCTTTGTGCTGGGAGGGGATCTGGGGCTCCTGAACTGACAGGGGTGCTGTCCCTGTTGCCTTAAAGCAAACCGCAGCCCCTGGCTGTTTGGTTTAGTAGCTTTCTGTTTCCCAGTGTCGAGGCGAGGATGTGCAGGGGCAAAACCCAGCCAAGGCTGTGACAAAAGTTAATTTCAAGTTTTCCCAGCCATCTCTTGACCGCTTCTGAGCTTGGCAGAGCTCAGTTGTGCTGTTGTATACCATGATGGGATTGTCTGGGCAAGAAAAGCTCCTTTGTGCTCGAGGGAACCTTTAACCTCCTGCAGCAAACAAAAGCTGGCATCTCCCCACAAGTTCCTGCTCTCCCAGTCAATCACTGCTCTGTGGAGCCAGACAAGTGTGGAGAAAAGATGCAGAGCTTTCCAGAAAAGAAAATGTTATGGCTCTTGCTTAGCTTTGCAGTTGGGGCACACTCTTGAAATCCCCAGTCCTGGCAAAGAGTCACCCATGCCCTGCATTCCTGGCTGCAGCATCTGATGTAGCTTTGTGGGTAGCCACCAATGCCTCCCTCTTAAGTAGGTGCTACCAATTAAGTCCTCTTTTCCTTCAGCTATATCACAGTAGCACAACATCACTATGGTTGGAAGAGACCTCGAGGATCATCAAGTCCAACCTGTCACCACAGACCTCATGACTAGACCATGGCACCAAGTGCCACAGCCAATCTCTTCTTGAACACCTCCAGGGATGGTGACTCCACCACCTCCCTGGGCAGCACATTCCAATGACCAATGACTCAGTGAAGAACTTTCTCCTCACCTTGAGTATAAACCTCCCCTGGCACAGCTTGAGACTGTGTCCTCTTGTTCTGGTGCTGGTTGCCTGGGAGAAGAGACCAACCCCCACCTGGCTACAACCACCTTTCAGGGAGTTGGAGAGAGCAATAAGGTCTCCCCTGAACCTCCTCTTCTCCAGGCTAAACAACCCCAGCTCCCTCAGCCTCTCCTCACAGGGCTGTGCTCAAGGCCTCTCCCCAGCCTCGTTGCCCTTCTCTGGACACCTTCAAGTCTCTCAATGTCCTTCTTAAACTGAGGTGCCCAGAAATGGATTGTAATCCAATGGGATTCAGTTGTGCAGCTTCTTTCTACCTCAAGCAACAATCAAAGCCAAAGCTCAAGAAACTTCTAGGCTAGAAATCTACTGAAGTTCAGCTGGGTCTTTGCCAGCTGAGCCCCAACTCCTTCTGGGTGACCTTGCAGCTTCAGTTGCCACAGGGGGCTGGCACAAGGCTGGGTGGTTCGAGGACCTGATTTAGGTGCTTTTTCTGCTAAAGCTCATGCATGCTGCTCTCAGCTCTACAGGGCTGAGTAATATTCCAAAGCTATTCTGTGTGTCCATCTCCCCCTCCTCCCAGAACTTGGGGGAGGAAGCAGGTGCCAGGGGCTGGAAATGAAGGAGACTTCCTCCGCTGCAGAAGACAACACAGCTGCCTTCTGCTCAGCTCCCAAGCCAAAGCAAATGCATTGATTTACACCAGCTGGAGAGCTGACCCTTAAAAGTTAAATTATTGAAAACTCTCTGATCAATGTTGTGAGCACTGAGGAATTACAGTGGAAGGGTCAGGAGTAGCTCGGCAGATGAACAGTGAATTAGTCATAATTAGATAGTGCAGGTTGTTACTGCGCTGATTTATCTGGAGAAATCCTGTCTGTCACACAGGTACTGTCTGACTCACCAGCTGTTCCCACCACGGGGCTGCTGGCAATCTGAGCTACTCCCACAAGAGTCCAGCCTAGAAGAAAGATGGGAGGGAGGGTGCAGCCGTTCAAGGTGCTGACCGGGCAGCGGCCGAGGCGAGGAGGCAGCCGCCTGCCTTGGTGGCCGATGCCCAAGTATGCTGCTTGAGTTCTCCCCTGTGGTGCAGAGGGATGCCCCCTCTAAAATGCTGCTGCAGTGCCTGGTGGGTGAGATGAGGGTGGCTGCAATCCCACAGACACTCCAAAGTTTAAGGCTCTTCTCCACTGCCCCCTGGGATAGGCCAAGGGGCAATGGATAGAAACTCCAGCACAGGAGGTTCCACCTCAACATGAGGAGGAGCAACTTCACTGGGAGGGTCACACAGCACTGGAACAGCCTGCCCAGAGAGGTTGTGGAGTCTCCTCTGGAGACTTTCAAGACCCATCTGGATGCGTTCCTGTGTGCCCTGTGCTGGATGCTATGGTCCTGCTCTGGCAGGGGGGTTGGATTGGATGATCTTCAAAGGTCCCTTCCAACCCCTAACATCCTCTGATCCTCTGATTTTTTCCCCCCTACCAGCAAGATGAGGCTAGGCAACTTGATCAGACTTGCAGTCACCTTTGCCCAGCTGTAGCTCAGGGTTTCCCAGCTCTTTGGGTGTGCTCACAAAGGGATCAAGTCACAACATTAAGAGGTGCTTTGAGCCACAGCTTGACTGGAGAAGGCCATCCAAGCTGTGTAGCTGAGCTTGGGAGTTATGCCTGAAACTACATCAGTGCCACTGTGTGCTTGAGCAGCTCTCAGTTGGTTTCGCTGTGATTGCAGTGATGCAAAGTGCAGCAGCTTCAAGCTGCATCACCTCCATCGGGAGGTCTGCCTGGGCAGTGTGTGGTGATACCTCCCCGGGGCCAGGTCTGGCCACTGCCTGCCCAGGGTGCAAGGTGCTGCCTCCCGTGCTGGCAGGATGAAAACCCTGCTGTGCACAGGGGAACTGCCCAAGATACCTGAGCCCATTTAAGTGTGCAGCAGGCTCTGCATCCAAACACCAAGAGCCGTTTGGGATCTGCCTTTCCCTCTTTCCCAGGGAGAAGCTGCCCTGGGGGCTCTAAAGGGCTAACTCTGCCTTTGGCCAGGGGCTAGGAAAAGTTTGAGGAGCAGCAGCAGCAAGGCAGTTTTACTGCAGTCAATATGACAGATATAAATTACCTCCAGATGCATTCACCCTCAGTGCAGTTGCCATGACAGTACATTGTAGTAAAACCCAACCAAATAAATAAGCAGCCTCTCCGCCCACAGCAACTGCTGCAAATCAGCAACTCAAGAATTAAATGTTGCTTCTTAGTAGGGGAGAAGCAGCAGAGTGCTGCTGCCAGAAAAGAAAAATAATGGCAAAAAAAAAAGAAGAATTTGGTGGGTTTGGGGTTTCCCTCCTCCCCCAAACTGCTTCTTGCAGTATTGTCAAAGTATGCCTAAAAGAATCGAAGTGCGTCACTTAGAATCATGGAATCAAGAAGGTTGGAAAAGACCTCAGGGATCAGCAAGTCCAAGCTGTCACCCAGCAACTCCTGACTAACTAAACCATAGCTCTGAGTGCCACATCCAAGCCTTTTTTGAACACCTCAAGGGATGGGGACTCCACCACCTCCCTGGGCAGCACATCCCAATGGTTAACAACTCTCTCTGGGAAGAACTTTCTCCTCACCTCCAGCCTAAACCTCCCCTGGCACAGCTTGAGACTGTGTCCTCTTGTTCTGGTGCTGCTTGCCTGGGAGAAGAGACCAACCCCCACCTGGCTCCAACCTCCCTGCAGGGAGTTGGAGAGAGCAAGGAGGTCTCCCCTGAGCCTTCTCTTCTCCAGGCTAAGCAACCCCAGCTCCCTCAGCCTCTCCTCACAGGGCTGTGCTCCAGACCCCTCCCCAGCTTTGTTGCCCTTCTCTGGACACCTTCAAGTCTCTCAATGTCCTTCTTAAATTGAGGGGCCCAGAACTGGACACAGGACTCAAGGTGTGGCCCAACCAGTGCTGAGTACAGGGCAGAATGACTTCCCTGCTCCTGCTGGCCACACTATTCCTGATGCAGGCCAGGATGCCACTGGCCTTCTTGGCCACCTGGGCACACTGTTGGCTCATGTTCAGCCTACTATCAACCAGTACCCCCAGGTCCCTCTCTTCCTGGCTGCACTGCAGCCACTCTGATCCCAGCCTGTAGCACTCCATGGGGTTGTTGTGGGTAATATGTGTAGAACCTGGCACTTAGATGTGTTAAATCTCATGCCCCTGGACTCTGCCCATCTGTCCAGCCTGTCAGAGTCCCTCTGCAGAGTTCTCTTTCTGAGGATGAGGATGTTAAAAGGGAAGAAGGAAGGAGGATATGAACTAATATCTGGTGATGGCAAATGTTGCATTCATCCTTTTCACACATTTCACTTGAAATGAGTGCAGTGAAACGGAAAGCAAAGCAAAGTCTTCTGTTCCTGTTTATCAGTTCTCACAGCCAAAGGGGGTTTTAGCACTGTATTAATTGAGAGTTAGTGAAAGTGATCGTTGAAAGGAGTTTGAGGAGGGCAATGTTCAACAGCAGAAAAGATCTCCAGGTGAAGAGAATGAGGGAAAGGTTAACACTGTGACCCAAGAGAAAGGAAATCGTTGGCACTGGGGAGCTTCACTTCACTTCTCCAGGTTGCCCAGGGAGGTGGCTGAGGCCATCTCCTGCCCTGGAGATATTCAAGGGGAGGCTGGACAGGGCTCTGGGCAGCCTGATCTAGTTGGGAATGTCCCTGCTGACTGTGGGGAGGTTGGATTGGATGACCTTTGGAGGTCCCTACTGGCCTGGACCATTTGTGGTTTAGTTGATTAGATAGAGTTGGGTGATAGGTTGGACTGGATGATCTCAAAGGTCTTTTCCAACCTGGTTATCCTATCCTATCCTATCCTATCCTATCCTATCCTATCCTATCCTATCCTATCCTATCCTATCCTATCCTATCCTATCCTATCCTATCCTATCCTATCCTATCCTATCCTATCCTATGATTCTGTGATCTCCACTGTCTCTGCAAAGGCAACATCTTAAAAGGACAACCCCTCTGACTCAGGCATGACTTGCTGGCTGTAGCCACGTTTCCAGACCACTGTCCCAGCGTTGGGGAATCCTCCTGAGCACTGCTGCAGGGAGTTATTTGTTGATTCAGGGTCTGTCAGGACTCACTGAGAAGTTGCTATAAGGAAGAGCAAACCAGTACCTTGCTCCCCAAAGGATCTCACATCTGGGACAGATGTCAGACCAGGCAGCTGCCTCAAGAGAGGTGGAAAGAGAAACAGAAGGAGGATAGTAAAGTTCTTGGGAATTCACTCTTCCAGCTAAGGAGTAGCTACAGAGTTTCAAGGGAAGGCTGAATACTTTCAGTGATGCTGTGGAAGCTGGGAAAGACTGAAGACAGCAAAGCTCAGCCCCTGACTTGCAGGTGAAGAGTTGCTCAGTTGAGGGCTGTCCCTTCATAGGCTGCTGAGTGCAGAAGCTTGGGGCAGGGCCGCAGCGATGGCTGCAGCTCATCCCCAGCTGCTCTGGTCCGAGGACCAGCAGGATTCTGCACATTCAGAGCTCTTGGCACAGAAGTAGGATTGTTGTCTGTTATAAACTGAAGGGAACTGGATTCACAAACACTATTTTTAGGGGAAATAAAACTCACTATCCCTCTTCCATGCTTCTCCTCTCTTTTGTCAGCTCTCCTTGAGGACAAATGTCAGTTAGGACCTAGCTGAAGGACTTGGCTCGCAGCCTTCCTTTTGGATACAAGCTGCCATTTTCTGCAGGCTGTTTGGAAACTCCAAGCCAGCATCATGCTGCAGGAATGAACATAGTAAAAGTCTTGAGGAGCTGCACATTTCGGGTTGGGATCCTGTCAAATATTTGCAGTTCCCTTCAGTGGGATGGCTAAGAGCATCCTGAGTAACCCAGAGTAGCTGCAAAGGTCTGTCCTGGGATGGCCAAGAGCAAGATCTGGCCTTACTGAGACTGAGAGAGTTGGGGCTGCTCAGTCTGGAGAAGAGAAGGCTCTGAGGAGACCTCATTGTGGCCTTCCAGTATCTGAAGGAGACCTACAAGAAAGCTGGGGAGAGACTTTTGAGGGTGTCAGGGAGTGATAGGACTGGGAGGATGGAGCAAAACTAGAAGTGGGTAGATTCAGATTAGATGTCAGGAAGTTCTTCCCCACAAGGGCGGTGAGAGACTGGCACAGGTTGCCCAGGGAGGTGGTAGAAGCCAAATCCCTGCAAGTTTTTAAGGCCAGGCTGGATGTGGCTGTGAGCAACTGCTCTAGTGTGAGCTGTCCCTGCCTATAGCAGGGGTGTTGAAACTGGCTGAGCCTTGAGGTCCCTTCCAACCCTGACAACTCTGTGGTTCTCTGGTGCTTGCTGTCTGGGCTTTCAGAAGCTCTTCTTCCCACTTGTGAAGTTTTGCTTGCTAGAGGATGGCTCTGTGCCGGCTCTTTGCACCTGCCTCCTCCTCACGAGCAGCTCCTCCCTGACACAGCACTGCTCTGAGTGTCACTGCAAGCACAACACAAGCTCTGCCAACACACCAGAGCCGAGGCAGAAGCACCACAGTTCCTCCACACACTGCAGCCTGAGAGCTTTCCAGCAAGTTTACCATCATTGCCTGGGACAAAGGTGCTTGCTGCGAGATGTGATCAGGCTGCAGAGTTCTCTTTGATGCTGATACTGGGTTAAAGCTGTCAAATATTGGTGAACTGTGATAAATATAGCAGGGGCTGGGGGAGAAAGCCCTCATGGACAGCAGAAAGATGGAGAAGAACTCTGTAGTCCATAAACTAGTCAGATCAAGTTGCAAATACCCAAGTTGGAAATCCAGGTGATAGCCACTGTGGGGAGTCTGAGGGGGCTGACAGCTGACAGGTAACTCAGCTTTGGAAGTGAAAGAAACTGGCAGAGAACAGAGCTGCAGCCTGAGGCTGGAGAGTCAGTGCCAACTTGTGCCAATTTGGTCACAGCAGCTCTTTTCACTAGATATTTATTTAGTTTTTGGAGGCCAATTTTGCACACAGGTAGGTGTAGAACTCGGCAATAATTCTGTTGGTGAAGGCAGCAGCCTGTGGTGAGGGATGCAGAGGAGCATGCAGGAGGCAGCTGGCCCAGGAAGGTTTTGTGAGACCGAGTGCTGGCTTGGAAAGTGCTCAGTGATGGTGCTTCAGGAAGCACACCACGGTGACAGGGCACCTCTCCCATTAACTGCACCCTTTGTACTTAGCTCGGTGACAAAGAAGTGATCAGGAGGACTGACTAAGCCACTCTGGATGCCCATACCTGTATTTTCCATACATGGAGATGCATTCTGTACAGGCAGGGATGGGTGCTCTAAAGGTAACCTGCAATCTGCTGTCACCATCCCCTGACACGCTGAGCCCTATCAGCAAACTGCACCCTTGAGCCTCGAAAGTGTTTTGATCGATAGTACCACCGTTTGTGCACACTGTAGGTCCCTTTGATATTAAGAACTCAGCCACCCAGCAAATGATGCCTTATCTGCAATTCCTAAAAAGCCCAGCATGGTTCTGTGGCCAGAGGCTGAAGTTTTGCAAGAGACTGTTGTAGAAAATGTACCAGGGATTGATTTCTGCCTCAGCCCACGGTAGCCAGGGATCCCTTCCTGCCTGCTAGGAAACCTACTGGGATTAAAATGCCACGCAGATCTGCATCTCAATCACGGGTATTTTAAACACTTCTGTCACGAACCCCTCAGCATCCCCATTTCTGCAGCACCCAGCTGTGTTTATCCAGCAGGATGCACCTCGGGGGCTGCTCAGGGCAGCGGGCACCCTGCCTGCCCAGCTTGTTCCACACACTCCCTCCTCGTCCCTGCGACTCTCCGAATGCGGTGCTCGGGGCCTCGCCGAGGGGACACCTCCCGAGCAGACCCCAGCCGGGGGAAGCAGCGCGGCCGAGCTGCCGAGGGTGAGCGCAATGGATCGGGGCTGCGGCGGGAGGCGATGCCCAGCCCCAGTCGCCGACTAAAAGTTGTCTGGCGATGCTGTCAGAGCCGACTGACAAACAGCCTGCAGCGGTGGATCGTGCGGGGGGAAAGAGGAAGAAAGAGGAGGAAAGGGGAGGAAAGAGGAGCAAACTCACCGTTCCGTCACGGCCGAGGAGCTCCCGCTGCAGCCAGGCACAGCCCCAGCCAGTCCAGCGCGGCGCGGCAGCGGCTGCAGCGCATCTCCGGCGCCGGTAAATCCGCTCCCTGCCCTTCCCGCTGATCCTCCTGCTGCCTCCCGGCTCCAGCGTACAGCCCCAGTCCTGCCGGGATCGTCCCTGCCGCCGCTGTCGACAGACCTGCCCGGCCCCGCACACGCTCCCGGCTCCCCGGTGCCCGCGGATCAGCGCGGCGGGGCGCGGGGGTCCTGTGCCGTGCGGGGGCTGCCGGGGGGGCCTCGCTCCATGGCCTCCAGCTGCCCCGGCGCTGCCGAATGCCCGGGCCGGGCGCGCACTCGCCTTCCGTGAGGCTCCGATTGGTGCAGCGGAGCCGGTCCGTTACCGACTGCTGGGCGGTAGGGCTCCGCCGCCGCTTCCCGAGCGCTGCGCTCGCCCCGGCGCACGGCGCGGCCCCGGCTGGGGGCGGAGCGGCGGCGGGAGGCCCCGGTGCGATCAGCAGAGCGGCTGCTCCCGGGGCGCTATCGCCGAGCCGCTTCCCACTGGGGGCAGAGCTCTCGGGAGCCGCTCCTCGGGATGCGCGAACCCTTCCCAAGGGCCAGGGGGGCCCGGGAGAGCGAGGCTCCCGCAGCCTCCCGCCACCGGCCCGGAGGTTTCGGGCAGGAAATTGTTATTCCGGGCACAGGTGGAGAGAAGTAAATTATTTATAAATGCCAGAGCTGGAAGGCGCTTTGCTCGGTGTCCTCAGCCTGTGCTGCGCTGCTCTGTCTGTGCTGCTCTGCTCTCCTTTCCTCTGCTCTCCTCTGCACTGCTTTGCTGCTTCGCTGCTTCGCTGCAGCCACGGACTCCTCTCTGCTGCTGCTTCCTGCGGAGATTGACCTGTTTGTAATGATTCTTTATTATGCTTTGGCATCTGCATTTAAATGGCAGTAGGCTGCCCACCGGGAGCTCCGTGTGGTTTTGAGGCTCCACATCGCCTTTCCCTCTTTATACGATGCCTGAGGACGTTGGTCTCTTGGAGACAAAATTGGGATGCAGTTGTGGGGACCTTGGTTTGCCTCCTGCCCTGAGGAGGGGGAGGTCAGCAGTGTCAGAGCCAGCCCTTGCCTGGCTGTCAGGAAGCAGCACTCGGGGGTTTTCTTGGGTCTGAGATGAAAGAAGGAATTCGGATGCCAGGTGGGCACTGACCGTGTTTCCCTCCTCTGCTGCACCAGGACTCTGGCTCTGGCTATCCCCCCGCGGGGCTCGGTGGTTCTGCGTGCCTGGGGCTCTCCATACAGAGGAACCTGCCCCGCAGTGCCAACCAGGGCCTGAGTTACACGTGGCCTTCCCTTCTCCACCTAGTTTAAAAGAAGACCTGTTGGTTCATTTCAGACCTCTGCAGACGTGCTGGTGAATTTCACAGTCCCCTAGTCACGAAGCAGGTCTGTATTAGAGATGTACCCCCAGACGAGGTGGAGACCACCAGGACAGGTTCCACAGACTCATCTGACTTGTCACCACCTTGCAAAGAAATAGCACAGGGGTGCTGGAAGTGTTCAATCGTTACTTGGTGCCGACATTAAGGGGTGAATTTCACCACCATAATGACAACTGCAAATCCATTCAGCCACAAGACATGCCTGTCTTTGTCTAGCAGAAAGCAAATTGCAGTTGCTGGCAGAAGATCCTTCTATCAACAGTTTTGCAGTGGCTGCAAATAGTTTTCCCGTGCAGGGATCCAGGCAGGAAATGTAAAGAGTTGCAGCACTGACATAATCCTGAAGATCCTTAGTGAGAGGTGAAAATGAGCAGCTAAAATATTCTTGCTCTTAACAAATGCTTTCCTGGGACTGAATGTATTGGCAGGAGTGTAATTACACAGCAACCCCCCGACTTTTGGTGAAGAGAGAACCCCGAGCCTTAGCAATCTAACATTCAGCCTGTAAAGCACTGATCCCAGGGTTGTGTTTGCATCCTGGGGAGTTGTGCCCCCCCCCTTTAGGTTGCAGCCCACCCAACCCTTATGAGTGCACACAGCTTTAAGGCTGCAAAACCCAGAAAGTAATTTAATCTGACTGAAATGAAATTAATCAAGTGTTTAATGTAATGACATCTTTAAATGTTGTGCTGGACTGGGGCCTAAACCAATAGAATTACAGCAATGGGCCCAGGTGAAGCAGGGGCAGAAATGAGCAGCATGATCAGGGGGAAAGCGATGCTGAGAATGCCCCAAAATGCCCCCAAATGCCCCAGTTTTGGGGTCTGCTCTGCAGTGTGTGCCCAGGATGCTGATGGCTCAGCCAGAAGCTGTGAAGACAAAGCTCCCTGCCCAGCGTTGTGGCAGCAACAGATCCTTTCATGGCTCCAGAAGTGGCCTGGGGGGTGGCTGAGTTCCCCTGGGAGCTGGGGCAGTGCCATAGGGCAGCTGGGCTGGGGGGGTGCCCACGAGCTCAGCTCTGCAGCCTCTGGGCAGCTTCTGAAGGCACTGGCAGACCTGCATGGCACAGCGAGTGCACCCGGGGAGGTGCTGGCACCTTGATGCATGATCTGCTTTCATGGGTTTGACCTGAAAACAGCCACTGCCCTGCAGGGGCTTGGAGGAGCTCTGCCTTGGTTTCTGTGTTCAGGCAGAGCCCAGGCTGCCAGGTTTCACCCAGCACCAGCCCCGCTGTGCTGAGCTCCCTCTCATGCCAGCTGTGCTCAGGGTGTTGTGGACAAGTTCCACGTGGGAACTTGCAGAGCTCGCTGCAGCCATGGGCAAGACCCCTGCTGCCACAGGGTGACATGACCCAGGGGGTTATGGGCTGTGGTGGCCATGATCTCTCCACTCCCTAATTTCCCATCTGGTTAATAATTCAAATAGTCTCCCACTCCCTGGGGAATGTTTCTGTCCCTCACAGGGAGCAGAGGCTGACCTTGTGGCATGCACTCTGCCACTGAGGTGATGACCTCTGTTCAATCCAGCCTGACTGGAGGGGAGGTTTGCCTTTCCATTTTGTTCCCAGTTGCAGTTTAAAGTCCTTAAAGAGAGATATCTGCTCCGTGTTTGAAGCTCTGGCACAGGCTTGAGTATGGCAAAGCTGAGCCATCGCTCTGGGAGGTGAGCTCTGGAAGGCTGGAAGGTGGTTGTGAGTAATGAGCCTTCAGCATCCATCTGCATTAGCCCCTGTGCCACCCCCTTGGACAGGGCTGCTGGGGGAGGAGGAGGAAATACGATGTGCTGCATGGAGAGAGACAGGAGTGGTGTGGATTGTGAAGGATGATGTGTGAGAGCATTTCTCATGTTTTCAGACTCAGACCTACAGGACATTACTCTTGTTTTACCCACACTATTTTCTCATCTGGGCCACCCTGTTGCCCACAAGAGTTCTCCCTTGACAAGCCTCCTGTCACTGCCTGTTGCAGCTCCTGCTGAAATAAGAGGGAGATGGTTCCGATTGTGGATTCAAGGGATGAGCTGGGGTTTCACACGGAAAAAATAGTGTAGGAATAAGCAGGGGGAAGGAGAGAACAGAGGCACAGCTAGGGAACCAGAGCAGGTCGGCATGGTGGTTGTGTTACAGCAGTGCCTGAGGGAGTGAGTGGCGGCTGGAGGCATCCTGCACCTGGGAAAAACCCTAAGCACTTTCTCTCTCTGCTTGATGGTTCTCCTTGATTGTTGCCCAGAGATGGTGAAATGAGTGCCATTACATTTAGAATCCTGTTGTGGGGAGCAGTTCTTGTGCTAAATGACTCGAACTTTCAGTCACTTCAGACCTCAGGCTCAGTTGGAAAGGGAAGGGCAGCTCAGGAAAGCGACCCTTGACGCTGGCAAACCCCCGGGTGGTTTCCCAAAGGAATGCAATACAGCAAATAGCTTTCTTGTCCTTTTTTTGTTTAATAATCCTAAATCCTCAGGGATTAGCCATCCCGTGCAATGCTACCTCCCCTTTTGCGGTGCTCTCATGAAATGACAGAGCCGAGCAGCTGCTGGGGGCAGTGCCTGGCAGCATTCTTCCCCCACAGCGCCTGGTTTCATACCGTCCCCACCACGTGGGGAACTCTCAGCTCTAATACAACTGTTGGCAAGAGTCCAGCTGATTTCAGAGCACCCAACGCGTCAAACACCATGCACAGAGCCTCTGGGGGAGGCTGTGGGTCAGTGAGGCATCTCAGGTTCCTGAGGCATCTCTCAGTTTGCTTTAGCGTCGTTTCATGAGAGTCAGGCCAAATGCTGTCCTCAATTCAGTGGCTTCTGTGCGTGAAGTTGCAAGCACAGAGAGCAGCAGAGAGCAGCAAAATATTCTTGCTGCAAAACAGACAATACATTAGAATGGAATGGAATGGAATGGAATGGAATGGAATGGAATGGAATGGAATGGAATGGAATGGAATAGAATAGAATAGAATAGAATAGAATAGAATAGAATAGAATAGAATAGAATAGAATAGAATAGAATAGAATAGAATAGAATAAACCAGGTTGGAAAAGACCTTTGAGGTCACCAAGTCCAACCTCTCACCCAACACCATCTAATCAACTCAACCATGGCACCAAGTGCCTCATTCGGGCTCTTAAACACCTCCAGGGATGGGGACTCCACCACCTCCCTGGGCAGCACATCCCAAGGGCCAATCTCTCTTTCTGTGAGGAACTTTCTCCTCAGCTCCAGCCTAAACCTCCCCTGGCACAGGTTGAGACTGTGTCCTCTTGTTCTGGTGCTGCTTGCCTGGGAGAAGAGACCAACCCCCACCTGGCTACAACCTCCCTTCAGGGAGTTGGAGACAGCAACTTCTCCCCCAGCAAATTCTCCCCCAGAACTCCTGCTCCTGTGCCTGTTCTGCCCAGACAGATGCTGAGGTGGTGCCAAGCTGCAGGGCAGCGCTGCCTGCTTTAGCACCGGGGTTAGGCTGCTCCACCTGATCAGACAACGGTGGAGTGTTGGTCAAAGTGGTAGGAAGAGGCTGCCCAGTGTGGGAAGTTGTAACATTTGGCTTTCACAAGGGGAATTGCTGGGGACTGTGGGGTTTGATCTTTGGGCTGGTTGGTTGGTTGTAGTCTGTGTTCTGTGGGGTTCCATTCTCGTGCACTGGGAGAGAAAGGTGAGGCACCGACTTGTCTGAAGACTGAAGTCAGAAGTGCAGGTTTTGTCCCAGCCCTGATGGAGAGGGGTGGGAGCATGCTGGGGAAAGGTATGAATGTGTCTGTCTGACGTCTGTACAGGTTCAACTCGTGCTGTTATGGTGCCTCTAGCAAAGCTGCTCTGCGCCCAGCGCTGCTTTGCCTTTATTTTATGACAAACTGGTTGTGTTTAACATTTAGCAGCGAGCTGGTTTCTCACACCAGGGAGTTAGCTGAGGCCCCATCCCTGGAGATACTCAAGATCAGGCTCAACAGGGCTCTGGGCAACCTGATCTAATGGCGGATGTCTCTGGACTAGATGACCTTTGGAGGTCCCTACTGACCCAAACCATCCTGTGAAGGTGCAGCGCAAATCAGCCCCCCTGGGTCTGGAGCCTCCGGCTCCTTTCCCACCATCACTGCTGCTAAAGTGGGTTGTAGTTTTGGAAGCAGCTGTCTGGAACTCCCCTTGGGGCTTTTTGAGGTCTGAAAGGCCAGGTGCTGTTGCCAGTAATAAGGGTTTGAAAAAGCAGCCACTTAAAAGATGGGTGAGCAAAAAGGGCAGCACAGATGAGCGGCTTGAACACGTTCCTAGAGCCCAAACGGAGGTGAAATCACATTCAGCAATATAAGAGATGTAATAAAGGAAAGCCAAGTTAATTTCCAAACTCAGGAGGGATTTGAAAGGTGCATCAGGGAGGATTGCTGTGACCACAGCTGCTCCTGCTCTCAGCTCCCAGTTATTAAAGGCTGAAGTAAGCTGTGGTGAAGGAGCAGGAAAATATGATGAGTTTTGCTAGCCTAAAGGTCAGGGTTTGTGAAGATTTTGTTTCTTTCTTTAAGATGGCATCAGAGGAAGTGGTGAGAGGAAGCCTCCAAGCAATATAAAGTGGGGGCTGTTCTTTGCACTGCCTGTAATTGGGCTGTGCAGCTCCTTGCTGCTTCAGTAACCATCACCTGGCACTGGCACAGAAACGTGGAGCCGGTTGGATTCAACTCCACGTGGGAAAGGTTTGTGGAAAGCAGCTCCCCTGAGCACAGAGCTGGCTCAGAAGTGGGCATGGAGGGAGTGCTGGCAAAGCAGAGGGAGAGGAGCAGCCTTGCAGCACTTGTGCAGGGCTTGCCCCCCCCAGCCCAGCCCTTTCAAAGCCGGTGAGCTGGTTGATGCTGCCTTACTTCAGGCGTACATGCTGTTGTGCTCTGGTTTTTGTCATGTTTCATTTACACTCTCAGGAGTTCCACAGATAGTTCAATATTTTTTGAAGGAGTGCCAAGTGCACAGATGGCAACTGCACATTCTGCTCCACGGGAAGGTACTGCCACTGTGGCTAGCAGCCCTGGGAAAAAGAAATGCAACTGGTGGGACAAAAATCAGATGGTGAGATGACTTCTCTGGGCTGTTGATGAGGAAGAAGGCAGCTAGGAGAGGATGGAAGGGGACTGGCTGCAGGCACTGGGCAGAAGAGGCACTGGAGCAGAAGGTCTGGGGGAGAATTTGCTGGGGGAGAAGTTGCTGCCTACAACTACCTGAAGGGAGGCTGTAACCAGGTGAGGGTTGGTCTCTTCTCCCAGGCAACCAGCACCAGAACAAGAGGACACAGTCTCAAGTTGTGCCAGGGGAGGTTTAGGCTGGATCTTAGGAAAAGGTTCTTCCCAGAGAGATTGGCTATTGGGATGTGATGCCCAGGGAGGTGGTGGAGTCACCATCCCTGGAGGTGTTTGAGAAGAGCCTGAATGAGGCATTTGGTGCCATGGTTGAGTTGATTAGATGGTGTTGGGTGAGAGGTTGGACTTGGTGACCTCAAAGGTCTTTTCCAACCTGGTTAATTCTATTCTATTCTATTCTATTCTATTCTATTCTATTCTATTCTATTCTATTCTATTCTATTCTATTCTATTCTATTCCATTCCATTCCATTCCATTCCATTCCATTCCATTCCATTTTCTATTCCATTCTATTTTCTATTCCATTCCATTCCATTCCATTCTAATTTATTGTCTGTTTTGCAGCAAGAATGTTTTGCTGCTCTCTGTGCTTGCAACTTCATGCAAAAGCCACTGAACTGAGGACAGCTTTTGGCCTGACTGCTATGAAGCGATGGTGCTGCAAAGGAATTGTTTCTAGATGGCTGCTAAAGGGAAATCTGCTGAAAGCCCCACTCAGAAATTCAGCCCCAGATGAAGAGCAGCACTTCTGGTTGGGGATGTGTTGAGCTTGTTGCAGCGTGTGTGCAGAAGCAGGTGGGGTACCTGCAGCCTCTGAGGTGACCTGGTTGTGATTTGGGGAGTAATGGCCTCAGTCAGGGGAGCTGGTGTCTGGAGCAGCACAGCCACAGGGCACAGCTGTGCTGCATGTCACTGGGTGTTCCAGGGTCTGTGCTCTGCAGGGAGCTGCAATAAATGGGCTGCATTCTTTTGGGCCTCAAACTCTCCTGTAGTCCTCTTTGCTCTGCCCACATTGTTTCTGTTGGCCCATGGTGCCCACCTTCCTTTGCCTCAGTAGAACTTTAAGCTCCTGGGGTGGGCACATGCCAGGGGGATGCACTGCCCCTTTGCTCTGTGGGGTGTCTCCATCAGGGCCATGCCTGAGCCTGGCTGGACTCACCACAGCCCCTGGGTGCTGGCCCTGCCCTGGCCCGAGGAATGGAGCCAGGTAACATTGGCAGAGCGTGGGCTGGGCTCGTTGGGCATCCTGGGCACGAGTGGGCACACACAGAGGTGTGTGAGGGCAGAGGAGCAGGGGGGAGCTGCGTGTCTGCAGCCACACTGCCTGGCGCCAGCGCTTCCTGCCGCTGAGTGCCTTCAGCTGCCCCTCAGCTGCGTGTGTTCCTTCCTGCCTTTGTGTCCCTGGCTGTGGGATCCCTTTGTGCTGGGCTCAAGGGAGATGGACAGGCCCTGGCCAAATCAGCTTCATATCTTTGTCCTTCCTGTTTGAGTGGTGTTCAGCCTCAGCAAACACATTTAGCTTAAAGTGCTGGTGTTTCTCTGAGTGCTGCCTTTTGATGTTCTTGACTGGTATTATCTTTTAAATGCAGCTGCTTGCTGAATAGAAGAAAGGGCAAGGCACCTGCAGCTTCACCAGCGTCTTGCTATCATAGCCACTGCTGTCTTGGTTTGGTATGCTGTGGGTTGTGCACCACACCAAGCTCCTGAGGTGTGGCTTCCCCCCACATCCAGCCCCAGTGCTGGATTTCAAGGGGTGTTGCACTGGGGCTGCCTGGCCAGGCTGTGTGAAAGAATGATGTGGATGGCAAAGCCTTGCAGTGCATTAATGCCAAAGCCACACCAGCTAAAGCCTTCAGCCAGGTAAGCCTGCTTTTTTTTGCTGCTCAAAGGCTTGGCCTTTTGATGAGTCCTTTAGTTTTAGTGGACCATAATAAACCTGAGGGGATGGAAAGTCACCTGAGCCATAAGCACTGAAGGTCTTCAGTGTCTGCCTGTCTCATAAAGCAGCAGCAGCAGCACCTCTCAAACCCCTGCAGCCTCCCTGGCAGATTGCATGGAGGAAAGTGAGTTTGTCAGAGCATTAGGATGGGAGGGCTGTGTCCCATGCTGGCTCAACCGTCCTTTACCCTGGATGACAGTCAGTGAGCTGTGGACAGGCAGCACAACCTGATGAGATTCAGACAAGCCAGGATCCCCTGCAGAGCTCTTTGCTGACTGGCCTGGCGGTTAGCCCTCACCCACCACCTTCCCCAGCTTTGAAAGGAGACGGGTTGCCCGGGGAGGTGGTTGAGTCACCGTCCCTGGAGGTGTTCAAGAGGGGATTGGACGTGGCACTTGGTGCCATGGTCTAGTCATGGGGTCTGTGTTGATAGGTTGGACGCGATGATCCTCGAGGTCCTTTCCAACCTAAGTGATACTGTGATACTGTGAAGTAGTTGAGTCATGGCAAGCTAGCCAGTGCAGTTTTCCATGGCAAAAGCTGCCCCCTTCCAAGTGCATCACAAACAACAAGCATGGCAAACCCTCAGAAGTGAATCCAGAGCCAGGGGTGAGGAATGAAGCACAAGGGCAAGAGCCCAGAGCAAGGCCGGGAGATGAGTGAGAGAGAAAGTGAGAGCTGGAGGTGCTCAGTTCATTTCTCATGCAGCACCTGAACAAGCAGCTGCTCAGCGATGCTCAGAAGTGAGTTTCAAGACTCTAAAAGCTGTTTGCACAGTTGCTGGTGGCAATGCAAAGAGGGTGAGAGATGTTTGTGTGAGAAATAATAGCAGCCCCATTAGCGACAGCGAACGGCACGAGGAGGAGCAGCGCAGCCAAACCTTTCTGTCCTCCTGCCCACAAATCACTTTGCTGTGTGTGAGTGGTGGGCATCAGTGACAGGATTCTGGGCTCTGTGGACAACTGCTTTATGTCCCCAGTCCTGATTTCCTGCGTGATGAGCAGATGGAGATTGGCATTTTTGGTCTTGGCACCCTCGGCTGTCTTGTACCACATTTAATCTCTGTCCTCTGCTAATGCTTCAAGCTGAGATGTTTGAAGCCAGAGCTCAGCTCCAGACAGCTCAGGGCATTTGGGGGACACAAAAAGGGAGGATGTCTGGAGCAGTGCAAGGCTGTGAAGGTTTGGGGCCAGTTCCCTTTCACCAGATGAGTGGAAATAAAACCCCTCAGCTCCTTTGTACAGCTCGGATATGAGCTCAGATTTCTGCCAGCTCAACTCATAGCCTAAATTAAGCACATGTTGTGCCTAATTCTCATTTAGAACAGTAATGGAGGTAACAAAACAGCTTGTGGATTAGGTAAGTGCAATGATATCCTTGTCTGGAGGTACCAGGATAAAATGCTGAGGAGCTCTGGACCCAGCCAGAGCTGTGATAGCTTTGAGCTGCTCCCAGGACCAGCCTTGCAATGTTGGGTCCAGGGAGGATTCCTTTTCTTCTTCCATTGTTAGATCCCAGAGCAGTACAAACCCCTGCAAAACACTTCAGTGTGTGTGCAAAGTGTTCACTTTGGAGTTTTGCTTCCCTTAGTTTTAGTAACAGACAGTAAAGAATGCTCAAGGTTACACCCACATAAAACTGCAGCTCTTCTGCTGCACTCATTTGGTTTATTGCAGCTTTTCCTCTCTCCCTGTTCCTCACCAGACTCTCTCAGCGAAGTGCATCCTTTGCTTTTCCATCCTCATCACTCAGAGCTGTGTCTGGAGCAGGGGCTGAGAAGTGGCTGCTTCCTGCGCAGCATCCTCGGCTCCGCACCCTACGGCCTGAGCCTGCTCTGCCCGGGGCCCTCCCAGCGCCGGGGGAGGGCTGCAGGCTTTGCCCCCTCCCCGAACTGGAGGTGCCGCTGGCAGCAGAGCAGGGGCTCAGCTGTTGCTTGGTAACTGCAGCCACGTTTCAAAAATGTCCCCTTTTGCAGCCAGCTTCCCAAACTAACAAGGCACAGTTGTTCTTTCAGGAGCGTTTGCGTTTTGTTCTTTCTGTGGGGAAAAAAAGGGAAAGGGGGAAAAAAAGGCAAAAAGAGCCTCTTTCAGCCCCAGCCTTGCTTTCCTTCGCTGCTCTCTGTCCTCGCATCTGGTCCCACAAAGCCGAGCAGTGTCCCGTGCCCGGGAGCGAAGCTCTTTCATCCTCCTCTCCTTGGGCTCCAGCCGCTCTCGTTCCTGAATTCCAGCCCGAGCGGAAGGAAACTGCGAGGAGCTTCCCACAGCCTCTGTGCTTCTCCTGCCTCTGCTCCTCGGCGAATTTTCCTCTTCTAAGGGTTATGCATCGTCCCTCTTGAGGGAGGACGAGTCGTTAGGAGGTGGGACTGGTGCCGCGGGAGTGTTCAGGGTCTGTTGTCAGCTCTCGCCAGGGTTTGCTGGCTGGGACACGAACTGAACTGCTGCCATCTGCTCCTCTTCACCGTAACGGGCACCTCTGTGTAAGCCACTGCATCACTGCCCCAGGTGAGCCTCCGTGAGGAGGATCAGTGGGCTTGGCTTTAATCCTCCTGCTCCTGCCCGTGGAGCACCTCGCTGTCGGGGGCTGCGAGTGCTTTGATCTCGGTGGGAGCAGAGCAGCCACCGTATGCCACTCACATTGCAGCTATTCCCAAAGACACAGAGCAGAAATGTTGTCAGTAATTAATTGCCACCCAGTCTTAAGTTTTTATATGGCATCAGTATCAGGACATCTTCCACATAATTGCATTTACAACGCTGGTAATAAATAGCAGAAGATGATCACTCAATCCTGCTCCCTTGATTAGCAATTAGGAACCTTCCAAACTCTGCCCACAAGGGTGCAAACTCTCACACCCATGAAATTGCTGGGGCTGGAGAAGTGGCTCTGCAAAATAATCAGAGATAGAAACCTACATCATCAGAGCAGCGAGGAGGTCTGCTTGGTGTGCTCATGCAAGGCAGGTTTTGCAGGGTTTAATGATGGTTCCACAAGCTGTAATGTTCCTTGGCTCTTCCTACCTCTGCAAACATCAAATGCTGCTGCTGCTGGTTTGAATTTCAGCCCAGCCTTTAGAACAGGATGTCACAGGGCAGCAGATGAGAAGGAGCCACGTTACCAGCGGGAGGGAGTAGCAGCGAGGTACCTTGCCTGTGCTGCTGGCAGGAGAGTGTCTCGTTGTCTTGGCCAAATCCAAAGAGAGCCAAAGCAGGCTGTGAGCATCCTGATGGCCTGCAGGCTGCTGCAGTGCTTGCTGGGGAGGTGTAGCCATGCATTTGCAGTGTGTGGGACACCCAGGCAGTGCTGTCTTGCTCCCACTTGCAAACATCAGGGCTGAGCCTATGCGGGGAGGGGGGGGGGGGGGGGTGGGATGGGGCAGGCTCTTGGTGCAGATTCCATGCTGGCTGACTGCTGGTCTGAAGAGGTTGGGGGAAGGGCCCAAGGTCGTGCCCTGTGCACAGAACCATGCACCTTGCCAGCCTGTACAAGTTGCAGCAGTTCCAGTGTCAGTGGTGTACTTCTCTAGAGACTTTCAAGACCTGTCTGGATGTGTTCATGTGTGACCTGCTGCAGGTGATCCTGCTTTGGCAGGGGGGTTGGACTCAATGATCTTTGGAGGTCCCTTCCAGCCCCCAACATCCTGTGGTTCTGTGATTTTGTGCTATGAGAAGGCTCCTGAGCACAGGGGCACAGCCCCTTCCCAGCAGTGCCCAGATCACTGACTGGCAGCAGCTCTGGTAGGAAACGTTGGGTCCTCTCCTGTGTTTTAAACAGCCTACGTCTTGGGCTCAGAGGTCAGCTCCAGCAGTCGTGCTAAACCCATCTGAATCGCGCTAAAGTGCATCTGAAGAGCTGCATTCAATTTGTGCCAACTCCATCTGCTTAAAAACTGAGCAGGCAGTGCCTTAACGACCCTTGATGTGCCCTGTCACTTTTTATTTCCCCACCGCCCTCCTGTCAGCTAGAAATACACCGCAGCTGCAGAAGGAGTGGCTACCGGTGCGGGGGACACGGCTCTGAGCCACGTCCCCAGCCTGAAATGTCAAAGCAAACACAGCCAGCTGAGCACCACGCTCAGTGTGGTGCTGGAGCCAGGGATGCCCGTGCTGGGCCCCGCGCTAGGGCTGGTTTCAGATGGCTTTGTCCCTTTTGAATGTGAGCACCGAGGCAGGTCCTGAAGGATGGCTTAGGACTACCGGTGAGCTGTTTCAAGTGCCTGGAGCTGTCTTGGCTCTTTGGAGGCCGTCTCAGGGATGAGATGTGTGAAGACAGCTGCCCTGCAGGGTGGTGGCCTCCCTTTGGTGGTGGTGGATGAGGATTCTGTAGCATTAGTGGCTAAAGTCTTCTTTGCTGTTTCTTGCCACTCCTTGCCCTGTTTGTCCCCCTCTTAGGAGACACTCTGCTAACGTGTTTGCTTGTGGAATCTGCCAGAAGCTCTCAAAGAGGTGAAGTGGGCTGAGGGAAGAGATTTTTCTAGAATAAACTGCAGGAGAAGAATCTTTCCCTTGGTGCTTTCCTTGGATTCTATTTCCTTCCTTCCTTCCTTTTTTCCCCCTCTTTTTTTTTCCGTGGACTTCATGGTGAAGAACAAATCCATACAGACTCTCCATGCATCAAAAAAAATGCCAATACATGAACCAAGAGTGCTGCTCCATAACACAATTAAAAGCAGGTATAATTCCAGCAGCATCAATACTCTCTGCTGCCTTACAGATGCAGGCACCAGCAGCACATTTATAAACAGCTGTCAGAGCCCTTCCCTGAGGCAGAGGGAAGTGGCATCCAGCACAGCCTCCTCGCTGAATTTGTCCTGATTTTCACAACTGTGTATGCACAGCACCCAGCACAGCTCCTTCCAGCAAACACCATCTTGTGCTTTAATGCTTTGCTGGGCACTGGGCTGGAGGAGGGACTGCCCACATGGTCTTCAGCCATGCCAGGAGCTGTGATTAACACCTTGGACACCACCTGCCAGATCTTTCTTCATCCACTTGTGTTTTCTTGTGTCCCCTTCAGCTCAAGCCCCTTCTACCCCTGACCCTCTGTGCTCTCCATCAGACCTGGCTGGGCTCTGACTCTTTAATTATCTCCGTGTGGCCCCATGCCCATCCCTAAGATTATTATTCTTTACAGCAATCATTAGGCTCATTGAGGTCTCCTCACTTGTTTTTCTACTGCAGGATGGGGCAGAAGGAGCCCTCTGAAGCTCTCTGTCCCCTTGGCACCGTTACCCAGTCACATTTCCACACCGATGCACAGCTCTCCCAGAGCAGCGTTCAGGACATCTGCTCCTACTCCACGCTTTGTAGCTACCTTTTGTTCACATAAATATTAACCATGGTCAGTTGGGTGTGGAAACAAAAACCTCAGCCTGTATTAGTCATGTTTTTTTTTGCTGATGTCCTCAGCCAAGCCAGCTAGATACACAGAATGCTGAAGAAGAACGAGGCAGGGGAATTGCAGCCTGGCGATGAAAAGCGGGCAGGGAAACAGGCTGCTTGCAGAGTGACACAGAGAGACCCAGGGGAGAGAGCTGGCAGGATGAGCTGGGCAACGTGGGCACTGGGAGAGCTGGGCACAGACACTCAAAAGCTGGGATGATGAAGCTGGTGTGACAACAGAGCCGGTGGCAATCACCTGGAGAGGAATCCGTGCTGATAAATATCGCCCTGATAACAAAGCCAGCCCGGGCAGAAGGTGTGCTCACCTCCTCCTTCAGCAGCAAGGTCAGAGCCCGGTGTTTGCTGCTGGGTTTTGTTCTGCCTGTTTGCTTTAAATGCCTGCTCCTCCGTTCTGGATGGCTGCAGCCACCTGAGCCTTTGGTTGCCTTCGTGTTTCAGTGAGCTGGGCACCAGGAGGCCGTGAAACGTCTGTCGCCTCTGACAAGCGTAAAGGGGTTGGAAGTAGGTGATGGGCAGGTGGTCGTCTTGATTCAGCTCTGCACCAGCGGAGGGAACACCACCGACTCCCTCTGCCTCCACTCCCCCCTCCCACACCCCCTCAGCTGAAAGAGAAATCAAAGCCATTTGCATTTGCAAACCCCAGCCAGGATTCCCTCCCCTTCCCCATATTCCGGATGGATGACAAGAGCTTTCCTGCCGCTTCTCAGGCGGATAAGGCTCTTCAAAACTTAAGCACCGCCGCACTGAATCAGAAAGCCAACCAAGAAGCGCAGACTCTGGGGCCGGGAGGGCGGCAGGCAGGCAGCAGCGGAGTCCGACGGCAGGCAGCTCCGAGCCGACGCCTGCGGAGCGCCGGAGTCAGAGCTTCCAAGCCCACACTTAGTGTCCTTTTAGGGGCCGCTCGTTCCTCAGAGTCTTTCATGTGATGTGACAGGGAACGATATTTACGATGCTTTTAGCTCCATTTGGGACTTCTCTCTCTTTTTTTTTTTCCAGTACTACTTCTGGGATGTAAATTATTTAAAACTCATCAATTTAGCTCTTTCTGTGCGAGAGATGAAAAAGCTTAACCCAACAACAAGGAAAAAAAAAGCTCTCCTCTTCGGGGCAGCCTTAAATCCTGCACTATATATTTTTTTTTGCTTAATTGAACACCTAAGGAAAAGAAAAAGCTTGGCCTCATCACATTTTCAGGGGAAGTAAATGTTAAGATTTATTTAGCCCCATTGACTTTTGAAACACAGCCGCTAATAGCATCTGCTTAAACGTTGTCCTCCGGAATGGATGGATGAAACCCTTTTATGGCTGGGCATTAAATCCACCAAGGGAGCGTTTATATGTCCCTTCCTCCTCCCCTGCACAGCTTTCCTGGCAGCTCCAGCTGTGGATTCCCAAGCTGTGAGCGTGGATGGAGGAGCTCCCACAGGGGAGGTGCGTGGCATGCAGCTGCCCAGCTCCAGAGGGAGCTCCCCAGAGAGAATCATGGAATCAGTAAGGTTGGAAAAGACCTCAGAGATCATCAAGTCCAAGCTGTCACCCAGTACCTCATGACAGCTAAACCATGGCTCCAAGTGTCACATCCAATCCCCTCTTGAACACCTCCAGGGATGGGGACTCCACCACCTCCCTGGGCAGCACGTTCCAATGGTTAACAACTCTCTCTGTGAAGAACTTTCTCCACACCTCCAGCCTAAACTTTCCCTGGCACAGCTTGAGACTGTGTCCTCTTGTTCTGCTGCTGCTTGCCTGGGAGAAGAGACCAACCCCCATCTGGCTACAGCCTCCCTGCAGGGAGTTGGAGAGAGCAAGAAGGTCTCCCCTGAGCCTCCTCTTCTGCAGGCTAAGCAACCCCAGCTCCCTCAGCCTCTCCTCACAGGGCTGTGCTCCAGGCTGTGGAGTCTCCTTCTCTGTGGAGACTTTCAAGACCCATCTGGATGTGTTCCTGTGTGACCTGTGCTGGATTCTATGGCCCTGCTGTGGCAGGGGGTTTGGACTTGATGATCTTTGGAAGTCCCTTCCTAGCCCTAGCATCCTGTGAGCCTGTGAGTGGGGAATGGAATGAAGCTGGAGGTGGGGAGATTCAGGCTGGAGGTGAGGAGGAAGTTCTTCCCCAGGAGAGTGGTGAAGCCCTGGAATGGGTTGTCCAGGGAGGTGGTTGGGGCCCTGTCCCTGGAGGTGTTTAAGGCCAGGCTGGATGAGGCTCTGGCCAGGCTGATCTAGTGTGGGGTGTCCCTGCCCATGGCAGGGGGGTTGGAACTAGATGATCCTTGTGGTCCCTTCCAACCCTGACTGATTCTATGATACTATGAGTGGGTGAGGGGAGCAGGCACCCTACTCCCGGGGAGCTTTGGGTGCCCAGAGCACAGCTGCTGCCCCGGGTGCATTTCTTCCCTGGATGCCAGCAGGGTGCAAGCTGCTGGGCACAGCAAGGGCTGTTCTTCCTCCCTGAGTGGTGGTACTTTAGGTTGCTCTGGTTCTTTTTTCCTGGTGAGTCTTTGAAGGAGATACCTGGAGCAGTGTTTAAGAGGCCCTCGAACGGGGGGGCAGGTACACAGCAGATGTCAACAACCTCAGAGACCAAAGGGAAAGGTGGTTGAAGAGTCTGCAAATGGCAGAGGTCTGTGTGGGCACCGCTTGCCCCTCCGAGCAGCAAGGACCCCACACTACCCCTCGGGAAGCAGGCAGGGGATGGAGCCCCAGAGCTGGCTGCTGCTGGGAAGGGGCTGCCCCTGCTGCACTGGAGAGTTGCAAGGAATGGTTTTAACATTCTTTGAAATCCCAAATCTGTCATGGAGGAGAGCCTGAGAGCTTGCTAAATATTCATGAGTCTGGATTCTCTGGTGCTGCAGCGAGGCACGGGCAGGGTGGGACGTGTCTCCCCTTCCAGTTGTGTCGGTGCAGATCCGGGGGCAGCAGGACACGTTTCACATCAGGGTGCCGTGCTGGACTCTAACCTTAAAATCGATTCAGGAATGAGTTGGTGGCTGCAGGTGAGCGTCGGGGGGGATGCGGCGCAGCCCCAGGGCTTGCCCGTGGCCATTAGCATTGATCCCGCTTCCAGCTGGGGGCTTTGTTGTCCATGAACTCATTAAGCTGGGGACCTGCAAGTGAGACTCGCGTTTATGCTGTGGAGCAGTCAGCATATTTGCTGTGGGTTATTGTGCTCCTGAGGCCGGAGTTGTTTAAATGCATGTGAGGAGAGGGCTGTTTAGAAATATTTCAAGTAAGAACTATAAAAGCAGGTTCCAAGGGTACTTTTTTTACAGCCAGAATCTGTTCTCTCGCCTAAATGTGACATACTAAAAAGGCAGCACTCTGTTCATAAAACCAGCCTGGAATCTCAATGCCTGCACTCATTGTTCCTGATGAATAGGGGGTGGCAACAGCGCTGATGGAGCTTGCTCGGAGCTTGATTTGCCTCAGTTATTGCTTTCTTTAGGAGAACTTGACTCTTTTTCTTTCTTCTTCCACCCACCCCCCCCCCCCCCCGCATTGACTTCCAAGTGATGCTGGAAAACTCAGCTCCAGCACGAGGTGCAGTGCGTCCAGCAGGGCTCTGCCGAATCCCACCGGAGCCCCCGAGTGAGTGCACCCATGAGGACTTCTTGGTGTGGGCTCTCCTCAGACTAAGCTCCGGGAGGGAGGGGGAAGAAGCAGTGCTTGAATCTGGCTGGAAGTGAAGAGATGTGAAGTGAAGAGGCAGCCAGGAGGGCCAATGGCATCCTGGCCTGCATTAAGAACAGTGTGGCCAGCAGGAGCAGGGAGGTCATTCTGCCCCTGTACACTGCACTGGTTAGGCCACACCTCGAGTACTGTGTCCAGTTCTGGGCCCCTCAGTTTAGGAAGGAGGTTGACTTGCTGGAACGAGTCCAGAGAAGGGCAACGAAGTTAGTGAGGGGCTTGGAACACAGCCCTGGGAGGAGAGACTGAGGGAGCTGGGGCTGCTTAGCCTGGAGAGGAGGAGACTCAGGGGTGACCTTATTGCTCTCTACAACTACCTGAAGGGGGGTTGTAAACAGGCAGAGGTTGGTCTCTTCTCCCAGGCAGCCAGCACCCGAACAAGAGGACACAGTCTCAGGCTGCGCCAGGGGAAGTTCAGGCTGGAGGTCAGGAGGAAGTTTTACACAGAGAGAGTGATTGCCCATTGGAATGGGCTGCCCGGGGAGGTGGTGGAGTCGCCTTCACTGGAGGTGTTCAGGAGGAGACTTGATAGGGTGCTTGGTGCCATGGGTTAGTTGATTGGGTGGTGTTGGGTGATAGGTTGGACACGATGATCTTGAAGGTCTCTTCCAACCTGGTTTATTCTATTCTATTCTACTCTAAATTGAGATGTCTTTGGCCAAAAGGGGTGAGGAAAGGAAGGTAATCTTCATCCAAGAGTGGAGGCAAATAAACTCAGTTCTGAGACGAGAACCAGCACACAGGCTGGGCCTGACTGGGTCAAGCCAGGTTGTGAGGGGGAAGTGCTGAGCACAGCAGTGCAGGCATTAAGCCAACCCGCTGCAGAGCAGCGCTGGGTGGAAGGAATCTGTCCTGGGCTGTTCCCTAAGCCTAAATTATTTCAGAATTCAGGGGGTTTTGTTCCCTGTGCTTTGAGGAGCACAGAGAATAAAGAATTCAAATGGGGTGAAGCCAGAAAGCACCACAGGATCATCTTAGAGCAGCGTGAGGGTGCTGAGGCAGCTGGAAAGTGTCCCCCTGAAGATTAGTGTGGTGTGGAAGTGCAAATAGCTTCTGCTGGAGCACTTCCTAAGCCAAAGGGGAGAGAAGCTCTTAGGAGGAAATGAATCTTGTTGTCCTTACACACGTTGGGCCCTGGGATCTGACTGTCCTGTGTCTTCTTTTCCCTCCTGAGCATCCTTGTGTATGCTCTTTACCGACAGATGCAGCTCCACAATTGCTCTGTGCTGTATTGTCCTATCCCCTTCTCCTTTATCCTCTTTCCCCCGCTCCTCGCTTTTAATCCTGGGCACTGTGTCATGCTGAGAAGGTTTTTCTTTTCTTTAGAAGCCCTTCAATTTGTTTCAGTTGATGAACCAAGGACTCAAGCTTCTTTTTTTAAGCGCTAATTGGGGGTGTGCTTTGTCCTTAACAAAGCAAAACGTGCTGAGCAGCCTGGTGCTGAGGACATTGATGTGACTTGTGGTCCTTTGTGTAGCGGCAGCACAAGTTCTGACCCCGCTGTCAGGTGGGGAGAGCAGCAGCTGTTACCCAGCCCGCTGCAACTCTCAAATGAGCCAAGCCACGATCAGGTTTTGTTTGCAATTCCGGAGCCCTGCTACGAGTCCTTGTAACTGCTAATGAGGAGCTGCCCTAGGGGCAGGGATGGTTGGAGCAGCAGAGGAGTCACTGCTGCCTGGTTCTGCAGGCCGGGTCATCACCCACGGCATGGGCACAGGGTTTGGTGTGGATCACACACTGGTGATGCTCACTCCCACTGCTCCCTCAAACTCCTGAGCTCAGCTTTGGGTGAGCAGTGCTGGAGCACCGTGGCAGCTGAGCAGAGATCGATCAGCAGCTCTGCAGAGCACAGCAGGGAAGGAAATACTTCAGCAGCATTCCTTTTCCTACAGCTTTCCCACTCCAGCAGCAATTAGCCGAGGTTCTGCTGGGAGTTCTCTGTTTATGTCCTGCCTGGGAGCTTTGATCTAGATAAATTCCAGCCTTTGGTGGCAATTTCTTCTCAAGTGCAGTTTGTTGGGTGAGCAGAGGTGCAGGATGCAGCCCTCCCTAAGGCTGGCTGCTGAAGCTGTGATTAAACTGGACCCCCAAGGGGAATGCAGTCAGAAATGAGGCTCAGCCACCTGCCTCCTGCAGCTCTTCCTTCCAGATGACTTCATTTCCCTGCCTGAGCTCTGAGGGCTGCCTAACTTCAGCCTCGTGTGGCTGGCAGGTGGCTGAGGGGGTCCTGACCCAGTGCTGTCAGCTCTCCCATGTCCTCTGGGAGGATGTCCTGCACTTTGCTGGGGTCCCTGGGTTTGGGAGGCCTTTTGTAGCAGAGCTTCCCCATGGTGAGGCAGTTGTCCCCAGCATTCATCAGGGAGCCAATTAAAACACTGCACTGCTCCTTAGTGAGAATTCAAAGCAACTTTTCAGCTCAGTTTTTGTTTGCTTAGTGATGCACACAGGGACATGCCCAGCATGGCTTCAGAGGACCAAGTGCATGGCATGGGCCAGACAGAGCTCAGGTGCTCTGCTCCTCCAACCATGACTCCTCAGGGCAGCTGAAGAGCAACTTACTGATTCTCAGGGGAAATATTGGTAAAGTCAAGAAGAAATTAGCACAGGGTTTGTCTGTTGCTCCTGTCACAGGTGGCTCCTGGGCACTGAAGTGGGACTTCAGTTAGAAGGCTCTGCTGGTTCTTCACAGCTCTGATGGACAGACCCTCTGCAGGGTTTAGTTAGCCAGAAGGTGTTGGGTGACAGGTTGGATTTGATGATCTCTGGGGCCTTTTCCAACCCTATTGATTGATGGTTCTGTGGTGCTCTTTCAGGTGGTCTGTGCTTGTCAGAGGTTTTGGTGATCTCTGTAGCCTGACCTCCCCTCAGTGGTGGGACCCAGCCCCCTTGGGACCTGTGTTGGCAGGGCCCACACTGCACTTTCTCTGTGAGCTTGGCTTTGGTCAACTCCATCAGGACAGGGAGGTCATTCTGCCCCTGTACACTGCACTGGTTAAGCCACACCTTGAGTCCTGTGTCCAGTTCTGGGCTCCTCAATTTAAGAAGGACATTGAGAGACTTGAAGGTGTCCAGAGAAGGGCAACAAGGCTGGGGAGGGGTCTGGAGCACAGCCCTGGGAGGAGAGGCTGAGGGAGCTGGGGTTGCTTAGCCTGGAGAGGAGGAGGCTCAGGGGAGACCTTCTTGCTCTCTGCAACTCCCTGAAGGGAGGTTGTAGCCAGGTGGGGGTTGGTCTCTTCTCCCAGGCAAGCAGCACCAGAACAAGAGGACACAGTCTCAAGCTGTGCCAGGGGAGGTTCAGGCTGGATGTTAGGAAGAAATTCTTCACAGAGAGAGTGATTGGCCCTTGGGATGTGCTGCCCAGGGAGGTGGTGGAGTCACCATCCCCGGAGGTGTTCAGGAGGAGTCTTGATGGAGTGCTTGGTGCCATGGTTGAGTTGATCAGATGGTGTTGGGTGATAGGTTGGACTGGATGATCTTGAAGGTCTCTTCCAACCTGGTCTGGTCTGGTCTGGTCTGGTCTGGTCTATTCTATTCTATTCTATTCCATTCCCATTCCATTCCATCCCATCCCATCCCATCCCATCCCATCCCATCCCATCCCATCCCATCCCATCCCATCCCACTCTGTTCTATTTCAGAAGCTGTAACGTTTTGGCCTGCTGATAGTTTGCTTTCAAAAGTGGTTGGGAGTGTGAATGTAGCCTACTTACTTTTGATGTCCAGCAAGGCTTTAGGCAGCAATTTAATCATTATTATTGCTATTGTGCAGCTGCTCTCTGGAGGAGCTTAAACCATGTCAAAAAGGGAAGCAAGGTAATGAGTCTGACAGAGTTTCCCAGGGAGTGATTAAATTTAGGATAATGAGTCCTGCTGAATTTTTAATGTTATTGTAGCAGTTCACACCACTGCAGCCTCTTCATCTCTGGGCTCGAAACTGGAATGTGCATGTGGGGATGGGGCTGTGCCAAGAGCTCCTTCTCCTGCTCAGCAGAGAGGAAAAGAAGCAGCGAGACAAGAGGCACCCAGCGAGCGCCTGGGTGCTCTGAGAGCTCCTGCCTCCACAAACCCACAGCTTGCTGCAGGCAAACTTCCAGCCCAGGGCAGGGTGTGGGTACCTCTGGGTGAGAGGCTTCTGAGGGTGTCAGGCAGTGATAGGACTTTGGGGAATGGAATAAAACTGAAAGTGGGTAGATGCAGATTGGATGTCAGGGAGAAGTTGTTGCCCAGGAGGGTGGTGAGAGACTGGCATAGGCTGCCCAGGGAGGTGGTGGAAGCCTCAGCCCTGGAGGGTTTTAAGGCCAGGCTGGATGTGGCTGTGAGCCCAGTGTGAGGTGTCCCTGCCCATGGCAGGGGGTTGGAACTGGCTGATCCTGGAGGTCCCTTCCAGCCCTGACAGTTCTCTGATTCTTGTCAGTCTGGAGAGCATCCCAGAGCAGTTTCCAGTTGTGTGGATCATTCTGCCTTGGGAAAGCTGCTGCAGCTCTGCACCCCAGCAGCTCCAGCTCACTCTGATGGGGACCAGTGTCCCTCCAGGGTGTGCATGTGGCAGTGGGAGGGTGCTGAGGGCTGGGACCCTTCTGGGTGGTGCAGACAGATGTGCAGCCTCACCCCCAGCCCCCATGGCAGCTGCTGCCTCAGAGGGCTGCAGGCAACTCCTGCTCTGCCAGGCCTGCTGTGGGTCCTTTCTGCTCCTTTGACACTGAGTTGTTTATTCAGCTCTCTTAGCAGCCTCTGAACAAAGCTTTTATCTCTTCCTAGTCGGCTTTCAATGAGCTCTCCCTGCCTCTGAGCTGCAGCAGCCCCTTCTTGCTTTGCTGGGTCAGACACCAACACACAGATTCACTTTGTGAGCTCCTGGCTGTGGAGTTTTCAGCCTCCATGGTGACTCCAGAGATGGGAAGCAGTGCTCCAGTGACAAGTGTGTATGTGTGCACTGCAGCTGGGGGGTGGCAGGGCAGGAGCAGTGCCCAGGGAGGTGGCTCACTGCCCCTGGCAGGGCTGTAGGCAGAGTTCAGAGCTCAGAAGTGCTGACAAAAGGCAGCTTGCAGTGGTGAAGCACAACTTCTGAGCTGGGTTGCCCATTTCTCTCAGCCTCTCTCTCTTGACAGGCATGGCAGCTCTCTGTTTGGTGTTGAGAACACTAATCCCCTTATCTTGGGTGTTGAACAATGTGATATAATTAATAGAAGTGATGACAATTTGTTCACTGAATGCCAATTAGTGTTCAGCTTTCTCGGGGAGTGGAGATTGGGAAGGGAAAGCTGAGCAGGTGGTGCCACAGGAAGAAATGATTTCTCTGATGTAAAAGACATTAAGAGAGTGTTTCATCCAGGGGAGGATGAAAAACGAAGCAAGCTTGATGGAAACCATAAACATTTTCATCTGTCAGTGGCTCATCCTTTAATGGAGACCTGAGGGAGCAGAGTTCAGCATCAAACCCCTCCCCCAGCTCATGGCCTGAAATGTCAGCACCTCACTCACCAGGAAGCTCTGCTCTGGAGAGGCTGTTGCTGGGTTTCTTCCCTCTGAGGAGAGGGAGGCACTGGTGACAGAGAGCAGCTCAGACTTATGGCACTCAGGCAGGAGCAGCAGCCCCAGATGCTCTGGTTTTAATCAGCCCACCCTGCTGCTCCTGCCTGCACAGAGCAGCAACTGCTGAACCCATCTGTGAAGTGTGGCACTGGGAGCTGCCTGGGCTGGGAGAGAGCAGTGTGTCTCCTGGCTGCTTCAGCTGCTCTCTGTGGGCTTCCCTTTCTGCATGGTGTGCTGAAATGCCAGGGTGGAGTCTGAAATGCCTCGTTTATTAGCTCACTCTTAGGAAGGGTAAGGATGCAATTAGGATCTGGGAAAATTAGGTTAAATACCCATTTCCTGATGCCAGAGATGTTAAGGCTCCTCCTGTTTCACATTAAGATCCAAACTGGAGGGCAGCCTGGCCAGCAGCCCTCTAATTGGTGCAAATGACACAGGACATTCTTGGAAGCACCTTGGGATTTGAACTTCAGCTGATCTGACTCGCAAAGGGCTGCAGGAGGCTCTTGGATCCTCGCTGCAAGGTGAATCTCCTTTGTCCTTGGTTTCCTTCTTCAGCCAAGTCCTGTTTCCAGCTCAGCTCTCACCAGCTTCTGGGTAGATTGGATGCTCTCCATTGCTGCCTGTCCTGCCTCACTCCTGATTCCTCTCCATCCTCTTTCTCAGCCTCTCACTCATCCCTCAGGAGCATCTCTATGCTCTGCTGCCCTGGCACCAGAGGAGACCTGGTCTCCATTGAGGGAGGTGGCAAAGTGCTGCCAGGTCAGGGTCAGCCAAGCACTCCCTTCTCCAGCTGCTTTCTGGGTGCTTCTCTTAACTCCCCTGAAGCACCTGATCTGTTTGGAGATGCCATAACCTGTCTGAGCAGAGAGTGGCAGTGCTGGGCTCTGAGCCTTTGAGCCAGGCTGGGAGCTCCTGGGGTAAGCAGAGATGTGCAGGGCAGAAGTTCTTAAGCTGGTACCACTGATTGTACATTGGATATTTGCAAGGAGGCAAACCCTCCCAAACCCAACCATGTCCCTGTCCCCTGCAGTCTCATGAGGTGACTTTGGAGCCACAGGTCTGCAGCTGGGCACCAGCCTCGGTTAGTGTATCCACGGCTTTTCCTTTGGCAAACGATGCCCTGGCCCAGCACTGGGGAAGTTCAGCAGCTCACTGCTCCCCAGAAGAATGTTCTTCCCAGTAAGGCAAGGCCTTTGTCCTAAGCAGCACTCTTGGAAACCCAATTTTGCCTTAAGAAAAGGCTTTCCAACAGCTGGGGGCTTGCCACTGCACATCCCCCGGCACGGGGAGCTTGGTGCTCTTCGGAAAGCATCCTCGGGAGGGGAGCCCCAGGTATAAACATGGTTTCTTGACAGAGGCAGCTTGCCTTGGAAAGCCTTTGCCTGGTGGTAGATTGGGAGTAATTAAGTGCAGTGTAATTTAATGACTCAAAACAACAAACAAGCCTTGGTGCAGCTCTTTACGAGCTCGCAGCTCTCCTGGGGGAGCCTCCGGCGGTGACACCGGCGCAGAACGCAGCTTCCCAGGGGCTGCCTCTGCCCTGGCAGATGGGCAGGAGGAGCATTGCTGAGCTGCTTGTGCCACGCAGAGCTGATCCTGTCCTGCAGGACACCAGCCCCGTGGTGCTGTGCTGGCAGCTCGTGGTGTGACAGCTGTGCTTGTCCCGATGCGCTCGGCCTGATCCTGACTGCAAGGTTCCTGGGCTGCAGGCTACCAGGGCCCTCAGGCAGCTCTGGTTTTGCTCTGGGGTTGTTGGTCTTGGTTGTTAATCTGAGTTCCTCTTGTCACTAAGGTTGCCACAGATCCTCTCTATGCACCTCCTAATCCTTTGTGTGCTGCTAAGTCTGAGTGGTGGAACTCCTGCACCTAAACCAAATGCAGATAAATGTTCTTTCCAGGGGGCTCCAGGACACTGCCTGAGAGTCCAGCACAGAGCCACAGAGCTGCTGCAGGCAATGGAACATCTCCCTGTGAGGCCAGGCTGAGGGAGCTGCGGCTCTTGAGCTGGGAGCAGAGGAGCCTGAGGGCTGCCCTCATTGCTGGGGATAAAGATGTGCAGGGCAGTGTGGGGAGGACAGAGCCAGGCTCTGCTCAGGGATGTCCAAGGACAGGACAAGAGGCACTGGGGGCAAGCTGGAGCAGAGGAGGCTCTGTGGGAACAGAAGGAGAAACTTTGTCACTGTGAGGATGGCAGAGCCCTGGAGCAGGCTGCCCAGAGAGGCTGTGGAGCCTCCTTCTCTGGAGACAATCAGAGCCTGCCTGGATGTGCTCCTGTGTGACCTGGCTGAGGTGGTCCTGCTCTGGCAGGGGGCTTGGACTGGGTGATCTTTGGAGGTCCCTTCCAACCCCTAACCTTCTGTGATTCTGTGACAGGGGAGGTGAGGGACACACAGCAGAGCCCTGCAGGTCCTTTGCTCCCGTGGTGCTTCTCAGCACCTCTGAGCTCAGCAGTTCATTTCCATGCCTCCTCTGTAGCCCCTTTGTAATTAATTCCTCTGAACCAGTTTGGAGGGTTTTTTTTTGGTGCCAAACACTTCAAGACTCACATGTAAATTATCAACATCTGAAGCCTCCTTTCTCTGAGAAGAACAGGGGGCAGCCATCAGATAAAAGTCATTCCAGATTCAGAGCTATTCTGCTCCACTGGCAGTAAAACATTCTTAGGGGAAGGTGACCTTTTTACAATGGGCTTGTTAATGTCAGGGCTTCAGAGCTGTCTTTCCTCATTACAAGTCTTACCAAAGGCAAAAAGAAGCCCCAACCACAAACCCCCTCACATTAAAGAGAGTGAAGTTTATGATCTTAAAGATGTGTCAAAACACCCCCATGAAAGACATCCTCACAGAGTGTTATTGAGATAACCCAATTTATTTTGGGGTGGTGGGGTGGGGTGTGTTTTGTGTGCCAGGCATTCTGAGCCTTGCACTGAGCTCCACCTCTGTGGCTCCCTGCTGTTTCTGACCTGTTCTAGGAGTTCCAGCTCTCATGCCCATAGGGCCTCCAGAGGAGCTGGACTCACCCAAAGCGCTGGGCTGCTGTGAGGAGCAACTGGGGGACAGTTTAGTTTCGGAGGGGAGGAAGCAGGGAGTTGCTCTGCCAAGGTTGAAAAAGGAATTGAAAGGTGAGCTTAACAAAAGAGCTGCTGGTGCTGTGAGGAGAGGCTGAGAGAGCTGGGGCTGTTTGGTCTGGAGAAGAGAAGGCTAAGAGGGGACCTTAGTCATGTCTGTAAGTATCTGAGGGGTGGGTGTCAAGGTGAAGGTGCCAGGCTCTTGGTGGTGGTGCCCAGTGATAGAGCAGAGCAGAGCAGAGCAGAGCAGAGCAGAGCAGAATAGAATAGAATAGAATAGAATAGAATAGAATAGAATAGAATAGAATAGAATAGAATAGAATAGAATAGAATAGAATAGAATGGAGTGGAGTGGAGTGGAGTGGAGTGGAGTGGAGTGGAATGGAATGGAATGGAATGGAATGGAATGGAATGGAATGGAATGGAATTAACCAGGTTGGAAGAGACCTTTGAGATCATCAAGTCCAACCTGTCACCCAACACCATCTAATCAACTCAACCATGGCACCAAGTGCCTCATCCAGGCTCTTCCTAAACACCTCCAGGGATGGTGACTCCACCACCTCCCTGGGCAGCACATCCCAATGGCCAAGCTCTGTGTCTGTGAAGAATTTCTTCCTAACATCCAGCCCAAACCTCCCCTGGCACAGCTTGAGGCTGTGTCCTCTTGTACAGGTACAAGGTGGAGCCCAGGAGGCTCCACCTCAACACCAGGAGACTTATTTTTGGTGAGGGGGATGGAGCCCTGGAGCAGGCTGCCCAGAGAGGTTGTGGAGTCTCCTTCTCTGGAGGCATTCAAGCCCCCCCTGGATGCATTCCTGGGTGATCCTGCTCTGGCAGGAGGGTTGGACTGGCTGATCTCTGAAGGTCCCTTCCAACCCCTAACACTCTGTGACTCTGTGGCCTGGCATGGGCTCACTGCAGCCCATCAGCCTGGGCTGAAGCTCTGCAGTAAGGCAGCAATCACATTTTCATTGCCTGGTAAGTGCTGGGAGCTTGTGTCTCCAGAAGTGGTCTCAGTGACACCCAGAAAGCTCCCAGAAAGAGCTTGGGCAGTGCTTAGCAGGGGTGGAAGGTTGGTACAGGAGGAGTCCAGGCTCAAGGCTGGGGCTTGCATTTTATTCTGTTTAGTTAAATGCACTGATTCATGAAACTGTTGTAAGAGTGGAAAGGATGCTCTGAACCATTTTAACTGAAGTGTGTGACAGCAAAGGAACAGGGAGGTGGAGAGAGAGCAAACTGGGACTTCATTTGCTAAATTTATCTTTGGAAACATTGCTGAGACTGGAAGGTGAACCTATCCCCCCTGTGAGCTGCAGTGATGCACACAGGTGACAACTTGACAGGTCTCTGTCAGCAAATCTTCTGCTACAGCAGCAGAGCCTCAGCTCCTTCAGGTGTGAAAACCTTTCTGAGCTGTTGTGAATTTGTGCATGGAGCTGAGGGTGGCTCTGCTGAGACTCCAGCCCAGGAGTAACCTTTGCAGGTTGGGCAGATGAGCAGAGTCCCACAGGATGGCACTGAACAAGTCCATGTGCTGGGGGCTGCACTGGGTCACAGCAACCCCAGGCAGTGCTACAGGCTGGGGGCAGAGTGGCTGAGAGCAGCCAGGCAGAGAGGGACCTGGGGGTGCTGGTTGACAGTAGGCTGAACATGAGCCTGCAGTGTGCCCAGGGGGCCAAGAAGGCCAAGGGCATCCTGGCCTGCATCAGGAAGAGTGTGGCCAGCAGGAGCAGGGAGGTCATTGTGCCCCTGTACTCTGCATTGGTTAGGCTGCACCTTGAGTCCTGTGTCCAGTTCTGGGCTCCTCAGCTCAAGAAGGACATTGAGAGACTTGAAGGTGTCCAGAGAAGGGCAACAAGGCTGGGGAGGGGTCTGGAGCACAGCCCTGTGAGGAGAGGCTGAGGGAGCTGGGGTTGCTTAGCCTGGAGGAGAGGAGGCTCAGGGGAGACCTTCTTGCTCTCTACAACTCCCTGAGGGGAGGTTGTAGCCAGGTGGGGGTTGGTCTCTTCTCCCAGGCACCCAGCACCAGAACAAGAGGACACAGTCTCAAGCTGTGCCAGGGGAGGTTTAGGCTGGAGGTGAGGAGAAAGTTCTTCCCAGCAAGAGAGATTGGCCCTTGGGATGTGCTGCCCAGGGAGGTGGTGGAGTCCCCATGCCTGGAGGTGTTCAAGAGGGGACTGGATGTGGCACTTGGTGCCATGGTTTAGTTGTCAGGAGGTGTTGGGTGACAGGTTGGCCTTGATGATCTCTGAGGTCTTTTCCAACCTTATTGATTCCATGATTCTGGTTCCCATCCTGCCCTGGCATGGCCCTTGCTGGAGCTGCTGTGACAGCAGGAGCCCAGCCCCCCCTGATGGTGCTTGGGCACCTTTCCAACACCAATATTTTAAAGCAAGTGGAATTATTCCTCCCTCTGGCCCCCTGGTTCCTGCCACGACAGCCTCAATACTAACACAATCATTGAGCCTTCATCCCAGTTGCTAAGGAAGGCATTGTCTCCCCACACAGAGCAAACTGGACTGCAACCAGGACAGCTGAACATGGAGACAACTTCATGTGCAAAATGACCACTTAAGGACAAGAGAGAGGGAAATTGCTTATTCCAGCAGCGCTGTAAGTAAAAAGCCAAAGCAAAACACAACCTGAGGGCACTGGAAAGAGGGCAGCCCAATGCCAAATGCTTCCATTGTACTGCTTTTCCCACTGAGCATCATCCTGAGAAGCCCAAAGCAGTGTGTTTGCCTAGGAAGTGAGATTCCCTTTGGGTAGGGGATGCAAGTGGGGGTTGGGGATGGGGGCTGGAGCCAGCTGCTGCAGAAGGGAAGCGGAACAGAGGTCGCTCGTTATGGATTTCCCCCAAGGTTGCCAGCAAAGCAGAGGAAGGAGCAGGACCCCTGGGATTTCCCAGCTGGCCAAAACATCCTCCCAGGCTGCTTCCCAAACAGACCAGCAAACAGAGGGGGAGGGCAAGGAAACAGTCCCCAGAGCCCTGCCCCGTGGTGGGTGTCAGCAGCGTGTCGCTTTGCACTCCGGCTGCTCTCACCTGGGATAGAATCTCAGCTGTGTCTTTCCGGAGCAAAAGTTGCCTGGGGGCAAGAACTGCCTCTACCAAAGGCAGCTCAGGCAGCTCTCCTTCACTCCTCCAAGGCTTCTGCTGCTCCTGGTCACATCTGAGTCATTCCCTGGGAGGCTTGGCCCCTGCTGGATGCAGAAGGCAGGAGCTGTTGGTGGCTTTCACTGATTTACTGCCCCCGCAGGCAGATGAAGTCGTGTCAGGCTCCTCTCTCTCTCTTGGACCATCTCTAGGTGATCAGCTTGATGATTGACTCAAGGCAGAGTGCTCTGTCCAGACCTCACATGGCCTTTTCTGGGTGTTGCTCACACCATGCACTCACGTGGTGGCAGAGGTGCCCAGTGTCATCTCTCAAGTCAAACAGGAGGTCCCACAGCACAGGCAAACCCACCACAGGGGGAGAGCCTGGAGGCCTTTTTCCCCCAGAGCCATCTCTGAGCAGCCCTCATTAAGCTCTGCTTAATTACCTCTTCACTCCCCAGAGGTTTCCCTGCTTGCTGTGATTTAGTGGCTCCATGGCTCTGCACCTGGAGCTCCCAGATCTCAGCTGCTGGCTCTGCTCCATGTTTTTCCCCATGGATCTGTGTTTGATCACTGCAGGCACAAGGTCCTGGGCGCTCACTTCAAGCCCACTGTCCCCCTCAGGTGGCTGCTTGCTGTGGTACCTGCTCTGGCTGAGTGCTGCTGCTCAGTTCCAAAGCCTGCTCCTGTTTGTAAGCTCTGGCCTGGAGAAGGCAGAAGGCTTTGCAGCACTGTGTTGAGTCTTTAAAAGCATTTCATTGTCACATCTCCAAATCCTCACATTGAAGCAAGAAGGGGAATGAAATCCACTTCCTCTGGGAGGCATCCTTTCATCTGAGGGCTTTGCCTTTTGCTTTCTGCTGGCAAGTGCAGCTCACAGCAAGTGGAGAAGTGCCAGCTTGCACAGGCATGGCAGCACCACTCTGCTCCAGTCACCTCCACTCCTGCTCAGGCTGAGGCTTGCCGGGCACAGAGCCCTCAGCAAAGCCAGCACCACGCTCCCAGCCCAGGTGACCTGCAGCTCTGGAGGATGCCAGCCCCTCCTCAGCACTGAGAGGGCTGGGGCCTCCCCCCAGGGCTCTCACCCTTGTGAGCACCAGCAGCTGGGGGTCCTGTGGGAGCTGCCCCAGCACCAGCTGCTGCCTTAGTGCTGCAGAGCAAAGCTGCTGGAGCCGTGGGAGGGAGCTGGGTCAGAAGGCAGAGACTGCTCTTGAAGACACAAATATCGCTGCCTGCCCACGGGGGGCAGGTCCTGCAGGGCCTCTTGTGCTGCCAGGGGATGAAGGACCTTGATTAAAGCAATCACACCAGGGCACACCAGGGCTCTGTAGTTGCAGGCAGCCTTGCCATTGCCTTCTGAGCAAGGGGAGGGCACATGATCCATGGCAAACTCACTGCCTGTTACGTGGCCTTCATCCTGCCTTGGTACTTTAGCCTAGGCAGGAAAATTCTCCCACAGCAAACAAATCCTTCCTTTTCCCTCCCTCTTCCCCTTCCCCTGCAGGTTTTGGTCATTCTCCCTGAGGTGATCTCTTGGAGGGAGCTGTTTGTTGCTCTCCTCCTTCTGTGCACATTTCATGGTCCTTTTCTCTCTTTTTTTTCCTGCTGCTCTTTATTTCTCCTTGGAAGGGAAGCAGAAATCAACCTGAACCACTCTGCTTGGTTTTTCTCTGAGGCAGCTGTGCTGGGACAGAACCCATGGCTCAGGTCTGTTACCTTTTGCACAGCAGCAGTGAATTCATTCCAGGGCTCTCCCCTGGCATCCTGACTCTCACCTGCAACTGCTCACATGAAAGATGAATGACAATGAGGTTCTTGTTACAGCTTTGATCAATTAGCCTTTGCCACTTCACTTCCAGCAGAGTCTACCTCGTGCTCAGCAGCCTCCTTTAGGTTTCTTCCCATTTTCTTCCCCTCTTTGAGTTCCAAGAGGGCTGCAGCACCTCCCCTATGGGGACAGGCTGAGAGAATTGGGGTTGTTCAGCCTGGAGAAGAAAAGGCTCTGGGGAGACCTTAGAGCAGCCTTCCAGTGCCTGAAGAGGGCTCCAGGAAAGCTGGGAAAGGATTTTTCTCCAAGGGCTTGTAGTGATTGGATGAGAGGCAATGGCTTTAAGCTTGAGGAGGGCAGATTTAGACTGGAGATGAGGAAGAAATTCTTTCCAGTGGGGGGGGGGAGACACTGGAACAGGTTGGCCAGGAGGGAGGCTGTGGATGTCCTCTCCCTGGAGGTGTTCAAGGCCAGGCTGGATGAGGCCTTGGGCAACCTGATCAAGTTGAGAGGTGGAAAGCTTGCAGGTGAGGCTGAGCAGAGCCAAGAGTTCTGGAGTCCTGCTGCTTCTAGTGCTGGGCATCTCTCTCACCTTCCAGCTGCCTTTGGGAGGTGCCTGCTGGCTCTTTCCCACCAGTTGAAGCTGAGCTAGAGGCAGGAGGGGAAAGTGCAGGGCTTTGGCTGGGAGCTGCACAACCCTTTGTGCCATTCCTGTGGCAGGGGTGGGACGGCTGAGGAGGCAGCCCCCACGCCCCCACATCTCCCTGTGGGAGAGACCCAGCCCTGAGCAGGCTGCAGCAGAGGGATGCTGTGTTCCAAGGGCACAAGTGCCACTCTGCCAACCCATCCTGTGGTGAGAGCTGAGTGGCTTTGCTGGGTGATTGGGAAAGGGGATTGTCTGCACCACCCCCTGCCAGCTGCTGCTTTGCAGAGGCAGAACGTTGTGTTTCTTGCTCCTGGTTCTCAGCACTTGATCATGTCTGTTTGCTTCTACCTTCAAGTGTCAACACCTTGATCAATTTTATTGCACCTGCCCATGGTCAGAATGTTACTAATGGCTGCTCTGATTGGTGCTGAGGGACAGGGATAAGTCAGTGATAATGACTCCTGAGTGCAAACATCAAAGCACCAGCAGAAAGATAGCAGCCAGAGCACCAAGCTGTCATTATTTATGTGCCAGTGGCCACCTCTACATCTTTTCTCTCTGTCCTGATCCTTCCCAGGCCAGGCTTGCTTTGCTGCCTCCTCTTGGGCTGAAGAGCTTTGTGTGTTTTGGAGGTGCTCTCAGGACAAGGAGCCAAGGCAGAGTGATGGTGGTGATGAGCTGGGGACTCTGCAGCAGCAGCAGTGCCTGCCCCGGCCCTGTCCTTGCCACTTCCCCCTAGAGCAGCCCAGGAGGAGAGGGCAGTGTCAGTCTGAACCTCCCCCACAGCTCCCTGCCTCCATGGGGATGCTTCCCAGAGCTTTCCAGGTCCCTTGGCTGGCTGCTCTGCAGCTCCTTTTTGCTGAGGACAATAATGTGAAACAATTCCTGTTCTGTATAGCAGGGAGGGAGGGGTGGGGGGGTGAGGTACCAAACTGGGGGGCATGGAGCACATCTGGGGCCCAGCTGCAGCTTTGAGGGTTTCAGCACTCGTTCAGGATCTCCTGAGAGCCTTGGGGGGGGGGGTCAGCACAACTGGCCTTTGGCTCATCAGCCATTAAAGCCTGGCTGGAAGTGCTGTGGTGGGAGCTGGGCTGGGCAGGCAGGAGGCTGCTCAGCCTCCTTTGGTGGCTGCCCGTGCAGGGAATGCTGTCCTCAGCTCTCATTCCAGGGCAAGTTTCCCTTCCTGCTACTCCAGCACTTCTCCAAGGAGCTCTCCTCAAACTCCTGGGCAACAGCTCAGTGTCCTGGCACATCACTGCTGCTCCAGAGTGCTCTCATCCCTGAGAGCCCTTGAGGGCCTCTTCTCCCCGCAGTGAGCTGCCAGGACGGGAGAGCCCCTTGGGAACTTTGTCTGCTCTGCCTGCCAGCTCTTCAAAGAAATCTCTGCTCTCTCCAACCATGAAATAAAAGCCAGCAGAACACCAGTGAGCCATCTGGCCACGGAGCAGCCTGCTGTGGAGGCCTCCCTGCTGTCTCTGGTGCTGATTATCAACGCAGCTTAGAGCAAAGCTGAGCCTCCTAATGCCCAGAGCATGATGCACTCCCCTGACCTTGGGCACTCCTACTGCCTTGGCTGGCTGGCTGCAGGTTGCTGGCTGTGAGCTGATGTAACAGAAGTGGTGGAGAGAGCTAATTCCAGCGGCACACAGAGCTCTCCTCCAGCACATGGGAGCTGTTAACGTCTTGAGCTCTCATTCTTGTGCCCTGGGGGAAACTTTGATGCTGCAACTGGTGCCACAGCAATTCCTTCAGCCACTGCTCCTGACAGAGCTTACAGACAGTGCCCCTGCCCATGGCAGGGAGGTTGGAACTAGATGATCCTTCTGGCCCCTTCCAACCCTGACTGATGCTATGATACTGGCCTGGTGCACGTGGCCCTGTGGCCCTGCTGCCTGGGCTCCTCTCTGAGGTTCCTCCCAGCAGCTGGGGGGAAAGGACCCAAGGTAGAAGAGAGGAGATTTAGATGAGACCTTAGGAAGAAGTTGTTCCCCAGGAGGGTGGTGAGAGCCTGGCACAGGCTGCCCAGGGAGGTGGTGGAAGCCTCCTGCCTGGAGGTGTTTGCAGCCAGGCTGGAGGTGGCTGTGAGCAACCTGCTGTGGTGTGAGGTGTCCCTGCCCATGGCAGGGGGCTGGGACTGGCTGAGCCTTGGGGTCCCTTCCAACCCTGAGAGTTCTGTGATGGAGGAGAGCAGCCAGCTCTGCCAGATGGGCACAGCACAGGGTGCTCAGCCTGGAGCAGCTCCCTGCCTGGCCTCAGAAGCCAGCCTTGGCTTCACTGAAGGTCACTGAGCCTCCAGGCTCTTGCTTGTCTTTATTTCCTCTGAAATGGATGTTTCCCCCTAAGCCAATCTCTTTTAGAGCAGCCCTAACAGGTTTCCAATTACTTTCCATCACATTAGTCTTCTGTTCTAAAAATTCCTCTCTGAACATTGAGTCCATTTGGAGAACTTGGGGAAAAAAAGCTTGGTGGATGGTTGGGTTTTTTCTTTTCCCTTTGTGTTCTATTTCTGGCAGGTGCTTGTGCTCACCAGAGAGCTTTCCAAAGCCTCTCCTCTCTCCACTTAAGCAAACCCTGGTGAGTTGGGCAAAAATAGGACCAGGGAGGTGCTTTCACCTGCTCCCAGCCTGTGCTCTGGTGGCCCTAGTGTGGCAGCTGTGAAGGCTCTGGCTTAGCAAGGTGTCTAAACAGATGAGCTTCAGAGGCAAGGAGCAGTGCCTCGTGGGGAGCAGGTGCTTCACCTCTGCTCCAGACCCCAGTTCAGCAGCTCTCTGAAATCACACAGTGCTAGGGGCTGGAAGGGACCTCCAAAGATCACCCAGGCCAACCCCCACCCCCTGCCAGAGCAGGTCACACAGGGACACATCCAGGCAGGGTTTGAGCATCTCCAGAGAGGGAGACTCCACAGCCCCCCTGGGCAGCCTGCTCCAGGGCTCTGTCACCCTCACAGGGAAATCATTCTTGCTCCTGTTTCCATGGAGCTTCCTCTGCCTCAGCTTCTACTCAGTGCCCCTTGTGCTGTCCTTGGGCATCCCCCAGCAGAGCCTGGCTCCAGCCCCTGGGCACTCTCCCTGCACAGCTTTGTCACAGGAATGAGGTCACCACTGAGTCTCTTCCTCTCCAAGCTACAGAGCCCTCAGCTCCCTCAGGCTCTCCTCACAAGGAAGATGTTCCACTGCCTTCACCATTTCTGTGCCTCTGTGCTGGACCCTTCCAAGCAGTTCCCTGAGGTCCTTCTTGAGCTGAGGGCCCCAGAACTGCAGACAATATTCCAGATGCAAACCAAGGCTTAACAGGTCAGAAGGGATCCATGATCAGTGAAGCTCTCCTCAGTGTCCCTGGATCTCAGAGCTGGAGAGCTGAGCTCAGTGGCCTTTGGGTGGCCAGTGGGATGAAACCCATCACAGCCCAGGGGCTGAACTCCTGTGAGCAGCTCGGGGTAAAACACCACTGAATGCTCATTCCCTTGGGGAAACTCCAAGTGAAACCTCCTGTCCCAGCATTCAGGATGGAGGTCTCAGATTGAACCAAGGACTTTATCAGCTCTGTCCTTCCCATCAGCTGCAGAGCCAGAGCTAATGCCAGGAAGATTATTTTCACTACCTGATTGCTCTGGGATTGTTTTGAGCAAGCACATAAACAAGGGCTTCCCACAGCAGTCTCTTCCCATTTCCTCTCCAGCTGCAAGGGTGGGCAGCAGGATGTTGTGACAGCCTCAAGAAAGGCAGGGGGGCATGGGAAGGGGTCTGCAGCAGCTGAGGGAGGCTCCCAGGGTGCTGCTGCTGCTGCTCTCTCACCACCAGCAGCGAGGGCATCGGCTCTGGGCTGTGGCAGCTCCTGAGACACTGTGGGGCTGCAGCCAGGGGGAGATTTCTCTCCTCAGACCTCAGCTGGAGGTGAAGCTCTGGCTCTGAAGTAGTCAAGAGTGAGCTCCATCATTAGCCTGGAGAAGAGGAGGCTCAGGGGAGACCTTGCTCTCTCCAACTCCCTGAAGGGAGGTTGTAGCCAGGTGGAGGTTGGTCTCTTCTCCCAGGCAGCCAGCACCAGAACAAGAGGACACAGTCTCCAGCTGTGCCAGGGGAGGTTTAGGCTGGAGGTGAGGAGAATGTTGTCCCTGGGATGTGAGTTCCTATAGCCCCAGTGAGATGGATGTATAAATATCTAAACAGATATAGAACATTCTGCATTATGTAATTCCACCATCTGCTGCTCTGCACCAAGAGTGCTCAGAGCCCACCTCTGCTGCTCTGCAGGATGCTGACCCCAAGACAAGTTGGGGCAGCTGAGGCAGGGGGGGCCTGGGCTCTTTGTTCCCCTCCAGGTGAATGCTTCCCTCTGCTGAGGCAGAGGTGGAGAACTCGCAGAGGCTTGCAGCATTGCCCATTTGTTTCCCCCTCGCAGCCTCTGCTCTTCCACATGCAAACCAGGCAGCTTGTGTTTGCTTTGATAAGCAGCTCCACTGCTGGGTCAAGTAGAGAAGCAGAAGATTGGCAGGGAAGGAGCAAACCTTCCTTCAGCAGCAATAATTAGCAGGGAGGAGTTTGATAAACAAGGAGAAGGTGAGAGGTGAAAGGGAAGCTTCAGGGCACTTCATTGAAATGGGAAATGCAGAGCTGCCCAAAATCCCTGCAAGCATTCAGCAGATGGGGGAAGTGCTCTGGCAGCGTGGGGTTTGCTCAGGCACTGAGGGAGAGCTGGAAAGGCATCAGCCCAGGGCCAGCTTTCAGGGAGCTGTTGGTTTGTTGCTCTGAAACAGCCCTGAGGAAGACAAGGCAGCCTTTGCCTCTGCTTTGCCTGGGTTTGGAGAGCAGAGCCCCCAGAGCCCTACCTCTGCTTCCCAGTCACAGATGCCAGCAAGTGACTGAATGGACCTGACCTGCACTGCACTCACCTGCAGCTCCTGTGGGCTGGCATCTGACTGGCTGCTGCCTCCACGGCCTCCCAGGGGCTGGGGAGGGGTCTGGAGCACAGCCCTGGGAGGAGAGGCTGAGGGAGCTGGGGTTGCTTAGCCTGGAGAAGAGGAGGCTCAGGGGAGACCTCCTTGCTCTCTCCAACTCCCTGAAGGGAGGTTATAGCCAGGTGGGGGTTGGTCTCTTCCCCCAGGCAGCCAGCACCAGAACAAGAGGACACAGTCTCAAGCTGTGCCAGGGGAGGTTTAGGCTGGAGGTGAGGAGAAAGTTCTTCCCAGCAAGAGGAATTGGCCCTTGGGATGTGCTGCCCAGGGAGGTGGTGGAGTCCCCATCCCTGGAGGGGTTCAGAGGAGGCTTGGATGTGGCACTTGGAGCCAGGGTTCAGCTGTCAGATGTTGGGTATCAGGCACTGAGTTGGACTTGCTGATCTCTGAGGTCTTTCCCAACCTGGCTGATTCTGTGATTCTTCTCACCTGCACTCAGCCCCCAGCAGGCAGCAGCAGCTCCTGCTGATGAGCACAGCTCCTGCTGGGCAGAGGAACTGCCTGGAGGCCAAGCCAGCTCTCAGCTGTGTCCTATCCCCCTCTGGATTGCCAAGGGCCACAGGAAATTGGCTGAGGTGAGGCCCTCCTGGGGTGGATAAAAGTCGCGGAGGTGACTCCTCTTGCTCCTTGTCCTTGTGTGAGCTGAGTTTCTGGAGCTGGCTGAGCCTGGGTGAGAGGTTTGGGTAAGTGAGAGCTGGCTTCCTGCTGATGGAGAGGCTCTGCTTTGGGGTGTGTGGGGAGGGAGGGAGGGCTGGCACCATTTGAAGCTCTTCAGGAGTCCCCAGAAAGACTCAGCCCTGTGTCTAGAGAGCTTTCTTGCTCCTAACCCCAGGGGAACGCTGGCTTTGACCACTGGCTCATCCCCCCAGCTTCTTTTCTCTCCAAGGCTGGCACATGCTTGGCTCCTTGGGGTGGGCTGCTTTAGCAGGGGTGTTGTTGGGGGTCTGTTGGAGGGGAGAGGCTTGGAGGTGCTCCTTGGGGTGGGCTGCTTTAGCAGGGGTGTTGTTGGGGGTCTGTTGGAGAGGAGAGGCTTGGAGGTGCTCCTCAGAGGCAGAACTGCTTCTATGCCTTCAGGTTCCTGGTGATTTTCTTTTTGATTGGGAGCTGATGGGTTCATGAGGAGGTGATGAGTTACTCAGCATGTCTGCAGCACTGGGGATTGTCTCACATCAGGATGATGGTGATTGATTAGGATTTTTTTTTCCTCTTTTTCTTTCTTTTCCCTGAACTCTTCAGCAGAAGGCTTCCTGGAGGCCTGATTGCAGCAGGCAGGTAAGCAGTGGAACAACGGACTGCTGCCTCTGACAGGCTTCCCCACTTCCCATCCCCACTAAATCTTGGGCTTTAATGGCTTGCTGAAGACCTGCTGTCAGGGTGATGGAGGTGTGAGACTGTTCAATGAGGCTGTCTCCTACTTGCTGAATTGCTCTGGCCTCCCAGGAGGCTGTATTAGCTCCTGCTGACCACCTCGTTGGAAGGGAAAGCAAAGAAACTAAGAGCAAGGAGAGGGCTGCAGCATTTTTGTTCCCTACAAAGCTGTGGCAGAGCCCAGGAGGGAAGGAAGGGGAGGATGCCACCTCAGCCTGCTGCTGGCACGGTGCTGGGCAGAGCTGGCAGAGGGGGATTTAAGTGATCTCAGCATGTACTGGCTCCAGAGGAGTGTTAGGAGCTGTGGGGTGTGTGTGGAGCTCGGCACATCTGGTGTCCTCTCCCTTGGCAGCCACGGAAACGATGAAGCAGCGATTCTGCGCCGGGCTGCTCTGCGCCGGGGGGGTGTTCTGTCCCGCCCCGGGAGGGAGGGGAGGAAGGAAGGGAGAGCTGCAGCCTGGAGGCTGAGTTTGGAGCCCAAACTCGAGGCTCTGTTTCTCTGGAAACTGGGCTGCAGTTGCTATGAAATTGCTCTCTCCAAAAGGAGCTGCTGAGGACTAATTGCAGTCCCTCAGATATCTTTGGCACAACTCGAAATCCCCAAACTCTCTTTGCTCTCAGCTGGAGGGGGGGGGAGGAGGCAGAAAATAGCCAAAGGAGCAGAAATTGGGTAGGAAGGTGCTGAAAAAGGAATGAAGCAAAACAGGGGAAGGGGGAAAGGGGGAGGGGGAAATGTGTGTGAGGAGCAACCAGCACAGTAACTGCAGCTGTCCTCAGATGCCACCAGGAATGGGAAGGCTCAGAGCCACGTTCCCAAGGTGCAGCAGGACACAGCCAGCTGTGAGCCAGTGGTGGTTCTGGTCTGCTTGTTATGTTTGCTTCCTGAAGTAAGTTCTCCTGCTGGATGCCACCACAGGAGAAAAGCAGAAAGGGTTGTAGTAAGAGCTGTGTAACTTGGTGGTAAGCATCCAAGGCATGAGAAAGGCACTGCTGGAGGAGAGAAACTTCTGCTGTCACCAGGCAGGAGCAGTCACTTGGGAAGGGTGGCTGCTGCTGAGATCTGTGCTGGGTAAATGCTTCCTTGTGGGAGAACTTCCCTGAGTGCTCTAACAGCAGCTGAGCAGGGAGAAACGCTCCACATCAGGTTCAGTCTGATCCGCTGTGATCCTCTGTGGTGTGATCAGTCCAGCAGTCACTCCCAGGGAGCTGTGAAGTGCTGCTTTCCCCAGAGCTGTCTCACTCCCTGGCATTGCACTTGTCAGGAGCCAGAGCTCTCTTTTCAGCCTCCTCCAGCAGGGCCCTGGGCCAGGGAAGCACAGCCTGGGCTGCACTGGGGATGTGTCTGATGAAGCTGCTGAAGGGTGTGCAGAAGCACAGTGACTCTGTGGATGTCTTTGTCCAGCTTAGCCTTGATGTGATCGATGATCTTTGGGGTCTGATCTCTGGGGTCTGGGGTCTGAGTTGGGAAACTTGGCCTACAGGCAGGGGTATGAGGTTGGGAAGGGACCTCAGGGCTGGCCAGCAAGTTGCTGGAGTTTGATGTGAGATGAACTTGGAGCCTCAGTAGCCTTGTGGGGGGCATGGAACCCCAGGAACATCCATTCCCAGTTCATCCAGTTTGGATCAACAAAAGCAAGGAGCTGGGAACTGCTGGTGGCTGCTGAGGAGCTGGGGCTCTGGCACCTGCCTGGAGTCAGATTCCAACGATGGTTCTTTGTCTTTCTCTGCAGGCCCTCCGTTTCTAGAGGGTGGGCAATAGTGAGGGCCCCCTGGCCAGCTCCGGAGGCGGCCGGTCCCCACCCTTGGCGGTGCAGCATTGATGCTGGAGGGCAGTTTGGTGCTGGTGCAGGGACAGAAAAGGCAAACGGAGCTTTGTTTGCTCGCTGCCTCCTGCAGCACTTCTGAGTCGATTGGAATTTCACTCTCTTTTTTTAATTATTCAAGCCTAACGATGTCAGGGAGAGGCAGCCAGGTTGTGGCTCTGCTCTGAATGACGAAGGAGAAGATTGGTGCAGGGCCGCGGAGAGGCTTCCAAACGATTTTTAGCAGCTAGTTATTTCCTTCAACAGCCTGGATTAGTACCCTGCGCAGCTGATGAATGTGCTGGAGAAGGCTGAGTTGATTGACACTCATTTGAGAACGTGACTGGGGAGCCAATTAACTCCTCCAAACCCCCCAAACAAACAGCTTAAACAGTTGGCGGGGGGTGGGTGGAGGGGAGGCTTTATCAGCCTTGAAATTTTGTTCCAGTTTGGAAGGCAACAGCAGCCCTCCGAGCCGCCAGATTTACTGGGCTATTAATGTGGTTTAAATGGTTTTGCTTGGCTGCAGTAAAAATCCCTCGGCTCAGCTCGCCTCGATTGTGTTTTTCACGAGCCTTGGTAGCTGCGCAGCTCTTCCTGCTGCTTGGTGCCATCTCTTTGCTCGCTAATGATTTGGCTGCTAACTAACAGCGCAATTAACTTCCAAACAAGAAGCTGTTGCGCAGCCAGCCCCCTTCCTTCCCCCTCCGCTTTTCCCCTCCGCTAAAGCCAGGGCAGTCTGACAGGCTCGAGGTGCTGCCCTTTTTGAGGGGGTTCTTTCCAAACGCTTTTTAATCAGCCCTGGCACGGGTGGCAGAGAGGTTTGCTTCCAGCCAGACATCGCTTCCCAGCAGGAAAGCGTTGCTTTCCGTGGCTTGGGGCGGCTGCAGCTTGCCTGCCTTGGTGCTAGCACCAGAACAAGAGGACACAGTCTCAAGCTGCACCAGGGGAAGTTTAGGCTGGAGGTGAGGAGAAAGTTCTTCACCGAGAGAGTCGTTGGCCATTGGGATGTGCTGCCCAGGGAGGTGGTGGAGTCCCCATCCCTGGAGGTGTTCAAGAGGGGATTGGATGTGGCACTTGGTGCCATGGTTTAGTCCTGAGGTCTGTGGTGACAGCTTGGACTTGGCGATCTCTGAGGTCTCTTCCAACCTTGGCGATCTCTGAGGTCTCTTCCAACCTTGGCGATCTCTGAGGTCTCTTCCAACCTTGGCGATCTCTGAGGTCTCTTCCAACCTTGGCGATCTCTGAGGTCTCTTCCAACCTTGGCGATCTCTGAGGTCTCTTCCAACCTTGGCGATCTCTGAGGTCTCTTCCAACCTTGGCGATCTCTGAGGTCTCTTCCAACCTTGGCGATCTCTGAGGTCTCTTCCAACCTTGGCGATCTCTGAGGTCTCTTCCAACCTTGGCGATCTCTGAGGTCTCTTCCAACCTTGGCGATCTCTGAGGTCTCTTCCAACCTTGGCGATCTCTGAGGTCTCTTCCAACCTTGGCGATCTCTGAGGTCTCTTCCAACCTTGGCGATCTCTGAGGTCTCTTCCAACCTTGGCGATCTCTGAGGTCTCTTCCAACCTTGGCGATCTCTGAGGTGCCTGTGGTGTCCATGTGGGTGCAGCCTGGCATGGTCATTGCTTTAGGGGTGTGTAGGGCTGCCCACTGAGTTCTGATCCCCGGCAGTGCCACTGGCTTGTCCCAGCAGGGAGCAGCTCTCAGGGCACAGGGGGTGGTTGCTGGCACTGTGGGCTCAGCACTGGGAGGGCACCTCACAGGCTCCCCTCTGTGCCGGGCATGTGGCAGCGGTGGCTCTGGGGACGCACGGGGGTGCGAGTCAGTCACCTGCTGGCAGTGCCAACTGCCGGGCTGGAGGGAGGGGTGAGCCAGCCCTGTGCAAGCATCAGCTCTGCAGGCTGAGCTGGCTGCCCCTTACCCTCCCAGTCCCTAGGAGCTGCTTTGACAGGCGGTGGGAAGAGGAAGGAAGAAGGGAAGAGAAGATAAAGAAACTTTCAGAGTGAATGGGTGAAAGCCTCTCTCTCTGGCTGACTGTATCCGTTCTGACAGGAGCCTCCCCACCTCCCCTGGAGTGCTCTGGCAAGTGAAACTCTCGCCAATAAAGGAAGGCTCTGCTGAATGCACAGCCATGCATAATTCAGCGCCGCCGGAGCCTTCTGCAGGGCTCCTCACAGACGCGCCTTCCGCCAGCGCTGCCGCAGCCCCTTCGCGGCCGGGCAGGGCTCTGCCGTCCTGCTGGCTGCCTGCGAGGGTTCGGACACCAGCCCCCCTGCCAGGAATTAGAAGCTGCCCCTTTAGGAAGCTGCTCGGCGAGGGCTGGCGTTTAACAGCCTTCCCCCTTCGCGCCTCCACACCTTTTAAACTGAATTCTTGAGGAGGGCTGGCTTTGAAGGATGGGATGAATAAAGAATGGCCGGCTGGGTTCTCCTGGAATTCACACTGCTCACCCAGAAGTCATCAAAACAAACTCCAGGCTAGAGAAAATAGCTCAGGGAGAGGGGAAGAGAAAAGAAGAAACTCTTCTTTCATTCTAAGGAGGGGGAAAATAATGTTTTATGGCTCTGGACTGGGTGGTTGAGAGTCAAAAAGCCTCAACTCTGTAACTTCTCTGAGCCTGTCCCCATCAGGTAGATGTTTCCTGCAGGGAGGGAGATGAGGAATGATGAAAACTAATGCTAATATTTACTTGGGCTAATAGAATGTTGTGCAACATTACCCCAATTAAAACCGAGGCTGTAATTAGTAGGTGGTTCATCTTGTTCTAACAATGCAGGGTAATTAATTCTCCTTTTCCCCCCCTCTTTTTTTTTCACTCCACAAATAGTAATTAAAGAGAAATATTACAGGGCTGCACCTGGTTTCCATTATCCTGCTGCCACCCTGGGTAAACCACAATCTTTTATTGATGAGAGCAGCTTCCAGTTTGAGAACTGAGTGGAGAGCATCAAAACCACCTCTGAGGTTCCCTGGTGGGGGTGAGAAATCCAAGTATTGAAGCATGTGTTGGCTCCTGCTGCCTGACACAGCTCCAGCTGCCCTCTGAGCCTGGGTTGCTCTTTGACTTGCAGGTTCCCCCCCCACCCTTGCTTGGTTATTGCCCTTTCTGGAACCACAGAATGGCTCAGGGTGGAAGGGACCCCAGAGATCATCTGCTCCAACCTTCCCACCATGCCCAGGGACACCTCTCAACTAGACTCAGCTGCTCAAGGCCTCATCCAACCTGGCTGTGAACTTTCCCAGGGAGGAGGGAGGCAGCCACAGCCTCCCTGGGCAGCCTGGTCCAGAGTCTCACCAGCCTCACACTGAAGAACTTCTCCCTCAGCTCCAGTCTAACCCTGCTCTGCCTCAGCTTCAAACCATTCCCCCTTGTCCTGTCTCCAGACACCTCAGAAGTCCCTCTGCAGCCTTGCTGCAGGATCCCTTCAGGTGCTGGAAGGAAGCTCTAAAGTTCTCCCAGAGTCTGCTCTTCCCCAGGCTGAACATCTCTATCCTTCATCCTCACAGCAGAGCTGCTCCAGCCCTTGGATCATCTTTGTAGCCCTTCTCTGGGCTCTCTCCACCAGCTCTGTGTCTTTCTCATGCTGGGGACACCAGGACTGGATGCACCGGGACTGGGTTCTCAGCAGAGCCAAGGGGCAGAATCCCCCCTGCTGCCCACACTGCTCTGGCTGCAGCCCAGCACACAGCTGCCTGCTGGGCTACAGGAGGGCTCTGCTGGCTCCTGGGGAGCTGCTCAGCACCCAACACCTTTTTTGAGGGCTGCTCTCAACCCACTCTGCACCCAGCCTGGATTTGTGCCTGGGATTAGTCCAACCTTTAGTAAATCTCTCCTAACAGGGAGCCTGCATGGCACTGCCCAGGCACACTGCCTGCTCTTTCCCACCCACCTTCCTCACTCTTTTCACTGGCTGTGAGGTGCTTTTTATTGTTGTCATTTTTCCTTCTAATTTGGTAGCCTGGGAAGTGGTGAACTTGGGGGAAATAGGAGCAGCATGGAGAGGGCTTCCTTCTTGCTGCTTTCTTGTGCCTGTGCTTGCTTGTGAGGTGAGGAGCAGATCATGGGAGGTGTGAGGGGCTGGACTCATTGAGCTGGTGGGCAAACCTTTGCTCTCCTCTTCCTTGTTTCCCTTGGCATTGGATCTTGCTGCTGTGCAAGTTTCAGAGAGCTCCTCAGCAGGGACCCAGAGGAAGGTTTGGTCAGGGGACTGGATCACTCCAGGCTGAAGGCCAGGATGGGGACAGCACCAGCCAAGCATCCCCTTGTGACTGTGGTTTAGCAGCTGGTTTAGAGGCTGGAGGAGAGCTTGGCTCATGCTGGGGTGGGATTTCAGGAGCAGAGGGGTGGTTTGTGTGGCAAACCAGGCAAGTGTGGCTGGGCTGCTTGAGGAGCCCTGCCCCAGAGGACTATTCTCTGGTGTTTATTCACCAGCATCCTCCAAGCCCCTTCCTGTTAGGGGTAAGAGGTAGATGAAAGCCCTGTTTCTCATCAGCCCTGACTCACCTGGGTTTATTTTGATGTGGTTTGAAGAAATCATTGTCACAGAGCTGACACTAACAGGGGGGGCCCAGGGAGGAGGTGTTTGTGCTGTCTGGCTGCTGTGCTGCCTGCTGAGCTCCCTGAGCGTGAGGGCATCCCCCAGCCCCCACTGGCTGTTATCTGCTGCCATCCTCCTCTTCTGCCTCCATAAATATTTACTGATGGTGATTAATATTTATTTTTCATCACACATCCCTGGGGTTCTGAGTTCACCACTGAGAGTGATGCAGAGATGGAGCCCAGGGGCAGGAGTGGGCAGTGAGGCTTGCTCTGTGCCCTGGGCTTGCTCCTCTGGGACCCCAGGGCCAGCGGAGGGCATTGGGGGAGCACAGCTCAGAGCAGGGCACTGCTCCCCTATCAGCATCACTGCCCAGGAAGTTCAAGGTCCAGACCCCAGCCAAGCTGCACCTGCTGGGTTCTGGGCACTGCTGCTGTAGGAGGAAAGATTCATTCCTCTGCCCTAGCTGCAGATAACCAGGGAGGGAGCATGGCAGCAGCTTCACACAGTATCACACAGTATACCTTAGGTTGGAAAGGACCTCGAGGATCATCGAGTCCAACCTATCAACACAGACCCCATGACTAGACCATGGCTTGCTCCATTGGCTGCAGGTGCCCAGTGCCAGGCTGCAGGGATGCTGAGGTGTTCTCTACCACGTGGGCAGCAGGCTGGGTGCTGCCATCCTGCTGCCTCCCCACAGCCTGTGCCATCCTGGATCCAAGGACTGGGGGCCACTCTCTGCATCCCTGGCAGCCTGGGGTGTGCTGGTTCAGAGCCCAGCTGCAGCCAGCCCTTGGCATCACCTTTGCATTCAAACTGTCCACTGAGAATAGCAGGGAATGGCACAGAGATGGAGCCTGCACGCTCAGGGGTGGCACAGGGGAGGTTTGGCCTTCAGGCTGTGCCAGCAGGAGAGCCTGTACCCAGGGGTGGGTGCTGTGGCCAGAAGCACACTGCCAACAGCTGCTGGCTGTGCACAGGGGGAGGGGTTGGCATTGGTAATTGTTTGCCTCAGTGACACTGGAGGTGCCCCATCAGGCCTCACAGACTCCTTGTGCCAATCACAGAGCAAGTGGCACAAAAGCTAAGCTCTGGGAGCCCTGGGCTCAGTCGGCTTGGATGTGAGGGAAGGGAGGAGCAGACATGAGAGGCAGCACAGCCACTGCTCCACCAGGGAGAAGTAGGTCATCTTGCAGCAACAACCAGCTGAAACAAAACCTGAATAAACAAAAGAAAGGGAAAAGAAAGAGGAGCTGAGGTGGAGATAAAAACTCTCTTATCAAATCCTAGCTGGAGGGTGCCAGCAGCTCTGGGGATGCTCTGTGCCAGCAGCTGGCACCCAAGGCTGGATTCTGGGGGAAATGGGCTGCTGCAAAGGGCTTCTCAGGGAGCCCAGCTCCCCTTCTGCCCCCAGCTCAGTCGTGTGCAGCCCTGGGAAGCGTTCAGCTGATTTAGTCTTTAGCAACAAATCCCCAGGGGTGACTCTTCCCTTCCTTGCTCACCCAGCTGCTGCCAGGTGGCTCTGTGGGGCCTGGGCAGGTCTGTGGTGGCACAGGATGAAGCTCAGGAGACCTGTGAGGAATTGAGACCCTGGCTGTGCTGCCCCTTTGCACAGCAGAGGGTCCCTCTGCCCCTTCCCTTGGGTCAGAATTTGGCCACCCAGGTTCTCTCCTGGTGCTGGCACCGTGCAAAGCTGTGGCCAAGCCTGGATTGCTGCTGCCAACCCCTGCCCTGGTGTCCTGGCTTCTCTGGCTTTGTCCTTGTGCATTTGTTGCCTGTTTTTACACTTGTCCTTAGTAACCTGACCTAGTTTCCACTTTGTGTGTCTTCCCTCCCCGTGGCAAAACCTGGAGCCCACAAGACATCAGAGGCAGTGATGTGTCCTCTGCCAGAGCTGCCCTGAGGTGATGGTCTGGAGGCAAAGGAATAATTACCCCAAAGGCTGCACAGGATAGAGTAAACCCTCCGTTCTGAGGGCAGCAGCCTCAGCTCTGCAATGGTTGCTTGTTTTGGTTGCTCTTTGGTGGTTTCTGCTCCTGTGGTGGTTCTGAGTCAGTTGCTAACAGCCACAGCAGGTCTGGCTGAGCTGCTCTGCAAGGGGAGGACTGAGTGGGACACCACAGCTGGTGGGCAAGGCAGAGGGCTGCAGGTGGAGTGCTGGGGCAGCAATGGGGGGCTCCCATGGTGCTGTCCCTGTGCCATGGTCCCAGGGAGACCTAATTGTGGCCTTCCAGGATCTGCAGGGGGCTCCAAGAAAGCTGGGGAGGGACTTTTGAGGGTGGCAGGGAGGGACAGGACTGGGGGGGATGGAGCAAAACTAGAAGTGGGGAGATTGAGATTGGCTGTGAGGAGGAAGTTGTTGCTCAGGAGGCTGGTGAGAGCCTGGCACAGGCTGCCCAGGGAGGTGGTGGAAGCCTCCTGCCTGGAGGTGTTTGCAGCCAGGCTGGAGGTGGCTGTGAGCAACCTGCTGTGGTGTGAGGTGTCCCTGCCCATGGCAGGGGAATTGGAGCTGGCTGAGCCTTGAGCTCCCTTCCAAGCCTGAGAGTTCTGTGACCCTGCTGTAGGAGAGGTGGGTGCAGAGCCTGCAGTGCCCCTTGCCTGACATGAAAAGACTCCTGGGGAGGTAAAGCTGAGTCAAATAAGAGGAAAATTTCTTCTCTGCTGTGATTTGGGAGGGGGAAATCCAGAGAGGGATTCTCCATGCTTAGGCAGAGTTACATTGCTGCTCTGCCAGGAGAGGAGGTCTGCTGTGTAAGGCTGTGTAAACAACTGCTGAGGCTGGCAAAAGAGACAATATTAAAACAAAGCCCAAGATTTGGATCCCTGGCTGCTGCAGATCCTCTGCTGCAGGTGCTGCCTCCCTCTGAAATGAAATGTCATGTGTGACACACTCAGAGCTGGCTCAGCCAAATCCCAGCTCAGTGCCTCTGCTGCCCTGCTCCTGGATGTCACCTGGAGGCTGCACACTCCCAGCCCTTGCTGAGGGATGAGGCTCTGCACAGCCAAGTTAAGAATCCATTGCAAAGCTGGCTCTTTGCAACTTCTACTGCTGGTTTTCCCCCTCTCTCTGGCTCTCCTAGTTGATGGATTTTCCTTCAAGGAGCCTGCAGGGTGCTGCTGTGCTTCACAGGTGTTTTTTTCTTTGGTTGGCTTTCCTTTGGTTTGGTTTTGTTTATCCTGTGCCACTTCAGAGCTGCTCCATCTCAGCAGAGTGGAAGCTTCATTAGGGAGATTCTGAGGGTTCTTCTGGTAATTAAAGGAGGTCTCATACTCACTTGGTCAAGCTGCAGCTGCTAATTCCCAGCTGTCACTGTGCCATTTGTTTAATCAAGAGGAAAATGACTTGCAGGAAGGTGTCCAGAGAAGGGCAACAAGGCTGGGGAGGGGTCTGGAGCACAGCCCTGAGAGGAGAGGCTGAGGGAGCTGGGGTTGCTTAGCCTGCAGAAGAGGAGGCTCAGGGGAGACCTCCTTGCTCTCTGCAACTCCCTGAAGGGAGGTTGTAGCCAGGTGGGGGCTGGTCTCTTCTCCCAGGCAACCAGCACTAGAACAAGAGGACACAGTCTCAAGCTGTGCCGGGGAGGTTTAGGCTGGAGGTAAGGAAGAAATTCTACCTAGAGAGAGTGATTGCCCACTGGGATGTGCTGCCCAGGGAGGTGGTGGAGTCCCCATGCCTGGAGGTGTTTAGGAGGAGACTGGATGGGGTGCTTGGTGCCATGGTTTAGTTGATCTGATGGTGTTGGGTGATAGGTTGCACTTGGTGATCTCAAAGATCTTTTCCACCCTGGTCTGGTCTATTCTATTCTCTGCACAACTTATGACAAAAGGCTCCCTCAGCACTGGAGCTGGGATAACCCAGCATCATTTCCCCTGCCACCAGTGGAAGCCCAGCACCTTCTGCTGTCCCAGGTCAGGTGAGAGCAGCAGGGGAGGTGGGGAGCAGCTGTGCCCTTTCCTTGGCTCCGAGCTGCTGGCTAAGGACCACTGATGGTGCTGGCCATGATGTTCTTCCTCTCCTCCTGCCCAAGATGTTCACCTTGCTCCTCCAGGCCCCCTCTTGCCTTTCTGCAGGGGGGCTTTGCCAAACTCTTCACCCTTTTGCCAGGGTTCCTCTCATGAAATGAACACTCCAGTGTTCCTCTTGCTGCCCCATCTTCTGGGCAGCTAAACCTCTGTGGCTTGCCAGTCTTGATTGATTTGTAGACATGGAGGTTCCCCTCAAAAGTGTGTGTGCATTGTGGCCAGCTGTGGTTCAGCTCATCAGAAAGGCAGAGGTGGTTATATTAGCTTAGCAAATTGGTATTATGGAGGGGGGTGGGGAAGTGGAAAAATCCCCTGATGGAGATAAAACACATCTCAGACACTCATCAGCATCTTGCTGACCTTCAAATGAGTTTGGAGTCCTAACCTATTATCATCCCAGCATGAATGAAATGCCAAATGCCTCCTTTTAGCATCAGGAGGATTCATGATTATCCAGCAAGAAATGATGCAAGGAGCCTTTGCTTCCATAGAGGGTGCAAGAATTGGCAGTTTGTAAAGGGAACATTAGGAAGAAAAGGCCTTGGGGGTGCTGGGGGAGGAGAAGCTCAACAGGAGCCAGCAGTGAGCACTGGCAGCCCAGAGAGCCAAGCAGAGCCTGGGCTGCAGCAGGAGAAGTGTGGCCAGCAGGGCAGGGAGGGGATTCTGCCCCTCTGCTCAGCTCTGCTGAGACCACAGCTGGAGCTCTGGGTCCAGTTCTGGAGCCTCTGTGCCAGGAAGGATCTGGAGGTGCTGGAAGGTGTCCAGAGAAGGGCCAGGAGGATGAGCAGAGGGCTGGAGCACCTCTGCTGTGAGGACAGCCTGAGGGAGTTGGGGTTGTGCAGTCTGGAGATGAGAAGGAGAGCTTCTTCTGGCCTTCCAGGATCTGCAGGGGGCTCCAAGAAAGCTGGGGAGGGACTTCTGAGGGTGTCAGGGAGGGACAGGACTGGGGGGGATGGGAAAAAGTCAAGAAATGGGGAGATTGAGATTGGCTGTGAGGAAGAAGTTGTTGGGCAGGAGGGTGGTGAGAGCCTGGCACAGGCTGCCCAGGGAGATGGTGGAAGCCTCCTGCCTGGAGGTGTTTGCAGCCAGGCTGGAGGTGGCTGTGAGCAACCTGCTGTGGTGTGAGGTGTCCCTGCCCATGGCAGGGGGTTGGAACTGGCTGAGCCTTGGGGTCCCTTCCACCCCTGACAGTTCCATGATTTTACAGGGGGGGTCTGGCCCAGCCCTCAGCAGGACTCTGGCAGCACAGACCTCATGCCTGTGGGATTAATCAGGGTGCAGGCATGGCTGAGGACTTTATCTGGATTAGCTGTGGTGCCAGGGGAGTCTGAGATGTTAATCAAAGCCATGGCAAATGGAAATTCCTGAGTGACCTGGGGTGATGGCTTCCCATAATCTTCTTTTTTTACTGGATGCATGAAGCAGCAAATGGCTGAGTTGCAGGACAGGGTTTAAGCCTCTTCTGAGCAGGATGTGAGATCCACTCAATAATGGAGTTGATGCATGGAGTTTGCCCAGACTCTGAGTGAATGCTTTGGCTTGAGATCCTCTCCAATAAATCCAAGGCTGCAAAGCTGTGACAGGATCCCAGAGCAGCCTCCAGCTTCTCAGAGCGGTACACAAGTATCCAGAGGCTTTGGGGAGGTATTGATCTGTGCTGTGGTCAGTGGTCATTAGTAACCTCAGAAATGTGATTGGGGGGAAGGGGAATGAGAAAGGGGAGAGGGAGAAAGAGGTGAAGTTTGCACTGTCAGAGGACTAACTGTTCTTGTGAAAGCCTCCCTGGCCCTCAGCAGCATTGCCTGATCCAGTGCTGCACCATGCAGCTGGGACTAGCAGCAGCCCTGCCCTGCTCAGCACAGGGGCAGTGGGGATGGGTGGTGGGATGGCATCAGGGCACAGAGCTCTGCTGCCCACCCCTCCCCTTGGCTGCTCTTTCCTCTCTGAGCTGCCACCATCCCCATCAGAGGCACAGCACTTCCAGTGGTGTCCTCCAAAGCAGCTAGGTGGGGGCTTGGGGAGGGCATCTCCTCCTCACCCCAGGAGGTTTGAAAGCTTGGGGAGAGATCAACCTATGAAATAAACAAACCAACCTCCTCACAAGAGGTGAGGAAGGTGGAGAAAGTGTGACCTGCTCATAAGGGATTTAGTCCAACCCTGCTGTCAATATTTGCACTGCACCCTACCATGAGCTCCCCCAGTTAATCTGCTTTCCCTGCTAATGGCTCTGAGCAAGAGCTGTTCCCAGAGCAGTTGACAAGAAAAGTTAGGGCTGTGTCTGGCCCTATTACTCTGCTGCTACAGATGATTAAAAAGGGATAGATACCAAAGAAAAGAGAAAGGAAGGAAGGGAAAAAATCCATTTCTGAGCAGGCTTCTGGCCCCTGCCCTGCCCACTGATCATTCTTTCCTCTCATGGAGAGGCAAAGGATTCAAAAGCAGCAGCAGCAGTTGCCCATTTCTGGGCAGCCTGCCTGCTCTGCTTGCTGCTTTGCCACTCTGCTTTGCAAGTGGAAGAGCCTGGGGAATTTCAAATGTCACTTGGAGCATCTGCAGTTGCCCTGGGGAGGAGTTTGTTCACCTGTCAGCCTTCATAAGCATATGGCCACCAATTTCTGCTACTCCTGGGAAATCTTGTCCAATTCCAGGGCTGTTCAGCGTGGCTGGTGAAGGGGTAGCCCCAAGTTAGAGCCAAGGCTGGGTGATTGCATGTGACACCCTTCACAAGCAGGGTGTGCTGGGTGCATGCTGAATATGGAACACGAGGGCTGAGCCCTTTGGCACTCTGGGTGAACCTGGTTGGTGCCAGCAGTGTGATCAGAGCCTGGGTGAATCTGCTGAGGGCCAGCCCTGGGCTGCTCTGCTTGGATAATGAGATGCTGCTTGGCTTTGCACTGAGGAGCTGTTGCAGCAATGGATGTCTTGTAAAGCAAATGTTAACAGCCCTGCTGGTTTGCCAGCAGCTGCCTCTTGCAGGGTTACAAGGAGGGGGGGAAATATTCATGTAGAAATGCTGGGACTTAGTGAGCTCTGCATCCCACAGCAGCTCTGAAGGAAGCAGAGTGGATCCCTGAAAGCCAAAGGTATTCACAGGATGTTAGGGGTTGGAAGGGACCTCCAGAGATCATCCAGTCCAACCCCCCCTGCCAGAGCAGGAGCATGGAATCCAGCACAGGGCACAGAGGGACACATCCAGACAGGGCTGGGAAGGCTCCAGAGAAGGAGGCTCCACAACCTCCCTGGGCAGCCTGCTCCAGGGCTCTGTGACCCTCACAGTGCAGAAGTTCCTCCTCATGGTGAGGTGCAGCCTCCTGTGCTGGAGTTTCTATCCATTGCTCCTTGGCCTATCCCAAGGTGCAACTGAGCAGAGCCTGGCCCTGTCCCCTCCCTCTCGACCCCCAGCCCTCAGGTATCTATCAGCCTTTACCAAATCCTCACAGTCTTCTCCTCTCCAGACTTGTGTCCAGAGGAGGGTGGGAGAGGTGCAGCTGATGTGGCTTGAGGTTGGTTGGACACTTCCACATGACAGAGAGAACCAAGGGATCCAGAACAAGCCATGAGGATGTTTCTGCCCCTCCCTTGTGCCTGGAGGGGTCCCTGGTGCAAGCACCAGAGCGCAGCACAGACCTGGCTGACAGCAGAAGGTGTCACTGGAGCTAGAAACTTCTTTACAGTGAGGGTGCCAGAGAGAGCCCTGGAGCAGGCTGCCCAGAGAGGCTCTGGAGCCTCCTTCTGTGGAGCCATTCAAAACCCAGCTGGATGCATTCCTGTGTGAGCTGCCCTGGGTGACCCTGCTCTGGCAGGGGGCTCGGACTCGATGATCTCTCTCTGATGTACTGTGATACTTGAGCTGCAGTACCTGGGGAAGGGGGCAAGCAGGGAAGGATAAAGGCAGGGGCCTGGTGGACTTTGAGATGTTCTGATTGGAAAGGGTTGGTTCTGCAGTCCCAGATGTTGCCTCTCAGCTGTATCTGCAGCTGTGCCGTTGTGACCCAGCCTGGCTTTTCCCGGAGCACACAGAGAGTGGCCTGCAGCTAGAGCTGTCTGTCCTCCAGAGCTCAGTCCACGGGTGTGAAAGCAGGGACCTGTGCTAGAGCCAAGTGCCTGGCTTGAGCAGCGTCCCCCCGGGAGGGCAGGGCTCCCTCTGTCACCGCGGAGGATGCCCTCACGCTCGGTGCTGGCAGCAGGGCTCAGCAGCAGGATAACCACGGAGCTTAGCAACACACAGCAAACCGGGAGGCTCTGCGGGGCCGTGCCGGAGCGTGAGCTTTCGCTCCACCGGTACCTGCCTGGGCTGGAGCCCCCCTTCTTCTGTGTTCGGCCGGGCTGGAGCCCCCCTCCTTCTGTGTTCGGCCGGGCTGGAGCCCCCCTCGTTCTGTGCTCGGCCGGGCTGGAGCCCCCCTCCTTCTGTGTCCGGCCGGGCTGGAGCCCCCCTTCTTCTGTGTCCGGCCGGGCTGGAGCCCCCCTTCTTCTGTGCTCGGCCGGGCTGGAGCCCCCCTTCTTCTGTGTTCGGCCGGGCTGGAGCCCCCCTTCTTCTGTGCTCGGCCGGGCTGGAGCCCCCCTCGTTCTGTGCTCGGCCGGGCTGGAGCCCCCCTCGTTCTGTGCTCGGCCGGGCTGGAGCCCCCCTTCTTCTGTGTTCGGCCAGGCTGGAGCCCCCCTTCTTCTGTGCTCGGCCGGGCTGGAGCCCCCCTTCTGTGTTCGGCCGGGCTGGAGCCCCCTTTGCCTGGAGCCCCCTTTGCCTGGGGCCCCCTTTGCCTGGAGCCCCCTTTGCCTGGAGCCCGAGCCCCCTGTTCGTTTAGGCTGAGCCCTTGTGCAGCCTCCTTGCCTGCTGCTGTTGCTTCAGCACCCGGAGCCTGCTGCTCTGCTGGCTGCTCTGTGCCTGGCCTGCTTTCTGCTTTGCCAGGGGGTTGATAAGGAGCAGTTCTGTCCATCTTCCTGCCGAAAAGACCCCCTCTTGAACCCCCAAAACCCCCTCCCTGCCATTCCTCACCCCTTCCTGGGAGCACGGAGCGGCTGGTGGCGCCGGCAGCCTGGCACCATGTGTCTGCCTGAATTCTGCTAACAGATGTGCTGAGGCTGGGCAGAACTTATTTTAGATAAGCCAAATAATCTTTTCAATTATCTTTTTGCTGAAAATATTGTATTTTTGTAGGCATTCCAGAGCGTTATGGGCATAAAATAGTGGCCTAATTATCATTATCTTCTCTATTGCATTTGCTGAAATTCTGTGGTGGTTGGCTTTTCTCTTCTGGAGTTGTCAAACACTTGTCTGTGGCACTCTTTGGGAAGGAGCTTCCCACAGCTTGAGGGGGGAGGTTTGTCTCGGGATCCTGTAAATGCTGATCTGTGTCTGATTGCAAGATGTCAGCCAGCAGGGCCAGGGAGGGGATTCTGCCCCTCTAGTTTGCTCTGATGAGACCACAGCTGGAGCTCTGGGGCCAGTTCTGGAGCCTCTGTGCCAGGAAGGATCTGGAGGGGCTGGAAGGTGTCCTGAGAAGGGCCAGGAGGAGGAGCAGAGGGCTGGAGGTGCTCTGCTGTGAGGACAGACTGAGAAAGTTGGGGTTGTGCAGTCTGGAGAGGAGAAGGCTCCAAGGAGACCTAATTGTGGCCTTTCAATATCTGAAGGGGGCTACAAGAAAGCTGGGGAGGGACTTCTGAGGGTGGCAGGGAGGGATAGGACGGGGGGATGGAGCAAAACTGGAAGTGGGGAGATTGAGATTGGATGTCAGGAAGAAGTTGTTCCCCATGAGGGTGGTGAGAGCCTGGCACAGGCTGCCCAGGGAGGTGGTGGAAGCCTCCTGCCTGGAGGTGTTTGCAGCCAGGCTGGAGGTGGCTGTGAGCAACCTGCTGTGGTGTGAGGTGTCCCTGCCCGTGGCAGGGGGTTGGAACTGGCTGGTCCTTGAGATCCCTTCCATTGAGCCTGCTCTACAAAGTTCACCTCTAAACCATATCCCCAAGCACCACATCTAAATGAGCTTTAAACACAGCCAGGGATGGTACTCAGCCACCTCCCTGGGCAGCCTGTTCTACATCTGGCCACTCTTGCTGTGAAAAAGTTCTTCCTAACACCCAGTCTAAACCTCCCCTGGTGCAGAATGATTCCATTGTGGCATGAAGAGGGTCCTCAGATGGCTCCTACAGGCCAGCAGGTCCTGACAGCTCCCAGGGCTGGCATGATGAGTGCTGGTGGGGCTAGGGTGGCTGTTCCCTTCCTGGCACCCTGACTGACCCCTTGGCAGTGTGCCACACAGCTCCCAGGGCTGGCATCATGGGTGCTGGTGGGGCTAGGGTGGCTGTTCCCTTCCTGGCACCCTGACTGACCCCTTGGCAGTGTGCCACACAGCTCCCAGGGCTGGCATCATGGGTGCTGGTGGGGCTAGGGTGGTTGTTCCCTTTCTGGCACCCTGACTGACCCCTTGGCAGTGTGCCCCACACATCCTGGGGCTTTGTCTGTAGCCCAGCCCTGGGGAGCCTGGCTCTGGGGCTGGGCCATCCCCTGGCTGCCAGGTGTGTTGTGCATCTTCACAGAATCAGTAAGGTTGGAAACGACCTCAAAGATCATCAAGGCCAACCTGTGATCTTACCCCTCCCGAGCTCCTGCTCGGCCCCTGCAGCACGGAGCCCATCGTGCCGAAGGCAGCCTTGTTCCCCCAAGTTTGGTGCTCGGTACCCGGCTGCTGGAGCCCCTCTCCAGCTGCTCACGTTGCCAACACTCCGTGAGACGTTTTGTCGCGCCGGGGAGCCAGCCGAGGGGATGCATTTACACCTCGGGCTGGTACCCCCGGAAAAACGGCTCTCTGCATCTGGCTGCCGGAGCTCTGGCTGCGAATAGCCATGCGGGAGGTGCAGGCGGTGCATGGGCTGGAGGATGGGGGTGGGGAGGGGGTGGGTTGTGCTCCCAGCGTCAGCGGAGCCGTGGACTTAAACGATCGCTCCAGCTCGCCTCAGCCAGGCTCGTTAGAGGTTGTCTGCTTGGCACCCCCCGGCAACAGCAGCCTCGTACCCAGCTTCTGAAAAGGTTATTCACACAATGCTGCACGACCTTGATGAGAGGCTAATTTGATAAGGGCTCCGTTTGCAATCCCATTTGCCGTGGCAGAGCAGGGGGTTATTGATGGCACAACCCCCCCGCGGGGAGCTGCGGCGTTTGCAGGCCTGCAGGGTGGGAAAAGGCAGAGGATTTCCAGGGGCTGCTCCGGCAAAGGGGCAAGAGACCCTGCAGGGCTTTAGTCTGAGTGCTTCAGGCATTGGTTCTTGGGGGTTCTTTCCTTTATGACCTCATTTTTCTTTCCAGTTTGCCAAAGAGACCTCTGGGGTGGCAGGGAGGAAGCAGTGGATGATGAGCAAGGGAGCAAGGCTGTGACCCTGCACACTTCCAAGTACATTTCCCACTTGCCCTCTCCTCCTTCAGTCTCCCTGAGGTGGAGGCGATGGACAAAAGCTGATCTGCTGTCTCTGAAGGCTGACCCTATGCTGTGAGCCTGGGTCCCATGAGGCAGCTGGGAGTGAGTAGTGGGGTTGAGCTGTGGTGGGGTCTGGACCCTGCTGGCCCCAGCTGTAGTGGTGCTGGGGACAGGCACTGGTGTCTGCACCTGCAGCCCATGCCCTGGCTCCTTGCCCTGTGCATTAGGAGTGAGAAGACACAAACTGGTCCCACCAGGAACATCTTTGATCTCAGAAGGCTGGAGGTGAGGAGAAAGTTCTTCACTGAGAGAGTCATTAGTCACTGGAATGTGCTGCCCAGGGAGGTGGTGGAGTCCCCATCCCTGGAGGTGTTCAAGAGGGGATTGGATGTGGCACTTGGTGCCATGGTTTAGTCATGAGGTCTGTGGTGCCAGGTTGGACTCGATGATCTTTGAGGTCTCTTCCAACCTTGGTGATACTCTGATAGAACTCTTTCAGACAGAGCCCGCTGCAGAGGAGGGGACTTGGAGGGACCCTGGAGAGTGAGGGTCCACCCCTCCTGCACTGCTGCTGCTGGTGTTGGCAGAAGGCAGCACAGAGGGTGAAGGTGCTGCTGTTGTTTCTGGAGGCTGTTTGAGCTGTGTTTACAGGGCAGCCCCCTGGGAGGAGAGGTGCAGGCAGGAGCCTGCCCTGGCAGGCACCGTGGCACTCCCAGCGCAGCCGGAGGGGTCAGCTGCTGTGGCAAAGAACCATCTCAGAGCATCTGCTCGGCCAGGCTGTGCTCAGAGCCTGCTCTCCAGGGCTGCAGCACAGACACTTGTTCTGAGAGCATGTTCCTCGCTCACACTGCCCAGCTCCTGTCATGTTCTGGGAGCAGATGGGCAGTAAACAAGAACTGCAGGCTTGTCCAGCACCTCCACTGCCCATCAGCCCTCCAGCTTGATGTGATCCTGAGGACCATTTCTAATGCTGCTTGGGTTTGCTCAGAGCAGCTCACACCCGTGTGTGTCACACGGCTGAGCAGGCACCGTCTGCCCATCACCTGTTAGCCTCCCGTGAGAGACCCTGCAGTGCAGAGCAGGCAGCCTGAAGATGCTGCTGCCCTGGTGGTTGCCGAGAGCAGAAGGAGGATCTTGGCCAGGGAAGCGAGGGGAGCGCAGGGGAGACAGCTGCAGGTAGCCAGGGGCTGTGGGAGTCAAAGTGAGCACAAGGAAATGACAACTGGAGGGGGCTGCAGCAGCCTGTGACCGCTTCCTCCGACTCCAGACAGGCTCAGCAGCAGAATCTGCTGTTGGTGTGAGGCAGGGCTGGGGAGCCTGCCTGGAAACAGCCCTGGAGAAAAAGCAGAGCTCAGCATGGAGGAATTGAAGGCAAGGGTGAGCCCCCTGGCATGGCTCTGCCTCGGCTCTGTGGCCAGGCTGGGCCAGCCCTCTGGGGCAGGACCCTTTCACGTTGGTCTCCTGCAGATGCTGCTTCTCCCTGTTCTGAGATTTCTCTTTTTCTCCAGAGCCAAGCACAAGGAGGAGCAGGTTGCCCAAAGACAGCTCCCAGTGGCACAGGGCTAGCTTGCTTTCAACAGAAATGTGCCATTTCCCTTCTCCATCCAAAGCCCATCTGATCCCTTCCAGTTCCAGAGCCTTTGAGGTATCCATCTGTGCCCAGTGTGAAATGCAGATCCTCTTGATCCTGAGCATCCCACTCTGAGCCAGCCTGGGGCAGCTGATGGGAGCACCTGGGCAGGAGGTGCCCCCTGCAGAAGGGCTGCAGATGGAGAGGAACACCCCACATTCCTTCCTTTCATGGTACTGCTCTCTCTTGAAAGACAGAGAAACCATTCTGGGCATCCTCAGTAGCAGCTGCTTTGCTATTCTTCCAGGTCTGAAGACCATGAGGCTACCAAATCTCTCCTTTCTCCCCCAGCCAAGAGTTTCTTGAAGGTCTCAGGAAATGCCCAGGCAGAGCCCTGCCCTCACAGCTTCCCTTTCTCTCTTCTCATGTGTTCCATAGCTGAGAACCTGCCCCCATGGCACAGCCTGGCATCACCCCCAGACAAAGCAGTGACCAAAGAGAAGCCCAGGCTGAGCAGGGAGCAGAGCAGGGAGCAGAGCAGGGTTGGCTCTGCCCACGTTCAGAGCTATTAATTTAACTTCTCTTCTGCTATTGATTGAAATCTGATCCTGCTGGAGAGGATCTCAGCTCTTGGTGCACCTGCACCTCTTGCTGTTATCCATTCTAATCACACACACATTGTTTCAGGTATCTGATTTGAGATTGCAGAGTGATTACCCTGGGATGGCTGCATTTAGAAGCACGTTGCTAAAATAACCAATGGTATCTGGCAGCTTCCTGCTGTGATTGCCAAATCCTGGGGGAGGAGGAAGTCAGAGCAACGCAGGAACCAGCCCCAGGGAGGCTGGGGGGATGCTGCTGTCTTTGCTTACCTGAAGATACTGCTGATCAATTGTGGCTGCTGCTTGAAGGGTCACCGCAGAAGGTGGAGAGGTGGCCTGGTGTGGCCCGGCTCGGCTCTTTCCTGTCCGGCTCGGCTCTGCCCTGTCCCGCCCGGCCCCGCTCGGCTCTGCCCTGTCCCGCCCGGCTCGGCTCGGCTCTGCCCTGTCCCGCCCGGCTCGGCTCGGCTCGGCTCTGCCCTGTCCCGCCCGGCCCCGCTCGGCTCTGCCCTGTCCCGCTCGGCTCGGCTCTGCCCTGTCCCGCCCGGCCCCGCCCGGCTCGGCTCTGCCCTGTTCCGCCCCGCTCGGCTCTGCCCTGTTCCGCCCCGCTCGGCTCTGCCCTGTTCCGCCCCGCTCGGCTCTGCCCTGTCCCGCTCGGCTCTGCCCTGTCCCGCCCGGCCCCGCTCGGCTCTGCCCTGTCCCGCCCGGCCCCGCTCGGCTCTGCCCTGTCCCGCTCGGCTCTGCCCTGTTCCGCCCGGCTCGGCTCTGCCCTGCCGACCTCCAGGTTCCGTCAGTTCCTGCTAGTCCATGGTGGAGGCCTCACAGGCTGTGCTGAGGATGTGCTACCAGGCAAGGGATGAGTGCTGCCCATGGCTGGACTAAAGCAAAAGGCAGTGGAGAAAGGAGCAGGGCAATTGCTCTGGAGCTGTCAGGGGTGACTTGAGTGTCTTTGGAGGGACTAAAACCGATCAGACCCGGCCCCAAGACCTTGTCCTTCTCGTGGTCTTCCGCAGCTGCAGAAAGCTGATGGTGCTGCAGAATGGCCACAGCCAGGAGCGACTTCATCAGGGCAGTTACAGCAGCTTTGGTCTCCCCCAGCACCGACCAAGCTCAGCCGTGAGCTGTGCTGGGGTAGTTTTAGGCTATGCCTTCAAAATCGTTCACAGAGCTTGAGCAGAAAAGTAGTAACACGTAAGTAAATCACTGCTGGGTGTGAGAAAAGAAACCCCTCCGCGTGGGGCTGGGCCGGGAGCTGGGCCGGGGGCTGGCCCCGGGCTGGGCTCCGTGGGGCAGGAGGTGGCACCCAGCAGGCTCACACGTGGCAGGGTGGGGGACGAGAACTGGCCCAAGAACCATGCTGCTGGGCTGCTGCTCAGCATGCCCTGCACTCACTGCAGCCCTCACTGCATCCCTAGGGCACACCCAGGGCTGTAATCGCTCCGAGCTAGTGCCGATGTGCTCTAAAAGCAGCGATCCCCTCTGCAGAGCACAGTGAAAGGCAGCCCTTATCGGCCCTCATTTCCCTCTCCTTTGATAGGGTTTGCAATCAATTACTTATTTAATGGATAGCATAAAACATCACAGAGAGAGATTGCAAACATTCCAAGGCCTTGATCATTTAATACTATTTCCCCACCACCACCACCACCTTTTTTTCCCCTCCTTTTTTTCCCCCCTCTTTATCATGCCATAGGCAGAATTTTAATTACAGTGTTTATGCAAATTCTGTTTGTATCCTGGTGCTTGAGAGGCTGTGGGGATCACATTTTCCAGCCAATTTATCTACACACAAGCCTTAAACTTTCTCTTGATCACTGTCACAAACACTCCTCCTCTTAATTTGTCATTGCAGGCTCTCCCCAGTGCGGTGGGATAGGAAGGCTCAGTGCCATTCGTGGCCTCCCAAACAAACAATAAACCCAACCCAAACCAAAACACACCCCCAAAAAAAACCCCAAGGACTGTGCCAGGGGAAGCTTAGGCTGGAGGTGAGGAGGAAGTTCTTCACTGAGAGAGTTGTTAGGCATTGGGATGTGCTGCCCAGGGAGGTGGTGGAGTCCCCATCCCTGGAGGTGTTCAAGAGCAGATTTTGGACTCCCCACCAAAAAAAAATGAAATCCAAAGGGGAAGAAAAAAGCAGGAAGGGAAGGGTGGGAAACAAGCAGGAGGGAGCTTTCCCTGCCTGCCTTCTGAAACTCTTGGTGGTATTTATTGCAGCCCTCCACCTAATGCTCCCCAGGAAGGAAGCAAGCAATATTTTCCCAGAATTAAAGGAAATTATCTATCTGATACCTTTTAATGTGATTAACAGCTATAGGAGGGAGCTGCTTAAGAGGAGCAGTTAAGAGGAGTATTAAGAGTTCCATTTAGCTGGAGTTAAATAACCAAGGTTATAGCTGCCCAACTGTGAATCCCATCTGCCTTGTGGGTGAGATAAAACTCCTCACTCAGATAATGAAGGCAGTGGTACCTGGGAAAGGGTAGAAGTGTGGCTGTGAAGCAGGGCTGTGGGGGTGAGGGGCTGTTTGTTTGGCTTTCCCCTCTGGTGGGATGGGCAGAGACCAACAGGATGGCATTGACCAAGTGCTGGGTGCTGCACTTTGGCCACACCAGCCCCATGCAGTGCTGCAGGCTGGGGACAGAGCAGCTGGAGAGCAGCCAGGCAGAAAGGGAGCTGGGGGTACTGGTGGACAGCAGCTGAACATGAGCCAGCATTGTGCCCAGGGGGCCTGCATCAGGAACAGTGTGGCCAACAGGAGCAGGGAAGTCATTGTGCCCTGTGCTCAGCACTGCTTAGGCCACATCTTGAGTCCTGTGTCCAGTTCTGGGCTCCTCAGTTTAAGAAGGACATTGAGAGACTTGAAGGTGTCCAGAGAATGAGGCTGGGGAGGAGTTTGGAGCACAGCCCTGGGAGGAGAGGCTGTGGGAGCTGGGGTTGCTTAGCCTGAAGCAGAAGAGGCTCAGGGGAAACCTTCTTGCTCTCTCCAACTCCCTGAAGGGAGGTTGTAGCCAGGTGGGGGTTGGTATCTTCTCCCAGGCAGCCAGCACCAGAACAAGAGGACACAGTCTCAAGCTGTGCCAGGGGAGGTTTAGGCTGGATGTTAGAAAGAAATTCTTCCCAGCAAGAGAGATTTGCCCTTGGGATGTGCTGCCCAGGGTGGTGGTGGAGTCCCCATCCCTGGAGGTGTTCAAGAGGGGATTGGATGTGGCACTTGGAGCCATGGCTTAGCTGTCAGGAGGTGTTGGGTGAGAGGTTGGACTTGCTGATCTCTGAGGTCTTTTCCAACCTGCTTGATTCTGTGCTTCTGTGAATGAGGGATTTGCAGCACCTCAGCAAGATGCCAGTTTGCCAAGCAGGTGTGTGGCTCTGCAATGAAAACCAGAAGCACTCCTGAATGCATTATGCAAAAGAGGAGAAGCAGTGCAGGGCTGAGCCCTTTGCCTGGGCACAGCTCAGGCTGAGCTTTATTGCCTTGGTCACAGCTCAGTGGGCTGCACAGGCTCTTGAAAGTGGATGGAATTCAAGAAGATTAACACCAGCATGGGAAGGGTTTTCCCCAGGGCTGCTTTGCAGGGGGTGCACCGTGGGGGCTCTCCCTGCCTGCTGAGGAGCCAGGGGTGGGTGTGAAGGTCTAGCAGAGGAGAAAGGGCTGGTGGAGGGAGGGAGGGAGGAATGAATGGATGGATGGATGTGCTCAGAGGGGGCAGTGGCTCTGTGCTGGGAGCTGTGCTCTGTGTCTTGCTCCAGCTGCCCCCCACGCTACATCTGCTCCCTTCAGTTATCCTTGCCAGGCAGGGGAGAGAAAGCATTGCTGGAGGGGAAATTCCACCTCTGGAGGCCACATTTGTGTTTTCTACCTGAGTGTCTGCTCGAGCTGCCCCATGAGTGAGAGGGAAAAGAGCACTGCTGTGCAGCAGGGTTTCTGAGAGCGCAGCTGCAGGCAGCAGGCACCAGAGATGCTGTCTTTGCAGAGAGGATGCTCAGTGGCACAGCTCTGTCCTGGCTCTGGCTCAGTTTCCTGGAGGAACAACTTGGTGTCTGAATGCAGGGACCTGGCAAATTAACCAGGACTCGGTAGATGAAGTATTAAGAACTGTTCTGTGCCCTCCTGGTTTCTCTCTCCAGAAGGCACCAAGGATCCTAAAGAGGGAATTTCTCTCCTAGGGCTCATTATGCTTCAAAGCTAGGCAGGAGGACAGGAGGTGCTGGCTGCCTGCTGGAGGGTAATTGTCTTCCTGGCTCTAATGCTCAGCAGTGTTATCTAAACCTTGGCTAAGGAGCTGTTCCCCCGTGCCTGCCTGTGGGGGGGTGTTGAAGCTTGGTCTCTAGTGCCCTAAAGCCACTCAGGAGATTTCTATCAGCTTGGGGCAGAGTTGGGGCAAAGCAAATTAGCCCCAGCTCTGGAAAGTGTGTGAGCACCTTGTCAGTGTGCCTGAAACATGGGCACAGGGCCAGGGCACAGTGAGCAGCGTGCCTGCTGCCAGCTCCTGCCCCTTCCCTGTGCCCATCCACCAGCCCTGCCCTCCCCAGGGAGTTCAGCCTGTGAGCTCCTAGCAACCTGATCATAGAATCAGTCAGGGTTGGAAGTGACCTCAAGGATCATCGAGTTCCAACCCCCCTGCCATGGGCAGGGACACCCCACACGAGATCAGGCTGGCCAGAGCCTCATCCAGCCTGGGCTTAAACACCTCCAGGGATGATGCCTGCATCTTTCACCCTTGTGGGAGCCTTTGCTGTAATCCAGCCTCATGCTGTATGAGACCTGCTCCTGCCTAGGGACTCTCCCTGCTCAGCTCTGCACCAACGTGCTGAGTGCCAGCACCTCCACCCCGAGCTGTCAGCTGAAGAGCCACCCAGCAGCAGCCTGGGTCCAGGTGGTCTCTGCCCACCTGCTGGTGACCAAACCTCTTCCTCCCTGCATGGCTCCACACCTCCAGCAGTGGTACCTGTGTGGCAGTGACAGGAGTGAGCCCAGGAGGTGGCTCTGGCAGCACCAGCAGCGCTCCTGCTGTGGGGCCAAGGCTGGGGAGTCCTGCAGCCAGGGGAGCTGTGAAAAGCTGACTGGTGCAGAAATGGCTCTTAATGCTGGAGCCTAATGACAGCAGCTTAAACACCAGTGTCTTTAGCTATTTCCTGGCTTAATTTAGCAGAACCAGACAGCAAGCAGCAAGCCTGCCCCATCCCAGCTAAGTGCCAGCACAGCAGGCTGAACTCGCAGATGCTGGAGTGCCAGTGTGATTATCAAGACACAAAGCCTCCCTCCACAGGCTGGGGAGGGGATAATTAGTGACTGCAGAGCTTCACTCTGAGGAGAGAGCTGCTCTGTTACTTCCTGATGTCCCCAAAAGTCTCTGAATCAGGGCCCTGAGGGGAGCTGGCTGCCAGGCAGCACAGCCCTGGGTCAGGAAACCTCTGGCACATGGACAGAGCTGGGCACTGGCTGTGAGCAGGGGACACAGGGATCATGTCCCTTGTGCTGGTGGAGAGGCAGGGAGCAGGGGACACAGGGATCATGTCCCTTGTGCTGGTGGAGAGGCAGAGAGCAGGGGACACAGGGATCATGTCCCTTGTGCTGATGGAGAGGCAGAGAGCAGGGGACACAGGGATCATGTCCCTTGTGCTGATGGAGAGGCAGAGAGCAGGGGACACAGGGATCACCCTCCTTGTGCTGATGGAGAGGTAGAAAGCAGGGGACACAGGGATCATGTCCCTTGTGCTGATGGAGAGGCAGAGAGCAGGGGACACAGGGATCATGTCCCTTGTGCTGATGGAGAGGCAGAGAGCAGGGGACACAGGGATCATGTCCCTTGTGCTGATGGAGAGGCAGAGAGCAGGGGACACAGGGATCACCCTCCTTGTGCTGATGGAGAGGTAGAAAGCAGGGGACACAGGGATCATGTCCCTTGTGCTGATGGAGAGGCAGGGAGCAGGGGACACAGGGATCATGTCCCTTGTGCTGATGGAGAGGCAGAGAGCAGGGGACACAGGGATCATGTCCCTTGTGCTGGTGGAAAGGCAGAGAGCAGGGGACACAGGGATCACCCTCCTTGTGCTGATGGAGAGGTAGAAAGCAGGCTAATGCCTCCTAAAAATCAACTGTGAATGACCTGGAGCAGATGCAGGCTCACCCCTTGAGTGTGCCTGGATTTGTTCATCCCAGCCTTACAGCAATTTAGAGCTGCCTCGGGGTGACCTTTCTGACAGCCCAGAAGCAGGCTGGAGTAGCTCATCAGTGGGCAGAGGCTCCCACCCTGACAGGCTCAGGCAGTGACTTTGGCTTCAGTCCTCATTTCTCAGCTTAAACCAACCTGACCCTGCACCTCCCAGCAACTGCAGAGTGGGGTGAGGGAGGAACCCTGGAGGCTCCAAGCACCCTGAGTGTTTCTAATGTGCTCTGAAGTGCAGCATCACCTTAATGAAGGTTTGGTTGCCTCCCACTCAATTACCTGAGCAAGGCCTCCACTAAAACATGGCCTACAAAAAAACAAAGAAGGAAGAAAAAATAGATGGAAATCAATCCCTGGCTGGTGGAATTTGCCCAGTCCTCTTATTTGAAGCAGGCAAATGAGTGAGTAATAGATCCATAACTGAACATCTGATTAGCCTCATCCTGGATGGAGGATACACAAATCAGCCATTTGTTCCGTGGCTATCATTTAAGCTCCCCATCCATCTTAGTCAGAGGAGATGCCTGCTTCAATTTATCAGTGCCTGGACAAGAGCTCCCAGGAAGGGAAATGGGGGAGGGAGAAGCAGCCTGCAACTGGCACTCTCCTGCTGCTGCTTAACGAAGCTGCTGGCTAATTGCAACCGCCCGAACGCAGCAGCCGTGGGCTGCCCGGGGCGGAGGAGCAGGGCAGCAGCAGCAGCTTCCCCAGATGAAAGGGTTGGGCAGCACAGAAATGAGCTGCAGGAGGGCAATGAGGAGCAGAGAGGTTGGGAAAAGCAGGTCCTGGGTCTTCTGGAGGAGGGGGAACTGGTGGTTGTCCTTCCATGGAGGGTAGGGTAGAGTAGGATGGGATGGGATAGGGTGAGATGGGATAGGGTGAGATGGGATAGGATAGGATAGGATAGGATAGGATAGGATAGGATAGGATAGGATAGGATAGGATAAGATTAACCAGGTTGGAAAAGACCTTTGTGATCATCCAGTCCAACCTACCACCCAACACCATCTGATCAACCAAACCATGGCACCAAGTGCCTCATCCAGTCTCTTCCTAAACACCTCCAGGGATGGGGACTCCACCACCTCCCTGGGCAGCACATCCCAATGGCAAATCTCTCTTGCTGGGAAGAATTTCTTCCTAACATCCAGCCTGAACCTCCCCTGGCACAACTTGAGACTGTGTCCTCTTGTTTTGGTGCTGGGTGCCTGAGAGAAGAGACCAACCCCCACCTGGCTACAGCCTCCCTTCAGGGAGTTGGAGAGAGCAAGAAGGTCTCCCCTGAGCCTCCTCTTCTCCAGGCTAAGCAACCCCAGCTCCCTCAGCCTCTCGTCCCAGGGCTGTGCTCCAGACCCCTCCCCAGCTTTGTTGCCCTTCTCTGGACACCTTCCAGCACTTCAACATCTTTCCTAACCTGAGGAGCCCAGAACTGGACACAGGACTCAAGGTGTGGCCTAAGCAGTGCTGAGCACAGGGCAGAATGGGTCAGGCCCCTAGGAAATGGGACACTGCTGGGGATGTGGCTGCTGTGGTGTGCTCAGAGTGTGTGTGGCAGTCAGGAGATGTCCTGCTGCTGTGGACAGGTGCTGGTCACCTCCTAGGGTGCTTTGCCTCTGCAAGTGGCTCTGGGCTGCAGCACATCAGCAGCTGGAGGAGTTGGTGGAGCAGCTGGAGGAGGTGCAGAGGAGCAGAGCCTCCTGGATTTTTGTGGTGTCCTTGAAGAAGGCTGGAGCTGGACGAGAGCCTTGAGCTCTCTTTAAAAACTGACTGATGGAGACGTCATTGGGATGCACAGCTTGTCAGCAGCCTCCATGTCCTTTGTCTCAGATGGCTTTCATTGAGCCAGGCTTGCAGGGATGGGAAATGGGAGAGCTGCAGAAGTCTGGAGGAGACTCACCAGGGTCTGGCTGGGCTTTTGCAGAGACCTCTGCAGGCGACCAAGAGAGCCACAGCCTGGCCGTGCAGGAGGCGGTGTGGGTGACTGATTCCTGGGTCTTTATTAAGCTGTGCTCATCAAGAAATCACCCGGGAGGGCCAGGAGAATCACCTTTGGTGGGTGCTGGCGGCTGGGAGTAAATCAGCAGGCAGCTCTACCTGCCGAATCACTGTGTCATCAGCAGTGCTTTAAACACCTCTGACTGAATTAACCCCAGAACCACTGACTGAATTAACCCCAGAGCCACTGCCCTCGGCTGTGCTGTCCCTCGGCTGTGCTGCCCCTCGGCTGTGCTGCCCCTCGGCTGTGCTGTCCCTCGGCTGTGCTGTCCCTCGGCTGTGCTGTCCCTCGGCTGTGCTGCCCCTCGGCTGTGCTGTCCCTCGGCTGTGCTGTCCCTCGGCTGTGCTGCCCCTCGGCTGTGCTGTCCCTCGGCTGTGCTGCCCCTCGGCTGTGCTGCCCCTCGGCTGCGCTGTGCCTCGGCTGCGCTGTGCCTCGGCTGCGCTGTGCCTCGGCTGCGCTGTGCCTCGGCTGCGCTGTCCCTCGGCTGCGCTGTCCCTCGGCTGCGCTGTGCCTCGGCTGCGCTGTGCCTCGGCTGCGCTGTCCCTCGGCTGCGCTGTCCCTCGGCTGTGCTGTCCCTCGGCTGTGCTGCCCCTCGGCTGTGCTGCGCCTCGGCTGCGCTGCCCCTCGGCTGCGCTGTCCCTCGGCTGCGCTGTCCCTCGGCTGCGCTGTCCCTCGGCTGCGCTGTCCCTCGGCTGTGCTGCCCCTCGGCTGTGCTGCCCCTCGGCAGTGCTGCGCCTCGGCTGCGCTGCCCCTCGGCTGTGCTGTGCCTCGGCTGTGCTGCCCCTCGGCTGTGCTGCCCCTCGGCTGCGCTGCCCCTCGGCCGTGCTGTCCCGCAGCAGCAGCAGCGCTGCTCTGAGCTGTCCCTGCGAGCGGGGCAGGGGGCAGGAGCTCAGCAGCACTGCTCTGCCGAGCAAGGATTCCCTCAGTGCAGGGCTGAGCAGAGCTGTGTCCTGCTGCTTTGTACCACCAGAGGGGTTCGCCTGTCCCGAGGCAGCAGGGTCAGCCCAAACTGGACAGCAGTGTGAGGATGAGTCAGTGCCAGGGCTGAGCAAGAGCTGGGGCAAGGGGAGATGCTGTGGTGCCCAGGACCTGGCTGCTGGCACCGCTGTGAGGGCAGTGTGGGGTGAGGCAGGGCTGTCCTCAGCACCATCACACCCTACCCATGGCTCTCTCTCAGGCACCAGAAGGTGCTGGGCAATGTGCTGGAGCTGTTGTGGTTGTTAAAGTGCTTGTGAAGTTGCTGGTCTTGTGTGCCCACTAAAAACCCCAGGGGAGAAGAACCACCAGCTGCATGTCCCTGAGGAGACCTCAGGCTCCACGTGTGCAGGCTGCAGCTCCAAAACAGCCTGGGGATGAAGTTCCTGTGTGTGCCAGGGGCAGCTCCCTGGCTCTGGGCATCCCCTGCCTGGCAGCTCTCTTGTTTGGCTTTATCCAGGCTAACTCAGATCAAAAGGCAGCTCCTGAATGTCCCAGACTCTGCCCCTCAGGCTTTTGATCAGCAGGATGTGGTGACCCAGGGCACTTCTAATGAAGGCTGTGTTTATCCAGGGAGCCATTCTGCTTTCATCCTCCACACAGCTAATAACCACAGCTCAGAGGAGGCCACAGGCTCTGCTGCTCAGTTTCAATTTGTGCCTTTTGAGAGGAGATAATGGTGAGAAGGAACAGGCTGTGGTTAGGGGGAAAGGGTCTGCTCTCTGCTGCTGTTTGTAAGAGGCAGCAGGAGCCCAGCAAGTCCTGGGAAGGCCTTTCACAGCCCCCAGGGGTGTCTCTGCAGCCTCGGGGTGGTGGGCTGAAACGTGGAGGGCCCAGATGATCACCTTTGGTACCCAACTGGTTCTTCATTCACATGAGCCTCAGTGGCTGTCAGCAGGCAGAGGCATAGAGCACCAAGGAGGCTTCATGTCTAGGTCCAAATGCTATGGAGCAGCTCCTGAGGCTGGAGGTTTCATGGACTCATAGAATGCTCTGGGTTGGAAGGCACCTCCAAAGCTCATCCAGTCCAACCCCTCTGCACTCAGCAGGGACATCCTCCACTAGGCCAGGTGGGGGTTGGTCTCTTCTCCCAGGCAGCCAGCACCAGAACAAGAGGACACAGTCTCAAGCTGTGCCAGGGAAGGTTTAGGCTGGAGGTGAGGAGAAAGTTCTTCCCAGAAAGAGGAATTGGCCTTTGGGATGTGCTGCCCAGGGAGGTGGTGGAGTCCCCATGCCTGGAGGTGTTCAAGAGGGGCTTGGATGTGGCACTTGGAGCCATGGTTTAGTTAGTCAGGAGGTGTTGGGTGAGAGGTTGGACTTGCTGATCTCTGAGGTCTTTTCCAACCTTATTGATTCTGTGATTCAGCACATCAGTGCTCCTCAGCTGGGTTTGTGCATGAGCTTGCTTGAGCTTGGGGCTGCACTTGAAGGCTGCTTTACCCAGGAGGCAGCTCCTGCTTCCAGACCTTGAGTTAACCACAAAGCAGCATGGGCTTCCTGCTCTTGTTTCCAGAGATGGATTCATCTCACTACATGCCAAGTGTGGGCTCTCCATTTCTGCCTGGGCACCACCAGCCAGCCAGCCAGCCCTGGCTCCTTGTTCTAGGCAGCCACTGCCTGTCCTTTCCACCAGAGACCTGGGCAAATCCTCTCTCCAGCTAACAAAGGGCCAAAGAAATCCTTGTACTAAAGAGGTTTTGAGCTGGTGCTTCCTGAAAGCAATCCTGGAGGCCTAAGGCTGTGCTCAAGCATGGTTGAGCCTGTTGGCTGTGATGCCATTTGCCTCTGTGCCCTGGGTCTGAGCAGTGTCCCTGGTGTGGCTCTGCCGCCCTCTGCTCACGCTCAGAGGGACGATTTCTGCTCTGGGGACAGTCTGCTGCCTCTGGCTCCTGGCTTGGCCCATTTGGTTGTTTGTGTTTAGCTCTAAACCTCTGGTGTTTGTTTTCCCCTTGCTGCTTATCAGTGCTGTGCTCTGGTGCTGTAAGGAGAGGGCTGCACAGAGCCCCTGCAAAAGGCTTTCAGTTCATCAGCCTCTAATTAAATTTGAATTGGAGATTCTCTCTCCTCCAGGCTAATTTTCAAGTGACAAACAAAATCCCCTTAAGTGCCTTTTCTTTTCTGCCACAGACTACTAAAGCTCCTGTCAAATTCCCTCAGAATTCAGCTCCTCCAAACCCAGAACAGTGCAGATTATTGTTCCATCAGAAACAGAACACTTCTGGGGGAAACAGAGCCAAGCAAACCTTGCTCCCCCTCATTGCAAAGCCCAGAGGTGAAGCCACATGGCTTGGAGCTGGGCAGAGGAGTGCTGTGGGACAGCCCCTGGACATTGAGACTCTTGAGGGTGTCCAGAGAAGGGCAACAAGGCTGGGGAGAGGTCTGGAGCACAGCCCTGTGAGGAGAGGCTGAGGGAGCTGGGGTTGCTTAGCCTGGAGAAGAGGAGGCTCAGGGGAGACCTTCTTGCTCTCTCCAACTCCCTGCAGGGAGGTTGGAGCCAGGAGGGGGTTGGTCTCTTCCCCCAGACAAGCAGCAGCAGAACAAGAGGACACAGTCTCAAGCTGTGCCAGGGGAAGTTTAGGCTGGAGGTGAGGAGAAAGTTCTTCACTGAGAGAGTTGTTAGCCATTGGGATGTGCTGCCCAGGGAGGTGGTGGAGTCCCCATCCCTGGAAGTGTTTAGGAGGAGCCTGGATAAGGCACTTGGTGCCATGGTCTGGTCATGAGGGCTGTGGTGACAGCTTGGACTTGATAATCTTTGAGGTCTCTTCCAACCTCAGTGATTCTGTGGGGGTGCTGTCCCACCAGCCTTGTTGTCCCCTCTGCTGTCCATGCCCTTAAGATCAGGAGTCCTTTGGCCACAGCTGTGCCCATGCCAGCTGCTGGAAGGGCTCTGGCTCTGCCGATGTCCCTGCTGAGTGCTGGGCAGGTAGTGAGCAGTAAGAGCAGCTCATGACTTATTCAGAGGCAAGAACATGCCAAGGAAAACAAACCCTGGCACTGGAAGTGGTTGGTGTGCTTGCTGCTGTGGCCAGAGCAGCTCCCCAGGCTTTGTGTGGTGGGGGAAGAGCAGGAGTTCTCCTCTCTGCTGCCCTTGCCTGGCTGGGCCCATGGCAGCGTTGGCCATCAGCTGTGGCAGCTCCTGCCCCAGGGGGGAGCAGTCCTGGTGCTGGGCAGTGGTGCTGCTCCTGGCACTGCTTACCCTGGCAGGGTCAGTCCAGCCTGGCTGCACTATCCCATGGGAGCAGGTGGCCTCTTGCCCTGCCAGTGACCACTCCACTGCTCTCCTCTGCCTGGCAGAGGCTGGGAGCTGTGCATGCCCAGCCCTTGGGTGCAGCAGTGAAGCCTGGAGATGGGGCTGGGGGCAGGTGGGAGTCACCAACCCAAGCTTGTGTCTGTGGCAGGAGGAAGGTGAGGGAGCTGCAGAGGATGATGCAAGCTGAGGGACAGGTGGCAGAAGCCAAACCTCTGTAGTGAAGCCACCAGGCCCTGCTTGTGGTCTCCTAGGGAGAAGCTCCAGTGCCATCCAGCTGAGAAGCTAAACTGTGCCCCTGACCTGCTGCTAATGAGGGCTGTGTGGGGCTGGGCAGCTCCTCCCGAGGCTCCTCTGCTGTGATCCCTCCAGCAGCTGCTCCACAGGAGCTGCACTGGGGCTGCATTTGCATTCAGAGCCCCTCTCAGGCTCCTGCTGCTGGGTGATCATCTCAGGACTAACCCTGCATTAATTGACCACTCCAGCAGGGCAGTGTGCACCAAGACCATCTTCCTCTGACCAGTTTCCTCTGATTAACTTCAATTAGGGAGAGCAGGTTTGATTAGGCTGGAGAGTGACTTCTGGAGAAGCTGCTGGCTGTTCTTAATGGGACAAGGGGAAGGTAAGGGGCTCAGGGAAGACATCAGCCAGGCAAAATTAACTTCCTGCTCTCTTCAGAGGAGCTTTCAGGCTCTTTAGATCCCAGGCTGTAAGTGTTCATCTGCACCACTTAACCTTTCTGAAGGGGCTCTGGAGCTCAGCTCTCTCTTTGAGTGCAGCACCAAAGACTGAGCAAACAAACCAAAAACCCCCTGGCAGGGCCTGGCCTGGAGCAGAGGATGTGTAGGAGAGCCAAAGGCAGTGACAGCAACCAGGTTACAGCCTTAAAGTAACTGATTAGGTTTTAATCTGTAGCCTCAGTTGTTCAGCAGATTGCAGCCAGCCTGGAAGCAGCTTTATGGCATCCTCCATTTGTCTGGCACAGGCTGGTGCCAGCAGCACCTGGCTGGAACGTGGGCACAGGGATCTCAGCTTGTCCCTGCACATGGAGGGGGAGGCACTGCCCTGGCATCAGTGTGCAGCCTCTGGAGCTTCTGAGGGGCAGCTGCTCCCCTGGGCAGCTTCTCTGCCCTTGCTGAGGGCTGTCTGTGCCTGCTCTGTGTCACTGGGTCTCTGCTGGCCAGGGCAGTAGGAGCTCAGAAGCCCCTCAGCAATGCCCCTGGGGAAGGACTGTTGGCAGTGGTGTGCTTCACCTGCTCCAGGTGCAGCCCTCAGCCCTTCACTCCAGGGGCTGCATTGTTTCCTGAGTGATGCTGGAACTTAATCCAGGATGCTGTATGCAAAAGGAGAGGAGAGGGGCAAGGTATTACTTGGTTTTCAGAGGGGGTTGATAATAATGATGATGATGAAGATGCTTCTGGAGCCAGGCTATGAAGGGCATGATAATGAATTTGAGCTTATTCATGGCAGCTCTTTTATGAACATGCCACTCTGCAGGCTTGGAGGTGATTGTCAAAAGGCCTTTTTTCCCCTTCCCTGCCTCATCCTGCTTGGGAGCAGAGTCACTTTTGCTTTTCTGCCCTTGAAGGCTTCCTTTCTTTGCTCAGGCATTCTGCTGTTCTCAGGTCAAGCACCAGCTGTGGGGGTAGGAGATGTCACACCTGGGCAGGGCTCTTGCAGGCAACTGGGTGCATCCTCTGCAGCTTGTGCCATCCTCCCCTCAGCTCCTGGGCCTGCAAAGGCCACCAATGATTTGTCTCCTGGATGTGCCTCTGGGGTAGACATCCTCACACCCTGGGGAAACTGAGGCTGGGTGCACACTGACCCTGCAGTGGCTCAGGGAATCTTTCCAGTACCTCCAAGCAGGTGGTTGGAGAGATGCAAGCCCCAGACCCAAACATCTCTTAAGCCCTATTCAGACATTCTCCTGTGAGCCTAAGTTCCCAAACACCTGCACAAGCTGGAGCTAGGGCTGTGGCAGGCAGCTCTGCCAGGGAGCCAGGGGATGCAGGTGGCAAAGCACTGCTCTTGGTGCCTTGAGCAGGCAGACAACCATCCTGCAGCCTTCCACACTCACTCCAGTGCACTGGAGAGCTGCATCTGCCCAGAGCTGCTAACGTGGAGCTCAGGTCTAAATATAGTGCTGGTGTGGTGGTGTGTTTTTAGCATCACTCTGGTGGCAAGGAACCACTGCTCTGTGTCCTTAAGGAGGAGTTCATCCCCTGGCCACATCCTTCCCGGGGAGGTTTGATTCTTCTGCAACAGCCTCGACTTCCCTGCACAAAGCAGGACAAAAGCCCTGAGCACTGTCTCTGTGGAATCGCCATCCCCTGGCAGGAAGAGGCAGGGTGGGAGCTGTCTGCTCTCATCAACCCCACCGAGAGAAGTGTCAGGGAGAGAGGTATCCTGTCACTGGAACTCCATTCTACTCTTTTGCCCCTCAAATAACTTCTTTCCCTGTAATTTATTAAATGACCTAGAAAATTAATCTGCAGCCAGGAGATGGAGATCATTTGTCAGAGGATGTCACACAGCCCTGCCATCCATCAGGCAGGCAGCCACGCTGCACACCAGCCCCTGCTGCCATCCTGCCTCACAGGCTCCACCCCAACGTCAAAAGAGGGATTCACGAAATACTTGGGGATGTATTTCGTGTGCTGACTCAGACCTGCTGCCCCCTGTCAGCTCCCTCTGCACAAACAGGGAGTTTCAGCCGAGGAGGCTTGGCCTCGAGCACAGCCCTGCGAGGAGAGGCTGAGGGAGCTGGGGTTGCTTAGCCTGAAGCAGAGGAGGCTCAGGGGAGACCTCATTGCTGTCTCCAACTCCCTGAAGGGAGGTTGTAGCCAGGAGGGGGTTGGTCTCTTCTCCCAGGCAAGCAGAACAAGAGGACACAGTCTCAAGCTGTGCCAGGGGAGGTTGAGGCTGGAGGTGAGGAGAAAGTTCTTCCCAGAAAGAGGAATTGGCCCTTGGGATGTGCTGCCCAGGGAGGTGGTGGAGTCCCCATCCCTGGAGGTGTTCAAGAGGGGATTGGAGCCAGGGTTTAGTTAATCAGGAGGTGTTGGGTATCAGGTACTAGGTTGGACTTGGTGATCTCTGAGGTCTTTTCCAACCTGGTTGGCTCTGTGGTGCCATCCTTCACCTCTGCTGGTGGTGGCACTGGGCAGGGCTGAAGTTCAAAGCTACAGCTCTGCAGAAAGGGCAGTTTGGGTCTGGGGGGATGCAGAGCAGGAGGTTTGAACCTGGGGCATGCAGGGCACAGTGGGCAGCTTGGGTCTGGGGGGGTCAGGTAGAGCCAGCACTCCCAGGCCCTGACGTGGCAGGGCTGAGGATGAGGAAGGTGGCTGTGCTGCAAGCATCAGCTGGGGGATACCTGATGCAGAGCCCTCTTCCCCCAGGGGCATCTGCTCTCTGGTTTCTGCTTCAGACTGAACTGCTTAAGGTTTTCTTTCCTTTAAACCTGAGCTGTTAAAGGGAAGCTCTGTTTAGGGGGGGGGGGGGGGGGATGAAGCATTTTCTCCACAGAGAGTATTGACATTTTTTTAAAGAGCTCTTCAGCATCTGCCAGAAGAATGAATTCCCAAACCCTGGGCTGAGTCCTGCTCTGTAACCAAGCAACACCTGGGTGTGCTGAACCCTGGGTGTGCTGAACCCTCGTGAAGAGCTGGGGCAGCCTCAGTGCCCCCGGGCTGGGATCCCCCCATCCAGTGCCTCCCCAGCCCCAGGCACCCAGGGCTGGCCCAGCCCTGCCTGCAGTAGGATGCTCAGCCTGTTCCCAGCCAGGGCCCGGCCGCCTCCAGCCTTTCCCCACCCCCTGCTGCCATCAATCTCCCTCCCCTCCCGCCCCTAGCACCTGCAAGAGGTTGTTCTTTTTATTTGCAGAGTGGAAAAGTGATTTTTCTGTTGTTTCCTCCAAAGGTTGAAGGAGTATTCCTGACTTTGATAGCATGATTAGCTTGGCTCAGAATATTGTTATGGCTTATCTGGCTCCTCTGTGATAACTCGGGGCGGGGGGGGGGGGACACAATAAATGTCTTCCTGCAGCAGACTGACATTCAGCATTGAAATTGCTCTCCTAATCTTTATGTGATTGCTTTCTCCCTGATAGAAATATTGCCTCTTGTAGGGTATTTATTGTCTAGTCCTTTCCAAAGTATTGACTTTATGTAACAGCTTGATATACATCAAGTCCTTTGGAGATTTAATAAACTCTTCTGGTCAGTCTCCTGTTGTAAACACATTGAGATTTATGGTCAGCTTCCTGTAAAGCCCTTCCTTGCTGAAGTCCTCTGCTTGCAGATGGCAGGAGATAAGAGCAGGCGTGTAGATCACCCTGGAAGGTCCTCACCCCGGGCTGCAGAGCGCTAGGCAGAGGCTGCAGAAGGGTTGAAATAGGAGCAGGAGCAGGAAGGGTTGAAGTGAGGGCAGGTGGGAATGGTGCAGCTCTCAGGGCTGGGGTGGAGGCACAGGACTCCCCCTCTGCTCCCCAGGGAGATGGGATAGAACAGCATAGAATTAGGATAGGCTAGGCTAGGCTAGGATAGAATTAGGATAGGATAGAATTAAGATAGGATAGGATAGGGTAGGATAGGATAGAATTAGGATAGGAATAGGATAGGAATAGGATAGAATAGAATAGAATAGAATAGAATAGAATAGAATAGAATAGAATAGAATAGAATAGAATAGAATAGAATAGAATAGAATAGAATAGAATAGAATAGAATAGACCAGGTTGGAAAAGACCTTCAAGATCACCAAGTCCAACCTATCTCCCAGCACCATCTAATCAACTCAGCCATGGCTCCAAGTGCCACATCCAATCCCCTCTTGAACACCTCCAGGGATGGGGACTCCACCACCTCCCTGGGCAGCACATCCCAAGGGCAAATCTCTCTTGCTGGGAAGAATTTCTTCCTAACATCCAGCCCTAAACCTCCCCTGGCACAGCTTGAGACTATGTCCTCATGTTCTGTTACTGGTAGCTCACTGCAGAAGAAGGAGAAAACTTTGCTCTTCTCCAGTCAGGCAGAGAGGGAATGCACTGGAGCTGCACTGCAGCACTTGTGGCCAAAAGCTGAACACTACAATCCCCCCCTGCCACAGGAGCTGCCAAGGGTACCAATGCTGTGCCCACTCCTGGCTGTCTTATGGGTGCAGGTGGGTGCCAGTGTGTCCCAGGTCACCCCAAGCCCTTTGCTGCCCTTGGTGTGGGGCAGTGGCAGCTGCTGCCTGCTGAGGTGTGCCTGGGAGTGATCCTTTGCTTGGGCACCAGACCAAGCTTAGTCCAGTGCTGATCCCCAGTCCAGTGTGATTCCCACTTCAGTCTTATGAACACTGGGGTTGGAGGGGGAAGAAATGTGGGCAGCGTGATCCCTGTGGGCAGTGTGATCCCTGTGGGCAGCGGGATCCCTGTGGGCAGCGGGATCCCTGTGGGCAGCGGGATCCCGGTGGGCAGCATGATCCCTGTGGGCAGCGTGATCCCTGTGGGCAGTGTGATCCCTGTGGGCAGCGTGATCCCTGTGGGCAGTGTGATCCCTGTGGGCAGCGTGATCCCTGTGGGCAGCGTGATCCCTGTGGGCAGCATGATCCCTGTGGGCAGTGTGATCCCTGTGGGCAGTGTGATCCCTGTGGGCAGTGTGATCCCTGTGGGCAGCGGGATCCCTGTGGGCAGTGTGATCCCTGTGGGCAGCGTGATCCCTGTGGGCAGTGTGATCCCTGTGGGCAGCGTGATCCCTGTGGGCAGTGTGATCCCTGTGGGCAGCGTGATCCCTGTGGGCAGCGTGATCCCTGTGGGCAGCAGGATCCCTGTGGGCAGTGTGATCCCTGTGGGCAGCGGGATCCCTGTGGGCAGCATGATCCCTGTGGGCAGTGTGATCCCTGTGGGCAGCGTGATCCCTGTGGGCAGCATGATCCCTGTGGGCAGTGTGATCCCTGTGGGCAGCGTGATCCCTGTGGGCAGCGGGATCCCTGTGGGCAGCGTGATCCCTGTGGGCAGTGTGATCCCTGTGGGCAGCGTGATCCCTGTGGGCAGTGTGATCCCTGTGGGCAGCGGGATCCCTGTGGGCAGCGTGATCCCTGTGGCCCCAGGCTTACAGGGCTGTGTTCTGCTGCTTTTGGAAGGAGAAACTTTGCTCTGCACAGGAGTTGCCTTCCTAGAGGCAGCCCCCAAGGAGCCCAGGAGAGCTTTTGGAATGGACTCATGAAATGCAGACACATTCATCCTGCCCTTAATAGCAGGAGAGCATCTCTTCATTTTAGCACTAAGGCATTGAAAGGCTGTGTGGAGAGAGCTTTGGATGGCAGAGATTAGGTTTCCTCAGAGCCTTCTCTTCTCCAGACTGAACCACCCCAACTCCCTCACTATGAGGACAGACTGAGAACTGCTGTGCTTCCAGCAGAGGAGACCTCACTGCTGTCTACAACTACCTGAAGGGAGCTGGGGTTGCTTAGCCTGGAGAAGAGGAGGCTCAGGGGAGAGCTGTCAAAAGTTCCTCCTCTGGTTTGAGAGAGCAGTACTGCAAGAACTAAACTTATCTTGGGCCTCTGCTGCTTTGAAATAGAAACACTCTAACGTGGAACCACAGAACTCTCAGGGTTGGAAGGGAGCTCAAGGCTCAGCCAGTTCCAACCCCCCTGCCATGGGCAGGGACACCTCACGCTACAGCAGGTTGCTCACAGCCACCTCCAGCCTGGCCTTACAGCTAACCCAGACCAGGTACCAGAACCTGGGAGTCTTTTCCCCAGCCTGATGTGTGTGCAGGGGGCTGGATGCTCCCTGTGGCCTTTCCTGCAGTTTTAATCCCAGTGTGTTTGCTGCTCTGGGATTTTTCTCTCTCTTTCTGCTCCAGCCACTCCTGTCACTGGTGCAACTAGGAGCGAAGTCAAACAGATCTGCTTTCTCTTGGCATGGTCCCTGCCAGAAAGAGACCTGATAGCAGCCTGCCAGTACCTTAAGGGGGCCAACATGAAGGATGGAGAGAGACTGTTTAGCAGGGTCTGCAGTGACAGAACAAGAGGCAATGGCTTTAAACTAGAGAGGAGAAGATTTAGATTGGATGTTAGGAACAAGTTCTTTACTGTGAGGGTGATGGAACACTGCAACAGGTTGCCCAGGGAGGTGGTTGAGGCTCCATCCCTGGAGATACTCGAGGTGAGGCTGGACAGGGCTCTGGGCAGCCTGATCTAGTTGGGGATGTCCCTGCTGAGTGCAGGGAGGTCAGACTGGATGAGCTTTGGAGGTCCCTCCTTGCCCAGACCATTCCATGATCCTGGGTGTGCAGAGCAGTCTCTGGCGGTGCCCATGGGGTGAGCGGCAGCGGTGCATGGGGTGCACAAAGGCTGTGGGCAGTGCCAGGCTGGGCACGCTGGGCACATGGCACCCACGTGCAGGCAGTGAGCCAGCCCAGCCGGGAGGGGGGGGAGCAGGGCAGCAGCATCCTTTCTGCCAGGCGTTGGTGCAGGGAGCCCGGGCTGTGAGAGCAGCCTGCAGCGCTCCGCAGGCAGCGGAGAGCTCTTCCCTTTGGAGCTGGGGGACTGCTGTTTGTCTTTGTAGCTGTCTCCAGTGCAGTGATACAAATGGTGTAGTGCTAGAAATGCATTCTAATCCTGCCCCGTGTTCTCTTAGTAATTCTCATCCTTCAGCAGGAGAAGGAACAGCTTCTGCCTCATTTGTATTCATTGTTTTGATGCTTAACTTGAGAAATGTGTATTACACACCAGGCTGAAAGCCATGACGAGTGAAAGAAAAGAACCGAAGGGGATAATAAGCATCTCGGCACCGCTGTGATGTCTCACGCTGCTAACATCAAAGCAGGCAAAGGCGCTGCCGCTGCGCTGGAGAGGACAGGGCACGTCCCAGGGCTTCCCCTCGCCGAGCGGGGAGAGCCTGGCCTGAGGGGGATGCTGCTGGGGCTGCTCCTCCCCTGCCCTTGTGCCCGCCGCGGGCACAGCACTGAGCTGGCTTCTGCCTGCACGCAGCCCCGGCGCTGCCCTGTCTGTCTCTCTGTCTGTCTGTCCCCTCCTTCCTGTGGAGCAGCCAGCTGGGAGCTCCAGCACGGCCCAGGTGCTCTGCAGGGGAGCTCCAGTTCACAGGATGCTAGGGGTTGGGAGGGACCTCTGGAGATGAGTCTGGGGGCGCTCAGCCTGGGGAGGAGAGGAGGCTCAGGGGAGACCTTATTGCTCTCTCCAACTCCCTGAAGGGAGGTTGGAGCCAGGTGGGGGTCGGGCTCTTTCCCCAGGCAAGCAGCACCAGAACAAGAGGACACAGTCTCAAGCTGTGCCAGGGGAGGTTTAGGCTGGAGGTGAGGAGAAAGTTCTTCCCAGCAAGAGAGATTGGCCCTTGGGATGTGCTGCCCAGGGAGGTGGTGGAGTCCCCATCCCTGGAGGGGTTCAAGAAGGGCTTGGATGTGGCACTTGGAGCCAGGGTTTAGCTAGCCATGAGGTGTTGGGTGACAGCTTGGTCTTGCTGATCTCTGAGGTCTTTTCCAACCTGGTTGATTCTGTGATTCTAACTGCCAACAGGTAGCTCCACCAGGCAGAGCAGCAGAGCAACTTGCATCCTGCAGGACTGACTCCAGGCTGAGCTGATGTGCCTTTGATGCTTAAGAAGAGTTCAACCTGATCCTTGGGGATGTTCATAAGGGATTCCTGAGCTATCCAGCCACTGAGCTTTGCACCTCTGCCATCCCAGCCCCGTGGCTCAAATCAGCTGAGGAGAAGCAAGCTTGCCCAGGTACATGCAGGAGGTGCACGTGTGGGCAGAGAGGTCTCCTGGGCTTTGGTTCTGAACCAAATCAGACTGAAAATAGCCACTGAAATGGGGCAGGCTGCAGCAGAGAACAGTCTTCAGGTAGGTTCCTCTGTGTGCTGCAGTTTGTTTGGGTGCTTGTTTTAGCTGCTCTTTCATCCTTCAGCTTCTGGAGTAAACTCTTCCTCTCCTGAAAATCCCTCGAGAAAGCCTCCTGCCAGCCGAGCCCAGGAGGATCTCCAATGGATGTTCCTCCATCCCTCTCTTCTTTTAGCTCTCCCCAGGGTACCACTGCTCCTTATGCTCACTTCCTCTTACCTGGAGATGAGGAGACTCAAGGGAAGGTCGGGAGCAAGGGTGTCCCAGTTGCTTGTGTGGCTCCTGCTCCAGGTCTGCATCTCACCAGCTGCTGGTCACTGAGACCTGGCTGTGTGTGCCCCCGGGGCAGGCTCACTGAGTCCTGGCTGTGTGTGCCCCTGGGGCAGGCTCACTGAGACCTGGCTGTGTGTGCCCCTGGGGCAGGCTCACTGAGTCCTGGCTGTGTGTGCCCCTGGCACAGGTTGCCCAGGGAGGTGGTGGAAGCCTCCTGCCTGGAGGTGTTTGCAGCCAGGCTGGAGGTGGCTGTGAGCAACCTGCTGGGGTGTGAGGTGTCCCTGCCCATGGCAGGGGGCTTGGAACTGGCTGAGCCTTGAGGTCCCTTCCAACCCTGACACTTCTGTGACTCTATGTTAGAGTATTTCTGTTTTAAAGCAGCAGAGGACCAGGATAAGTTTAGTTCTGGCAGCATTTTCATGTTCAGCAGCTGGAGCCTGGGAGGAGAGGGGACCCCTAACATTGATAGCTGATGACAGTTAGTCAATGAATTAAGAGAAGGGGGAAAAAAACCCCAACCCCAAAGCCAGGGGTGGCTCTGTCTGTCTCCCAGCTCTTGCTGGCACTAAATTAGAGGATTAATAGGCTTTTAGGAGAGACTGACACAGAGGTGCTGGGGGAAAGACAATTAAATGTGGAAAGCCACTTTCCTCCTTGCATTTAATTTTAACTGGAGGCTTTGAGACTCAATAAATCTTTGCCTTTTGTGTCTTATTTCATTGTCCCATTTTCCACAGGTATTCAGGTCTTCAAGGAGTGTACCTGATGGAAGGGACTTCCTTTTTCCTTTGCTTTTCTCAAGTCCTTTTGCTTCCCCTCCTCAATAACAATCCTCAGAGCTCAGCTCCCAGGCCCCTGCTGCACCGTGGGGCTCACCCCGAGCCCTGCAGCTGCCTGTGGTGAAGTTCTGCTGCCTTTCCCCCTCAGCTTTTGTTGCTGCCTTGCTTAAAGTCCTGCTCAGCCCCTTTTAGAATCACAGAACTGTCAGGGTTGGAAGGGACCTCAAGGCTCAGCCAGCTCCAACCCCCTGCCATGGGCAGGGACACCTCACACCACAGCAGGTTGCTCACAGCCACCTCCAGCCTGGCTGCAAACACCTCCAGGCAGGAGGCTTCCACCACCTCCCTGGGCAGCCTGTGCCAGGCTCTCACCACCCTCATGGGCAACAACTTCTTCCTAAGGTCTAATCTCAGTCACCTCTCCTCTAGCTTGGATCCATCCCCCCCAGCCCTATCACTCCCTGACACCCTCAAAAGTGATGTTTGTGTCTCCCTCCCCAGTGGTTTAGCTCTTGGGCAGGGGGAGATGTCCCTGCAGAGGCTGATGGAGCAAAATACCACTGAAGGGAGCAAATTACTCCCTGAAAGGAGGTTGCAGCCAGGTGGGGGTTGGTCTCTTCTCCCAGGCAAGCAGCACCAGAACAAGAGGACACAGTCTCAAGCTCCCTGGGCAGCACATCCCAAGGGCAAATTCCTCTTTCTGGGAAGAACTTTCTCCTCACCTCCAGCCTAAACCTCCCCTGGCACAGCTTGAGACTGTGTCCTCTTGTTCTGGTGCTGGAAGCGAGCCCCTGGGGTCAGGGTGAGGGCTGGAGCTGGTGTGGTTGCCCCAGCTCTGGCTGGGTTCCATGGTGAGCCCATCCCAACCCATCCTGGCTGGCTGGTGGCAGTGGGGGACCCTGCTCCAGCTGCAGGCACCACTGCTGGTACCTGCACCCACAGAGGGCTCCCATGCCTCTGCCAGGCACCTCCCTGCTGCCTGTGAGCAAAGGGCCTGAGCTTGACCCTTTGATTCCTGGTTTGCATACAGCAGATCTCATTTCCCCCCCACCCCCACCCCCCATCTTGTTTGCAACAAACGCAGCACAGGCCTGGGAGGATGAAAAGCTGAATCACAGGCAGGAAAAGACTCAGCTCTGTTTCAAGCAGGACCCTCAGCAGGTACAGCAGCAGCCATCCTCCACCCCTGCACTTCAGGTTAGCAAAAGGCTTTGTTGCTGCTGTTGTTGTTGTTGCCTCCCCCTCCACTTTCTCCTTAATTAGCCTTGAAATAAAGTGCTAGCACCCAGCATCAGTTCAGGGGAGGAGAAACTGTAAGCTCCCTGCTCCTCTCTGAGCCTTGTTTTCACAATGAATTAATGGGAGTTAATTTAGCCCTGCACAACAAACTGTACTGCTGAGGGAATACAAAGCAGGCTGCTGCCTCCCAGCCCCTTCCTCCCTCTCACCACTGCCTCTCTCTTCTTTATTCTGTGTGCTGCAAGGGCTCTTAGTCCAGCAGGCAGCAAATGTGCTGAAAAAGCAGCAAGCAGGAAAAACAAAACAAAGAATCAGAGAACTGTCAGGGCTGGAAGGGACCTCAGGGCTCAGCCAGTCCCAGATCCTGGAGGTCTGCCTCAAGGCTCAGCCAGCTCCAACCCCCCTGCCATGGGCAGGGACACCTCACACCACAGCAGGTTGCTCACAGCCACCTCCAGCCTGGCTGCAAACACCTCCAGGGATGAGGCTTCCACCACCTCCCTGGGCAGCCTGTGCCAGGCTCTCACCACCCTCCTGGGGAACAACTTCTTCCTAACATCCAGTCTCAATCTCCCCTCCTCTAGCCTTGGATCCATCCCCCCAGTCCTGTCCCTCCCTGACACCCTCAAAAGTCCCTCCCCAGCTTTCCTGGAGCCCCCTGCAGATCCTGGAAGGCCACAATGAGGTCTCCTCAGAGCCTTCTCTTCTCCAGCCTGCACAACCCCAACTCCCTCAGCCTGTTTCCATAGCAGAGCAGCTCCAGCCCTCTGCTCCTCCTCGTGCCCCTTCTCTGGACACCTTCCAGCACCTCCAGATCCTTCCTGGCACAGAGGCTCCAGACCTGGCTCCAGAGCTGCAGGGGAGGTCTCATCAGAGTGGAGCAGAGGGGCAGAATCCCCTCCCTGCCCTGCTGGCCACACTTCTCCTGCTGCAGCCCAGGCTCTGCTTGGCTCTCTGGGCTGCAAGTGCTCCCTGCTGGCTCCTGTGGAGCTTCTCCTCCCCCAACACCCCCAGGTGCTTTTCTTCAGGGCTGCTCTCAAGCCAGTCTGCATGCCCATGCCATGATTCTCTCCCCCTGCTGAGGAGGAAGAGTTTGGCACAGGCTCATTGCTCTCCAGTGCACGCAGGGTGGTAAAACGGGGGGGGGGGGGGGGCTCTGATTCTTTTGGGGGGGGGCTGTTACCATCAGCATTTGCAAACAGGCTGGGGGGTGCCCTGTGGAGGCAGCAGGTCCTGTGGCCAAGGCTGATGCAGGTTTTGTGGAAGCAGCAGATGGCACTTGGCCTTCTCCATCATTTCCTCTAAAATAAACCATCAAACGCAGGAGATTTCAGCCCTTGCTGAGAGAGACAACAAAAATAACCAAGCTGGAAAGCATCCTGGAGCCTGGAGAGGCTTTATGTAATCTGTTCCAACCCAGCTTGAGAGGCAGGGATGGTTTTCCCCCAGAAGAATCCCAAACTCTGTGGTGGTGATGTGCAGATTGTGCAGGAAACCGCTGCAGCCCCCCTGAGCCCGAGCTGGAGCTGGAGCTGGAGCTGGAGCTGGAGCTGGAGCCACCTCTGCCAAGCAGGGGCTCACAGTGCTGCAGCTCCTGCAGCTGATGCTGCCTGGGTGTCAGTGCCCAGGGCCTCTGTGCTCAGAAGTCCCTCCAATGGTACTTTCCACCAAGCCTAACGTGAGCTCTGGAGCCTCCTGGGTCAGTCCAGCAGCTGGAGGAGGGATGTGTGGTGGCTCCTTGGGTGTCCTGGGGAGGCCAGGGTGCTGCTGGCTGCCAGCTCAGGCTCCCATCTCTGTGGCTCTCATTCTCCCTGCAGTGGACAGCTTCTCTCTCTCAGCTGGTGCTGAGTCAGGAGAGCAGCACTGCAAAGTCACACAGACCTTGAGTGGGTCTGGGGAGCCCTGAGCTCAGTGGGCGTGGGGAAGGGGCTTAGGGGTCCAGAACTTGCTGGCTGCTCTCTTGGTGGGACAGGGCACCCCTCTGGGGGCTACCCCTGACTCTGCTGAGCAAAGTTTCTCTTCCTCTTTCTCTGTGCTACTCCAGCTCAGCCCAGCCAGGGGGTGAACAGGGAATGGGATGGGATGGAATGGAATGGAATGGAATGGAATGGAATGGAATGGAATGGAATGGAATGGAATGGAATTCACCAGGTTGGAAAAGACCTTTGAGAACATCAAGTCCAACCTCTCACCCAGCACCATCTGATCAACTAACCCATGGCACCAAGCACCCCATCCAGTCTCTTCCTAAACACCTCCAGGCATGGGGACTCCACCACCTCCCTGGGCAGCACATCCCCAGGGCCAATCTCTCTTGCTGGGAAGAATTTCTTCCTCAGCTCCAGCCTAAACCTCCCTTGGCACAGCTTGAGACTGTGTCCTCTTGTTCTGGTGCTGCTTGCCTAGGAGAAGAGACCAACCCCCTCCTGGCTACAGCCTCCCTTCAGGTCGCTGGGGGCAGCAGGGGGGTGGCTGGTGCCTTTCCAGGGCAGTGGTGGGGGCAGAGCTGCTCCCCACCCAGGCTTCCTGGGGCTGGAGAGCTGGCACCACGCTCAGGAGGGTGCAGGGGAGGGTAAAACAAACCCAGCTTCAGCTGCCACAGGATTTGGCCCTGTGGCTGAGGGAGGGCAGTAGAGTGAGGGCTAAAACCGACCTGCTGAGCTGTCTGCAGGAGGGAGGATACTTAGTGTGTGAGAAGAGTGCCTCTGCCAGGAGTGCCAGGCAGGGCAAGGCTGCTCCCCCCCTCCCCTGACACTGCAGGGTTTGTGCTGGCATCGTGGGCAAAGCAAATCAGCCCTGGGGATGCCACTGAGCTGGGTTGGAAGCTCTGTGCCAGTGCTTAGTGGAGACTGGAGAGGCTGTGGGGGGGAGTGGGAGGGAGAACTGTCAGAGAGAGAGAAAATTCCATCCAAGCAATTAAAGAATCCCTGCTCTTTGATGATGAACTTGGTGCTCAGGGGGTGAATGCAAAGCCCTTGGCAGGGGCATTGCTCTTCCACACCTGCCCCCAGCACTGGGGATATTTGTTCTGCCCAGGAGGATTCCACCTGCCATTAATCTCAGTTTTATTGAAAGCTGAAATAACAGACAGGGGAAATGTGATCAATTAGCAGGGTAATTCCAAGGGGATGCCAGAGTGAAATGAGATCTTCAGTGCAGGAGGAGCTGCCTCCAGCTCTGCTCTCTCAGCAGCACTGTTTGTGTTTCAATGGAAAGTTTATTCTGCTTCCTGCACCTTCCCCTAAACTCCCATTTGAAGCTGGGGGTGAGGAGAGGTTGAGGCCACAGGGTGTGCAGCACTTTGCAGGGGAGTCAAAGAGTGCCTCAGAAATGAAGGCAGCAGCAGGTTTGGGTAGGATTCACCAGGCAGGGGATGGAGGCTGGAGCCAGGCTCTGCTGGGTGGTGCCCAAAGGGCACTGGGTGGAAGCTGAGGCAGAGGAAGCTCCATGGAAACAAGAGGAAGAATTATTACCCTGTGAGGGTGACAGAGCCCTGGAGCAGGCTGCCCAGGGGGGTTGTGGAGTCTCCCTCTCTGGAGATGCTCAGACCCTGCCTGGATGTGTCCCTGTGTGACCTGCTGTGGCAGAGGGGTTGCACTGGGTGAGCTTTCTGAGGTCCCTTCTAGCCCCTGAGGTTCTGTGAGTCACCAGCCCTGGATGTGTTTAGAGGTGGTGTGGATGTGGTGCTTGGGGTATGCTGTAGGGGTGAACCTTGCAGAGCAGGGTTCTGGGTTGGACTTGGTGGTCCTGAGGGTCTTTTCCAACCTGAATCTGTCTGTGCTTCTGTGAAGCTGAAGGACAGAGGTGGTGGTAAGACACAGGGAAAATGGGAGTTTGAAGGGGAAGGCTGCCAAGGGGGAGGCAGGCAGCTGGTGTACCTTGAGTCCTGTGTCCAGTTCTGGGCTCCTCAGTTGAAGAAGGACATTGAGAGACTTGAAGGTGTCCAGAGAAGGGCAGGGAGGCTGGGGAGGGGTCTGGAGCACAGCCCTGGGAGGAGAGGCTGAGGGAGTTGGGGTTGCTTAGCCTGGAGAAGAGGAGGCTCAGGGGAGACCTCATTGCCCTCCACAACTCCCTGAAGGGAGGTTGTAGCCAGGTGGGGGTTGGTCTCTTCTCCTGGGCAAGCAGCACCAGAACAAGAGGACACAGTCTCAAGTTGTGCCAGGGGAGGTTTAGGCTGGATGTTAGGAAGAAATTCCTCCCAGACAGAGAGATTTGCCCTTGGGATGTGCTGCCCAGGGAGGTGGTGGAGTCCCCATGCCTGGAGGTGTTCAAGAGGGGATTGGATGTGGCACTTGGAGCCATGGTTTAGTTGTCAGGAGGTGTTAAGTCTCAGGTACTAGGTTGGGCTTGCTGATCTCTGAGGTCTTTTCCAACCTGGTTGACTCCATGACCCTCTCCTTGGCCCCCAGGTTGGCCCTGCTGGTGCCCAAGGGGGCAGGGAGGACTCAGCCCCATGGCTGCTTGCTTGTTCCACCCAAGCAGAGCTGCTGCTCGCCACAAGCCACTTCCACCTCACCCACCCTGCTCCTCCCTCTGCTGCCACAGTCCCCTCCTTGCCATTTCTGTTTTCATTCCCTGCTCTCATTCTCCTTTGTCCCTGGTGAGGTGTTACTGCTATCGTTACTGCTCAGCGCCGCTTCCATTTTTATTATCATAAATGTCAGCCCCGAGCAGTAAATACCAGAGGTGCCACAACCTGGCTGTGAATCTATCCCAGCACTGTCTGTGGAGGCATCCCTCATCTGAAAAGAGGAAAAGGCTGCAAGTAGAGATGTGTGGGGTTTGATCTGTGTGTGCCAGGGAGAGCAGCATCTCCGAGGGCCGAGGCGGTGTGGATCTGATGGCAGGAGGCTGAACACAGCCAAGTGCCAGGGGCTGCACTTCGGCCACAGCAACCCCAGGCAGAGCTACAGGCTGGGGGCAGAGTGGCTGAGAGCAGCCAGGCAGAGAGGGACCTGGGGGTGCTGGTTGGTGGTAGGCTGAACATGAGCCTGCAGTGTGCCCAGGTGGCCAAGAAGGCCAATGGCATCCTGGCCTGCAGCAGGAGCAGTGTGGCCAGCAGGAGCAGGGAGGTCATCCTGCCCTGTGCTCAGCACTGGTCAGGCCACACCTTGAGTCCTGTGTCCAGTTCTGGGCTCCTCAGGTTAGGAAGGAGGTTGAGATGCTGGAAGGTGTCCAGAGAAGGGCAACAAAGCTGGGGAGGGGTCTGGAGCACAGCCCTGGGAGGAGAGGCTGAGGGAGCTGGGGTTGCTTAGCCTGGAGAAGAGGAGGCTCAGGGGAGACCTTCTTGCTCTCTCCAACTCCCTGAAGGGAGGTTGTAGGTGGGGGTTGGTCTCTTCTCCCAGGCAAGCAGCACCAGAACAAGAGGACACAGTCTCAAGCTGTGCCAGGGGAGGTTTAGGCTGGATGTTAGGAAGAAATTCCTCCCAGACAGAGAGATTTGCCATTGGGATGTGCTGCCCAGGGAGGTGGTGGAGTCACCATCCCTGGAGGTGTTTAGGAAGAGACTGGATGGGGTGCTTGGTGCCATGGTTTAGTTGATCAGATGGTGCTGGGTGATAGGTTGGATGTGATGATCTCAAAGGTCTTTTCCAACCTGGTTTATCCCATCCCATTCCATCTGCAGAGTTTCACTTTCTCTGCTGGCAAACCACTTCACACCATCCCCTCCCCTCCCCACCCCCTCTCAATTACCATCAGATGAGCAAATAGCAGGAGGAAGAGCTGCTTGTTGGGATTAATAGCTGTGGCTCTCCATACCCAAACATCTCATTAGCTTTGAACTGTCTCTACCAAGCTGGCCAAGCCCTGCTGCATCAAGGTAGCCTGGGAGCCTGCCAGGGTTGGAGCAGTTTCTTCTGAGGCAGAACCCTGCCTGTTGAGAGGGGTGAGGGTTTGGGGTTTGGGCTGGCCTGGCTCTCCAGAAGTCACTCTGCTCAGCAGCAGCAGCAGCAGTGTGATTAACCTTGCTTCAGTCACGTTCAGCAGCATTTAGGCTGAAAGCTGCTGGGAGCTTGGCTCTGGCAGCCTCCCTCCATATGGCATGGTAAATGCCAGCACATGAAATGAACTCTCATAAATAAGTGATAAGGGATGATTTGCCCTGCTCTGGATGGGCTGGCTTCCCACCTCCTGCAGCCTTGAACCACTGCTTCTCTGCAGCAGCAAAGGCTCTGGCCCCTTTGGAGGGGGAGCAGTCTGCTTTCAGCAGGTTTGAGAGCGTGTGCCCCTGCCTGTGCCCCATGTGGGGCTCCCTGTGCCCATGCAGGGATCCAGGGACCCCCACACCTTGCCCTGGGAAGCTTCAGGCTGGAAGGCCTGTCCCTGGTGCAACACAAATGCAGTGTCCCAGAAGGAGGTGAGGTGGTAAGTAGGACTTTGAGGTAGTCACAGAATCATGGAATCAGCCAAGTTGGAAAAGGAGATCGTATCCAGGTGGGGGTTTGGCTCTTCCCACAGGCAGCCAGCACCAGAACAAGAGGACACAGCCTCAAGCTGTCCCAGGGGAGGTTTAGGCTGGAGGGGAGGAGAAAGTTCTTCCCAGCAAGAGGAATTGGCCTTTGGGATGTGCTGCCCAGGGAGGTGGTGGAGTCCCCATCCCTGGAGGGGTTCAAAGGAGGCTTGGATGTGGCACTTGGAGCCAGGGTTCAGCTGTCAGGTGTTAGGTATCAGGCACTGAGTTGGACTTGATGATCTCTGAGGTCTTTCCCAACCTGGCTGATTCTGTGATTCTTCTCACCTGCACTCAGCCCCCAGCAGGCAGCAGCAGCTCCTGCTGATGAGCACAGCTCCTGCTGGGCAGAGGAACTGCCTGGAGGCCAGGCCAGCTCTCAGCTGTGTCCTATCCCCCTCTGGATTGCCAAGGGCCACAGGAAATTGGCTGAGGTGAGGCCCTCCTGGGGTGGATAAAAGTCGAGGAGGTGACTCCTCTTGCTCCTTGTCCTTGTGTGAGCTGAGTGTCTGGAGCTGGCTGAGCCTGGGTGAGAGGTTTGGGTAAGTGAGAGCTGGCTTCCTGCTGATGGAGAGGCTCTGCTTTGGGGTGTGTGGGGAGGGAGGGAGGGCTGGCACCACTTGAAGCTCTTCAGAAGCCTCCTAAAAGACTCAGCCCTGTGTCTAGAGAGCTTTCTTGTTCCTAACCCTAGGGGAATGCTGGCTTTGACCACTGGCTCATCCCCCCAGCTTCTCTTCTCTCTAAGGCTGTGCCAGAGGAAGTTTAGGCTGGAGGTGAGGAGAGAGCTCTTCCCAGAGACAGTTGTTTGCCATTGGGATGTGCTGCCCAGGGAGGTGGTGGAGTCCCCATCCCTGGAGGTGTTCAAGAGGGGATTGGATGTGGCATTTGGTGCCATGGTTTAGTAGTTATGAGGTGTTGGGTGACAGCTTGGACTTGATGAGGTCTTTTCCAACTCTCTTGATGCTCTGATCAGCTCCCCTGCAGGGTGGCTTCCCCAGGAGCTGCTGGGGCACTGGTTCCAGTATCAACCCAGCTCGAGGGGGCCCAGTGCCAGCCTTTGAATCAGCCTTTTCCTGCACCACCCAGGGGTGCCCCAGGCTGGACCCTGCTCTGTCCCTGAGGCATGACTTGGGCTTGGGTGGGAAGCAGCAGGAAGGGCTGAAATTTCCCTGTGCTGCCCAGCGGTGCAGAGCAAGAGGCAGCGCCGGCAGGGGATTGATGGATGGCACCAGGAGAGCAGCGTGCAGCGGTGCCACTCCTCAGCAGCCAGGTTAATGAAGGAGGCTGCTAAATAGCCTGAGACTGTGCAGCTGAGATCAGCTGCTAAATGAACTCCAAGTCCCCCAGCACTGCACTCCTGGCCACTCACTTAGCTGCCGTTAACCCCCGCGGCCAGCGGCAGCGCCGAGCGACCCTGTGAAGCTCTGGGGGGGCTGCGTGCTTGGCTGGCCTTGGGCACTGCCCCCACACCCCTCAGGCCTTGGGCACTGCCTCAAACCACCACTGTGGAGCTGGGAGGCAACAACCAGAGGTTCACTGGAAGGCTGAGTGTGGTATCAGTGTGCTCTTAGGGCACAGAGGTCTGCAGGGCTGTAGAGGAGGTCACCAAGAAGGGGAAGAGATGCAGGGTAGCTGAAGAGTGTAAATTGGAGGCAGTTTAACAGGGAGCAGTGATTTATCCAGCTAGAGACACTCCAGTGCAACAAATTCAGCTGAAATGGATTTGTCCCTGGCTGGGAGTGCCTCAAAGCCTATCACCAATGCAGCTGCAACTCGGCTGCAGGCTGGCAGCTGTGGAGCTGCTAGGTGGGGAAGAGGGCTTCTAATTGTTTCAGTTGCTTCAAGTCCTGTCCTTCTCAATCCCTGCTCCCAGCTAGGGGAGGAAATCAAGTGCCTGAAGAGCAAAACCAGATCCTAACTTCCATGGATGCCTCCTTCTCAAGCTGTAGGAAGAAAGGTATGGGCTGGGGGTTGGTAGAATCAGAGAAGTGTCAGGGTTGGAAGAGACCTCAAGGCTCAGCCAGTCCCAACCCCCTGCCATGGGCAGGGACACCTCACACCACAGAAGGTTGCTCACAGCCACCTCCAGCCTGGCTGCAAACACCTCCAGGCAGGAGGCTTCCACCACCTCCCTGGGCAGCCTGTGCCAGGCTCTCACCACCCTCCTGGGGAACAACTTCTTCCTCACATCCAATCTCCATCTCTCCACTTCTGCTTTGATTCCCTTTGGGTGTTCCTTCAGCAGGAGGCTCCAGCTCTTCCCTCTGCTCTGTAGGATAATTCCCAGTTTTACAAAGCTTTCCTTCTCGCCCTGGGGTTCAGATACAATGCTGGGGATGTCCAGAGCAGCCTTCTGAGCTTGGGGTTTGAAATTGCCAGGAGCACTTCGTGGTACCAGCATGGCCTTTGCTGACCTTTGGAGATTAGCTTTAATGCCCAGCAAGAGTTTTATCTTAAGCAGATAGTGTAAAGGATCTGAGAAGTAGGTCAGGAGACATTAAAGAGTCTATTTGATTCATCATGACCTGTGGGTACAGCACTGATTCAAGCCTTGAGATGCCATTAGCAGATGCTGCTTCCACCTCTGTTGTAGATATTAGTCAAGCAGCCTGACTGGGAGCCAGGAGGGACCCTGCAGGGCCATCCCCCATGCTCTGAGCACCCAGAGGAGCTCCATCCCCTGCTGTCCCCTCAGAGTCTGTGCAGCACAGGAGGTGTGGGGAAGGCTTCTGGGGTCCCAGTGCCCATTTCCTGGGCTGTGTGTGGGTAGCAGCCCCCATCTGCATTTTGGCCACAACAACCCCAGGCAGTGCTGCTGGTTGGGGGCAGAGTGGCTGAGAGCAGCCAGACAGAGAGGGAACTGGGGGTACTGATTGACAGCTGCCTAAACATGAGCCTGCAGTGTGCCCAGGGGGCCAAGAAGGCCAAGGGCATCCTGGCCTGCATCAGGAAGAGTGTGGCCAGCAGGAGCAGGGAGGTCATTGTGCCCTGTGCTCAGCACTGGTTAGGCTGCACCTTGAGTCCTGTGTCCAGTTCTGGGCTCCTCAGTTTAAGAAGGACTTAGTTTAAGACTCCACCACCTCCCTGGGCAGCACATCCCAATGGTCAGTCTCTCTGTCTGGGAAGAGTTTGTTCCTGACATCCAGCCTGAACCTCTCCTGGCACAGCTTGAGACTGTGTCCTCTTGTTCTGGTGCTGGGTGCCTGGGAGAAGAGACCAACCCCCACCTGGCTACAACCTCCCTTCAGGGAGTTGGAGAGAGCAAGAAGGTCTCCCCTGAGCCTCCTCTTCTGCAGGCTAAGCAACCCCATCTCCCTCAGCCTCTCCTCACAGGGCTGTGCTCCAGACCCCTCACCAAACCCCTCAGCAGGTGTCTGCAGCTCTCGGTGTGCCAGCCTGGCTGTGCCCTGCTGGAGCAGCTGCCTCCATAGCAGTGCAGGTGATGCCACCCCTGTGTCCCCCAGCCCAGGGCTTCCCTTCCCATCTCCAGAGCTCCCAGGACCCTGACGAGCCTGGGCAGCAGCATTAATCCAAGATGAATGCAAAACTCCCTCCCCCAGATCTGTTTAACCTAATAAATAGTTCCAGTTAATGGCCAGCAAAGGGAATGATGCTCAGTAAATTTGATTTTATGAGCCTTTCACTTCTTTGCTGTGCCCATTAGGTCGGAAGCTGGGTAGTGGTAAGTGGCCATTAGTGCATTAGCTCAGTGATGAGGGAGCTGCATTTGAAAGAGGGATGGAAAGAAAAGGCGTTGTGGAAAAGCCCCCGAAGCCAGGTGCCTCTGCTGCAGCCTCGGCTGGCTGACAGGGGCTGCGGTGGCTGTGAGCTGCAGGGGCAGCAGGGCTTGGGCTCTGGGGGGCAGTTGTGGGCAGCCTTGTTACAGCAGTTACACCCTGGCTGTGCTGCTGTGGGCAGCGTGAGGGCTGTGAGGCAGAGCTGCGGCTGCACAGCCCCCCCTGGCCAAGGGAAGGCTCTGCGTGGTGGATCCATCGCTGGGGAGGAGAGAGGCTGCTGCTGGGAGCCTGCCCCCAGCAGTCCCAGGATGGGCCCGGGGGGGGCTGCTGTGCCCCCAGCACAGTCCCAGGATGGGCCCGGGGGGGGCTGCTGTGCCCCCAGCAGTCCCAGGATGGGCCCGGGGCGGGCTGCTGTGCCCCCAGCACAGTCCCAGGATGGGCCCGGGGCGGGCTGCTGTGCCCCCAGCACAGTCCCAGGATGGGCCCGGGGCGGGCTGCTGTGCCCCCAGCACAGTCCCAGGATGGGCCCGGGGGGGGGCTGCTCTGCCCAGCACAGTCTCAAGCTGTGCCAGGGGAGGTTCAGGCTGGATATGAGGAAGAAATTCTTCCCAGCAAGAGAGATTGGCCACTGGGATGTGCTGCCCAGGGAGGTGGTGGAGTCCCCATCCCTGGAGGTGTTTGGGAAGAGCCTGGATGAGGCCCTTGGTGCCATGGTTGAGTTGATCAGATGGTGCTGGGTGGTAGGTTGTTCTTGATGATCTCAAAGGTCTCTTCCACCCTGGTTAATTCCATTCTAGTCACCCCTGGGCCAGGCACAGGGGGCTGCCCTGCCCAGCCACAGACTCCTGGTGACCATCCCAGGGGCAATCTCTTCTTCCATTCACTCCCTTCACGTTTTTCACTCCTTTCAGGCAAAGCAGGATTTTTCATCTCTTTCCCCCCCCCACTTCCTAGACACCCTGGGACTATTTGCAGCCCCCCAAAGAGCCATCCCATGGTCTGGGTGATTTGGTGGAGGCTCCTGGCTCGGAATTGGTACCCAGCAGCGTTCCAAGGGCAGGGGATGTGCTGGTAACTGGAGCATTGCCTCCCCCTGGGAGAAGCACCCAGCCTTACAAGGCACTGTTCAGAGGTCACACCACTGCACCAGCAGAGCCAGATTCCCTAGGAAGGAGAGGTGATGTCCTGAGCAGGGGAATTTCCTTCCCTCTTGACCTCTGGCCACTGAGGAGCTGTGGAGATGCCCTGGGCACCTCTCCGTGTGCCAGACAGGTGAGTGAGCACAAAGGGAGCAGCTGCAATGGCAGAGGTGGCCTCTTGCAGGGGAGTGTCCCCAGGTGCTGCAGGCTCTGCAGCCTCCATGCCCCAGCCTGCTGCTGCATGGAGCTGCCCTCACTCAGGCCCAGAAGGTGGCCTGAGCTCTGCACCCAGCCGCAGCGAGCGGTGGGCGAATCCCTGCCCTCCTTTGGAAAGGGTTTACCCCGAGGGGTGGCTGCAGGGGCTTGGCACAAGGCAGAGGGCAGGAAGCCTTCTGGAAAAGCCACCTGCAACCCTCCCACAGAGTGGAGGCTCTGCCCACCCGCTGCTTGCCGGCGATGGCTGCTGGGAGAGCTCTGCCTCTGGCTGGCTGTCAGGGTCCGGCCGAGCTGCCTGCAGGATTGATCCCTAATGAATTGCTTCATACCTCACCCCGCTGGTGATTGATAGTTAAATCTACTGCCAGCCCCAGGCTCATCAGCAGACACATTTCAATTTCAATTTGTGGGCTGCACTCTGACCATGGAGCCAGGGAGGGGGTGGGGGTGGTGCAGGGAGTCCTCCCTTGGTGCCTAATGGAAGCTGATGTATAGAAAATGAAATCTGTTTGCTCTGCCAGCCTGGCCTGCTCGCCTCCCTAATTTGCTTCCACTTACAAGGGTTACTTAAGATGCTGACACTTCACCAGGGGCTTCCCAGGTAATGAGAACAACTTTGTTAAGGGCTTGGAGGCAGGGAGGGACAATGGGTTGCATTTGTTTGACAGCAGTTTGGAGTCCCCCGGGGGGGCACCTGAAGTCTGTGCAGCCCAGAGAGGGTCACAGTGCCTCTCCAGAGCCTTGTTCTTCCCTGCAGCTTTCCACCTCGTGTCTCCCCCTCCTGCCCAGGCAGGATGTGGATCCCAGCTGGAAGTGAAGGCCAGTTGCTCTAGGGTCACTGGGAACAGCTGGCTGGTGTTTGGGGTCTGGGCTTTGTGAGCTGCTGTTTGTGTCTGAGCAGGATGCTGGGGTGTGAGGCCATGGCAAGTGTTGCTGTCCCACAGCCCCCCCCCCCAGGCTGGCTGCCCACCTTGGCTGACTGCCTGTTGCTAGGACTTTGTTCAGCAGTCAGGAGAACCTGCTCCCTGCTTCTGGGCCTGCAGCAGCCCTCCCTTGGGCTAGAGCCTTTCCCTGGCCCAGCTGTTCCAAAGGCAGGGGGACCCCCTGAGCCACAGAATACAGAATCAACCAGGGTGGAAAAGACCTCAGAGATCATAGAGTCCAACACCTCCAGGGATGGGGACTCCACCACCTCCCTGGGCAGCACATCCCAAGGGCAAATCTCTCTTGCTGGGAAGAACTTCTTCCTAACACCCAACCTGAACCTCCCCTGGCACAGCTTGAGACTGTGTCCTCTTGTTCTGGTGCTGCTTGCCTGGGAGAAGAGACCAACCCCCACCTGGCTACAGCCTCCCTTCAGGTAGCTGTAGACGGCAAGAAGGTCTCCCCTGAGCCTCCTGCTGGGGCTGCCAGCAGTGCATCCCCTCAGGGCTCTGGGCCAGGGCTGGGTGTCCCTCCCAACCAACCCCTGCCCTGTGCTTTGGTGCAGTGCAAAGCTGAGCCCTCAGCAGCTCTGGCAGGCCCCTCAGCTCCCTCCCTGCAGTTCTTATTTCTTTCAGGCGTTGCTGGTTTGTTTTTCCCCTCCTTGCAATTGCTGTAGAAGTGAAAACCTTCTCCCTGCAAATATTTTTAGTGGTCCTCATGCTTTGCTTTCGACTTGTGAAAGCGTGTTTACAGCAAGGGCTGAGTAAACACCCTGGAAATAAACAACCGCGAGTGCGGGGCTGCTGGTGCTAGCACCAAGACTACCATATGCAGGGCTCGGTGCTGCTTGAAGGAGCTGATTCCATCAGGGAGTTTGGTGCCTGTGAAAGCTGGCGAGCTGACAGCCCAGAGAGATGAAATCTGCTGGCTGCAAGCATCTCCCCCTCGCCGGCTGCCTGCAGCCCCTCTGACCCTGCCGGCAGAGCCTGCCGGGGGCTGGTTCCTTCTCCTGCCCTTGGGCTGCCAGACGTTTCCCCTCTCTGCTAAAGCAGCGGTGGGAGCTTGCACGAAGCGCTCTGCTAGGAGCCAGCCTGGGACAACCATTCAGCTTCACTTCACATTGGGTGGAAATAGCTTCCAGGCACCAGCAGCAGCCTGGGGACAACATAAAGCCAGGATCTAGATGAGAAATCCTTCATAGCCAATTAGCAGCCACTTGAGTTATCAAGTACCCTTCAGCCTCCTCTGCACCTGCTTCGCAGAGGCTGCTGAGCTCAGGAGCCCCCTGAGGAGCTCCCTGCTGTCCCCTCCTGCTCTGTACAGCCACTCGTGGCCCCTTGCTGCAGCCCCTCGGGGTGAAGCTGTGCAGAGCTGATGCCCTGGGCGTGAAGTGCTGCACCAGCTCTGCCCTCCTGGGTGGCATCTCCGCGGGCATCCGCAGCAGAGGGATGCTAGGGGCTGAGCTTCCACCGCGGGGAAACTGCGAGGGCTGGGGGAAGCCAGCACAGAGCTAGAAGGAGGAGAGAGGTCTCCCCCACACCCGCTGCAGCCCTCGCTCCCCGAGCCCATGCATTCTTAAAGAGTGATTAATGTGATGGCTGAGAGGGGACATTAAGTGAGACATCCTATTTACCAAGAGCTTCCTGGTGGCGTATTGGAGAGAGCAGGGACCCGGCGAGAGCCTGCTGCGTGTTGTTGGTAATGCGAAGGGACAAGCGTTATTTGTAGTGCCTGCTGAGCTCCATTAAGTCTTTTACTCACCTTGTTCTCAGGACAGGGCTGTTCCACGTGGAGCCAGCCGGCCGCGGGTCACTGTTCCATCTTCTGTGCCTGAGAGGAAGGAGGCTGCTGCCCAGCCCCAGCTGCTGCGTGGTGCCACCGACCCGGCGCGGGCCAGCTCCTTGGTGAGTGGTGGGTGGCAGCACCCCGGTTTGCCCCGGCAGCACCCTCCCCCCCGGCCCCAGTTTGCACAGCTGGCACTGCTGCTTGGCACTGCTGCTTTGCACTGGCAGCAAGGCCATGCCCCTGGGCTCACCCTGGGCTCTCAGCAGCAGCCCACTTGTGCTGGTGAGGGCAGGTGTGCCCAGGGGTGGGTCCTTCGTGGGGGTCAACCCCCTTCCTGCCCAGGCCTCCTCCTGCTGCTGGTGATTTCCCAGCAGCTCCACTCAGCCACCCAACGCTGGAGCTGGTGCACAGAATGTTAGGGGCTGGGAGGGACCTCAAAAGCTCATCCAGTCCAACTCCCCTGCCCAGAGCAGCATCACCTAGAGCAGGTCACACAGGAACTCATCCAGGCAGGGTTTGAGCATCTCCAGAGAGGGAGACTCCACAGCCCCCCATGGCAGCCTGCTCCAGGGCTCTGTCACCCTCACAGGGAAATAATTCTTGCTCCTGTTTCCATGGAACTTCCTCTGCCTCAGCTTCCACTCAGTGCCGCTTGTGCTGTCCTGGGGCATCCCCCAGCAGAGCCTGGCTCCCGCCTCTGGGCATTCACCCTGCACATCACAGTATCACTAAGCTTGGAAGAGACCTTAAAGATCATTGAGTCCAACCTGCCACCACAGACCTCATGACTAGACCATGGCTCCAACTGCCACTTCCAATTCCCTCTTGAACACCTCGTCCCCTCTTGAACACATCTTTATCCCGGGAATGAGGGCACTCCTTAGGCTCCTCTTCTCTATGCTGAAGAGCCCCAGCTCCCTGATTCTGGTGAGGGGGTGCCTCCCAGAGCCCCTCTGTCCCGCTGCCGAGGCCAGGGCTGGGGACCAGCTCTGGTGTGTCCCTCCTCGGGTCTCAGAGCCTTTGGCAAAGCCCCGGGAGCCTCCCGCTTCCCTCTTCGCCCGCACGAAGATGAATGTCTAAGCGGCGCCGGCGCCATCAATCTCTCTCGGAGGCTTTGCTCAGAACAAATAGTTAGCAGCAGAACAAGGCATCTGTTTGAAGATGACACGGGGCCCCTAATCTCTTTACGAGGCAGGTAACGGCGCTCCCCTGAGACGCCGGAGGGGACTCCTCGTCCCCGGCAGTGGCGGCTGCCGCGCTCGGCCGAGCGCTCCGGCAGGCTGCGGCTTCTCCGACCCCCCGCCCCCCCTCCCTTTACAAGGAGGAAGAGTCATTGAGATTAATTGCACAATTGAACACGCAATATGGTAAACAGCTATTTGGAGATGATTGTTTGCCTTTTAATTATGACGTACAGGGGAAGTTCAGCAGCCGTAAATTTTTCATGGGGTTGTAAATGCAAATGCGGGCAGCGGAAGGGAGCAGGGGAAGGCAGGCAGCGAGAGCCCCGTTCCGCACCCCCTCCCCATCCCCCGCGCAGGAGCTCTCCTTGCCGGGGTGGTCCTGAGCCTCGGGAGCTCGCTGAGCCAGCGCCCAGCAGCTCCTTGGATCACAGGATGCGAGGGGATGGAAGGGACCTCCGAAGGTCAAGTCCAACCCCCCCGGCCAGAGCAGGAGCATAGAATCCAGCACAGGGCACACAGGAACACATGGAAATTGTCAGGGTTGGGAGGGACCTCAAGGATCAGCCTTGAGTCCTGTGTCCAGTTCTGGGCCCTTCGATTTAAGGACATTGAGACACTTGAACATATTCAGAGAAGGGCAACAAAGGTGGGGAGGGGTCTGGAGCACAGCCCTGGGAGGAGAGGCTGAGGGAGCTGGGGTTGCTTAGCCTGGAGAAGAGGAGGCTCAGGGGAGACCTTCTTGCTCTCTCCAACTCCCTGCAGGGAGGTTGGAGCCAGGTGGGGGTTGGTCTCTTCTGCCAGGCAAGCAGCAGCAGAACAAGAGGACACAGTCTCAAGCTGTGCCAGGGGAGGTTTAGGCTGGAGGTGAGGAGAAAGTTCTTCCCAGCAAGAGAGATTTGGCCCTTGGGATGTGCTGCCCAGGGAGGTGGTGGAGTCCCCATCCCTGGAGGTGTTCAAGAGGGGATGTGGCACTTGGAGCCATGGTTTAGTTAGTCAGGAGGTGTTGGGTGACAGGTTGGGCTTGCTGATCTCTGAGGTCTTTTCCAACTTTACTGATTCTATGATCTAGTTCCAGCCCCCCTGCCATGGGCAGGGACACCTCACACCACAGCAGGTTGCACAGAGCCACCCACATCCAGGTGGGTCTTGAAAGCCTCCAGAGAGGGAGATTCCACAACCCTGCTCCTCTTCCTCAGCACAGCTCCTGGGGCAAGTAGCTTGAGTTTTTGCTTAGGAACCAACCATTCCTCATCTCTGCTCCATCTGCTCTCTGCAAGAAAGCTCTTCAGGCAGAGCAGTGAGGGTGAAGTCCCTCTTGGGCCACAGTTCAGGAGGAGAGAGGAGCAGGGGCTGCCCCTCTGGCAGCACAGAAGTTGTCTGTCTTGCTGGAAGTGAGCAGCTGAGCTGCTCTCCCCAGCAGCTCTTCCTTATCACATCTTTTCTCTCTTTTTCAGTCTTATCTCTTTCTCCTCCATCCCTCAAGCCCTCCTTTCCCCAGCACACACACACATGGATGTGTGCTGTGGCAGCTGGAGAGGATGAAAAATGGCTGTGTAGGGGGTGGGGGAAGAAAGTTTAATAGCAAGGAAATATGTGCCAAGAAAACAATAATAAGGAGGGAGGGTGGTAATAAAGAGGAAATCTAATTGAAATGGAAAATCTCCATGGGAAAGGGGAGAAATGTTGGGGGAGGTGGAGGTAGAATATTGTTTTCATCCACTCACTGCTCTGAGGCAAGGAGCTGCACTTCCCAACTGCTCAACAACTGGTGTGGTAATGAAAGATGAGCATCCTCCTCTCAGTGCTTCTGAAGCTGATCTCTCATGGGACAAAGCACAGCACTGGGTGAATCTCAGCGTGTTTCATTCTGCCTTAGGCACAGAACTGCCTGTCCCAGAGCCCTGCAATCACACCCTGGGGCTCCCAGCAAGGCCAAGAGCTCAGTTCTTGAGCCACAACCTCGGTGCTGACAGGGTTTGATTCCCAGCAGCTGGGGGAAGAAGGCAGAGTGGGGGAGGGCTGGGGGAAGAAGGCAGAGCGGAGGAGGGCTGGGGGAAGAAGGCAGGGCGGAGGAGGGTTGGGGGATGAAGGCAGAGTGAATTTTAATTGCCTTCCTCTTTGCTGGGACTAATCAGGTGTCAGGTGGAATCTGTGCCCACTGGGGTGCAGTGGCTCTGTGCTGAGGTGCCCAGGGTGCAGTCCCAGGTGGGAAGCAGCGGTGGAAGGACACCAGCAGAGCAGTGACTGCCTGGCAGCCTCTCCTGGGCCCTGCCTCCGGGTTGCTCCTCGCCGGTTCTCGCTCCCCAGCTCTCTCCCAGTGTCCTGGCTGAAGGACACCTTTGCAATGAGGGATGAGCCATAATGAGAGAAGAGATGCAAATTAATCAAAGATGACACCAGAAATGATGGGAAACATAATTTCTTTGGCATGGTGTTCAGCTGGTGGGGGGGATGTGCATGCAGGCGCAGGAGCTGTCACTGCTCGTTGCTGGCGTGGCTCATGAGGGACCTTCCAACTGTGAAGACCAATAACCCCTAGACAGAGGTGTGGGGTGATCTCCAGCTCAGGCTCTGCAGCTGGATGCTGAAGTTGTGTGTGTTTGTGGTCTCTCAGTGGTCTGTGTGGTTTCAGGTAACACCTTGAGCATCCTGGGTGGCAGCAGCAGGTCCTCATCACACCGAAGCCTTGTCCCCAAGGAGCAGGTGGGTGATGGTGAGACACACCTGAGGTGGGATGGGGGAGACTGGGGGACATTGAATGTTGCCAGCCTCTTGTTGTCTGACCAGGAGCCAGTGTAGAGACTTCCCTGAGCTGAGCTGAAGATCAGTCCCTGGCTTTACAGCATGCAGGGGCGCTGAAGCCTCACACGGTGCCTCTGTGTCACCACGGCCTCTGCAGGCTCTTGTCACGCTCAGCTCTGCTGTCAGAGGCTGCCTGCTCTCCAGCCCAGGAAGGGCTTTGGCATTTCCCTGCTGAAGCACCTGACAAACAGGTTTGTAGCTCCTCCTGGGCAGCCTGGTGCCCCAGCAGCAGGGGCAGTGATGGGCAACCAGGGGCAGCCATGGGCAGTGATGGGCAGCCAAGGGCAGCAGCTGGGTCTTGTCCCCTGCTCAGCTGTGGTTTGGCAGTGGCACAGGGGACAGAGTGGTGCCACTTGCAGTGAGGTGAGGCAGGCAGGCCAGGCACTGCCTGCCCAGGGACTTGGCCTGTGGCTGCCAGCAGCAGGGGTGGGGGCAATGCAGTGCTGCTCTGCCAGCCCTCCCTGGCCTACCACTACCTTCCTGTCACAAACAAGGTGGCTGAACATTTCCTGCTGTTGTTGTTGTTTGCTCTGCCTTGTTGTTGGCTAAAAGCATGCACTGTGCAGGGTTTAAGTTGGTTAATGGAGCATGGTAATTGAATGGCAGTGGCTGCTCTTTGAGAGGCCTGGAAATAGATGGAAATCTGCTAGGATCAATGTATTGTCTACAGGGAACTAATCTATCTCTGGGAGAAGCTGGTGATTTGTTCTTGTTGTGCTATGAAATCAGAAACTATTGCTATTTATGAAGCACATTTGTGAAGCTCTCTGCTTTTAAAGAGCTGGCTTGAGGGCATTGCCATCTATCACATAACCCACGTGGAGCTGGGTTACAAAACCACCCTCAATTAAAAACAGCTTGGAGCAGCAATGTGCAGTGCAGGCTCCGAGGCTCTGCTGGAAGGGGAATGCACTGCACCTGGTTAGAGAGTCAAGCAGGGCTCCAGCCCTGGGCTTGCAGCACAGTTGTGTTGCCATCAAAGCCTTTCTTGGGGGGGTGCTGCCCGTGGAGATGATTGCCAAGGGCCTGCTGCTGGTGGCTTTGCAGGGTTTGGTCTGCCTGGGAGGGGGCAGCAGTGCCTGGGGGGCTAGAGGGAGAGGGTTTGTGTGTCAAGGAGCATCCAGGCTCAGGCTCTCCCCCAGGGTAAAATCAGTGCTCAGGTCACAGGGTGGGACAGGAATCTGCAATCCCACAGGGAGTGAAAAACAAAAGAAATGATCATAGGATCAACCAGGTTGGAAAAGGCCTCAGAGATCACCAAGTCCAACCTATCACCCAATAGCTCCTGACTAGCTAAGCCATGGCTCCAAGTGCCACATCCAGTCCCCTCTTGAGCACCTCCAGGGATGGGGACTCCACCACCTCCCTGGGCAGCACATCCCAAGGGCCAATCTCTCTTGCTGGGAAGAACTTTCTCCTCACCTCCTGCCTAAACCTCCCCTGGCACAGCTTGAGACTGTGGCCTCTTGTTCTGCTGCTGCTTGCCTGGCAGAAGAGCCCAACCACCACCTGGCTCCAACCTCCCTTCAGGGAGTTGGAGAGAGCAAGAAGGTCTCCCCTGAGCCTCCTCCTCTCCAGGCTAAGCAACCCCAGCTCCCTCAGCCTCTCCTCCCAGGGCTGTGCTCCAGACCCCTCCCCAGCTTTGTTGCCCTTCTCTGGACACCTTCAAGTCTCTCATTGTCCTTCTTAAATTGAGGAGCCCAGAACTGGGCACAGGACTCCTGGCAGCCTTCTGCACTCAGAGGAGGAGTTCCCCTGGGAACCACTCACCCTTGCCATGTGCATCAAACCCACTCTGAGCTCTTACACAGCGGGTTGGCTCCTCTGCAGAGCAGAGGACAGCGGCAGTGCTGCAGTGGATTAGAGGAGGTTGAGCGAGCCAGCACCACTCAGGGCCAGCCTGTGACATGTCACAAGCAGCACAGTGCTTCACTCTGCCAGCTGTTAAACTGGAAGGGATTGGAGTTGGTTGTGAAGTTTGATGTGATTGATGGTGGATGCTCAGAGCCAGGGCAGGGCAGCCCAAGCCCGGTGCAGCAGGCAGGCAGGGGCTTGACAGGCGCTGCTGGGTCCCCAATGTGCTCACAGCAATCCCCACTCCTCGGCCAAAATAAATACCTCAGGCCTGCCAAAAGCTATTCAAGGGAAAATGAGTCACCCCCAGGGCACACTGGAAGAGAAGAGCCTTGCAGGAGGTGAGCTGCTGACCCATCCTCCTGTCTGTGGCAGCAGGAAGGACAGGAGGGGCAGCAAGCGATGGTCTGCAGCCCCAGGGAGCTTCCCACCCTCTCCAGGCTATGATGGTCCCAGGAAGGTGAAATGTTCTTGTTCATAACCCAGGCAGCCTGGCACAGGGTGCTGTGAGGAGCAGCACCATGGGGCAGGGCCCATCAAAGGGGCTGGAGCAGGGGTGTGAGCAGAGCTTCAGCCTGGACCCAGCTAAGCTGGGAAGCCTGAGGGTGCAAAACGTCACTGTCCTTGTGCCCAGGTCTTGGATGCTTTCCCCAAAGGATTATTGCAGCACAGGGTGGGTCCCAAAGCAGCTCTCCCTCAGCATGGGTGCTGAGGAGAAGGTTTAGGTCCTGTGGGGGTTGATGGTGTCCCCTTTTATTCCTTTAAATCCCTTTTGTGGCTGATGCTTGGGGAATTTCCCCAGGCTCCTGCCCTGTGGAGTGTGGAAGGGAGAGGCCAAAACTTGCTGAGCTGCCTCCTCCCCAGGCCAGTTTGCTGGGGTTGGTTTGGGGGTTTGGTTTTCTCTCCCTGAGTTGAGGCATCTGAGGCAAAATCATCTCCCTTTAAAGTTTGTTTGGATGTGCCTCAGCTGCTGTGGGAGGCTGAGGGCTGCTCACCCATGTGCGTGGAGCTACACCAAACCATTCCAGCAGGGAGCTGTGCAGTGGGATGCGGGAGCAGGGTCAGGCTGGGTCCCTCTGACACCCTCCACGTACCCAGAGGGAACAGCTGCCGGGGAATCACTGTTTGGTCCAGCACCAGGAGGCCCTCATGAGCTCAAACAGCTCCCAACAGCCTTCATCCCTCAGTGACAGGGGAAGGGAAAAAAGCCTCAGTGTGAGACAACCTGAGGAGCAGGCATTAAGCAGGGTGCATGCATGTGCTGAGGCTAAATCTGCAGGAACTATAAATACCTCCAGGCTCTCAGGAGAAGAGAAGGATGTGAAGCTCCCTGAGTGTCTCTAACAAGCAAAAGGAGTTTCAAAAGGTCTTTTTTTTCCTCCTCCTCCTCCTTTTTTTCCCTTTCTTTCAAGTCCTTTCCTCATCTCGAATCAAGGAGAATTGAGAATGAATCCCTAACCCTCTAATCTCTGCCTGCTGAAGCAGGGAGCTTCAGGGCTGAAAAGAAGTTTTTCAGCTGCCTCCAGTGTCTGAGCTGGCTGCCAGCACAAGGAAAGGCTGCAGGTTGAGACTGAAACACAAAGCTGGGCTGCAGATGAGGAGCAAACTTTTCCTTTTCCTATGGTCTAGGGGTTTTATTTCCAGGGGAAAAGCTTGGCCCCTCCCTTGCCCTGCCTCACCCCTCCCCTTGCCTGCCCTGCCCCTCGCCCCCCCCCTTACCCTGCCCCTCACCCCCCCGTTACCCTGCCCCTCCCTTGCCCCGCCCCATTGCCCCTCCCTTGCCCCGCCCCGTTGTCCCTCCCTTGCCCCGCCCCGTTGTCCCTCCCTTGCCCCGCCCCGTTGTCCCTCCCTTGCCCCGCCCCGTTGTCCCTCCCTTGCCCCGCCCCGTTGTCCCTCCCTTGCCCCGCCCCGTTGCCCCGCCCCGTTGTCCCTCCCTTGCCCCGCCCCGTTGTCCCTCCCTTGCCCCGCCCCGTTGTCCCTCCCTTGCCCCGCCCCGTTGTCCCTCCCTTGCCCCGCCCCGTTGTCCCTCCCTTGCCCCACCCCGTTGCCCCTCCCTTGCCCCACCTCTGCCCCTCCCTTGCCCCACCTCTGCCCCTCCCTCTGCCCCTTTGCCCCTCCCTCTGCCCCATTGCCCCACCCCATTGCCCCACCTCTGCCCCACCCCTTACCCTGCCCTGCCCCTTCCTTGCCCCACCGCCCTGCCCCTTTGCCCCTCCCCTTGCCCCGCTCACCCTGCCCTCTGCTTCCTCGCAGCCTGCAGGAGTGTGAGCAGCACAGGCCTGGCTCTGTTGGTGCCAGCAGCAGCTCCCCTGTGCCTCAGCCCTGCACCCCAGGGACTGCCTCACCTCCTCACAGCCCCTGTGCCTGGAGTGTGCTGGGGCCCACAGCGCCTCCTCCCAGGTGGGCTCAGGCCTGGGTGCAGGTGAGAAAGTGCTCAGCCCAAGCATGGAGCTGTGCTCTGCGCCCTCAGCCCCGCTCAGGCAGGCTGTGGTCAGTGCTGGGAGCAGTGTCCAGCCCCTCCTGAGCACAGCCAAGCCCTCCTGTCCTTGCTGACCAAAGGTCATCCAGCAGGACCCAGACAGGCCAGCTCTTAGGAAGGGATGAATCCCTACAGCCAAGAAAGGGCCAGGAGCTGCTGGGGTTTTGCCCCCCTCTCCCAAGGGCTGCAGCTGAGGGTGTCTGGGCAAAGAGGACTTTTCCCTCCAGCCCTGGAAGCCCAGCTGCATTTTGTGAGCTCCTAGAGCTGCCCAGGAAGGGAAAAGCTGCGAGCTAAAGGTTGCAAGAGCAATGGTCGACTGTCTGCAAGTGCCAGTGGCAGGCAGAGCAGCAGAGATGGCTCTCTTTGGGGAGCTGTGCAGGGCCTGCAGTAATAAATCACTGCTGCAGCCAGGGCCGGGGCTGTGGCCACCTGTCAGCACCAGCAGATGACAAAGTGACTCTGGGGGAGGAAGAGCAGGGAAGGTGAGGGGGGTGTGGAACCGTGGAGGGAGGCTGGAGGGGGGCAGAGGGTTGGAGCATGGGGGTGGGAGGCAGCCCCTGGGCGTGGGGCTGGCAGGTGGGAGCAGACTGGGGCAGGGGCAACTGAAAACCATTGAGGGGAGCAGAGGGGCTGAAAAGCTTCCTGTGGGGCTAGATCTGAAAGGGGTTTGGTGCTGGTCTAGCTGGCAGGGGTGGGAGCTGTTGGTGGGGTATTTCTTGGTGCAGGGAGGGTTAGATTCCAGTGAAGGTTTGGGCTGGGGTTGGGGTCACAAGAGAGAGGCTGAGCAGTTCCTGCTTTTTCAAGCGCTGCTGGCAGTCCTGTCCTGGTCTGGAGGTGGTGGTGAAGTGTCTCAGCTAGGGAGGGGGCCAGGGACCAGGAGAGTGTTGGGGGACTTGGTACCCCTCAAGGCAAATCAAAGATGGGTTTGTGCAGGTATCCCAACAAGAGGCAGAGCAGAGGGGGCCAGGGGAGCTGCTGTGGCTCAGGTTTAGAAGCACAGTGCCCTACTCCCTCCCTCCTGAGTGGCAACCCTGATGGACCTGCCAGTGCTGTCCCCTTTGATGCAGAGGTGCTGTGTGCCCTCTTGTGCCTGTGGTGTGGCCTTCTGTGGACCTCCCAGCACCTTCCCTGGAACATCTCTGGGGGCCAGGGTGTCCAGCCACAAAAATCCTTTTACAAAGAGAGCAGCCAAGTGCTCAGTGGCAGGAGCAGAGGTACTGGAGCTGATGCAGCAGCTCCTGACACCAGCACAGGGCTGCAGCTGTGGGGCCACAACTCTGGCTCAGTGTCCTGGAGCACCAAGTGTGCAGGGCAGCATCACCATGGCCAGCCCCAGCACCCCCAGAGCTCAAAGCCCTCTGCAGACATTTAACAGACCCCTCTGAGGTGGCTGTAACTCAGTGCCCAGCAGCTCTGGAGCACATCTCCCTCTTGCAAGTGTTTTACAAACATCAGGAGAGCCCTCAGGTGAGCACCCTTGAGGGGGTGGCTGCTGCTCCTGAGGAGGGGACAAAGGGCACAAGGTGGCCACAGTTGCCCCAACCCAATGCTGCAGCCAGAGCTCCTCAGCCCTCAGCCAGCAGAACTTTCCCCCCCTAGCAGCCATCCCCTTGCCCTCAGCAGGGTGATAAAGGTCATCCCTTTGTGGCACTGGAATCCCCCTGCCCGGGGCCACTTCTCCCAGCAGGGGCTGGCAGTGCCCGGGGCTGGCTGCAGCCCTCCTGCCCTGAGCAGCTGGGTGCTGAGTCACTGCTGCTGTGTAAATGCCACCCTAAAGAGATGTGACATTTTCTGGGCCATTCTTCTGTACCAATAAGATTCCAAGTGCAGGGTGACCTTTTCACAAAGGATTTGTAAATGCCAAAAAACTGCATAAAAATCTCTCTTTGCCAGGCAGGGAGAGGCAGCACTGCTCTGCATTTAGCTCTCTAAGTGCTGTTTTCCTGCCTCCCCCCCCTCAGCCCCCCCCCCCCCCGCTTGGGTCTCTGTCTTCTCTTGCCACTGAGTTGCCCTGATGGATTCTGTACCTTTCAGGAACAGCCTCCAAAGAGCATGGGAGCAATCCAGCAGGGAAGCAGCCTCCTGCTCCAGGGGACTGTGGAGCTGGGAGAACTGAACCAAACCAGCCAGGGGCTGATGCCCCAGCTGGGAGACAGAGAATTGCCAGGGGTGGAAGGGACCTCAAGGATCAGCCAGTTCCAGCTCCCCTGCCATGGGCAGGGACACCTCACACTGCAGCAGCACCAGCAGCACACTTAGCATCACAGCAGCACTAAGGTTGGAAGAGACCTCAGAGATCATCAAGTCCAACCTGTCACCCAACACCTCCTGACTACTAAACCCTGGCTCCAAGTGCCACATCCAATCCCCTCTTGAACACCTCCAGGGATGGTGACTCCACCACCTCCCTGGGCAGCACATCCCAAGGGCCAATCTCTCTTGCTGGGAAGAACTTCCTCCTCACCTCCAGCCTAAACCTCCCCTGGCACAGCTGGAGACTGTGTCCTCTTGTTCTGGTGCTGGCTGCCTGGGAGAAGAGACCAACCCCCACCTGGCTACAACCTCCCTTCAGGGAGTTCTCCAAGACTCTGGGTGGAGAAGTTAATAGTTAGTAGTCTATTAAGCCTGGGCTCTGGTCTGAAAGTTGAAGAGTTTAGGCTGTTCAGTGTCTTGGCTTCCTCAGACTCCCTCTGCTTTACCTTAAATTTAAGATAAAGCCCTGTGAGGAGAGGCTGAGGGAGCTGGGGTTGCTTAGCCTGCAGAAGGGGAGGCTCAGGGGAGACCTTATTGCCCTCTAACAACTCCCTGAAGAGAGGTTGTAGCCACCTGGAGGTGTTAAGCAGAGCCTGGATGAGGCCCTTGGTGCCATGGTTTAGTTGATCAGATGGTGTTGGGTGATAGCTTGCACTTGGTGACCTCAAAGGTCTTTTCCAACATGGTCTGGTCTATTCTATTCTATTCTATTCTATTCTATTCCCAAACACAGGTACTTGGCAGCTGCTGCTCTGTTGGTTGTGCACCTAGATTAGAGGAACTGCCTGGCTGCCCCCTTCCTCTCCCACCCCCCCTCATCAGTTCTTCCTTTGCAAGGACACCAGTTACTTTTACTCCCATCAGTGCCCCCTTGGAGATGCCTGCTGCAAACAGCTTCAGGGAGCCCAGACCATGCTTTGCAGCTGTGACCTCCGGGCTGGAGGCATCACCAAGCTGGCCTGGGGCAGACAAGGTCAGCTGGGACCACAGCCCCAGCCTGCCCCAGCCCAGCAGTTGCTTTGCTGGTGCCCAGCTGCCCTCGCTGCAGGAGGAGCTGTGGGTCCTGCTGGGGTCTGAATGAAGTGGTGCTGCTCTGAGCCTTTGTTGCTGGACCTTTGTGGGGGTGGAAAAATGCTCTTACCTTGGGAAAGCAACCACTAGACCTCCTCCCCTGTCTGAGAGCTGAGCAATTACCCCTTGGCACCACTGCCCTGTGGCTCTCCTGCCACACTATGGAGCTTTTAAGAGGGAAAAAGCTTAAACCTGCCAAGCATCCTTACCTGCTAAGGTCACCAAGCAAGCTCCTGCTCAGAGTGCAGTGGCCTTGAGTGAAGAACCTGCTGGAATTCAGACAAGGGGAAAATGCAACCAGCTGGCCAGACTCCAGCTGGTTTACCACTGCATTAGAGAGAAATGTTTCTGCTGGCTGATCCCTATTCAACCATGGCTTTATTTCCCCCCCTTCCCTCTCCTCCTGGTGATCTGAGGTGAGCCATTAGGTGCCAAGCTCCAGTGTGTTGCTGCTTCTTGCTCATCTGCTCCTCCCTGAAATGAAGTGACAAGGAGAGAAGCCTGGGAGGGAGCAGGGTGGGGGATCTGGTGATCTGGGCACCAGAGTCACTCAGGAAATTAAAGAAGGAGGTGAGATGGGGAGGTGATAAAACATTAAAATATGGAACTTTGCATTTGAGTCAGATCCAGCCTCAATTTGTCTTTTTTTTTAAGCCACAGCTCCTGAGAAGTTTGAGCCCCTGCCAGCACCAAGTGAGGCCTTTGGGTACTGCACAAGGGAGAAGGAATTCGGTGGGGTTGGGGTTGGGCTTCCTGGTGAAGTCCTGATGAAGGGAGAGATGCTGGCAGAGGTCAAAAGGCAGAGAAGGTGGCCAGGTAGTGGCAACAAAAAGGCAGGGGAGGCTGCTTGCACAGGTGTTGACCAAGCCAAGGTGGTCACAGCTCTTTCTGTTGGCCAGGGTCCCCATGGAGGAGGAGGAGGCAGGGGGCTGTCCATCCCCAAGGGAGGAGGAGGCAGGGGGATGTCCATCACCTCGCTGATAATGGATTTGCCATGGGCAGCTCTGCATGATGGACAGAGAGACCAAATCCCACCAGCCCCAGCCAAGCCTCCCTCTGGCAGGTGGGAATGACACAGTCCCAAGCACACAGAGGGCCTGGGGCCATGGGTGCCAGGCATGGAGTGATGCTTACAGTAATAATAACAAACCAGGTTGGAAGAGACCTTCAAGATCATGGTGTCCAACCCATCAACCAATCCAACCCACCTAAACAACTAACCCATGGCACCAAGCACCCCAGCAAGTCTCCTCCTGAACACCTCCAGGGATGGTGACTCCACCACCTCCCCAGGCAGCCCATTCCAATGGGCAATCACTCTCTCTGTATAGAACTTCTTCCTAACATCCAACCTAAACCTCCCCTGGCGCAGCCTGAGACTGTGTCCTCTTGTTCTGGTCCCTGCTCCAGCCCAGGGGATGCAGTGGGGCTGGCCAGGCTCATGAGGGTGGTGAGAGCCTGGCACAGGCTGCCCAGGAAGGTAGTGGAAGCCTCATCCCTGGAGGTGTTTGCAGCCAGGCTGGAGGTGGCTGTGAGCAACCTGCTGTGGTGTGAGGTGTCCCTGCCCATGGCAGGGGGTTGGAGCTGGCTGAGCCTTGAGCTCCCTTCCAGCCCTGACACTTCAGTGATTCATTTCCACTCTGGCACCCACTGTTAATTACCTTCCCCTTCCCTTTTTTTCCTTTCCTTAGCAGCCATTCTTGTGCTCTGTTTCTTCCCTTCCAGCTGATAATCAGCTGTCTGTCTCTGTAACCATTCTGCTGACACAAATCATCATGGATATGAAAAGCAATAAAAGGAGAAAAAAAAAGAGGCAAACCTAATGAGAGACTGCTCAGAATGGGACCAAAAGAAAGGAGGGGGGAGAAAAGCAGCAGCAGCAGCAATGGAACCAGGTTCTTTCATCATCAATGTGCAAAGCCAAGTGGAATAAATTTCCTTCAAGGAGGCCTCATTTCTATTTAAATGTAAACCACACTGCAATGCTTTAAGCACCACAGCAAACCATGATCAGGCATTGTCCTGGCAACCCAAGCCCCAAAAACCCAACAAACAACTCCACTCACACCCCCAGCACTGCAGAGAGGCCAAAGGGTTGTGGCTGCCTCCTCCCTTCTTCACTGAGAGAGTTGGTAGCCACTGGGATGTGCTGCCCAGGGAGGTGGTGGAGTCCCCGTCCCTGGAGGTGTTCAAGAGGGGATTGGATGTGGCACTGGGAGCCAGGGTTTAGTCAGGAGGTGTTGGGTGGGATGTTGGACTTGGTGATCTCTGAGGTCTTTCTCCAACCTTACTGATTCTATGATCCAGTTCCAAGCCCCTGCCATGGGCAGGGACACCTCACACCACAGCAGGTTGCACAGAGCCACCCCCAGCCAGGTGGGTCTTGAAAGCCTCCAGAGAGGGAGACTCCACAGCCCTGCTCCTCTTCCTCAGCACAGCTGGAGGTGTTCAGGAGGGGATTGGACATGGCACTTGGTGCCAGGGGCTCCTAGGCATAAGGGCTTGGGTGGCAGGTTGGCCTTGATGATCTTTGAGGTCTTCTCCAGCCTTGTTGAGTCTATGATTCTGGGGGTGTCCAAGGCCAGGCTGGATGAGGCCATGAGCAGCTGGGTCTAGGTGAGAGGTGTCCCTGCCCACAGTGGGGAGGTTGGAGGGGGATGAGCTCTGAGGTCCCTTCCAGCCTGAGCCATTCTGTGGTTCCATGAAATGCAGGAGACTGCAGGGACAAGGAGGTCACAGAGTCAAGCAGCTTGGAAAAGACCTCAGAGGTCATCCAGGCCAACACTTGTCCATCCAGGCCAACACTTGTCCATCCAGGCCAACACTTGTCCATCCAGGCCAACACTTGTCCATCCAGGCCAAGGTCACTCCAGCCTTTACTCACTCCTTTGCTCTGGCAGGCAAGGACTCATGGAACTGCCAGCAAGTCTAATTCTGGGGAAAGTCTAATTCTGACTTGCTGCTGTTCTAAACAAGAATATCTTTGCATAAAATCAGGGAGAGAGCAGCAGCAGCTCAGGAGGCTTAGTCCTGAGCAGCTTGGGAGGTTTAGTCCTTTGCCCTTCCACTGAAAAACAATGAAAGAAAGGAATTAAAAAGCTTTCCAACCATGAGCAAAGGAAGGAGAGGATGAGGAAACATCACTGCCACCTGCTCCTGACCCCAGGCAGATCCTGATACCCTCAAACCTGCAAAATGGAACACTCAACCCTTGCCCTTCCACAGGAGGAGTGCAGGAGAGCATCCTGAGGGCACCCAGCATCCCGAGGGCACCAGCCCACCAGCCCCAGCCCCTGCAGCTGTGCCAGGGCTAGAAGCTGGGAGACTCTTGAGGGAGGCACTGAGCAGCCCTGGGTGCAGCAGCTCTCATGCTCCCTCAAGGTGCCACTCCTAAGAAAGTGAAGCCACCCCCAGGCCTGTCCACCGAGCCCAGCATCAGCCTTGTTGCCACTTCTCACTGCCAGACCATGGTTGTCTCCAGGGCATGGCCAGCACAGGCCAGGCAGAAGGAAAAGGGCTGGGAGAGGCCATGGTGGCTTGGTGCCCTCACCCTGCTACAGCTCTGTGTGTGCTGCAGAGAGGTGACAGCACCCCCTGAAGTCCTCAGGCATTCCCTGTGCTCCAACCCCCACCACAAACTGCAGCAGGCCTGGCACTGGAACACCCCTGGACAGAGAGGAGAGAGAGACCCAGCTGGCACAGGCTGGGCTTCACCCTGCTGAGCTGGGCATGACCCTGGTGCTTACCTCTGCAGGAGCAGCTTCCAAGCAATGTCTTTTCCTCTCTCCTCCCTTTCCCCTCCTCACCCCCCCAGCAGTCCTGTTTTCCACATTTGACTTCAAAGCTGCATCTCTAATTGCACCCATGGCAGAGTGCAGCAGAATGGCTGTTCCAACACCCAGCCCTGCCTGACCCCTCCTCATGCTCCAGAGCAGTGCTCCAAGTGCTGTGACCCTGAAGTGAGCTCTGTGGATCAGGCAGAACGATGACATTCAGAGCAAGAGTGCCAACCTTGCAGGACAGAGAGGCAGTTCTCCAGCTCAGGGGTGTCTAGGGGGGGAATCAAGGTGCCAAACCCTGTGCTCTCTGCTTCTTCCCCCTCAGCACAGCAGATCTCAAAGGTTTTCAGTGCATTTGTCACCCCTCTGGAGGGGCTGGGGAGGATGGGGCTGGTCCTCTGCCCTGCAGCCTCCCATCCCTGCCTGCTCTGCTCTCCAAGGCCTGTTTGCAGTGGGTTGGACTTGTGTTAGCCCTCTCTGCTGCACACTGTTGAGGATCAGGGTGTACAAGGTCAGTCCTGCAGGGGAGATGACTTTGGGTTAACTCCTAGACATGGCTTTGGCTCACAGGAAGGCTTGGAGCTGAGCAGAGAAGCCTCTTGCAGCAAACAGCAAGTGGCTTCAGCCCGTGGCACACAGCAGCCCTCTGGCCTGAGCTCAGCTCCTGCTGAACTCTGCAGAGCTCACAAGCACAGACACAGCACTGAGTCCCTGACACCCTGCTGGCAGGCTGGGAGCTCTCCTCTAGCAGCACCTGGGCTGCTGAACCACGAGGGAACCTGGACACCCTCCAGCCCCATCTGTTCACCTCTGTGCTGGGGAAGCTCCCCAGAGCCCAGGCACTGCTTCCCCTTCCCCTGCACTGCTTCCCCTCTTCCCCTGCACTGCTTCCCCTTCCCCTCCCTCTCCACTGCTTCCCCTTCCCCTCCCTCTCCACTGCTTCCCCTTCCCCTCCCTCTCCACTGCTTCCCCTTCCCCTCCCTCTCCACTGCTTCCCCTTCCCCTCCCTCTCCACTGCTTCCCCTTCCCCTCCCTCTCCACTGCTTCCCCTTCCCCTCCCTCTCCACTGCTTCCCCTTCCCCTTCCCCTCCCTCTCCACTGCTTCCCCTTCCCCTTCCCCTCCCTCTCCACTGCTTCCCCTTCCCCTTCCCCTCCCTCTCCACTGCTTCCCCTTCCCCTTCCCCTCCCTCTCCACTGCTTCCCCTTCCCCTCCCTCTCCACTGCTTCCCCTTCCCCTTCCCCTCCCTCTCCACTGCTTCCCCTTCCCCTCCCTCTCCACTGCTTCCCCTTCCCCTCCCTCTCCACTGCTTCCCCTTCCCCCTCCTCTCCACTGCTTCCCCTTCCCCCTCCTCTCCACTGCTTCCCCTTCCCCCTCCTCTCCACTGCTTCCCCTTCCCCCTCCTCTCCACTGCTTCCCCTTCCCCCCCTGCACTGCCTACTGCCAAGCACACACCACTGCAGCCAGCAGCTCCTCCTCTCTGCCACAAATGTGAGATCAGCTTCAAATCCTGAAGCCCCACCACGGGAAGTCACTCGAGGGTCTTTGTTTACCTTCTGGAGAGAGGCTTCAGAACCTGCTCAGATCTCATCCCTACCTCCTTCGTGCACTGACAAAATCATCAAGGAAGAGCAAACAGACTCCCAGCCCAGAGCCTTCAGAAGGTGAGGCACTGACAAGCATCAGATGGTGCAGGAAGCCTGCCATGAGGCTTTGGGCTGAATGGTGTGAGGAAGGTGAGACTGAGAACGTCTGCTCCTCCTGCTCAGAGCAGGGAAAGGGGCACCCCAGTCAAATCCTCAGGCACAGGGCAGTTAAACTGTGAGACAGGAGGATAAATGGGTTCAAAGAGGGATTGAGCTCATGCAGAGGAGAAACCTCTCCATGGCTATTAAGCCCCTTGGTCCCAAAGCAACTTCTGGCTCAGGGAGTCTCTAATCTGCTAATTACCAGCAACTGGGAGGCTGATTTGTGGGCATGGCTCACTTGGCACTTCCCCACCTTCTGCTGGAAGCAGGGTGCTGGCTGGATGATATTTAGGTGCTCCAATGGACCTGGTCTCTCAGTTGGGTCTTTTTTCAGCGGTCTTTGTGGTGCTCACAGCCTCCAGCACCCTTCACCCCTGCAGCAGCATTCACAATGAGCTGAGGGCCATGAGCTCACCAGCCAGTGAAGTCCTCAAAGCCAGGGTCTGCTCAGGGGTGTTGAGCCATCATAGAATTGCCAGGGTTGGAAGGGTCCTCAAGGATCATCAGGGACACCTCACACCACAGCAGGCTGCTCACAGCCACCTCCAGCCTGGCTGCAAACACCTCCAGGCAGGAGGCTTCCACCACCTCCCTGGGCAACCTGTGCCAGGCTCTCACCACCCTCCTGGGGAACAACTTCTTCCTCACATCCAATCTCAGTCTCCCCATTTATAGTTCTGCTCCATCCCCTGACACCCTCAAAAGTCCCTCCCCAGCTTTCCTGTAGCCCCCTGCAGATCCTGGAAGGCCACAAGAAGGTCACCTCTTCTCCAGACAGAATAGCCCCAAGTCCCTCCCCAGCTTTCTCTGGAGTCATTGTCTCTCTGGCAAACACAGTGGCACAGTGAACACGGTGAGCATCATGAGTGTGAGGAGCATGATGAACATGGTGAGTGCTGAGCAACACACAGAGGGCAGCAGGGTGGGCTCATGGCTTTCAGCCCCATGACAGCAGCACAGCAACAGCCTCCACATCACCCACCCAGGGCCTCACAAGGGTTCTACACCACCTCACCCCTCTGGGAATGCTGCCTGCAGGCTGCCCACCTCCAGCACACACAGGCAGGAGCCCTCCAGAAGACCCCAGCACCTATCTGTGCTTCCATTTCCCCACTCAGCTGCCCTTTGGGGGGGGGGGGGGGGCTCTTTCCCTTCATGCCTCTGAAATCATTGGGCTGATATTCTGCTCTTGCTCTAGAAGCAATTGCACTGGCACGAGGGGAACATTAACATGTGCAGTGTGGGTTGAAGGGAAGAAAGAAAGAAAGAGTCATCCTGAAGCCTCCACACCAAAACTGCTCCTCGGCAGCAGCTGATGGTGTCACAGCTTCCCTGCCACACCAATCACTGCTGCTCCTTCAGGGCCCTTCAGCTCCAAGGCTTCCCCTGCAAACAGCAGCAGCACCACCACCCAACAGCAAAATCAAACAGGTTTTTCCCCCCTCCCCCCCGCGACAGCCACCCGGTGCTTGTGACTTCAGAAGCGGTTTTGTTGCCTTCTTTTCTCTGCAGGAGCAGTGTGGATGGGTTTGACAATTCGCTGGTGCCTCCATTCTCCTCCCCCCTCTGCCTCCCATCTGTTATTTTTACCGTCTGCGTTGCCGTCCTCCTCTCCCGGCGCCAGCAGCTCTGCTGCAAACCCAATGCTGCCTCCTAGAAGCCGATCAGCTCCCTCTTCAGAGGCACAGCTCCCGCCTGACGGCCCCAGAAGCGCCTGGAGAAGAACCAACGGATCCTTCATTAGCGATTTTCTCGTAGGCAGAGCCCACACAGCCCTCGAGCTCGGTGCAAAACACAGAATCAAGGAGGTCCTTCAGCAGCAGGAAGCCAGCTCTCACCTACCCAAACCTCTCACCCACCCAAGCCTCTCACCCAGGCTCAGCCAGCTCCAGAAACTCAGCTCACACAAGGACAAGGAGCAAGAGGAGTCACCTCCTCGACTTTTATCCACCCCAGGAGGGCCTCACCTCAGCCAATTTCCTGTGGCCCTTGGCAATCCAGAGGGGGATAGGACACAGCTGAGAGCTGGCTTGGCCTCCAGGCAGTTCCTCTGCCCAGCAGGAGCTGTGCTCATCAGCAGGAGCTGCTGCTGCCTGCTGGGGGCTGAGTGCAGGTGAGAAGAATCACAGAATCAGCCAGGTTGGGAAAGACCTCAGAGATCAGCAAGTCCAACTCAGTGCCTGATACCTAACAGCTGAACCCTGGCTCCAAGTGCCACATCCAAGCCTCTTCTGAACCCCTCCAGGGATGGGGACTCCACCACCTCCCTGAGCAGCACATCCCTATGGCCAATTCCTCTTGCTGGGAAGAACTTTCTCCTCAGCTCCAGCCTAAACCTCCCCTGGCACAGCTTGAGGCTGTGTCCTCTTGTTCTGGTGCTGCTTGCCTGGGAGAAGAGACCAACCCTCACCTGGCTACAACCTCCCTTCAGGGAGTTGGAGAGAGCAAGAAGGTCTCCCCTGAGCCTCCTCTTCTCCAGGCTAAGCAACCCCAGCTCCCTCAGCCTCTCCTCCCAGGGCTGTGCTCCAGACCCCTCCTCAGCCTCCTTGCCCTTCTCTGGACACCTTCAGCTCTCTCAATGTCCTTCTTAAACTGAGGGGCCCAGAAATGGACACAGGACTCAAGGTATGGCCTGACCAGTGCTGAGTGCCGGTGCTGAGTGCCAGTGCTGAGTGCCAGTGCTGCCTCCTCCTCTCACTGCACTTTGCACAAGCAGCACAGAGCCTGTTCACCACCCCCAGAGAGATCCCAGCCACACAGGAGGGGGTGCCCCTGGGATAAAGGGATCACTTCCCAGGTTTCTAGAGAGTAAAGGCTACCAGTGGAGGGAAGCCCTCACCCCGAGTGCAGTGGCAATAGAAAGAGCACTTGAGAGCTGCCCAGCTCCTTCCCCAGGGCTCTGTGCTGCCTGGGGCTCATCCCAACAGGCAGCAGGGCAGGGAGCTGGGTCCAGGGATGCTCCATTCAGGGCTGCAGAGAGGGAAATGCCAAGCCAGGCTCTGAAAGCCTCCCAGGGCTGGGCTCCAGCAACAAGAGCTGGCAGCTGTGTGGCACTCTCAGCCCATTCTGTCACTGTCACAGCAGCCACCCTTGCTCCTAGGGATTTCAGTGGCTCACTGGCCAGGCATCTTTCCACAAGACCTTTCCAATCCCACTTCATTCACCAAAGCTCTCATGGTGTGTCCTGCTGGGTGGTGCTGGGCAGGTCTGCAGAGCACAAGCGAGGCTGTGGCAGCCCTGCAGTCCAGCCCCACTGCCATGGTGGCACAGGCACAGGGAGGTCACCTCAGCACCAGCTGCAAGACTCCACAAGGGTGCAAAATAAAGACAGATTCCCCTCAGGCTGCCTCCAGTCCTCAGCTCTCCACCTCAGACAGACCACAGACATGACTCAGTCTTAGGCCAGCTCCAACTTTCACCTGTCTCTGGCAGCTCAGCCTTTTCCTCCTCATTCTGCAATTTCCCAAGCACAACCTAATTGGCCCTGGCCTGCTACCCAGAGGCTTATGGAAGCTGTGAGGGAAGGAACTAATGATTGTTAAGCAGCCCTAGTTCTGAGGCTGCTGAGTAGCTCATTACACATTTATGGCCACCAACCAGGGGTGCTCAGATGAAGGCTGTGGATCTGTTTACCTTGCCAAGGCACCAAGGTGCATCCAGCCACAGGAATTCAAAGGTTGAGGCAGAAATCAACAAGGAGCTACTGAACACCCCCCCCCGTGCAGCTGGAAGAGGCTCAGTTGATGATGAACCTCCAAAATGTGCATAATTTAAAGAGTATTAGAAGCATAAGCTGCTAAAGCATCAATATTTAACCACCCTCCCTTGCAGGGCCACCACAGATCCCTGCAGCAAGGACAGATCCTGTTGAACATGAAGGTGGGAAAGGCACAAGGCTTGCCTGAAATGCTGCTGTGGCCAAATTCCTGCCATGGATTTCCATGGCACTGGCTGGGGCATGGGTTTGGCCCCAGGTGCTCTCCCCTGTGAAAGGGGATTGGCCTCTGTGCAGGTTAAGTGGAGCCAGAGGAATGCATGGAGCTGATTTGCAGCTGGAGCAGCTCCCACCAGAGACCCAGGCAGTGGCTGTGGGTCAGCCTGGGTGCCTCCACATGCTGTTAGGGAGGACTGTCCTGGGGCAGGACAGCCCAGTTCTGACCACCCAGCTGCAGGGCCTGGGCAGAACAGTCAGGTTTCCCTATGGTCAGAGCAGGGAGGTTGGAATCTGCCATTTTCCATGGGATTCTTACCAGGAGCCTGAAGGTGAGGGAAGCTCCAGCCTCTCCAAGTAAACAAGTGACTACAAAGGCAAGCAGGACTGAGTCACAAGTGAGTCAGAACCTCCTAAGCCCTGCTGCTGCTCAGTGTGTGCATCCAGCTCAGACCCTGCTGGGGAGAGCTGAGGGCTGCTCCAGAGCAGGAGCTCTCAGCTGCTGATCCTGAATCATTTATCATTTGCTTTCCAGCTCCATGCCAGGAGCTTCAAACCATCAGGAGTGTTGGACAATGCAAGAGAAAAGCCTTCTGCATGGTCACCCCAGCAGACAGATGTTGCTGCTGTGGAGTATGGTTAGGGACAGCATGAGCCTGAGCACAAGCAGAGCTCCCCACCTGTGAGCTGGGGTGAGGGAGGCAGCTTTGCTTCTGAGGAGGCTGGTTGGAAATGAGAGAGCTCCACCTCTGGGGAGGGCTAAAGCCTAAAGCCTCCTGCTCCAAAGGAATGAGCCACAGAGGGCAAACACAGCTCCCTGAGACAGCTTTTCCCCATCCCCCTCCAAACCGAGGAACAAAGCTCTGTGCTGGAGAGCTCACTGAGGGCTGACTGCACGGTGGCAAAGTCTCTGCTGCTAAGCCACCAACGACCCTGTGGCAGAGCACCCACACTGCAACCCCCTGTGCTGCACCAGCACTCAGCTGGCTCACTGCTGGGGAGCTCTTTGCATTAGGTCATGCCGAGGGCATTTGCAGGGGACACCTTCACAAATCACAGAGACACTCAGGGTGGAAAAGAGCCTCAGGATCACCAAGTCCAACCCAGAATCCTACTCTACAAGGGTCACCCTTAAACCACATCCCCAAGCACCACATCCAAAGCACCTTTAAACACATCCAGGGCTGGTGACTCCACCACCACCTCCCTGGGCAGCACATTCCAATCCCTCACCACTCTTGATGGGAAAATGTGTTTCCTACTGTTCAGTCTCCCCAGTGGTAGCTTGAGACCATTCCCTCTTGTTCTGTCACTGTGAGAAGAGACCAGCACCAACCACTCCACAACCTCCTCTCAGGTAATTCCAGACAGCAATGAGCTCTCCCTCAGCCTCCTCTTGTTCAAACCAAACAGCCTCAGGTCCCTCAGTCTCTCTCCATCAGATTAATTCTCCAGGCCCTCCCCAGCTTCCTTGCCCTCCTCTGCACCAGCTCCAGCACCTCCACATCTCTCTTGGGTTGAGGTGCCCCAATGCTTGAGGTATGACCTCACCAGAGCTAGGTCCCAGGGGACAATCCCCTCCCTGCTCCTGCTGGACACAGCACTTCTGATCCCAGCCAGGATGCCTTTGGCTGTCTTGGCCACCTGGGCACACTGCTTGCTCACACACTCAGCTGCCTGTCCATTGGAACCCCCCCAGGCCCCTTTCTGCCAGCCAGCTTGCCAGCCACACTGCCCCAAGCCAGGACCCTCTCTCCCTCCCTGCCCTCGGTGGATCGCAATCATCTCAGGGCAGCCACTACAGCCCTGAGATGCAGCAAGGTGTGGCCCGGGCGGGGCTGGGACGCCGCAGCAGTGCGCACTAATGAGGTAACGCTCATTACTGCTCATTCAATTTGCATGTGCAGATGCGGGGAGGCTGAGTGCCCGACTGCTCTCCAGGCTCTGGCTGATTGCTCCCACTTGGCACTCATCAGGGAGGTGGCCTCAGCGCCGCGGGTTTCCGGCGGGGTGTTTGCTGCCGCTCGAAGGGACGTGCCGGGCACACGCCCTCGGCTGTGGCTCTTGATTAACAGTATTGTGCCAACATGCCGTGGGCTGAGCAGCACCACGGGGCACTGGCAGGGCCAGCTGCGGGTGGGCAACGCTCCCTGCACGCCCTGCCCCTTCCTGTGCCCAGCAGCAGGCTGTGGCAGCCCAGCCGCTCATGGAGGGTGGTGCCCATCGCTCATCTCCTCCAGCCAGACATAACTGGGCCCATCAGGGGGCTTGGGCTGGTCAGACAGACACTAAGCTCCTCAGAACAGGGCAAAGAGGGCTTGTGTTGAGCTCAGTAGCTGTCCCCTAAAGCCCCTTCAGCTGCACACTGGGGTTTCTCTCTTCCAACTCATGTCCTTCCTCCAGCACCCTGCTCAGTGCCCTGGCTGGATTGGGAGGCTTAAGGGCTCCTGCTCTCACCCCAGCCACAAAGCATCTGGTGGTCTCAGCCGGGGACCCCTGGCTCTGGGGTCTCCCACACTCCTGCCCTCCCCAACTCAGCTTTTTGCTGCTGGTCAGGCAGAGCTGTGCCACAGGCAGGGGCACGGTGTGAGCACAGCTCCAGCCCTTCCCAAACCAGGCTTTTCTTCAGACCAGCCAAGCAATCAAAACCTGCCAGAGAGTCGTCTGCCTGCCCACAGGGCCGAGGCTGAAACGATTCTTGTCTGTCAGTGATTCAGGATTAGATTACATCTCAGCTAAGCCCATGGTCAAAATAACCAAGGAACAGCCCAAAAGGCAACTGATAGTGATGAAAAACAAGGGCTGTCAGAGCAGCTCCGTGGCCAGGGTGGAAAGCAGACCAAGCAGCAGAGCTGGCCTGGCTGCAGTGGCCAGTTCTGAGCCAAGATGCCAAAGCAGCTGTGAGCTGCAGGCTGAGAACACCAGGCTTGGCCAGAAGAGAGGTCCCTGGCTTGGTGCTGGCCTGATGGGACAGTTGTGAAGCTCCATCCCTCTGAGCTGACCTGGGAGCTTACCCACAGAGGTGGATGGACCAAGGACCAGAGCCATACACCCTGGGCTAGCCAGCAAGGCTTTCCTTTTGGGACCATTTCTGGGAGGAAGGCACAGCACAAGTAAATGACTCTGCTTAGGCATCACCCAGGGCTTTCTGAGCAGAGGCTCTTGGTCCCTGCTCTGTGCAGGGGGGTGGGGGTGGGCTGAGGACCCTGACCCACCCACCCCAGGGGGGCTGCCTGTGCTGCCACAGAGGTGAAGCTGTCAGGAGGAGGACTCTTGGCTTGCAGGGGAAAGCCTCTGCCGGCACATCGCCTGTGACGCTCCCCAGCCTGCTGCCAGGTGCCCTGTGACAGCAAGATGCTGCCATTCAGAGCCTTTCAGGGGAGGTTTGTCATGCCACTCGGTGTTGCTAGGCTGCTGACACCAGGCAGCTCCACTGCCACCCTGCCAGGCAGGGGAGCTGTCACTTCAGCTCATCTCAGTGGGAGATGCTGTCTCTGCCCCCTCCCCGCACAGCCGGCGCCCGCTGGGCAGCCCGGGCTGGGCACAGCCTTGGTACCACACTGATCGTCTCGTTCCTGCGGAGGAAAGATGCTCCTGCAGCTGACAGCCCTGGCAGAAGTTGGCAGCTGAGGCTCCGAGGGGAGGGAGGATGTGTTCGTGGGCTGCAGCCCAGCCGTTTGCAGCGCCCCAGCGATCGTTTCACCGGGGAGAGTTCCTGGAGGCTTCTTTGGCTCCTGCCCTGCTCCCTGGCACCGCTTCAGGCATCAGCCAGGTGAACCTCTGAAGAGATTTCTGTCCTTGCAAAGCTCCTTTTGCAAGGAAGAGGCTTCAATGCTGCCCCCTGCTCCCGCCCCGGGAAATGCCTGCTGCCACGGGTGGCACCGGGGAGGGCAGCAAACCTGGCACCTCGGCATGCCCCGCAGTAGCACGGCGCAGCTCCTCGGCGCCGCCGAGCTGCCCCGGACCTCGCCCCGAGGTGCGATTGGACATCAGTGCCCATCGTAGGGACGGAGGGCAAGGGAAGGCATTCCTGCAGGAAAGGCGAATTGCCTGGCTCTGAAGGTTTTTGCCCGAGGCAGCCAAGGCAGAACCCCTTGAACCTGCTCCCTCTGCTCTCGGATCTCCGCCTGTGCCTCTTTTGCACCGAGCTGTAGAGCAATTTCCGGAGGCAGAGGCTCAGGTCAGGCTTGCTGCAGGGGTGCAAGGAGGATTCTTTGCTCCGCTGCTGGATTTCGGTGGCAAACTGGAGTGTGTTTAAAATTCGGCAGCGCCTCAAGACTGTGCTGCTGCTGCTCTGCCTCGGAAAGGATCGCGGTCAGCGCAGCCCTCAGCCAGCACTGCCCTCAGCCAGCACTGCCCTCAGCCAGCGCTGTTAGCTGAACAAAGCCCCAGGTCCCTCACCGAAGGGGAAAGCTCCCTGGGGAGCGGCAGTGCTTTAGCCAGCTTGTCATCCAAGCGGTTCAAAGCACTCCAGAAGCATTCCTGAAGTCTCATGAGATGCCCACAAGATGTAGAGCTGGTGTTTGTTCACAGTGGGCACCACTGGGGGCTCATTAGGACTGTGAAGGGTTGGGTCAGGCACTGTGAATCACAGGGCATCAACTGGCACCAGGAGTGCCAACCCCACTCGAGAGTGTGCAAGGCTGAACGTTGATTTGGAAGGATCCAATCAATCAACCTGGTTGCTAGTAGAACTAATGAGCAGCTAAAGGCTTAGACCACCCACAGCCATGGGCACCCCCAGAGCCTGCCAACCACTCACAGCCATGGGCACCCCCCAGAGCCTGCCAACCACCCACAGCCATGGGCACCCCCCAGAGCCTGCCAACCACCTACAGCCATGGGCACCCTCAGAGCCTGCCAACCACCCACAGCCATGGGCACCCCCCAGAGCCTGCCAACCACCCACAGCCATGGGCCCTCTCAGAGCCTGCCAGCCACTCACAGCCATGGGCACTCTCAGAGCCTGCCAACCACCCACAGCCATGGGCACCCCCAGAGCCTGCCGACCACCCACAGCCATGGGCCCTCTCAGAGCCTGCCAGCCACTCACAGCCATGGGCACTCTCAGAGCCTGCCAACCACCCCCAGCCATGGGCACCCCCAGAGCCTGCCGACCACCCCCAGCCATGGGCACCCCCAGAGCCTGCTGACCACTCACAGCCATGGGCACCCCCAGAGCCTGCCAACCACCCCCAGCCATGGGCACCCCCAGAGCCTGCTGACCACTCACAGCCATGGGCACCCCCAGAGCCTGCTGACCACCCCCAGCCATGGGCACAGGGAGCCTCTGACCTGCACAGGAGCAGGCTACAAGGGAGCAGGCAATGAGGAAAACTCCAGAGGGACTTTCCCCATGAACGTGTCTTGAGCTCCGTGTGCAGCAGAGCAAGAGAGCTGCACAGACCTCAGCCTGTGGTGGCAAACCCTGGGTCACAGCCTGGCTGCTCCTGAAGATGATGGCTTGTGCCTGTCATGTTCAGAGAGGCTTAAAGCATCTGACAAGAATTAGGTGATTTACTCTTCACATGCCTTGGAAACCTGAGCCTCTCTGATCACACTGAGCATAAAAGCAAGCCTTACCTCGACTCCAAACCCATTTTTCCTCTGGATCAAGGCTGCATCTGGCTTCTGACTGCGCTTCATCTCTCCAGAAATATTTGCAAGGGAGGATTTGCAAATGGTGCTGCAGATCAGAGGCTCATGGGTTTAGCATGGCTGAGGAGCAGAGCTGCCTGCCAGAGCTGAGCAGGAACCCGAGCAGCAGAGCCTCCCAGGCACCCGGGGATGACATTTCTAGTTGAAAGCTGTGGGAATTGGTGGTCTAAAGGAAAGTGAAATGTGTGAATGCTGCTGCAGGGGGGGTGGGGAACCAGCCACAAAGATGTAAGAGAGCAAAGCAGGAGAGAGCAACATCTGCCAAATGATCTGCTGGAAAGGTGGCCAGGAGAGGGAGGACCGAAGGGGGAAGCAGATAACGGTTTGCTATCAGCAAACAATGCTGCCTGCACGCAGGAATGCCAGCTCGGAGACTCTGAGAGAGAGATTTAGATGAGAACAGAAGCTTGGTGACTCCTGCCAGTGCCATCAGCTCCTCTGGAGAGGAGATCAGCGTCGCTGCTGCTGCCACTGGAGGGGGTGGAAACGCTCCCGAAGCCTTAAACCCAGGCTGGTGAAATGAACTCGGGCACCATCACCACAGATCAGCCAGGGCCGATGTGAGCAGGCACACACCCTGCTGCAAACCGAGCAGCAGCATCCCGGTGGAATCTGTGCTGCAGAGAGGCTCCAGCTGGTCACAGAGTCGGGGTCCCAGCAGCTGCCAGTAACGCCCCCAGAGCCCGGCGCAGCCCCACGCTGCTGGCAGCAGCCTTGCAAGCAGCACAAACCGAGGGAAGGGGCTGGGATCTTCCAGGCAGGAAGCAGCCCAGCCCCAGGGATCAGCCATCTGAGGACCACAGGAGAAGGAAGGGCAGGAGCAAAGGGGGAGAGTGAGTTTGGTCGTCCTGGGGAGCTACAGGGAGACACCACCAGCATCCCTCCCCTTAGCTGTGCTGAACACAGCACCACGTGGAGCTGGGGTTTTCCCTGCACTTCCAGGTGCATGGGGCACTTGGATGCCCCAAACATTTGGCCCTTGTGAGTATTGAACTCCCAGCCAGCTGCTTCAGCAGTGAGCAGTTTTGGCTTCCTGCACTTTCTTCACCCCAAAATGAAGTTAAAGAAGGGGAAAAAAGACCTCCTGGCCCACCCCGTGCTCCTTGCTGGGCTCACACAGCTGGACATGGAGCTCCACAGCAAGAGCTGGAGCCTCTGTGCCAGGAAGGATCTGGAGGTGCTGGAAGGTGCCCAGAGAAGGGCCAGGAGGAGGAGCAGAGGGCTGGAGCTGCTCTGCTGTGAGCACAGCCTGAGGGAGTTGGGGTTGTGCAGGCTGGAGAGAAGGCTGCAAGGAGACCTAATTGTGGCCTTCCAGTATCTGCAGGGGGCTACAGGAAAGCTGAGGAGGGACTTTTGAGGGCGTCAGGGAGGGATAGGACTGGGGGGGATGGAGCAGAGTTAGAAATAGAGAGACTGAGATTAGATGTCAGGAAGAAGTTGTTGCCCAGGAGGGTGGTGAGAGCCTGGCACAGGCTGCCCAGGGAGGTGGTGGAAGCCTCCTGCCTGGAGGTGTTTGCAGCCAGGCTGGAGGTGGCTGTGAGCAACCTGCTGTGGTGTGAGGTGTCCCTGCCCATGGCAGGGGGCTTGGAGCTGCCTGAGCCTTGGGGTCCCTTCCAACCCTGACAGTTCTGTGGTTCTATAACTGCAGCAGCTCAGGGACATGGCTTAGTGTTGAGCCTTCAGGGCTGGGCTGGATGAGCTTGGAGGTCTCTTCCAGCCAGATCTATTCTGTGGCTCTGGGATCCTCTTCTGCTTCCCACCCTTTTTGCTTTACCCAGGCCAGTTCTAGAGCTGGGCAAGCCCTGCAGAGGATTCTGCACAAGCATTCCTTGGGATTAGGATTGATTGATTTCAAATTAATCAGTTCTGAACCATCTTTCTCCCTCTCACTTTCACCTGGGGGTCCCCACTGCTGTGAGCTCATCCTCCCAGCTCTGTTTACCCTCAGAGCACTCACCAGAGCAGCAAATTGCACCTGATTGTTGGAGATTATCCACACAGAGCCAAGTGCTGAATGAATTATTAATCCTCATGATTAGTGCTGCTGTCCTGTTGCCTGGAGGCCTCCCTGAGCCCCCTGCTTTAGGTGCTGTGTAAGCAAATCAGCAGCCACGCTGCTTGCTCCAAAGGGCTGCATGGTTCAGGGGGAAGGATGTGAAGAGACAAGCTGATGTCTCAGCATCATCTCCAGCCCCTCTGGGGCAGAGCTGAGGAGAGGGCTGACCTCCTGCAGGAGGAAACCTCAGGGTGTGGTTTCTTCTCACCTCCCCTTGTGCACTTAGTGTTTCCTGGGGGTGTTTCCTCTCCTCCACAGAGAGCCAACGTCTCTCTCATCACCCTTCTGTGCCTCCTTTCCAACAGAGATGTGCACAGAGGGGCTGGGTTAGCCACCAGGGAAGGCAGCTGCTGCAGGCTGAGCACCTATGAGCTCTGAACCAACCCCACCACAGAGCAGCCCTTGTGAGGCTGAAGGCTCTCTTGCCTTCTCTGCTGGATGGGAGCTCTCAGCTCCCACTCCCCAAAACCCTTTACATCTTGCCTTGCACCCTCATGCACAACAGCCACCCCAACCTCCCAGCTGCTTCCTGCTCTGGTTAGACCATCCCCATGTCCAACACAGCCCCTCAAAGGCAGGCAACACTTCTCCTGGGTGCAGAGCCTGCACCTTGAGCTGCTGATAGCTTTGTGCCCAAGCCAGGGAGCCACCACTGCTGGAGGTTTTGAAGGCCAGGCTGCAGGTGGCTGTGAGCAACCTGCTGTAGTGTGAGGTGTCCTTGCCCTAGAGTGAGGTGTCCCTGCCCATGGCAGGGGGCTTGGATCTGGCTGATCCTTGAGGTCCCTTCCAGCCCTGACAGCTCTGTGATGCTGTGAAGTGAGTCCTGTGCTGGAGGCTTGTCTGCCTCTGCAGAAACCTCCACGTTTGTGGGCAAGCAGGATGGATCTGTTGGGGTTTGTTTGCATGGTAGGGGGGCTAGAACTGGATGATCCTTGAGGTCCCTTCCAACCCTAACAATTCTCTGTGTGGTACAAGACCTGGCTGAGACAGCTGGGAGAGGCAAGGCAAGAAGCACATGGAGCACATGGGACCCTGCCCAACTTCAGTCCACACTCCTCAAGTGAAGGTGTGTGGTGGGACAGGTCTAGAGACATCATTTAGGTGACAGGAGGGGAGCTGCTGCAGAGAGAGGAGGAACACAGCCTCCCCACCACCGCCCCTTGCTCTGGGGAGGACGTTTCTCGCCTCCAGCAACAAAAGCTTTGATTCAGAACTGCCTCCAGACACCCAAACAGCAGACCCTGCACCGCAGCTGTGCGAGCCTGCTCCCCGTTCCAAATTGGTTAACAAGCTCTCTGCTGAGTGCTTCTGCCTTTCATGGCACTGCAGATGCCCTGCAAGCTACAGAACTCACATTTCCATCCCATTTATAAATCCCTTCCATCCCGGAGCTACCCCCAAGGCATCAATCAGGCGGAGGAAAGCCTGGCGCCGATTTGCCAGGTCAGCTGTGCCGCGAATCGGCAGGAATGGAGCTCGGCAACGCTGCAGGCAACGTGAGCCCAGCCTGCCCAGGCTGCAGGCAGCATGAGCCCAGGCTGCCCAGGCTGCAGGCAGCGTGAGCCCAGGCTGCCCAGGCTGCAGGCAGCGTGAGCCCAGCCTGCAGGCAACGTGAGCCCAGGCTGCCCAGGCTGCAGGCAGCGTGAGCCCAGGCTGCCCAGGCTGCAGGCAGCGTGAGCCCAGGCTGCAGGCAGCATGAGCCCAGGCTGCCCAGGCTGCAGGCAGCGTGAGCCCAGGCTGCCCAGGCTGCAGGCAGCGTGAGCCCAGGCTGCCCAGGCTGCAGGCAGCGTGAGCCCAGGCTGCCCAGGCTGCAGGCAGCGTGAGCCCAGGCTGCCCAGGCTGCAGGCAGCGTGAGCCCAGGCTGCCCAGGCTGCAGGCAGCGTGAGCCCAGGCTGCCCAGGCTGCAGGCAATGTGAACCCAGCCTGCCCAGGCTGCCCAGGCCCACAGGCAGGGCAGCAAGCTCTGCCCAGCCTCCACGGGGAGCTGCTGCCCACAGGCAGGCGGCGAGGCAGGCGCTGTGTACCCAGGGTTACCTTCTCACTGCTCTGTATTGGTAGCAGTAATGCTGCTTTAATCAATGTTAATAACAGCTCAGATGAGCATTAAAAGGCCCCATCATTTTCCCAGTGCAAAGAGCTATGAGGAGTAAAGATCCCTCTCCACCAAGCCTGCTGTTCCACACTCAGAGCTAAAAGAAGGTAAGCCAAGGGGCCAAGAAAATCATTCACTGTAACAAGAGAGAAGTTCTGGTTCTGTTTCCACTCACCCAGTGGCTCAGCTGCTCCCCCACCATCTCCTGCCCCAGGCAGCCCAACTATTTCTAGCTCAATCACAGACTTGCTGAACAGACAAGATGGTTTTAGCCTTCCTGGGCAAAAGCTTTGTGTGGTATCTGCAGCTCCTGCTGAGACAGACACGAATTCCATGCAGGCCGAGCTTGCATATCTTAGGGGACCTGGGGTTTAATATCACCACCTGCAAGCATAACAGATGACACTTCCCCACTCCCCAGGGGGAGATTGCAGACATGAAACCAAGTCTCTGTGCAACAGGCAAGGATGGGCAAGCTAGCTCTGCCACTTAGGCCACACACATCTCTGCTAGGGGCCAGCTGGGGCTTTCCCCAATGCTGATCTGCAGCCAAAAATCAGACCAAGGGTCTGCAACCCTTAAATGGCTTCTGTGCCACAGACAAGGCTGGTTCCGAGCAAGAGGCTGCCCCTGAAGGCAGGTAGGGAGCAAGAGGCTGCCCCTGAAGGCAGATAACTTAACTAGGTTTTGATCTCCATTTGGGCTGGGGCAGCATTTCAGAACCTGGTGGACTCTGGACTGAAATGCTGCCCAGAGGTTTCCTCATTGTGTCTGTTGGGTGACCCTTCACCACTGCCCCAGAGAGCACACCCCTCACTCAACACTCCCACCAGGACAAAAGACAAGTGGCCACTCCATAGTGCTGTCACTAGCACCTCCTGCAGCTCCATGGATTCATAGACTCACAGAATCAACCAGGTTGGAAAAGACCTCAGAGATCATCAAGTCCAAGCTGTCACCCAACACCTCCTGACTAACTAAACCATAGCTCCAAGTGCCGCATCCAATCCCCTCTTGAACACCTCCAGGGATGGGGACTCCACCACCTCCCTGGGCAGCACATCCCAATGGCTAACAACTCTTTCTGGGAAGAACTTTCTCCTCACCTCCAGCCTAAACTTCCCCTGGATTCATCCGTGGCCATCTTATTTCCCTTGGCTCAGAGGTTTCTCCTTGAACCTCACCCTCCCCCAACTCCCAAGACAGGAACTTGAAAAGCAAACATTGAAGCTGCTGAGGAGGAGGAAGGGAAGGAGCAAAAGCCCCCCACAGGGGGACAGATTCTCCTCTCCTGCCCAGGCTGCAGTTTGCAAAAGGCAATCAGTATGATGCACAGCTGGGGGACCCCTCCCAGGTAAAGCAGGGAAAGTGCTGAAAAAGATATGCTGGGGCAGGGGGGAGGTGTGGGAAAAATAACTGAGTGAGCTCTCTGTCAACTATTTAAAAGCAATCCAGTGATGTGAACAATCAGAAGTGAGGAAAAATCAATAGGCTCCTCACAGTGCAGAGATGGAAAGCAAGCTGGGTTTTACTCCTGCAAGAGCCATGCAAACAAAGCCCAGCAGAGCCATCCTGCTTGCCCACAAACCTGCTGGCTTCTGCAGGGGCAGACACACCCCCAGCACAGGACTCACCTCACAGCATCACAGAACTGTCAGGGCTGAGGGGACCTCAAGACTCAGCCAGCTCCAAGCCCCCTGCCATGGGCAGGGACACCTCACACCACTGCAGGTTGCTCACAGCCACCTCCAGCCTGGCTGCAAACACCTCCAGGCAGGAGGCTTCCACCACCTCCCTGGGCAGCCTGTGCCAGGCTCTCACCACCCTCATGGGCAACAACTTCTTCCTCACAGCCAAGCTGAATCTCCCTATTTCTAGTTCTGCTCCATCCCCCCCAGTCCTATCCCTCCCTGATGCCCTCAAAAGTCCCTCCCCAGCTTTCCTGTAGCCCCCTTCAGATCCTGGGAGGTCTCCTCAGAGCCTTCTCCTCTCCAGCCTGCACACCCCCAACTCCCTCAGGCTGTCCTCACAGCAGAGCAGCTCCAGCCCTCTGCTCATCCTCGTGGCCCTTCTCTGGGCACCTTCCAGCACCTCCAGATCCTTCCTGTAATAGAGGCTCCAGACCTGGGTGCAGTGCTGGACCCCACACTGATGGTTAAAAGTCCCCACTGGTGTCAGTGGCAGCAGAGCCTTGGCACACCCGGGGGGGTTGTTCCCAACACATTTCATTTCTTTAGTAATAATAATAAAATCCCCCAGGAAGGCTTCAAGCAAAGAGAGGGAGGATGGAGGCTGCCAAACACAGCCCAGCCCCTGCTGCTCCACCTGACTTCCACAAAGTGCAGCAGAGCAGAGAGCAGCAGCACCACCACCACCCCTGCTGGAGAAACCAGGCCAGCAGAGGGTCCCACAGCAGCCATTTCTACACTCCACATCGCAGCCAACTTCTGGCTTCAGGCATTGGGAGGTGAAAGGGAGGGAGTTCTATAGCAGCTCAGGGGGTGTGGGCTCCTCCCCCAAATGAGGTTGATGGAAACTGGGGGGGAGGGGGGAGCATAAGGTGGGGTGGGAATCAAAAGGGGAGATGGATTGGAGGGCAGAGCCTAATGCAGCAGCACCATTTATCAGGCTGCCCAGCACCCAGAGCTGCACCATTTGTCTCAGTCTCAGCACCCTGCCTGCTCAGACAGATCTATTCCTTTCCCCTTCCAGCCTTTCCTCTCCTATTGGCCAGGTGAAATATGGCCAGCAGCACGGTGGAAATGAAAGAGCATGGCAGTGGCTGCAAGAGGAGGGGAGCTGCCAGATGTTTAGTCAGCCCTTGAGCCTTGGCCAGACCTGAGTGGGGCAACTTTGGAAGCACAGAAATTGTTCAGCCAGCTTCTCTCTGCATCTGGGTGGGGATCCCTGTGGCCAGCTCCAGCTAGTGTGGGGCAGCCCTCTGCTTGGGTCCTCTACCAGAGGGAGTCAGCCTCAGAAATCGGGAGGCCTGGGCATCCCTAATGCTGGAGGAGCTCTGTGCAGACGGGGCCCGGTCTGGCACCTGGGAAGCAGGATGCATGCGGAAGGCACCGTTCAAACAAGAGAAGTGATGCGCGGCGAGAGAGAGAGAGACATCAAATTACCATCGGAATGCTGCCTAGGCAAACACAACAGCGGCGCCGAGGAGCTGCCGCTGCCGCCTGGGGCTTGGGCTCCGCAGCCTGCGGGGCTGCGGCAGCTGACACTGGATGCTAACAGCTGTGGAGCTTTGGTTTGGTCTGAGGTAACTTCCACCGACCTTTCTAGCTCCGTGTTGAAGTTCTGTAGGTGGAGTCCCCATCCCTGGAGGTGTCCAGAAAGGGCTTGGATGTGGCACTTGGAGCCGTGGTTTAGTTAGCCAGGAGGTGTTGGGTGACAGGTTGGACTTGATGATCTCTGAGGTCTTTTCCAACCTCATTGATTCTCTGAGCTGGAAAAAACCCAACCCCAACCCACCACCATTTTATAGAACCAAGCAGCTGTGCTGCTGTTTGGGCTGGGACCCCCCAGAGCACCTTAGTGTGCACCTCAAGAATCCCCCACCCCAGGTCAGCACAAAGTCACCTTGGATCACAGCATCACTAAGGTGGGAAGAGACCTCAAAGATCATCGAGTCCAAGCTGTCACCACAGACCTCATGACTAGACCATGGCTCCAAGTGCCACATCCAATCTCCTCTTGAACACCTCCAGGGACGATGACTCCACCACCTCCCTGGGCAGCACATCCCAATGATGAATGACTCGCTCGGTGAAGAACTTTCTCCTCACCTCCAGCCTAAACTTCCCCTGGCACAGCTTGAGACTGTGTCCTCTTGTTCTGCTGCTGGGTGCCTGGGAGAAGAGACCAACCCCTTCCTGGCTACAACCTCCCTTCAGGGAGCTGTGGAGAGCAATGAGGTCTCCCCTGAGCCTCCTCTTCTCCAGGCTAAGCAACCCCAGCTCCCTCAGCCTCTCCTCACAGGGCTGTGCTCCAGACCCCTCCCCAGCCTTGTTGCTCTTCTCTGGACACCTTCAAGTGTCTCAATGTCCTTCTTCAACTGAGGGGCCCAGAACTGGACACAGGACTCAAGGTGTGGCCTGACCAGTGCTGAGCACAGGGACACTGTGAATGGATCCTCTGCGAGAGGCTGAGCAGGACCCCCGGGAGCGGAACGCAGGTGAGAGCAAGCCCCTGCCAAGCTGTGCCTCGCCCCAGCCCCTTCTGTCCCGGCAGCCCAGGGATCCCACTTCATTCCTGTGTTTCCAGTGCCACCTTCCGTGCAGAGCAGGAAACCTCCGAGCCTGAGGAGCTCCGAAGGAACGAAGCTGGAAAGTTCTTCCCCACCCACGCGGGAAGAGAGTCACGGCTGCAGCTAAATCCCAAAGATTTACATTTTGGGGAGCTCAACAGCAGGCTGAGTTGTGTGCTTCAGACACCCACACGTGCCAAAGAGCCGTCTAATTTTACCGAGCACGTACAGCAGCTTCGCTCTGTGTTTGCCATAAATCCCCGCGGTGTCTGGGATGACATGGGATGGATGAGGGAAACAAACACCCATTACCATCAGAAAAGCAAACCGAAGCCTGAGCCCGGCTATAAATATCAAAGCCTCTTCCTAAATGAACTCAACAGGACCCTAATCGCTGCGTGTGAAGAGGGATGTCGGCTTTAGTCTCTTTGTTATCCCAAGCCTTCCCCCTGGGAAAGGTGGGAAAGGGCTCTCAGCCTCACCAGGCTGCCTTGGGGCTGCAGGGCTTTGGGAGTGACACCTCCTGCAACGCCCCGCTGGCCCCACCAGCACCTACACACGGACACAGTAAGAACAAACTGATCACAGCAAGAGCTCCCAGGCATAAAGAACACAGGGAAAGAATACAGAATCAACCAGGCTGGAAAAGACCTTTGAGATCATCGAGTCCAACCTCTCACCCAACACCATCTGATCAACTCAACCATGGCACCAAGGGCCTCATCCAGGCTCTGCCTAAACACCTCCAGGGATGGGGACTCCACCACCCCCCTGGGCAGCACATCCCAAGGGCCAATCTCTCTGTCTAGGAAGACCTTCTTCCTAACATCCAGCCCAAACCTCTCCTGGCACAGCTCAAGACTGTGTCCTCTCCTTCTGTCACTGTTTGCCTGAGAGAGGAAAAAGCCTCCAAACCAAACTGGATTTGAATTCCCTGGTGCATTCCAACGCCACTTGTGTTTCCAAGCTGAGGATGAAAGAATCCCTAGCCTGGGTTTTCTTGCCCCGGGGTTCCAAAGCCCAATGTTAAGACCAAGCCTGCTTTTGATTAGCAGCTGTCTTGATGGCCCCTTAGGCCACACAAAGCCACCCATCAGAGCCGGGTCTGGACCAGGCTGTAGCAGAGGTGCCCCTTCATTAGCAGTGAAAGAAGCCCCAGCCCATGGCAAGGGGGGGTGCTGGAGATGACGATCTTTGAAGCTCTCCTCTGCCCCAAACCTTTCGGTGACTTCATTCTTCATTCTGCTTTCTGACAGAGGGTAGCAAATTACTTGATAAATGACGGTCGGGAGGCTTTCCAAGGAGCACTATTCAGCACGATTATCTGCTGCACAGAGGCTTTCATTAGAGAGACAGACAAGGTCTTATCAGCTCCCCTAATAGCTGTACCGTGCTGCTCTGCCAGATCCGATAAGCTCTGAAGATGATTCGGAGCAGCCTTAAAACCTCTACCCGCCGCTAATTGGGGCTGGAGTGACACAGCTCTCAGAGCCTTCCTCGTGTCTGTAACTGCTCCTGCGACTGAAGGATCAAAACTCTTCCCTTCTGTGATCAGAACCAGAAGTCCATGGCACAGGGAACACGGCTACAAGAGGCGTGGGAGATGCTTGGGCACCGAAAGTCCTCGGTTGTGTTTCTATGCTTCTGAGCAAGAGGCTGCCCCTTGAGGCAGGTAGGGAGCCAGAGGCTGCCCCTTGAGGCTGTTTAAGGCCATCTGCAAACATAACAAATGACACTTTCCCACTCCCCAGGGGGAGATTGCAGACATGAAACCAAGTCTCTGTGCAACAGGCAAGGATGGGCAAGCTAGCTCTGCCACTTAGGCCACACACAAGCTCTGCTAGGGGCCAGCTGGGGTTTTCCCCAATGCTGATCTGCAGTCAAAAATCAGACCAAGGGTCTGCAACCCTTAAATGGCTTCTGTGCCACAGACAAATCTGGTTCTGAGCAAGAGGCTGCCCCTGAAGGCAGGTAGTAAGCAAGAGGCTGCCCCTTAAGGCAGGTTCTGAGCATGAGGCTGCTCCTTAAGGCAGGTTCTGAGCAAGAGGCTGCCCCTTAAGGCAGGTAGTAAGCAAGAGGCTGCTCCTTAAGGCCAATTCTGAGCAAGAGGCTGCCCCTGAAGGCAGATAACTTAAGTAGGTGTTGGTCTACATTTGGGCTGGGGCAGCATTTCAGAGCCTGGTGGTCACCTCCAAGCAGGTGACAGCCAAGCAAGGGCCACCCTGCTCTCAGCTCTGCCTTTGTGCATGGAGGGCTGCTCCTCCCCAGCAGCGAGCTGGGTCTGTGGAAAGCAGGAAGGGGACTTGAGAACTCCAAGCAAAGCACTAATGCCCTGTAAAGCACCAAGGAAGGAAGTTTGCTTCCAGGTCAGAAAAATCCCTGCAGGCTGTGGGCAGCTGAATGTCCAGGGGAAAGGCCTCAACCCCGCCCAGGATCTGGTTATCAACCCCTAGGAGATAAATGCTGTAATGATTATTTATATTCCCCTGGATTCATGCTTGATTGGCTTCTCTGCAGCTCACAAGAAAAGGAGCAGCAGCAGCAGCAGCATTTCAAAGTGCCACTCATCATGTGTGTGTCTACAGAGAGCCCAGAGAATTAGGATCCTGATTGGAGCATCGAGTTCAAAATTATATGGAATAAGGCTGAGCTGGAGAAATTGTGTACACAGCACATCAAAACTGCAACTGCTGCTGGAATACATTAGGGGAAGTGTCTGAAATAGTCCAGGGCTGAGCTGAAGGAGGTTCTTCAGCTAAAATTGGGAGAGCCTCCTGCCCAGAGTGCTGAGCCCTGAGCTGGAGATCAGGCTGAGCTCAGGGACCTCTCGGGAAAGGCTCTGAGGTGTTGGGGTCTGGATTTCACCCCATGAGGGAGAGCCTCAGCAGCCAAGTGCTTTCAGGCACATTGCTTAAGGATTTGGCCCATCTGGGCACAGAAAGTGGTGCTTTAGCTCAATTACTGCCCCTCAGGTCCTCTGAAGCCTGCCCTTTAGCAGGGTTGCCTGTAACTGGCACCTTTGGCTCTCACAGCTTCATTTTAAGGCTCAACTCTTCAAACCTCTCCTAGCTCAGGCAGGTAACCAGAGCTGATGCCTACCCCAGCACTGGCCCCAAGTCTTTCCCACTTGGCCCCAGGCTGGGGGTGTTCTATCAGCCCAGCCTCTAACACAGCAGGGTCCATAGCTGGCCTTCTGCACAGTGCTCCCCAAGCTCCTGGCATCAGCAGCTTCAAAGGCAAAGTGTCCACACACCCTCAGCACTTGGTTAACTCCCAAATGCTTTTGGGTCAACTCCCAAAAGCTGACTGGTGAGCAGCTGCCAGAGCTCCACTGCAGCTGTACCCAAACTGGGACCTTTTGAGGAGGATCCTGTGGAGGCAACCTGCCTTTTCCTCCCCACCCACACCAGTGTGTGACAAAGCCCTGCTCTGGCTTTACACACTGCAGCAGTTGTCACCCCCATGTCCCTTCCCAACACCTAGCTCCTGCAATGGTGCACCTCAGAGTGTTTTGAAAGCCCCTTCCCAGGCTCACAGAGCTCCAGCTGCCTCTGTGAGGCTGGGGGACAAGAGGCTTTTATCACAGAGTGGGGGTCCTGCCTTCTGCCGAGGGTCAGGCAAACACTGCAGGAGCCAAGAGCTTCCAAACAGCTTCTCAGGAGCAGAATTGCCTCCTGTTTACACACCTCCATGCCACACCACCACCGAAAGCCCCAGCAGCCGGCATTTGCAGCCCCACAGCTGTGGCACAGCCGAGCCCCCGAAGCTTTCTCTCCGTTTTTCAGCAGACAGAGCACTCTGGTGGCGTCTGTGTGGAAAGCAGCAGCCTGAGCTGCTTACCGATGGCGAGGGAGGAGCCTGGGGTGAAGAAGCCGGAGGAGGTTGGTCGGCTGGCATGTGCCAGCTGCGAGTCAGGGTCAGGACAAGAAAGCAAAGCCCTAGCTCCCACCTCCAGGCCACAGCTTGCAATGCTTAACCCCCCCAGCCCCGGGACCTGGTGTCACCTCACCAGGAGATGTGCAGCTCAAGGACAGCAGGAAGAGGACTGAGGTGAAGGCAGCCTGTGACATGGTGGCCTGGCCACAGCAGCTGCACCCCCAGGCAGCCTCCCCAGCAGAGCTCTGCCCAGGTCAGGGACACCCTGCGAGCAGGCAGCCAGCACCACCACACATTGCTGCAGGGAGCTGCTTCAGTAAACCCCCTGCAGCACTGAGAGGTGTGGAGAAGTTGCTGCACCAGTCCTTGGGTGACATAAAATGAGGCAACAAAGCAGGATCTGGCAGCAGCTCAGGGCCAGGAGAACAGCAAGGGATAAAAATGTCTCTTCATAGAGCCACAGACTGGGGTGGCTTGGAAGGGAGCTTAAAGCTCAGCTAGTTCCAACCCCCTGCAGTGGGCAGGGACCTCTCCAGCTAGACCAGGTTGCTTAGAGCCTTGTCCAGCATGGCCTTAAACCCTTCCAGGGAGGGGACATCTCTCTGGGCAACCTGTTCCAGCTCCTCACCACCCTGACAGGGAAGAATTTCTTCCCAAGTACCTAACCCAAAGCTCCCCCTCTCAGTTTGACTCTCTTACCCCTTGTCCCATCACCACCTGATGAAGAGTCCCTCCCCACCTGCCCTGTGGGCCCATTTAAGGACTCCTGGGCAGCCTTAGACCTTGCTGACTCCCACAGCCTCATGCCCAGCCTTGCCCTGTCCCCGGGCCGAGCACAAACCACCAGGGTCCCCTCGCTCAGGCTGTCCTAAGCTTCATGCAATTCCAGGCTGGAAGGGACCCTCAAGGATCGCCTGATCCAACCTCTCTTCCCCAAAGCCTGCTCTAGATCCACTCCAGGGTCTGCAGTACAGCTTCAGGTCACTAGATGGCAACTGGTGCCCACCGGTGCCCGGTGCCAGCCCCTCGCCGAGGCTTTCCCCTCCTAGCGCCGCTCCTGGTGCCCACCGCCCCCGTCCTGCTCACCAGGGCCCTGGCCAGCGATGTCCTCCTGCGCTGCAGCTTCTCCACCAGCCGGCGGGCAGGGGGCAGCGTCCCGGGGGTGCTGCTCCAGCCAGGAGGGTACAGGAAGCTCCCCTTGCTTACCATGGAGCCGGCGGGCAGGTGGCTCGGGCTGAGTGGCCCCAGAGGAGATCCCCAAGGGAAAGGCTTCTCTGCTACAGGGAGGTGAAGGAATCTACCTGTGCCTGGTGCCAGAGGCTTCCCTCACTGCAGAGCAGCCAGGCCAGCCGCAGGTGAGAGCAGGGACTCGCAGGTGGGGAGGGGCTGCCTGATGGGAAGTGCTCAGACACACAGCTGGGTTGTGTTGGGGTGATGGAGGAGACACTTGCTGAGAGGCTCAGCAGCCCAGCACCTGCTCACTCACCACAGAAGCCCACAGTGACCACCAGCATTGCCTCCCTGTCGCTGGTGGGAGGTGAGCAGCAGAAGCTGGTGTGCACCACGAGGCACTGCTACCCACACACCATCCAGGCTGGGTGGCTCCATGAGCCAGAGGACCCCTGCAGAGTCCCTGAAAGCATGAAGAATGTTCTCCTGAGCAGTGTCCACCAACAGCTCCTCCATACACCTCCTGCTCAGGGTCTCTGAAGGATGATGGCCTTAGGTACACCTGCTTGGTGGACCACCAGAGCCTGCAGACCCCCATCAGCAGAAGTGTGACTGTGGAGGTGAGAGGTAGGCTGCTCACCTGGGGACCCTGTCCCCTGTGCCTCTGACCCCATGGGATTTGCTGGGGGGAGCTTCCCACTGATCCTTCCCTTTTCTCAGTCTCTCCTTCCACTGCTCTTCTCCAAAAACCAAATACAAACAAACCAAACCCAAACCCAACCCAAAGCCAACACAAACCCAACCCAAACCCAAACCAAACCCAAACCAACCACAAACAAACACAAACCAAACCCAGACCAAACCCAAAGCCAACACAAACAAACCCAGCCCAAACACAAACAAACCAACACAAACCAAACCCAAACCAACCCCAAACACAAACCAACCACAAACCCAAACCAAACCAACCATAAACCCAAACCAAACCCAAACCACCCCAAACCAAACCCAATCCCAAACCAAACCAAATCCAATCCCAAACCAAACCCAATCCCAAACCAAACCTAATCCCAAACCAAACCCAAACCAAACCCAATCCCAAACCAAACCAAATCCAATCCCAAACCAAACCTAATCCCAAACCAAACCCAATCCCAAACCCAACCCAAACCAAATCCAATCCCAACCCAAACCCAACCCACACCCAAAATAAATCCCCCCCAAATGCCCATTTCTTTATCAGCCTTTCTGCCATCTTGATGAACAGCAAGGGAAGTGACTCCTTGGTTCAAAACTGAATGGATGAGGCAGAACACTTAGGGCTTGCCCCCCAGTGCCCACCGAGCAGGGCAGCCAGCCCCTGGCCAGGCCTGGGCTGCTGCTCAAGCAGGGTCTGTGTCTCCTGAGGCAGCTGCCAGGTGCCCTCAGCAAAGCACAGAGAGCCCTCTGAAAGGGGACAGTCTCTGTCTTGGGCAAGAGAGGAGATCACCTCTGCAGAGAGGCTCAAATGAGGGCACCATTTCAGACCAAGCACCAGGGGAATCCTTGTGCCAGGGCATTTGGGGTAGATGGAAATTCGACCTTTAACCCACTGGATTCCACCAACACAGCCTGCAGCCTGCTTGCTGCAGCAGGATGGCCACAGACCCATGGGGCTGCTCCTCACTCCTGCACCAGCTGCTGCTGTCCCCATCCCTGCACATGGCTGGGCTCAGGCACTGCAGCCATCAGCTCTCTGCTGTTGGCATTTGTCTTTTCCATGGGCAGAACCTACCTTCACTGCCTGGCTGCTGCTGCTCCTCATCCTGAGTCTCATGGTTGCCCTTTGGTACTATCAGGAAGGCAAAATCCCCTCCAGGCTCCTCAAGTGGGGCTGCTGTGCCAGCATCCCCGTGGTGGGTGGCCATGGCTCTCCCCAGTACCCAGCAGCAGCCTGGGTACCCGTGCTGGCAGGCCATGCTTTGGCTTCTTTTGGTCACAGTCTCTTTTTATTGCCTTCTTCCTTGCCCTGGTGAGGAGCACAGCTTCCTGGGCCCTATTTCCTACCTGAAATGCAGCCACTCATCCCCACTCTGCCCTCCACTGATTCACTGCTGTTCTACCCTCCAGCCCAAACCCTACCAGGGACAGGACCTCCAGTGCCAGCCAGGTGAGTAGAAAAACACTCAAGAGAGGAAAGTTTTCTCCAGCACCTTGCCAACCCCCACCTCTGGTCCTCCTGCCCAGTCCCAGTGCCAGTCCCTAGCTGTGTGCCCACACAGGATGGGTGCCCTGGCTGTCACCACCTCTCTCTGAGTGCTCACCTCACTGGTTTTGTTCTCCTCAGGAAACAGCAACGTGACCACAGCTGGAGGAAAGAAGTGGCTTCATCTTGGGCTGGACTCTGTTCTGGCCTGAGATGGGCTCTGGTGACCCAGAGCTTCAGTACTGGCTCATCACCCTCTGGCACGAGGGCAGGGCTTGGGTCTGGTAACTGCTACACCAGTCAAGATTGGTTAAGGAAACAGAGCTTTGGAGGTTTGGGGTTGTCCTTCATCTGCCAGTGGAAGCTGGTGGCTCTGATGAACACAGCCCCATGGCTCACACTTTGCTCGTGGCAGGAGAGTGCAGCCCTGAGCAGAGCCCTGGGAGGAAGCTGGGGAGCCCTCCCCGAGCGCTGCTGGCAGCTCAAGCCTCTCTCCTGGGCACTTTGTGCTTGGTTTTGCTGCCCCTGGGTGGGAGCAACCACCAACCCAGCCTGTGTCCCCTAGCTGCAGCCAGCACCTGACCAGGACCCCACCTCAGCCCAGGAGGACCCCACCTGAGCCATCCCCAGGCACCCACAGCTGGGCTGTGACCTGCCCTGCTGGAGCATCCCCTGGGTGCCAATTCTGGCGTGGGCTCTGCACCCACCTGAGCCAGGCTGCTGCGCTGTGGAGGGTGAACAAACTGCTCCTGGGGGGGGGGCATTATGTCCCTGGCAGAGGGCAGGATTTTATCCCCTGGGGTACAGATTAGTGCCTCCAGTGCTGCTGTCACAGAGAGTTAAAACCCCAGCACTGGCTCACAGCTTTGTGCTTGCTTCAGCTGAGCAAGGGGAGGGGGGGAAGGCACCAAACAAGCTGCCTCCAAACAAGCTGCCTCCAAACAATCACAGCCTTTTTTTTCCCTTGGTGTCCAGGGAGGAAGAGCTGTGGGAAATTAAGGGGCTGTGAAAGGAGCCTGGGGAGCTGCAGAGGGAAAATCCAATTTCATAGTTAGCTCACGGAGCCTGCACAGGCAGCCAAGATGCCAAGGGGGAGGACCCAAGGTATGCTGAGCTGCTTCAGGCAGACTGGAGCTGCTGCCTGCTTGTTTCCTCAGCAGCTGAGCTGCCTGCTGCCAGGGCCTGGTTTGGGCTGCCTGCTGCCAGGGCCTGGTGTCTGCACCAAGGGACCAGTTTGCCTTGAGCTCTATGGGGCACTGATTCCAGTTCAGCTGGAACAGGTCCCTTGGTTAAAATCACAGAAGAGAAGCTGGGTCCTCCTCTGTCAGCCTGGCCCCAGCAGAGATCACAGCATGCATCAGGTTGGAAGGGACCCTTCAAGGTCATCTTGTCCCTTGCTCTCAGCAGGAACATAGAATCAGAGAATTGTCAGGGGTGGAAGTGACCTCAAGGCTCAGCCAGCTCTAACCCCTTGCCATGGGCAGGGACACCTCACACCACAGCAGGTTGCTCACAGCCACCTCCAGCCTGGCTGCAAACACCTCCAGGCAGGAGGCTTCCACCACCTCCCTGGGCAGCCTGTGCCAGGCTCTCACCACCCTCCTGAGGAGCAACTTCTTCCTCACATCCAATCTCAATCTACCCACTTCTAGTTTTGCTCCATCCCCCCCAGTCCTATCCCTCCCTGACACCCTCAAAAGTCCCTCCCCAGCTTTCTTGTAGCCTCCCTCAGATCCTGGAAGGCCACAATTAGGTCTCCTGGGAACCTCCTCCTCTCCAGCCTGCACAACCCCAACTCCCTCAGTCTGTCCTCGCAGCAGAGCAGCTCCAGCCCTCTGCTCCTCCTCCTGGCCCTTCTCTGGGCACCTTCCAGCACCTCCAGATCCTTCCTGGCACAGAGGCTCCAGACCTGGATGCATCTCCAAGTAGATCAGGTTGCTCAAGGCCCCATCAAGCTTGACCTTGAATGCCTCCAGGGATGGATCCTCAACCACCTCTCTGCAACCTATTCCAAATGCCCCTTCCCCACCCCCACCCCCCCCCTTCCTGCCCTCTGCCAACCACAGAATCACCAAGGGCTGGAAGAGACCTCAAAAGATCATCAAGTCCAAGCTGTCACCACAGACCTCATGACTAAACCATGGCACCAAGTGCTACTCCAACCCCCTCTTGAACACCTCCTCAGCAGATCCACCCCATGGGTGCCATCTGCTGCTGTCAAGAGCACCACCAGCTCCCCCCCAGCTCCCCCTCTCCGGGTGCCCCCCCGGCTCGATGGGCACAGCCAGCGCAGCAGCAGCATGGACACAAAATATGTTATTTATTGTGAACTTTGGCAAAGACACCAGTTAAGCAACAAAATATACAATCTGTGACCCTTTCCTTTTATACAGAACAAGTACAACCTGCTTACCACAGCAATAAATTAAATGTACAGTATTTACACCAGACATAGGCCACCAGGAGCTGCAAAGCGTTGCCTCTGCGTGAGAAGGGAACTCTGCCAGGCTGCATCTTCGCCTTCAGGGGGGCTGCTTTGCCTTGGCTTCTGCTTGGCTTTCCCTCTCCAAACCCTCTTCACATTCTAATGGTGGAAGTTCAGCATCTCCCTTTGCAGGACACAGGCAGTGCTACATTCAGTGAGGGTAATGAAAGCATGCTCTGGGGATGGGGAGAGGGGGGAGAGGGGGTGGGGGACAGGCTCCTGACCAAGCTGAGGTTGGGAGAGCAGCCTTAAAGCCAGGTGAGTGCCAGGAGCCATCTGTGGAGGTGCTGAGCTCTGGGTTTAAAGGCAGTTGTCATAGTATCAGTCAGGGTTGGAAGGGACCACAAGGATCAGCTAGTTCCAACCCCCCTGCCATGGGCAGGGACACCCCACACTAGATCAGCCTGGCCAGAGCCTCATCCAGCCTGGCCTTAAACACCTCCAGGGACAGGGCCTCAACCACCTCCCTGGACAACCCATTCCAGGGCTTCACCACTCTCATGGGGAAGAACTTCCTCCTCACATCCAGCCTGAGGCACCTCTTGCAGCCCAGGAACTTCAGCCCTAGTTCAATGCCCACCCACATCAGTACAGCCTGCTCCCTCCAGCTGCTGTTCCTGAAGACCTTCAGAGCTCTGGACAGAAGCTGAGTTTGTGCTTAGGATCCCTTCTTGCTGCTCAGAAGAAAACAGCACTCTCAGGTTGTGCTTGAGTGTAGTCCTGTGCTTGACTTTGTGGCATTTGGAGAGGACACAAACAGGTCCTCAGTGTTCTCCTGCAGAACGACCCAGAAGGAGCAGCAGCAGCAGCAGCTCACTGCCAGCTCTGCAGGGGCAAGACAGTGCCCAGGGCCACCAAGGCAGGAGGCACTGCTGGGGGGTGGGGAGCAGGGTTCCCTCCGCCCCGCTGCCAGGACTCAGAGCCTGCAGCTCCAGCGCTGGAGACCTGGACCCACCCTGCCCATCCCCAAGGGCATGAACTGGCCCCAGCCAAGCAGCAGCAGGAGCAGCTGGGGGTCTGAAACCTCATCAAGTCCCCTTGATTGCTCCCCAGCCTGCCTGTCAGCTCCTGCTGCCTGTGCCAAGTCACCTCTGAGTCTGGTAGAGGTTATGGGCATGGAAACAGTGGGGATCAAAATGCACTGCCCACGAAGCTTGGGGTCAGCTAAGGATCCTTCCCAGGACATACATGAAAAGCACTGCCACAGACAGATGGATGTGTGAGAGGGAGACACTGGTAAGCACAAAACACAGTTTGCAATGCCTCTGCAGGGACACCTTCACCCTCTGCTGGCAGCGCAGACACCTCCGAGCTGCCACACAGCAGCCAGTCCCAGCACCCCTGGGGACGGCTCAGCACACCCCAGGGCAGTGCCAGGAGCCACACCACAGCCTGGCAGGGCAGGAGCTGGAGCTGCCCAGCTGCTCAGGGGGGATGCTGCACTGGGTCTCCACAAGCTGTTGTGAGAAGTGCTGCCCCCCACCAGCCCAGCTCCTGGCCCTGCTGCCTCTCCAGCAGGCTGGTGTGGCACAGGCAAGCCCAACACACCCTGACTGTCTCCCTGAAGCTTCCCACTGCCCTGCCTGTCTGTCAGTCCCTTTTAATGACTCTTATTAACCACTCTAGGACCAAAAGGAAAGTCAGTTCCAAGTAAAACCAAACCAAACCCAAACCAACCAAAAAACCCAAACCACCACCAACACAAAAATAACCAAAACCCAAGAACCAAAAGTGAAGAGCCCAACTGACACCTTCTGCTGAAAGATCTCATGGAGATCAACACCCAGGTGAAGGAGGATGCCTGTGGGAGCAAGGGAAGCAAGCCAAGGCCAGCCCCTGAAGCAGGTCGTGGCAGTCAGTGTAAGGAACACAGATCCTAAGCTCCAATGGGGAAGAACTGGGGGGGGATAGGGGGCTGGAAAGTGCAACCAAAGCATCATCAGACAGAAGTGCTGAACAGCAAAGTTCTGTGGAACCTGAGACATCCAGAGCTGGCTAGGGACAGGCCAAGCACACCCTGCTTCTCCTCTTGCAAAGAAAACCCCCAGGTTCAAACTCTGTTGAGGTGCAGCTCGCTGCAAGCAGGAGGGGAGGTCCCTGCTGGTGGTCACTGGGGCTTACCGGTCCCACAAAGCACACTCGGTGCCTGGGAGACTGCTCTCCACCTTCTCCACAACCAGGTCCCCTCCTTTCATCTGACTCCTGCCCCATGAGGGCTGCAGCCTTGTCAGAGGGTGGATCACACACACACACAAGTGGGAGCACCTAGGTGAGGCCAGGGTGCCAGCCACGCAGAGCCAGTCTGGCCCAGCTTGGCTTGGCCCTGGCCTGGGGGTGGTGGCAGGAGGAGGAGAGGTGATGGTTTGCTTCTACAAGCACTTGCCTTCGGAGAGAGGCATCCCTGGGGAGCACCACAGCCGCTGCCAGGGCTGTTCCAGGCATGCAGCTCTGCCTCTGCCTCCTCAGAGTGGCTGTGGGGCACTTGGTGCCCCTCGGAGCTCCAGCTGCACCAAGTCACCTTTGGCACTGGAAGTTGTCTTCGTTAGGGATCAGGAGCTCAGAGAACTGCTGTCACATGAGGTCCAGAACCCATTTCATGGGGTTTTGGCCATGGTGGTAAGGGGAGGGAATGTCTGCAGCATTGCAGTGTCAGAAAGCAAAGGGGGAAACCCACGGACAGAGTTCAGTGAGCTTCAGGCAAAGCTCCAGTGAAGAGCAGGAGGATTTCTTGGCATGTTCAGAGAGGTATTCTTTGGGGGGGGGGGGGGGGGAAGGGCATTGCAGGGATGCTCCCTTGCAGAATTCCTAACCCTTGTCTTTCAAAACAAACAGAAGCAGGTTGAGAAGCAGCAGGACAGACCCTGTGAGGGGGCAGCAGCCTACTGCCCCCCAGATCTCCAGAGCTCTTGCCTGGGGATCCAACCACAGGGCAAAGCAGAGCCCGTCAGGTGAGTTCCCTCCGAGTCCCTGCTCTGGTCTGTAGATTTCCTACAGCTCTAGCTTTGGTTAACCTTCTCCAGGCCTGTGCTCAGAGCTTCAGGCAGGGAAAAGCAGGGAGGACACAGAAACCATTCCCAAGGCTGCCAAGAGAGGCTGAGTCGGCCCTGGCAAGCGGCTCTGCTCCCCCAGGGCCGCTCCAACCCTCCTCTTGTGCCAGAAGCTGAGCACACAGTAAGAGGCTGCTCTACCCCAGGGGCTCTGTGAGGTGAGTGATGGGCTGGAAGGGGGCAGCTGGTGAGCTGCTGCAGCCCCCCTGCCCCAGGGAGAGCCCCCCGGGGGGAGGCTCCTCCAAACCTCTGCCTGGGAACTCCACCTGGCTGTTTCCAGCTGGAGTTTGGAGGGGGGTAAGGAGGCTGCTCTGCTTCTCCCCCCACAGGGCACAGCCCAGCCAGCTTCCCCCTCCCTGCAGAGGCAGGCACAAGGCTTCACAAGGCTTAACTGAGGACAAACAAACTTCCTCCAAACTGAGAAAAGCAACAGCAAGCGGTGGGGCCAAGCAGGCACCTCGGTGCCCTGCCCACCCCCTGCCCACACACACACAGACCCTCTGCTTCCCCACTGACAGCTGCAAACAAAGCATGGAGGGGCCTGGCATTCACCCTGCTTCCCTCTGCCCCAGAGGAGCCGGTGGGCAAGCCAGGAGGGGATGAATGGATAGGTGGTGCCCGCCTGGCACCCACCAGCTGCAGCACACACAGGTGCCCAGAGGGTGACACAGCACCGCGGAGGGGACACAGCCTCCAGCCACAGGTGGGTGCCAGGCAGTGGGAGATGATCTCCCCAGCCCCAGGCACAGAGGGAGGGGTGCAGGGTGTTTGCTGGGAGGGGTTCACCCGGTGGGAAGGTGGCTGGGTCCCTGCCAGGGCAGGATGGCAGCAGGGTGAGAGCTTCTCCCCGGCGCAGGGCGAGGGCACCGTGCTGCCAGGGCCAGGGCCTGCCTCTTCCCACGGGCCACCAAAAATCCTCTGCAAAGAAGGAAAGGATAAGCATGTCAGGGGCTGTGGCAGGAGAACATCCCCTCTGCTGGTGCCAGGTGGGGGGCCCAGTGCCACGGCAGTGCCCACCCCAGCACACCAAGCCACCCATCCCCCCTGGCTGGGAGAGGAGGAAGCTGAAGATGAAGGCATCTGGAGAGCTATGCTTTGGGAGGGGGAGATCCCTCACTCCAGGTCTGGTGGGCTGTCCTGCTCAGCTAGGGGCTTCCTAATGACACCCCCAATTCCATGGCAGAGGAGGACTCCAGGAACTGGAGCCTGTGAGAAAAACCAATAAATAGCCTGCCTGGGGCTTGAGAGGGCCTCCCAAGTGGGGGCAGCCACTCGTGGGGACAAGCCATGCCCCCGGGCAGCAAGTGCCCCCAGGCGAACCCTGCTGCTCTCTCCCTTCACCTCTGCCTGGGAACTCCACCTGGCTGTTTCCAGCTGGAGTTTGGAGGGGGGGTAAGGAGGCTGCTCTGCTTCTCCCCCCACAGGGCACAGCCCAGCCAGCTTCCCCCTCCCTGCAGAGGCAGGCACAAGGCTTCACAAGGCTTAACTGGGGACAAACAAACTCTATGGAGCTGTGCCCTGTGGTCCCTGGAGTGGGTGGAAGAAGCACTGTAGGAGCACCTCCAGGTAGGAGGAACAGGGAGCTGCACAGCAGTTAGAAGCACAGGGTTGTCAGGGCTGGAAGGGACCTCAAGGCTCATCCAGTTCCAACCCCCCCTGCCATGGGCAGGGACACCTCACACCAGAGCAGGTTGCTCACAGCCCCATCCAGGCAGCTGAGTGCTCCTCAGAGTCCCACACCTTGCCAAGGCCTTTAGGATGCTTCCAGGGATGTTAGTGAGGAGGTGTGCAGCAGTAAGCAGTGCCAGCAGCTGCAAGGCACAGGGGGGACAGGGCCCTTTGCAGGCCCCCATCTCACAGCCACTCACCTGTGACCAGCTCATGACTCCTTCCTCCTGCTAGTGGCTCTGAGTGGAGAACAGAACATGGGTTGGTTGCAAACAAAGGGGCAAGCAGCCATGAATCCCTTGCCTCTCTCTCTGCATGCCTCCTGCAGCCCCCACAAGACCCAGAACCACCACCCCACTACCCCCCCACCCCCAGGTCCCCGGCACGTGGCTGCAGCTGAGCAGGGCAGGATGCAGCCCCCCCCAGGGACCTCGCCCAGCACCAGGCACCAGCACCTACCGAGCTGGAGCTGCCGTGGCTGAGCTTGTCGAAGCGAAACTTCAGGTTTGACCTTGGAGAGTTCCTGTTCTTGACATCTGCTGGAGGGGAGGGGAAAGCAAGGAACGAAAACAACCATCAGGGAAGGCAAATATTTGCGGCAGCTGCGGAGCTGACTGTGCCGGAGCAGCCTGACAGCCAGGCACTTCCTACCAACGTTTCATCTGTCTTGGCTGAGTGTTTGGCCAAAAAAAAAAACCCCAACAGGAGAACACACACACCCCACCCCCCCTCACCCCCCCCTAAAGCTGTACATTAAGTGGCTTTGATGGAGTCAATTGAGGCTTAATTGCATCTCGCAGCCTCTCGACTGGAAATGCCACTGGAAAAGGCTCCGAGCAGTGACTGATCCCTATAATGTATGGGTGGATTCCCCTCTTCTTGGCAGGCAAAACACAAAATAAACACTGGAAACATTAAAAAAGGGGCTGGCTTAATAGTTCAGAAAAAATCCCTGAGGAGCTGAGGAGGAGGAGGACCTGTGGGGTGCTGAGACACAAAGAGCCAGGCGGGCTCTGCTCTGCAGCCCAGCTCCTCCCAGGCGGTTCCTGCTCCGAGCGCTCTTCAGGGGGGGCTTGGGCGCTCCAGAGCGCTCTGCAGGGTGGGCTTTGCCCCTCCAGAATGCTCTTTGCCCCCCCAGAGCACTCTTCAAGGTGGGCTTTGCCCCTCCAGAACGCTCTTTGCCCCTCCAGAGCGCTCTTCAGGTTGGGGCTTGGCCCCTCCAGAGCGCTCTTTGCCCCTCCAGAGCGCTCTTCAAGGTGGGCTTTGCCCCTCCAGAGTGCTTTTCAAGGTGGGACTTGCCCTTGTGTCCCCCTCCCTGGCCTCACAAGAGGCTCCTGAGCTCACACCGAGTGTTTTCACCAGGGCTGTGGTGTCCCCCAGGGAGAAGTGCAGCCCCACGAGGAGGTTAAAGCCACCGTGGTCTGTGGGCACAAGGTGACTGACAGCCCCCAGCCCCACCAGCCTGGCACCAGAGGCAGCAGCACCGGCAGCCTTTGCTGCCCTGCCGAATTGAGCCTCCTTTTGCAAGTGGTCCGACTGGAAGGTGGGAGCTGGCGGCGGCAGCAGCACGGAGCCAAGGCCAGGGGAAGCTGCTGGGTTATTAAATCATTGGTGAGTCATGGCTGGGGCCCTGGAGACAGCCGGTTCGAGTTTCCAGGGCTACCGCGCTCGCCCGCCAGGGCAGAAGGGAGGGAACAGCCCCAGCCGAGAGCGGGGACACAAACTCCCCCCGGGGAGCGCAGCAACCAGGCCCCCGGGGCCCACGCCTCGGGAGCAAGCGAGGGGCAGGGCTTGAGCTGGCGTCCTCCTGGGACCCCCCCGACCCACCTGTGGGGCTCCTGCTCATGATGACAGGGGTGGCCGCAGCCCCCATGCCGGGGCTGTCGCTGCCAGGCGAGGCGCTGTAGACAAAGACGTCCTGCTTGAAGGGCGAGGCGGTGGAGGGCTGGCTGCCCTGCGGGGGGACACACCAGGGCACGGCTACCTCCTGGGCACCCAGCTCCGGGCACCCAGCTCCGGGCACCCCGCTCTGCTCCCCCACACCCACTGCCCGGCAGACCCCTGCCACCCGCCCGCCCCCCGGCAGAGCTCCTCCTGCCCCGCAGCCTGCCCGGCAAGGCTCCCGGCGGGGGCGCCAGGCACAGGGCGGGGAGGGGGCGGCACCTACCACGCTGTCGTACTCCTCCAGGGTCTCGCTCTCCCCTGCCGTGCTGCTGAAGCTGCTGGTGCTCGAGGAGGAGCGGGAGATGTTCGACCTCCCGTTCTCCTTCAGCTTAATGAACGGCCTAGGAGGGGAGGGGAGACAAAGCCAAGGGCTCAGGGCTGTGGCTCGCCAAGCCAGGCGCCCCCGGGCTGTACCAGCGGGGACAGACCCTCCCGTGCTCCCCCCCTCCCGGAGCAGGGCTGCTGCCATGGAGATGAACCTCCCCAGGTGCTAACCACGAGGCAGTGGCATCCCCAGGGGCTGGAGGGTGCCATCAGCAGAGACCCCTGGGCCAGGCTGACCCCCAGCTGGCAGGGGGAGCGGGCAGGATGGGCACCACAGGTCTCCCCAGCTCCTGTGCTGGCAGGGTTTGGGCAAATTCTCTCCCAGCACCACTCCTGGCTCTTCCTCCTCTCCTCTAAAGATGACTATTTTCAGCCCACAGAGGAGCTGTGCTGTGAATCACCAGAAGCTTTTTCTCCTCCCTCAATATCAGACTTATTTATAGTAAAAACCTGGGGATGGCTTTGTTTGACAAGCCCCTGACGGCCTGCCAGCTAGGGGGGTGACTTGAGCTCCTGTCAGGGGAGGACAGGGCCCCTCCTGGCTCACCTGTCTTTGTTGGGGCATATTTCAGGGGAGCTGGGGTTGGATGAGGTCTCAGATTTCATCTCCTGGGAAGAATGTCCCAAATCCGGAGTCTTCTGGGCTCCAGAAACGCTGTCACTGAGGGCACAAAGAGGCAGGCTGCAGGAGTTGCACAAGGGATTCAAACAGGGTGGCCAAATTGCAGTCCCCAACAGCACAACGCTGGGTGGTGAGCAGCAGATGCTCTGGGGACCACCACTGTGCTCTGCAGCGGGGATCCAAGGCTCCGTTCCTCGGACACGCTCTGGCCTCCGGCTTGCCTGGAAAGCGGAGGCTGCGCCCCAGGCAAGGTGTCCAGCACCCACCAACAGCTCCTCTACTCTTTAACAGGCAAAAGGGGCTTTCAACCTCGGTGCCCAGGCCACTGCCAAACTCACCACCTTGTCCTGCTCTCGGCCTGGCTCTCGGAGCTGGTGTGCAGGCGAGGGAACAGCCCCGAGCGGCGCTTGATGGGGCTCCTGGACTGGTTCTTGGCAGCAGCTGCTGGCACTGGGGGCTGAAAGCACAGAACAGCCCAGGCTAGGCAGCAAAGCTCCTTCCTGCAGGCTCCCTGAACCAGGACAGCATCCCACAATGCTGCCCACCACCCTCACTCAGCCTGTGCCCCCAGAGAACCCCTAGTGCCAGATGTTCTTTCCTACCTCCCTGGTGCTTGGGGGCTGAAAGCCCCAGGAGGCCAATTTGCATTTCTTCCACAGGACAAAAAGCCACCTTGAACACAGCACTGACAACCACCACACTCTGCTCACCTCTTCTCCTGGCCCTCACATTCACCCTGCCAGGGCTGGGGGAGGGGGGCAGACAAAGGGCCAGCAGGAGGCACTCACCGAGAAGGTGGTCTTGGTCACCTCGCTGCTGTTGTGCACGATGCCCCCACTGAGGCTGCCTGGGATGCCACCAGCATGGTGCTTCTTCTGGCTGCCCACCATCGTCTCCATGGAGTGGCTGCGCACCCGGATGGCTCTCTGCACTCACAGGGCACAGGGGACACCAGGTCACCACTGCCCTGCAGGGCCACCAACCCCAAACCCTTCCCCTCCAGTTCCAGTCCCCCCCAGGCACGCTGGGGTGGGACCTGTGGGGTCCTCCCTCCAGGGCTGGCGCACAGCAGCAACACCACAGTGAGTGACAGCAGCTGCCACTGCTCTCTGCAGCCCCAGCAGCAGCCCCACAGCCAGAACAGGGTTGGATTTTCCCCCATTGCCCCCCACAACTCTGGGTGTGAAGGCTGAGGACTGCAGCTACAGGATCAGCAGCACCAAACACACCCCAGAGCCTCCTGCCCAGTGCCTGATGACCTCCCAGACCCCGCAACTAGAGCCAAGCCATAAGCCAAGTGTCTGGCTGCAGACCTCCATGATTCTCCCTGGACTCAGGGAGGGTGGTCCTGCATGGATCTCTCCTGCAAGCCAGCAGACCTCCCCAACCTGCCCCAAATCCTCCCCACAGCTGGAAGCTTCACAGCCACACCACAGAACTTCTGCCTTTGAGCAGTCTTGTGCTGGCAAAACACAGAGCCCAAAAGCTCTGCTGCTGCTGCTTCAGCCCCTCCACCTCTGCAAGAGACCCAGAGACAGCAGCAGAGCCTCATGCCCCCAGCAGCCACAGGCTCTCCCTTCAGTCTCCATCCCTCCCAGCCAAGCAGCCCCTTCCTTCCCTCTGCCCACCAGAGTGGGCATCGTGGGACCCCCTGGCTCTGGACACACTTCCCCCTGGGCTGCCCTTGCCTGAGCCACATCCCCAAGCTCAGTGGATGTGAACCTTCTGCTTCAGCTGCTGGCCCAAGCACTTAGCAAAAGGCAACCAGGAGATGCCTGGGAAGCCTGGCACAGGCTATGAAAAGCAGCAGTGAAATGCTCAAGTTTGAATCAACCTACAGCCACATTCTCATTCCTGCAGTCCCCATAGCAACAGGAGCCCAAACTGGACTCTGATGCCAGAGTGCCAACTGCAGGCAAGTTTCTCTTCACAGCCATTCCTCTCAACTGCTGCTGTGCCACCTGCCTGGCCATGGCCACCTCTCCTCTCCTCCAGCCCCAGAACCCCAGCTCAGTGTAAATGAAATAAAGCACCAAGGGACAACCTTCTGGAGGTGCCCAGCACCAGACCCATGGTGCACAGGCACTGGACTGCTGCTGGCTCCAGAGGTTTCTGACCTGAGCTGGAGTGGGCAGGAGCTACAGCCCCAAGCTCTCACCCAGCCCATGCTGGTGACTGAAAGGCACCCAACAGTCCCTGCTGTCCCCTCCTGCCCATCCAGTAACAAACAGCAAGCCAGAGTCCAGCAGTCCTCCTTTATTTGGGGTCTGTGAGTCATACAGAGTCAGTGTGTGCAGCTCCAGCAGGGCTCAGGCCAAGCAGACACAGGGGCTTCTGCCTGGGGCTGCCAGGGCCACAGGGCATCCCAGTACCCTGTCCCACAGGGGCTGCCCACTGGCTCTTCTCCCCAGGGCGAGGAGGTGATGGCTGCTCAGAGCCTAGCTGACCCCCTTGGAGCTCCCTCACCTGCTCAGAGCTCAGCAGACACCAGCTGGGGAGGAAGGGGCTGCAGGCTGGGTCACAGGTGGGAGGCACTGGGCAGAAAGACCCCATGGGGATGGGGTCCTGCCCCTCTCCAGCCCTCATCCACCACCTCCCTGGTCACTCTGGCAGCACACAGTGCAGGACATATGCCAGGAGGCAGCCCAGGAGCACGGTCCTGAGGTGGCCAGGCAGCCACAGCCCAGCCTGAAGCACAGCACCCACCACCTGCCCTGGCACACCCTGCAATGCCAAGAGAGCAAAGTCCACCTTCTGGGACACAAAAAGCAGGCCAAAAAGTCATTCTTTTACACCACCACCTCCTGAAGGAGGCTGTGAGGAGGGCCAGCCTGCCCCCTCCAGCAGCTCACCCCTCTGCAGCCCTCCTGCCAGCCATGCCTGCAGCCATCACCCTGGTGCTGGCACTCACCACCACCAACCATGCCAGCCTGTGCCCACTGGCACCAGGGCAGGTGTTTAGCTGGCTGAGCAAGCACTGAGGGCAGTGAGCTCCTACCCCCTTGCCACTGCTCAGCTCTCAGGGGACCTCTCTCATCCCCCACACTGCTCACCCACCTCTGCCACTAGAAGATGCTTTGCCCACCCCTCACGCCCTTCAACTCTGCTGCTGGCACAGGACAGGGCTTTACCTTGAAAGACTCCAGAAAGCCTCCATGACCCCCATTCTCCAGCTTGTCCTCCTCAGGCCCCAGGCCCAGCATGGTCTGGGTGTGCCCATGGAGCTCGTCGTGAAGGTTGTCCAACAAGGCAGCCCGTGTCCTGTCCTGGGCAGGGGAGAAGGGCACAATGGCACCGACCCAGAGGACAGCTGGGGTTGGTCCCCCTCCTGTGGGCAGCCCCACAGGGTCCCACAGCCATTGGGGTGAGCTGAGGCAGGGGCAGGCTTTGGGCAGGGGCAGAGTTACCTCCAGCTTGGCAAACTTGTCGGACTTGCAGCAGGCGTTCTCGGCGTTGATGAGCTTGGTCAGCAGGAACTCCCGGAACTCAGGGCCCTGCAGGGGGAGAGCCAAGAGGGGGAGAGCACCCCTCAGCACCAGGCTCTGCTCTCCTGCCCTGCCACAGGCCCCAGGGGCCGCACTAGGAGGCGAAATAAGTGCCCAGAGTCTCCAGAGCTCTCATTCGCCCTGCACAGCCCTGCTGCAAACACCTCAGACCCGCAGGTGGCGGTTTGCTTGGTGGCTGGGCAGGGGCTGCCCGTGTCAGCTCTCACCTTCTGGAACACTGGTGGGCTTGGCAGGGGGGGGGCCAAAGGAGGGGACATCTTCCCGGGCCGTGACTGACACCTGCAGAGCCAAGAGAAGTGTTACTGCCAGGGCTGCAGCAGGGCAGCCCCCAGAGGTGGCCCTCTCCTGCTGGGGGGATGGTGGTGCTGATGCTGGGGGGGGAGAGATGGTGGTGCTGATGCTGGGGGGGGAGAGATGGTGGTGCTGATGCTGGGGGGGGAGAGATGGTGGTGCTGATGCTGGGGGGGGAGAGATGGTGGTGCTGATGCTGGGGGTGAGGAGATGGTGGTGCTGATGCTGGGGGGGGAGAGATGGTGGTGCTGATGCTGTGGGAGGAGAGATGGTGGTGCTGATGCTGGGGGGGGGGAGATGGTGGTGCTGATGCTGGGGGGGGGAGATGGTGGTGCTGATGCTGGGCGGGGGGGGGAGAGATGGTGGTGCTGATGCTGGGGGGGAGGAAGATGATGGTGCTGATGCTGGGGGACACAATGTTCAACCCAGTCCAGCCCTGCAGAGCCCAGCTCCATGCAGCTCAGCCGAGCCCAGCCCAGCTCAGCCCTGCAGAGCCCAGCTCCAGGCAGCTCAGCCTAGCCCAGCCCAGCTCAGCCTAGCCCAGCCCAGCTCAGCCCAGCCCAGCCCAGCTCAGCCCAGCCCGGCCCAGCTCAGCCTAGTCCAGCCCAGCTCAGCCCAGCCTGGCCCAGCTCAGCCCAGCCTGGCCCCAGGGCTGTCACACCTCCCACACAGACCCAGTCCGCACACTGCTCCTGCAGACATCCGCGCACCAGGCAGGGGCAGCACTGGGTGTGCCCTGGGGCAGGGTCCCGGCCGGGCAGCCCCCTCCAGGCAGCCCCCTCCAGGCAGCCCCCTCCATTGCTCAGCTGCAGCAGCAGGGTCTCCTCACCCTGTAGGCTGCGTTGTCGGCCGCGGGGCTCTCGGCCTGCACCACGATGTAGGCGTGCAGGAAGTTGGAGGCGATCATGTCAGGCACGAAGGGAGTGTTCTGCTCCTGGAAGATGATGGCCACGATGTCATTGCCGATGTGCCTCTTCCTCTGCAGCTGTGTGGAGTGGGGGGAAAGGAAATCCTAAGCTGGGGGCTCTGCTCCCTCAGCAGCACACACCAGCTCCAGGTGCCCAGGCTGGCACGGGGGCTCGGCAGCACTGGGCAGGGCAGAGCCGGCGCACAGCGCCTCGGACACCGCTGCGCCAGGAAGCTCCTCTCTTACCTGCTGGGCATCCCCCTCCGTGAAAGGCAGCTTGGTGGAGACGTGGAACATGATCTCCCTGTCCCTGAACACTGTGTACACCGACTCCGTGCCCGTCTGCCCGTGGCTGACATCCAGGCCTCCGCGGAAGCTGCGGGCGAGGGCGAAGCCAGGCAGAAAGGAGGGGACGTTAACGAGGGCACCCCAACTGCCAGCTGTCAGGGGGCAGGCAGCAGCACAAAGCAGCTCATTGTGTCTTGATCCAGCTGGGAAGGGACTCTCTAGGAGGACTTGTAGTGCTAGGACAAGGGGCAATGGCTTTAAGCCTGAGGAGAGGAGATGTAGGCTGGAGATGAGGAAGAGATTCTTGACAGGGAGGGTGGGGAGACACTGGGACAGGGAGGTTGTGGATGCCTCCTTCTTGGAGGTGTTCAAAACCAGGTTGGATGAGGCCTTGAGCAACCTGGGCTGGTGGGAGCTGTCCCTGGTTGGAACTGGATGATCCTGAAGGTCCCTTCCAACCCAACCCCTTCCATGAATCTATGGCTGGAAAGCACAACCCCCACGTCCCGTCCCACAGCCAGGCACCAGCCACGGTGTGCAGCCCAGCTGGGCTGACCACCAGGCTGACCACAGCCAGGGGACTGGCAGTGCCCACACCTGCCAGCCCACAGCCTTCCCCAGCCCCAGGGAGTCTCTGCCCAACCCCATGCCCACCCCACAGGCTGGCACACCAGCCTGGGCACATTTCCACCCCAAGCTCCTTTCCTCTGTGGCTCGAGCAGAGCCAGATCTTCTCACAACCTCAAAGCTGCACCCAAGGAAGGCTTTTTTTCCCCCTCTCTCTCCTGGCATCTCCAGGTTGGTTTTTTTTTTCTCCTCCCATTTTGGAAGACTCCCCCAGCTCTGCCAGCCAAGCCAAAGCCAAAGCTAAATTTGCTGCTGCTCTGCACAGCCCCAGCTTCTGTTCTCACCCGTGGGTATTTTTACACACGCCAGGGGCCCTTGCTGAAGGCACTGGTAAAAATCATTCAGTTTAGTTAACTTACCCTTTGAAGTCCTGCAGCGTTATGGTGTCCCCCAGGAAACTCAAGAAGCTCTTGAAGGCAGCACTCTCCTCATTGTTGCCAAACAACTCCTCCTCCTGGGTCTGCAGGACGCAAGGTTCACCTTTGTGAGCCCCAGGGCTGCCTGCTTCCAGCAGCCAGACCAGCTGTGCAGTGCCCACCGGGGCTGGGGCCAGGGGGAGGAGGAGGCTCTGGCCACAGCTCTGTCCAGCTGAGCCACAGAGGCCCCCACGCTGCCTGAACTCAGCATAGAATCAACGAGGTTGGAAAAGACCTCAAGGATCATCAAGTCCAAGCTGTCACCCAACACCTCCTGACAAATAAACCATGGCTCCAAGTGCCACATCCAATCCCCTCCTGAATGCCTCCAGGCATGGGGACTCCACCACCTCCCTGGGCAGCACATCCTAAGGGCCAATCTCTCTTGCTGGGAAGAACTTTCTCCTCACCTCCAGCCTAAACTTCCCCTGGCACAGCTTGAGACTGTGCCCTCTTGTTCTGCTGCTGCTTGCCTGGGAGAAGAGACCAACCCCCACCTGGCTACAACCTCCCTTCAGGTAGCTGTAGAGAGCAAGAAGGTCTCCCCTGAGCCTCCTCTGCTCCAGGCTAAGCAACCCCAGCTCCCTCAGCCTCTCCTCACAGGGCTGTGCTCAAGGCCTCTCGAGCATCTTCTTACCATCCACCCATGCTGTCCCCAAAAGTGCCACAGCACACAGAATGGAACCTGTCCTGCCCCAGCTCTGATGGTGCTTTGAGAGCAGCTCCTGAGCAAGGGGTGAAGGGGCTGAGAGCATCTCCTGAGCAAGGGTTGAGGAGGCTGAGAGCATCTCCTGAGCAAGGGGTGAAGGGGCTGAGAGCAACTCCTGAGCCAGGGGTGAAGGGGCTAAGAGCAACTCCTGAGCAAGGGTTGAAGAGGCTGAGAGCATCTCCTGAGCAAGGGTTGAAGAGGCTGAGAGCATCTCCTGAGCAAGGGGTGAAGAGGCTGAGAGCATCTCCTGAGCAAGGGGTGAAGAGGCTGAGAGCATCTCCTGAGCAAGGGGTGAAGGGGCTGAGGGCAACTCCTGAGCAAGGGGTGAAGGGGCTGAGGGCAACTCCTGAGCAAGGGGTGAAGGGGCTGAGGGCAACTCCTGAGCAAGGGGTGAAGGGGCTGAGGGCAACTCCTGAGCAAGGGGTGAAGGGGCTGAGAGCATCTCCTGAGCAAGGGGTGAAGAGGCTGAGAGCATCTCCTGAGCAAGGGATGAAGAGGCTGAGAGCATCTCCTGAGCAAGGGGTGAAGGGGCTGAGGGCAACTCCTGAGCAAGGGTTGAAGAGGCTGAGAGCAACTCCTGAGGCAGGGGTGAAGGGGCTGAGAGCATCTCCTGAGCAAGGGGTGAAGAGGCTGAGAGCAACTCCTGAGGCAGGGGTGAAGGGGCTGAGAGCATCTCCTGAGCAAGGGGTGAAGAGGCTGAGAGCAACTCCTGGCCAACAGCAAGGACCTGAGGACAATGCTCAGGAAAGCAAAGCAGGAGTGCAGCCTCCGTCGGAAAACCCCAACCTCAACCATCCCCCGGCTGCTGCAGGACAACCAGACCTTAATCAGGGTCTTGCCCGAGCTGCTCAGCCCACCCCGCGATGCACTGGGTAAAGACACCGGGGAGCGGCTGTCAGGAGCCCCTCCGGGAGGCTGCGCTGCCCCCGCGCTGCCGGGCGGAGTCCCGCGGCCGGCCCCGGAGCCCGCAGCGCCCCGAGACAGGCAGAAGCCTCCCGCTGCCTAAACAGGCGGCTGATCACAGCACCACGCCTGCTCCAAGCCACTTCCACTTCCCCCGGCAGCTCGTGGGCCGACTTCCACACCGAAGGGCTTTTTTCAGCCACTTCATGTCTCATTTCTTTTTTTAATGAGGCAGGGAAAGGAAGGCTCTGAGGAGACCTCACTGTGGCCTTCCAGTACCTGGAGGGAGCCTGAAAGAAGGCTCTGAGGAGACCTCACTGTGGTCTTCCAGTACCTGGAGGGAGCCTGAAAGAAGGCTCTGAGGAGACCTCACTGTGGTCTTCCAGTATCTGGAGGGAGCCTGAAAAAAGGCTCTGGGGAGACCTCATTGTGGCCTTCCAGTATCTGGAGGGAGCCTGAAAAAAGGCTTTGAGACCTCATTGTGGTCTGCCAGTATCTGAAGGGGCTACAAGAAAGCTGGGGAGGGACTTTTGAGGGGGTTGGGTAGTGATAGGACTGGGGGGAATGGATCCAAGCTAGAGGAGGAGAGATTCAGATGAGACCTTAGGGAGAAGTTGTTCCCCATGAGGGTGGTGAGAGAGGGAGGTGGTGGAAGCCTCATCCCTGGAGGTTTTGAAGGCCAGGCTGGATGTGGCTGTGAGCAGCCTGCTGTAGTGTGAGGTGTCCCTGCCTGCACAGGATGGACTCAGCTGTGGGACCAAATCTGCAACTGAGAGCCCCAGAGCCCCAGGCCATGCTCCAGGGGAGCAGCACAGGCATTACTCACCTGCCTGAACTTCTGGTAGATGACACCAAACTTGAAGGTGTTGTTGACCTCATGCTCATCATAAGACACAATCATCTGGGAGGCCTGCAGGAGATGAGTTAGGTCATCTGGTGGCTCCAAACACAGTCATCAGGAGAGCCAACCCTGCCCAGGGCTCTCAGCTCCCTTGGCACACACCGTGGCACACAAGTGAGGTCATCCCAGAGCAGGCAATGAGTGAGTCTGGGTACATCACCAGTGGGCACTGCCACCCAGCTGCAGCACTCTGTGCCCTGCAGGGACCTCTCCACCCCTGCATCTCTTCCTGCACAGCTCCTTGAGCACAGGCTCAGCCCTTCTTGCACAGTTTAAGGCACCAAACCCAGGCCCTTGTTGGGTTTACACCCCACAGTTGGTCTCTCTTCCCTCTCCAAGGGCAGATTAATACCAAAGTGCCATCAGGCCTTGGTGGCCAATGGGCACAACAAGTTGGTGGCCCACAGGTGCCATCAGCTGGCCATGAGCTGACCTGCTGCCAGATGCTCACTGCACACCACCAGGGCCCTGCTCACATGCCCTGTGCAGCCATGGCAAAGGCTGGGAGCTGGCAGGTGCAGCACAAGCACCCACACACAAGGTGCCAAAGCAGCCTCTGGATCTTGAGGGGAAGGGGACAGCTAACCCTGCCTGAGCACCCCTGTGCCACGCACCACCCACGGGGGGTAAGCTGCCTCACCTTGGGGTACAGAACGGGGCTGAACTTCAGCCCAGAGGCATCATCACAGAAGGCCTGGGGGCAAGGGAAAGAGCAGTCAGTGCTGGGTCCCTGGGCACATGGAGCAGCCCCCCTGTCCTGCCCAATGCTGCCCAATGCCATCTAATGCCATTCAACACTGCCCAATGCCACCCAATGCTGCCCAACACTGCTCAGTGCCATCTAATGCCATTTAACACTGCTCAATGCCACCCAATGCTGCCCAACGCCACCCAGTGCTGCCCAACCCTGCCCAATGCCACCCAATGCTGCCCAACTCTGCCCAATGCCATCTAATGCCATCCAACACTGCCCAATGCCACCTAATGCTATTCAACACTGCCCAATGCCATCCAATGCCGCCCAACCCTGCCCAATGCCACCCAATGCTGCCCAACCCTGCCCAATGCCACCCAATGCTGCCCAACCCTGCCCAATGCCACCCAATGCTGCCCAACTCTGCCCAATGCCATCTAATGCCATCCAACACTGCCCAATGCCACCCAGTGCTGCCCAACTCTGCCCAATGCCATCTAATGCCATCCAACACTGCCCAATGCCACCCAATGCCATCCAACACTGCCCAATGCCACCCAGTGCTGCCCAAGGTGCTGGGCAGAGCAGCGTGGGCTCTGCTGCAGGCAGCCCAGCTCAGCACCTCACCTTTGCAATCTGGGGGATGCTGGGCAGCTTGCTGAACCCTGCCAGGGGGATCCTTTCGTGCAGTGTCTTCACTTTGGACCTGGCAGGGGAACAGAACCAAGCAGCTGTGAGGCAGTGCCCGAGGCAGAGGTGCCAGCTGCAGCCCCCCACCCAGCCTGGTGAGGTACTGCAGCCTCTGTTGGGGTCTGCACAGCCTCTGGTTTTCCTCTCATCTCTGCTGCTCCTACAGCATTCACCCTCTGGAGGGAAGTGACAGAGGGGTTCAGACACACCAGGGCTTGATGGCTTGCAGGGCCTGGTGCCACCCTGGGTCACACAGAGGCAGGACAGGGCAGGACAGGGCAGGACAGGGCAGGTTGGAAGAGACCTTCGAGATCATCATGTCCAACCCCTCATCCAACACCACCTAATCAACTAAACCATTTGCACCCAGTGCCAGCAGGCTCAGCACTGAATCCAAGCCTCATACCCATCAGTGGGGGACAGAAGCAGCCCAAGGAAGATGCTGCTGCTGCTCCCCAGCCCAGTCTGAGCCCCTCCATGTGCTGCCAGCCCAGCTCCAGCAAGGAAGCCAAACCAGGGCCCCCAGAGAGAAGTTTTGTTAAGCAAAGCTTTGTTTCCCCCCCTCCCCCCCTTACCTGAGTATAATCCTCAAATATTCTGTGCCATCTGCCTCCTCACACTTGATGGAGAGGATCAGGTTCCCAAGGCTGCTGCCTGTGCAATAGAAATTGAGATGATCCTAAAGAGAGAGAAGAAAGTGTTAGTGGGGGGGAGGGGGGGCAGCTCAGCCATGGCACTGCCCACACCCTGCCCAGGAGCCAGCCCAACACCATCCCTGACACCTCAGGGACACACACCCTCACCCCTCCTCGTGGGCCTTTAATCCCTCTGCCTGTGGACTCCAACACCCTGCTCCCAGCTTTGAGCAGAGCAGAAAGAGGATTATCAGGCTGGGGGCAAGTGGGCAGCAGGCTGCTGCCAGGTGCCCCGAGTCTGCCCGAGCCCCCAGCCCCCAGCCCCTGCAGATGGGGCAGGCTCAGAGCCAGCAGTGCCCACCCAGGGTCCTTGAGGGAATGGGGTGGGCTCCAAGCTGGCAGTGCCCACCCAGGGTGGGTGCAGGAGCAAGGCCATATGTGTGGCCACCCCAGCCACGGTGGTCTCCCCTCCTCTCCTTGCAAGCAGGGAAGTTGTGGCCTGTGCCCATGCTGCCCACAGCTGTCAGAATGTCTTTTTCCTCTGGGGGGCTGGGTGTGCCACTTTCAGCTGCCCACTGCCCCCCAGCAGGGGCACCCACCTTCCCCAGGAAGTGCTTCCTGTAGGCTCTGGCCTCTCCTTTGCACTCCAGCTTGTAGCCATAGGTGCTGGGGCTGAGGTTCTCCTCCTCCTCCTCGCAGATGCTGCTGTCAGACGAGGTGGGCGTGCCGAGGTTCTCCGGGTCTTCAATCCAGTACCCCCCAAACTGGGGCAGGATGATCAGTGGGTATGGGCTGCCCTTCTCTAGGATCTGCAGAGATGTGCCCATGAGGGGGTGGGCAGGACCAGGGTGCAGGAGCTCATTGCCCTGTGCTCTGCCCCAGCGCTGCCCCCTCCCACAGCAGCCCCCAGCCCTGGCCCCGTGGGGGCAAATCCAGCCCTTCACTGGAACCTCTTCTCTCTCCCCTAGGAAGAGGGCACTGAGGCAGAGCTGCAGCCACAAAGGTGGGCAGAGGGCATGGGCTGTGGGCAGAGGGCATGGGCTGTGGGCAGCTCCACCAGTTCCATTGGAGGCAGTTCTGGAAAGGCACTCGGGGGGTTCAGGGCACCCACCTCATCGATGCTGGGGTATGGGATGTAGTCTTCCTGGAAAAAGGAATGGAAACACCACCTGTGACCACCTGCTCTCCATCAGCTGCCCCTTGAGACCACAGCCTGGTACATGCCACCCAGGGAGCACTGCCAGCCACTGCCCTGCTCCCTCCTGTCCCCAGTGCCCTGCACCGACAGAAGAGTGATGCTGTGTTGGGCATGGCATGGACCAGCCCTGGCAGCGATGCCACCACATCCCTGGGGCCCAGCCTGGCACCCTTCCCCACTCATGGTCCACAGCAGGGTCAGAGGGGTCCTCCTTATGGGTGTAAGCCCCTCAGGTCCACGGCAGAACCCCCCCTGCCCCCTGCACAGAGCTCCCCATGGAAGCAGAGGGGTTGGGGTTTGGGCTAAAGCTGGGTTAGGATTCCCAGGCACAGCCTCTCCCTCCTCTGCAATTCAATCAGTGCCTTGTCTCTAGCCACAATTAAACCCTCTGGAGCCCTTTGGGGGCCTGGCTTTGACCAGACACTGCAAAGCCCTGAGATCCAGGGCAGGGCACTTGAGAGGATCCCCACCAGAGACACAATCCAACCAACCTTGTGCTTTTGGCTTCCAGTTCTCTGTTCTTCCAGCTTGGGTGCCTGTTGGGAGCAGAGCAGATGGATGGGGTCATGAAGAGGTTTCCAACCACACAAAGCCATGAGGGAGTTTGACTGCATGGGAAACACTGTGACCCAGGGGGTGTGAGAGGAGGGGACAGAGCTGCCCCTGCCAGGGCAGACCCCACCTGAGCACAGTGAGAATGGGTGATGGGGATGAGGCAGGACCACCCCCTGCTGTGGCAGGACAAGCCCTGGGACACAGCAACACCACACTGAAAGTCCCTAAAGGTGAGGCAGGGATGATCAGTTCCCCACCCCCACCCCCAGCTTCCCCTTCCTTCCTCCAGGGTGAGATCCCCCACGAGAGAGCCCAGCTCTGATGGTCTGTGGGGAGCAGGCACACGCCCTGGTGCTCTGGCACTGCTCCTGGGGCACATCCTGATGTGTTTTGGTGTGGGACAAGAGCCTGCCTTGCCCTGCCCCCGGGGTGCTGAGGCAGTGCCAGCCCCAGCTTGTGCTCTGAACCTCCCTTCAGAGACCTGCTCAGGACGCTGCAGGGGCAGCTCAGGGGAGGATGCTGCCAGCACCACTGCTGCTCTCCCTGCTGTGCTGGCTGCTCCTGTGCAGCTCTGCTGCGTGCCCTGGGCTGGAGGCACCTCCTGTGCTCCTTTCAGCAGGGCCCACACTGCCCTGGGGACTTCCCCAACAACCCACAGCACGACAGAGTCAGGCAGGAGCCTCCCAGCCCCTCGGGTGCAGGAGGAGCTGTGGGCTGTGAGGGGCAGGGAGGGAGCCCTGGCACCAGCACAGGGCTGCTGCTCCCCTGCACGGGGCTGCTGCTCCCCTGCACAGGGCTGCTGCTCCCCTGCACAGGGCTGCTGCTCCCCTGCACGGGGCTGCTGCTCACCTGCACAGAGGTGCTGCTCCCCTGCACAGGGCTGCTGCTCCCCTGCACAGGCATGCTGCTCCCCTGCACAGGGCTGCTGCTCCCCTGCACAGGGCTGCTGCTCCCCTGCACAGAGGTGCTGCTCCCCTGCACAGAGGTGCTGCTCCCCTGCACAGAGGTGCTGCTCCCCTGCACGGGGCTGCTGCTCACCTGCACAGGGCTGCTGCTCACCTGCACAGAGGTGCTGCTCCCCTGCACGGGGCTGCTGCTCCCCTGCACGGGGCTGCTGCTCCCCTGCACGGGGCTGCTGCTCCCCTGCACGGGGCTGCTGCTCCCCTGCACGGGGCTGCTGCTCCCCTGCACGGGGCTGCTGCTCCCCTGCACGGGGCTGCTGCTCCCCTGCACGGGGCTGCTGCTCCCCTGCACGGGGCTGCTGCTCCCCTGCACGGGGCTGCTGCTCCCCTGCACGGGGCTGCTGCTCCCCTGCACAGGGCTGCTGCTCCCCTGCACAGGGATGCTGCTCACCTGCACAGGGATGCTGCTCACCTGCACAGAGGTGCTGCTCCCCTGCACGGGGCCGCTGCTCCCCTGCACGGGGATGCTGCTCACCTGCACAGGGATGCTGCTCACCTGCACAGGGATGCTGCTCCCCTGCACGGGGATGCTGCTCCCCTGCACGGGGATGCTGCTCACCTGCACAGAGGTGCTGCTCCCCTGCACAGGGCTGCTGCTCACCTGCACAGGGATGCTGCTCCCCTGCACAGGGATGCTGCTCCCCTGCACAGGGCTGCTGCTCCCCTGCACAGGGCTGCTGCTCACCTGCACAGGGATGCTGCTCACCTGCACAGGGATGCTGCTCACCTGCATTTTTTCCAGCATTTCGAAGAATTCTGCAGACTGAAAGAGAGAAGAAGAAGAACTCCTGGTGGCTGACAGCAAATGTGAGCCCCAGGCATAGCCAGGCAGGGACACCAGCCCCCACACCCCTCCACACCCCATAGCAGGCACTCTGGCCCTCAGCAGGAGCAGAAAGCCCTCTTGGGTGCCTCGTGTGCCCTGGCAGTCAGGTCTCTTGGGTCTCTTGGCATCTTCAGCCTGTGCCACTGCTGCCAAGGGGAGAGTGATCTTGCCCGTGGAGCAAGTGGGAGAGGGGAAAGGGAAAAGAGGAAAGCAATCATCTGCTGCAGGCACACTCCACTGCCCTGCCATGTGCTGCTTGACCTCAGGGACCAGGTGGAAACAACACCCAGCTGGCTGCCAAGTGCCACAGGGTGCCCAGCAGTGCCACAGGGTGCCCAGCAGTGCCACAGGTGTGGTGTTTGCTGGGGCTGTGGACCACAGCTGGTCCTGACACGGGCAGAGGGATGGGGAGGGCTGTGCCCTCATCCCTGCAGTCCTGCTGCTGCTTTGCCAGGCCCTGGCAGGAGGGGGTCTGGGCACACAAACCAGCAGCAAACCTCTTTCCTTCTGACATGGATCAGGCCCAGAGTGATTGATCCAGAAAAGCAAACCAATGCCCTGGCAGAGGGGACACCACCAGCAGCCCCATGCCCCTTACCTTGTGAGATGCAGGCCCTGGGCTCTGCCCTTCACCGGCCGTGGGCACATCAGCAGTGCCAGTGCCAGGCTGCCCGTGCAGGGTTAATGCCCTACTTGCCAAATGGACTAAAGAGATTAGCTGGGACTCGATTAAAAACGCTGCCTGCCTGCTCCAGAGTAGCCTGAGCCTGCAGCAGGGAGCTTGTCCTGCTCCCCCAGCAGTGCTGGTGCCCGGCCCGGGGGCTCTGCCTCGTCCCCAGCCCTGCTGGTGCCCGGCCCGGGGGCTCTGCCTCATCCCCAGCCCTGCTGGTGCCCGGCCCAGGGGCTCTGCCTCGTCCCCAGCCCTGCTGGTGCCCGGCCCGGGGGCTCTGCCTCATCCCCAGCCCTGCTGGTGCCCAGCCCGGGGGCTCTGCCTCGTCCCCAGCCCTGCTGGTGCCCAGCCCGGGGGCTCTGCCTCGTCCCCAGCCCTGCTGGTGCCCGGCCCGGGGGCTCTGCCTCGTCCCCAGCCCTGCTGGTGCCCGGCCCGGGGGCTCTGCCTCGTCCCCAGCCCTGCTGGTGCCCGGCCCGGGGGCTCTGCCTCGTCCCCAGCCCTGCTGGTGCCCGGCCCGGGGGCTCTGCCTCGTCCCCAGCCCTGCTGGTGCCCAGCCCGGGGGCTCTGCCTCGTCCCCAGCCCTGCTGGGGCTTTGGGGCTTTGCATCCCCACGAGCATTCCAAGCCACTGCAGCACACCTGGGACACAGAGCAGGAGTATCCTGGGTCTTCAGGAACACTTCACACGGTGGGACTGGGGATGACAAACCCAGGCTGGGAAGAGCCCAGCCACAAACCCTGCTCCTGCCCTGATCAACCTGCACCGCCGGCAGGGTCCCGGGCTCGGCAGGGTCCCGGTGCCGCCGAGCTGCTCTGGGACCTTTCCCCCGGGGTCCTGCCGTGACGTTCAGCTGCAGAAGCCTGGGTTTGACCAGCTCAGACACTGCTCCACCCACAGCCACGGGAAATCCCATTGGTGCTCTGCCAGCACACAGCAGCCCCCTGAGACACCGGGCAGGGTCACCTCATCGGCACGGCAGCCACCGAACCCCGGCTGGACAGCCCCGATCCTCGGCAGGCTCCTCAAGCACATGCAAATGGCTTATGGAGTGGAGCGACAGCTGTAAACACCGGGGCACTCCCAGCGAATGGCTTTTCTGGAGGCAGGAGGCAGCAGCCCCCTCCCTCCTCTTCCTCGTCCTCCCTCCCCCTCCTCTCCTCTAAGCCCCCCTGCTCCCTGCCACTCACCAGCAATCGAAATGGATTTCTCAAAGCACGTAAGAGGGAAGGGGAAAAAACCAAAACCAGAGGAGATGAAGGAATTAAAACGAGCCAAGGAAAACCTCGGAGACTCTCTCAGTAAATGGGGTGAGCAAAGGTTGGGTTTACAGCAGGAGCAGCCCAGTGGCTGCCCCGGGTGACAGCAGCGGGGACAGGAGAGCCGCGGGCAGCGCAGGCAGGCAGTGCGTGGCTCAGGGCAGCCCTGGCCTGGCTTTGGACCCCATCCAGCAGGTATCCACTGCGCCTGTGGGGAGCATCAGACCCTGGGGAAGGAGAGCTCTGTGCCCATAGCACTTCTAAAGGCCTCTCCACACTCTGAGCTCGGCTTAGATTCCAGTTCATCTCCACGTATCCGCGATGGACAAAAGGCTCTTTGAGTCCATCGAAGTTGTTCCCAGGTCCCATTCTGCCAGGGGCCAGAACCAGAGACCCAAACCACACAGCAGCAGCAGCACCAGATCCACCTGCTGGGGCAGGTTCCAGCAGAAAAGCATCCAGGCATTTCCCAGGAGCAGAGCCTGCACCCCCGAGGGATTCCTGCATGCCGAGAGCCGGCTGCACAGGGACACAAACATCTTGGCGATTAGGTGGAGACAATGACAGCCTTGTGACGCTGGGCAGGAAGCGATGGCCCTGCCAGGGCACCGCAGCAGCGATGGTTACACTGCTCCAGACCAAACCTGCCCCTGCTTCCCCAGTGCCACCAAAGGCATCACCAGAGCAGGCAGCTCTGCCCATCTTCAGTGAGGCAAACCTGGCCAGCTTCGTGTCCTGACAGCCTCAGAAATGCAGAATACCCAACCTGCCGTTCCTTCCCTGCTCACCTGCCCTCACCCTCACCCCTGAGCAGCCTGAGAGGGGATGGACAGCCCAGAAAAGCCCATGGTCCCATTCTGCCAGCACCAGGCACCTGGTCCACAGCACAGGGTGGCTGTTCAGGCACCCAGCACCCCGGGGACAAGCAGAACAGAGCAGAAGCTGCAGTGCAGCCAGAGCTTGCTTAGAAGCTCTCCAGGGAAATGCCAGCCAGAAAGCAAGCCCTGCCCCAGGCAGGGGCCACCAAGGATGGAGCAGAGCAGGGCAGAGCTCAGCCCAGCTCCCCAGGTCGCACAGCACTCACCAGCATGCCCCACAAGAAATCCATCTTCCTGCATCTGCCACGCAGCCACAGGCACTGCCACCACCGGCCCTCCTCAGGGGTCCTGGTGCCAGCAGCCAAGCACCAGCCCGGGCATCCCTCCCCACACCTCCCCTCGTTAATGTTTCTCCAAGGCAGAGGCAGGCAGCTCTGCTGCTTTGTTATTTCAAAGGGTGGCTCCCCTGGGAGGCAAAGTGCCCCAAACAGGTTGGGCAGGAAGTGGATGAAGGTTTGCAGGGGACTGGCAGGCGCCTGCTCGGATGCATGGCACCTTGATGGGATGCACAGACCCCCCGGTGGGATGCACTGTGCCCCTCAGGAGAGCACTTGCCTGGGAAAGATGCAGCAGGAACAGGCTTCTGGGGCAGGAGGCAGAACCCCCAACCTCTCCAGCTGGCATCTGTATGCACAAAAAAGCCACAGCCCTTCCAAAGGAGCTGAGTGACTCCCATCTTTACACCCTCTCAAGAGTCTCCTTGGGACACCCCAATCTGCTGGCCCAGAGGATGCAGATTAGGCACTAACAGCACCAAGGCCTCCTGTCCACGCTCCCAGGGCCTTTTGTCCCTCTCTGTGACAGTAAGTCCTGCACAGACCTCTGGGAAGCACCTTAAAGCCTACCCAGAGGAGAGCAGGGCAGGATGAGCACTGAGGACATCGACTCTGTGCACTCTTGCTGGGCAGCATCTCATCACAGCTGGGCTCTGCTGAGCAAGTGTCCAGCATCCCCCACAGCCTGTGGTGGACAGGGGACCAAGCTGACGTCTCCAGGAGGACCAGGTCTCTGCCTCCCACCACCACGTCACCCTGGGTTTCCCTTCATCAAGCTGATGGCTCCTTAACCCCTGACATCTCCTCTCCAGTTCCATCTCTTAAATGTCAGCAAGCCCACACCAACCCTGACCTTTCAAGAGCCGATGCAGCCGAGACCAAAGCAGCAGCAGGGGCACGGGGAAGCTCCAAACGAGCAGAAAACAACCCAGTGGTCCACAAACAGCCCCCACACCATGGAGACCACGAGGATTCATCTCTGTTTGGCACCTCTGGAGCTCCCTGTGCCTGGCAAAGCAGTATCCAGGATCCTCCTGTGCCACTGCCCAGCTGCGGTGCCAGCACAGGCAGCCACGACCGCAGCAGCTCTGCCAACGCCGCGGGGCCTGAGGGTGGAGGGAGGGAGCAGGTGCCAAGGGCTCCCAGCTCTCCCTCCCCTGTCTGAGAGGACAACCTGTGCCATCTGCAAAAGGTTCTGGAGGCCTTTAATCCTGCTGTAAAGCAGAACGAGTCGCTAATCACCTTTTAATTGCTTTAAGGACACGAACCAGCAGTGAAACAGCAGCCTCCAGCCCTGCCCACTGAGCCTGGTCCCCGCTGCCTGCCCTCAGCCAGAGCCACCACCAGCCTCTCCCCTGGCCACAGCCCCAGCTTGTCATGTGAGGAGAAGAGGCCAGAAGAGAAAGCCCTCAGCCCTTGCTTTTGGGGGGCCTGCATCACTTGGAGCAGCATCCACACGCCTTGCCCACGCCAAGCTCCCCACAGGTTTCCCTGCCAGGCTTCCCAAGGTGAGGGAAGCATTGGGCTAACGTTTGAACATCATTGAAGAGCCTGACCTGTCCCACACCACCCTGGCTCCAGCTGAGGAACAGCTGTCCTCCTCCCTGCCCGCAGTGTGCCCTGGGCCTTGACACCTATATTCCCTCCTGGGCATGGAGCAGACCCCAGCACTGGGAGCCACCTCTGCACCCACAGTCAGGCTCAGCCTGCCTGGCTCACAGACTCCTCAAAAAGCAGAATTTCCCTGAAAACCTGCTGAGGGCAAAGGCAGAAGCCCTCAGGAGGCAGGTGCTTTGCCCCAGGGCACTGCCCTGTCCTCTGCATCGCCCTCCTTGGCACAGGGGTGCACACACCCTGCTCACTTGAGACTGTTTGAGCGAGGTAACTGCAAGCTGGCAGCTGTGGCAGAGCCCAGTCCCACCCCAGCTCGGCCAGGACCAGCTCCCAGGTCTCAACAGGTTGCTCCCAGCCCTCTCCCGCTGGGTTTGGGAAGGCTGCAGAGGGAGCAGAGCTGGGCAAGCACCGGGTCCCCCGGCACGGCCAAAGCGAGCGGCCGAGCGGTGCTGGCAGGAGGGAGCGCCGGGTCAGGCCGTGCCAGCAGCGCTGCCCGCTGGGGGGGGATGCGCCGTCTGCCTCCAGCTGGCAAGCAGCCGCCCGCCGCGGCGCCCAGGGAGGGCTGCTCGCAGGATAACAGCTCTGGGATTCTGCACCCCGCTTGGCACCGCCGCCCGCGGTTGCGTAACGTGAGCGGCAGCGCAGGATGGGGCCCGCCGGCACGCACGACCGCGCCGCAGGCTGGGCTCCAGAAACCGCCTACCGCTGCTCCCGCGGGAACAGCCCCGGCTCCGGGCAGCCGCTGCGTTGGCAGTGCCGCTCCGTGCCAGCTCCAAACCTGGCAGCCCAGCCGGACCGTGCGCCCACCGCGGCAGCGCCCTCACAACTCACCTTCATGCTCGGCGGGGCGGTGAGCGGCGGGGACAGCGGCCGCTCCGGGACGGTCACATCTGAGCTGTTCAGCAGCTCCTGCTTCCTGAAAAACCAAAGGCAGGAGTCAGCTTCCCCCCGTGCCGGCCGGGCAGCAGCGCCAGGCGGCAGAGAAGAGCTTATCTTCCCTGGCAAAGCCGCGGGCGGGCAGGCTGCTGGAGAAGCAGCATCTTGGATCTGGGAGAAACCCAAAAGAGACAGAGAGAAGAGATGGCAAAAGCCATCTGCAGAGCCCCCGAGCCCGGGATGGGTCGGGACCCCTCACTGCCCCACCAAGTGCCTGGGTTGTGCCCCCGGGACCCAGCCAGGGCTGGCCGCGGGGCTGGGGTGTGGAGTGATGTGGTGCTGGTGTGGTGGTGCTGGGACAGCAGGGATAGGTTTCTATGACAACCCATCCCCACAGATGGTGTCCTTCCATCTGGCACCATCCCTGCCTGGGCAGGATGTGTGGCCCATCGGTCTCCCAGCAGCCTTGGATGGCAGAGGAGGGGTCCAGCTCGGTGACAGCAGCGTTAGCCCCTGGGACACCCCGGCTGGGGTTGGCAAGGCCCAGCCAAGGGCCTCTATGATCACAGAGCAGTCACACTGGTGCTGAACGTGGAGGCTGGAGAGGCATCACCAGGTTACACGAGCCCAGGGAAGCAGGAGCAGCCCCTGCACCACGGACCTGCCACCAAAGCCCCCCACAAAAGCCCCCCTAAACCTGGGAAAGGCACAGCCTCAGCCCTCCAGCAAGGAGCTGACCACAGCATCCCTTCCCTTCAGCCCAGCAGCTTCCCAGGCACACGACCACCAGGCTGCCTCTCGCAGCAGCGCCACCAGATGCTCCCCCGGGAGTCAGAAAATCTGAGGTTTAATTTGCTTCCTCTCGTCCCTGCCAGGTTAGTCCTGCAGAAACCGGGCCAAAAATGCCCAACTGTTTATCTTGCAGGAAGGAGGTTTGGTTCCCATGGCAGCCCGCCCTGGGATGGCACAGCACAGCGTGGCACACGCAGCAGCCGGGCACCAACACCCACCCAGGCCCTCTCCAAAACATGCAGCTTCTGCCAGGGGGTGGGCACTGGCCACCTGCAGCGCCTGCCCTCCTCACCAGCCTCTCCACCCGGGCTCCTGCCCTCTGCCACCAGGCCTCAGCTCTTCTGACAGCAGGTGACAACCACATGCAGGGTCCTGCACACCGCGGGGGTGCTGTGGGGATGGGGCAGGATGCAGTGGGGTGCAGAAGGCACAGCAGGCAGGTGTTCTCCGAGGACACTGATGCCAGAGGGAGTGCAAGGCCCCAGCACCACTTCTGTGAGCAAAGCAGCAGCCCTTGGGCTGCATCCCTGCTGACAAGAGGCTGAAGCAGAGCCTGAGGAAGCACAGCTCCTGCTCCTCCTGCCTGTGAGCACAACTGCTCCTGCCCACAGACTGCTCCTGCTGAGACCTGACTCCAGCCCCTGAAGCACACCTACAGGTACAGATACACACAGGCAGAGGCCTGCAGCTGCCTTGGACACTGTGTCCCTGCAGCTGGCATGATGGATGTGGCTGGGGGGCTGGCAGTCTGTGCTGGCACATCTGGACAGGGCAGAAGCAGGGAGCTGTGGTGCATGTGACCACAGGAAGGAAGGGACAAGCAGGACACGGATCCAGAGTCAACAACCAAGGAACAAGGATCAATGGAGCTCAGCTGTAGCCAGGAGAACACTGGGTGGATGTTGGAGGAAAGCCAGGGCTAGGGCTCAAGCCCATAATATGCCTCAGAGGTGGAAGATCAGACCAGGTGGGACATGGGGACGATCAGCATGGCATGAGGGGATTGGAATGGCACAGGGTGATCAGCATGGTGAGGGACAAGGTGGCACACCACCGTGCCAGGCAACACCACAGCCAAGACCAGCTACTAGCATGCGGGGACTTGGCTCACAGACCCCTGGGACCCACTAAACCAAATCCTCTGGTAGTGGTAATTAATTGCTGGCTACACTTCTCAGGGCAGGATCTATTTCTCCTGGAGCTGAGGGTCCTGCCAGGCTCCTCCTGGGGCATTAACAGCTGCAGGCAGGAGCAAGAAGGACTCAGTGGCCTGTGGGCTGCAGTGCCACAGAGCAGGAGGAGCTGAGAAGAAAGCTGCCCCACACTGCAAGGGACAAAGTGGGGCCAGCAGGACCTGTCCCCTCCCCACCACATGGCACCAAGGACCCTGGCACTGCCCAGCCTGTGCAGCAGGGGAAACACCCAGTGCTTTGTGCCCAAACTCGAGCCCAGGCCAAGGACTGGCATTTGACATCAGTCTACACCTTTGCTTCTTCCTGTGCTGAAACCAGAGCAGGTCACACCTGCCTTACGTCGTCACCTCTCATGGAAGCTCTCAGCATCTTCCAGCCCTTCAGTGCAAGAAATAAGTCAGAACCCTGTGGGATAGCCTATGGGCAACAGCAGAACCCAGGTCCTGCCCATCTGCTCTGTCAGGCTCCTTCCCTCTCTCTTCTCCACAAGCTCACCACGACTCCGCCGCTGAGAGCACGCCGAGGACGGCAGATCCTGGCTGGCTGCTCTCTGACTTTCTAGGACAGGACAGCACAGCCTGATCTGCAGCAAACCACTCACCCTGCACTCCCCTTGCTTTGAACCTCCAGCTCTGCACTAATCTGCAGCGTGGCCCTCAGAGGCAGCAAGCGTTTCAGACTTCCCAAAGATGAAAGTTGGAGGGATGCACACAAACAAATGTATTTGATCTGGGATTTGTAGCAGGTTGCCATAGCATCATAGTCCAAGTATTATAAAATCACTCAGACAACTTAACAACGTGTTCCTCTCTCACATGCTGACTGCTGCTTTGGGGCCAAACTGCTGGAACTGCTCCTGCAGTTCCAGGGAGAGCAAAGCAAGAACCTCCACGGCCACCCCGCGCCGTCGGCTTCCGTGTGCTGGCAACAGCTAAAGCCACAGACAGGGGCTCCAGGGACCCCTGCCGCCAGACACGGGGCCAGGGGCCACCAGCCCAGCTCCCAAACAGATCCTCCCCCCCGCCGGGGTAGTAAATGAATCATGAGGAGGATGAGCACGTCCTGCTCCGTGCTCACACGGAGAGGCAGCCCCCCGGGATCTCTCCTGACGCCGGTGCCGGCGGCTGCTCACGGCAGCCCTACGCCTGCACCGGACCCCAGCGGGCACCAGGGGACCCCAGACGACAGCAAAGGTCTGAAGAGCTCCTCCAGCGAGGAGTCCGGAAAGCCAATAGCATCCCGGGCTGATCCCCAGCAGCGTGGGCAGAAGGGCCAAGGAGGGGATTCTGCCCCTCTGCTGTGACAACCACCTCCAGTGCTGGGTCCAGCTCTGGAGTGCCCAGCACAGGCAGAGACCTGTTGGAGTAGGGCCAGAGGAGGCCACAGCAATGCCGGGAGGGCTGGAAGCCCTCTGCTGTGAGGCCAGGCTGAGTGAGTTGGAATTGTTCACCCTAGAGGAGAGAAAGCTCCAGGGAGACCTTCTGGTGGCCTTTCAGTGCTCAAAGGCATCTTACAAGAGAGCCCTGCCATCCCAGCACGGATCTTGTCCCCCTCCTGGGGCTGTGGAGCTGAGCTCAAGGGGGGACCCCACTGCCCCAGAGGCCACCAGGCAGGCACAGCCCCCATAGCCAGGGCTGCTCCCCCTGCTTCTCCCAGAGGGGGACAGATGGGGATTGTGTTCCCCCCTTGTTTTGAGTGCCTGAGTTCCTGACACAGCAAGGGCAGGCGAAACCTTTCTCTTGTCTTTAGAGCATCCCTGATCACACCCCCAAAGCTCCCACAGACTCATACCCTGATTCATTGGGCAAAGCCATCAACAGACCAAAATCCTGATGGAAACATCCCATGGGCACCGAGCCAGGGCTGTGAGATCCCCCCCAGGCCCAAACCCCGGCTGCCGAGCACACACCTCCCCTCCCGCAGCCTAGCGAAGGAGCTCTGATGCAGGCCACCCTCTTGCTTTGCTCCTCTGGTTTACCAGCCAGGCTCTGCAGGGACAGGCTGAGTCCCTGCACCCCACACGAGGGCAGGGAAGATGTCCACACATTCCCTGCCCCGGGGAAACGTTTCCCACTCCCCAGTGAGCTCTGCCTTGTGCTACGCTGCGAGTCGAATGCAGGGCACCACAGGCTGCCTCTGCCCCCACCCCGAACACAGGGCACCACAGGCTGTCTCTGCCCCCATCCTGAACACAGGGCACCACAGGCTGCCTCTGCCCCCACCCTGAACACAGGGCACCACAGGCTGCCTCTGCCCCCACCCTGAATGCAGGGCACCACAGGCTGCCTCTGCCCCCACCCTGAATGCAGGGCACCACAGGCTGCCTCTGCCCCCACCCCGAATGCAGGGCACCACAGGCTGCCTCTGTGCCCATCCTGAACGCAGGGCACCACAGGCTGCCTCTGCCCCCGCCCCGACCTCTGCAGATTAAACCTGGCCTAAGGAGGTGCAAAACTCCTGCAGCAACAAGTGCAGCCTGCCTGGATGCTGTACCCTTGAGAAGGGCAGCAACCCTCAGCCTGTCAATTAGCAGCCTCTATTTTGGGACTCATCACTTTTCTGCCCTTGATGGGCAGCACCTTGCCAGCTGCTCCCTCTTTAGTTTGTTTAATATTCAGTGCCCAGTGTCTTAAGTGTTCACAGGGGGCTGTGCTGTGTTGCTTTTCACCCTCACACTACCCTGGGATGGGTTGGAGCCTTGGCTGCTTGCCTTCCCTTTGTGGGGGGACTCCTCTCCATCCCCCATCCCAACCAGCACAAGGCTGGGACCGAGCCCCAGCTCGCAGGACACTGCTGAGGCCCTGCCAATGCCCCAGGAGCCCTCAGCCAGCTGCTCACAAACTGCACAAAACCTCAACCAAACCTTTTTTTTTCCCCTCCTTAATTATTATTATTGCAACACAGACAAAGGCACCTTCCTGAGAGCCTGCACTTGGAAACCTGCAGTGAGTGCCCTAATGAAGCACCTTTCCCTGACTTTGAGCAGCTCCCATCCAATCTGGGGACTCCAGGCAGGCAAGATCTCGCTGCATCATCACTCATCACCGGGAGGACGCCTGCAAAGGACACACACTGCTGCAGGGCTCCCACTAGCTTCAGCCAGCCCCAAGCTGTGCAGCCACCCCAGACCCAGGTGGCAGCCCCTGCACCCACACTGCTCCAGGGGCAGAGCCCCCCCACCGTGAAGCAGCTTCCCTCCAAACCGATGTACCAGGAGGCAAATGAAGCTCAGGCTGGCCCAGCACCTCCCTGCTGTGGAGCCTGAGAGTCAGCAAAGAGCAGCAGCTCCTGCTCTGGGTCTGTTGCAATCAATTCAGTGCTTGTGAATGGCAGAGCCTGCATCGGTGTGCAGCCCCCACTGCACAGCCTGCACGAGCAGGAGCCCAGGCCCTGCTCAGAGCAAGGTGACATTTAACTGCAAATGAGTTTAGCTTTAATTATCCCTCTGCACAGGGAATAAGTATTGCTGGGAACAGCATGGAGTGTCCCATGCTCAGGGGGACACCTCTGCCTGAGCTGGCTCTGGGGGTCACTGATGCCTGGCCTGGCTCTGGGGGTCAGTGCTGCCTGGGCTGGCTCTGGGGGTCATTGATGCCCTGCCTCTGGGGGTCAGTGCTGCCTGGGCTGGCTCTGGGGGTCACTGATGCCCTGCCTCTGGGGGTCAGTGATGCCTGGGCTGGCTCTGGGGGTCACTGATGCCCTGCCTCTGGGGATCAGTGCTGCCTGGGCTGGCTCTGGGGGTCAGTGATGCCCTACCTCTGGGGGTCAGTGATGCCCTGCCTCTGGGGGTCAGTGATGCCTGGGCTGGCTCTGGGGGTCAGTGATGCCCTGCCTCTGGGGGTCACTGATGCCTGGCCTGGCTCTGGGGGTCAGTGATGCCTGGGCTGGCTCTGGGGGTCAGTGATGCCCTGCCTCTGGGGGTCGCTGATGCCTGGCCTGGCGCTGGGGGTCGCTGATGCCTGGCCTGGCGCTGGGGGTCGCTGATGCCTGGCCTGGCGCTGGGGGTCGCTGATGCCTGGCCTGGCGCTGGGGGTCAGTGCAGCCCAGGCTCTGTGAGTCACTGCTGCCCAGGCTGGCTCTGCCATGAATCACCCTGAGTTCTTTCCCAGAACCCAGTGACACAGGTTTCTCTCCAACTGGCCACAGAGTTGCCCTGGCCCTAGCTGGGCAAGCACTGCTTGATGTAGAAATCAGGCTGGGAAGAGGTTTCTGTCCCTGCCCAGCTTTGGTGGCTGCTCTCCCTCGCAGGAGGGGAGGAAAGCGGCGACTTCCCGCAGCTTTGAGTCAATCAGGCAAGGCGCTGGGAGTTCTCCAGAGCAGAAGGCTCGTCTGAGCCGATTCCTGGCAAACAGGAGCCAGGGAGCTCGGGCAGCAGCTTCTGAGCTGATTCAATAATTTGCAAATTGCAGAGAGCAGCTCCCAGAAGCCAGAGTCTGCAGCCGCTGCTGGAGCGGAAGCCGAAGGGCGAAGGGAGGCTGTGCCTGCCTGGGTGCCCACACCCGGGGCGGGAGAGGGGACACTGCTGTCGTGAGTGTCCCACTGAGACAAGCAGGCATCCAGCTGCCAGCAGCAGTACACAGATTTCACTCAGTGGCTCCAGGAGACCACGAGCAGCCCTTGCTGCACCAAAGAGTAAAGCACAGCAGAGATAAAGACGTTTGCCCTGTGCCCAGCGGCCTGCACTGGAGCTGGGGCTGGTGGGCACATGGCACTCCCCACTAGCTTCACCCCACAAGAGGATGGCCACCACAGCATTGCTCATGGAACACTCAGGAAAACCACTTTAGAGTAAACTACGCAGCTCCAAAGCAAGACAGTAGCCAAAAGAGCCCAAACTCACCACAGGAGCCCCCCAGGCCCAGCCAGCTGTGCCCACTGCTGCCATCCCCTCTGGGTCGAGGCACAGGACAGGTATGGATGGAGAGGACACAGTGAGCATCACCTCTGCCCTGCCAGGGGAGCTCGGTCTGTTGTGCTGCGCTTTGCTGGACTGCTAACGAGAAAGGGACATCAGCCCCCAGGGACTCTGCAGCTGACACCCATCCTGCCAGGCTTGCATATGGCTCGTGGAAAGCAAAACTCAACTGCAAAGGCAGAACAAAGACTGAATGTAGGAGGAAAAAAGGAAAATAGGAGCAGGTGGAGGAACAGAGTCCCTTTTGACGATGCTGCTCGCAGTCCCTTCCTCTTCCTGCAGCTTATGTCACTTTGATGGCCCTGGCAGCTTGCATAAGACGAAGCAAGCACCGTAAAGCACCACTTGAAGTCTTGCAATTGCTCCCATGAAGGCTCCTCACTCCACAGCAGACAGCAAAAAAAAACCCTCCTCAGGGTCTGGTCCTCCCCTCGAGATGTCTGCGTGACTCTCATTGTCCTCAGTAAACCCCGCGGCAAGAGCTGCTCTGGGAGGGCTTGTGCTCAGCAAGGCAGTGGGGGGGGATCAGCAACCAAAACAGACCCAGACATCACCAGGCAGATTTCTGGGAGAGCTCAGAGCCAGATTTCTGCTCAGCACTCCAGTGCCACACTAGGCTCATTCACAGAAATCCAGTACCAGGGAGGAGATGACTGCTTGGGAAGAGTCCTGCTCGCCGTGGCTGGGTTTAAAGCAGCCCCTCCCTTTCCTGCCACACCTTGAGGTGAGCACAGGATGGCAGTGCCATGCAGCAGGGTCAGTGCTAGAGGAGCACCTAGGGATCCAGATGTCCCTACACACAGTGGAAGAAGAGACCATGGAGTGCCAAAGGGGCACGGGGGCCCTGGCTTGTCCCCAGGCCGGGTGGGAACTCCAAAGGCCCATAGGCAGAGCCCCAACAGGGACTGGCTGAACAAGACCATACCCAAGGGGCAGCAGTGGGGACAGGAAGGGCTGAGCCTAGCACACAGCCCCCACAGCCCATGTCCCAGCTGAGACAGGGGAGGACAGGGGTCACAGCTGTGGCACAGAAAGAAGGGTGCCCACATCTGTGAGACATGAGGACAGGGGGCACAGCCATGGTGGGCCTCAGCACAGGTCAGCACCCACCTCTGCTCCTCAACCAGGACCCTCAGGACCTGTGGGTTAGTTTTTTTCCACCTGCTTAGCTTTGACAATCTACCTGGAAAACCCAGCAAAGGAGGGAGGAAAAAAAGCCCAAACCATCACCAGCAACACCTGAACTACCCAGGAAGGCCATTGTTAAGTCATGAGAGCACAGCTGACACCCTGCTCAGGAGGGTTCCTGGGTGCCCAAGGCAAAGCACCTATGGCAGGAGCACTGAAAATGTGGGTATGGAGCCTGTGACCTGAAACTGCAGGTGGGTGAAGAGCTAAAGCTTCATCTCCAGTCATTGGATAGAATTTTTGGGTCTCCCAGACTGGGGGGAGGGGAATAAAGGTTCCATATTGCCAATTCTTCATTCATATGGTACAAAAACCCACAAACTGAACCAAAACCCCAACCCCTTCAGTCTGCAGCAGTGCCCGCGGCGCTCCCTCCCCGAGCCCGCACCGTGCACACCGCCAAGGTTTGGGTGCCTGTTCCTCACTATTTTTAACAACAAAGTTGCCAGAGCAGCAGAGTCCTGGGGGAGGGAGAAGCCCTCGAGCGGGGCCGCGGCATGAATCGGCGCAGGGGGATCCACCGGCAGCTCCCGGCCAGGCGCCGGGGAAGCGGAGCTGCGGCGGCAGAGAGATGCCAGCTCCGCGATATTCCAGACGAGCCATTTCCTCCCAGCACAAAGTTGAACTGGGAGCTCAGTGTGCGGCTCAGGCAAGGGAGAACGAAAGCATTTGTCAGCTGTTCCCGGAGAGGGGACAAAGCTGCCGGCCCGAATCACAACAGCTCTGCCTGCACGGCGATCCCTGCGGGAGCACCGAGAACGCTCCTGCCCCGCTCCTTCCCGGTCCTCTGCTGCAGGGGGAATGAGTCTGGGGGGTTAAACCGACGGGGGCAGGCCAGACCCCTGCACACACACACAGACAGACATATGTGTATGGACGTACATGCCAGGAGCTGCTCCCCGTTATCCCAGTGCCCGTTGTCCAGCTCTGGGGCAGCGCTGCCAGCTCACCCACATCCAGTCCATCCAAATAATGGCCCCCATGGCCCCCCAAGCACTTCCAACGGCTCGGCCAGAGTGTCCCCCGCTCGCCCCAGGCCAGCACCGCGGCTGCCAAGCAGCACCGGGGTTCGGCTCTGCCGCCCGTACCGGGAAAGACCCCGGAGCACAGGAGAGCATCAACGAGAGAGCACCGGGAAGACACGAAAGCATCAGCAAGAGAGCACCGGGAGCACACGAAAGCATCCGCAAAGGAGCACCGAGAGTCGACGAGTGAACACCGGGAGCACACAAGCGTGCACCGCGAACACGAGTGAGCGCCGGGAGCGCCTGAGAGACCATTGCGAACCCAGCAGCCAACACCAGGAGCCCCGAGCGCGCCCCGGGACCGAGCGGTGCTCACCTGCCCTCCGCGCCGTGCTTGCGGGAGCGGTGCAGCAGCCCGATCAGCACCACGGCCGCCCGCACCCCCGCCCGCCGGGACCGCAGCCGCCCGCCCGGCCGGGACATCGCCGCTCCCGCTCCGGCCCCGCTCCGGCCTCGCCGCACCTGCGGGGAGGGAGGGCACAGCGGGATGGGGGGAGGAGGTGGGGGCGGCGCGTCCCCGCCCGCCTCCGCGCCCGCGCCTCCCTGCGCGCTCCGCGGGGATAAGCGCAGGGCCGAGCCGGGAGCCCCGCGGAATGGCGGCCGCGCTCCTCTCCCATCCCCGCCCCGTCCCCTCCCCGTCCCCTCCCGCCTGGACCCCCCCTTAGCCCCCGCAGCCGGGTCCGGGAACATCCCGGCTCAGGGACCTCGCCTTCCCGCACCACGGACACGGTTACCCCGGCGCTGGGCTTTGGGTGAAAGCAGCCCCACACTGCCCCCCCCCTACAGCGGGTTCACAGAGTGCCCCCCCCCCCCCCAAAAAAAACCCAGAACTAGGGCTGGGGGGGGGGAAGATCCATCCCTGCCCTACAAACCTTCTTCTGACGCCTCCTGCGTTGTTCTGCCTTTCTGAGGCACCAGCAAACATTCCCCACAGAGGATGGCTCCGCGCAGGACCATGCCTCTGCCTGGCTGGTACCCGGGATGAGCATCCAGCCCTTTACCCATCCCTCACCATCCATCCATCTCTCTCCACCCATTCCTCCCTCTGAAAGCACAGATCCAGGCCTGGGAGCAGCCCAAGCTCCCCCGTTGCTGTTTAGGAGGAGAGCTGGCACACAGCTTCTTACAGGAAATACTCTTCACCCCCTACCCCCCCCTTTTTTTTTTCCTTCTCCCCCCCCCCCCCTTTTTTTTTATTAAGTAAACTGTAAATGATCTACTTCACAACCTCAGCACCTTTCCCTAGAAGTCTTTGTTGCCATGGTGATAAAACACCCGGGTCTCTCTTGCTCCTTCCCCCCCCCAGTATCTCACCTTCCTCCTCTGCGAGTTTAATTTTCACAGGAATTAGGCACAGGACCAGCTCCAGTGTTTGGAGCCTGTTCCTGGTTAGAGGGATGAAAACTGCAGCCCCTGCTGCAGGCAGGGATGAGAACATGCAGCTGAAACTCCAGCCCTGCCCAGGACCAAAACAGCAGCACCTGCCCCCAACCACCCCGTGCCCCCCTACACCTTTGCAACCACCCCGAGAGACATTGCACCACTGCTGCTGCATCCCTGTGGAGGTGCTCTGCCGGGTTTGTGTCAACCACCCCTGCCCCAGAGCAGGCACAGCACAGCCTCTCCCTGCCCCTGGAGCGCAGGACCCCCACCAGTGGCTCCTCACATTGTCACCACCACGCGTCAAGGGTTTTGTGGAGGGGCAGGCAGCCTGCTGGGGGGCTCACACAGGCCGCAGGGTTGACCATAGCCACCCCAGCATTCCACACAGTGGGGCACCCCCTCAGCAGCTGGGGAGAAGAGCCCTGGGATCCTCACGCAGTGGGGATGCCATCCCCCCATGGGGACACATCGAGACACAGCGCTGGAGCCGCTGGAAACACACACCCCCCCAGAGCAGTGAATCATTAACAGGGCGTGGGGCACCCCTGGCAAAGTCCATAACAAATGTGTTTGCTCGGGAGCCGACAGCCCGCGGAGGCCACAGGCCACATCTGGCACCCAGCAGCCGCTCTCGCTGCCACCCCTGCGCCTGCCGCCCCTCTCCTGCCACCGTGAGGTGAGCGACACCGCTGCGGCTCTGCCCTTTTGCTATCTGAACCTTTCAGCACGATCTCTAATCAGATGGATTCTCCAAACTCAGCAGCTACCCCCCCTGCCCGCCCCCCTCCCTCCCCGCCTGCCTCCCCAGCGTAATCTCTTTATGCATTCTGCTGTAAGTCAGATAAAACATGTGCAGGGTTATTTTTATCACCATGCCACATTAATTCACCCCAGAAGAACCTGCTGGTGCTTCAGCAGTCACCACACCACCCCTCACTGACCTACCCAGCGCACGTGTAGCTCTGCAAAGAAACAAGGTCCACCCTGAAACAAACCAAAAACTCCCAAATGAGCGTTTTCCTGCTCCAGCAGATCGCGGCAGGCCCCCGGGGGAGGCTGAAGCAGCAGCAGCAGCAGCAGGTCCCTCCAGCACAGTAATTCCATCAGACAAGGGTCGAGGTCTCCCTTTCCCCAGAAGGAAAAGCCCCAAACCCCCCATTTCTGCAGCAGCAGAGGATGCCAAGCGGCGTGTGGAGGGCTGGGAGAGCAGGAGTGGGTAAGGGGGAGGAATTCTGCTGGAGCTGGGGGCTGCCCTCAGCCTCCCTGGCAGCTGTAACTCCCTGGGAGGAAGCCTTCCCATCAAGTTTTCTGTTGGAGCAACAAATCTCTTTGTTCTCACAGCAAATACCTGGCTGCTTCCTTTCAAGCAGACATCATCTGTCTGACAAATTTCTCAGGCACAGCAAAGAAGGAAAAAAAAAAAGAGAGAAAGGGGGGAGAAAAAAAGCAGCCTTGGAACCCATTTCCATGCCAAATTACACCAATTCTCCAGCACCTCATTAGCTGCCAGTTAATGGAGGGGGAGGGGTTTTAATCTCCAACCTTTTTACCTCTCACATTAAAACAGGCAGACTCGAATTTCATTGAGTCTCTCTCTCTCTCTCTGGAGACGTCTTCCACTGTCTTCCCTTCCCCTTCCCCAGACAAGTTAAGTATTAATCTCCTCTTGTTTTATGCTGAAGTGGCTTTGTATTGATTTTTAAAGACGTTTCAGCTCTCTCCTCTTTGGAGCTAGAGAAACCCTTCAAGGCAGACACTGAGCCATGGCTGCTCCTCCACCCAAACACGGCAAGGCTCCCTCACCCTCCTCAGATGCTCCTGGGCTCTGTTGCAGCTGATTCGTCGTTTACAGGAGGAGGGCCAAGGGAATGGATGGTGAGGGGGCTGGAGGAGGGCTGGCAGGGTGGGGAAGGATTGTAGAATCACAGCCTGGTAGGAGCTGGCTGTGAGCTCTGGAGATCATTGAGTCCAAACCCCCTGTTAAAGCAGGTGCACCTAAAGTCAGGCTGCACAGGAACCTGCCCAGGGGCGTTTGGAACCTCTCCAGAGAGGGAGACTCCACCACCTCTCTGGGCAGCCTTCTTCAGGGCTCTGTCACCTCCAAAGCAAAGAATTTTCTCCTAAAGTGGGATGGGAGCTCAGTACCCAGGCTGCAGCCATGCCCCAACACACCATGGACCCTCTTGCACAACAGGCTGGGATGGGGCCCTGAAGAAGCTGCCCTGTAGTTCTTAGGTTCTGCCAAAGGCTCCAGGACAGGCTGGACACCAGGGATGCCCAGGGAAGCAGAGCAGACAGCAGGGCATCTGAACAGCCCCTGCCTGCCCTTCCCAGTGCTCTGCCTTGCAAAGGGACAGCTCATTGTGCACATCGTGATCATCCCGGTGTGCCAAAGGCGTGAGCAGGAGCAGGGTGGGCACAGCAGGGTGGGCACAGTGAGCTGCACCACATGGCCAGGGCAGGCATGGAGAGCTGCACTGCATGGGCACACAGCTGTGGGTTGCTGGGGCACCCTGACCCAGGAGCAGAGCCAAGTGTCCTTGGCTGCTGCAGTGCACCAGCCATGGTGTGTGCCCCAGTTCAGCTCTGACTCTCCCCAGGAGAGGATCTCCTCAACTGGTCCCAGCCAGGGGCAGGGCACTCTGCCTGCATCTTTGTCAGCTCAGAAACACCTCTGCAGAGCAGCCACCAGCCCCATGCCTCATCCCCCAGCTCTGCAGAGCTGAGGTGTCTCTGGCCATGCCCCAAAGCCCAGAGTGATACCACCAGCATCACCCTCCTGGGGGGTTGAGGGAAGAACACCCTGTTGGGGCCAGCACCCATGGAAGTCTCCAGCTGGTGTCTCCACAGATGGGATAGGCCAAAGGACAGAATGCTCCAGCCTGAGGGACTGAGACTGGAAATGAGGGAAACTCAGGAGGTTGGATTAGGCCTTGGAAGAAGTCCCCAGAGGGGCTGCCAGCTCTCCACCCACAAAGGCTTCCCAAGCTCAGCTTGCAGGAGCCACATCTTGCCCTGTGATGGAGCCTGGGCCGGAGACTGTGGAGATCCCTCCTTCCCCTCATGGTGTTCCTGGGCTCCTCTGAGTCTCCCTCCTTCCTTTAGACACCCAGAGCCACCTCTGCAGTGACTAAACCTCCAAGCTAAGCAGCTGCCCCTGCTTTATGAAGGAATAAATATCCCCTTAGAAGTGCCCTGCTGGTTTTGCTTCAGAGAGCAGCTCTGCCGCTACCTGGGAAGCCAGGTCCTGAGGGGCTGGACAATTACACACCGTGATTAATCAATCACCTGGGCAGCTGACTCATTTCTGCAAAGCCTGGCATTTCCTTCTGGACACTCTGCTGTGAGAGAAGGATCTGAAAATGCCAGCCCCTGAACGAGAGCAGCCCTTCAGCCCCGGCGCTCCTCAATCCCCCGGGAACAAACGACACTGTTAATGTTATTACGGAGCCCTAACGCTCCTGGAACAACTCTGACTGCTGTGCTCAGGCTGCAGTGAGATTCAATCACCCCTGGCTGAGCAGCTCATCGACCTTCCCAAGCTGCCTGCGGGCACACTGCCAGCAGCCAAGGGCCCCCTTGGCCCCCTGGCTCACACCTGAGCGCTGGGCACAGCCGAGCCCAGCATCAGTGACTCAGGGCTTCTCCAGCCAGAGCTGTGGTGCTGCCTTGTCACACGGTGCAGGATACGTCCCCAACACCCTCTGCACCTCCCTTTGCAAGAGATATTTCTGGTTCCCTCGCTCACGAGGGGCAGAGCCAGAAATACTTGAGCTATGCCAGGCATTTGCCACGGCTGGGCTGGAGGCACAGCCAGGAGCGCTGCCCAAGGACCCTTCCCCGCTGCCTTTAGGACCCTTCCTCACCACCACTCAAATCCCTTCCCCACCCCCACCAAGCACCCACTTGGAGACCCCCTGCCCCGTGGGTGCTTCCCCCGACCCAGGTAGGGCACAGCTGGGGATGGGCACTCACACTGCCCCGGTGGGAGCGCTGGGATTGGGCAGCGGTGCCGACACCAGCGACCAGCAGCCAGGGAGGAACAAAAGGAGCTGAAGCAGTGTGACCAAGAGACTAAAATAGGAGCTGGCTCTCAGCAAAGGAGCAGCCACATCCCCATTTCCCTGGCAGGGGAAGAAAAGGATTTGGGAGCTGGGGAGGAAGCGATTACAGCGCTCCCAACGGTGCTGCGGCAGGAGGATAAGAGGGCACCCAGTTTTAGAAGAGGTATCACAAGAAGTAGAGCTTTAGATGATGTTACCCCCAGCTCTGAGTAATCTGATTAGAGGTTTATTTCATGGCTTCAGTCAGAAAGACTCAGAGGAGACATGAAGAAAGCACAAAGCTGGCCCCCTCCGTGCAGGAGGTGCAGAGGCAGAGCAGGGGGAGCGAGGCCAGCACGGTGTGCAGCCAGCAGCCTCAGCACCTCAGCAATTCAGAGGGATAAGAAGCAGGATAGAAGTGTGCCAAGGTGTGGGGCAGACCCAGCTCCTTGCCCCCCCAGCCTGGCACTGCTGGCCAGGCATCTCCACCACATCACAGAGCCCAAACCTGGCAGCTCCTTGCAGCCGTGGGACAGCCACACAGGATGGATGTGAGGAAAGACATTTATCTGCCCAGCCTGAGAGGGAGCCAGTGCCACAGGCTCCATCTCTGGAGGTCCCTTCCACCCCCTAACATTCTATGATCCCTGCCTCCACTGCCTGTGCACACAGACATTGACCTTTTGTCAGGCTTGGGGCCAAGCTCAGCCCGTGATGCCCCATCTGCCTGGCACAATTAGCAGCCCTCCCAGGAAACAGGCAGGGAAAGCAATCAGAGCTGCAGTGGAAGAAGAAAAATCCATTATGAGCAAACCAAGAGAGAAGCAAAGCTCAGCCAGGTACCACTGCCCATCACTGGGCCCTGCTGGGGGGCTGGCGGAGACAGCATCTGTTAGGGCTGGGATGGGCAGAGAGCAGCACAGGTGCATGTGGGCACCCACCCTGTAGTGAGGGAGATCTCAGTTATGTGAAGTGATCACACACAAAGAAACCACCTAAAAATAACCAAGGGGCTCAGCAGCTCCCAGCCTGGTGTTGGCTGCACCCTGCACAAGCCACTGGAAGCAGGGCAGAGCTGCTGCTGCATCTCAGGCCATCCCCTCGCTGCTTTTGCACAACAGAAGGGGGAGATGAATGCACTGAAAGCACCTTCAGCACCTCAGAGCAGGCAGCTGGATTACAAATACTTTAAAATAACGTATAAAGAGCCAACAGCAAACAGGCCAAGCCCTCAAAAGACCCCAGCAGCCAGGCTCCCCTGCAGGAGGGTCCCCTCGGTGCTGCAGCAGCAGACAGAGCACACCCTGAGCTGGCACAGCCATGGCAAACCCCTTCGTGCCTCACTGCAGCAGCACTTGGAGCACAAGAGACTGGCAGGGGGTGCCACAGCCTGCCTGCTTGTACCCCCAGAGAGGTGACCTGTGCCAGAGAATCAGTGATGGCACAGCCAGGTCACGGGACCTGCCCACAAAGCATCAGGCAAGATGCCCCTTCCCTTCCCCTTCCGCTGAGCAGCTGAGAGGAGGAAGCAGCAAATATTTGCCCACTTGGCAGGGCTGGCAGAGGTCAAACCAGAGGCTGTTTGCTCAGGCACGAGAGCTGCTGGGATCTGAGCACAGCTCCTGCCTGCTCCCCAGCACCAGCCAGCACCATGCCCCCTCCCCCCAACTCCTGCCGTGCCCCCCATGCCCACGGGCACCGAGCCCAGGAAGGTTACCCAAACTAACAGAGACCTGCAAAGGAAACCTCAGCAGCTGAGCAGGGCTGTGGGAGCAAGGGCAAAGCTCCTCATCCAGGGCTGCTGAGCAACACTGCAGAGCAAACACAGGGGCAGATGGGAACGTTCTGTTCCCTGCTCTGAGCTGGGGATCAAACCATCTCTGCCAGTCCAGGGGGCTCAGGCAGCTGGATCTGCTTCATGCAGAGCTTTCTGTCTCCACATCCACAGGATCTGGCTACCTGCACCTAGATGCCTACCTGGATGCTCTCCTGGGTTTGTTTTTGCAACCATTCCTCCTTCAGCAGCCTCCAGAGAGGCACAGCTTTGCTGAGGAGCCCTTGGAAAGCACCTTCCCATCACACACAGCTGGGAATTCAAAACCAGAGCCACGTTTCGGTGCTGAGCCCTCCCTGCAGAGCCAGAGGGCAGAGCAGAGCAGATCAGGGCTGGCCCTGGCTCCTTGGTGCGTTGTGGGGCCAGTGGGCACCACCATAAACCAGAGGTGGTTTGTGGGCAGGAAAGAGGTGGCACAGGGAGAGGCATCAAGCTGGGCAGTGAATCAGGGTGGGCATGAATCATACCATGGGGTGGGCAGGGAGCCCCAGGGCTGGGGTGCAGAGCCAGCCACTGCCCAGTGTGTTCCTGCAGTGACTGGATCACTTGTGGTGGCTAAAGACAGCATGAGGCAGTCATGGCTGTGACAGCACCACAGTTAGCTGGGAATTGCATCCCTGGTCATTGGGGGTGTTAGCCTGCCCTCACAGGGACACGCTGGAGAGATGAGCTCCCAGGATCTCAGGGCTCAATTAAATTAGATCAAATCAGCAGAGGAAATCAGTCTTTACAGCAGGAGCAGATCCTCTGATTTTCACCAGCAAATCAGGGAGCTAAATGCCATCATTTCTCATTAACATCACTAATGAAGCCAGGTTCAGGATGCACAGCAACCCAGCGCCAGCCACACGCCCAACACTTCCAGCACCCCCCTCAGCTCCCCAGAGTCCAGCCCTGCTGCTCTCATTGCAACCAACTGCCATCGGCATCCAGCTGGGAAGATCAGGATTAGGCCCAAACTCCAACCTCAGCCAAGTGATGAGCAATCCTGAGGATGCTGTGAGGGATGTGGGGACAGGGGGGCACCTCAGGCAGAGTCACAGTCCCCTGCACGACACCAGCAGCCTTAGAGAGGAATGAGACAGGATGGTGTCTGAAAAGACTGACCTCTGAGTCTCCATGGAGACTTCCTAATCACAGGATCATAGAATTGTTAGGGACCTCAGGGATCATTCAGTTCCATCCCCCCTGCCATGGGCAGGGACACCTCACACCACAGCAGGTTGCTCAGAGCCACATCCAGCCTGGCTGCAAACACCTCCAGGCAGGAGGCTTCCACCACCTCCCTGGGCAACCTGTACCAGGCTCTCACCACCCTCCTGGGGAACAACTTCTTCCTCACATCCAAGCTGAATCTACCTAATTCCATTTTTTCCTGTCAAGTCTCCACAAGGCTGTCCTGGGTGGGAGCCTGGGACAGGGCAGGGTTCCACAACCAGCTCTGGAGGATGTGAGGTCCATGGACAGCAACGGGACCAGCGCTGGTGTTTGCTGAGCATCACCAACCCCACTGCAAACACACCACCAGAGATGGAGAGGGCCTTTTGCAGACAGGCAGCAGAGGGTCCTGCCAGCACCACCCAGCACCGAACCAGCTGCTGGAGAGCTCTCAGGCAGCAGGCACAGTGCCAGGGGCTGCCCATCCCTGGCAGCACCGCAGGGCTCGCCGGCGCCGGGTGCCGTCGGGAGGCCAGGACCGCAGTGACCAGAAGGGAAAGCGACAGCCGGAGGGAGCAGTGCAGTAATTAACCAAATTATCATCAGGAACAAACCACAGGCCCCTGGCACAGCTCCTGTGCTCCTGTGCCAGCGCTCCTTACCTGCTCTGGGCTCCTTGGCTCGGCAGAGCTGAGGCTGAGTGCGCTCCCCAGACCGCACCCACCCCTGTGGCAAGCAGGCACACAGCTGAGGGGAGCCCAGCAGGCTGACACAGGGGGGCCAAAGCCCCTCTGAGCTGCTGGCACTCACCAGACAAAAGGGGACCTTGCACTCTGCAGCTCCTGCAGACAGGCACATCCTTGGCACCCTGGGCATTTGGGAGCAAGCACCCACAGGCAGGTGGTATCTCCACCCCTCCAGCCATCAGGCTCCCTCCCCCCTACCACAAGAAGATTTGCTCTTAGAATACTCCCCCGAGCAGCCACCTCTCCATGGCCTGCAAACCGCTCCTGCTCTGCCAGGCTGGAGGAAAGGGACACAGCAGGGCATTGGTTCTGAGAGACAGCTAAAAATAGCCCCACGTGGGGCTGCTAAATCCTCTGGGCAGATGTAATTGTGGATAATCTGGCTTGGAATATGTGAAGGCTGTTTTGACAGCAACAGCAACCACTGAGCATATGGGACCAGGCAGAGCACACAGCGGTGCCACCGCCAATGGCAGAGCAGTGGCTGCACCGCTGGGTCCCTGCCTGCTGCCTCCCCTCTGCAGCTGGAGCTTCTGCACCAGTGACCCCCCAGGTAAACCCCAGCAGCTGCATAAATACACCCCAACATTTGCACCAATAACCCCCCAATAAACCCCAGCAGCTGTACAAATAAACCCCAGCAGCTGCACCAATAACTCCCCCAATAAACCCAAACATCTGGGCCAATAACCCCCCCCAATAAACCCCAGCAGCTGCAGCAGGCATGGAGAGGAGCCTGGCCAAACCATAGAATCTTAGAATGGGTTGGGTTGGATTGGAAGGGACCTTAAAGGTCATCCAGTTCCAACCCCCCTGCCATGGGCAGGGACATCTTCCACCAGCCCAGGCTGCTCAAGGCCTCATCCAGCCTGGCCTTGAGCCTCTCCAGGGAAGTCTCCCAGGGTAGGAACATCAGTAGAGCTGTGCCAGTGCCTCCCCCCAAGGATTTCCCAGCGATAAGGCTCACCAGATTAAGTGGCTGAAAGACCCCACAGTCCCCAAGGCTGACTTCCCCTTTCTCCTCCTGGGAAGACTTCCTCCGTCCCAGGCAGGCTGTGAAACGTGCGGCAAGGCTGGTGCAGGGGGCAGGGCTGGGCGCCTGCAGGGGGCCGGGGCGGTCGCCGCCCTCCCGGGCCGCTGCCTGCTCGCTGGAGATAGGGCAGAGACGTTGGGACCGGCTGGATTTTGCAGCTCCGGGGCTGGCCAAGGCAGGGCAGCTGTGTTCCTGCCACCGCTGCTGCTCTCCCAGGGCCAGCATCCTGGCTGGGCAGCACCTGCACCCTGCCACTTCCCAGCCAATGTCTCCAGCACGACCTCGTTTGTCACCTTGTTTGTCATGGGTGGTGCTGCCACGCTTTCCCCTCTCCTTTTGCCACTTTCCCATTCCTCTTCTAAATCACTGGCTCCTGCCTCTGCTACCTCCTGCTAAAGCTCTCCAGCTTGGGGGTGGCACAAGCAGTGGCACGGGGACCAGCAGCACCTGCTGTGGGCATACCCCAGGGCACAGCAGTGAGCAGAACCTCCTGGGCAGGACCCCTGGATGCAAAAGCCAGGGCCTGGTCCTTGTTCTTCTCCAGAGCACTCAGCAGTGCCCCATCCCCTGCAGCCAGAGCACAGGGGATCGACCACAGCTCCAGCAAGGGCAGGGTGATAGAACCTGCAGCAGCCTGGTCACTAACAGAAGCCCCCTAGAAGGGAGGGACTATCAGACAGAAGCCCCTCGGTGCACGGGCCCAGGGCAGCAGGACCGCGACAGCAAAGCCTGGGGTCCCCTCTCTTGCATGCATTGACAGCAGGACCAAGCGGCAGCAGCAGCCAAGCGCTCGTGTGCCGACTGCCGGCACGGCTTGGAAGAGGCTCCAGCCAGCCAGGGAAGCATCGCCAGAGACCGGGTGGGAGCCCAGCCGAGCAGCCAGGGGCCGCAGCCAGGCTGAGAAGGAGCTTCTGAAAGGTCCCAGGCTGGTGCTGCTCAGCAGTGACCCTCCTCAGCCTCTCCTGCTTCTTCACATCCACACTGCGATCAAGGACTGGGAAACACCTCCACGCCAGCCCGTGGGAGGGGGAGCCAACGTGCTGCCTGGTCCTGGACATGCCCCCAAACCTGTTCAGAGTGGATCCTGGGGCAACAGCAAACATCCCTGTGTCACTGAGGGGCTCGGATCAGGGCCCGGGCGGCCAAAGCCAGGAGCAGCTCCAGCCATATGCCAGCCGTTTGCCCCGGGAGCCCGCGGGGCAGGTGCTTCACCGTGCCAGTGCCAGCAGCCTCCTGCGAGGCAGAGCTGTCACCTCGGCGCTGACATTTATCCGAGCATCCCGCGGGTCCCCCGGCGCTGGCCAGGGCAGAGGCAGCTCGCAGACAGCAGACGGCGAGCGGGGACGGCGTCAGCCAGAGCCCGCGGCAGCAGCAGGGACCTGTCACCAGCCCCGGCCTCCCCCTGCAGCCTCCCTGGCTCTCGTCAGGGACTTTGTCCCAGCAGGGACCTGGGTACAAGACCTGTCACCGGCACAAGGACTCATTTTGCCTCGAATGCCATGTCCAGCCACCTCCCCCCAGGCTGCCACTGCCTCACATGCCCACGGTGCCACAAGGATCTCCCAGGAGCAGGGGGAGAGCTGGGGAGATGCTCAGCAAGGTGAGCTGAGGTCACACCGTTGCTGGAAGGGCCATCCCTGGGCAGGGCACACTTTGCCTCTTCATTGTGCATGAGCACAGGCAAGGGGAGGGCTGCTTCGTGACCCATCACAGACAGCTGGAGTCTCCAGCAAAGCTTTAGGGGAAAGTCAGGGAGAGGCTAGAGTCAGGAAACCAAAACACCAATGGCTCAGGAAGAGCTCAGAAGAATGTGCTGTGATGAGCCACATGGGCACCAATGGGCAGCAGCAGGGGCAGGCAGGGAGTGGCATCTCCCAGAGCAAGAAGGGCATCCAAGCTGGGGGGGGGATGCACACTGAACAACCCTCCCCTCACCTGGGCACCCAAGCAACACTCACCCAGCACACAGACCAGCACCCAGCTGGCAGCCTGGACCAGCCCACACCTCATTCTGCCCCTCCAGCAGTGCCCTTAGCTGACATTAAGGTTTGATCCAAGTCCCAGTGCATCCTTTGCTCCCCAGCCTCACACCCCCAGCTCTGCTCTCGCATTCCTGCACCAGAGCTGAGACAACAACCCTGGAGATGAGCAGCTGGGAACGCAGAGAGGTGAGAATCCATCCTGCCCACCCTGCTGGCTGCTCTGCCAGGCTCTGGAGCATCTTCCTGGCGGTGTGATGCTGCTACAGCTGAGGGATAATTGCAGACCAGCCCGCTGCATGCAATTACTCATTGCAAAAGGTGCCAGGAAAGTCACAGGGATTTATTTAAGGCACAATCTGCTCTCCAGACCTTGTCCTCACAAGACCCAAGTGCAGACCTCCAAGATTACTGCACCAGGCCAGTGCAGCTGCTGCTAAATCATCCCCACATCTTCCCATTAAGCGGGCTCCAGCCCATCAAATATTAAAGAGCCTGGAGCCTGGACACAGCTCATTTTACGAAGGTCAAGCGGAGCCTTTCATCTCTTCCCACCTTTATCTCCCACTGCTGTTCCCACCATCAGATGAGCATCACATGCTCTTTCATCTGAGTTTTAGCCCCACACATGCTGACTCTGGGTAATTGGTGTAGAGGCTGCTCCCTGTGTCCACAGAGACGTGATTATTTTGTTGCTATTTTTGCCGTACAAGGCTAAGGCAAGAGATGACTCTCTGCCTGAAGGAGAGACTTCCCCACCCCCCCCTTTTATTGATTGATTGAAATTTCACCACCCCCCACCCCCCCTCTAAACACCTCGTGGTTTCTCAGCACATGTCCCCCAGTGATGCCAGAGCGCAGAGGGCTGGGGAGCCAGCAGCAGGCAAAGGGCTGCTGCCCTCCGGGGTGAGCCACCACCTGACCAGCTCCTCCCCAAGAAGCCCAGCTGGATGCCAGAGGAAAGTCCCCACGGGTTCATCCCCGTCAGAGGAGGGTTTCCACTGGTCCATCGCTTCCACCTCATCCCACCTTGGCCCCAGTCCCAATGGCTGTCAGCGGCCCTGGCCCCTCTCCCGGCACCCAGGCCTCGTAGCCCCAGCTCTTGCTGCCACCTGCATCCCTCAAACCAGCGAGCAGAGCATTCCCAGTCCCTTTCCCAGACTCTCCACCCCCATCGGCTGCCTTTAGGAGCTTTGAAAGCTTCCCAAGAACATCCCCCAGAGGTGGGACCGTGCCCAGGCTCTCCAAAGCAGCCCACACCTCCCCGCAGCAGCGAGAAACTCAGCTCCCACCCCAGAGCAGCAGGTTGTGAGAGCCAGGGTGGCCCTTTGCCAGCCACGTATTGAAACCCGATGTGGTGGGGCTGGGCGCACAGGGGCCGCCGCTGCCAGGACCTGGGCACAGCCCCAGAGGCAGAGCCAAACTCACCAGGGCTTCCTGGGCATTTCGGAGGCTGAGCAGCGAGCGAGTCCGTTCAGCAGCGGCTGCCCGGGGATGCTGGGTCCTCTGCGGCACCGTCCCCGGCGAGTGCAGCCCCGGTCCCTTCCGCGCCGTGCCCGTCACCAACCGGGGCCAGCCGAGCCCCTGGCCGTGCCGCCAGGGCTTTCCATCCATCCCTCCCCTCTCCTCGGCACTCCCCCTCCGCAGCCTCCACTCTCCCTCCCCGGTGAGTCCCTCAGACATGTCCGTGGTTACCATGGCAACTAATGAAACCAAATTAAAAGACAGGCAGAGGGGAAACCGCTTTGAAGCTCTAGTGCCACCTGTGTGTGCAAGCTTACGGTGACAAACGACGACAGCGGCGGGCAGGGAGCAGCCTGCAGCCTGGCACCACGCTTGGTCCCACCAAACACCATCCCTGCGCAGGACCTTGTCCCCAAAAGCAGCGCCCCACACACACACACTTCCTTTGGCCTCGGTCCCTGGGGTGGAGGGGCAGGCATGGGAACTGCAGCCCCCCGGCACACTGTGACCCCCCCCGCAGCAGAGACCTTGGGGCCACATCCAGCACCCTGCCCTGCTCCTCCCCCGCCAGGCCTCTGCAGGTCAGTGCTGCTGGCTGCAGCGCACAGGGCTGGGGTCAGGGGCTCCTCGGCTCACGGGGAGCAGCTGCCTGCTTGTTAACAAGGCTGCAGCAGTCGCGAGGGAGTTAGAAAAGCCCAAACTATATCTATTTTAAATTTTAAAAGCCTATAACAAATACCCAAAGTGGCTCTGGCTGGGCCCCAAGTACAGAACCACTTAACGAAGCAATCTGGCCACAAAGCAGGAGCGTTAGGAGGCTGTGGAAAGCATTAAGTGAGGATAAACCAGCTCCAGAGGATGCTCATCAGACACCCTGAGCAAACCTGCTCCTCGGCTCAGAGCAGGAGGGAGAGAGAAACGCGGCCCCAGACCCTCATCCTGGCACAGCAGCACGTCCCGTGGCGCCAGCACTGGGCCCTGAGCGTGGCACTGACTGCCTGGCACTGGGGGGGGCAGGAGGGGAAATGACATTTCTGCAGCTGGGCAAACAAAGAGCAGCGAAACCCTTCTCAGCTCCAAGGGAAAAGGGAAGTCTACTGAGACCTCTCTCTGCTCCCAGAGGTGGTAAGCAGCGATTTAAACTTCTCATTAGTCCAGCAAAATCCCCAGCAATGAGCTCAGCAGCCCCTGCCTGTGGTGCTCTTCACAAGGGGCACGGGCAGGCTCATTCAGACAACCCCTGAGGCTTTCTGTCGACTTCTCCCTTAATGAGTCATTTGCACAAGCAGTGATTAGAGAGGGAAGCGCAGGGGCTGCTCCCTGAGCTCAAGGGAGGCTTGGCCAGGACACTTCTGCCCCAGCAGAACACGGTTACACCAGCAACACCGGAGCCATGCGTGCTTGAGAGATTGATTCCCAGCACGGGGACTTTATCCAGAGCCAGGGATGCTCCACAGGGGGTGGGAAGGGATCACCCCCCGGGTCCCATAGCCAGGAGGCAAAGGTCCAGCAGGAATGGGAAGCAGGTCCCAGAGAGCTGGGAGTGCCTGTTAGCACTACAACCCACTCAGCCCTTTCTCACCTCTCTGCACCACCCAGCTGATAGCATCTCCCAGCAGGGGTGGTGACCCCACACACCTCACTCCATCACAGGGCAGGATCTGGCCCAGCAACTGCCTCACCAGGCACCACACAACCCATGCTGACAGCCTTCAAGCAAGTCCACAGCAAACCCAAGACAGACCCACCAAGCAACAGCACCAGCTCCCAGGCCCTCCAGGGAGCATCTTCACTCCTTCCAGAGCAGCATCCAGAGGCACACACTGGCTGCCATGAATCCACCACCACCCACCCTTCTTCCAGGCTGCAAGATTCATGAACAATGCCAGAACCAAACCAAACCAAACCCCAGACTTCAACACATTTACAGCCAGAAGCTCAGTAGGGCCCATCCTGCCCTTCCCCAAGGCAGAGCTGGTGCCCCATGGACTGCACCACCCATGCCCCTGGCTCACAGGGCTGCTAAAAACCACCCAGTGCCTGAAGCACCTTGGACTCCAACAGGAGAAGGAGCTGTGGGACAGGCACCAGGCTGCCTCCAGGAATGGGCACTCCTGGCTGCTCTACCACTGCAGCACAGAGCTGGAAACACAGCCCAGCCCTGGAGAAAGCATCCCCCCACAGCCAGCACCCCCCCAGCACCACCCACTGCAGAGAGCCACCACAGGAGAGCAGGCTGTGGGTACTCACTTGATCTTCAGGCTGGCGAGCATCGTCTTGTCAATCCTGGGGGGAAAGCAGAGCAGCAGGTTACTGCAGGGCAGGGGGATCTGGGCTTCTCCCTCCTCCCCACCCAGGGCTGCTGGCAAACCCAGCTCCAGCATCTCCTTTGGTCTGGCTGGCACCACAATCACCACAGACAGACCTCACCAGGAAACAAACAAATCACCAAAGTTCAACCCCAAGTGCAGCCCAGTGGGCAGTAAACCAAACCCCTCCCAGGTATGTCCTGCTGGTGACCAGTGGAGGGCTGTTGCCTCCTGAGCCAACACACCAGGGGTGAACTGAGCACCAGAGGAGGGCATTCCCCTCTCCAGCACACTGTTGCCGCCTCCCACAACACACATGTTTAGAGAGCACAGACCCAGGGCAGATCCACCATGCCAGGAAGGTGCCCAACACCCCAACCTCGACCTTGAGCCCAGTCCAGTGGGGAAGGAACAAGGATACAGCCAGGGGCAGGATTTTCATGCCTGGACCATTGCTGCTTCGCTGCCTGAGCTCAGGCTCTTCCCTGCAGGGCTGCACCATCCCTGCCTGGGCACCAGCTGCTGGCTTGCCCTTTGCTTCTCTCCCTCACCCGCAGCCAGAGCCCTGAATGGAGGGGTGGAACAGAGAGCTGTCCCATCCCTCCCAGTCCCTGCCAGCTCACAGGGGGCTGGGAGCCCCCAGCGACTTCATGTATTGACTTGGCACCCATAATAAGCACCTATCTGCACAGAATCACTGTGCTTAAAGCCATCCTCATATTAATTAATGCAAATCACTGTAATGCCTCCCTAAGCAAACCGATGCCTTTTGGCAGCCGTTGTGAATGCTCTGCTTGTTGTCTGCCTCCTGGAATGAATTCCACAGCTCTCCAACACAACAACGTTAGGAAGGCAAACATCAAACAACCCCCAAGCCCCGTCCCCCCCCCTTTGTTTTACACCTCGGGCACAGAGGATGCAGCCAGGCTGCAGAAAGGCAGCTTTCCCCTCTTCTGCTTGCCTCCCCATCCAGGCTGCCAGCCTGGACTCCTCCATCACCAGGAGGCTGTACCCATGGGGGTGGATTCCTGGCACACCAGATCCCAAATGCACCATTAGGAATTCTGTATGGGGTGTCCTTGCTTCCCAAGGGTGAGGCTGAAGCCACCCCACCCCACCAGGACCTCCCTGAAACCCTTCTCCTGGGCCAACACTGAGCTCACACAGCCCCCCCACAGCCTTGAGTGCTTCATTCCAGGCATGTCCCAAACCATCAGCTCCTTGTGCTCTGATCTTGGAGCTCCTGCTCCTGAAAACAGACCTGGGGCACCTGCTGATGTCACTGAACGCTTAACGAGCCCATCTGCTGGGCTCCTTGATCACTACATCAGGTTGGACATCGAAGCCCCCTGGTGCCGATGGCTGCTGCTAAACTCAGCGGCTGGGCTATGGGGGAGGGCAGGAGGTGGCTGGGGCAGGACCTGTGTGGGAGCGAGAAGCCGCAGCGAGCAGCTCCAGCCAGAGCCACAGGAAGAAAAGTCCGTTGGGAGAGTTTGGAGGGGGAAAAAACGCCACACAAAAGCAGCAGAGAAGAAAGGAAGAAAGGAAGAAAGGAGCTCTCTGCTCGGGAAACCGCAGCTGCGCCGCGGCTGAGTCACGGGAGCCGCTCGGCCAGGCCCTGCCCTGTGACCCCTCCCGGGCTGGGGCGATGCGAAACACCCACGGCTCCGCACCGCCCGCAGCCTGCATCCCACAGCCTACAGGGGGAGGCACCAAGAGTGGCCGAGCCGGGACAAGGACGCCCCTGGGCCCTGGCCAGTGGCAGAGGCAACCACCAAACCCCAGCCAGGGGCTGGGAACAGCGACCGTGGCCACAGCGAGCAGCGGCTGGGTGTGCCCGGACCCCAGCAGGGTGCCCACAGGAAGGGTGTGCCCACACCCACCCGTGAGGCGGCTGTGAGAAGATGCAGTTGCAGGTACAGGGCTGTGGCAGGTCCCTTCCTTTCTCACAACCACCCTGCATGGTGCACGACTGCAAGGGGGTGTCCTCCCCAGGGACCCCCTGTCACTAACTCCCCTCGGAAGCTCTGCACGGGAGCGCAGAGAACAGGGCTCCCCCCGTACCTCCTCATCTGCTCTCCTCACTCTGCAGAGGTGGAGGTTGGCATTCAAAGGAAAGGCTGCGCCCCCAGTCCCCCCAGCCCCGACTGCAACGGCAGCACAGCCCCCAGCAGCCCACAAACCGCACTTTCCTGCGCGGCTCCCCAGCTCCTGGTTATCTTCCCCCTGCACCTTTGCCAGAGCACAGAAGGAAAACAGCCAAGCAAAGCCCAGCTGGCCTCAAATGCCCCTGTGAAGGGCTGAGGGTTGTGCTCCACAGCAGCAGCCCCCAGGATGTGCCTGCTGTGCCCCCTGTGCCCCTGCCCCCAAGCTGCAGTTTCTCTCTGCCCTCCCCTTCACCCAACGTGCTGGTGCAAAAGTTTCTCACCGACTGCTTCCTTCCCATTCTGTGCAAAGAACAAAAAGATCCCAGCTGAGATAAAGCCCTTGGTTTCAGCAAGGTGCACACTGAAATCCCAGGAGATTCACCCAAACCCTCAACAACTTCCCTGCCCTCCCACAACCGTCTCTGTTACTCAGCATTTCCCCCGGCAGCTTTCAAGCAGCTCCAAGCTCACCAGCACAGAGCTGCTCCCAAAGCCCCCAGGGCTCCCCAGCTCCAGGCACCGTAACACAGGGAAGGGAAAGCAAAGCAACCCCCTCTGCCCCACTGCCAAAACCGGTACAAGATTGCCAAGCTGACCACCAGCTCCCACACAGCCAGAGAGCACAGGCTTGGAATGGGCAAAGAAAATGGCATCAAGAGAGGGGAGAGCCATGGAATTTTCTCCAGCTGCTTCCCTATAGCTCAGCACTTCTCAGAGGGGAGGGACACGAGATTCAAGCAGCCCTGTAGAACCCAGACTGCAAGCAGCAGGTGTGGAGCTCTGCTGAGGGCCAGGAGAAGAACCAGGAACCTGCCATGGCCCAGGTGGGACCTCACCATGTCTGCCAGAAGTGGCTGCAAGCATCACAAGCCAGGCAGAAGAGGAGCAGACAGCAGGTCCCCAGCAGCAAGAGAAAGGCATCAGGGAGAGCCACAGGCAGTTGGTGGCCACGGGAGACCACCGCAAGACCAGTGGGCACCCGTGGGGTTCAAGAGGGACATGGCTGGGACACAGCAGCTGGAAGGGCACATCCCCACGAGCATGAGGGGAGAAAGTCCTTCCCAACTCCCACGCGATGCTGTTGGCATGGGGCAGCAGGAAGGGCTCTGCTGAGGGCACCACGCCACAGCACCGCGGTGCTTCCTCCTTCGGAGCTGCAGAGGGCCGAAAAGCCGCTGGTAGCAAAGCGGAGGGAGGCTAGAAAGGAAAGGCACCCACCAGCCGTAGCCGCCGAAGGAGACGCTGCGCTTCCTCTGGAACATGGTGGCAGCCCGGTGCTGCCGGGACGCTCCGGCCATGCGGGGCACGGCGCCGGGGCCGGCGGCAGCCGCAGCTCAGGACCGGCAGCGCGCTTGTGCCGGAGCTGGCAGAGGACGGATGGCCACGGCAGGCGCTTCCTGCCAGCGCTGTGCCAGGGCAGGGGGACCCCAGCGCCTCCCGGGCAGCCCCCCCGGGCAGCAGCCTGCACAGGCGCACACAACCACCAGCAAAAGTCATTTCCTCTTCGGTTTGGGCTCTTGGTGTGTGTGCGGCCCCAGGCTTTTCACAACCTCCCGCTGCAAACGGCGCGTTTCTCCCACGGGCTGGGGCCGTGGGCAGCCCTGCACGGCCACCACGGGCACCGGGGCTGAGCCACGGGGGCACGGAAGCCATCGTGCCACAGGGCTGCCCCCACCCTGTCAGCCCAGCTGGCTGCTGGTGCTGCTGCAGAGGGTCATCGGTCTGCCTTTGGCCCCAGCTGCCCCCGAAACGGCAGGGCTGTGCTCACTGCACCAGGCTGGCTCCCCGGGAGGGGGTTCTCCATAGGACCCCCCCGCAGTGCATGCCAGGGGACACCCCACTAAAAGCATCAAACCTCAGCGAGTGAAAATCCCATCCCCTGGTCCTGCAGGCTAACACATCCCCAGAGAGGCAGCTCCCACCCTGCCCCTGCACAGCTGCAGCACTCAGGGTTTCCTCTCCTCTGGTTCCTGGCAGCCTCATGACACTGAAATGTGGCTCTGCAGCCTGGCCACCACCACAGCCCCCTGGACTTCCCCAGCCAGGCTCCAGAAATCCCATTTCCATGGAAATGCTGACCTCTAGCTGACCAGCTTCCATCAGCCACAGAGCCCCAAGGGCACAGGCCATCACCCCCTGGCATCTGCCCCTGGGCTCCACAAGGCCAAGCAGAACCCATGGAGAGGCTGGGCACGGTGCCTGCCCCACTCCAGCCACCCTGGCCTCCCACCCTTCATCTTCCCAAACCAGCCACCAAGTGTCCACCAAGTGGGCTGCAGCAGGGTGGTCAGAGTGAGGAGGAAGGTTGGGAGCCCTCAAGCTCCCTGAACACTCACCTCCTGCCGTGGGCATGAGCTGAAGTGGCACCTGCAGCACACCAAGGGCATCCCCTGGACTCAGCACCACCGGGCACTGCCCAGCTCCCGGGGACTGGAGGCAGCTCTCAGCCCAGCGCTTGGCACTTGCAGGAATCAGACTCTCATCCCAAAAGCACCCAAGAGCTTTAAAACTGAGACATTTGGACTCTGTCTGATGTGTGAAAGAATCAAGGGGGGGGAGTGGTGGGATAGGGAGTTGGAGAGAGAAATCACTCAACTCCAGTGAAGAAGCTTGGATTGAAATCCAGCTATTTCAACTCCTACTTTCCTGCCCACAGCCTTCTCTCCTTAAAGAAATGATAGAATCCTTTGCATTTTAGAGCTCTTAAGGACATTATTTTGAAGAGGGGGGGCAGGAGAGAAAAAACCCCAAGCACGTTGCAGGCTCTAAAGCCACAATTCAGGTGCCATGAAACGTTTGGAAGCAGACATTTGCTGGCAGCTCATTTGTATCCTGCATGCTCCACGTTCCAGCTCTGCATCAGCAGCAGGGTGACGTTATCCTCTGCCTCATCTTCCCCCAGGTCACATCCTTCTCACACTGGCACCAGTTGATTCCTGCCCGGCTCCAGCGAGCTGCTCACAATTCGCTGGGCTTTGAGACCGGGAGCAGGGAGCTCCCAGCACGGCTGAGCTCTCCGAGCAGCAGCCCTCTGCTGCAGCTCCAGCCTGGCAGGCAGCAGCCGCGGGGAGATCGATGCATATCTGGCACCACCCCAGGGCCGACCCGGGGAGCCCCAGGACGGCAGCCAGCTCTCCACTGAAGCGCTGACTCTGGCGGTGCTGCAAGCATCAGGTCCTGCTCTGCTGCTCCAGGCCTGAGGTGAACTCGCTGCTGGAGGCAGCGGCAGCACAGGGGGTGACAGGGAGACAGGGCCAGGCCCCCCTTCCGCTGCAGCTCCTAGCAGACAGTGGGTCAGAATTGCTCTGGCAGGTCCTTGCTGCACCTCGGGGTGATTTGTGGACCTCCCCTGGGATTTCAGAGTCCAGGAGGGGCAGGAGCTGGTTGCAGCCACAGAGGCCCTGTCTCCATTCCCCCTGCCCTGAAGAGGCAGGAGGCAGCCCTCACGTGAAGCCAACCTCCCCAGCAGGACCAGCACCCAGGATGCTCATGGCCAGGGGGAACAGAAGCAGATCTCCCCCTGCTCTCCACCCCTACAAGTCCAGCAGCCTTCCCCCACCCCCCCAGAGCCATGCTGGCCACCACAGAGACAGGCTACAAACAAAGGTCAAAAACACACCAAGGACCCAACTCCAGGTCCCCAGAGACCACCCCCAGCCTCCCTCTGCTCCAGGGCACCATATCAGTGCCTGCCCAGCACCACCTCACATCCAGAAATAGTTTGTCTGCAATGACATTTCTCACTTCCCCCTGGAGGTTATTTCACAGTTGGACTCAAAAAGAAAAAGGGGGGGGGAAAAAATTACCAACAGCCTCCTGCCTTCAGAGCAGGCACAGCCCAGAACCCATCAGCCACGATGGAGAAACAAAGGCCTGGGGGAGGATGTCTCCTTGGCACCATCTGCACCAGCCAAAATTAACACTGCCAGGGCTCCCTGCCAGACCCAGGAGCCCATCAGCCCAACCCTGGCTGTGTTCCTCCCCCTAAGAAGCAGCCCCACCGGTGACACCAGGGAGGTGGTGCCACAGAGCACGTTGTTAACAGCTAACTAATAAAGCCAAAGTGCCCTGGAGCAGCAGGCACCTGCAGCTCCTTGGGGCAGCCCAGGGGAGAGGTGCCCAGCTCCAGCCCCCCCAGTCAGGCACAGCTGAGAGGAGCCAGGGCAGCAGCAGCAGCACACTGCCAGCCACACGCCAGCAGTGCCTAATGAGCACCAACTGTGCCATTCTGTTTACCAAAGCAAGCAGCTCCTTCTGCCCGGCCCCCACTCAGCTCTGCCATCACTTCCTCACAGGGAACCACAGGGCTCCAGCTGCCCCTGGCATCACAGCTGGCAGTGTGGCCACCCAAACCCAGGGGTTTGAGGGTCTGTGCAGCACAGCACCAGCTGATGCAGGAGGCAGTGGTGCAGAGAAAGGGAGAGTCCAAAGACACGTTCCTCCCAGGCAGCTGAAGATGCCAGTCTGGCCCCCTGCAAACATGCCAGCTGCAGGATGGCTTAGCCAGGCCACCAGCCCCTGGCACACAGGCACAGTTCAGCCCCCAGCAGCACAAGGAAGCAGTGCCAGTGGTACTCACTGCTCCAGTCCCAAGGGCTGCTGCAGGCTCCAGCCTTTGGGGCAGACATGCAAAGGTGACCTGCCCATGGGGTGCTCCAGCATGAGCCCCTGGCACGGATGAGGGACAGGCAGCAGGCACAGGCAGGGGCTGCAGCAGGTAGGCAGCAGTCAGAGCCCACACTGCAGAGCAGAATCATGCCCAGGAAGGGCAGAGTAATTCTTTCCTTTGTTACTGGGGCTAAGAGAGACTGATTGCATCATTAGTGCTTTAATATTGCATGCGGCGAGCTGAGGGCATTCATCTTTCCATTATGATGGCAAGGAAAGGCTGTGGGCACCCAGAAAGATTAGATTTGGTCCTGGCAGGAAGAACAGGCTGTGCATATCATCAGCCTCGATGTATAAAGCAAAGGCAAACAGTGTCTGAATTAACTCTGACTCAGAGCATGGAATATTCTTCACAGCATCCTCTCCCCTTCCCCAGGCTGCTGAACTACAGCGAAGTGAGAAACTCGGTGCCTTAAACAAGCAGCTTCCCTGCCTGCCCTGCAGGGTGGCTCTTTACTGCTCAGGAATCAACAGGTCTGCAGCACCCAGCTTCCCTCAGCCCCAGCCGTGGCCCTGGGGAGGGGGAACACCATCACCTGTCAGCAGAAGGACAGGAAAGCCAAGGGGGGGGCTTCCAGAATCCACACCGTGCCTCCTTCAGGCCAGAGGCTGCTCACTGCAGGGCACTCCCTGTCCACCTCCTCTCAACAGCCTGATTTGTGTGGCTCTGCTCCTCAGGGAGGGATGGGGTGCAGAGCTGAGCCACACAGCTGCTTATCTACAGCTCCTTAAACTCATTATGGAGGGCTTGATACAGATGAGCCTTAACTGGATCAGGCTGCAGAACAGAGCAAGAGCTGCAAACATCCACCCAGAAATGAAGATCTCATCCCAGAAAATGCTTAGCTGGCCAGGAAAAAAAACAAGTTCAGAGCATGAACAGCCTCCTTCAGAAAGTCTCCTGGGGCTCCTAACTTGAGGAGCAGAAAACAGGGAGAAAAAGTGCTCTGAGCATGCCTGGGAAACAGGGCAAACTGTGCCCATCCTGGGAATGGAGGTTTTATGCAGCTGATGACCTGCAGCACAGCAGCAGTGGGCAGCAGTGCAAATTCACATCCACCACTTCTCCTGCAAGGAGCCAGCAGCCACTGTGACCCTGCAGCTAACAGCTCTGGTTCCTGCAGGGTTTCCAGGGGAGCCCCAAGGCCCATGGGTACCAGCCCTGCCCAGGCTGTAGTCCCTGGCTCTGGAGATGCTGCAGGGATGCAGCCTCACATCCATCAGCAGCTGGTTGCTGCCAGCATCACAGGAGCCAGCTGTTTACTGCAAGGTGACACAGCTCTGTCTGACCACAGCACAAAACCTCCACACAGGCTTCCAGCCTCTTGCAATTCTCCTCTGCCCACTCTGGGTTTAAGGTGCAGAGCTGCTTGTTTTCTCAGATCCACCCATTTGACTGCCTTGTCTTGCTAGCAGGGGGGGAAAGGCTCTCTCCCTTAGGAAGAGCTGCTCAAGCACGCTGGTTTTGCCCTCTCTGTTTCCCCTCTTCCAGCCATGTCCTTCCCCATGCAGGCTGAGCCAGAGGATGCTGCAGCCAGCAGACACACCGTGCCTGTCCTGAGGACCCAGCACCAAGGTGTCTCTGTGCTGTGGCACACACAAGGCTGCCTCGCTGAGGATGCTCCAGAGACAGCCTGGTCCCAGGCACGAGGGTGAGCAGGCAGGCAGCTGGCCGTGCCCAGTGCCAGGTCCCTGAGCACCGTCTCCATGGCTACCTGCACATCCACCATGCACCTCACACCACCCTGCCCTGCTCCTGCAGCCCAGAGGAGCAGGAGCTCACTGCCTGCTGGCCTGGGCACCACAGGGGCTGGTGGAGGGAAGAGGCTGGGCACAACCCCACCAAAGCCCCACTGCTGCTGGTGCTGGCACGCAGCAGGAGCAGAGGAGCTGGGCAGCATTTGGCCCAATTCACACAGCAGACACCGGGGGAACGTGACTGCAGCCCGGGGAGGCAGAGAAAGATCTGCTTTAAACTGAAACCCAGGGCTGGCAGGAAAGCACTGGCATGAGAGAGACCTGAGCATGCTTTGGCTGGAAACGAGGAGCTTCCTAATCTTTAATACAAACAGACTCTGGAACTGTTTCCTAATAACAGAAGTAAAGGAAAAGAAACCTGAAAAAAACCTAAACCCTAAGTGATGCTCAGCACGAAGGGGTTACAGGAGCTGGTGGCTACAGCAGCAGGGAGCAGGGCTGGGTGGCACCCCCATGCTGTGCCCCACTCCCCAGCCCCCCCAGCAGCAGGTGGGTGAGCAGTGGCTGCTGCAGCCAAGAAGAGCTGGCGTGGGATAGATTTAGGCAGGCACCAGGGCTCAGAGTCGAGGCCAAACTCGTGCGTGGCTCCCTCCCAACCCTGCAAACCAGGCACACAGGTCTGGGGCTGGAGCTTTTGGCAGCCCTGGCACATCTTGCCAAGATCACCTGTATTTTTCCACCATTTTGGGTGGCTTTTGCAGGAGCTGGGCTAGAGTGAAAGCAGAACCAAGAGACAGCTCTCCCTGGTTTGGCATCCTACTGGAAGGCAGATGTTAGCTCTAAGCAGGGATTCATCTGCCCCCATGAAATTGGAAAGAGGTCTGGGGAGAATGAGCTGTTTTTAGCTCCTGGAAAAAATGTCTCTGCCTACTGTTGCTGCTGAAGTCCTGTTCCTGTTTCCACAGCAGCCACTAACAACAAGCAGAGTCTGACTTCAGGTGCACAACAGGCAGCAGCAGAGGGGCTCTGCAAGCAGCCCCTGGGAGCCTGCTGCCATATGGATACTCTAAGGGATGGAGAAGGAGGAAGGATGATAAAACAAACATAAGGGGGAAGGAAACAAACCCCAAAAGGCAGTTTTGCTGCTGTGGTTAATGGTGAGCTGCCCCTTGGAGGGAACTAGCAACAGAAGGAGGATGAGAGATCTGCTAGACCTGGGGTGAGCTGGCTGGGGGTCACCCTGCTTGCTGATTCTGACCTGAGACTCCCTGGCCTGCCTCCAAGCCCAGTAAATCCTGCAGGGGGACAGCTCTCACCTCCCCTGTGTGCTCAAACAACCAGAGCTCTAAAATAAACAGGGGGGTGCACAGGAGAGGAGGCAGCACCTGGCAGGGTGCAGCTCGGGTCCTGTGTCTGCCGGGGGTGCCGGTGGCACATTCCCAGCTCCGTGGGCTCACGCTGGGTCGCACCAGAGCGGGGGTGAAGAGGAATGTTCTGCTCTGCCCAGCCTGCTGAGCAGACATCCTGCAGACAGGCTGCAATCTCACTCCCGAGAGGGGATCACCCCAGTAAACAGGGTGCTGGGAACCATCTCTGTGCCCTGCTTCTGTCAAATGCCGAAATCTGGGACTCCCCAGCACAGGAGGTGCCCTCCCAGGGCAGGACTGTGACCCCACAGCCCTAATTCCACAGACACACACACACACCCCACTCCCCCCAGCCATGGGAGCAGGGCGAGGGGCAGAGCTTGGGAAGTTGCCTCCTCGAATCTTCCTTATTTGCCCAGAAGCATTGGCCACCACCACATCAGTAACAGCAGGGCACAGACCCCCACATCCCTGTCCCCGAGCCCCCCCAACACAGCCCCCACGTCCCTGTCCCCGAGCCCCCCCATGCCCAGAGCCCCCACCGCGTATTTACATGCAAGCAGAGAAGCTGAGGACTGCCAAGCGTTCCAACAATAGCTCCCGGTTCCACGGCACGTTTGCATCCAGAGCGCCCAGGCAAGGCGAAAGAAAAGGACAACCAGGGACCTCAGCCTCGGCTGCCGAAGCCTCACCCCCGCCGTCCGCCCCCCAGCCGCCCCCCGCCATGCAGACCCCTCCGTGCGTCGCGCCCGCAGCCGGGCTCGGGCAGCTCGCAGCCCCTTACCTCCCGCTCCTCGCTGCGCTCTGCGGACCCAGCCCCGCAGCTTCCGCGCCCGCGGAGGAGCCTGAGCCTGCGCCTGCCGCTGCGCACCCGCGGAGCTCCGCGACCCCCGGCGGGGACAAGCTGGCAGCCCCGGCCACGACAGCGCCGAGATGGAGGCTGCCGGGGGGCAGAGCCGCCTCCTGCACCTTGCCTGCTCTGCCCTGCCTACACCTCCGCCTGCCCAGCCCTGCCTGCCCAGCCCTGCCTGCCCAGCCCTGCCCTGCCTGCCCCCCTACGCATCACCCCTGCAGAGGGAGAGCAGCGCTGCTCGGGTGAAGTGTGTCAGCAAACTGAAAACTGGGACTGGGTTCCCTTATGGGGCTGAAGGGAAGAGCATGAGGCTCGAGATAGACCACGGGGACTTGGGAAGCATCCCTGGAGCCACAGCCACCAGGAAAGGTGAGGCTCCTGCCCATGACACCTGCCTGGGGCTTCTCGAGGGAAGGAGACGATTACTGAACAAATAACTGGGAAATCAGAGTCGGTTTGGCTGAGAAAAAGACTTGATCACCAAGCCCAGCCATTAACCCAGCAGTGCCAGCTCTCCACTGAACCATGTCCCTCCACACCACATCCACAAGGCTCTGAAACTCCTCCAGGGAAGGGGACTCCACCGCTGCCTTCAGCAGCCTGAGCCAGAGCTTGACAACCCTTTGGGGGAAGGAATTGTTCCTCATGTCCAACCTAAACCTTCCCTGGGGCAGCTTGAGGTCATTCCTTTTTGTCCTGTTAGTTGTTCCTTGGGAGGTGAGGCCAACCCCAACCTGGTTCCAGCCTCCTTTCAAGGAGTTGGAGAGAGCCAGAAGGTTGCCTCAGAAGAAGCCTCAGGCTTCTTTTCTCCAGGCTGAACAACCTCAGCACCCTCAGCTGCTCCTCATAGCAGGCTTTGGTCTTGCATGTGAGCCCCTTTGCCTGTAAAGGCAAATACAGCCTGGACCAGACAAAAGAAGAGCTTCCAGGGCCAAAATCTGTACCCAGGGAAGGATCAGGCCCAGGCTCCATCCCCACCATCAGGCCTATTCTTTCTGACTCATGGGGCATCCACCTCACGTGGCACAAGGTGACCAACAGCCGCGCAGCTCCAAACCCTCCAGGCTGCAGCACAGGGCAAACCTGGTGTAAGAAGAAAACCATGGGCACCACACTGTCCCCAGCAGCAGGGCCCAGCTGCTCCAAGCCTTTCTGAGCCCCAGGAGAGGCTCATCCCACAGCAGCTGCTGCTTCCAGACAGAACACTGTGTGTAGGACCACAGCAAAACCAACCTGGCTGTGGGAAGCAGGAGCCAAGCTCTCAAACCTTCTAGAAAGTGCTGCTCAGGTAGGACCAGTGAGCACATGAATGTCCATAAATACTGAAACTAATCAAACTCCCACCCCCCTGTGGGATCCCTCCCCAGCAGGGCAGGCAGCCTCTTGCTCAGCTCTGTCACTACCATTACCCAGAGGAAAAGCAGCAAGTGCAAACAGCGACAGAGATCCAATTAATGTGACAGATAAATAATGTGACAGCCTGAAATGCCACAGAGCACCCGTGTCAGGATGCCACCCAGGGCACTGAAACATCAACATCCCCAAGCTGAATCCTCCACAGTGATGTGCCACAGCCAAAACAAGCATCAGTGCTGGGTGTGGGCATGGCTGTCCCCTTGCCATGCCCTGCTCCTCACCCACCAGCGAGAACACGCAGGGCCAGGAGGCTGCAGGACACCTCCCTGCTGCCAAGGGCAGACAAGGAGCTTAAAGGTGATACCAGGTCCCCAGTGCAGCTTCCTCCTTGCTCCTGTCCCATGGAGCAGCTGCTGAAGCAAATGGCTTGGCCCCTGGGACATGGTGGCTTTGGGTTGATGGTTGAACTTCATGACCTTCGAGGTCTTTTCCAACCTTAATGATTCCATGGTTCCAGGACTGTAGCCCAAGTGAGGCCGGCAGCTCTGCTCCCCGAGCCAGCTGCTTCCCCTGGCTGCTCTAGAGTCAGGCAAACCCAGGACTTGCTGAGCTGGAGTTTGCCCTTGGGCTGCTCTGGGAGCCCCACTTCCAACCTGGGTAAAGATTTCATCCCTGTAAGAGGGATGCAGGCACCATCAGGCCACAGATGTCCCACACCCTCCACCAGACTTTCCCAGGTACCTTCTCAGCACCCCCCTGGGAAATCAAACGAATCCAGTGGAATTAACCCCAGTGGCACTTGGCATTAATTATGAATGGCATTAACACAGGTTGAAGCTCCACATGGCCATGATGTGTGTGCAGCAGGGGGGAGATGAATGCAGCCTTTGATAGCAATTTGCAAAGATTAAAGCCAAGGACCAGCAGAGTCATCCCAGGGTTCGGAGAGCCTCTCCGGTGGCAGGCGGAGGAATCGCTGCCCTGGGAAAGCAGCCGGCCGTGGCACACACCATGGCTCCTGCCAAGGGAGCTGGGACACCTCCCTCCTGCTCCAGGAGATCTCCTCAAGGTGTGGATGTCCTCCCCACCCAGCCCAGGGGCTCTGCAGCATCGTCCCCTCCCCAAGACTCCCCATCCTGCAGGGAGCCTCTGAGATGTTCCCCACGCGGCATGGTTGCAGGCAGCTCTCCCTCCCTCCTGCCATGGGCTCGGTACATGTGACTCCAGCAGATAAACACTTCAGAGCTTTGAGGGCTCTCAGAGCAAGACTGCTGCTGAAATAAAGAGGGAAAAGCTTTTACCCATGCAGCCACGTGGGGCCTGGCCGTGTCTCAGTGCTCTTAGCAGGCAGGGGGCAGACACTGCACGGTGTGAGCTGTGATGCCCACAAGGCCTGGTCACCAAAGCCTGGGATCTGAACTGACAGCAGCATGCCAGCCTCAGCAGGAGAGCCACAGCGTGTGCCCAGGGTATCATGGCCAGGATGTGGCTCCCATCCCCATGGGGCTGCTAAGGGGAGAGCTTAGACACCAAATGAAATCCTGGTGTCAGAAGAAATCTTCTCCAGAGGTCCCCTGTGGCCAGGAGATGTGCAGACCCTGGCTCCCAGTTTGCTTTTAAAGTAAATCTCAGGTGTGCCACTTGCCTACAGCAGGTTCTCACAAGGCTGTGTGCTTGGGGGACTTAAAAGTCAGAGTCTGGGGAGGCAGTCAGTGATTCGTCCATTCCATTGCTCTACACCAGAGGGCTGCTCCTGCGACACCGGCAGCCCCCAGCTGCAAGCTCTGCCTCAGGAACCTCACTTCAAAGTGAGCCCCGAGACGCTCAGATGTTTGTAGGGCTCCAGATACAGGCTGAGGCTCAAGACACCCACACCAAACCCACGAGGCTTGTAACAGGGCAGGCTGCTGGCAGCATGGGCAGGGGACGTGCCAGTGCTCCCCGTGGCCCCCAGCCCTGTGCCCACCGCCCTCCTTACCTGCTGGGTGAGCCCAGGTCCGCCCGGCTGACGATGCGGTGCTGGTGGGGCGAGTACAGCCACTGGAAAGCTGTCAGCGTCCTCTCCTCGATCCGGAACCGTCCCTCTCGCACGTACCTAAAAATAACAGCAGGGAAGACTGAAATATTTATCAGCGCAGGAGCGCGCAGGGGGAGCTGCAGGAGCGGCTGGCCCGGCGGCGCTGCGCGTCCAGCACCAGCAGCAGCAGCGTGCTCCTCAGCGGGAGCAGCGAGCTGGCCTTCCAGCCCCATCCATGTGCATCCCTGCGACGTCCCCGTCCCCCCCGGTCAGCAGCAGACACTCCCACTGCACATGACCAGGGCTGGGACAGGGCGTCCCTTCCAGTGCATCCCCCAGAGGAGGGGGACAGCAGCTTCCCAGCCACCCGTGCTCCCTCTCACTGTGGCCCCCATCGCCCCGGGCACACCCAGCTCGCCTCCAGCAGCTCCCACCTGGCCTCTGCCCAGCAGCAGCCCTACCCTCAGCATTATCACTGGCTCCAGGAGGCTGATGCCTCTCTAACATCGTTCTGAATGTCAGGCCAGATGTTGAGGCTTATTAAGCAGTATCGATGTGGTGAGTCGATGGCAGTCACTGGGGTCGGAGAAGCATGGGCAAAACGTGGGTAGCCACATTTATCCCCCTCTCAGAACAGTCCTGCTGCCTGCTCTGTCCCAGCAGCAGCTGCACTTCACACTCCCTCCTCTGGACATGGAATTTCATCAGCAAGTGATTAATTATTCAAAGCCCCTCTCATCCTGGTTGGAGGCACACACACAGCTGCTCACCCACAAACCCAAACCAGTGCTGGGCCAAGCCTAAGGGATCCTCTTCCCTGCCTGTGGGTGCCCCAGCTGGTACCTTCCCAACATTAACTGCAGGGGTCTGACTGCACTGGCTCCAAGGGGTCATGTCAGTGCTCCTGGCCCCCCAAAGCCCTGACAAGCTGCTGCTGGGCTCTGCTGCACACCCAAAACTTGCCCAGCCCAGGGGCATGAGGTCCTGCCAGAACCAGGGGCAGTGGCAGTGCAGGACTCGAATCAGGACCTGCTGCTCTCAGCAAAGGAAGCCTGAGAAGCTCCTTGAGCCTCCCTGGAACAGACTGACCTGATAATTCTCCTGGTAAAAGCAACCAAGCACAGTGCAGCCCCAGCGCTCCCCTGCAGCTCCTGCATATGAGAGCATTGCACAAAGCAAGGGCGGGAGAGTCAGGAGGGCTTCTGGGGAGGAAGAGGTGGGGTGAGGGTGCAGGGGCACAAGAACGGCGCAGCCAAGGAGCCATTGGAACTGTTTTGCTCTAAGTGGGAGTAGAACATCTCCCCAGGCTGCTGAGGAGGGGGAAAACGAAACAAACGAAAAGAAAAGGCGACTTCACAAGCTTAGAGCAATCCTCTGCTGCTTCCCCCGTGTTTGCAGGGATCCCTCCCCAAGCCGGGAGCCCCAGCGTCCAGCCTGGCTCTGCTCCCCCCTCCCCGGAGAGTCCCGGGCCCGCTCCCAGCTCTGACATCAGCAGCCCCACACTGCAGCCGGAGTCACCCCAGTCAGAGCCTGGCATCGCCACAGCGCCCTGCTCAAAAGTCACAAGCTCCGGACGTCACAAACTGCACAATTGAAAATGACAACAGAGAGGGAGAGCTTGTTCCAAATGCCAGCCCGGCCCCGCCGCTCCGCTCACCGACATCGCCCCGTCCCCAGGGCGGTGAAGCAGGTCCCCAGGCAAAGCCGGGGGCAACCTCGGCACCCTCCACCCCACGATGCCAACCAGGGCGTCCCCAGAGCACCCCGGCAGTGCCCGAGCCACGCTGCTGCCGCTGCACCCCCGTTCCGGGGCTGGGACATCTCCCCGCAGCAGGGTCCGGCTTTGGGATTCGACTCTTGCACCTCAACGGGACCCCAAGTGCCGGGGTGCCCCTCGCAGCAGCCGCCCCAGTGGGACACCCCCCCAGATCCCCACACCCAGGACAACACTGCGACCCTCAGAGTGCCCCGGAGACCCGAGGCTGCGGAGTTAGGTCTCCTCCAGCAGCCCCCAGATGCTCCCGGTCGGAATTCCTCTCTTCCCTAGCAGCAGCCAGGACTTCCCCTGGGCTGGGCCACGCCCCGGCGCCCCCTCCCCACACCAGAGCCGGGTGCCCCCCTTGCAAACTTACCCACCAGTGCCGCCTGCTGGGGTTCCCCCTCCCCTGCCGGGACCCCCAGCCCAGGACCGGACCCCCTCCACTCACCAGCGCACCAGCTCCCAGCGCCGCTCCCCTGCCGCTTTGCCCGAGGCCATGCCGGTGGCGGGGCCGGTAGCTCGGCTGGCGGGAAGCGCTGCCGCAGGGTGGGCGGGGGCCGAGCGGTCCGGCCGGGGCAGGGGGGATTTCCCCCTACCACGCTCCGTCTCCGACCTGTCCCAGCGTTGGGCAGCGCCCGAGCACCGGCACCGCTCCCCGCGGGGCTGGGCGGCTGCGGCGGCTCCTGCGCGCTCCCGCCTCCTTCGGCACCCGGGGAGGACCCGGGCGGGGGAAACCTGGCCCGGCCCGTGGGGGTCACATCACCGTGCCCGGTTATGTAAAGCCTTATGCAATGGCCGCTCCCCCCCACGGGCATGCCGGAGGAAGCAGGGGTGCAGCCTGAGGGGTGGGGGTGGAGGGGAGGGTGTGCGACGCACACCGGAGCCCCCGGCCCCGGCTGCGAGAGGGAAAACTCCGACCAGCTGGGTCCCTCTGGAGTCTGCAGGGAAAGGCTCCTTTTCCACCCCTGAACGCTCAGAACAAATCTGGGCAGTGTCACAAAGTTCCTCGGGAACCATTAATGGAGGAAATAAGCACAGAAACTGGGTCCTGCCAGCCACCCCCCCTCGCCCCCCTGCCAGTCACCCTCTTCCCCTTGCAGAGAGGTGCACAGCCACACCAGTGCAGGCTGGGGGGCTGGAGCCCACTCCTTGAACCTGGTATTGCTCCTGTTCCTTGCTCACCCTCGAGAGCAAGCAAGCACCCAGCAGAACTTGCCTGTGAGGTAGCCAGGAAAGGCTGCTGTAGATTCAGAGCTGACACCAGCCCGGGCTGGGGCTCCTCTGCCAAAATCCTCAGGAGCTGAAAGGTGTATTCCATTTATGGATGGCCCGCAGTGCCCAGGAAACGCAGGGGAGGCACATCTAGATGCTATTTCAGGGAGCCTCAAACCACACTAAGAGCTCTTTGTCAGAAGCAATGTTCTGACCCTAACCCCCAACTTCTCTGCCAGTGGAGAGCTCAGTTTCACAGCTCAGCAAAGCCAGGTGCTGCCCCCACAGCTTCACTTAAATCAAGTGATGTTAATTACCAGGTAAATACCTCTCATTGGTAACACCTGAGCCCCACTCCTGCGGGGGGCCCAACCACATCTGAAGGGCATTGAGTGAGCTCTCTCTCAGCTGCCCCTCCTCAGGTGCCTTACTGTCAGCTGGAGAGGCAGAGCCTTGCCCAGGGTCACAAAGAGGGAATTCAGCAGGGGGGTGTCTCCAAATTCTGGGCAGTGAGCTACCTGCCCTCTGTCACCTCTTACACCTTATGGGCTAGAGGCTGGAACCTCCCAGAGAGGCTGTGGCCATGTGCTGCTGTGGCAGCCACCTGGGGCTGGTGGCGTGCTCCTTAGCTGGGTGCTTCAGCTGAAATCATGCCCAGGAAGTGGCTGATGCAGCATTGTGTGATGAGCTGCTTGCCCTGCAGCAGGCACCAGCTTAGCCTGGAGAGATGCTGCTGACCATCAGGATCAGAGCCAAGGGCAGATCGAACATCTGATCCCTGCTCTGCAGAGCCTGGGAGCCCTGCTGAGTTTCACTCTCATGAGCAGAGAGAGGCTGAGGCCTGATGGGTGAGTCTCCACTTAAGAGGCCATGGGTGGGAAGCAGCAGTGGGACCCTGTGAGGATGTGGGGCCAGAGAAGTGGGTACAAGAGGGGCAGAAGCTCTACCCTTGAAGATGAGGAACCAACCCACCCCATCTCAGAACACAGATGGGGTTTGGCAGAGCAAACTCAACTTTTATGAAAGGAAAGGGAGGGAGAGAGGAAGGAAGGAAGGAAGGAAGGAGGAGGAAGAGAGAGAAGGAAAGGAGGGAGGGAGGAAGGGAGAGAGAGAGGAAGGGAGGGAGGGAGAGAGGGAGGAAGGGAGGAAAGAAGGGAGAGAGGGAAGGAAAGAATGAGAAAAGCTCTGGAGCAACGAGAACTCCAGAACAGTGGAGTGCTCCTGGAGAGCACACACTGATGCATCTGGCATCCCTCACATAGCCTCTGTGCTGCCAGCACCATGCTGGTCCCAGCTGAGCTGCCAGCTCTGGCCTGGTGTTTGCCAAAGCTTTGCCCCACCAGCCCGTGTCACAGGGCCATGTGCCCCTGTGTCCTTCCCTGGCTCGGCTGCAGCACACTGCAGCCCTCCTGCAGTCAGCTGGGCACGGCCACAGCTCTCTGAAAAAGGACAAATTGCATTTCACAGCTCAGGCAAACATCCTTGAGAGCCTGAGACTTTCAAATCCCGGTGGAAATGTTAAGCTAATGTTAAATTTATCAAAACCTTCCAGCTTTTAGCCCTCTGTCGCTTTAAGGAGCTGCTTATTAGGTTCTCCAAAGCAATTAGGAGGGGCACACACACTCTCTCTCTCTCTCTCACACACACACACACACACACACTCCCCATTTCAATTAGGCTGAAAACTAATATCTGAGGCAAAGTTAAACTCATTTTCAAATTAAATGTGAACATTCCACTAATAAATAACTTGGGGGGCTGTGGGGGTGTGGGTGGAGGGGAAAGCAGTGGTCTCAAAGGACTCCATGTAGTTAGGCTAGAAGGGTGCAGGCTGTGGGTTCAGAGCACACCAAGATGCACGGTCCCTTGGGGAAGGGGTTGGTTTACCCTGGGATCACTCAGGATGTGAGCTGGGCTCACTCAACACAAGGCATCCATAGACTCACAGAGCAGCTTGGGTTGGAAGGGACCTTCAAGATCAGCTAATGCCAACTCCCTGCCACGGGCAGGGACACTTTCTGGTAGCCCAGGTTGCTCAAGGCTGCATCCAGCTTGGATGGGACATCCACAATCTCCCTGAGCAAACTGGTCCAGTGTCTCACCACCCTCACTGTAAAGAATCCCTTCCTAATACCCAGTCTGAATCTCCCCCTCTAAGTCCAAAGCATCCCCCCTTGTCCTGTCAACGCACCTCCTGCTCAAAAACGCGTCCCCAGCTTTCTGACTGGCCCCTTAAAGCGGAGCGAGCCTGGCGATGGAGCTTGTGCAGGATGCCTGTCCTGATGCCCTTCCCGCTGCCCGCACCGCTGCCTGTCCCGCCTCCCGCACCTCTGCCTCTGCCGCTGCCGGTGCCGCAACCGCTAGAGGTCGGTGCCGGTCCGGGAGCTGCCGCAGCTGCCCGCGCCCATCCCGCACGGCGGAGCCGCGGCTGCCGGCAGCTCCCCCGCAGCCGCCTCCGCCGCTCTCTCCCCAGGGCTGCAGCAGGATATCTGCAGCAAAGTCGGGGCCCAGGGCTCCCAGGAGAGTCCCCCCTACAGCTGCCAGCCCCCGAGCCCCATTGCTGTTCTGTCACTTCATCTCCTGCCTGCACCCACGGGTGCTGTCGGTGCCCTCTTTCGGAGGTCGCTGTGGTTGGATGTCTCCCAACTGGTGTACAACTTTGCCTGGCAGCCTGCAGAGCTGGGTCACCACCCGGGCTGGGCTGGCAGCAGGAACCCCTCAGCTCCTCCCGAGGCTGCAGTGGCATTTTTGGCTACTTACGTTGATCAAGGACCCACCTCAGAGCCCTCAGAGAAGTGGCTCCTGGCTCTCAGTGCCAGGGGGCAGCAGGGAGGAACAGCTGCAGCGCCAGGACGTGGTGGTTGCTGGAGGCATCACCGAAGGGGCCATGGGTTCATGTCCCAGCCAGAAAGGCTGAGAGGAGCTCTCCCAGCAAAAAGCTGCCAGTGAAACCAGGAAGGCTGAGCACCAGCAGGCCAGGAGGTGGGCAGTGCTCTGTGTGTGTGGTGGCTGAACCCCAGGCGCCAGGCAGTGGTTGCAGAGGCTTCACCCAGCGCCATGCTGGGTGCAGGGGATGTGCTGTGCTCTGCTGCTTTGCCCACACACTGGGTCCTGCAGCCATGACCTCATTTACAGCAGCAGCTCTGGCCCTGAGTGCCTGACCTTGGTCGTTTGCAGGCCTCCCTTTTATTCAGTGGAAAATCAATGCCAGTTGTACAAACCTGGTGAAACATGATGCACCCAGCAGCCTCCGTTCCCTCCTCCCCCTCCCTCCCTCTGCAATTCACTGCCACCCAAGTCAGCTTAGGGGTTGGGGGAGGCCCAGAGAGACACTAAACCAGCCCCCCCCCTACACCCCAAACTTAGTACACTGCACAAGAAAGGGACAAATGACACATTGGTGAGCATTGATCCGACGGTTACAACAGTTCCAACCCCCCTGCCCGGGGCAGGGACAGCTTCCACTAGCCCAGGTTGCTCCATCCTGGTCCTGAGCACCTCCAGAGATGGGGCATTCACAGCCTCCCCTGGGCAACCTGTTTCAGTGCCTCACCACCCTCACTGTACATAATTTCTTCCTAATCTCCAGTTTAAATCCTCCCTCTTCCAGCTTAAAGCCAGGCAGAGCAGCAGCAGCAGCAGCAGCACTGGCAGCTCGGTGCCCTGAGCACCAGCACAGGAAGGCTGCGCTGCCTGCAGCAGGTTTGGGTTGAGGGAAAGGCAATCAGCAGACTGTCAGCTGACGGCGAGGACGCTACCACTTCCCTGCGCCATGGAACAAGCCATGAGCCCCAGGTTCCCACCGGGAAGGAGGCACAGCGAGGTCAGCCAGCCCGGGGAGCCGGCCCAGCCGCTACAGACAAAGCAAAAGGGCAGGGAGTAGTCGGTGCCCAGCCCGGCAAACCCCACCACACCTCCGAGCCCCGGCCTTTCCCTGCCACCCCTCTGCTCACCAAGGACGGGGTGTAGGGGGGTGGTGTCTCTTTTTTGACTCTTTCCTCCCCGGAGCAGGCATCGCCCCCGCCCCCCTTTCACTCGCATCCCCCCAGCACTGAAACCCCCACCGGGACTGAGCGCGGCTTATTGCCCAGCAAGTCCCGAGCTCCCCGGGCCCGCTGCTCGGGGACCCCAGGTCCAGGGTCTGGGCTACGGCTGCTCCGCCAGGCCGGCTTCAGCACCGCGGACAGCGGCGGGGCGGCGGCCGAGGTCGGGGGCACCGGGGCCGGGAAACGGAGCCCGGGCACAGGGGGCCCGGGGAGCCGAGAGCAGGCCGCACCGGGGACTTGGGGACCGGTGATCCGACATGGCTGTGGGGGTCCCCGGGGTGAGGAGTCCCGGTCCCACCGAGGGTCCCTGGGAGCCGAATCCTGGCCGCGGAGCCCCGTCCTCGGTAAGGAGTCCCCAGGGAGCGGAGCCGCATCCTGAACGCCGCTCCCGCCAGGGGCCGCGGAGCCCCAGCCCGGCTGCGGGGGAGGTGCTCCCAGCGCGGGGGTCTGCGCCCCGCTCCCCGCCCGCCGCCCGCGCCCGCCCCGGCGGAGCTCCCCAGTTCCGGTCACGTTGCCGCCTGTTTACGGCGCGGCGGGCGGCGGGTGGCGGGGCCGGGCCGGGCGAGGCGGGGCCGCCGCAGGCAGCGCGGGCAGCGCGGGAGCCCGGCGCGGCCCCGGCCCCGGCCCCGGCCCCGCCGTCCGCTCCATGACGCCCAGCGGGCGCCCCGCGGGGCTCCGCCGCTCCCCCCAGGTAAGGGACCGGGGCTCGGCGGGGCCGGGCGCGGGGGGATGGCGGCGGCGGGTGCGGAGCGCGGCCCCGGGGCGGCGGCGGAGCTAGCAGCGGAGATGCGGGAGCTGGAGCGGGGCGCGGGGCCGGGCTACGCAGCCAGCGGGGACCGGCCCGGGGAAGGGGCTGCGGCTCGGGGGGAACCGGTCCTCCGGGAGCTGCCCACTCGTGCTCTTTGGAAGTTGCTTCATTCCGCGTACGGCTCGGTTCTCCCCCCGTGTCTCGGTTCTTCTCTCCTGGCTCGGTTCTTCTCTCCTGGCCCATTTCTCCTCCCATGTCTCGGTTCTCTTCTCCTGGCTTGGTTCTTCCATCATGGCTCAGTTCCCCTCTCCTGGCTCGGTTCTCCTCCCGTGGCTTGGTTCACCTCCTGCTGCAGGGAGCAGCTCCAGGTCCGGCAAGGCTCTGCCGGTGTGCACTGGCAGCTGCCGAGTTCAGCGCCAGCGGAAGGACCCAGCTGGGGACCAGACAACGTTGCTGCAAAATTCCCAAAGTGCAGGGTGGCGCCACGAGGATCACCCACTTAGGGGCAGGGTTGATTCAGAGTGCTGGTGGTGGGCCAAGTGCTGCTCCCGACGGAGAGCTGGGTCCGTGGTTAATTCCCCGGGAGCCAGCAGGGGAGAGCGTGGCCTTGCTTCCAGCATCTGCAGCCACACGATGGGCTCTGGCCGCTAGGCAGCCGGCTGCGTGCAGGGAATTGTGGCAAAACTCAATCATTTATGATCAGGTCTGCATCGATTTGCCTTTAAATAGATGCTGGTGGATGGTGAGCACAGACAGGGCTCCAGGTGTCATTCTGCCCCTGCTGGGATCAGAGGACATTTCCCAGTGACTTTCCCCAGGCTGGGATTTCACCTCTGGTTTCTATTCCTGGCACCGCCGCTCCCTCTGTGACCTTCTGCGAGTTTCTCAGCTTCCTGCTGCCTTCCTTTTCTCCCTCCTGCCGAAAGGCAGAGCTGCTGCCTGGCGTGGCTGCAAAGTTTGTGTTGATGCTTGAGCTCATAGCCAGGGAGCAGTATGGATGCCTGGTGTGTCAGTGCTTGTTCCTGCGTGCGTCCCAGTCTGATGGGGAGGGCGCTGCTGGCACCCACAGCAGGATGAAGTATCGACCTGCTCCTGCAAACCTCCTCTGTGCCCTCTGACTCCCAGATAATTTGCCATTTGGGGGGGGGGGGAAATGATTCTGTTGGCGTTCCAGGGTTTGTGCTGGGCCGTGTGTGCCTGCACTGCCTTCCCAGGGCATCGCTGGGAGATGAGGGCTTCCCTGGGGGCAGAGTTCTGGGATGCTGCTTGGTGTTCGGTGACAGACTCCAGCAGAGGTCTGGAAGCTGATTCTCAAACAGTCTGTGCAAAGGACATCAAACTCTTCGTGGACTTGGGGCTAAGTCACTCCTTATAGCTATTTCAGGAGGCTGCTCCAGTCCTGCTGCTTTGTGGAACAAGAGTTCTGATCAATTAAGATGAGATTGTGACTCTTCCTGAGGGCTTGGAGAGCCTCTGCCAAGGGCCTGGGAGGTCCCAGCACAGCAGGGAAGCTTCCCCTGCAGGGAGCAGCACTCTGTGGCCCATTCTGGAGCTGAGCTTTCACAGCTCCTCCGAGTAAATTTGGGAACTGAGGTATTTAAAGTGCATTTTTAAATGTAAAGATCTGCTCCCAAGGGCCCTGCTGAGGGGCCCACCACTCCAGAGAGGGGCCTGGGACTCCTGTGTCCTGTGTCCTGTGTCCTGTGTGGATTGCCAGCAAGGGAAGCTTGTTCCTGGAAAGCTCTTAGTGCTGGAGCAAAGTCCCTTTGATGTCCCCTCCAGAACCTGAGGCAGCATTCAGACACAGCTCTGCTGGGAGCAAGGATCAGCTTAGGACAAAGAGGTCACCTCTGAACAGGGGCAGAGCCAACTGTTCAGCTGACCACTGCCTCCTCCCTGGCTCTGTGTCTCTGTACCTAGAGCTGTCAGGAGCACAAGGGCACAGAGCATCCTTCCAGCTCCAGAGGACTGTCACTTGCCCTTGGCTTTCATTATGCTTTCTGGAGTTGCAGCCTCACACAGAACTCCTCAGAGGAGGAGGTCACTGTGAAGGCTGCCACCACTGGTTGCTTGGGCAGGTTGGAACTAGTCTGGAAAAGAAAAGCAACAGCTGCAGCAACAAGGCAGGGATCAGAGCAGGGTCACTTCCAGTCTCATCCTTTTGGGAGCTGTGCTCATGAGGCCAGGGTGAGGGGAGCTGCTGTTCCTCAGCATCCCTGAGAGGCATCCCCTGCCACTGTGCTTTGGCTGTTGTGTCTTTGGCCCAGGCTGAGGGCCCCCACCTTGCTTCACCACATAGAGATGTGGCCATCAGCACCTGCTGGGTGCCTTGAAGCCCTCAACATGGGGAGCTTTGGCATTACTAGCTGGGAGATGTGGTAGCCCTGTGAAGCATCATTAAGTCAGGCAGCAGCAGCAGCTAATCCCTATCAGCTCCCAACTGCTCCCAGGCAACTGTGCTGCATGAGAGGCCCAGAGGCACACCCCAAGCTGAGGGCTCAGAATGCTGCTGTGAGCCCTACCTGCCTCCAGAAGCAGAGGGGGGAAGATTCCAGCAGTTGAGAGCCTTGGGGCTATGGGTGAACACAGCCTTGGTGAGGCAAGAGAGCAACCCCTGCCTTGGTGATGCTAGAGATGCTCCAAGAGCTTCAGGCAGCTGCTGCTGAAGCCTCAGCACCAACCTGCAGCTTTGGTAACAGCTCCTGGCTCTTGCATCATTGCCTGGGACACCAAACACCTTCCTCCTTCACCCCTGGGGTGGTGAAGCAGCATCAGGCTCAGGTCACAGCCTGTGTTCCCCTGGCTCCTGCAAGAGGCACAGGAGCCCCAGGAGCCATCTCCCCATCAGTGCTCTCAGGCAGCAGTGTGACTGTCACCAGCAACATCCCTGTTGTCACCTCTGTGCAGGCAGCTCCTGCCCCTGCCTGCCTCATCATGCTCAGTGCTGACAGGAGCTTCATGTGCGGCTAAGCTGAGCTGCTCTCCCTGCTCTGCCCCAGACACCTCACCTCTGGCACTCCTGCCCCCAGCTGAGAGCTGTTTCTCGAGGGGCAGGGTGGAAGTCACATTGGCCAGGCAAAGCTGGCCCAGACCCACCAGGGATTTCCCCCAGTGAGCTTGGAACCAGGCACAGGTACATTAGGCAGGGATTTTATCATCCAAATCAGAGCCAACACACAGACCTCGGTGCCAGGATTCTCCTTTGGCTTCCCTCTGCAGCTTGATGTTTATCAACCATTTGTTTTTAAAGGGAAAACCTTTCCATTGGTAAAAACAAAGAAAGGGGGGGAGGGGGGAGGGGAGGGAATCTCCTCCTCCCAGGGAGGAGGGAAAGTTGAGTGGAAAATTTGCAGCCATTCCTTCTAGAGACATTTCAACTAGGCAGAACAAAGTGCTTGAAAATAGCTCCACATGTCCCCCGGGCTCCCTCCAACCTACTTTCTGATGGTTCCTGAGATGAGCTCCCACCAAGCACCCAGCACACTGCAGCTGGGGCTGGCAGAGGGTCTGTGCCATGCTGTGATTGATGCCCCCAGCCCGCTGGCAGGTGCCAGGCACGTCCATGGCTGTTGTGCTGGCACAAGTCAGTCGATGCCGTTGCGCCGTTAGCCGATGCCCGTCGCTGCCAGCTCTGGTGGTGCACAGGGTGAGTGCCAGGGCTGTGTCTGTTAGGGCCACCAGGATGAGCAGAGGGCTGGAGCACCTCTGCTGTGAGGACAGGCTGAGGCAGTTGGGGTTGTTTAGGCTGGAGAAGAGAAGGCTCTGAGGAGACCTCATTGTGGCCTTCCAGGATCTGCAGGGGGCTACAGGAAAGCTGGGGAGGGACTTTTGAGGGTGTCAGGGAGGGATAGGACTGGGGGGGATGGAGCAGAGCTAGAAGTGGGGAGATTGAGATTGGATGTGAGGAAGAAGTTGTTGCCCAGGAGGGTGGTGAGAGCCTGGCACAGGTTGCCCAGGGAGGTGGTGGAAGCCTCCTGCCTGGAGGTGTTTGCAGCCAGGCTGGAGGTGGCTGTGAGCAACCTGCTGTGGTGTGAGGTGTCCCTGCCCATGGCAGGGGGGTTGGAGCTGGATGAGCCTTGAGGTCACTTCCAGCCCTGACAGTTCTATGAGTCTGTGATTCTATGAACTAGGATGTCATCAGCAAGTGTTGGGGGACTTACAGGACTTGAAAGCCATCAGCTCTCCACCCAGAAGAAGAGGAATGATGAGGAACTTAAGTCTGGAGCTGGACTTCTTTTCTTTCACCCCCTTGGTTCCATTTTGAAATGCACAGCACTGAGGGTCCCTGGGGTCCTGGCAGTGCCAGTGGTGCCCTCACCCAGACCCATCAGTTCTGGAGGCTCACCTTACTCCCCCCCTCCATTAAGCAGCAGGAGCAGGCAGAGCTGGCTTGGAGGACTTCACGGACCTGGAGAGGCCTTGGCAAGCCCCAGGCTCTGGGCTCGGGGCGCTGCCAAGATCTCTTGCTGTGGAGCGGAGCTTAACTGGGCTGTGATTTGATTTTGGTTGCAGGACTCCTCTCAGGACGCCTGCACTGCCAGCTGGGTGTGCCAGCACTGCAGCCAGGCACTCACTGCCCCTGAACTTCTGCAGGCAGAAACCTGGACTCAGGGGGTGATGGGGGAGGGATCAGGAGCAGCTTCCCAGGGCCAGGATGGTGCCTGCTGGCCCTCTGGCACCGCCTGGGTTTGCCGCAGCTTCCTGTGCTCCTGGGCTGAGCGTGGGGAGGAAGGACACAATCCACACCCACCCAAGATGGTGTTTCCCGGGACTAGGAGTTCCTTCAGCGGTTTGTTCTTGTCTGCCTGGTGCAGCAGCGCAGGTAGGCAGCTCGCTGGAGCCATTAATGAAGGCGTGGTGCCGGCGCAGCGCTGCCAGCAGCTCTGCTCTGCCAGGAGGGTGCCAGGGACAGCGTTCCTGCTTCTGGAGGGCAGCACGACTGTCCTGGGCACGTCATGCTGATCAGGTCAGACAGAGCATATTGCATTTTCCGTGTGTCAGATCTCTCACTGCAGTCACTGCTTCGCCCTGCTGGGATTGTCGAGCCAGAGCCAAGCTCCCCTCCGGTGCAGCTCCCAGCCAGGGCCCGCGGGGAGCAGTCCTGTCTCAGATGCCATCCTGCTCGGTGACAAAACACTTCCCAGGGCCAAATTCAAACCAGAACTGAGGCTGGGGTCCGTGCAGCAGCAGCAGCAGCTTCTGTTCAGAAAGCTCCTGAGCCTCCCAGCCCCAGAGCAGGCAGGATGGGAGCTGGCCCTGCCAAGCGTGGCATGGCCTGGGGACCATTCCTCGGGGATCTTCTGCACGGAGCTGCCTCCCCCCCAGCCACCTCCCTGCGGGAAGGGTAGATGGGAGCAGCTCTGCCCCTAGCCAGGGCTCCAGGGATGGGGCAGCCGAGCCCGGGGTGCTGCTGTGTGCCTGATCATTGCCTTCTCTGCTCCCCACAGGCCTGGACTGTGAATCTGGTTGCGATGGAGACGGTGTCCCTGGAGCACCAGATCCAGAGCGTGCAGCGCCACATCGCCTTCCTGAAGAAGGAGCAGATGGAGCTGCTCCATGACCTGCACCTGGAGATCCTCCGCCTGCAGAAGCACTGCTCAGGTGAGCCCCGGGCTGGCCACGGCGTGGGGCAGCTGTGTGCCCATGGAGCACGGTGGGCAGCAGAACTGCTGCTGGCACCCAAGGGATGGTCTCCTGGGGGAGCATTTGGCAGGAGGTGGAGATGGTGAGCGGTGAGACACAGGGGATCCTGCTCGGTGTGGGACCAGGGGATCCCCAGCTCCTTCAGCCTCTGACTTGCACCCCTGGCCCAGCTGCCACCAGCACCTCCCTGGACCAGATTTGGTGTGGATGCAGCACCCTGAGATTGCTGCTCTGTGAGTGGGTGCCAGCAGCTTCCTGCAGCTGCAACTCCAAAGAACCAGGGGGGGTTGACTCTGGACTTCAGCTCTCCAGGGGGGCGATAGGACAGGAGGCTGTGGGCAGCTCCTCAGCTCAGGCCTTGAGCTCACACCATGCCCAGGGCACAAGGATCGCTGCAGCAGCTCAGTGCTCTGCCTGGCTGCGTGCTCCTGCCCCTGGCAGTGGTTTGGCTGCAGCAGACACTGCCCCAAGGGATTCATTCACTGGTGTGGGGGAAGGGAAAAGCCCAGCCTCAGCCAGCAAGGTGCTCCTGCCTTTTCCTCCAGGGGTCTGTGCCCACAGAGGGGTTTGGTTATGAAAATGGAAGAGTCGTTCATCATTGCTGCCAGGTGCCAGCAGGCTCGGGGAAGGAGGAGGGCTGAACACCATTGGCAGTGGGGATGTATCAGACCATGCCAAGGCCGCGTTAGAGAGGAGGAGATGTGATTTTCTTGCTTAGGTTCTGTTGCTCTTTATTCTCTTGCACGCAGAGAGGTGAAATCTGTTCCTGTGCTGTGCTGAACGAGCACTGATGCCAGCAGCATCAGCACATCTGTTCCCCTGTCCCAGGCTGCTCCCTGCTCCGGAGGGAGGGACCCTGCCAGGCATCCCCAGCAGCCCCTTGCAGAGGCTGCAGCCTCCCAGCCTTGCCCAAGATGAGAGGCTGTCAGCAGGAGCCTCAAGAAGAGGGCAAATGCTGCCCGGGGTCACAGCAGCCCCTGCAGCCCCCGCTGGGGGTCTGCCCATTTCCAGCCCCCGGGAAGCACAGACACAGGCCTGGCATGGGGCCTGGGGACCTGCCCGTGGGGTGCACAGAGCCAGCCCCCACCACACAGCAGTGTCACCCTGCCCTCCAGCCAGCCAGCCTCACAAGAGCCACAGCTCCCCAGGCTCCTGCCTGCCGCCGAAGCTCATTCCAGCTCGTGCCGCTGCTCTCATCAATAATTCAGGCACAGCTAATTGCTCCTCGTCTGCAGCCTCCCTGGTTCCCGGGAAACAAAGGCATGGCTGCATCAGGAACACTGCTTGGCTTCCCCCAGCCTTTCCCAGCTTTTGCTGCTCTGTTTCATTGTTCCTATGGCTCCATCCGTGGCCTCTCCAGGTAGCTGGGACAGCGGAGTCCTGGTGCCTGAGTCAGACTGGGGGGGTTGGGGGCCCCAGGGGCAGAAGGGAGCCTGCTGCCCGGTTGGTTATCACTGACCTCCTTCCCAGCGCTGTCTGCCTGGACAAGTCACATCCTCTTCTGGGAGCTGTGGGGTCCTGCAGTGCCTCCTGCTAGGAGTGGTGGGGACCAAGCCCTGGTTCGTTTCAGGGTGGATTTGCTGGTGGTTTGGATGCAGGAGGTGGATGCTGGTGGTTGGGGCAGGAGGAGTTGGTGACCCAGCACATACCCTGCTGCAGCCCCACAGGGCTGTGCTGGCTGGCCTTAGACTTTTGCCCCATCCCCTCAGTCCCCTGAGGTGTCACCCTCCTGCAATTCTGTTGCTCAGCTGACACCCTGAGAGGCTCCATCCAGGTGCCAGACTCTCGCTGAGAGAGGGGCAGCTGAGCTGGCCATGTGCCATGGAACCCCGGGGGTGGCACACAGCAAGCCTGAGGCTTTGGATCCAGCCTGGATCCAGCAGCAGAGCAGCTGGGTTCAGAAAGGACCTTATTCAAGTAAGCAGATCCCCAGATGTGCTGCCCCTGGACACAGGGCAATTCCCAGTGTTCTGGGAGACTCCAACACCAAGGAGCAAGTAATCAGGAAGGTTTCAAGAGTTGAAGTCAGGATGGAGCCTCCATGTGCTGAGCTCCTGCGAGCCCCTGACCCCTGGCAGCCTTGTGCCCCGTGCCACAGCCTGGCAGGGAAGGTAAGCAGCTGCTGTGGGCCTGTGCCACAGCCCTGACTGCAGGGCAGGGCAGAGCTGGCCCCAGCACAGCCCAGAGCCCAGTGTCCCGAGCTGGAGGCTTCCCAGGAAGGTGGCAGAGCCCAGAGCCCCGTGCTGTGATTCATTTCTTGGAAGCAGCCTGGCGTTACAGAGCAGGGCTGGCTTCCCTCCCACTCCTGTTTCATCTGCAAGGTACAAGCACGGCAGAAATAGCGATGGGTTCCTGACTCCTCTCCTTCTCCTTTTCCTGGAAGATGAGCTCAGGCCCTGTGGCCATGCTCAGCCTGCTCAGCTGCGCCAGCAGGGCGTGCAGGGAAGGCTGGGGGGGAGCAGAGCCGGGCGGGGGGATCCCTGCAGTGGGGCAGGGGGTCACGGAGCCCGCAGGTGGGCTGTGCCAATGGCCCCCTCTGCACCCTGCAACCTCGGGGCACCAGGAGGCTCCTCCCAGGCAGCTAAGGGGGAAATGCAGCATGGAGAGAAGCTGTGCCTTCGATAAACCCAGTTCTAGTTTGTCCAGAGGCACCTGGCCCCTCCAAGGGGCACACAGCCACCAGCAGGAGGGTCACACAGCTGGGGGACTGCTGCAGGGCTGACACATGTGCCCCAGCCCCTGGCAGGGGACACAGACCAGCCTGGCACAGCCCCTGGCAGGGGACACAGACCAGCCTGGCACGGCCCCTGGCAGGGGACACAGACCAGCCTGGCACAGCCTCTGGCAGGGGACACAGACCAGCCTGGCACCACCCCTGGCAGGGGACACAGACCAGCCTGGCACAGCCCCTGGCAGGGGACACAGACCACTATGTCTCAGTCCATGACTGGATCCATCCCACCGCGCTGGGACTACCTGAGAGCCCTGTGGGTGCTCTGCCCTGGATTCACCCCTCAGGATTCATGGGGTTGGAAGTGGGGCAGGTGCCCACCGGCCCCCGTGGCTCCAGCAGAGGTGCTGGGAGCCCAGGCTGTGCACCATCCCCGCTCAGCAGGGCAGAATCAGCTTCACCCTTCATTTGCGACACATCTGAGGCTCCAAAGCTATTACTCTGGCTTGAGCAACGTAACGCAGCAGCCATCGATCTGCAGGGGGGCAGCCAGGGTGCTGAAAGCTTTCCAGAAGCTGCATTACCTCCCCGGTAACTTCTGCCTCTCACTGCAGGCTTGTTTCCCCAGGCAGCCGGGGCAGAGCAGCCCGAGCCCAGCGCTCTGTTGCAGAAGGATGGGGTGGTGAGGATTAGAGGCAACATGAAAGCAGATTAAAAGAAAAATGTAGGGCAAAGATTAACCATTTGAACTCATTTTCGGGGCGAGGGGGGCTGGGGGGGGTATGGAAGCTCCAGAGCAACTAAACGGTTCTCCCAGCGCTCTCGTCCTGCTCTGAGCTTTGGTGGGCTGTGATGATGAATTCGGGAGAGGCTGCCTGCAGAAGGGAACTCTGGAAAGTCCCTGGGCTCCCTCCCTGGCTGCCCTCGGCGAGCTGGTTTCGTAGCCAGGGGCTCGGCAGGGCGCAGGGAGCAGCAGGCAGCAGCAGGCAGCAGCAGGCAGCGTGTTGGAGCCGAGCGGGCAGGCAGGGGCTCGGTGCCAGGCTGAGAGTGGATTCTGAAGGCGCAGGGTGCCCCCGGAGCAGGGCAGGACCCTCCCGCGGGCACAGGGTGCCGAGGCTGCTCTGCTCATGCCAGGCAGAGACGGGAGCAGCCTGGGAGCAGCCTGGGAGCAGCAAATGATGAACTAGGTCGGGTGGCAGCTCACACTTTGGTCTATTTTCAGCCCCTGGCTCTGCTCTTTCTCCTGCTTTGAAGCCCCAGGAGCGGTCCAGCAGGGCTCTTAGGAAAGCAAAGGCAGCGCTGGAGAAACAGCCCCGCGGGGCAGGACCCGCGGGCGCCACCGTGGCCACGCCACGGGGGGCAAGTGCCACGGCAGATGCCAGGTCCCAGGGCTGCTCGACAAGGTCTAAAGTGCTGGAATCATCTGGTTTGGGCTCAGCCTGGGGCCGCTGCTCCCAGCTGGCCACGCTCACCCCCTGGGCTGGGCAGGGACCACACCACAGCCGCGGTGGTGGTCGCTGCCCTGGCACCGGGGGAGTCGGGGAGCACGCAGGAGGGATGGGGGGCTGCTCCCTCTCAGTCCTCTGCCGTTTCTCTTCCAGAGCTCACCCATGACCTGGAAATAAAGGAGCTGGAAGCCCGCCAGCAAGGTAAGAGCACAGGTTTGTGCAGAGATAAGATAAGGGGGGAGTGTGTTTGGGTGCAGGGGGCACCCGAAGAGCCTGGAGCTGGAGGGGGCCCTATCAAGACACCCAAGGAGGGGACGTGGACCTTGTCTGCAGGGCAGGGCTGGGCTGGGAAGCCGGTGAGCACATTCACAGCCCGTTGGCAGCCTCTCAAATGCCTGGGCCGCCACCCTGGAGGGTTTTGCACATGAAAGCCAGCACCTCTGCGTCGGCTTTGCTCCTGGTCCTACACAGCCCCACCGATACCCAGCGGGGGGGTCAGCTCACAGACCCCCAGGTGGAGACTCAAAGCCTGCAAACCCTTCATCCCCAGGGAAAAGCCGGCAAGGACACGACCTGCCCTGCCCCCAGCTCCCTGCCATCCAGACACCGCTCAGAAGCCTGCCAGCACTCCTGGGTCACTGAGCAGGCAGCTCTGCCCACAGGCTCATCCTTCACGTTCCAAAACAAGGGCCAGAAATGTCTTGGGGCACGGAAAGCATCTGCGGGGTCCAGGCACCGCCGCCGGCCTGCGACCGGCAGCAGAGTGCTGCCCAAAAGGCATTCACAGTGCACCGTCCCCAGGGGCCACCTGTCCCTAGGGGCCACCTGTCCCTGTGTCCTGCAGCCCCGGGGCTGGGACAGACAGCCCTGCCCAGCTGGAGAGCCCAGCACAGGCAGGAAGGACTGGGGGTAACTGGAATTCCCCACCCCCCCGAGGCTGCCACAGGCAGGACACCTCCTGCCAGACCAGCATGGCACAGGGCTCTGGCATCTCAGCGATGCACCCTGCAGCCTGATGGCCAAGGGCAGGGTTTCAACTGAAAGCCAAGGCACACAGGACCCTGATTTCAGCCTCTCCTCCAGCAAGGAGTGCCCAGCCAGGCAGGATTGTGCCTGGCAGTGTGCTGAGCTGTGCCCTCCTGCACACGGGCACACCAGTGGAGCAGAGACACCTCAGACACCACGTCCTGCTGCCCCCCTCCCTCCTGAGCATCCCTGTGCCTCAGCCCCTTGTCTGAAGGCAGATCCCAGCGCCTCTCACTCCCACCTGCACCCCTGACCCCTGCAGCAGGCTCTGGCCAGCCTGGCGCCCGCAGGCTGTGTTGGGCAACCCTCTGAGAGGTGGACTCTGGCCAGTGGGGCCCACAGGTAGGAGCTGGGCTCTCCCTCGAGGGTTTCCCTGGCTCATCCACCCTTCCTGTTGCCTTTCCTGGATCCCACAGCCAGCCATGGCCTCACTCTGTCCACAGCCCGGCGGGGAGTGGGTGCACACCGGTGTCCCCAGGGCCTCCCTCCTTGCCTCCATCCCTGGGTGCCACACACTGAGGCCACCCTTGCCATGATGCCACCACACAGCTCCAGGTGACTCACCCCTGTCCCAAACACCACCCAGGGGAGGCATAAGCAGGCAGTGGTGCCTGCCAGACATGCTCTGTGAGCAGCCCAGCCCTTCTTCATCCTCTATCCCAGAGATGAAGCTGAAACTCATCCCTGGTGCTGCCTGGGCACAGTCCCTAGCACTGAGCCTGCTCTTCATCCTCAGAGCAGGGGCTGGCAGTGCCATGGGGGCAGTGCCTGGTGGGCATGGGGCTGCCCTCACCAGGGCCATTAGCAGTCTCCTCCCTTGGCAGCACCCTTGCTCAGTGCCACGGCAAGCTTCAGAGGGATTTGGCGCTCTCAGCCCCTGGGCTGACCCTAGGAGGGGACAAGCCCCTCTCAGCCCACCCCCTGCTCCCACCTCACCTCCCTCCTGCTGCTGAGCTTGAGGCTGCTGCCTTGCTGCTTTTGGGAGCACCTGGCACCCAGCTTGTGGGTGCCAGCAGCGTGACACAGACCATCCTGTGCAGCCAGTCCCACCCACGGGGCTCTGCCTCTGCACAGCTTGCACAGAGCAGCACCACTTTGGCCACGCTTATGGGGCAACCACCTCATTGAAGCTGCCATCAAATGATTGCTCTGCAAATGCCACTCAGGGAATAATTGCAGCTGGCAGCTGCCTCCCCGAGGTCTCCTCCTAAAGCGTTTTCCTCAGCAGGAGGAGCTGGGGCTCGGGCAGCTGCAAACCTCATCGTAAAAAGCAGGATTAGTGCAGACAATGGGAGCAGGCCTGGGCAGGCTGGGGGAGCCTGTGGCTGCCAGCCTTGGCAGGGAGCATCTGCTCCCCTCCCTGTGCCCCACCAGGGGCTGGCCGCAGGAGCTCGCTGCCAGGGGCAGCAGTCTGGCTGCAGGCAGTGGGGGATGCACCAGGGCAGTCTGCCCCCCTGTGTGCCCATGCCAGGCTCGTGGCACAGCTGCACAGCTCAGCCCCTTTGCTGCAGTGGTGTCAATCCCCCGTGCCAGCGGCTCCAGCTGCCGCCTCGCACCCACGGGTGGGATGTGTCCCTTTCCCCAGCAGCCCCATCCCCCAGACACCATGAAATGAATCAGTGTGGCTGCAGTGCTCCCCCTCCATCCCTCACCTCCTCCTGCCTGCCTGCATCTTTAGCAGAATGGATTGGGAATGCCAAATTTTGTCAGCTGAACCGCTCTACAGGTGTGTGCCCAGTGCCACCATGGCAGGTGGGGAGGGAGGAAGGAAGGAAGGAAGGAAGGAAGGAAGGAAGGAAGGAAGGAAGGAAGGAAGGAAGGAAGGAAGGAAGGAAGGAAGGAAGGAAGGAAGGAAGGAAGGAAGGAAGGAAGGAAGGAAGGAAGGAAGGAAGGAAGGAAGGAAGGAAGGCAGGCAGGCTGGCTGGCTGTCAGGTGTTATCCTCTGCAGGCTGAAGGAGCCCACACAGGCTGGCCGTAGGGTGTGCAGGAGCAGTGCACAGGGCCCATGCCATCCTTTTTTGGGTGCCTGTGTTGTGACTCAGAAGGGCAGGGGCAGGGAGGGCATCCATCAGCTGCTGAGGTGTGGGAAGGGCAGGGAGGGCATCCATCAGCTGTCGAGGTGTGGGAAGGGAAGGTGATGTGAGCCGTGAGGAGCCCTGATGCAGCTCCTCTGTTTTAACAAGTCCAGTCCGCGCCCCGGCGCTGGCAGGAGCAGAGCGCTGAGCAGGACAGAAAGCAGAGGTCCTGGGTGTGAGCACACAGCAGCCAGGGAGGGCTGGGGCCTGCCCAGCCTGCTCCCCCGAGCCCACTCCTCCCTCCCTGCCCAGCACAGCCTGGCCCCGGCTCCTCCATAAGCCTGGATTAGCATCTCCATCGTCTCCAATCAGGCTGTGGGGTCTCGGGGCTGGGGGTCAACAGCCCCTCCTGGGCTGATGATTTCCCTGCTGTTTCCTTCTCTCTCCAGCCCGTGTGCTCCCCTGTGCTCTCCGCACAGACTCCAAGTCACTGTTAGGTGAAACCCGAGTTAGCTGGGAAGTGCTAAGCTGCAGCGTGAGGCTGCAGCGAGGCAGAGGCGGCAGCTTCCATGGCAACGGCGTCCTGCACCAGCGCTGCCTTTGCTTCCAGCCCCTGCGCCGGGCTGTTACACATCACACCCTGCCACAGCACCACAGCTCGGGCTGCCGAGGGACCCTCTCCCTGCCTCAGCTCCCAGAAAGCACTCGAGCAGCCTCAGTGGCACAGCTGGGACGTGCTGGCACCAGGGAATGGCCAGCAGCTATGTCCATGTGCCCTGACAGCCCTGCTGCGAGCACGCAGGTACCTGCTGGGAGCTGAGGCCCTGGCGCTGGGCTGAACCCACCACCACCACCGCGGCTTCCTCTGAGCCCTCTCTGTGCCTCGTTCCCGCAGATGTCCTGGACAGGGAGCTGGAGGAGAAGTGCCGGGCGATGGAGGCGCAGCTGCAGGAGAAGGAGAAGGACAACCTGGAGCTGCGCAAGGAGCTGCAGCACAAGGAGACGCTGGTGGCCGCGCTGCGCTCCAGCCTGCGCAGCAAGGAGCGCCGGTTCCTGGAGGAGCTGAAGCGGCGGAGCCACCGCGTCACCATCCTCGACACCGAGCTGCAGAAGCAGACGGAGGCTGCCGCTTACCTCTCCCTGCAGCTGCACGCCACGGCCCAGCGGCTCCCGGGCCCCCGGCCGGCCGGGCGGCCGCCCCCCGAGCAGCCTCCCCCGGGACCCCCAGCCGAGGGCAGACCCCGGCGCCGCGGCCACCGGGCGCACCCCCGGCGCCCACCCGGGGACGTTGGTGCCCGGCCCAGGGACCCCGTGCAGGAGGAGCACGACGCCATGCCCGACCCGGCTCTCTTCCTCTACACGGCGCGGCCGCATGCCCCGCAGCGTCCCCCGCCGGAGCCCCCCGCCCAGGCCCGTGGCACCGCCGGTGCCAGCGCAGCCCCCCGAGTGCAGAGGGCCCCACGGCAGCCCACGCAGGAGCCGGTGGCCAGGGCCAGGTCGGCCAAGGGCGAGCCCGGCAAAAGGCAGGGGTCTGGTGCCCACGGTGCCCCCCGGGCCCGGGAGTAGGTGGCTGGCATGGCCTGACTGGCTGGGATGGCCTGAGCCCAGCAGCACTGGAGTGAGCGCTGGCCAAGGCTGCTTTGCCCTCTCCTCTCGGAGGGGAAGGGGCAGTGGAAGGAGGATGTTCTGCTCAAACCTCCTGACCTGGGAGGATCCTCCCTGCCCGAGGGGCTGAGCCAGGGGTGCCATGGGGCAGACAGGCAACCCAGCACAGGGGCTGTGGAGGGTAAACGTCCAGGCACCTGTCCAGAGCTTCCAGGGGAAGAAAGAAAGGAAGGAAGAGAAAGAAAGAAAGGAAGATGGCATTTCTGGGATGAGAAGATCTGCTGCTGCTGCTGCTCCTGCTCCTCAGGGCGGATGCTGGGTGTCTTTGCCCTGGCCAGGGATGCCAGGAGGTGGGTGTGCAGCAGCAAGCAGCAGGCTGTGTGGCACATGGCTTGGCACAGCAAGGTGAGCTCAGCTGGGCCTCCAGCCCTGGGCATCACCCAAACAGGAGCTGGGCTGGAAAGGACCCCAGACATCAGCAGAAAGATCCTCTGGGATGCAGGCAGCTGAATGGCAGCTGGTGCTGTGGATGCAGGAGGGATTCCCACTGGAAGGGGATGGTGCAGCCATGCCAGCCAGGGCTCAGGCTCTTGCTCCCCTGCTGCTTCCAGCTCGGGTTCTTCCTGTGTTACATTTACACCCAGCACTTGGACAAGGTGGATGGACATGAACCATGAATGCCAGCCACGCCGGGCACCCCCTGTGGCTCCTTGCCTGCTGCAGCCTTGCTTCCTGTGCTGCTGGACTCGTGCCCAGGCCTTGTCTGGCACCAGCATCTTGGTTCTTGGTCATGTCCACAGCCAGGGCCTGACCAGACCTCCAGTCCTCCCCTGCTGCATCCTGGCACCACAGCCACACAGCTCGCAGCCTTCGCCCCCCCAGGGCAGCCTTGCCTGATGCCCAGACCCAGCCACCAGCTTCAGACATCCATGCCCTGGGTGTTGTGAGGCAGCAGAAAGGGGCAGAGGAGGGTTCTGGTGGCTGGGCAGGGCAAAGGCCTTGCTGCTCAGGTACAGGTGGGACCTGTGTGACCCTGAGTGGCACCGAGGGGCAGGTCTCAGCCTGGCAGTTTGGCTGCCAGCCCTGGCTGGCCTGGCAGGATGGGATGGCAATGCCCAGCTGGGGTGGGTGGCAGCTTCCAGTGCTGTGCCACTGCAGCTGGCACAGGTGGGAGGATGCCAGGGGCCGGCATCAAGCCCTGTTTCATTCCCTCTCAGTTTGCAGCCCCTCCAAAACCTCCCTGCTGGCAGGCTGGCCGGGCAGGGGCTGCCTGAGCCCCCGCTGCGTGCCCGTGCAGGCAGAGGTGTCTATTTTTGTAGCTCAGTATTTATAGCCTCCATTCAACTGCTTGGATGAGACTCTCAGCAGCAGTCCCCAGGCCAGCTCTGGGGGCAACCCAAACCCCCATGTGTAGCACTTGCACTAGCAGGGCAGAAAATTAGCAGCTTTTGTCCCTTTCCTTTGGCTGTGATGTGAATAGTCAGGCTTCAGCAGGCAAGACCCCTGCTGCTCCCCCCAGGGAGGTTTGGGACCCCCACCCCCACCCTCTCTCCCCTGCTGCTGCCATGGTCTCTGAAGCACACCTGGGAAGGAAGCCAGCAAAGCTGTGCCTGGGTCCTGCCTGCCCAGGGCCCAGGGAGTGGTCTCCCTGCCTGGAGCCCAGCAGAAGTGGGCAGCTCCTGGGGGCGAAGGCAAAGCTCTAGCAGGACACTTTTGCAGCCCCTGATGTATCCTCAGGCCACTGCCTCAGGAGCACAGAACCCAGCAGAGACCCTCCCCAGCTGTCACCCTCTGTGGAAGCTGCAGAGCCCTGGCAGGTGGGGGGCAGGGGCAGCACAGCACTTGCAACCCCCAGCTGGGGCATGAGCACCTGGGTGTGGGGGCACAAGGGAGAAAAGCCCCAAGCCTGGGTCAGGGCAAGGCTGTGGGATCCTTCCCTCCTCTTGGTTCTGCATGGCACAAGCAGCACCTGGGGGTGCAGCTCCTTGGCCACCTGCTCCCCGGGGGTGTCACACAAGCCAGGTGACACTTGGCCTCTGGAAGTGGCTTTTCTCTCAGGTTCAGAGAGGGGCTGCTGAGGATTTGTCTCTGCTCTCTTGACGTGGAAGAGGGCAATGTCTGGCTGTCCCTTGAGCTGTGGTGTGCACAGCTGCCTTCCCCTCTCCTTCCCAGACAATCCCAAGAGATGAGTCTGTGGCATTTTTATGATCAAATCCTGGGTAAGATCCTGGTGTTCACGACTGACCTGAGCACTGGAAAGGGGAGGGGGAGGGATGAGCCTTCTTCTGTGTAAATACCTGCCTAGCAATCATCATTTTTAGTGCCTAGTACGTAAATGAAGCAACCCTGTTGATCTGCAGGATCCTTCCCTCTCCACCACTAATTAGCAGCTTGCTCAAGGAGCTGATCTCATTTCCAGTGCCCCCATGGCTTCTCCCAGTGCTCTGCAGTGCTGGCAGCCAGCTGGGCAGGCCCTGAGCCCCCCTGGCAGAGCTGCCTGCAGCGGGGGGCTCGCTTCCTAGCAGGGCGGAGGGGGAGCATCCCTGCATCCCTCTTCTCACCAATGCTTGGAAATGAGTTGTGGGGCTGAGCCCTGCCCTTCCCCTGGGGGAAGGATCAGGCCCCCCCATGCTGTACCTGCTTCAGTCACTGCTGCTTTTTGGAGGGGGAGGGGGGGGAAGCTCTAGAGATATTATATATACACTTATATATATATATATATACACAGAGACATGCACTTGTTTTGAAGGGAAAACACTGTATGATTGTAATAGAGCTGAGGTTGAGATAAATTATTTTAATCTTTGTATTTATATAAAATGATCAAAGGGATCAAAATGATCCAAAAAGGGGAAAAAAACAAAAAGAGGGAAGACAACCATGAAAGAGCTGAGAGCATTCCTGCTGCTGCTGCGAGCCCCAGGGAGCCCCAGGGAGCAGTGGGAGCCTGGCCAGCGCTTGCCCACCTCTCCCTGGGCTGGGAGGGGGCTCTCACAGCCCTCCCCTGGGCTCAGCCCTCGGCCTGTGAGGTGCAGCAGGGAGCTGGCAGTGCCACCAGAGTCCAAAGGGCACACAGGGCCTCAAGCTGTGCTGGGTGCCCGAGAGGCAGAGAGCGAGGTGGGCACCTGCCAACAGCTCTGAGCCTCGTGTGGAGCAAGCAAGGTGGCAGCTGGACTGGTGGAGCTGGGAGCCTGCAGTGGGTGCAATGCAATAACTGCTCGGCTGTGCCACCCCCTCTGTGAGCCACGACCTGCTGGGGGCTTGCTGCCTACAGAGCAGCAGCCGGGCACCGCTCCCCTGCACCCCCTTCCTGCTGCAGCTCTGGGGGGGCTCGTGGACTTGATGTCTTTGGTTTGCTAACTCTCTTCTTCTTCTTCTTCTTATGATGATGATGATGTTTGGGTTTGGTTTGGTTTGGTTTTGTTCCTAATGCTGTCTGAGAAAGCAACCTCTCACGTTGTGCAACCTCACAGCAGGCACAGGTGGGGAGGAGACGTGCCCACTGCCCACCCTGCGCTGTGCCCATGCCAGCCCTGGGCAGAGCAGTCAGGGGATTGTTCCTCCTGCCCCCCCCTCCATGAATTAAAAAGCCATATTTGCTGAATGTGTTTGCTGGGGATACCCTAGGTGCTCCCTGCTGCCAGGGTGCCGTTGCAAAAGCTGCCCCCAGAACACCCCAGGGGGCTGCACAGCCTCCCCCCAGCACTGCACAGAGGCCTGTCCCTGGCACAGCCCAATCCTGCTGTCCTGGGCAGCTTTCCCCAAGCCAGAAAGAGCTTCTTCACAGGCAGAGAGCTTGCCCATTGGGATGGGCTGCCCAGGAAGGTGGTGGGGTCAGTGTCCCTGGAGGTGTTTAAGAAGAGCCTGGATGGGGCTCTTAGTGCCATGGTTTAGTTGATTAGGTAGGGTTGGGTGGTTGGTTGGACTGCAAGATCTTGGAGGTCTCTTCCAACCTGGTTGATTCTGTGTGACCCCAAGGCTTTCTGCAAAGCCCCTCAGTGCAGGGGAGGCTGGGTGCAGAGCCCAGCTCTGGGTGCTGCATAGGGGCAGCCACCGTGGAGGGGCCAAGGGGTGGTCTCTCCTGGGTGACCAGGAAAGCCAGCAGTGACACAGCAAGAAACATCTGCCTGAAGTGGCTGGAGAGCTGGAGCCAGCCATGGCCAGGGGTTGCTGTGCTCTGCACAGTGCATCTCCAGGCATGAGTTAGAACAGAATCATAGAACAGAATTAACCAGGTTGGAAAAGACCTTCGAGTCCAACCTCTCCCCCAGCACCATCTGATCAACTCAACCATGGCACCAAGGGCCTCACCCAGGCTCCTCCTAAACACCTCCAGGGATGGTGACTCCACCACCTCCCTGGGCAGCACATCCCAATGGCCAATCTCTGTGAAGAATTTCTCCCTAGCATCCAGCCCAAACCTCCCCTTGCTGCCCAGAAGCAGCTCCCAGGAGGCAGAGGGAAGACAGCACTGCGGCGCTGCTCTGCCCGCCGGGAAGGTCAATCAGCAGCCTGCCGATGGGCTTCCATCTCGGGGACCCAGGTGGACCTCACAAGGTCTTCATGTGCAGCCTTGCCACGAGGCTCCTGCTGGCCTGGTGAAGCTGCCACATCCTGCCCTTCTCCGGGAGCACCAGCCCTGGCATTCCCAGCTTCCTGACAAGCCAGTCTGGCTGTAGTGACGCCAGGGCCGCCTCGCTGCACGTCTGTTCTTGTCACCCTCTTGCACTCTCGGCGCCTGGCTGCCAGGTCCTGCAGGGAACACGATAGGAGGGGAGAGAGAATTCCCTCCCTCCCTCCCTCCCTCCCTGCTGTCCGTGGGTTGCCTCACGCTGCAGATAAGATCAGCACTGCCAGCGTGCCAGGCTGGTGAGCAAGGCAGCCCTGGGATCAATGGGCACAGCCGCCGAGGATCCTGGCATGCAGCATGGCCTGCGAGAGCGCAGCCATGAGGGTGCCCTGTCCCCTCGCTGGGCACGGCTGCCCTGCCTCCCCTGGCTGCACCCAACAGCAGCCCATGTGGCGCCCGGTCCTCCACAGGCTGTGGTGATGCCTCCAGCCTCTTTCATACTGAGTTCACTGATCCTGTGGCTTCCAAAAGAGGTCCCTGCCCCTGTCACTGAGAATGAAAGCTCTCAGGCCATGGGAACCCCTCAGATCTTTGTATGGCTGAACAAAGAGGCCCTTTCCCCCCCAGCAGACCCACAGCCCCTCAGCCCTGCAGGGGTGGGCACCATCTGTGTTAGCTTGGGCGTTCCAAGGTGACACAGAAGGTTGCTGTCATCCCAGAGCTTGCCAAGGTTGTGAGAGGCCTCCTTAGGTGGGGACAACACCTCTGCCTGGCCAGAGCCATGCTTGGAGCCCTGAGGAGCACTCTGGCAGGGGGACAGGGAGGGAAGCAGCCCTTGGGTGCAGCTCCCCTGGTCCCAGAGCAGCTGCAGCTCTCTCAGAGCAGAAACCTTCTCCTTGGCTGAGTTTGTGAAGCTCAGCTGAGAACAACAGAAGCCTGTGCCTCGTGCTGGGGAGAGCCACTGTGGTGGGACAGATGCCAAAGGTGTGATCCTGCTCTGCTCTATCTGAATGTTCATCTTACTCCGTGTCACCATCCCGGCCGGGCCCATGGTAGCATCCACTTTGCTTTCCAACCAAGTGCTTTCCCAACCCTGTCCGTACCCAGAGACTAGAGTATGGAGCTGTACTTTTAGGAGTTGTTGTAATATTGCCTTTCTTTCTTAATAAAGGAGATTGAAATCTGCACAGGGTTGTCCTGTCCTGCCCCAGCACCTCCAAACCGCACACCACAAAGATCTCTGACTCCTGCCTCACCACCCAGAGCTGCTCCACAACTCTGGGCAGAGCTTACAGCATCCTGTAAAGAACTGATCTCCTTTTAAAGGAGGCTACAGGGAAGACAGGGAGGAACTTCACCAGGGAGTGTGGTGATGGGGCAAGGAGTAGTGGTTTCAAACTGTGCCAGGGGAAGTTTAGGCTTGAGGTGAGGAGAAAGTTCTTCATAGAGGGAGTTGTTGGCCATTGCAATGTGCTGCCCAGGGAGGTGGTGGAGTCCCTGGAGGTGTTCAGAAAGGGATTGGACGTGGCACTTGGAGCCATGGTTTAGGAGTCAGGAGGTGCTGGGTGATAGGTTGGACTTGATCTCTGAGGTCTTTCCAACCTTACTGATTCTATGATATTTGGGAAGACATTCTTCACAGTCCGGGGGGTGAGGCACAGCAGCAGTTTGCCCAGAGCTGGGGATGTCCCATCCCTGGGAGTGCTCAAGGACAGGCTGGATGGAGCCTTGAGCAACCTGGGCTAGTGGAAGGTGTCCCTGCCCATGGCAGAGGGGCTGGAACTAGACGATCTTGAAGGCCCCTTCCAATGCAACCCATTCTATGAGCTGCTGGGCTGCAGAGGGCCAATGGAGCCCACGTGCCCCAGCAGCGCCCGGCACTGGGTCCGTGCCCAGCCCCGCTCACACAGAGCAAGAGCTGCGCGGCCAAGCCCCTGCCCTGGCGAGGGCACGGGCAGCCCCACTGCACCCTCCACAGCCCCCGGGAGCGCTCCCCCGGTCCCTGCAGCCCCTCCTGCCTCGGGACCCCAACTTCAGGAAGAGGGCTGGGCCGTGCTCCCCGGCTCCCCGCTGCCCCGGGAGCCCCCCGGCAGCCCCGGGCCAGCCCTCAGAGCTGCGGCGAAAGCAGAAGCGGCCGTGGCCGTGCGGCACCGGGCGCAGGGGCCCCGCCGCAGCAGCTCCCCGAGCGCCTGCGGCCGGGGCGCCACCAACCCCCGGGCCCGCCGGGCGACCTTGCGGCCTCCGGGAAGGTCGCAGGGAGCTGGGCGGGAGCGAGCGGCTGCAGCAGAGGGTGACCTTCCCCGGGGCCTGCCCGAGCCCCGCTTCCTCCTCCCTGGCCGGGCGCCAGGCGCGGCTCGCTGCCCGCTGGCGGGGGCGGTTCGCGCGGCCCCGGGCGCTGCCCCTTTAAGGCGTTGCCGGGCGGCGCGGGTTGGTCCCGGGCGGCTGCCGTAGCGGCGCGGGGCCGCCGCACCACGTGGGGCCGGAGCGGCGCTGTCCTTCGCGGCGGGCGGGCGGGCGGGCGCGGGGCTCGGCGCGGCCCCATGGTCATTAAAGCGGACGAGATGCCGCCGGCCGCCGTGCCGGCTGCCGCGCAGGGCGGCGAGCAGCAGGAGCCGGGGCCCCGCGGCAGGAGGCCGGCGGAGACGCAGCAGCGCCCCGGTAAGGGGATCGCCGCGGCTCGGCCGGGACGGGGGCCTTCGACGGGAGCGCGGCTGGCCGGGAGCGGAGTGGACTGGCGGGGCCGGGGTGCCCGTCCCGGGGCGGGAAACGTCCCAGCGGGGCGCAGCCGCCGTCCCCTTCCCGGCGCCGCGACGCACGGGGCCCGCCGGGGGTGTGGCGGGGTGAGAGGGGAGCGGGGAGCGGGGCCGTCACGGGGAGCTGGGGCGCTTCTGTCAACTTGGGCTGTCCCGCCAGGGGAGACCCCGCCGGGGCTGCCCGGGCCCGGCACAGCTGCCTCGCTCAGGGCCGGCTTCCCGGCCCCCCCGCCCGGCGCAGGGCTTTCTGCGGGGCAGCCGAGTCGGGCCCCGACGGCCGAGCCGCGGCTCAGGGAGGCTCCGCGTAGCGCTCCCCGGGGCCGCCGCCGTGCCGGGGGAGGCCGCTGGCTGCCAGGGCCCGAGGCCGCGGCGCTGGCAGCGGGGCCGGGACGCCTGATTCCTGCAGCTCCTCCGTGTCCCGGCGCGGCCGAGCCGAAGGACGGGACCCGAGGTAACGGCGAGGGATCGGCCGCGGCGTGCGGCGGCCCCGGCCCGGCCGGGCCTGTCCCGGCGGAGCAGGGAGCCCCGGGCTCCGGTGAAGGTCACCTTCACCGGGCCGCACCACCGCGCGGCCGCGGGGGGGGAGTGCCCGCGCCGGGGCCCCGCAGCTCCCCCGACCGGCCCCGCCGCTGCCCAGGCCCGGGCCCGCCAGGCGCCGCTGCGGGCCGGGCCGGGCCGGGCGATCCACGGGGCCGGGCCCGCCGGGGCCTCGGCTGCGGGGAAGCGGCGGCCGTGCCGCTCACCGTGCGGGGCCCTTGCTGGGAGCGGGCGGGGGGCCTGGTGCGGGGCAGGGCCCGAGGCTCGCTGCGGGCACGCTGGGCACCCGGGGTGCGGGCACTGCCCCGCTCTGCGCTGCTGGCGTCCCCGCTGCGAGGGGCAGGAGGGAGCTTGGCTCTCCCAGGGCGCTTGGCGCGCAGGAGCTGCTGGCACGCTGGGAAACGCTCAAAAGCAAGAACTTTGCCTTGCCTGGGAAGGGCACATGGCTCGGTCGGGCCCTCGGCTGAAAGCTGCTCGCCTTAACTCCCGTTTTGCTGCCTGCTCTCCTTTGAAACCGGAGCCTGAGTGGCTCAGACCGGGGACAAAGTGCAGCCAGCACCACCGTCCAGCACCACCTCCGTGGCTTTGGGTGCAGGCCAGGGCAGACCATCGCCTGCTCTGCAGTTGTCTGAGTTTGGTGCATTGTATCCTCGGGAGGTCACGGTCCTGAGCGCTGCTCTGCAGCTCAGCTCTTTCCCCTGACCTTTGCTGTGCAAGGCAAAGAAGGGTGGCAGCAGCATGGCCTGGGGCTGGCCTTCGGCCCGAGCCACCACGCGGAGCTGCGAGCGAGTGACTGCCACTTCCTCCCCCCCCGCCCCGGGGTTTATGGGGGCCGGGGGAGTTTTTGGAGTTTGCCACCCGAAGCAAAGTTCAGGGAGCGGGCTGGATGCCGCTGAGGAGCTGGCAGCAGGCTGCTGAGCGCCTCCTGCCCCCTGCGCTGGGTGCACGGCGGGCGGCCCCTGCCAGCAGCTGGGTTAAAGAGTGATGTGCTCCCATGCCAGCCTCGGCAGGCTGCTGAGGGAGCGGGCAGGGGGGAAAGTCCTCACCGGCTCTCAGCCCTGCAGGGTTGCTCAGTCCCCTCCTGGGGCTGGGGAGGAGGGGGAGGAGGGCTCCTGTCCTGCCTGGGAGCCTGGGGCTGGAGCGGTGCATGAGAGAGGTGCTGTGCTGCACTGGAGCTGGGGGCAGCCTGTCCTCTGGCATCGGCGGTGGGACAGGCTCTGGTTCCTAGGCCTCTGCCGGCCAGGGAGCCTCAGCTCTGGCTCTGCCAGGCAGGGGGCATCAGCTCTGGCTCTGCCAGGCAGGGGGCATCAGCTCGGGCTCTGCCCTGGTGTACCCAGTGCTGCCTGTGCGGCTCTCGGAGCGCCCAGCTTGGGCACCCTTTGGGCAGTGGGCAGGCCCTGGGTGGGCATTTCACTGAGGGAAGGCACCCTGCTGCTGTGCCAGGCCTGGAGACTTGGGGCTGTGCTCTGTGGCTGGTGGGAGGGCTGTGAGTGCTTCTCTGTACCTCCAAGCTAGACAAAACCATCAGGGATGCTGTGTGCAGGGCCAGACAAAACCAGGGCCAGCTGGGGCTGCTGTAGTGACTCCGGGGGGGGCAGTTACAGGTTTAATCACCTTCCTTATCAGCTAGCAGGAGATCAAGGCACAGCCACTCTTGGATTGGTTTTGTTCCTGCACTTGTTGCTGCCCTGGAACAGGCCTGTCTCCCAGGCCGCTTCAGCAGTGCTTCTGGCTGCCAGAAGATGCTTTCCAACCTTGACCTGCCCAAAGATTTGCTTTTCCCAGCTAGAGCTCCCTGGCCCTGTGCTCCCAGCCACCCCTATCTTCAGCCACATCTTGTGTCAGGGGAGCAGGGGGTGCAGGTGGCAGGGGGAGACCGCTGGGAGGCACAGGAGCGGCTGTGCGCTGGGAGCAAGGTCAGGAGGCTGATTCTTAATCGGGGGATCTGCTGTCTCTGTGCCGCCCGACCTTGGAGGCCTGGAAAGGGCTGGTCTGCTGGCAGCTGGGCTCTCAGTGTGCAGTTTGAACAGGCACTCGGGGGGGAGAATCAGAGGGACATTGTGCAAGAGAAATCTGATCCCTGCTACAAGGGTGAGGAGAGGGAAGGAGCCTGATAACGCAGTGTCTGTGCAGCAGGACGGGGTAGGGAGCCCAGGGGATGGTGTCTGGGGTGGTTCTGCCGGTGAGATAAGAGTGCTGAGCTCCTGCTGGAAGCTCACTGCTCTGCCTGAGCAGCCCTGCTCCTGGGCTTCCCAGCTGAAGAGTGGAAGGAAGTAGGTCAGGAGCATGCACCTAGATAAACCCACCTGCAGCACTGCCTCCTGCGCGGCAGAGGCAGCCCTCCGGAGAGACTCCTGGGTTTGCTGGACTTGGCATCTCACCCCTGTCCTGCCACAGCCTCCCAGCACTCACTCTGCTCCCTTGCCCTGTGCTCTGCTGGTTGTCACTCCCCAGGGCTCTGAAGGTCTGTGCATTGGAGGAGCCAAACCCAGTGCCCCGGGGGCAGTGCTTGGACAGAGCACCACAGCTGATGAGCAGAGCACGGTGGAGGTGGCTGTGGCTCTTCGGGCAGCAGGTCACTCCTGCAGCAGCAGCAGGGCTGTCCAAGGGTCAGTGCCTGGTTCTCAGCTCCCAGCAGCACGTGGCTGGTGCAGCAGAGCTCGCCCCTCTGCCAGCTGAACTTTCTGTTCTGCATTCCAGCTGTGAAGGTTAGTGAGCCTGGCAGGAGTGGTTGCCTGGCACTCTGTTGACACTGCAGCAGGGATGTGCTCACAGGGGTGAGCAGCCCTGCCTGTCCCACCTCTGGGTGGGACCTCTGTGCTGGCAGCAGCAAGCTCCTTTCTCAGGCTGAAGAAATAACTGCTGCTCATTGCTGCCTGCCTGGTCCTGAGGGAAGAAGCCTGTGAAGCAAGCCCTGGAGGAGGTCCCCTCCAGCACAGTGACATGACACTAATGGCTCAGCTGTGAGAGCCATTTCCCCAGCTTGCCCTTCTCCTTCTCTTCAGAGCCCTGCTGCAACCTGTTGGCAGAGCTGCAGGCCCAGAGCACTGTTGTGTAGCTACTGCCCAGCAACATAAAGCTGCAGGAGGGTGGCTCCTGCCCTGCTTGCCTGCAGCTCCTGGGGCTGGGATTAGCCTGACTCCAGCCCTGCTTCCCAGGCTCTCCCTTGCTGCCCTCCTGCTGGGCTGGATGGCACTGGGGGTGGTGATGTGGGTGCTGCCTGGCGGCTGTGTGGCACTGGGGGTGGTGATGTGGGTGCTGCCTGGTGGCTGGGTGGCACTGGGGGTGGTGATGTGGGTGCTGCCTGGTGGCTGGGTGGCACTGGGGGTGGTGATGTGGGTGCTGCCTGGTGGCTGTGTGGCACTGGGGGTGGTGATGTGGGTGCTGCCTGGTAGCTGGGTGGCACTGGGGGTGGTGATGTGGGTGCTGCCTGGTAGCTGTGTGGCACTGGGGGTGGTGATATGGGTGCTGCCTGGTAGCTGTGTGGCACTGGGGGTGGTGATGTGGGTGCTGCCTGGTGGCTGTGTGGCACTGGGGGTGGTGATGTGGGTGCTGCCTGGTAGCTGGGTGGCACTGGGGGTGGTGATGTGGGTGCTGCCTGGTGGCTGTGTGGCACTGGGGGTGGTGATGTGGGTGCTGCCTGGTAGCTGTGTGGCACTGGGGGTGGTGATGTGGGTGCTGCCTGGTGGCTGGGTGGCACTGGGGGTGGTGATGTGGGTGCTGCCTCTCAGTGGTGCCCTGCATGCAGGTGTGGGGGGCAAGGCTCTCACCTTGCTGCCAGAGGTGCCAAAGCCTCTGCCAGCCTGACCGCTCGGTGTGCAGGCTAAGGTGGGCTGTGGTGCCAGCTGGGTTGTGGCACTGTGTGAGGTAGGACAGGGTGCTCAGTGTCCCTGGCAGAGATGTTGCTGTGGGATGAGAGAGTTTCCCAGGCTGCTGCTGGCCTGGGGCAGCTGTGGGCAGCTGGCACAGGGCTGGCCGAGTGGGAGGCTGTGGGCTAATTGGCACATCTGTGCCACAGGATGCAGGAAGGCAGAGAGAGCTGCTGGGCACAACATCACAGCCATCAGCTCTGCCCTGCTAACCCTACCCAGAGCCCTCTCTGTCACCTCTGGGGGTCCTGGGGGCCACATGAAGGTCTGGGGAGGGTCTGGCAGGGTCTGCGCTGCGCGGAGTCCCCTGCGGAGCTGCTGTGGCCGCAGGGGGGGAGGGCAGCATGGGGTGAAGCTGGGGCAGCACTGCACCCCCTGCAGCTGTGCCTGCTCCTGTCTGCAGGCCTGATGCTCTGCTGCATGTGGAGCCCAGCAGGGCAGTTCATGGTCTTGGGCTCTCCTGGGGAGCCTTCTGCAGCTGAGGGGTGTGCACACCTCTGGCAGAGCCCTCAGCCGCGTCCTGCTGTCTGAAGTGTGACTCCCTCCTCACAGCTCTTCTCCTGGCCTCTGGGAAACGTGCTCCTCTAGCAGAGTTGATGTTTTTGTTGGTGCTGATCTTTGCCCTTTGCCTTAGGTCCTACTCTTTGCTCCCAGCCTGTGTGGTGTTTGAGTTGCAGGTTGCTGGAGGAGGGTCACCCAGCCAGCTCCTTTCAGGGCTGAGCTCTGGGCAGGCAGGAAGCTTGCACAGGGCTTGGAGTGGAGTTCCCAGGTGTGGAGAGCACAGTGTGGGTGACTGGGGGTGCCAGATGCAAAGCAGGAGGCGTTCTGGTGCCTGTAAGTGCCTGAGCCTGCAGCTGTGGGACCCTGAGAGTGCCCCAGGGCACAGCTGGGGTGCACCAGTCCAGCACCAACATGAACACAGGGAAGCCACAAGCTTCTGAGCAGGCTGGAATGTGGCTGGAGCTGTTTCAGTCTGTACCAGCCAAACTTTGGATGCAGAGGAGCTAAGAATGAGCAATTCCTTCTCTTGCACCCGTGGGTGGTGGGTGCCAGGGCCCTGCTGAGGGCCACAGACTGCAGCCCAGTCCCCAGCACTGGGAAGCCACTGGAAAGCAAGGGTGGTGCTGTCCCTCTGCCCACAGAGGGGTCACAGCCAGCCAGAGCTTCCTGAGCAGCTCTGAGGAGTCCCTGTGGTGCTTGGTGAAGAGGTGCTTGTGGCTGCTGGAGGTTTCAGGGGAGCTGTGGTTTCCGTGGAGGAGGTGGAAGGAGGCTGCTCTGCCGTGGCTCCCAGCTGCCTGCTGGCTGGGCTGGGCTGTCCTGCAGGAACCAGGCCACCAGGGCCACCTCTGGAGGTGATGCCTCTTTGTGTAGTCACTTCATTCAACCCTCACTAGGCTGTTTGTTTTCATGTGTTACTCATCTGAGTTGCAGCTGACATTGGCTCCACTGCCACCAGCCTCCACGTGTTGGAGCTGGCCTGCACTGCCCTGCTCTGAGCTGCTGTGGCTTGAGCTGAGGAAGTGCTGCTCGGCTTCAGGAGACCTCCTGACCAGGGAGAGATTGTTTTACCTGCTCTCAGAGGTCTCTCTGTCAGGAGGAAGAGCTGAGGCTATTCACACTTCTGAAGGCATTCAGAAGGCATCAGAAAAACACCAGGTGCTGATGCTGATGTGAGCTGAAAGCTGGTGCTGGCTCCCAAGGCCCAGGGGTGCCTTGTTTTGGGGCTCCCAGGCCCAGGAGCCAACCCCAGGGCCCCTTGCTTGTTGGGACAGCAACTCAAAGGAGCTGGAGCGGGAGAGAGACCTCTCCTGGCTCCTCTTCTCCTTCAAGGGACACCAGAAGCTAGCCAGGTGTTTCTGCTGTCTGGTTTTCAGCTGCTTTCTGCCCTTCTCCTGGCAGGTGGCCTGCTGGGATGGGGGCTCCAGGGGCTGCTCCTGACCTTCCCAGGGCTGCCTTGGGAGAAGGGGTTGCCCTTGCCCCACGTGAGCTGTGCTGGCCTTGAGCAAGGGCTCACGTGAGCTGTGTGCTCTTGGCTTTGAGTTTTGACATCCTGTCCTGGGCATGTGGCACGTATTTATCTCCTGCCCAGTGCGGAGCTGTGCCCCTTCCCATCCACAGAGGCATGCTGAGTGCCTGGGAGCCCTGCCAGGGGAGCCTGTGCTGGAGCCTGGGCTGCCCAGGATGGGGCAGCTCTCAGCTTTGCCAAGCGGGCACCAGGGCTTTCCTGAGCGGGGCCAGGGCCTGCACATCACAGCCCATGTTTGGAAGATCCCACCCTTGGCATGCCTCCTGGGAATCAGGGCCACCCCAAGCAGTGGGGTGTCGGTGTGGAGGGGTGCTGGTGGGGCCTTGGGGCCTGGCAGTGCTGCCAGGGGGAGGCAGGCAGCTGGTGGCCGTGGCACAGCCTGGCTGGTTGCACACTGTGACCTGCTCTGCTGCGGCCTCCCCGGTGCTTGCAGGAGCCTCCAGCTCCCTGAATCCCTGCTCCACTTGCTGGGATTTCCCAAGTGGAGGTGGGGAGAGGAGAGGAGAGGCCTCGGGGGATTGTCTGTGTGGTTTGTGGTTGGTTTGTGTCTGATACGGCGGAGGACAGAGAATTGCCTCTGGAGCCCGCTCGCTGCTTTCCCTGCCCGGCTGCTTTCCCTGCCCGGCTGTTTTGTGCTCGCCTGCTTAGTATGGATGGCTGTGCCCGGGCCCAGGCGTGCCATAGTAACTGCCCAGGCCCTGGCATTCAGAGGAGCTGGCAGGGCTGGCAGCCCCGGGGTGCCCCAGCGCCCATCCCGTGGTGCACCGCTGCGGCTCTGCTCTCCGGCCGGGGCTATTTATAACCGGGCAGGGCTGGGGCTGGCACCCCCCTGCCGGCCTGCCCCGCCGGCCCCTCGGGCACACCCCCGGGCTGGCTCGGGCACGGCAGAGCCGCAGCCCCTGGGGGCGCCGGCGGCGGAGGGGCGCAGGCGGTGAAGGTCAGCGGGGGGCGCCGGGGAGAGCTGCTGCCGGCCTGGGTGTGGTGAGCAGGCGGGGGGCGAGCTCGGCGTGCGGGGCGCCCTGCGAAGCCAGCTGCCGGGCCCCTGCCTCCTGCCGCCCTGGGGACGAGGAGGAGCTGCCTCGGGACCGCCAGGGCAGGCCAGCGGGGCCGGGCTGCGGAGGGCGAGGGCTGGCGCCCGGGAGCCTGCCCGCCGGGCACCTCGGCACCCCGCTGCCAGCGGCACAGACCGTCCAGCCCGGCTGCCCGGCAGCATGGGGAACAGCCTCCTCGCCAGCTGCTGCAGGCATGTCACCGAGCTGATCTTCCAGCCGCGCCGCTCCGACTCGCCCGAGGAGAGCTCTCCGCTCCTGCCGAAGCCTCCTGCCGACCGCCCCGAGGGGCCAGGAGCTGCGCCGTGCGCCGGGCTGTATCCGGACATCATCCCCAGCACGGCTGCGACTGGAAGCCCGCAGAGGTGCCCTCGGCACATCCCAGCCCTGGCCGAGGCTGATGGATCAGCGGCGGTGTGTGCCGTGCCCGGCGGCGGGGGAGCCGTGGCTGTTGGTGCAGGAGCCGTGGCTGTTGGTGCAGGAGCCGTGGCTGTTGGTGCAGGAGCCGTGGCTGTTGGTGCAGGAGCAGTCCCCGACGGCGCGGGAGCCGTGGCTGTCTGCGCGGGAGCCGTCCCCGACGGCGCGGGCCCTCCCCGGCGGGCAGCGCCTGCCCTTCCAGCCGACCTTGGGGCCGATCATGCTCAGTCGCTCCGGAGCTGCCTGAAACTTGAGGCCGATGGCTCGGACCGCGGATTCTGCCGCCGGGACGGGCAGGTGGCTGCAGCTGGTGGGGGAGATGCAGCCCCTGGAGCCGGCCGGGGCCGCGGCGAGGGACGAGCGGCCTGGCTGGGACCGGACAGGGTGCCGAGCTGGGGGGGTGCCGCTGCCCCCCTGGGGAGCCCTGGGACACCTTCCTCTGCTCCTCCAGCAAGCGTGGGGAAAACCTCCCCAGCCCAAAGGGAAGTTGTGCCGCCCCAGGACGCAGGCCCCGCGGGCAGGCCGGGCTCTGATCCTGCCCCTCCGGCCCTGGCACTGCCCACAAAGCAGCAGCAGCAGCAGCAGCAGAAGAAGAGGAGGAAGAAAAAGAAGCTCACCCCTCTAGGTGCTCAGCAGCCTGGCACTGGTGTGCTTCCTGTGGCCAGACACTGTGTGCCCGCGCTGGGGGTGGGTGGCTGGCGGTGGATGGGGCAGCAGGAGGGACAGAGGGGGCAGGAGGTGATGCTTTGGCTTCCCAGGAGGAGGAAGAGGAGGAAGGTGGTGAGATGCCCCCCCCAGGGTGTGTAGCACGGAGGGAGCTGCCTGTGCCTTGCCCTCCTTACCAAGCAAGCTCGAAGGCTTCTGCTGGCTCTTGCCTTAATTCACCAGGCAAAGCCTTCTGCTTTGTGACTGCAGGCACAGACCCTGGGGGCTGGGGGTGGCCCTGCCAGGGCAGGGAGCAGTGGGGGACAGTGTTGGCTCACGGGTCAGGGGAGATGCCCAGGCTGTGGGGATGCAGCAGCTCTGCAGCTGCCCTGGGCACAGGGGTGAGCTCTTCCTCCTCCTCCTCTCCGTGCATCTTCCCAGAGCTGTGGGGACAGTGGGGCCCTGGCTGTGGTGTGGAAGGGGAGCAGCTGCTGGGCCACATCCTGCTTTCCTCCTCTCCTCCTCCATGAGCTGGCACAGCACTGCTGCAGCCCATGCCAGTCTCTGCAGTGTGCCACCACATGGTAACACAGAGTGGGTTTTGTCCTTGGCAGGACTCTGGGCTGTGAGAAGCTCAGGTTATTGGGTTTGTAAGTCTCAAGGTCAGTCTCTGCCTTGTCTGTCACCAGGTTTTGTTTCCCTTTGCTGTGTGCAGTGCTGGGTGCTGGCCCCAGACTCTCTCTGGCTGGGGATGTGCAGGGAGACAGCCCTGAGCTGCCTGCTCGCTGTCTGCCTCAGCTCCTCGCTGCTTTCCCCTGTGCCAGCAGCAGCTGTTGGAGCTGCAGGCACAGCTGGGTGGGAGCCTGCAGGAGCTCTCTGCTGCTGCTCAGAATTCCAAGTGCCTTTGAGGAGAGGAGGGCAGAGTTGGGGCCGCAGAGTGCCCCTGGAGCTGCTGGCCAGGAGCAGTGCTGAGCGCAGGGGTGGAAGGGGTTGGGGTTTCTGCACCTCCAGCGCTGCTGACTGCAGGGCAGGAGACTCCATCCCCAGAGCAGGCCCTGCAGAGCAGCTGAGCTCACGGCAGCTTCCGTGGCTGTCTCGGAGCTGCTGGGCTGAGGAGAGGATCGGTGACTGCCTGGGCTCCGGCAGCTGCCCCCGGGCGGCAATTAGCCATTAACAAAGGCTCTCCTGAGCTGTGCTCTGCCGGGGGGCGCAGCCAGCAGCCTTCAGGTTCTGCTGAGGACCCTCCTGTGTGCCAGGGGCCTGGCTGCTTGGGCTCGAGGTGCCCCCAGCCCTGCAGGAGGTGTGCGTGGAGCAGGGGCTGGCACCTCGGTGTGTGCAGGGGCACAGAGCAAACTCGATCCCGGTCCTGATGCTCTGCCAGGCGCGGGGCGATGCCCGGGGGCAGGGGGTGCTGTGCCCCCTCAGCCCTGCTCTGCCTTGCCTGGGCCTTGCCCGTGCTGGAGGCTTGCTGAGGCTGTGCCGGGAGCCTGCTGGGAGCATGGTGTCCCAGCCGGGCTGGCAGCCAGCCGCTCGGCAGCCTGCGCCGTGCCCGCGGGCACAGGCCGGGCACCGGGGGCAGGAGGGTCCTTGCTGGGTGCCTGGCACATCCCTGGGGGCGCTGGGGGGAGCTGCAGGTCACAGCCTTTGGCTGAGGAGCGGGTGGGACAGGGCCCTGTGCCTCAGCCACCTCCCGGGGCACAGCCGGGGCACGGCAGCTTCTCCTGCGGGCGGCACACAGCTGAACGCAGCTCCTGGGGCTTGAGCTGAGAGCGAGGGGCAGCAGGGAGGGCTCTGCGGGTGCCTGCCAGGCGCCCCCTTTGCTCTTCTGCCGTCCTGGCCACGCTGCCGCCCCCTGCCTGGCGGCTTTGCCTCCCTCTCCCTGCCGGCAGCGCTGAGCCGCGGCGCAGCCGGTCTGCGGCGGGCAGCGGGCGCTGGTGACCCAGTTCTGAGGCGGGTGGGTGCAGCCCTGCGCCCTGCAGGGAGAGCACAAGCCGTGAGTCAGCACCCAGCAGGCAAGCTCCCAGCTCCCTGCGGTGCCACCGGCTGGGCTGGGAACAGAAGGCTGCTGGAGCTGCCCCGCTCCGTGCGAGCCCTGCTGCCCTTGGGTCGCAGCTGGGCCTCGGCCTGGGCTCCTGCTCTGCAGTCAGTGCTGGCTGGAGCTGGAGCTCCTGGCACCAGCAGGCAGGGAGCTGTTGCCTCTACTTGTCTGTGCTGTTGGCAGAGTGCAGGGCTGTACCAGCCCTGGCTGCACTCAGCTGGGGAAGGAGGGCTGGGAGGGGAAGAGTGCTGTGTGCCTGCAGACCAGGGCTGCAGTTCAGGGATGCTGCCCTGCTGGGCGGGCAGGGGCTGGGCCAAGCCTGGCTGGGGAGCCTGCTGAGTTGTCCTGTTGGTGAGGCTGGGGATCCCAGGTGCAGCAGCAGCAGCAGCTCCTCTTCAGCAGCAGCAGCAGCCTCAGTAGCTCCTCTGCAGCAGCCTCAGTAGCTCCTCTGCAGCAGCTCCTCAGCAGCAGCAGCAGCCGCCCTGCTCTGCCTCCTCGTCCCTGCGTGCTCAGGCAGCCCAGGAGGGTGGCTGTGCTGGCTGCAGGGTGTGACCCGGGGCTGTCCCCAGCCCCCTGGGCATGCTGTGGTTTTGCTGGAACCACATCTCTCAGGGCAAGTTTGTGTGGAGCTTTTTCTTCCTCCTTTCCTGGCGTGCCTGCAGCTTGCCAGGGCCAGGGCCAGGCCTCTCCCCGGGCCTGCCTCTGGTGTCATCTGTCAAAGACCTGAATGGCTGGTGCTGGGGACAGGCCCTGAGTGACAGGGAGGTGAGCAGCAGCTGCTGAGGGGCTGCTCAGGTCGCTGCTACCTGCTGCCTGGTGGAGCAGCTTTGCTTTCCTGGGGTTCCATCCTGCCTTCCCCCCTGTCCTGACCCAGCCTGGCAGTGGCCCTGTGGCAGGTCTGCTGCTGCCAGCTGTGGTGTGTGACCCTCTGGGGACACCCCAGCAGGTTCTGTCGCTGCAGCCTCCCCTTGGCTGCAGAGATGTGCAGGGGGTGCAGCGCTGCCAGCCCTGCTCTCACTGCAGCTGGCTCTTCAGTGGCTTTCTGAGCTGCTGGAGCACTTGGGGCTGGTGGGTGAGTGCCAGCCAGCAGAGCTTCAGGTCTCGAAGCTGCAGCCCCAGTCTGTGTGTCAGGAGTGATGGGGGGGAGCTGCCAGCTCCCCTGGAGCACAGCTGGGCTGGGATTGGTGTCCTGCTAGGAGGAGGAAGGAGTCCTGCCAGGCAGAGCTGGCTGGAGGGCTGCAGCTTGGTGCTTGGCAGCCTCAGGGCACTGTTCTGGCTTTGAGCAGCCCTGACCCCATGCAGCCTTTTGGAAAGGTTGTTCCCAGTGCTGGGGGAAGGCCTCAGCCTGCTCTGGGTGCCTGGGAGCACCAAGCTGGAGCCACCAGGAGAGGCTTGGGAGGTCGGTGCCAGGGTGTGGGTGGCTGGGACAGGACAGCTGTGCCAACAACACAGCTGGTGGGGCACAGCCCCTGCTCCCTGCCAGCCTTCACTGCCCAGGGTGGGCAGGTCAGAGCAGCCTGGGCAGGTCAGAGCAGTGCCCAGCTGCCACCCTGGGGCCCAGGGGCTCTCTCCCCTCTCGCAGAGGCTGCCCCCAGTGGCTCTCTCCAGCTTGCCTGGCAGCACCCTGGCCCAGCAGTGCAGTGTCTCCTCTGCAGCATGCTCCCCTGCCCGGTTTGGTGGCTGCAGGCTGCTCTGGGAGACCTGCAGCTTCCTCAGTCTCCTCTCTGGCACCATCCACCTTAAGTGGAAACGAAACCAAGCCCCTGTGTGAGCAGCCAGGGAGGTGCAGAGAGCTCCCCATGACACATCTGAAGCGTCAGCACCTTCTCCTGAGCAGAACTGCCTGGGCAGAGCCTCACCCTGGCATCCTGGCATCTGCAGGAGGTATGCTGGAAGTGCAGAGGGTGCCCAGGAGCAGGCAGGGCCGTGGGAGCTGTTTGTGTGCTGCTGGAGTAACCTGGCTGCTGCCATGAGCTCAGCAGCACAGCCCTGGCTCTGCCTCCCTTCCCTGGCTGGGCAGCAGCCCCCAGGAGGGGCTGGAGCTGTGGAATGTGGAGGTGCAGAGGTGCCAGCTGCCTCTGGCCGCCCAGCACCACACCCCCTCTCTGGCTGAGGTGCTCATTAGTGCTGGGCTGAGCGTGGTGCAGCCTGCCCCGTCCTCCCTGCCCTCTCTGCCTGGGCCTGGGGGAGATGCCAGCCCCCCAGCCTCAGCTGTGCTGCCAGGGGCAGCTCTTGGCACTGCTGGCTCTGACAGACACCCAGTGCAGAGTCAAACACCTGTAGAGGCCTGTCTGCTGGGGCTGGCCAGGGGGTGGTGAGGTGGTCCACAGCAGCATCTCTCTGCCCGCACCAAGGGGCCGGCGGCTGGCTCCGGCCTCCTCTGACCCTCTCTCTCCCTGCCCAGAGCACCCTTCTGGCCTGGCACTGATGAATGGCAGCGGCCCACACGAGAGCCTCAAGGGTGAGAAGGATGCCAGGCAGAATGGGCACGAGGAGGCTGAGGCAGGAGAAGAGGGGAACGACCAGGAGGTGATTGTCATCCAGGACACGGGATTCACCGTCAAGATCTGCGCCCCGGGCACAGAGCCCTTCTCCCTGCAGGTACCCCTGGGGCTGGGCCAGGCCACACACAGCGCTCCCCCTCCAGCCAGGGGGGCAGGCAGCTGCGCCCAGGGAGCCCCTCTGCTCTGGGCAGCACCTTCAGGCTGCTCCCAGCTCCCTGACCCGGCCGTCCCCCCGTGGGATGAAGTGGGGAAGGAGGCAGCGAAGCCTGGAGGGTGCGGGAGAGATGCTGCCTGCCAAGGGGCTTCTGGAGAGGAGGAGACGGAGCAGCAGGCTGGGGCAGGGGCCTGCAGAGGCTCTGCAGGGACAGGGAGGGTGTTCTGCTCCAGGTCCCAGGTGTGGAGCAAGGGGAGCAGGAGCCTGCAGAGGCTCTGCAGGGACAGGGAGGGTGTTCTGCTCCAGGTCCCAGCTGTGGAGCAAGGGGAGCAGGAGCTGGCTGACGTGTAGCTGCTTGCCCATCACAGAGGGGCTCAGGTGTGGAGCTGAGCACAGGGCAAGTGACATTCCCGTGCCTGGGCTGCTTCCCTGGGTCTCAGGAAGGGGAAATCCCTCTGGCCTGACAGCTGCTCCAGGCTAGCCTGGGTTTGGAGCCACCACAGGTGCCAGCACAGCTCAGGGAGCTCAGGCAGCAGGCTGAAGCTCAAGGAAACAATGCTGCCTCTGCTCCCCCTCTGCATGTGTCATGTGGACAGGGCTGTGCTGGCAGCTGAGGACGGGCTCTGGCACGCCTGGCTGATACTCTGATGGAGCTTGATACTGCCCTGGAAGCCATGGGCACCAAGTGCCTCTCATTGCAGGGAGAGGCATCTGGAGCTAAACCCAGTGGGAAGCCTTATCTGCCCAAGCCTGGCAGAGAGTGCCAAGTGGCAGCCCCCGTGGAAGGAGCTGTACCACAGCCCAGCTTTGCTCCCCTCTAATCCCCTTGGCTGTTGGTGTTAATGAGCTAATAATAGCAGCCCGCGGCGGCCAGAGCTGCTTATGTAAACCACCCTGAGGCCTCCCAGCCCAGCAGTGCCCCTGCTGCTGGAGCACAGGGGGAGGAGAGCAGCCCCTCTGGCACAGCTCTTGCCTCGCAGGAGCCCCGTGCTGGCTGGTGGCACGGCCTGGAGGGCTGGCACAGGCAGGGGCACACCGCGCTGGGGCCTGCTGGCCGTGGGCATCGCTCGGAGCCTCGCCACAGGTGTGCAGTGCCACTCACTGTTCCCTCACTGCCCTCTCTGCCACCTCTGACCCAGGGCAAGTTCTTGGCACAGTGCCAGGCTGTGACCCTGCCCCCCCAGCAAGGCATCTCCTGGGAGGGGGAGCTGCAGTCTGCCTTCCCAAGCCTGGAGAGGTGTTCTGAGCCTGCGGCGGAGGGGCAGAGTCTGGCAGGGACTGGGAGTGACTGCCTGGGCCCTTCCCTTCTCAAGGTCTCTCCTCAAGAGATGGTGCAGGAGATCCACCAAGTGCTGATGGACCGTGAGGACACCTGCCACAGGACCTGCTTCTCCCTGCAGCTGGATGGCAACGTCCTGGACAACTTTGCCGAGCTGAAGACCATCGAAGGGCTGCAGGAGGGCTCGCTGCTCAAAGTGGTGGAAGGCAAGTCCCTGCAGACAGGGGGGCAGGGGGCAGGCGTGGTTCTGACCACCTGGCAGCCCTTTCCCCCCTCCTCCTTTGTGAGCCCTGTGAGCCAGAGGAGCAGGCAGCTGTGAGCTTCCAGCCTCTCCCCTTCCCTCTGCCCCCCCAGAGCCCTACACGGTGCGGGAGGCCAGGATCCACGTGCGCCACATCCGGGACCTGCTGAAGAGCCTCGACCCCTCCGACGCCTTCAATGGTGTGGACTGCAACTCACTCTCCTTCCTGAGTGTTTTCACTGAAGGAGACCTTGGAGGTATGGAGCTGAAAGGCTTCCCTGGGGCGGTCAGCCTTTCCTTTCCCCTCCCTCCCCCGGCTCCCCGCTGGGCTCAGCCTGGTCCCAGCGCTCGGCCGTCCCACGCGGCTCAGGCCTGCAGAGGAGCGCTGGGAGCGCTGCTCCTTGGCTGGCTGCTGGGGCAGCGCTGGGGGAGGCAGTGCTGTGTCTGGCAGCACTGACTGTCTGTCTGTCTCTGCCCCTTGCAGACAGTGGCAAAAGGAAGAAGAAAGGTACCGAAATGGAACAAATTGACTGCACCCCTCCTGAACATATCCTGCCAGGTAGCAAAGAGAGACCCCTGTGTGCCCTTCAGCCCCAGAACAGAGACTGGAAGGTAGAGTTCTCCTCTGTCATTCAAAGAGCTATTGGCACATTCCTTGCAGCAGAGTGGTGCTCAGGGCCTGCAGGCTGCGCTGGACTCTGGGAGTTGCTCTGCTTTTGGTGCTTAATGAGCGCTGGGCCAGCACGGATCAGCCAAAGGAATAAAGTCCAAGAGCTTGTGTGCAGAGCACTGGACACCCACTCTGGACACTTGCAGGGTGTCAGATGGCCACTTGTGGTGGGAGGGGTGGCAGGGAGGGCAGAGCTCTGCTGCTCTGCAGCGTGCTGGAGGCAGGATCTGCACACCGGCACAGATTACCCTGGGCTTGCCCATAGCCTCCCCCTTAGACTCCAGCTCAGAAGCTGCCATTTGAAAACCAGTACAGCAAGAAACCCATGCCCTCTGCAGCCCAGAGGCCCAGGGTGCCTCTTTCCACCCCTGTCCTGTGGGGTGGAAGGCAGCAGACCCAGGGGGGTCAGAGAGCTGCAGCAGCTGGAGGAAAGCTCTGCCCCGAGCCCAGGCTGCGCTGTAAGCTGCGGGCCCGGAACCAAGCCGAGGGCAGGAGGTCAAAGGAGCACTGAACGCTCTGGAACTCCAGGGAGTTTGTTTCACTCCTGCTGACCAAGCTGCTGCTGCTGCTGTGTTCCCCTGCAGCCCTTGCAGTGCCTGAAGGTATTGACCATGAGTGGCTGGAACCCTCCCCCCGGTAACCGGAAGATGCACGGGGACCTGATGTACCTCTACGTCATCACGGTGGAGGACCGGCACGTCAGCATCACCGCCTCCACCAGAGGCTTCTACTTGAACCAGTGAGTAGCTGAGCCCTGCCCAGCCCTGCCCAGCCCTGCCCAGCAGCAGGCAGCTCTTCACAGCCAGCTGGAAGCAAACAGAACCACACAGTGCTGAGAGGTTGGAAGGGACCTCCAGAGGTCATCCAGTCCAACCCCCCCCTGCCAGAGCAGGAGCACCCAGGGTACTCTGCACAGGAATGCATCCAGCTGGGGCTGGAGAATCTCCCAGACTCCACAAGCTCCCTGGGGCAGCCTGCTCCAGGGCTCCAGCAGCCTCACTCTAAAGAAGTTTCTCCTCATGCTGAGCTGAAACCTTCTCAGTTCAAGTTTGCATCCATTGCTCCTTGGCTTATTGCTGTGCACCACTGAAAAGAGCCTGGCTCCCTCCCCTTGCCCCCCAGCCCTCAGCTGTTGAGAGACAGTGATCAGATCCCTCTCAGCCTTCTCTTCTCAGCCCCAGGGCTCTCAGTCTCTCTTCCCAGGGGAGATGCTGAGTCCCCTAAGCATCCTCCTGGCTCTCTCTGTTGGGCTCTCTCCAGCAGGTCTCTGTCCCTCTTGAAGTGGGGAGCCCAGCACTGGGCACAGCATTGCAGCTGTGGTCTCAGCAGGGCAGAGCAGAGGGGGAGCAGAACCTCCCCAGCCCTGCTGGAGTGGCTGCTCCTTGCTTTGCTGGGGGAAAGCAGCTTGGTGTCGTTGGCTGCTCCCCTGGCTCTGTGGGAGCTGCTCTACTGGACTGGGCTGTTGGGTTATGCTTGGTCCCACTTCTCCCCAGTGCATAAATGCCTGGTGCTTGAGGGAGAGTTTAAACATCCCATAATGTCAGCAGCTCATTAGAGCATTTTGAGCTGGGAGGGAGTTCCTGCCTGACCATTGCAGCGATCTCATCTTGCCCTGAAGCAGAAGCAGAGCCTGTCAGACCCTCCTGAGCTGGGCTGGGAGAGGCTGTTGGTGTGGCTCTCAGTGCCTGTGGCGGTGCTGAGGGAGGGGCAGGGTCCATCCAGCCCAGCAGCCTCCTGCCAGAGGCCTGGTGAGTGGAGGGTGGGCAGGAGAGAGCTCAGAGCTGCAGACCCTGCTGTACCTGAGCAGCCATCAGCTCTGAGTGGCCTTGATCCTGCAATGCAGATAATTGCCTGGGCAACCACCACTGCCTGTTTGAAGTGCAAGGCTCTCATCCACAGCAGGGGAGTGAGGCTGCCTGAGGAGGAGAGCCTGGAGCCTAGGTGGCAGCTGAAGCACACTTCCACCTTCTGTCTCAGGAAGCAGTGGAGCTGCTCTGTGTTGAACTGGCTCATGGAAGGAGTCATCTGCAGGCCACTGCTTGCCCTCAGAGCTGCCCAAATCAGTGTTAAGGGTCAGGGCTCTAAGGGTGCAGGTCCCAGGAGCCCAAGGGGTACAGTGAGCATGGAACAAGTGGCCTCCTGAGCCTGGCAAAGTGCCACCTGGGGAGGGGATGTGCTGCAGTGCTCCTGGCAGGCCTGGTGCTCAGAGAAGGTCTCCTGAGAGGGCCCCCACTGGCTGGTGTAGTTGGGGCCACTCCTGTCGGGTTCTGAGTCAGGCAGAGGCCCTTCTGGGGGCTGTGGGAAGCCCTTTGAGGTCTGTCCTTGCCAGCTGTGAAGCTCCAAGCCTTTCTTGGGCCTGGTGATGGCTGAAGGAGGGCTGGGTCAGATTTGCCAGGCAGCCCTCAGGCCCAGGCAGAGGGTTCCTGGCTGTATCTCCTGTGGAGAGGCTGGAGAGGGCTCCTGGTCTCCATGGGGTGAGCAAGGCCATGCTGGGCCTTCCATGCAGAGCTCTGCCTCCTGTGCCTGGGCTGTGGGAAGCCTCAGGCATGACAGCAGCTCCTGACTCTGTTGCCTCTCTCTCTTGCAGGTCTACTGCATACAACTTCAACCCCAAGCCTGCCAACCCCAGCTTTCTCAGTCATTCCTTGGTGGAACTGCTGAACCAGATCAGCCCTACCTTCAAAAAAAACTTCTCTGCCCTGCAGAAGAAACGGTAGCAGCACCCCCTCCCCCCCTCCCCCTGCTCCTGCCCCCCCTGGGGCCCTGCCCCCTCCCGGGGCCCTGCCTGCCCAGGCCCAGCTCTGGGAGCTGGCTTGCAGAGCTGTCTGAGCTCACTCAGGGGTGGGGTGGCTGGGATAGGAGAGTCTGTGCAGCAGGGACCACACAACACCTGCCTGGATGCCTTGGCAGCCCCCTTCTGTGAGTGCCCTTCCCTGCCAGAGCTGGGGGGACTGGTCAGCACAGCAGCTGCTGGGAGCCCAGAGTCCTGATCCCTCCCCCCTGCGTGGTCTCTCTTGGCTGTGGCTGGAGATGCCTCTTGCTTCCAGCACCCAGACTGAGGGATCTCAGTCCTTGGCCTCAAGCCAGGCTGGGGGAGTGGCAGCTTCCCCTTGCCCTGGGGGTGTCAGCTCTGGAGCTCTCCTGGGGTCCAGCTCTGTCCCTGCTGAGACTCCAGCCACCCAGGGCAGCTTGTGCAGGGGAGGGAAGGCCCAGAGCTGCAGTGCTGTGCTCCCAGTGGGGAAGCAGCTGCTGGGCTGGGGGGCTCCTGGCTGAGTCTCTGCATTGCCTGTGTGCCTCCTGGGAGACCTGGTGACTTCCAGCTGGGAGTTGATGTGAAGCATGGCCAGGGGGCTGGTGACCTGCTCAGCAGGTGCCTGTCCCCTGAATCCAAACCAGAGGCTGAAGCACAGAGTACCAGGGACAGTCACATGAGGGCTGTGGAGAGAGAGGAACCCTTTGAAACATGCCTGTGCAGGCTGCCTTGCTCTCCTCTGCTCTGGCTGCTCTAAGAGCAGGGACAACAATCAGGCACTGCTCTGTGCTGCCCTTGCTGCAGGGACCACTGCTGCTGCAGGACACTGGCTGCTGTGCAGGGGCTGCCATCCTTCAGAGACCCTTAACGACCTCAGCAGGGTGCACACCCCCGGCACATCGTGTGGCCTTCAGGAGCTCTGCTTCTGCTCTCATTAAGAAGATGAAAGTGACACTAGACAAGGGCTGGGGATTAGCAGTGGCCTCCAGCCACCGCTGCGACTATCTGGCCACTTAGAAATGATTGCCCTGATTGGGCCAGCAGTAAACACAGAGGAGGCTGCAGCACCTGCTGAGAGCAGGCAGAGCCACCAGGGGCAGCTCCCTTCTCCACTCCAGAGGGGCTGGGGGCTGGTTTGTCCCCTCTGTGTGAGAGCTGAGGCCAGGCTGGTTTGTGTGGAGTGGTGTGAGAGCTGAGGCCAGGCTGGTTTGTGCCCTGTGTGGAGTGGTGTGAGAGCTGAGGCCAGGCTGGTCTGTCTCTGTGTGGAGTGGTGTGAGAGCTGAGGCCAGGCTGGTTTGTCTCCCATGTGGAGTGGTGTGAGAGCTGAGGCCAGGCTGGTTTGTGCCCTGTGTGAGAGCTGAGGCCAGGCTGGTTTGTGTGGAGTGGTGTGAGAGCTGAGGCCAGGCTGGTTTGTCTCCCATGTGGAGTGGTGTGAGAGCTGAGGCCAGGCTGGTTTGTCCCCTGTGGAGTGGTGTGAGAGCTGAGGCCAGGCTGGTTTGTCCCCTGTGTGGAGTGGTGTGAGAGCTGAGGCCAGGCTGGTTTGTCCCCTGTGTGGAGTGGTGTGAGAGCTGAGGCCAGGCTGGTTTGTGTCCCATGTGGAGTGGTGTGAGAGCTGAGGCCAGGCTGGTTTGTGCCCTGTGTGGAGTGGTGTGAGAGCTGAGGCCAGGCTGGGAGGGGGCATCCTCTGCCTCCTGAGTACTAGAGGGTGCTGCTGGGGGTCTCTGGTGGTACAGCTGAGGCTAAAAGTGGGAAAAGGAGCTGGGAAAGCCCAGGTGGTGCTGCAGGCTGCTGCTGGTGCCAGCTGCTCACCCTGGGGCCAGCACAGGCTCAGTCCAAGTGCTGAGTGCTGCCCCTGAGGCCTGGGCTTGTGTGTCGTGAGCTGATCTTGCAGCAGAGGGAAGAACTCTCTCAGAACAGAAAGAAATCTTCCTCTGGCAAACATCTGCTTGTGTTCTCCCCCCCAGGGTTCAGAGGCACCCCTTTGAGAGGATAGCTACCCCCTTCCAGGTGTACAGCTGGACGGCCCCGCAGGCAGAGCACGCCATGGACTGCGTCCGGGCAGAGGATGCTTACACCTCTAGGCTGGGCTATGAGGAGCACATACCTGGACAGGTACTGGTCCTGCTGCTGCCAGCTGCGCTGGGAACCCCCCAGCTTCTAACAAGTAGGCCTCTGGTATTAGTTGGAAGGGGTTTGCTCCTCGAGGGAATGCTCCCTGGAGGCCTCTCCCTGCTGGGGCTGTGCTGCTCAGGCTGCAGTTCCCCAGGCACATCAGGCTCTGAGGGGAGCAGCTCCTGCCTGGGTGCTTAGAAATCCCAGGTCCTGGCTCTGAGTGCTGCTGCACAGAAGGCAGAGGGCTCCTCCATGCCACTCAGGCCTGCAGCAGCTCTTCTGTCTCTGAGCAGACTGTGCCAGGGGCTTCAGCTGCAGCTTCACAGCATCAAACCTTACAGGCTGAGAGCGGTGCAGAGCTGTAACAGCTGCCCATGGGTGGCTGGCTGCCTGCAGTGTGACCACACCAGACCTGCACCATGCTCCTCCAGGGCCAGGAGGCTGCTCTCAGTCACTGCCCTGCAGGAGCTGGGCTAATGCAGGCTCTGTGCCAGGCTGCTGCTGAATGAAGTCTGCTCATGAGGAGTGCTCGTTCCTGCAGTCAGTTCACTTCTGAGCTCCACAGCAGCCTGAATTCTTGCCCCTTCCCCTCCCCTCTCTCACTGAATGCCTTGTCAGGCAGAGCCCCTTCCTGCACCATGCAGTGCCTCCCACAAGGCTTTGACTCTTTCAGACCAGAGACTGGAACGAGGAGCTGCAGACCACCCGGGAGCTGCCGCGCAAGAACCTGCCCGAGAGGCTGCTGAGGGAGAGAGCCATTTTCAAGGTGACTCCCACAGCCCCTTCCCTGCTGCCCCTGGCACAGCACAGCTGGCACAGCACAGCTGGCACAGCACAGCTGGGCACTTCCCCTGGGCCACCCTTTAGAAGCTGCCAGAGGAGGATGCCTGCTGGCAGACTCGGGGCTCCTGGTCCCTCTCACACATCTGCCCTCTGCTCCCACCCCCACGGGGAGGAATTGCTCTCCTTGACCCCAGGGCAGCCACCTGCTCATCCCCTGTGCTGCCTGAGCCAGTCCTGGCTGGGAGGAACAGGGCAGGGGCCACCTAAGCCCTCTTCTGCTGAGAGCCAGTGAGCCTGAGCTGTGCTTGTCCCGAATGAGCTCCTGGAGCTTGTGTCCAAGCCAGCAGCCAGGCTCACAGAAGGCCAAGGCAGCTGCTGGAATGTTTCTCTGGTCAAGGTCTGTGGGGAAGTTTTCCAAGGTCCAGTCTAGAACTGCCACACCCAGCTTGCTCTCCACCTCACCATGAGGAGGAACTTCTGCACTGTGAGGGTCACAGAGCCCTGGAGCAGGCTGTGGAGTCTCCTTCTCTGGAGCCTTTCCAGCCCCCTCTGGATGTGTTCCTGTGGGACCTGTGCTGGATTCTAGGCTCCTGCTCTGGCAGGGGGCTTGGACTTAGTGATCTCTCCCCCTCTGCTGCACTCTGGTGAGGCCCCACCTGGAGCTCTGCGTCTAGTTCTGGAGCTTCTGTGCCAGGAAGGCTCTGGAGGTGCTGGAAGGTGCCCAGAGAAGGGCCACGAGGATGAGCAGAGGGCTGGAGCTGCTCTGCTATGGAAACAGGCTGAGGGAGTTGGGGTTGTGCAGGCTGGAGAGGAGGAGGCTCTGAGGAGACCTCATTGTGGCCTTCCAGGATCTGCAGGGGGCTACAGGAAAGCTGGGGAGGGACTTTTGAGGCTGTCAGGGAGGGATAGGACTGGGGGGAATGGAGCAGAGCTAGAAATGGGGAGACTGAGATTGGATGTGAGGAAGAAGTTGTTCCCCAGGAGGGTGGTGAGAGCCTGGCACAGGCTGCCCAGGGAGGTGGTGGAAGCCTCCTGCCTGGAGGTGTTTGCAGCCAGGCTGGAGGTGGCTGTGAGCAACCTGCTGTGGTGTGAGGTGTCCCTGCCCATGGCAGGGGGTTGGAGCTGGCTGAGCCTTGAGGTCCCTTCCACCCCTGACATTTCCATGACTGATTCCCTGCTCCCCAGGGCTCCCTCTCACCCCCTGCACTCCCGTGGCCAGTTCCCTGCTCCCCAGGGGTCCCTCTCACCCCCTGCACTCCCATAGCTGGTTCCCTGCTCCCCAGGGGTCCCTCTCACCCCAGACTCTCCCGTGGCCGGCTCCCTGCTCCCCAGGGGTCCCTCTCACCCCCGGCACTCCCATGGCCGGCTCCCTGCTCTCGCTGGGTCCCTCCCCGCCGGCTCTCCCGTGGCTCCCGGCTCTGCCCCTCTCCTTGGCGGCGCTGAGCCCCGTGCCGCCGGCTGCCCGCAGGTGCACAGCGACTTCACGGCGGCGGCCACGCGGGGGGCGATGGCGGTGATCGACGGCAACGTCATGGCCATCAACCCCAGCGAGGAGACCAAGATGCAGATGTTCATCTGGAACAACATCTTCTTCAGCCTGGGCTTCGACGTGCGCGACCACTACAAGGACTTCGGGGGGGACGTGGCCGCCTACGTGGCCCCCACCAACGACCTCAACGGCGTGCGGACCTACAACGCCGTGGACGTGGAGGGGCTCTACACGCTGGGGACGGTGGTGGTGGACTACAGAGGCTACAGGGTGACGGCTCAGTCCATCATCCCCGGCATCCTGGAGCGGGAGCAGGAGCAGAGCGTCATCTACGGCTCCATAGACTTCGGCAAGACGGTGGTCTCGCACCCCAAGTACCTGGAGCTGCTGGAGAAGACCAGCAGGCCGCTGAAGATCCAGAAGCACAGGGTGCTGAACGACAAGAGCGAGGAGGTGGAGCTGTGCTCCTCGGTGGAGTGCAAGGGCATCATCGGCAACGACGGCCGGCACTACATCCTCGACCTGCTCCGCACCTTCCCCCCCGACCTCAACTTCCTGCCCGTGGAAGGGGAGGAGATGCCCGCCGAGTGCAGGAAGATGGGCTTCCCCAAGCAGCACAGGCACAAGCTCTGCTGCCTGCGCCAGGAGCTGGTGGATGCCTTCGTGGAGCACAGGTGAGCTGAGCTCCCTCCTCCCTCTGGCCGCCGGCCGAGGCAGCGCCGCGCTGCAGGCTGCCCGGGGCGGCCCAGCGGAGCCCCCGGGAGCGGGCAGCTCAGCTCCCTTCTGCAGGGCTGAGAGGTGAAGCTGGGGTTCTGAGGGGCTTTGTAGTCTCCAGAGCTCCAGAATCAGGCAGCTCAGCTCCCTTCTGCAGGGCTGAGAGGGGAAGGTGGGGTTCTGAGGGGCTTTGTAGTCTCCAGAGCTCCAGAAGTGGGCAGCTCACTTCCCTTCTGCAGGGCTGTGCAGTGGCAGTCATAGAGCCTTACTGAGAGGTGAAGGTGGAGTTCTAAGTGGCTTTGTAGTCTCCAGAGCTCCAGAAGTGGGCAGCTCAGTCCCCTTCTGCAGGGCTGCACAGGGACAATGATAGAGCCTTACTGAGAGGTGAAGGTGGAGTTCTTGAGGGCCTTGCAGGGGCTCTTGAGGGGCTTTTCAGTCTCCAGAGCTGCTTTGGTTCTTTCCTGCCCCAACACATGCAAGTTGTATCCCTGCAGACACTCTGTGCACCTGATGGCTAGGGAATGGGAAGGATTTAGCTCCTTGAGGCTCTCCAGCTGTCTTGACTGCTGCCTTTCTTCCTGAAGGCTGAGAAAAGTTAGCTGTGGGAGCTGCTGTGGGCACTTTGTGGTGGGCTGGGGTGGTGCTTGGCTGGCTGAGCACAGGCAGGGAAGCAGGAGCTCTGCAGGCAGGACAAGCCAAGTCCTGTGGTGATGTTAATGCTCTTGCTTCCAAGGGGAAGGGCTGCAGGTGCTCTGCTCTCACAGATGGGCAGAGGCTGTGCTGTGCTTGCTGGGGAGAGGAGCCCTGCAGTGGCTGAGGGAGGAGCCCTGGCGGCTGAGCAGCCAGTCCCGCAGCCGGCGCCCTGCCCGGCGCACCGCCTGCCGCAGGCAGCCTCTGCTGGGCCCCGGGACAGCTTCCAGACCAGCAGCCTGCAGGACCGGGGCTGTGGGGTGCTGCTGCTGCTGCTCCTTGGCTAGCACAACCTGGCCCTCTCTCTGCTGAGGTCTGCTGGCAGGATTGCTGCTGGTCTGAGCTGTCTGGTCCTGTGCAGCTGGCAGCAGAAGCTTCCCGAGCTGGCTGCTGGCTGTGGAAAGCAATTTGTAACCTCTGCAAGGAGATTTGCTCCCCATTGTGATGGGTAATGGACACCCACTTGTTGTTTTGCTGCTCCTGATAAGCTAATGACCTGGGAAAGCTCCTGGGAAGAGGGTGCCCAGTGCTGCCTTGCCACAGGGAAGCTGTGTGGTCTGTAATGCCAGCCGGGGAGGCTTGCCCTGGCAGGGCAGCAGTGACCCTCTTGGACTCTCCTGCATCCTGAATTCCTCTTCTCCTTCACTGTAGGTATCTCTTATTCATGAAGCTGGCTGCACTGCAGCTGATGCAGCAGAAAGCCAGCAAGCAGGAGAGCTCTGGGGCTCTGGAGAATGGCTCCTCTGCAGAGAATGGCTCTGCAGACAGCGAGAGGCCTGAGCCCGAGGAGGGCAAGGTGGAGGAGAATGTGACTGGGCTGGAGCAGGTGAAGGAGCTCGCTGAGACCATTGCCTCTGACGATGGAGCAGGTATTTCACCCTCAGCAGGCCTCAGCAGCAGCCCAGGCCTCCTGCCCCAGCTGGGGGGCTGTCACTGGTGGGAGCTGAGCCAGCCTGGGGTGGGTGGTGGTTGCTAAGCAGGCCAGGCACTGGCTGCCTCTGGCTCTTTGCATGGAGCCATTCACACACCCTGGGGGCTGGCTGGGTGGGTGTCTCTGAAGGCAGCAGCCCAGCAGCTCTGCCCTGAGAGCAGGAGCCTGGCAGCAGGCTGGGCTGGGGGGGTCACTGGCCAGGGCTGGGCTGCCAGGGGCCTGGTGTGGCAGAAGGGAGCAGGCGCTGGCAGGGCCGGGCAGCGCGCAGCGCAGGCAGCTCTGGGGAGCATTGTCTCCAACATCTGAGCTTATCATTGTCTGGAGTCCATCTTCATTTGTATTCTGTTCCCCTTCCTGAAGTCCTCATGCATTTGTATTCTGCTCCCTCCCTGCTCCAGTGGATCCCAAGAGCAGGGAAGTGATTCGGAACGCGTGCAAGGCCGTGGGCTCCATCAGCGACACCTCCTTCGACATCCGCTTCAACCCGGACATCTTCTCTCCAGGTAGGTGTCCAGAGAGCTGGCTGTGCCCTCCCTCAGGCTCTGCAGCCAAGGAAATCCCCCTGCTGTTGTGGAGCCAGGAGCATAGCTGGCTGGGCACGGTGCAGGCCTCTCCACGAGGCACAAGGAGAGGGAAGGGTAACGGACTGCAGCGCTCCAGCTGGCTCCCAGCGCGGCACCCGGGGGAGGCCTGCCCCTCGCTGCCAGGAGGCTTCCTGCCATTCTCCAGCATCCCAGCTGCTAGGCCACATGAAAAGGAGGAGAGGGAGGGGGGGAGGAAATTAATTTGATCCTAAGGTAATAGCTTACAGACAGAAAAGAGCAGTTGGAGTTGGAACTGCTGCTGGGCGGAGGGCAGGGACTGGTTGAGTAAGGTGGTGGTGTGCAGGTCACGGTGCCCTTCCTGAGGCAGGCCTCAGCTGCATGCTGCTGCTGCTGCTTCCCATGGCTGGAATCAGTGGGTTTGTCATTTGGAAGCACAGAAGCAGCCCCCAGGCTGTGGGGGGGGGGGAATACCAAGGCTGTGTGCGTGCAGCTCGCAGCAGAAGGGCTGTGCAGTTGGCTTCAGCTTGCAGTAAAGGCCTCAGCAGGAGCCTGCCAGGGCTGCTTCAGCACCAGCTCTGCAGCTAGAACTTGAAGCCTGATTTTCATTTTGGTGTGCAAAGGGCCCTTGAGTGTCTGGCACCTGAGCTGTTTGCTGGTCCAGCCACTGGAGCATTGCCACTCCAGTCTGTCCAGGTGACTCTTGGCACTGGCAGCAGGCAGAGCACTTTGCAGTGGCCAGAGCAGCGTTCAGGCTGTGAACAGCTCTGTTGGGAATGGGTGAGGGGGAAGGACCCAGCAGAGCAGCTCAGGCTCCTTCCAGTGAAACAGGTGAAGCAGAGGACTTCCTGAAGAAGCACCTTGAACCCCAGGGAGGCAGAATCACTCTGCCTGCTCTTCCCTTGTGCTGTCTGTACTGCTCTCTGCCCCAGCTCACCTTCCATGCTCTCCTCTCCTGCTCTCCTAGGTGTTCGTTTTCCTGAGTCTAGCAAGGAGGAGGTGCAGGATCAGAAGCAGTTGCTGAAGGATGCTGCTGCCTTCTTGCTGTCCTGCCAGATCCCAGGTTTGGTAAGGAGCTGAGGCCCAGCAGTCATGTGCCCCCCTTCAGAGCTCCCCTGAGGCTGGGCCCTCCTGTGCCATGGGGCACCGGTGGTGAAGCCTGGTGAGCAGCACACACCACACACCTCTGCTGCCAGCAGGAGGGGGAGGAACTTCCCCACTCTTCCCACCTCAGCCCAGCTCAGGGCTTGGGCACTGGTAATTGTCAGCTATTGCTAAGTCTGGGCCAACAGAGACCACATCAGTCACCCTCCCTGGCCCTGGGCCTCCTGCACAGCTTACTGTGCTGCCTGGCCCTGGCTGTGACTCAGTTGGTGACTAAGGTTTTGGAGGGAACTGGGGATCTGCTCTAACCAACATCTGCAGTGAAAGCTGCCTCCTGTGAGTCCCAGGCATCCTGGGTGCTCACCCCTGCCCCTGCCTCAGTAAGAGCTACCAAGGCTCTCTCCAAACTGCCTGTGTCAGAGCAGGCACTGGCAGGGTCAAAGTGGTGACCTCCCCTCCAAGAGGCTGCTGGTCTGACCTGGGAGGGGATTGTCCTTGCTGGGAAGTTTCCTCTGAGCTCTAAATCCAGCAGTTTTGTAGTCAGCATGATCTTTCAGACCAGCTGCTTAGCCTTCCAATAAAACAGAGGAGGAGTGAATCAGCAGAGGCCTTGGGGACTGAGTGGTGTTTTGTAAGGTGGTTGGCACACTGGGGAGTGAGCCCCAAATGCTGCAGCAGCAGAGTGAGGGCAGGGCACAGCCAGCTGCTCTGTGTGTCACAGAGGGCTGCTCCATGACAGCAGCTCAGTGACTTTATCAGCTCTGCAGCACAGCTGCAGAGGCAAGTGCCAAGGCCCCTTATCAGCCAAGGAGCACAACTCCCTGGGGCATTTCACTGCAAGTGGGTTCAGGTGGTGGCTGTCAGATCCTTAGAGGAGGTTGAGCCTGCTGGTTCCACAGGTTAGCTCAGCCATGGCAGAGGGAAGGTGGCTCCAGAGCCCCAGGAGTGCTCAGAGCCCCTGCTCTGAGGCTGGAGGTCAGGCACCCCCCTCTCTGTGCCAGGCACCCCCCTCTCTGTGCTGGGCAGCCTGATCTGGTTGAGGATGCCCCTGCTTGCTGCAGAAGGGCTTGGCCTGGGTGACCTTTGGGGGTCCCTTGCACCCCAGACCACGCTGTGGCTCTGTTCTGTCACTGCTGGACACCATCACAGCCTCCACTGCCTCCCTGGGCTGCCCAGGGTGTGCTGCCCCCTTGGATGCAGTCCTCTGTGCCAAAGACACTCTGCCTGTCTCCTGGGGGCCTGCCCTCAGTGAGCAGAGCTGCACACCCCCTGCAGGTGAAGGACTGCCTGGACCACAGCGTGCTGCCCATGGATGGAGCTACCCTGGCAGAGGCCATGCACCAGCGGGGCATCAACATGCGCTACCTGGGCAAGGTCCTCAGCTTCATCACCAGGACCCCTGGGCGTGCCCAGCTGGATCACATCTTTGTAAGCATCAGGGCTGGCCTCAGGCTGGCAGCTGGCAGCTCCCCTGGCAGGGTCTGCCCTGGGTGGGTTCCAGCTTGGGCAGCTGGCTGCTCCCTGTGAAGAGCAGGCGGAGGGAGCAGGGCCTGCAAGTGGTGGATGGGGAGTTTGGCTCCCCAGCCCTTAGTGCCTGCCCTGCTGTGCAGGGGCTGGAGTGCACAGAGCAGTGCCTCAGGCACTCCCAGGTGCCACAGCTGGACCTGGAGCCCTGCACTGGTTGTGCTCCATGCAGGCTCTGGGTGCAGCTGGAAGGTGGTGTGGGCGCAGGGCTGTGCCTGCCTGGGGGCTCTTCCCTGTGCTGCAGGGGCAGAGCCTCTGCTGCAGATCCTGGGGAGAGCCCCTTGAAGAGCAGCAGTGCTGCCTGCTGCTGCCAGCTGACTCTTGCTCCCTCTTCCCTGGCAGAAAATAGGCATCAGCGAGCTGATCACCCGCTCGGCGAAGCACATCTTCAAGACCTACCTCCAGGTAGGGCCTGGGGCTGCCCTCTCGCCCTCTGCCTCCCCCCTGCCCACTCCTGGCCACAGGGAGCTGCTGGGGCCTGGCTCTCCAGAGGCAGGGCTGGGGGGCTGCTGAGCAGCAGGAAGTCTGAGCTGTTAGTGCTGCACTAGGTGCAGCCTGAGCTGAGGGAAACAGCTTCCCCCGGAGCCCCCTGCCCAGGGAGGAGCCCCTCCTGGGGCAGGATGAAGGCCTCTCAGTGTGAAGTCCCAGCCTCTTCTCCTCCCAGGGCCTTTGGCTCTCAGGCAGTGTTGCTTTTGCCCTCTGAGAGGCTTCAGTTGCTTCACCACAGCATCCTCCTCCTCCTGCCTCTGTCCCAGCCTCAGCTGCACTTCCTGGAGTCCCTCTCCCAGCTGCAGCCCTGAGTGGGACTGGCTGCTTGTGTGTGTGGAGGGACAGATTGACCTCTTGGACCTACATCATCCTTCCTTCCCCTCTCCTGGCAGCCTCTCCTGCTGCTGTGTGTGCTGGGGGTGAGAGCAGAGCCTGAGAGCTGGTGCTGTCTGATGTCTCTCTGCAGGGTGTGGAGCTCTCAGGTCTGTCAGCAGCCATCAGCCACTTCCTCAACTGCTTTCTGAGCTCCTTTCCAAACCCCATTGCCCATCTCCCAGCTGATGAGCTGGTCTCCAAGAAGAAGAACAAGAAGAGGAAAAACAGGAACCTTGGCAATGCTGATAACACTGCCTGGGCCAGCATGACCCCTCAGGAGCTCTGGAAGAACATTTGCTCTGAAGCAAAGAACTACTTTGACTTCAGCCTTGAATGGTAAGCAGAGCACACTGCCCTCCCCTGTGCCTGGCCCCTCCCCAGGTGGCTGTGGCTCTCACTGCTCTTTTAGGAGCTGCCTTTGGGACTGGTTGAATGGAAACTTCAGCTCCTGAGGGAGGTCTGCAGGCTTAGAGTAGAAGGAAATCAGGCAGGGAGCAGTGGGAGGGAAGTGTAACTGAAACTTGAAATGAAATGTGTGAGGCAAAGGCAGGGAGGAGAGCCAGAGGGGGAAGGGAACCCTCCCAGGGTGGTGCAGGGGGAGCAGCAGGCAAGAGCTGCAGGGGTGCAGCCAGAAGGGATCTGTCAGTGGAGATGGTGGGGCAGGCTGGAGGGAGCCTGGGTGCCAAAGGGGAGGGCAGCTTCTGCATCTGAAACAGAGGTGGTGATTGAGCCTGCTGGGAGGTGCAGGCAGGCAGTGAGAAGCTGGAAGCAGAAGCAGGGTGTCCCCAGGAAGAGCCATGGCTGGCTGGGTGAGGCAGGAGCAGCCTCCAGAGCAGGGGCAGCTTCTGCCTCAGCCCAGCTCACCCCTGGGACTGCTGAGCAGCTCTGGCAGCATCCACAGACCCTCAGCAAGCACTGAGCTGTGCAGGGACCTTCAGGCAGAGCAGGGGCATGTCCTTGAGCAGCAGATCACCTGGGAGCTGAGGCTGGGCTGTGCTTTTTGCAGTGAGAATGCTGACCAAGCAGCTGAGGTGTACAACCTCCAGAAGATCACCCTGCTGCGGGAGATCTCCCTCAAAACTGGAGTGCAGGTGAGAGCCACAGCTTCCCCCTGTCCCTTCCCCTCACCCTGGGGTGCAGGTGAGAGCCACAGCTTCCCTCTGTCCCTTCCCCTCACCCTGGGGTGCAGGTGAGAGCCACAGCTTCCCTCCCTCCCTTCCCCTCACCCTGGGGTGCAGGGCAGAGCCACAGCTTCCCTCTGTCCCTTCCCCTCACCCTGGGGTGCAGGTGAGAGCCACAGCTTCCCTCTGTCCCTTCCCCTCCCCCTGGGGTGCAGGTGAGAGCCACAGCTTCCCTCTGTCCCTCTCAAACCCCCACAGTCCCCCTGGAGGAATTCCCAGGAGGGATTGGAGGGGAGGGCCAAGGGGGCAGCCCTGGGGTGTGAGGAGAGTGCAGGAGCCCAGGAGCTCTGGGTGTGAGGGGAGCTGGGCTGGCAGAGGGGCAGGCTGGGAGAGCAGTGCTGCTGAGGAGGTTAATGTTCCAGGCTGACTTAGTGCTGCCTCCTCATCTGGCTGCCTGCAGGATGCTCCTCTCCTCCTGGGTGGTAGATAAGCTATTGGCCTCCCAGCCTCCTGGGTGGGTTTGTCAGTATGAAGTTCAATAAACAATACCCCCCCCCAGCCTCTGCTGAGGTGATTGCAGAGCATCCCCAGCTCAGCAGACTTGATCTCAGCCCAGGGGCCCTGGGGTGGTTCTCCCACCCATCTGTGTTGGGGGTAAAGAGCTTGCTTCTGAGGGCAGGCTGTGTGAAGCCAGGACACTGCTGGGCTGAAGAGCAGCCAGTGGGTTTAGCTGGCAGAGCTGAACTCTCCTGCAGCTAACCAGGAGCAGTCCCTGCCCCAGGCACACAACCACAGAGCTGCCAGGGCTGGGAGGGAGCTCAAGGCTCAGCCAGCTCCAAGCCCCTGCCAGGGGCAGGGACAGCTCACAGCACAGCAGGCTGCCCAGAGCCACCTCCAGCCTGGCCTCAGTGAGCCCTGGGGGCTCTCCTGGGTGAGTGTGGAGACAAAGAGCAGTGGGAGATGGAAACCTTCAGCTCCCCAGGCACGGGTCACAAAGAACAGGGAAGAGAAGAGAGCTCTCCCAGCAGGAGAGCTGCACTGCTGGACCAGGAGCAGTGCTCTGGTCCTAGGACACGGGCAGCAGAGCCAGACTGGAGCAGGGGAGGGTCTGGATGAGGCACTTAGTAAGTGGCCACTGGGATGTGCTGCCCAGGGAGGTGGTGGAGTCCCCACCCCTGGAGGGGTTCCATAAAGCCTTGGCTGTGGCACTTGGAGCCAAGGCTGAGTTGTCAGGAGGTGTTGGGTGAGAGGTAATAAAAACCTGAGGGTCTCTGAGGCCTCTGCCAGCCTGGGTGCTTCTGTGCTCTCACCACCTGCAGTGCCCTCCTCCCAGCCCTGGCCCCAGCTGGTGCTGCAGCAGGGGCTCTGACCTGCAGGCTCCTGTGCCCAGCAGCTGTGCAGGTGGTGCCCAGCAGCTGTGCAGGTGGTGCCCAGCAGCTGTGCAGGTGGTGCCCAGCAGCTGTGCAGGTGGTGCCCAGCAGCTGTGGTGTGTTTGGTCCCTGCAGATCCTGCTGAAGGAGTACAACTTTGACAACAGGCACAAGCCAACCTTCACAGAGGAGGACATCCTCAACATCTTCCCTGTGGTGAAGCATGTGAACCCCAAAGCCTCAGATGCTTTCCACTTCTTCCAGAGCGGGCAAGCAAAGGTTCAGCAAGGTACAGCCCCGGCAGGGCCTCTGCCTGCCCGGGCAGCTGCTGGAGGGAGGAGGAGCAGAGGGTGGGAGGAGGAGCAGAGGGTGTGTGGCACAGCCACTGCCAGCCACAGGCTGGGCTGGGTCGGAAGGGAGCTCTCAAGGCCGCCCAGCCCAAGCCCCCTGGAGTCAGCAGTGACCTCTGCAGCCTGAGCCCCACAGCCCCTGCCCTGCAGTGCTGCCAGGGGTGGGCAGCTCCCCCCTCTCACCACCCTCACTGGCAAACATCTCTCCCTTCTCTCCAGTCTGAGCCTCCCTCTCTGAGTTCAGGCCATCAGCCCTTGTCCTCAAGGCTCAAACCTCTGTCCCAGGCTTTCTGATGGAGCCCTGAAAGGCCACCAGAAGCTCTCCTTGTATGCTTTAACCCTTAGACATGAGAGCTGCTTTGCCCCCACATAAAATCACCCTGCCTCCACTCCCCACTCTGGTAGAGGATCATGGCCTGGAGCAGCAACTGGCTGTGAAGTCACCTACAGGGACCCAGGCTGGCTGCAGGGTGGCTGCAGGGTGGCTGCAGGGTGGCAGTTTCCTCCTGCCAGCCTCAGCCCTTGCCCAGGCAGTGGCTGCTGGAGGTCAGAGGACCCCTGCAGTGCCCCCCCCAGCAGAGGCAGGGTTGGTTGGCACCCAGACATCCTGCCCCCCCAACCCCTTGCAGGTTTCTTGAAGGAGGGCTGTGAGCTCATCAATGAAGCCTTAAACCTGTTCAACAATGTGTATGGTGCTATGCATGTGGAAATCTGTGCCTGCCTGAGGCTGCTGGCTCGACTCAACTACATCATGGGGGATTACTCAGAGGTAAGCAGGGCCTGGGCAGGGGCTGCTCACTCCTCCTGCCTGCCCACCCCCGCTCCTGCCTCGCTCAGGAGCCCTCTGTGTGACTGCCCTTGGGTCTCTCTGCCCTGCCCAGGCCTTAAGCAATCAGCAGAAGGCGGTGCTAATGAGCGAGAGGGTGCTGGGCATCGAGCACCCCAACACCATCCAGGAATACGTGAGTAAGGCTGCTGGGGGCAGCAGCACCTCCTGGCTCCCCCCTCCTGCCCTCTCTCAGCCTGGCTGTGTCTGGAAGGCAGCTGCAGCCCTCCCCCTGCAGCCCTGCTCTTCCCCCAGGCCCGGCAGAGGTTCTGGTTCTGATGGTTTGCACCCTGAGGCCCTTGGGGTCTGCGCCGGGAGGCTGCAGGGGGCCAGGGCTTGTCAGCTGGGGGCAGGAGGTGCTGCCTGCCTGCTGGCTCTTCACTTGTGTTCAGTAATTCTGTGGGCTCTGCCCTGGCCTGAGAGAACTCCCCATCAGAAAGTGGGAGACAGCTGGGGCAGCCCTGCAGGGCCCCTGGGGGTGGGGGAGGGAGGCAGATGAACCGCTCCAGCCGTGGGCCTGCCCCGGGGCTGGCAACCCTCTGCTGAACCGCACCAGGCAGAGCTTTTGGTCTGTGTGGGGCTGAGGGCAGGAGCTGAGCAGAGAGGGCAGGGCCTGATGCTGGGTCCCTGTGCTGCAGATGCACCTTGCCCTGTACTGCTTTGCAAACAGCCAGCTCTCCACGGCGCTCAGCCTGCTGTACCGCGCTCGCTACCTCATGCTGCTGGTCTTCGGGGAGGACCACCCAGAAATGGCCCTCTTGGATGTGAGTACTCCTGCCCAGCCCTCAGGGGCCTCACCTCTGGGCCTGGGCACACCACACACACCCTGCTTGGCCCTCCCTGGGTCGCTGCTGGCCTTTCCTCTGGGGGTGGTGGAACACTGGAACAGGTTGCCCAGGGAGGTGGTTGAGGCTCCTTCCCTGGAGGTGACTGAAGGTGAGGCTGGACAGGGCCCTGGGCAGCCTGCTCTAGGTGGGGGTGTCCCTGCTGACTGGGGGCAGGTCAGACTGGATGACCTTTGGAGGCCCCTTCCAGCCCAGCCCATTCTGTGGTGACCAAGGGCTGGGAAGCTGAGCCAGGCTGTGGGGCTGGAGACCACTGGGACACCGAGGGTGGGGGCTGAGGCCTGCAGGCCCTGAGCAGGTTCCTTCCTTTAGCCTGGCCCTGTGAGCTCCTGGTCTCTTGTCTGGCTCCTTTGCACCGAGCTCCTGAAGGGAAGGGAAGGGAAGGGGAGTCTCCTGGCAGCCTTTGAGCTGGGGGGGTGGCTGCTGGGGGTGCTGGGGGGGGGGGTGGCGGCTGCTGGGGGGAGGTTGTGGCTGCTGGGGGGATGTGGCTGCTGCAGCCTTTCCAAGCAGGGGGAGGCCCTGTCTGGCCCTGCTGTTCTGGAGCACTGACTGCAGTGTGGCTCTGCCCTTGCCTGACTTGTGTGTGCAGAACAACATTGGCCTGGTGCTGCACGGGGTGATGGAGTACGACCTCTCCCTCCGCTTCCTGGAGAACGCCCTGGCCATCAGCTCCAAGTACCACGGCTCCAAGTCTCTGAAGGTTGCACTGAGGTGAGGCAGGGGAGGGGGCTGGGTGGGCTACATCCCACCCCCTGCTCTGATCAGAGGGCTCTGAGCTGCCTGTGTCCTGGCCTGGGGCCCCCGGGAGGCCGCGGTGCAGCATCCGGGGTGGTTGGCTTGGTGGTGCCCAGCTGTGGGAGCTGCTGGAGTGCTGCTTGCCCCAGGGGGCGCCAGGATGAGCCTGCTCCCTGTGGGCTCTCAGCAGGAAGATGTGTGTGGGGTGGAGGCTGGAGGGGGAGGCTGAGATGGGATTGCTCTGGAGCCTGGGAGCAGGCAGCTGCGTGCCAGAGCTCTCTGTCTGTGCCCCCCCAGCCTGTACAGAGCCCCAGCCCAGGCTGTGCTGCCGTCTGTCCCCCCCAGGCTGTGCTGCTGTCTGTGCCCCCCCAGGCTGTGCTGCTGTCTGTGCCCCCCCAGCCTGTCCCAGAGCCCCAGCCCAGGCTGTGCTGCTGTCTGTCCCCCCCAGGCTGTGCTGCTGTCTGTGCCCCCCCAGCCTGTCCCAGAGCCCCAGCCCAGGCTGTGCTGCTGTCTGTCCCCCCCAGGCTGTGCTGCTGTCTGTCCCCCCCAGCCCAGGCTGTGCTGCTGTCTGTCCCCCCCAGCCCAGGCTGTGCTGCTGTCTGTGCCCCCCCAGCCCAGGCTGTGCTGCTGTCTGTGCCCCCCCAGCCCAGGCTGTGCTGCTGTCTGTCCCCCCCAGGCTGTGCTGCTGTCTGTGCCCCCCAGCCTGTACAGAGCCCCAGCCCAGGGCAGCGTCAGCCCCAGCGTGGGGTGGGCAGAAGGCACCCCTGGGCTCTGGCTCCTTTCCCACTGTGTGGAGGCTTTCAGCCTGGCCCTGGGCAGGTGAAGGCCATGGCTGCTGTGGTGCAGAGCTGTCTCTGCTCCGTGCCTGTCCCTCTGAGGCCTCCTCCCTCCCTCAGCCACCACTTGGTCGCCCGTGTGTACGAGAGCAAGGCGGAGTTCCGCTCGGCGCTGCAGCACGAGAAGGAAGGTTACACCATCTACAAAAACCAGGTGAGGAGCCTGCCCTGCCCCCTGGGGCCTGCCCCCTGGGGCCTGCCCCTTCCCTGCCCCAGCAGAGCAGGGCCTGGAGCCTGGGGCCAGCTCTGAGCAGGCAGCAGGGAATGTCCTTTGTAGGGCTGGGGCAGAGCTGCTGCCCTGTGCCGAGCTCTGTCCTGCTGCCAGCCTCCTGCCGCCTCCTGCAGCTTTGTTCTCGCTGTGCCTTGTGCTGGGCAGAAGCTTCTGCTGGTGCCAGGGCACTCAGAGCTGCTGTGTGCTGGGCACTGTTTGCAGGACCTGCCCTTTGTATGCCAGCCCCAGCAGAGCTTGGAGCCCAGCTGCTCCACGGGCAGCAGCTCCTCCGGCTCGCAGCCCTGTGCCGTGCCCCAGCCCTGGGTCTGCCCCAGCCCTGGGTCTGCCCCAGCAGCTCTGCCCCAGCCCTGGGTCTGCCCCAGCAGCTCTGCCCCAGCCCTAGCTCTGCCCCAGCAGCTCTGCCCCAGCCCTAGCTCTGCCCCAGCAGCTCTGCCCCAGCAGCTCTGCCCCAGCAGCTCTGCCCCAGCAGCTCTGCCCCAGCCCTAGCTCTGCCCCAGCAGCTCTGCCCCAGCCCTAGCTCTGCCCCAGCAGCTCTGCCCCAGCCCTAGCTCTGCCCCAGCAGCTGTGTCCCAGCCCTAGCTCTGCCCCAGCAGCTCTGCCCCAGCCCTAGCTCTGCCCCAGCAGCTGTGTCCCAGCAGGTCTGCAGCTGTGACTCAGGGCTGCCTGGCAGCCTGCTGGGGGATGCTGCTCACCCTGCAGGCCTGCTCCTGCCCGCTGGGGCTGTGCCAGCCTGACAGGCAGGCTCCTGGAGCAGCCTCTGTGTTTGGGTGGAAGGCTGGGGGGTGCAGGGCAGCGCTGAGGAGTTTCTGTGAGGCTGTTGAGCCAGCAGGGAGCAGGAGGGGGCCTGCCGTGGGCACTGCCATGGGGCTGCCATGGGGCTGCCGTGGGGCTGCTGTTGGGCTTGCCGTGGGGGCCGCCATGGGCCCTGCCGTGGGGCTGCCGTGGTCTGTGTCGGTGATTCGTTGTCTGGGGCTCTGTTCCCCTCCTCTCTCCCTGCCCAGCTCGGAGAGCACCACGAGAAGACCAAAGAGAGCTCGGAGTACCTGAAGTACCTGACCCAGCAGGCCGTGGCCCTGCAGCGCACCATGAACGAGATCTACAAGAACGGCTCCAACGCCAACATCGTGCCCCTGAAGGTACCCAGGCTGGGGCAGCGGGCACAGCCCCCTGCCGGCACAGCCCCCTGCCGGCACAGCCCCCTGCCGGCACAGCCCCCTGCCGGCACGGCCCCCTGCCGGCACAGCCCCCTGCCGGCACGGCCCCCTGCCGGCACAGCCCCCTGCCGGCACGGCCCCCTGCCGGCACGGCCCCCTGCCGGCACGGCCCCCTGCCCGCACGGCCCCCTGCCGGCACGGCCCCCTGCCGGCACGGCCCCCTGCCCGCACGGCCCCCTGCCGGCACGGCCCCCTGCCGGCACGGCCCCCTGCCCGCACGGCCCCCTGCCCGCGCAGCCCCCTGCCGGCACGGCCCCCTGCCGGCACGGCCCCCTGCCCCCGCGGCCCCCTGCCGGCACAGCCCCCTGCCCGCACAGCCCCCTGCCCGCACAGCCCCCTGCCGCCCTGACCCCCTGCCCGCACAGCCCCCTGCCCGCACAGCCCCCTGCCGCCCTGACCCCCTGCCCGCACAGCCCCCTGCCCGCACAGCCCCCTGCCCGCACAGCCCCCTGCCGCCCTGACCCCCTGCCCGCACAGCCCCCTGCCCGCACAGCCCCCTGCCCGCACAGCCCCCTGCCGCCCTGACCCCCTGCCCGCACAGCCCCCTGCCCGCACAGCCCCCTGCCGCCTGCTCCTCAAGGACACCTGGGCACAGGCCTGCAGATGCTGCCTGGCCAGGAGGTGCTGGTGCCAGCTGCAGAGCCTCCATGGGCAGGAGGTGCTGGTGCCAGCTGCAGAGCCTCCATGGGCAGGAGGTGCTGGTGCCAGCTGCAGACCCTCCATGGGCAGCAGGACCCTGCAGAGGCTCAGAGAGCTTGGGCTGGACCTTTGCCCTTCCCCTTCTGAGCAGAGCTCCTCTGGGCTCTTCCTCCTGAGCCCCCTGAGTGCAGCAGCTGCGTTGCAGGAGACCCAGGGCAGGTGCCCAGGAGGTGCTGGGCAGTGCAGGGGCCTGGCACACCTCTGCTCAAGCCTGGCCCCCCCCAGCAGGGCTCTTGGTTCTGCTCCCCAGCACCTTGTGGTGTGGGGAGGATGGGCAGCAGAGCCCTGCCCCACCCTGCCCCGCCCTGCCCCGCCCCCTGTGGAGCAGGGCCAGGCTGAGGCCTCTTGGGCCAGCCCCAGCTGCTCTTATCTGCCCCTGCAGCTGCAGCTCCTCTGTGCCAGCCCCACTGTGGCACGTGGAGGGGAGCACCCAGCAGCTCCTCTGCTGCTGCTGGGGGTGCTGGGGGTGCTGGCCCTGCCCTGCCCTGCACCAGCAGCTGCCTGGGGACCAGGATCCAGCAGGTTGGGCAGGAGGCCCCCAGCTGCAGAGTCCCTGCTAGAAGGGACTCCTGCTCTGCAAGGAGGGGGTTGGGTTTCTTCCCTGGGCAGAGCTGGGCAGCAGCTGGCAGCAGCTGGAGGGTCCTGAACCAAGGCAATGGCCAAGTCCAGGAGGCAGAGCCCAGCTAAGGGCTCAAGCCCTGAACCAGTGGGTCAAGACTCCACCCTGGCTACAGCACTGGGAGGAGACAAAGAAACCTAACCAGGCACCTGGGCACTGCAGGAGCTGGCACCTCCTCTGCAGGCACCTGAGCTGTGTGGGCACTGCAGGAGCTGGCACCTCCTCTGCAGGCACCTGAGCTGTGTGGGCACTGCAGGAGCTGGCACCTCCTCTGCAGGCACCTGAGCTGTGTGGGCACTGCAGGAGCTGGCACCTCCTCTGCAGGCACCTGAGCTCTGTGGGCACTGCAGGAGCTGGCACCTCCTCTGCAGGCACCTGAGCTGTGTGGGCACTGCAGGAGCTGGCACCTCCTCTGCAGGCACCTGAGCTCTGTGGGCACTGCAGGAGCTGGCACCTCCTCTGCAGGCACCTGAGCTCTGTGGGCACTGCAGGAGCTGGCACCTCCTCTGCAGGCACCTGAGCTCTGTGGGCACTGCAGGAGCTGGCACCTCCTCTGCAGCCACCTGAGCTGTGTGGGCAGTGCTCCCCTCGGAGGGGAGGTCACCCCCAGGGTCTGGCTGGGCACCTCTGGATGCTGCTTTCCAGCTGAGGGGCACAAGGAGGCAGAGAACAGAGCCTGTGCCAGCTGCCTGTGCCCCAGGAGGCCTCAGCTGCTCAGGCTGTCGGTGTCTGGAGCTGCTTAGGAGCTGTGAGTTGTGTCTGGGTTTTGACTTTGCCTCTCTCCCTCTCCTGCAGTTCACAGCTCCCAGCATGGCCAGTGTCCTGGAGCAGCTCAACATTATCAATGGGATTCTCTTCATTCCACTAAGGTAGAGTGAAGCCCCGGGGGGCAGAGCTGGAGGCTTGGCTTAGCTTTGCTGCTGGGGCAGCAGAACCCCCTGCCTGCTTCCCTGGCAGGGAGTCCCAGGCCCAGCCTCTGCCCTCAGCCAGCTCAGAGGCTCCCTGCTGCAGAAAGGCTGCTGGGTGCTGCTGGGTGCCCTGCAGGCTCCCTGAGCACTGCTGAGGGGATGCCCTGCAGGGCCCTCAGTGGCACTCAAGCACCTGCCTGGGGGAACACTGCACAGATCATCAGGAGTCCCTCCCCAGCCTGCAGCCCTCAGCAGCAAGCTGACCTCCCCCAGGCTGCCCTCTGGAGCTGAGGGCATCAGGCACCTGCCCTGCAGAGCTGGTGGAGCTCTGGGCAAGGTCACCACTCTGTGCCTTGCCCCCTGGCTCTCTCTGGAAGCAGCCAGGAGCTCACCTCTCCCCTCCTCACCTCCTCAGCCCATGCCCCCAGCAGCAGTGGCATTCCTCTGCTCACCTCCATGTGCAGGGGGGAGGGGGTGGGGCACAGGCAGCGGTCTCTGCCCAGCAGGGAGGAGCAGCCCTGGCTCTGCCCCAGCCCAGGCTGCTCAGCAGGGCAGGGGCTGGAAGCACATCTTGAGGGGCTCCTGCCCCAGCCCTGCAGGGTTTGTTTGCAGGGAGCACTGCTACTGGCCCTGATCCTCCTCATCCTCATCCAGACCACTCTAAGCAGCACCACTCCTGGAAATGTTTGGCTTTTTCCCCCACTCTGAGTTGTCTCTCAGGCTTTTGGTTGAAAGTTTGAGTTGTGGGGGGAGGGAGAGCTGAGCTGGGGCTGTGTCTTCTGGGGCTATCAACACTCACCCCCTGGCCACTCCAGGGCCAGGTCCTGGGCCCCCTTGGTTCACAACCAGAGGGCAAGCCAAGCCCCTGGCCCTGCTCAGGGGTTGCTGGCTCCTGGCAGAAGAGGGCAGGCTCACAGAATCCTTATGGCTCAGGCTGGAAGGGAGCTCAGAGCTCCTCTCCTCCAACCTCCCCCCCGTGCCCAGGGACACCTCTCAGCCAGACTCAGCTGCTCAGGGCCTCATCCAGCCTGGCCTTGAACCCCCCAGGGCAGGAGGCAGCCACAGCCTCCCTGGGCAGCCTGTTCAGAGCCTCCCCCTCTTGCCCACCACCTGTCCCTGTGCTCCCCCCCCGCTAATGCTTGCTCCCCTCCTGCTTGCCCCTCCAGCCAAAAAGACTTGGAGAACCTGAAGGCAGAGGTGCAGCGCCGCCAGCAGCTCCAGGAGAGCCTGAAGAGTGGTGAGCAGCTGGAGCCAGAGGACAAAGCTGGGGAGGAGAAGGAGGCTGAGCCAAGCAAGCCTGCTGCTGAGATCCCCTTAACACAGAGCTCTGCTTAAGGTGTACCTCGCCCACCGACACCACCAACCAAACAAGTGTAAAGCTCCCTGCTCCGCCTCTGCCCCCCGGGGGCTGGGGGCCCCTGGGGAGCAGCTCCTCCTCTTTTTGACAATGTTATTGCACTGGTACAATGAATACACAATGCAAAGAACTAAGCTGAGAGCTGTATCTGTCTGAGCGGGGCTTGGCTGCGGGCGGAGGGCCAGGAGGCCGCGGCTGCCGCCCGCCCCCCTCTGTGTGTGTGGCTGCTGCCTGGGTGTGTGCCTGGCCGCCTCCTCCTCCTCCTCTTCTTTCTACTCTGTACAGAAGCAATTCCAAACCCACTGGCTCCAGGCTTGTGACATTTCTCAGGTCATTTTTATGTTGACTTAAGGACACTGCTTTGCTCAGCCAGTACAAAGCCAGCCCCCTCCTGCCCCCACCCCCCTGCCCTCCGCTGCTCAGCAGTCTCCTGCCCTGGTGGATTCCAAGCCAAAAGGTGGAGTTGCTTTTCCCCCCTCCCTTGCCCCAGCCTGGTTGGTGCTGGGGGGAAGCCAGCAGCCCTCTGTGTGTGGCTCAGCTGCCCTGCAGCCAGCTGGAGGGGGCAGGGCTGGGGGTGTTCAGCATTGTCTGCAGCAGGAGCCAGCCCTCCTTCTGCTTTCACCCTTTGGGGCTGGTGTGGTTGTGGTTTGTTTTCTACTCTTGGTGGCAGGTGGGCATTTCAGGGGGGGTTTGTAACATTCACATTCTAATTTTGGAGGTAAAAGCTATAGCTAGAGATATATAGAGCTAGAGAGAGATATATGCTACTGCCAGCCCCCCCGAGGCTCTGGGGGTGCTGCATCCAAAGAGGGGAGGGCTGGCTGCTGGAAACGCACACAACTGTCCCTGGGATGGACACCCCAGTGCCTAGCACAGCCTGGCACTGCCACCCACAGCCTGGCAGTGCCACCCCCCCGGGGCTGCACCACAGGGACTGAGCAGGAGGCTGGGGCCCTGTTACAAGAAGGGGAGCAGGAGGAGAGGAACAGAAGCAGGGGTGGGGGCTCACTGCTAGCAGCCCCTGGCCCAGGGGGGGCAAGCTGGGGCAGGCTGGGCTCACACCTGAACCTGCCAGGCTGTGGGGAGGGAGTTTAAATGAGAACTGAACCCCCCCAGCACCCTGCTGCCTCCCTCCTTTTGCACTCTGGCTCAGGATGGGTGCCAGAGGAGCTCCATTGCTGGCAATGGACGTTGCTGCCATGGCAGACGCCACTCGCCCGAGCCTGCTGCCCCCTCCCTTCCACACACATCCCCCGGTGGCTGTCCACGGCCAGCGGCTGCTCCCCTGGCCGCAGCCGGCCCGGGGCGGGTAGGAGGTGGCCCCTGCAGGCCGTGCTGTGCCGACAGTTGAATGTCCTCTGCAGACAGCTCCAGCTGTGGAACGCCCAGGGCTAGCGCCCAGCCCCTCGCTCCTGCCCAGCCCCTCGCTCCTGCCCAGCCCCTCGCTCCTGCCCCCTCTCCCGGGCCCTCCCCTCTGCTAATTGGCCTTGCTGCTTTTACTGACCCTCTGGAGAAGCTGTGCCGTCCCCAAGCCCTCTGCCCTCCGTCCCCTGCCCTGCACCACAGCTACCTGTAACCCCGGGGGGGAGGGGGAGGGAGCAGCCTCCACGGGGGTCGCGGTGGTGGTGAAGCAGGAGGAGTCCTTTGCTGCAAAGAACTTGCTCCCAAGTAGAGAGATTCTGACTGTCCTGGAAAGCAATCAATAAATGACTTCAGTGCATCTTTCCTACAAGATTTCCTTTCTTTTCCTGGTGTCTTTCAGTCCATTAAAAGCTTTTTAAACTATTCTGGGTATTGATTTGGTTTCTTTACAGTTTGGAGCCTGGCACTGGCTGCCCTTCACCTGCACAGCAGCACCAGAGCCTCCTCTTGGCAGGGGGGAACAGGGCTCAGTGCCCCTCCTGGTGCCCCTCTGCCTGCAGGGGCTTCTCCCCTGCCCCAGCTGCCCCTCCTCAGCGATGCTGACAGCTGGGCTTGGTTCACTGAGCACCTGGGGGGCTCCTGGAGCCTTTCAGCCCACGCTGTGGCCACTGGAACAGTGAGCTGCACATTCCCATCCCCTTCCTCTGACACACTGCTCCTGGGCACAAAAGGGTTGCCTCCAAAAGTCCAGTAGTGAAACTAGGACCAGAACCAGCCCAGCAACCCCCAGACCACAGAACCAGGAACCAGCCTCTTGTGTCCACAGCTGCTCCAGAGGAGCTGCTGCTCCATCCTGCTGAGGAGGGAAAGGGGGGAGCAGGGCCCAGGTGCTCCCTGGGCTTTGTCAAGCACCTGAAGTGGAGCTGAAGGCTGCAAGTCCAACTGCTGAGGCCACACAGCTCTGCCAGAGCTGCACTAGCAAGGGTTGTTCCCTTTCCCCTCTCCCTTGGGGGGCTTTGGCTGCTCCCAGAGCTCAGCTCCCAAGCCCTTAAAGAAAAGAACTGACTGGAAGTAGAGCCAAGCACCCACCAGCTCCAGAGCACAGTGGGCAGTCAGGAGCCCAGGGGAAGGGCAGCAGCATGGAAACATCACCCAGCTCCAAACACAGCTCTCCAGCTGTGAGCCCCCAGCACCAGTCTGGATGCACCACCTCTCCCTCCAGGACAGCACTGGACCCCCCCAGCAAACCCAGCTCCATCCACAGAGCTCCCTACAAACCCTCCCTTGTGAGAGCTGTGTCCCTCCAGCTGGCACCAAGGGCCTGCAGAAGGGGCAGGGGTGCAAGCTGCAGCAGAGGGTCCATGGGGCACACATGGCAAAGCTTTTTCCCTGTGAGGCTGCTGGAGCCCTGCAGCAGGCTGCCCAGGGAGGTGGTGGAGTCTCCCCTGGAGACCTTCCAGCTGCAGCTGGATGTGCTCCTGGGTGAGCCTGCCCTGGCAGGGGGCTGCACTGCAGCACAGACTCATCCAGCTTGGAGCAGACCTGTGAGTCCCACCCTCTCCCAGCTACCCTCAGCACTGCACCACCTCCTGAGGCACCACAGCTGCAGCTTCCTGGAGACCCTCAGGGATGGGGACTCCACCTCCTCCCCGGGCAGCCTCTTCCAACCCCTCACCTAGGGAAGCTATTCCTGCTGCCCAACCCAAACCTCCCCTCAACCCACTGCCTCCCATCCCACGGGGAGGTGGAGCCCTTTCGAGGTCCCTCCCAGCCCCTCCACCCCTCTGTGAAGAGCACAGAGCGAGGCCAAGGGCCAGCCCCGGGGGGTGGGGAAAGGCTTGGAGGCGAAGGGTGGAAGTGGAGAAGAGGAAGCAGAGGCAGGAGAGGTTTTATATGCATTTAATAGTTTTACCAATTGGTACAATAAGATTCTTTTAATATGCAGAAAACATGAATAAATTTTGTTTTACACAGTCTGAGAGCAACAAACCTTACTGTAAAACACAGAGCAGTATTATATACATTCCTTGACTGGTTGGGGTGTGTTGAGATCGTGTCAATAGCTTCAGGTAGCTCCTACAGGCTGGGAACTCTTTACTGAGTTACTGTTGTTGGGTTTATTTTTGTTTTTGCTCCAATTGCAACCTCTAACATCCTTCAGGTGACAAAACTCAGCCTTGGCCTTCATGTCAATGTCAGGATCAACTTCTAAAAGGTGAAGGAAGGTTTTTTGCTAAATCATCTTCAGCATGAACTGGGGGAGCCCAAGGGAAAGGCAGGACAGGGAAGCAGCTACTTACATGACACAGTGGCAAGAGAAGGCCAGTTAAACCCAGGCGTGGCTTGGAAACCCAGCTCACCCTTCCCACTCCTAACACCTTCACCCTGACCACCTCCTGCTCCTGCTCTGGCTGCCAGGGTGGCTCCCAGCACAGGGCACAGCCAGGCAGCAGCAGCAGCTCACAGCTTAGCTTAACACTCAGACCATGAAAAGGATTTACCAAGCCACCACTGTCTACCAAATAAAACAAAGTCTCATCTTTTGCTTTCAAAGAGCTCCCAGGCAGAGCCAGCAGAGCCCTTTGAGAGTGGTTTTTACTCAGGCAGTTCACATGAAAACAGGAGGAGAGGAGAAGCAGGAAACCGACAGCCCAGCGGGGCCGGGGCTGGCGAGTCTACAGCCAAAGCTCTCACACACTACAGTGCTCCACGGCCCCTGCACGACTCACTAGCAACTAGGGGGGGCGGGGGGAGGGGTTCCTTTGAGTTAGTGCCCCGGGCACACCATTGGTCACACCACACACAAAAGCAGGACGGGGTCATTTGAAATCTCCTAAAGTGCAAGATGCTCTAAGAAACAAAACCACCGCGGGCCAGACTCGCTCTAAAGCCACAACAAATGCTGCACTCCTGGCTGGGAAGGCGGCGAAGGCTGCTGGGCAGGGCCCCCCCGGCACACTGCGGCACTGGAATGTCTGCCTGGGGGGGAGCCGAGCGGGCTCTCCTCGGTGGGGCAGCGCAGCTGAGGCAGAGGGGGCTTGCAGCCAGCCAGTGCCAGAGGGCAAGCGAGCGAGCAGCAGGGAGCCCCCGGCAGCCTCTCCTGCGGGCTCTGGGGCGACCCAAAGCGGGAGCCGAGGGAAGGCTGGGCGCGGAGCGGGCAGCTCGGCACCGCCCTGCCAGCCAGCCCCTGCCTGGGCTCCCGCCTTCGGTCTGACCAGGGCTTCAGCTTGGGATGCGTGCAGGACCGTCCCTGAGATCGCTCACTGCCGGCCCCGGCGCTGCCCAGCGCCTGCCACAGCAGCGCGGCACAGGGGCGCCCAGGAGAGGGGGAAAGGCAGGGGACAGCTTGCAGCCCAGAGGTACCTTTAGCCTTCAGCCATGTCTGGGAATTAGGCACAGGAGGGTGGGCCACTTGAGACTTAAGAAAGAGAGGGGCCAGGTCCTAGCAGGGGTTAAACAGCTGGGCTGCTCTCCAGGCGCGCTGAGGGCTGCTGGAGGATGCACTGCTCCTGCATCTGCAATCCTCAGAGAGGACCAAAAAGTAAAGCCCAAAACAAACAAACAGGACAAAAAACCCCAAAGCAGCAAAATTCTTCCAGTCCAAGCAGCTAAGAGACACAAAATCCCTTCCCCTGTGCTTGCTCCAGCTGCAGAAGCACACTGCAAAGCACTGGGAGCCTCCTCTAAACCCAGCTCACAACTCCTCCTCCTCCTCCCCCTGCCAGGAGCTGACCCCACACCCAGCTCCTCCGCAGGGAAGAGTGGATCCCTCCTGGGGGGGGCTGCAGGGGATCAGCCTCCCCCAGCCCTCACAGCAGTTCCATGTGCACAGCCTGCAGCCCTCCCTGTGCTGTGGCCAAGGAGTCTCACTTCTAAAAGAGGACAGTTTAAAAAGCCCTGGATTAAAGCAAGAGGTAAAACAAAGCACAAGGTCACCTGCTAAAACATCAGACTGAGGCCTTCTTCACCTGGGGCAGTTAAAAGGACCTGGTTAGCCTGGTCAGTACTTGTCAGCTCTGTTAGCCACAGTGGGAAGCTGCCACCAGACCCAAAATGCTGATTAAAACATTGACTTCTAATCCTTTCCTTTGCTTCAGCTCAAAAGATTGGACCTCAGGACCCTGCAAGTTAAAAGCTGCACTCTCCACCCAGGAGAACCCCCAGTGACAACCAGGCTGGGCTGCTGAGGGCTTTGGGTTCCAAGGCTCAGCCCCACAGCTGGGCCTGGCTTTGGTGGGGAGGTTTCTGCAGTCAGCTCTCTCACAACCTGATCCTCAGGGTGTTCCAAGCACTTCAGTGCTGTCCCTCAACCTATGCCTCACTACCAAGCCACAGGATGCTTTAATTCCACCTTGCCCAAGCACCACCTGGTTTGCAGAAGGCTTTCCAAGGAGGCACTGCAGAGGGCAAGAAACCTTTGCCTAGCCCAGCCCAGCCTCCTGGGCAAGCAGCTCGGGGGGGGGGAGGAAGTGGACTTTGACACTCTGGGGTCACAGGAACTGCACACTGCTGACCAACAAGAGAGCAAACAGCAAGCTGTACCACGGCAGCCACCTGGGGAGGCTCAGCTCTCCTGGGAACTGCACCACTAGGTCCTAGTGGGATGGACAACAACTCCTGGAAGTTTGTCTGGCATTAAAGAAATCACCAAAGAAGACAAAAAAGAGGAGGGGGGAAAAGAAAGGCAAACCAACCACCCCCCCCCCATTTAAACTGCAGTTTAACAGCACAGCTTAAGCACCGAGTGAGCCACACTCCCCACACCAGCTGCCACCCCTGCAGGGCCTGCTGCCTTCCTGCAGGTCTACAGTCAGTGAACATAAACACAGCAACAAACCCTGCCGTGGGAGGAGGCCAAAACGAGCGGGGGCTGCTGACCTGGCACAGGGAAACCACCAAACCCAACCCAGCAGGCAGGAAAAGCAAGAAGGGTTCGTGACAACTGTTGCAGAGTTTAATTCAGTTCCATTCATACACAGCAGGGTCAGAAGGCCTCTGAGGTGCAGCCTTCCCACCCAGCATCCCTCCCGGAGGTTTATTTCAGCACACTCCAGGGAGGTTACAGAGATGACAGCTTCTGCAAGAGCCCTCACACAGAACACTTGGTTGCTGTTTTGTCTGTTGTTGTTTTCCCCCCTCCCTCCCTCCCTCCCCCCAAAACGAGGTCACCCATCCAGGCACCGACAGACAGCAGAACAGAGGGAACCAAAGCAAAGCAAACCCCAAAGCACCAACGGAAAACAGGGAGAATCATCCGACATAGAACGACACTAATCACTTGAGTGCCCTACTCCAATTAGCCAACCTCTGCCTTCTCCAGGTCTGGTGTGACCAATGCCAGCCCCTTGCTCTTAAACCTATGGTACTTCTAGACAAATGTAAATTTACAGTATACAATTTGGATTCACCATGCATGAATACTTTGTGTGTAACATTTAATAAGCTCAATCTACATCCAGAATAATTTACATGAAAGGACAATATTTATTTAAACAGAGCTCAATGGGTAACCATGGTATCTGAGTGCATCCAGAGGGGACAAAAAGGGGAGGGGAGGGGGGGAGGGAGAGGAAGGGGAGGGGTTCAAATGTGAAGCAATCAACGGCACTCCCAGACTTTGACTGTTTGATCTACACTCCCAGTGACCACGTAGGGTGCCGTCTTGTGGAAATCTGCAGGGGAGAGAAAAGCTCAGGTTAAGGGGGGGGCCCAACACCTCCAGCCCCTGCCACTCGCACCCAAGGCCACTCCTACCTCCAAAACAACAACAAAATAACTCTCACGGCTCGCAGACTGCGTTCCAAAGCTCATCAGGGCTGCAGCTCTGAAGGCCCAGCTCAGAGAGTCACAGAAGGGGCAGGGTGGGAAGGGAGCTCAAGGCTCAGCCAGATCCAGCCCCCTGCCATGGGCAGGGACACCTCATCTATGCAGCCCTAAGTCTGACCTCAGTGTGTTTGGTCACATCCTTACTGCATCTTCTGCCTGAAAATCATGGAGTGGTCTGGGTTGGAAGGGGCCTCCAGAGGTCATCTAGACCAACCCCCTCTGCAGGAAGCACAGAAGCACAGCACTGGCAGGGCTGGAAGGGAGCTCAAGGCTCAGCCAGATCCACCCCCCTGCCATGGGCAGGGACACCTCACACCACAGCAGGTTGCTCACAGCCACCTCCAGCCTGGCTGCAAACACCTCCAGGCAGGAGGCTGCCACCACCTCCCTGGGCAGCCTGTGCCAGGCTCTCACCACCCTCATGGGAAACAACTTCCTAAGGTCTAATCTCAACCTCCTCTAGCTTGGATCCATCCCCTCAGTCCTACTGCTCCCTGACACCAGCTTTCTCCTTCAGATACTGAAGGCCACAAGAAGGTCTCCTCAGAGCCTTCTCTTCTCCAAACAAAGTTCTCTCATGCTGGAATTTTGTAAAGCTTGGGAAAAAAAATCTCCTTCTGGTTCAGCCATGAAGGAATTCCAGGGAAAAGAAACTGAGAGGAGCAGCAGAGAGGAGTCCAACAAGGCAAACTGGTAAAGCCCTCCAGTGCCACCAGAAGACAGAGCTTCATCTATTCATAGTATCAGCCAGGGTTGGAAGGAACCACAAGGATCATCTAGTTCCAACCCCCCTGCCATGGGCAGGCACACCCCACACTAGATCAGGCTGCCCAGAGCCTCAGCCAGCCTGGCCTTAAACACCCCCAGGGCTGGGGCCCAACCACCTCCCTGGACAACCCATTCCAGGGCTTCACCACTCTCATGGTGAAGAACTTCCTCCTCACCTCCAGCTTCATTCCATTCCCCCTAGTCCTATCTCCACCTGCTATCCTGAGCAGTCCCTCCCCACTGAAGGTAAGCAGCAGAAACTTGACTTCTTCCTGCTGCAGGCAGCACAGGCTGCAAGCCAGGACTCCCAACCTGGACTGCTTTTGTCTGCCCAGACCTAGCAATACCAGCCAGGAATGCCAAGCCCAGAGTGCTGAGGGGTTTCTTACTGGTTTGCTTTGTGCCTCTCTGCCTCCCCTTTATGTCTGAACCACAGAATGGCTCAGGTTGGAAGAGACCTTAAAGATCATCGACTCCAACCTCCCCAGCATGGGCAGGGACACCTCTCAACTCAGCTGCTCAAAGCCTCATCATCCAACCTGGCCTCCAACAGCCCCAGGGAGGAGGCAGCCACAGCCTCCCTGGGCAGCCTGGGTTCTTTGTTTTCCCCAGGCAGGTATTTACAAGAGGGCACTCTGCAATCCCTGCACACTGCAGGGGGAAGGCTCCAGCACACCCTGGCAGCTCACATCTCTAGGCAGCGCAGAGCTCCGGCAGCGTCCTCTGCTGGCCTGAAGCTCACCTAGCAGGCAGCTTCCCCAGCACCCAGCAGGGGCCTGCGTGGCCAGGGCAGAGCTCTGGGGGCCGCAGGGCGCGCGGCAGGCACTGCAGGGCGTGCAGCAGGCGCCGCAGGGCGCGCAGCAGGGGGCGCCACAGGGCACGGCAGGGCGCGCAGCGGGGGGCGCCACAGGGCACACAGCAGGGGGCGCCGCAGGGCACTGCAGGGGGCGCCACAGGTGCTACCTACCCAAAGAGGTAACAAAGTGTTCGTGCGCATTGAGGGTTTTCATGCACCGCTTGTTCTTGAAGTCCCAGACGCGGAGAGTCTTGTCGTCGGCACAGCTGAGGATGAACTTGCCCCCGGAGTGGAAGAGGACGCCACGTACCCAGTTATCATGGCCCACCTTGTGCACAGGGAGACAGCAGTCAGCAGGTGCTCCTCTCCCAGGGGCAGGGACCCCACCGCTACGGCCCCGGCCCAGGGAACCTCCCTGCCCGCCGGCACCGCGCCGCGCTCCCGCAGCCCTCCGACAGCACAGAGCTCATCTTCGGCTCCTGCCGCTGCACCTCCCTCAGCTCTGCCAGCTATGGCACGTCCTGTCCTTGGAGGCAAGCAGAGAGCAGCCCTCATGTGACCTGCAGAGCTCTGCTCCCCAGCCCCAGCTGGCAGAGCAGCTCCCAGCCCGCAGAGCACGGCGCCGTGCAGAAGGCAAGGCCGAGGTGGGGGAGCAGCGCTCCCGGAGACACAGAACTGCAGCACAGCTCCCCTGCAGTCAAACTGCATGTGAGATTCAGTGTGGTGCTCAACACCACCAAGACCTGAACTACAGCAGCCCCCAGAGCTGTGTATTGCCAGTGCTTGTCTCCTTTCTCTGGAGAACACACCCATGGCAGGACTCACTGCCTTCCAGCTGGGGTTAGACATGCAGCGGTGACCAGCAGAGCAACACCCATCAACTTACAAGTGTCATAAGGCACATGCCAGTGCTAATGTCCCACATCTTAATGGTCTTGTCTCTGGATCCAGACAGCAGAAAAGGCCCAGGCTTGCCACTCTTCTTAGTCTACAGAAAATTAGGTTGTAGGTTACAGCACATATAGGAGACAGGGGGAGAGAGGAGGGAGGAAGCAGATCCCTTCTGAGCACTGTTTCTTAGCAGCCACATTAGATGGTGTGACAGCTTCCAGCTCATGGACACAACCCATTTTGTTACTGATGCCAGGAGAAAGAAACACCCAAGAGAAGAGTTAATCTAGTAAGGAAATTACATCCTGCTGCTGCACCAAGCCCAAAGACTCTGAACCCACTCCTGCCTACTGCAAGTTGTCCTCTTTGCACAGTGGACATGGCTCAGGCAGAGTGGGACAGCTCAGGAGGGAGGGGGCAGGCAGAGCTGGCCATTCTCACTCTTCAGAGCAGGTAACAAAGCATGTTTAGGAATTTTCGACAAGCTCCTACTCCGAATTTGTTTCCACTCACTAAAGCATGAACACAGGCCTCGGCTCTCAGCCCCTGCGCTGCTTCAGCTGAGGCTGCTGGCTGCACGCCCAGCGCTGCGCTGCGCCCGGCTGGCCAGCAGAGGGCAGGGCAGGCGCTGCAGCAGCGCTGCCGGGGGAAGGGAACCTCTGGAACCTAATCACCTTCTAATTACGAGATTATAAGCATCCTTCAAGGAGCCAAGTAAAACTGGAGTGAAACCTGCGAAACCCATCGCTAAACACATCCCTGAGGGGCGTCTACTCTCCCCCTTGGGTATCTGGGTCCTCTGAGAGGCCGAGGGCAGGGCAGGAATGCCTGGGGTTGATCAGCCAGAAATGGGAGAGCATTTCTAGCCATTGCTTCTACACTGTCATCCTCAGGAGGGAATTTTGGCTGACCTTTAGTAAGCCTTTCTGGAAGCTTTAGTAACCAAACCAGAGAAGATGTATCTGTCGTCACCTGAGGGGGGATTTGTGTTGAAGAATGCTCTCTGGTTAACACCACACACTGGGACAAGGCAGTCAGAGCTTCCTCCCAGTGCAGTGCACCCAAGGCAGCTGCATTTCTGCATTCCTGACTCTCTGCTGCCCACAGCTTCCACCTGCTGAGCACCCTTATAACCCTCAACTTATGCCAGATCAGCTGCCTTCCACATCTCTCTGCTGAAACATGGGGAGGTGGTCTGCTCAGAAACAGAGCCTCTCTTCAAAGTTCCCCTGCAGCAGGGCAGGGCCCTGGTGTTCCCACACAGAAGAGCAGGGCTTCCATGAAGCCAAGACGGGGGTGAGCAGGACGCCTGGCAGATCTGCCAAGCACTTTGCTACCTCATGACAGCTGCTCCCCAGGGCAGTTAAGATTTGTGGATCAGTTTGAAATGCTGAAGCAAGAGGGGCTTTGAAAATCCAGAGTGTTTTTATTACTGCCCAGAATACAGGGCTTGCCAGGGGAAGCACTCAGGAACATGTTGCAGTTGTTGCTGAGATTTACTTAAGTCTTCATCTTGGGCTAGGTGCTCTGCAGGTGCAGTTGGAGATTTTGTTGATAGTTTTCTTGTTAGGATAGAATTAACCAGGTTGGAAGAGACCTTGGAGATCATCCAGTCCAACCTATCATCCAACACCACCTAATCAACTCAACCATGGCACCAAGCACCCCATCCAGGCTCTTCCTCAACACCTCCAGGGATGGGAACTCCACCACCTCCCTGGGCAGCACATCCCAGTGGCCAATCTCTCTTTCCATGAAGAGCTTCTTCCTGACCTCCAGCCTGAACCTCCCCTGGCACAGCTTGAGACTGTGTCCTCTTGTTCTGGTGCTGGTTAAATAATGACTCTACAAAGAGGCCTGCTGCTCAGTGGGTAGCCATGCTCCAGCTGTGCCATGGCTTTGAAGAAACCACTCTGCAAGAGAATCAAAACCAAGCAACCTCACAACCAACCCTCAGCTCCTCCTAGCAGCACCCAGCCACTCCTACACCGAGCGCGCACCGCCTGTGCCGATGTGGGGGCATTACCTCTGATCCTGTAGCTTCTGATATGGTGGAGTAGGAGCTCTCAGGAGCCCAGGAGATGCATTCTACCACGTGCTCGTGCTCCCGGAGCTCGGCTTTGCACTCCTTCGTGGCTACCACCCAGACGCGCACGGTCTGGTCGTTGGAGCAGCTGGCAATGAGGGTGCCGTCCTGGTTGGGCCGCACCATGCGCACCCATTCTCTGTGACCCGTGAAAGTCTTCACACAGTAACTGTGGGGAGAAGAGCAACAGCAGTGACCCAACCCAGCCTCCAGCGGGGCCACCAGGGATGCCTTTCAGGTGGGAGGATGCTTGAGCCGCCCTTAGAAGTCAGGAGAAAGCACACGAGGCCAGAAAACAGCGAGGCCAGAAAACAGCGAGGCCAGAAAACAGCGAGGCCAGAAAACAGCTCGGGGAGAGGAAGTTAACCTGAGGAAAGTGACAGCTGAGAACCAGCAAACCCCTGGGGAGGCAGCACACAGGAAGCTTGGAGAAAAACAAAGCAGCTGGCATGACAGCTGGCCTTAAATAGGTGTTTTAAGAAGCAGCAGAGATTTACAGGTCATCCAGAGGCTGATGATGAATGAAATGGTAAGACAAAAACCCCAACGACTACACCAACGCCCAGCAAGCCAACCCCACCCACAGCCCCCCAAACCCAACCCACAGGAGACACCTTGATGCCAAGAAAGGAAAGAGATCTCTCCCCTCTCATGCTCTAAGCTTCTGCTTCCCCACTGAGTTTATACTCCTGCCTGGTCCTGAGCTGCACTGCTCCGTGTTCTCGGCTCCCAGAGAGATAAAGCCGCTTTTAATTAGTCAGTGCTAAAGCCTGTGCTCACTGACTGCAGGCAGAACCCTGCCATGCATGCCTCTAAAGGGCACCATCATATCACACCTCAATTCAGCCAGTGTTTGCTGACATTCAAGCCTTCCCTGCCCCACTTCCTGCACCCAGTGCTTTATGCTGCCTTTGTTCAGGTGCCTGTCTTTTGCCAGAAGCGCACTTACCCTGTCTGGACTTCCCACATTTTGATAGTTTTATCCCTTGAGGCAGAAACTATGTGATCTCCATTAGGCATGATGGCTACTGAAGAAACATTATGATCATGACCTGAAAAACAAACCCAACAAAACAACAAATCAACCAACAAAGCCTTTCTGAAGCGGTCCTGCAAGAGTTTGTCGCACACAGAGCACGCAGGCCTGGCTATTCCTTTACCCTGGGCGAGCAGCTACAGCAGTGGTGCATGCTTTAGGGAATCATCTTTACATGCAAGCTTGAGGGTTTAGGAAATAATCATTTATATTTTTAGAACCCACAGAGGCCAGGCACTGAGCATCCTTTCAAATGTTCTCCAAGATGTTTTAAAGCCAAAGACTCAGCGCTGCCGGCGGCGCTCGCACGGCTGCGACGGGACAGACCGTAAGGGGATCAGCTCTGAGATCAGTTTGGAGTAGATGTCATTTCTCAACATCTTAAGAGGCATTAAACAGCTTCCTCTTTTCATCCGAGGATCTGATGTTCTCTTTTCCAAAAGGTTAGAGCCACTAAGTCCACTAACAAGTTGCCTTTTCTTCTTCTATTGGCAGCTACACCGCACCTCGCAAGCCAAGAGCTCCCACGGACAGCTTCCCCATCTTCACCTCCACTCCTTCCACCAAGAATTCAGAGCCCCCAGTGAACTCCAACCACAACAAAGCACTCACACCAGTGATCAGGGAGCTGAGGTGTCAGAGAGGACTGGTTTCAGTGCAAGCAGGGTGCTCTACAACTCCTCACTGAAAAGATCGTTTCTTTCTACTTGCGAGTGAGTTGCGGGGATGTCACCCAGGTGAAGGCAACTCACCCACACTCATCACCCTGCTGATGGAACTGCACACACTGCTTGTGTGTTCACACAGAGAGCTTGAAAGGCCAAGCAGCCCCTCCAGCACTGCTTCATTTGCTTGCTATCAGCCAGCTGCAGCCTCTGTGCTTCCTCTGCTACAGTGTTCTGTGATGTTTGAAGATGCACAGAAGTCAACAGCTTTCTGTTTTCTCTGGTGTGTGTCTTTTCATGAGCCTCAAACACTCTTTATTCCTACCCACCACTTCTACAAGAAGATATTAAAAAAGCAAGAGCAGCAGCAGTATAAAAATGCCTTTATATCAGGACTATAAAATCCTTGCTGTCAAGATCAGAGTCTCATAGTTGGGGGGGGGTTTACTTTCTCATTTTCTCCTTTGGCTTCTGAGCCTATGCAGAGGGCACATCCATCTGCCAGCAGAGATGGAGGCAGCAGACATGCTGCACACACAGCCCCTCTCCTGCTCACTGCAGCAGGCAGAGGGGTGAAGGAAGCCATTTTTCACTGCTTTGAAGGCTCAGTTTCACTGTCCACCAAGCATGTGATTTTTAGCACTCAAGCCCTCTAAGTGCCATTTCATTTCAGTATCATTAGGGGACGCTTCCCACAGCACCTTGCACAGCAGATCTGAGATGCTGCTTCATTCCACAGACACTAAACATGTACCTTACTCACAGAGCACTCACAGCCCCAAAGTGCCCCCCACACCCCCTTTTCTTTAGGGCAACCCTCTGGTTTACAAACCCTCTCCACATCAGCAGGTTTCCTGGATTAAAGTAAAATAATAGCAATAAAATCCCTTCACTTTGGAGCCCACTCCACCAATTCCCTTTGCACCTTACCATGCATAGTTCTGATGCACTCAAAGCCCTGGAAATCCCATAGCTTAATGGTCATATCAGCAGAACAGGAGGCCAATAGCTTGCCAGTGTGGTCAAAGGAAATATCTTGCACAGAGTCTGTGTGCCCCTTAAGGGTCCGCTCAAAGTCTCCTGTCTCATAATCCCACACCTGACAAGGGAACAGAGAAGCCGTTAGCAGCAGCCTATTACTCTTGGTATTCTCCAGCCTTGCATTTGCACTCTGCAGGCCAGTCTGGCACCTTATTCAATAATTAATTGAGCAAGAAGACAAAAGAGAGAGAGAGCCCTAAGGAGCCTAACAGCAGAGGAAAAACAAGCATTGTTTCTGTATGATTTTAGTCACTGGGAAAGGAACTGAACCCATGCACCCCGCGAGCTCTCTCTCGGCCGACGTAAAGCGTTGTACACACAGCAGGGCAGGAAGTGGATCTCAAAGTCTTGACACTCAACACCTTTAAAAGTAAAGATCCATTCAGGAAACCTCGGACAGAACAAATCCACTTTGTCAAGTGTGTTCCTCCACCCCTCTCTGTGCTGGCTCCCCAGCTCTGGCAGCACAGCCCCTCTCCAGCTGCCGGGGAGAGCAGCACCTTCAAGAGTCCCCATCCCCCCTCTCCCCCAAGCTTCCCTGTGGCTCCCTCCAGGATGGCCTTGTGCTTCAGAGCCAAGCTGCAAATACTCTGCATCCTAGGGAGCAGAATGCACTGGGCTAGGGATGACAGCCCCAACCACCCAGAGGAGCTGGAGATGCACACATTAGCAGATGACAGAATTTGTCAGAGATTAAATGTTTGCAGCTAATAACTGCGCTAGCACCGAGCCCCCGCTCTCACCTCCTAATTAACTCAGTCTTCTGTCATCTAACCACAAACAAAAGCCTTTGAAACAAAACAAGCTCCTACAGATTTTGTCTCTCCCAAGCACAGAATTAGACACTTCATTTACCACTGTATCCTAACCATCTAAACCCATTCCACCAGAGGAAGACTCCATCAGCCCAGCAGAATGCAGGAACTGGACATGCAGCAGTCAGAAATCAAGCTCCACAGCTTGACTTCCAAGAGCAAGGAAACTCATCCAGTGCATCCCTAAGAGGGAGCAAACCCAAGGCTAATTAGGCTCCTCTTAGAACATCTAACAAACAGAGCTGTCCCTGTCTGCCTGAAGACAGACACACAAGTCCTCTGTGTTCAAGCCTGCTGCAGAAACAAGAACAGGTTAAAGCCTTTCATGAACCAGCTCTGGCTGACACTTTTCATTGCCATCTTCCCCAGGAGGCAGCCACTGCCAGAACCTGCCTTTTCAAGCACACTGCTTACCACACTACTCAAGGTTTTTCAGAACAGCACTTCTCCAAAGAGTTTTCAACCCAGAACAGAACAATGAGAAGGATCCTTTAATCAGGGTAACTCCCTTGAGGCATTCAGACAACAACAAAATGCACAACCAGGTCTCCACTGGATGCCAAAATGAGAAACTATTTGCTCAGCACAACAAACCTCTTCATGCCACTGTACACTGTGATAAGGGCCTATGAAGACATTTAGTTCCAGGGACTTCAAGGGAAGCAGCATGTCCCATGCAGAACCAACAGGAAGAACTCTCCCTCTGTTCAGAATACAGCTGCACAGCCACCTCCACTCAGCTTTAAAAATCAACTCTTAGAACAGCTGAGGCAGCTGGCTGGCTTCCCTCACCTCACTGCTCATACACTACACCCTTCCTCCTCTGCCAAGCAGCCAAAGTGCATCCTTCCCCTACCAAGCCTTTATCTAGTTCTCCAGCCTCTAAATCCACATGAGCTTAATTACTCCTTCCTCAGGCCAAAGGGTAGTAAAATACTCTGGCAGATACCAAGGGGACCAGCACCAAGCTGAAATGCACAGCTCACACAGGGCATCAGCCCTGAGAGAAGTGTCCCTGCTGAGGCAGCGTCAAACAATCTTCCACCAGTGCAACACAGCTGGAAGCACCGATGTGAGCCATCACACATCCTCTGCCCAGCTGAGGGGTCTCTAGCAAGCACCTACCTTTATTGTGGCATCCTCTGAAGCAGAGACCATAACACTGAACACTGGATGGAAAATGACTCGAGTGACAGGGCTCCTGTGCCCACTCAGTGCATACTTCTCTGGGGGACGAGGAATCCACTCTTTAGGGTCTCGTTTCTGACCAAGAGGTCCACCTGATGTAAATTCTTCCTTGGCTTCATTCAGCTTTGATTCTAATTCCATTACCTATGGAATTTCAAAGGCAGACCACTCAATTTCTAGTGTTGTACAGCACCTAATTCACCTTCACTCATTCATAACCCAAATGGCAGCTGGCTCCCAAACTGACAGCACAGCAGGGACTGGACAGACCCAGGCTGCTCACCAATACTCCATCCTGTTGGTACTTCTGAAAGCCAAACCTAAATTCCTCATTTATAAACATGCATTCTTTCATAATGTAGCCATTAAACATTTATTCTTCTCCAGCTTCCCAAATATTTTGACAGGGGAGCTCTACAAACCCACACTCAGACACTGTACAAATGTTTGAGCTTCTCTTGTGAGAGAGGATTGAAGGTGGTTGGCAGAAGGAATGCCACTGCTGCAGGGGTTGCTTGTGCCCCTGAGCTGGCATCAGAGAGAAACTGAAGGTGTAGTTAAACACCTCCTACATTAACCTGCACAAAACACAGTCTTCATTGTCAGCACACTGGGGTTTATTTTGCTTTTCCCCTTTAATCCACTCCAGCTCCACCGAAGCATTACTAAAAAGAGTTCTGTACTGTGCACTTGCAGCAGCATCTCCTGCTCTAATGCACTGGAGTTAATGGTTTCTGCCCTTTAAGGTAATGGCCAAGGCACAGGTTGTTACCCACTTTCTAAGTCAGTCAAGCCTTCTGGAGACAGCTTCTCAACCCTTGCACACAAGTGCCTTAAGCCACCCCTTCCCTTTCCAGCTCTCAGCTGCACATGCCATCCACGAACTGCAGCCAGGGCACTTTCAGAAAGCAACCCAGAGGATGTTTCTGCCAGCACTGAGACAAAACATCTTCCACAACAGGGATTTCTCTATTTTCCCTACTCACTGCCCTCAAAATTAACCTTTGAGATGTCTTTTCTAAGCCCTGCAGGTGTCTGGCAAGGCCAACACGCCATGTTCTGCTCAGGGGTGGATGCCACCTCTTGATGCAGGTAAATCCATCAGATCTCTGCTTACCTTCTTTTGTAATCTTATAACAGATGTCCATTTCTTTTCCAGAAGTCCAGCATACTTCTTATCTAACTCTTCATTCTGAAGAGAAGAAGCACTTAAATTAATGAATACATTCTACTTCTACAGCCTGCTGAAGTATTTCTTCAAAGGCAAGACAAACACCTCATTTTGATAAAGCCCTCTTGACTCCAGGAGGAGGAATGCAGGAGAGGTTGCACACACCCCATCTCCCTTGAAAACTTCTGAGTGTTTGGGGTTGGATAACTTGGTTCTAGTTAACCTCACGACAGTGCAATATTTGGTGCTACCTTTCCATGACAAGCTCCAAGCTCTCTCCCCTACATCTTCAGTAGCTGCAGAGGAAGGCAGACTACACCTGCCCTACAGAACACCACCTCAGACACTGGAGAAATCAGCATGGACTTTGTACCTCTAATGAAACTTTGATGGAGAGTAATTCTCTTCTGCTAAGTATTTTTTTCTCCTTTGGGCTCTAAGGAATAACTAAGAAGCAACAATGAGCACCTGATGGTACTGCAAAAGCCAGGGGATTACTCCTCTTTTATCTGCCTCACGTCTATTAACAGAAGAAAGAGGGAGAAAAGCCACAGAAGGAAAGCAAACAGCAGATGCACAGGAGAGTCCTCAAATTCCTCTTTGCAGGGACAAAATGACAAATCTCATGCTAGAGTAATTCTCAGTCAGGTGGAGAGTAACAAAGGCAAGAGGAAAAGGACAATGTCATGGCTTGCTCCAGAGACACTGAGGACTGGCTACCTGGCTCAGAGAGCAGCTGCTAACCTGCTGCTTCAGGAGCAGTTGTAAAGGCTGGAGCTATCTGCAGGAGAGATCAGCACAGGAAATGCAATCCCTCTGTGCAGAGCTCTGCTTGAACCCTCCCAATTTATTGAAATCATTTCTGCCTTTAACTCTTTTCTTCTTCTTTGGTGATTTTAGTGTAGCCCCATCCAGTTCTTGCAAGAAAGGCATGTGGAACTTCCAGCAACTGCAGTTCCCCTTTCCCTCAGGAGCATCTAGCCTATTTAGATTGGCTCTCTAACCTTTGGGAAGAGAAGACTTAATTAGGTTGATAGATAAGGCAGATAAGGGACTGGCATTAGGATTTGCAATTACAGGGATGGCATTCCAATTTGTCATTTCTACTTATTTGTTAGATCCTGGAAGCAGATTGCAGGAATTAAGTCAAACTTGCCACAAGAACAAACCAAGCTTCCCAATACAGGAAAGGCAAGGATCTATCAAAAGCAGTTAACCCAAGTTTACTGCTGAATGCAGCTGCATCCAGGGGAAGGTGAGTTCAGATAACTCACACCCCTCCCGTGCTAAAGAGGGGCAAGGTTAAAGCCACACCGAGAATCACCTGCTCAAGGTAAATCAACAGAATCAACTCACAAGAAGCCACTGCTCTAAGCCATTGGCATCTGTATGGTCTAACAGAAGAGATGCTTAGCAGAGCTCATCAATTTCTATGAGCTACTTAGCTCTGCCCTCCTACTCTAGGGTGACCCAAGTGGTATGCAGGAGTCTGAGGCAGCAGCTTCAGCGCTGACCCGGCCCCAAAGCAGGCTTCCGGGGCTTGCTCTGTGTGATCCAGGAGAGGACAAAAGCAACCCTGTTCTGTCTTCCTGTTCCTTAAATATGACCAAGTGACGTCAGCCTGCAGAGCTGTGTGATCTTACACCATCTCAGATCTGGTTACAGGAGAAGAGCCTTCAGCTTTCTGCCCTGGGGTTGCAGAAGGTTTGTGCTGGTAAGCAGAATTCCATGATAAGAATAAGGCCAGTTAAGGAAATGAGTTACAGGGAGGGGAGGGGGAGAGGGACACAACAGCAGGAAACAGAAATTTCATGTGCTAAAATTAAACACATCCTTCTGAATATTGAGCCCAGAATAGTTCAGGTTGGAAAGGACCTCTAGACATCATTAAGTCCAAATTCCTTACTCAAAGGAAGGTCAGCTGGGAGCAGCCTGCCCGGGACTGGGACTGTGTCCTGCCAGGTTTTGGTATCTCCAGGGACAGACTCCCCAGGCTCTATGGGCAACTTACTGCAGCATTCAATTGCTCTCACAGTCAAAAACAAAGTTCTCTACTATGTTTAGATGCCATTTCCCATGTACTGGCTCTTGTCCTGTCACTAGCAGCACTGAGGAGAGCCCAGCCCTGCCATCTTCACACCCTCCCATCAGCAATTTATAAACAAGATCTCCATAAGCTTTCTCCTCTCCTGGCTGAACGGTGCCAGCTCTCAGCGTCTCCCCACACAGGATGCTCCAGGTATGGAGCTGCTGAGGGGAGGACAGTGCAGGGCCATGTCTTTGGGGCTGGGTGTTAGCATCATCTTCTATCACCTTCCTCCTATATTGCCTTTTGCTAGCTTTGTTCTCTAGCACTTTTCATGCAGGCCCTCTTAGGGCTTAGACCCCTAAAAGGTCACAGCAGGAGAAACTCAGCTTTGTGTAGCTGAGTAGCAGCTAGACACAAACCCAGAGAGATTTAAATGATGCCTGAATCATCAGCTGAAGAGAAGGTCAAGAGTTCTGCTCAGAAATCCCCAAATCATCCACTGATTGTTCCTTAATTTTCTGACCAGACCACAACCTGCAGGAGTTTATCACCTCCAGCTCTGAGCCAAACAGGCAGAGAACAGATAAGCATCTGCAGAAAGGCTGCAAATGACAGACAATTGCAGGCTCTTCACTTCAAATGCAGATGAAAGAGCCTGGTTGGAACTCACCACATCTAACTCGGCTTCCTTTTTAAAAACCGAATAGGCCTCTTCATAGCCATTAGAACGAAGGTAATCTGCTATTGCTCGATTTCTGCAAGGCAAACAACAGCATCTTCAGCCAGGGCTCTGACTGAGGCCAGAGGAGCTCAGTCACACCTTGGTTTTACAAACAAACAAGTTAAGACCGACATCTAAGGCTGCCACACAGCACACCACCCAGAACGAGCAGGTTTGTTACAAAGCCCAAGCAGATTTGAGATGGATGTCCTTGGGCAAACAGATTTTGCCCCAAGATGCCAAGAGCAGGATGCACTAATTGATCTGAACCCCAATGCATGGCACTTGAGCAGAGCCACCCTACAAATCCACCAGGGAAGGCAAGTGACTATTTAAGGCTCAATGAAAACATGACCCCAAAGTTCCAACTGCTGATGCCTTACAGTTCATCTCGTTGCCTTTGTGACAGCACCATTGTGGCTGGGATGTCAGCTTCACGTGATTCAGCAGCAGCTGCCTCCTCAAGAGCTAAAGGCTTAGGACCCCTGGATGCACAAGTTCAGTCTGCCAGAGTGGCTCAGATCACAAGGGTTTCTCCAGACGTGAAATCCAATAGGGAATCTGGAGGCATTCAGCACAGAAGGTTCAATCCATCTAGGAGGAAGAGAAAGAGACACCATTAGTTGCCTCCGAAGCAGCACCCAGGCCCTCTGGACCGACTTCTGCACCTTGCACCACCACTCTGGGCAGAACAAACTGACTGGAACTGCTAACTGCACTTTGATTTGGTTAGTCGGGGTTATGCCCCCTGCAGCACAGCCCCAGCCTGGACTGAGCAGTCTGCAGGGACTCACAGACTTCCTTTATTCCCTCTCTTCCCACCAGTTCTCCTTGATGAAAGGGGTGGCTGAAGGTGACACCTTCAGTCACGGCTTGGCTCCAGTCTGTAGGCAACTCCATCCTACCTTCTTGTGACAAAAGGAACGCAGGCCCACCCCAAACAGCCTACTTTTGGCACTCACTACCCCTGTCAAAAAGCTACCCCCAAACCCCTCTATCCTTATGCCAAATTTATCTCTGGGGATTTCTCACTTCAGACTAAACCCACAAGGTTCATTCAGTTACCTTCAGCACACCCCAGAGATCACCAACGCTCTCCTCTAGCTTTCAGCCTTTGGGGGAAGAGTTTAAGCAAAGAACATTCCAGAAGAGCTGTGGAGGGTGCCATGGCACTCCTCAGCCCATAACCAACAGCATCAAGGCACCCAGAGTCTGTCTCTGCAGCTCACTCCTGGCACTGCATTAGGCAGTTCACTGGGATCCACCCAAACAGCAGCTTCACAGACCAGGGCTATCATTCAGCACATGAACTTCTCAGGTAGATTGTCACTCAGGTCTGCTCAATGACCTTTTCTGTTCCAGTAACACTATCTGAAGAGGTTTCAAAGAGCCACATTCTAAAAGACAACACTTGCCTTCTCTTCTGTCCCCTCTTAGCATGGTTTACCTGCAGCTAAACTTTCACCTCTCTCATGCCTGGGAGTAGAGCACACTCTTAAACTCTATCAGAGAGGCACAGCCACCACTGGGCAGAGCTGCCACAAGTGACTTGAGCTGGGTTCAGGCAGCGACTTGATCACTGCACAGCTGACAATACAGAGCACACAGCTGAAACTTGAGGTGTTCAGGTCTGCCAGAGCTGTGCCTTTCAGAAATGACTCATTTCCCCCCCTCACTATTCAGTGTCTCCTTCAGTACATAGATGTTGGCATTCTTAGTGACCAACCTCCTTCCACAGGAGAGTTCTGATCTTTGTCAGGGCGACATCAGCAAGTCCCCTTCAGCAGCACTGCCTCTGGATTGCTGCACTGCAGGTGCTCTTTGTAGGCACCAGGAGAACTGCTGAAGGTGGCATTTCTTGCATACCTGACAGGAGTCTGTGTGTAACACATCATTTACTTAAGCTGTTTGGCAAGTCTGGCCAACCAGCTTCAGCCCTGAGATCAGCTCAACACAACACAAAGGCTGAGGAGTGAGCAGCTGGGTTTGGGACCTCCCTACCAGCTGCCTCAGCAAGCACATGTCCCCACAGCCTCTGCTCTCCTGCTCCTCCACTAGACAGCAGGAAGCTCCACCACCAAGGCTGACTGGCAAAGTTGGACAACCCTGTTGGTAGGGAGCTGGTTTTAAACAGAAGCCTTTCTTGAACAAGAATAAGAGTAAACACTAAGCGCCATGAATGGCTGCTTATCCATCACAGGGGATCAGGAGGTGCTTTGTAAACCCATCTAGGCTCTGCTGTCTCTTCAAAATAAGCTTAAAACTACAAGTTGCTTCTATCTGGCTCTGCTGGTGGCTCATCTGCATCAGACAGCACACTGCACTGCAAGTGTGGAGGACAGCAGCACTGAATAGGTGAGACATTACCCTGGGCTCCCCAGCTCAAGGACAGGGACTTGCTGGAGAGGGTACAGCAAAGGGCTGCAGAGGTGCTGAGGGGACTGGAACATCTCTCTTATGAGGACAGCCAGAGAACTGGGGGGGTTAGCCTGGAGAAGACTGAGGGGAAGATCTCAAACATTTCTAAACACTTAAAGGGTGGGTGTCAGCAGGATGGGAGCAGTCTAGTAGTGCCCAGGGACAGGGCAAGAGGCACAACCTGGCACAGAAGAAGTTCCATCTAAACATGAGGAGCAACTTCTTTACTTTGAAGGTGACAGAGCACTGGAGCAAGCTGCCAAGAGAGGTGGTGGAGTCTCCACCTCTGGAGACGTTCAAAACCCACCTGGATGTGTTCCTGTACGACCTTCTCTAGGTGAACCTGCCTTGGCAGGGAGTTGGAGTTGATCTCCAGAGGTCCCTACCATGCTGTGACTGTGAGGAGCCTGACCTCCTCACTAGCAGCTGTTGGGAACTGCATCCTTCCCCAGGGCAGAAGCAAACACTTCACTTACTCTTTCCCCACACCTCACTCCCTGCCAGGCAGAGAGACAACTGGTTAAGAGCAGCCCCAGCCTGTGGTCCCAGCCAGAGCCTGGCACTCAGCTGCAGGGCGCTGAGCCGCCCAGCCCCCGGCCCAGCCGCTCCGAAGGGCCCTCTAGAGGGCAATGCGGCCGCAGAGGAAAGCCCTGGAACAGCCTCCTGGCTGAGCCTCTGCGGCTGCGGGAGCATAGCAACGCTTTCTGTAGCCATAAACACTGGGGGAGGACACAGCGAGGCACTGCTCCACACACGGCAGCACCGGCCGAAGCACTGCACAGCTGAAGTGACAGATACAGGCGTCCAGAATCTGCCTGCAGCAGCACCACGGTAAAAAACCACAGCACTGAACCCAGAGGGTGGTTTGCTTATCATTAGCTACCACCAAGCAGAGACTGCTCTGCACGTCCAGCACTGGTGCAGGGACTGCAGGACAAATCACACCCCAGTGCTTTGTCAATGCTGCCACTGCCTCCAGGAGACCTGACCACAGCACTGCCTAAAAACAGCTGCAGCTCTGCTCACAAGCTGCTTCTGGACATGCCATCTAGGTAGGATGGCATTTCCCCCCTCAAATGGAAAGTAACCTCAAACTTCTCCTCTGTACCCCTACCACAGCAATGCCTGGCCTGCTCCATCACTCCAACTCAGAGCTGTTACTCAGAGCTAGAGACACACCACCAGCTCCAGGGCAAGGCAGCGATTTCTGCTATGAGCAAACTGTGGCAGACCCACAGGAAGTCACCCAGCAAGCAATCTGCAGCCTTTCACTTCCCTGACAAGTGTCTGTTCCAAGCACCCCCCTCAACCTCCTGGCTTGCCAACTACAGAGTCACCTGCACAGAATCATTTGGGGGGCAGCCTTGTTGACATACCCCCTTCAAAAGAGACAATGAAAACAACCAACAAACCCCAAACACACCCAAAACCCCCACCCAAGCCCAAGCGTCCACACCCCAGAAGCCCCAAAGGCCTCAATTTGCTCCTGTCCCTGTGCCACTTGTAGGAACAGCCAAGAATGGCTGAATGCTGTCCATCTGCATTGCCTTTTCCTTAGCTGGGGAAGGCTCTGTGACAGAACTCGGTGGAGCAAGACTAACCAGTCCTCCTCCATCACCTATCAAGGTCTGCAGCCACCACTGCCTCGCACACACCTGCAAACCTCAGCAATGAGAGGAAGGCAGTGCTCAAGAGAGCCCCTGGGGAGAGAAAGGAAACACAACCCCCCCCACCTGGTTGGTACATTTTGCCTGAAGTGCAGCACTGGGGATGCTGGCAGCTTCCTGCCAACAAGGTGGTGCCAAGGCAGAGCTGGATCCTTCCAGAAAGACAAGGTGGCTTGGATTCAGGGGTCCCTCAGCTCCACCACACAGCCTTTTGCTGGAGTCAGCTGGAGTCAGCTGCACTCCCAGCACCACTCAGGACTGCACTGAGGGCTCCTCTCCTCCTGCTGAAATCGCTCTGAGGCTCAGGATTCCGACCCGGCCTGCATTCAAAGCCGGTCCCACCCCGCCGGTGACTCATCTCATTCCTCCTGCAACTGGTTAGCATCGAGGCAGCTTCACAGCCCAAGTGGCCATCACAGATCTGATACTGTATAGGACCCACCCTCTTCCTGCGGTGACTCAGACATTCCAACCATTCACAAGACAGTTTCTTCTTCCTGACTTCAATAGCAAGTCCTCACACCAATGGCTATCAGTGGGGTTCAAGTGGTTCCAGGAGACTGGAGAGGTCTGCAACTCAGCAAGACAGACCTGCTAACCTGCAAGAGACACAGCTGGCACAACCAACCAGGCTCAGCTTCAGTTCACCGCTGAGACAGCGCTGCTCTGGGTATCCAAAGCACAAGAGAGTCTCCATGGGAGGAGGCAGGGGGAAAAGCAAATGATTTTCAGGCAAGAGATAGCTGGAACTCCCCTCAGTTCAGGATCTATCACACCAATGAGTGATAGGCCTTGGCCCACAGCTGCTCCTGTGAGGGTGCTCACACTCACTGCAGGACACACTGAAATAGTATTTTCCATAAGTATTCTCCAACTGTAATTGAGAAACAGATCAGGAAATGCAATGAACCCTTCAGCGTTTCAGTCTCACCCTGTCAGAACTACCTGCTCACTTACCCAAGGCAGCAGCAAGCAGGAGCAAAGTTCTGGGAATTAAACCTCCTACAACTGCCCATTCTGAGCACACTCAAACCCCAACCACACTCAGTCTGGAGAGTTCACTATGGAGTTGCTTAACAGAGCACACTGGGTGCCAAACAGGCCTAAAACTGGCTCTGAACACACACCTGGCTTTCTCTTTCGAGCTGGTGAGCAAACCCACACTGAGGTGAAGCAGAAGTTTCCAAACACTCCTAAAGGCAGAAGTGTCTAAAATCAAACCCTGCCTGCTCACTCCCTGTCTTACCTACTAAACCAGTGCTTAACCCTTGACTTATTGATGAGTGCTGTTCCTGCAGACAGCCACAGACAGCACAGCTCATGCCAACAGCCTAGAGCAGGGTGCAAGTCTTGGCACTTTCTGTTTCACCTCTCTTTCACCATTGTTATGGTTCTGTTTTCAACCACAGTAACTCCTTGCTAGAGCAGGACTGGGAAGAGTTTCTCTGCAGGTGGCAAGGGGTCCCAGCAGCTCTTTCAAAGCAACACACATTCTGCTGTGGCCAAACCAAAGCCATACACATGGAGGTCAAACAATCTATTAGCTACTGGTTATTAACTCCCAATCCAAACTGTCCCCTGGGGAAGATGCTGCCTTGGTCCCTGCAAGGTGTTAGTTCAGCCAGGGATTCAGCATCCCATAACTGCCTCATGGGGCTCAGAGCACGGGAAGGGCTGCACTCAGTGCTGCCAGCACTCCACAACCAAGCTCATTAACTACTCCACCACCGCTGCCACCAGCAGGGTGTTTCACATCAAGCTCCTCTGAAGCCCCTCCAGGCCCAAATGTTTTCCTGAATGTATCCTGAGATACCCAACTCTGGCACCACAGCCAACCTCATAGCTCCCTCAGTGTTCTACCAGCAGGATCTGCTCAAGGTTCTCCCTTGTCTTTCCTTTGCTCCCACCTACTGGGTCAAAAATGCTGCTCAAGGACCACAAATCCACCACTGAAATGGTTCAATTAGAGCTGCCTTCCAATCCCTGAAGGGATCCTACAGGAAGGCTGGAGAGGGACTTTGCCTAAGTGGGCCTAGAACAGGACAAGGGGGAATGGTTTGAAGCTGAGGGAGAATAAATTCCATCCATGGGGAATGTTGTTTGCCTCACTCCTGTCCCTCTGGCTGCAGCCTGGCTTTACTGACTGCCTCAGCAGTGTGAGCAGACCCACTCCCACCTGTGCCTCCTGTCACAAAGCCCTCTGCACCAGTGCCCTGCTGACCAGCTGTGCTCACTAAGGTTTAAGAGGATCTACACAAACAGCAAGCAGTGATATGCAGAGAGCTGTTCCAAGTTCACCAGGAATTTGTGCAGACATTGGTAAACTCTGCAAGTCTCAGAAGTTCCATTTTGCAGCCTCCTTCCCCAGCCCAGGTGACTCTGGTGTCTAAGACAGAGCTCCCATCAGCACCAGGATGAAAGATGGTCTCATCTGCTGGACCTCCAGGCTCAAACTCTTCATCCTGCTGGTAATGCAAGCCCTCGAGCCTACAGCAACATCTGTGCTCTAGCTACTACAAGACATCATGGTTTCTCTCTCCCTATCTCCTGTAATCACCACAGACACATTCATCCCTCCTGCCTTCCACATTTTCTCTCTTGACTTGAAATGTTAGACCAGCAAGATCAGTTTCAACACCAGGCTCATAACATCAGAAGCAACAAGCAGTTAAACACAGCACCACCAGGCCCCATTCATCTGCTGCCTCTGTCTATCCCCTGCTGACCCTGCAGGCCCTGCAGAGCTCGCAGTACATGCTCCCAGCTCTGCCAGGCACAAAAATCATTTCATTTCTGCAGGTTTAATGGCTGTTGCTTAGGCTCCACAAACAGCCTCACCCAAACACACAAGCCACATGCACCAAACATGTAGCTGTAGCTCAAAATGAGACAAGATAGAAGACAAACTGCAGAGAAGTGCGCTGGCAGGTGTAGAAGAGACCCACAGCTCTCAGTCTGACAGCTTCTCAGAGCTGGGCCTTGCTGTGCTGGAAGAGCAGCAAAGTTTGGCCTGCTGGCCAGGTTCCTGGCACCTCAGTAAGCTCAACTGCAAGAATTTGTTTTCTAAGTATTCTTATGACTGCACCATGCATGCAATAATACTCTGCCAGCATGGCTCTTTGAAGGTGACAACAATCTGAGACCATGTTCCCACACTGCCAGGCCAGACATGCCTGGCACCAAATACCTGGCTGTTAAACAAGGCAGCTAAGCCATCAGCAGCATGAGCAGCTGGGTCCAGGTTAGGAAAGCAGTCAGGTTTAGGTTGTTCACATTTAGCCTCAAATTTAGGTCTTAATTCCAACAGCCTCTGTAAAACTCAAACCAGTTTGGGAGTGTCCAGCCACTTGCTACCAACCCCTCTAAGGTTTCACTGTTCTTAAAGGATGTTTTAGCTGGATGAAAACTCCTGTTGTTTCCTCCTGGGTTTGTTGCTGTGCCCAGTTCAGTTAGCTTCTCCTCAGGTAGATTTTCCAAGTGGGAGTCACTTAAGAAGGGGTAGCAGAGGCCAGGGCCACCAAGACAAACTGATGTAAGCAGAATGAAATTCCCCCACTCTCTGAGGATGAGACAATCCCTTTCCTCATGAGTAAGGTAGGAACTCTCCTTGCATTGTCTCCTGCTACAAGGCTGGGATGTTAGAGCCTCCCCAAGTTCTTTTTCCAGCAGTGTATCTTGTTTCATAACATGTTAACAAGACTTAAAGTGGTTGGTTGTGAGTATCTGCAGGCAATTAGAGCTTCTCCCAGCCCCTTCTGAAAGAACTAGATTCATGTAATTGTCCTCTTACACCTCTAGCTTACACTGCTAAATTCTGAAGGACATAAGAACACTGCCCTTCATTCTAGACTGGTTTGCAATGGTCTTGCTTTAAAACATTGTCTTTAAAACTGTTTTAAGCCCAGCAAGCAACAAAAAGTAGCCCTCTTAAACTCAAGCCACAGAAGGGAGCAGCCATTCCCACAAACACAGTCTGCAGATCCCACAGGAGCTGCTACTCATGTGCCAATGTGGACTACAAAGATGGCACAGCTGTGTTCCTTGGGCATTGCTGTGGCCTGAGAAGGTTTCTCAGAAACCAGTTTCCATCTGCTGAAGGAAAAACAGTAACAGCAACAACAGAAAGAGATGGAGCTCCTCTGCCCCTTTATCTGAGCCCCAGGTGCAGCAGCAGAGCACCAGCAGAGTGTAGCCACAGGAGAGCAGCTCAGGCAGCGTGGCAAAGACACCTTTAGCCCAGGCAGGGTTGGGATCCACCACCTGCTAAGCCATCAGGGATGAGCTGAAGGACACAAGCAAGCTTCTCATTTCTGAGCTAAGCTTTTGCCACTTTTCAGCCTGCATCAGTAAAGAGAGCTGAAGGAGCAGGAAAAAGTGAGCTCCAGCTACCATCTGACTCTGGAAGAACAAACCAGAAAGCAAATCTGATCTGAATGGCAACTCTGAGCCTTGCTTGTAATGCACAGGGTTTAGCAAGCCTGATACTCTGCAATGAAGGGAAGTCTTCAAGTGCCTGTAGGCCCTGAGCAGTGCTGCTTTGCCAAGTGTATTGATACAGCACCTCACAGCACAGCCTTTTGGGCACTGGCTGCTCACCTTCTGCAGTGCTGCTAAAAATATTTGCCATGCCAGTTCCCTCACAGGGTTACCAAAGCAAATCTATTTCTAACACACACACACAAAACCCCCTGACAAGTCTACACCTGCTTCTTTATCCATTGCACCTACTTCCTAGGGGGTGATGGAACTGACTCTGCTAAAGACCTGATGCTGCAGTTTGCTTCTGGCAGTAACTCAACAATAAATCCATGAGGGCACAAAGTAGCCCATGGATGAGATGCATGCTCCTAAGGCTGGGAATGCAGCTCAGAGCCACATCTGAAAGAAACCAAAACCACCTGTGCTAAGAAATGGGCATCCAGATGCTCTCAAGGAGGAGCAAGTCAACCCCTCTGTGCTGCATGCTCCTCACATCAATGTGCTGCTGCCCTAACCCAAGAGCTGCCTTTTGAAACAAACTCTATTAGTTCAAGTTGCAATCACTCCTTAAGACTGCTGGCAGTCACCTTTAAGGCTGCAAAGCAACCAAAGGACCATTTCTGGTCCTGCTAGCTTCCCAGGTACCAACAGTGTGACCAAATGTGCTGGGAAAAGATTTTGGGGGGAGAAAAGAAGCCTTTGAATGGATTCAGCCTCGATATTTACCCTCCCTCCATCACTTCAGCTGTGCAGTTCTGCCAGAAGTATGATAGAATTAACTCTCAGGAGAAGCAGCTCAAGTACAATCACTACACATCACTTGAGTGCCTGGACACTTTGCTCAGGCCAGAGCTCAGGGCTGTACTCTACACAGAGACTTCAGAAGAGAACAAGTGCAAAGACCCTCCCTTCCAGCCTGCCTGGTCAGCTCTGGGTGAAAACACAGGCAGATTTCACTGCCAACACTTAACTGTTCATGAGCAACCTGGGGAGAAAAAAAGTAGCTACAGTAAAGAAGCCTTTGCAAAGTGTGGCAAGGTTTAGGCCATGGAAGTTGAGAGGTGCTGGTCAGCATGTTGTGACAGCAGGGAACTGCCTCACCAAAGTAGTTTCACATTCATAGTCAGCCCCACTGGGGTTCCACTGAGCTTCACCAGAAGCCTACAGGACTTTTTAGTCAGACACAGGTTAGGGCAACTGGGGGAAGCTGAGGACCAGGAGGGAGGAAGAAAGGAGGAAGGTTAGTGTTGCAGTGGGTTCAAGTGTTAAGGCTGCTACTCCAGACTCACTCAGAAGTGTGCAGAGCACATCATGTTTTACCTGGCTGACTTCAGCAAGGTATTCCTCATCATTTTTCTAGGTCAAATACACACAGATCCTGTGACAGCAATTCCAGAACGCTGCATTTCAGCTATGAACCCAGAGGAGCTCCTTATGGTTGGTCAGCAATCAGGCACTGGAGGTGAACTTTGCTCTTTCCAGTTCTTCCCTCCCCATATTTGGCTTGAAGCATTAAGTAGTAGTAGACTTCCACTTGCAAAGGAGGTCACAGGACTGTATTCAAACCTAACCATTTCAATTATTCAAGTGCCTGCTGGATGGGCAATGTGATGTTTACAAAAATGCTCCTGAAGTCATTCCATTTGTGTCTGAAAACCACTGGGAAGGAAGCTTGAATGAACAGTTGTTAAAGCTTCAGAGAAAGAAGGAGGCCTAAACCACAAAGAAACCAAACCAAAAATCCAGACAGAACTTCTCCTCTTCCAGCCATGGGAACCCTGCTGGTCCTCCAGCCACTTTGAAAGCAAGGCTGTTGTTAAAGAATGGCTTCACTTGACAAGAGAGAAGGGAAAAAGCAATCAGGCTTCTTGTAGGTGTCTCATCTTTCTCATGACCCATCCTCACCTACTGCACTGCTGGCTCTAAAGCACATCTCAGCTGGGAACCAGGCCCTAAGAAATACCTTCCTTCCTCTTCCCAGCCTCACCAGCATCCCTTCTCAGAGTCCCAGCATCCCACATCTCTCTGCACATGGATTACCTCTCCTGCTGGAGGGCACAACTGGGCTCCCTCTGTAAGGTCTCTCAACTAAGCCAAGAGACACACAATGACTTCTTTTAATGCTGATGTGGAAAACACCTCCCCACGTGGAAGCAACATCAGCCAGCACAGAGCAGGGCCAAGACAGAGCAGACAGGCAAGACCATCCACAAGCATCTCTGCTCTCCTGCTGCTGACTGTGATGTGCTGTGGTACTGGCAATGACCCGTCATCAGGACTCATCCCAGCCTCACCAGTGTGACAAAGCCATGAGACAAATCCCTGTTTGGTTGCAACAGTGTGAGCTATCCATGGGAGTTTAAAATCCATGCATGATGCTAGAACTTCACCTCCCTCCTCTTCTCACTGCTGCAGGTGAAGCCTAGGCTTGGAGCTCCTCTGTTAGGCTTCCCCCATTCCAGTCTATGCTTGCTGCTTACAAAGCCAGCTGAGAGGGAACCAAAAAACTTCTACCCTTACTGCTTTAATGGGCACCATCTGTTCCACAATCCTTACACACAGCGACAGGAGCACCACCATCCTCTGGACAGACTGCAAAGACACAAGCCTTTCAGCCCACCACACTGTGCAGCCCTGCTCTCTCCTCAGCCCTGAGTCGGGAGCATGGAGCACAGGACAAACTGCCCACATCGCTGCGTGCTGGAAGAAACAGTCACTGTCACAGGCTTGGGGTCTCCAACCGACTCTCCTCCAGTCTTAAGGAAGGATGACCTTAACACCCTTGCTTTAACATTAAGCTACCTCCATGCAGACAGGAGGCAGAGGCAGTCTGCAGGAGGTGGGGAAGAGACCCGGCTAATCGACCCCTAAGAACTTAGCATTTGGAGAGCACAATAGGAACAATCACCACAGAGAGAGGGGAGGTATAAACCATCTCCATCGGGAAGGCCTCTGCTATCTCAGCTCTTAACCAGCACGGCATGGTGCCATAAACCTGCTACCTTTACCCCTCCCCAGAGGAGGCACAGCAGCTGACTCACCACCCTGCTGGAAAACACGAGGTGCTTCGGGAAAGGCCGGCTAGGGCCTCACTCAACGACGGATCCGAGGAGATGCCAGGACAGACATCTGCAGCAGCACCACCTACAAACCTCAGCCACCGAGGGCTGTCCTGTAACTGGAAAGACCTCCTCAAGGCTGCAGCAACGAGGTGCTGGTTAAAAAGATCAGGCAAGCCTTCCAGAATCAACAGAATCCCAGCCACAAGGCTGCATTTATTACATTTACTTAATGACAATCCCGATCCAAACACCCCTGAGCAGCCAAGCCCAAGTGCTGGGCTCTCCCTCAGCAGCAGTACCAAGGAGGAAATCACTGGAGTACTTCTAGATGTATTAGCAAGCACTTGGAATTCCTAAGGTGGCTTTTTGGATATAGTTATGCATGCATCAGTGCTGCTGCTGCTGCTTAGTATGACAATGCTGTGCACACACGAGGTGCTTCAAAGAGGAGTGGATGTTTAGAGCACTGATGAAAGGGATCACAGGATCCACCTCTCCTGCAAGGACCAGTTTTCTGTGGAATTTCCCCAAGAGTACATGCCAGCACGAAGTGATATCATAGGTGGCTTCCATGCCAGTGAACTCAAAGCAAGATAAAACCGAATCACACCCATCTAATCCCCTAAAGAGGGAGCAGGAGGCTGAAGAAGGAGCTCTTAAAGCAGCTGAATGAGACAAGCCTTGCCTCATTCAAGTCCTGCCTCGCTGAGCATTAGGAAGGAAAGGCCCTTCCTGAAACAGCTGAGCTAAGATACCAGCCAGACACACACCTTTGCTGGGGCTCACCTGCAGTCCCCAGCAAGTTTGCCAGCTTGGAATTCAAATCATTCACCAGACAAACCCCATGGTTCCTGCAGATCTGCTCCCCATAGGGAATACTCATCAGCAGGGCCCAGCACATGGATGGAATGAGGAAAAGGATTCTCCTGCAGTAACTGCAAGAAGAATGGGTAACAACTCCTCTAAGCCAAGGGTACCCAAAGGAGCTGACAACACAGCTGCAGCTCAAATCCCACCCCTGCATCTTCAGCCATGGCAGGAGATGGCCACATGCACACTCCTTGGACAGCATTCATAGAAAGAATTCCAGAGAAATAACTTGCTGGACTTAAAAACTAGTTCCAAACAGGTCAAGATTATGTGCTGGTGTCATTTACTCTTTTCAAAGCTCAAACTGAGGTGTAACCTACTCTGTCAGGCAGATCAAAAGAGAAAGCAACATCACCCATTAATAAATGCCTGTGCTCACAACACCCAAAAGCCACATGAGGAGCCCCACTCCACTCCTGTCAGTAGTGCAGCAGCTCCCATGGAAGCCATTCCACCCAGGCAAGGCTCAAGTCAACCAAACTCATTTTTAGCAGACAGGTTTTCTGCCAATAATATTTAAGCTCTTCTAAAATGCAGACCAGTTGTAATTTCCCCAGCAGATCTGCATCCACAGACAGTACACAACTTAACTACTTCTCCATAATAAACCTGCCAGAAGAAAGCCAGACCCACTCTGATTAGCACATATGGCTCTGATACTTGGGAGAGAACTTCAGCTGTCATCTCCAATTCCATGTCATAAACTGAAAAGTCTCCCACATGAGATCTGAAATTTACTACCAATCATCACTGATTTTTATTGTCCTCTTCATTTCCTGAAGTTAGGCCTCAGCAGCTCCTATCCTCAGGCTGACAAGTACATAAAGGTTCACTTCACAGACATTTCAGCAGCTCTCTCACAGTCTTTACAGGCCTGAAGTTCACAAAGGGAGGGGAAAGCTGACCAAAACAAAACTACTGCCCTTGGTGGTGGAGTACTTCCAACCACTCAAGTTCATGAAGGCCAGAAGCAGCTCCAGCACTCTCTAAGAGCCTTGCACAGTGTGTTCCTGAGCTATAAGGCAGGGGTTCTCCAGCTGTTGTTTACCCAGAGGATTTTACAAGAGGGTAGAAACTTGATAATTGGCACTGATGGGAAGTGGTTATAGAGTTGTTGAAGACAGACAAGGTTGGAGCGTTGGGCAAGAGAGTCAGCAGATGTTAGTGCAAGAGCTGTCCCACCAATTGCAAGTTGGATAGGCAAGAAAGTTGAGAGCAGAGAATACAAAGCACTGAGCACTCAAGGCTGGGTGGAGTATAGGGAAGAGGAGGGGCAGAAGGCTCATCAACACCGGCAGGGCAGAGCTCAGGAAGTCACAAAGGTAAGTGTGAATGCCTGTTTCTTTTACAGAGCAGGAATTAACAAGCTCCTCCTGCAGAGAAAGTAACCAAGGACCAAAAACCCAGCCAGAGTGGTAAGAAGGCAAGTGCTGGACTGGGGCCTTCACTGCTCTGAGCCTGGACACATTTCCAGACAGTGAACACATCCATGGAACCCTCTAACATCCACTCCAAGAGACTGAACTGCATCTCCCTGTAATTTAATTCTGGGCAAATTAAAACCAAACCCAGCCTCATCTGTGGCCATCCACCATCAAACACTGGACTCTGGAACAGAGACAGAGCCAAGAAAAAGCAAAACCTCAACCTGCTGCAGACAGATTCGTGTTCAGCGTTGTCCTCGCTCCCATCAAGGCTCAGTTCCAACGGGAATGCCACGAGCCACACGTGGAAGAGGGGAGCACTTCTACAAGCAGCCCTTCCTAGGTGCTTCCTCATATCCCTACTGCATTCCCCAAATCCTTTGTTCTAAGGCCTTTCCTGCACAACTTTAAGCATGGGCACTGCCCCCGTGATGCAGCAGCACCCATGTGGTACAGCAACGCTCCAACAGAGCCCTGATGTTCAGAAAGGGCTTCCAAAACCCTTCAGATGTTCCTTCTGTCAACCCAGCAGAGGAAGGAGGGAAATGCCATTTAGTCCATCTAGTAAGAAGAGTTGCTCTGCCACAGTCACCAGAGGAAGTAGGGATTCTCTTTCCTGTGTGTCCACCCATGGTCAAGTCCAGCCAAGAAGTTGCATGTGCAAAACCCACATAGCAGCACTCAACAATTCAGAGAGCCCTGGGTGCAAAACCCCCAGGCAGACATCAGCACCATTCTTATCTCCAAAGTGGGATTAAAATAAAATTCAACAAGTGAGTGTCTGAAGTCAATCAATTGAAATGGTTATCAGCCACACAACGAGGAAAAACAACCCCACAGCCATAAAAACCCAGTCCAGCTTTGCACCAGTGACTGGTCACTTCTCCCTGTCAGGCAAACCCAGATCCACCCTGCAGGAAAATAAGCCTCCCAACAGAACGCCAGACCCGTGTCGTTTCAGGAGGTTCCTGCACCATTAGATTCTTCCCCTAAAGAAGAGGCTTCATTGTTACGGCAATTAGTATTCCTCCACCCCAGCAAAGGGAGAGGAGAGGGAGGGAGGGGGGAGGAAAAAAAAAAAAGCTCTGAAAGGGTAATCTAGCCATTTCGCAGCTTTGCCTCCTTACTCCACCCAGTCTCTGCTCTGCTCAATGGCTGCACACAGCATCCATAAACATGGGAACAGCAAAAGAAACACACGAAAATGAGATTCCCCGAGAACAAGCTAGAAATCGGCAATAAACTGCCCCCCGTGAAAATGTTTTCTTTGTCTGGTTCCCTAATGGCATTTTTCCTCCTTTACCGAAACGACTCTTTAAGGGCAAATAACATTTGCTTTTGAGAGAGAGAGAGCGAGAGCGCAGACCCTCCCTCTTCCGAAAAGCAAATGCTGCACAATCATTTACCAAACGATCAGCACTGAATGTAGGCTCTTTAACCCCCACCTCCTCAGACTATAAACAATACTGTCGTAAGAATACACCCCCGACAAGAGCCTCCACTCAAATACACACCCCAGCCCAGGTCAAGATGCCCAAACGTTTCTTTATGGCAAAACCAACGTTTAATAATAATAATAATAATAATAATTATTATCCTTTTTTTTTGTCAGTGCAGCTTGGATTAACCTTCCCCCATCCTCTGGTTAGGTAATTCATTATGAATTGACTTGACCTGCACCAACCAAGCCCTCTGCTGCAGCACTATCAGCAAGGGATACCATGGCAAAGAAAGGGAAGGTGTCCCATTCTCAGCGCTATTAAAGGTCAAGTTTAACGGCACCCACCTTACACTGGAAAAGGGAAAATAGAAGGGGAAAAAAAAGAAATCTCGCAGCCCCCGAACTGAGCAGAGCCTGAACTTTTCCGGGGAGGCACCACTCCCACCCCCCGGCTCCCATCAAAAGCCCTGCCTGCGTTATAACCTCCTGACGAAACAAAACCCCAGCAGCAGCAGCAATAAACAGAGCGTTTTCGCCAAGGCGATGGCTACGAGAAGGCTTCCAAGGGAAGTCTGTGATTGCAGGCAGCCAGGCAGCGATATGACCCCAAGAAGGAGAGATTAGCCCTCCCTCCCTCCCCCGTTTTTACTGCAGCTGGCTCTGAAGGTCTGAACCACCTCCTTATCAAGGCTTTCCCTGCTAGAGCACTGCAGGAAAGCAGGGTGGATGTGAAACAAATTCCCGAAATAACGCCGACTGCCCTCCGCCGCGCTCCCAGCCCTCCGCCGCGCTCCCAGCCCTCCGCCGCGCTCCCAGCCCTCCGCCGCGCTCCCAGCCCTCCGCCGCGCTCCCAGCCCTCCTGGCGCGCTGAGCCGCGGCCGACTCGGCAGAGCTGGGCCCGCTCCAGCCCCGCGCCTGCCCTGCCCTCGGAGGGGACGGGGCAGAGGAGAGCGGCAGCAAAGCCCCCGGGAGGCGCCGGGGGGAGGGATGCTCGGGCTCCCCTCCTCGCCCCGCACTCGGCATTTATTTTTCAGCCCTTCTTTAAATAACAATTCGCGCCCGGCCCGCCGCCTCCGCCCCGGCATCTTGCTAAGTCACCAGAAGAACCGAAGCGGCCTAAGGCGGGGGGAGGACGCGAGGGCCGGGGGCGCCGGAGCCCGCGGCGGGGGCTCCTCTCCGCTGCCCGCACCCCACCCCGCTCCCTTGTCTGGCCCACTCCTCCCCCGCGCCCTGTTTTCCTGCTAAGTCACCGGCAGCGAGGACGGCGCCGGAGGCCGGCAAGGGCCGGCGGAGAGGGGAGGGAACCGCACCCGGCGGCCCCCACCTCACCCCACCCTACCCCCCCCCCACCCTGCCGGGGCGCGGGGACCGTCCCCCGCCTCGCCGCCCTGCCTCCCGCCCCGTCGCCCTGCCTCCCCCGCCTCCTCCCCGGCTCCCTCCTCACCAACGGGCGCGGCCGCCATTTTGAGAGCGAGCTGGAGAGAAGGAGGGAGGGGGCAGGAGAGGGAGCGGAGGGCGGGGAGCGGCAGAGGAGGGGGGACAGGAGGGGAGAGCGGCGCCGGCCGCACGGCCCGCCGGGCCCCGCTGCCGACCGGGACAGCCTCTCGCGGGGGGCGGCGGCGGCCGGGAGAGGGGAAGCAGGCGAGCAGGGAGGGAGGGGAGGCGCGGCCCCGGCCTTACCCGAGCCGCCGCCAGCGCCGCCGCTTCTCTCTGCTCTATGGGGGCCGGCGCCACCCGCCTCTCCCATGCACCGGTGTGGCGGGGCGTGGCACAGAGGAAGGGGCTCCAGGAGGGATCCGGGGGAGTCCCGGAGGCTCTCACCGTTCGCACCGCTCCGCTCCGCGCTCTGTCAGTGGCGCCCCGGCCGCCAGGAGGGAGGGAGGGAGCGGCGCGGCCCGCCGCGGCTCTGCGCATGTGCGCGGCGGGGGCGGGGACAACCGCCGGCCGCCATCTTGGGGGGCTGAGGCGCAGGGTGCGTGTCCCGGCATGCACTGCGCCGCCCGCCTCCCGGCCTGCCCCGCGCCGCGGCCTGTGGGTCGGGCTGGGGCTGGCGCCGGCGCCGGCGCCCTCACCCTCACCGGGTACCGGCTCTCCGGGCGCCCCGGGCACCAGCGACCTCCCTCTGCCGCCGGCTGTGGTAGCTTCTTGTAAGTGTCCCTTCTCGGTGCCGCTGGTGCTGCCCTGTCACACACGTAAACCTCCCCCCGCCCCACTCGAGTCAGCGATAAAGCTGCGTTAGGACGTTTGTAAGTGACAAAAACCCCGCAAATACTCCTGAAGAGACTAAAGCGGCTGGAGGGGCTAGGAAGATAAAGAAAAGGCAGAGTGAACGCGCGTTTGTCTAGTGTAGATTGGGGGCTGCCTTGTGGACTGCACGCGTGGGGAGTGCTGGCTGAAGTGAGGCTGGCAGTGGCTGGCTGTGCCTCGGGAGATGATGGGGAGGCCTGAGGTGAGGCCCTAGGGCAGTCCAGGCTGGCAGTGGCTGGCTGTGCCTCGGGAGGCGATAGGGAGGCCTGAGGTGAGGCCCTAGGGCAGTCCAGGCTGGCAGTGGCTGGCTGCACCTTGGGAGGCAATGGGCAGACCTGAGGTGAGGCCCTAGGGCAGTCCAGCGCTGGAGCCCTCGACACAGGAAGGACTTGGCCCAGAGGGGGGGCACAAGAATGCTCAGGGGTCTGGAGCACCTCTGCTACGAGGACAGGCTGAGGGAGATGGGGAGTTCAGCCTGGAGAAGAGAAGGCTCCAGGGGGACTTGAGTGTGGGGCCTAGGAGAAGGCTGCAGAGGGACTGTTCCCAAAGGCCTGCAGGGGTAGCACAAGGGGCAATGGTTTGAAATGAGAGCAGAGCAGATTTAGATTGGATGTTAGGAACCAGCTCTTTACCATGAGGGTGCTGGGACGGGTTGCCCAGGGAGGTGGTTGAGGCCCCATCCCTGGGGATACTCAGGGTCAGGCTCGACAGGGCTCTGAGCAGCCTGTCCTAGTGGAGGATGCCCCTGCTGACTGCAGGGGGCTTGGACTGGGTGACCTTTGTGGGTCTCTTCCAAACCATCCTGTGATTCAGTTCTTGGTTCTGCAGCCCTTAGAGCTGTCAGTGCCAGTCTGAGTATCAGAGGCAGCAACCCTGCCCCAGGTGCTCTGCAAAATCCTCTGCTTGGGAAGCGCCAGGGATGAGCTGGCAGCAGCCCCAGCCCCTGGAACGGCTCTGCTGCACTGGACCCAGCTGCAAAGCAGAGGGAGCCCTGCTGTGAGAGGAAACTCTGACATGTGTCACTACCAAAGAGCAGTGACCAAAGTCACCTCTAGTGCTGGCAGGCAGAGCAGCCTAATGCAACGCTTTAACGTGGGCCATAAACTTCTCTGCAGCACTGGTTTGAGGAAATAAAAGCTTGATGGAGAATTATTGTCTGTGGCCAAAACCTGAGGCAACACCAAGGGACACTGAGAGCTTCATCATCGAAAGCTGTAGAGGTTTCTCTGTTTGTAGTGCAGGTGGCAGCTGAGGTTGCTAATACCTGGGTTGTGTGTGGGGACTGGGAGCACCTGGCAGTGCTTTCTGTCAGCTTCACTGTTGTGCAGTGGCTTCCTGCTCAGTCTCTTTGTGTTGTTTCTAGAGGGGCAGGCCAGAGGGGGCTGTTGAAACACAGTGCACATTGCAAGGCTGGAGATGCATCAACCTAAACTGACCTGATTGCAAGGTTCCTAGGCTGCACCCAGGGGAGTGTGGGCAGCAGAGCAAGAGAGGGGATTCCCGCACTTTGCTGTGGTGACACCCCACCTTGAATACTGCCTCCAGTTCTGCTGTCCCCAGCATAAGAAGGACACAGAGTTGTTGGAGTGAGTTCAGAGCAGGACCACAAAGATGCTCCAAGGGCTGGAGCAGCTCTGCTATGAGCTCAGGCTGAGGGAGCTGGGGGTGTTCAGCCTGGAGAAGAGAAGACTCCAGGGGCTCCTTAGAGCTGCCTTGCAGTACCTCAGCAGAGCAGAGTAAAAGGGAAGAATCACCTCTCCTGAGCTGCTGGCCACACTCCTTGATGTGCAAACCCAGCTCCTTCTGATTCTAACTCCATTTTTATCTCAGGATATTCCTAAAGCAAACCTCTGCAACTTATGCCAGCCAGGCTTCAGAGCCAGCCAGGATTCAGAGCCAGCCAGGCTGTGTCAGGGTGGCTTTCACCAGCCAGGGTGGCACACAGGGCGGGATCCACCACGCCAGAGACTGCCTATCTCCAAACCTTGCTCAAAGGTTGCTGCTGAAGGCTGGCAGCCTCATTCATTGATCATTCATAGGTTGCCTGTGAATGAGAGTTGTCATTAACATGCTGTGTGTGTGCAGGTTGGTGTAGCAAAACATCCGTAGTGCCTCTGCCGCTGCAATCAGCTCCTTTACATCTTGCAAGCCCGTGGTGGTGCCTGACCTACAAAGGATGTGAGCTCCCACAGCTCCAGAGCTTTGAGAGAGGGGACACAAAACGACACAAAGATGCCTCCACAGAGTTCCAGTGAAAGATCAACTCAGTTTGAGGCTGGGGAATACATTCTGGTGTCACCAGTCCTGTCAGAAGCAGGTGCCTGAGCACAACCGAAGGAAAATTAACTTCTACCTGTGTCTTGCTGTTCAATTTAATGAGCCAGTGGGCATGTCTACCTGTGTCATTAACCCTGGCACTGCAATCAATCATGGCAAGGGAAGGTTTTCTCATCTTTTTGGTCACTAGTAAACAGTGACTTCTCTGTGGCTTAGCAAGACTTCCCTCCAGAAATGCAAAGTCACTTTGCTCTGCTCTGCTGAGACCCCACCGTGAATACTGCCTCCAGCTCTGGTGTCCCCAGCAGAAGGACACACAGCTGCTGGAGTGAGGCCAGAGGAGGCCACAAAGATGATCCAAGGGTTGGAGCAGCTCTGCTGTGAGCACAGGCTGAGGGAGCTGGGGGTGTTCAGCCTAGACAAGAGAAGACTCTGGGGGGACCTTAGAGCTGCTTGCAATAGCTGAAGGGATCCTGCAGGGAGGCTGCAGAGAGACTTCCTGAGGGTGTCTGGAGACAGGACAAGGGGCAATGGTTTGGAGCTGAGGCAGAGCAGGGTTAGACTGGAGCTGAGGAAGAGTTCTTGTCCTGTCTCTAGACATCCTTCTGGAAAGTCCCTCCTCAGCCTTCCTGCAGGATCCCTTCAGGTGTTTGCCTGACTCAGGCTGTGTGCGTACGTGGCAGACAGCTGCTGGCAGTGGCAGCGCTGCCTTGCTGGACCTTGGTTCAATAGTCCGAATCTCCATGGATATCGTTCCCCCAGGGCTCCTTGAAGCTCACATTGGTCCAGCAGCTCCTTTTGTAGAGCCAAGGGATGAAAGTCCAGGTACAGGTAGCATTTCATCAGCTGATCTGTCTGGGTTCTGCTTGGCTGTACCCTGACAGGACCTTACGAACGTAATCGCCCAGCGCTTTATCTGCGAGCTGCCCGCCCGCCTCCTGCTTGAGTCACCACTCAGCTGCTGCCTCTTCTGTGTCTGCTGTGCCTCACACACAACCTCCTCTGTCCCCACACTGCCAGAGACTGAAAGTGGCCCTTTCTGTGATGCTGTGAAGACAAGGGTCGTGTATAATAACCCTGGCAAAGCTGGAGGCGGCAGAGCATCGACTGCCAGTCTTTGTGGCCCTTCAAGAAGGTGCTTTCTGTTCCCAAATTTTTACCATTTCCATGAGAATTGCACTGCCTGAAGGGGCTGCTTTTCACAGGTTTTATTTAGTGTCCTCAGGAGGTGATCCCTTGTATCTTCAGAATGTGTTTAGGAGGTCAGCTGAGTGCCAGCACCCTGCACGCTGCAGCGCAGAGCGTGGCGGAGCGGCACAGAGCTCATCACAGATCCCCCTCTCAGTCTAACCAGGCAAGCAGTGGTGCAGTCCTCAGCCTCATTTAGAGCTGAATGTGCAGAGTGGGCCATCCTCTAGCTAACTAGAATAATTGCTGTGCAGAAGTGCCTGATTTGCATAGAGAACTGCTGCAAGTGCACATGGAGCTGCTTTAGATCAGATAAATCCCTCCTCGACCTTACAGATCTGCTCCTGAGCATATTGCAGCTGCCACTGAGCAAGGGTTGGAGCACTCTAGGGGCAGGCTGTTCCCTCAGCCTGGCTGTTCCAGGCACACCTGTAACCTTCAGAGAGCACTCCTCAGAATGCCATGAATGAAACTGAGTGCAGGCTGGTAGAGGAAGTGCTGCAAACTTGCCTCACAGATTGGTGCATCAGAGGGTGGCAAAGAAAAGGCAGCTGTGAGGTAGGAGTGGGCTCTGAGGAGGGGCTGGGGGGAGACAGTCCAAAGCATATTAGCATGAGGTAGGAGTATTAAAAGAGGGGAGCACAAACTCACATCCATGTATTCTTAATCCACAGTTATCCCAGATTTGGATTAAACTGCCTTCTGGAGGGGGTTTAGGGCCCTTTGGAAGTTGGAAGTGTTTACCTTTGCTCACAGAATTTCTCCTTCTAATGGCTTCATGCTTCCCAAAGGGACTGGGACAAACCTTCCTGCAGAGCACATCAATGGAATGGCTGCTGAGTCAAAACTCAAAGCAGAGATCTTGCTTTTTCAGAAGGCTGGATGTGTGCTGAGACTGCTCTCAGCATCTAAAAAGCCAGGGCAGGTTTCTTGGAGTAGGAGGGAACATTGCAGCTTCCTGGGGAGCAGGAGGTGGGTGGCTCACAATGCCCTGTGATTCACGTGGGTAAGAATGCACCACCACCACCAGCCCCTGCTCAGGTACTCACACACACCCCAGTCCAATTACAGGTTTGAAATGAAACTTTGTGAATGCAATTACCCTGCTTAGCTCTGCTGTGATTCAGGATTATGCCAGCCAGCAAGGAAATGCTTCAGCTGGGAGCTGGCTGCTGCTGAGGAGGCAGTAACCTCAGCTTGCCTTTCTGCCACTCCTCTGCCTCTTAATTCAGGTTGTGTTATCTGAAATGGGTTGTGAAGAAGGATCAGTTAGAGACATCACCTCCTGCAGCAGGGATTTGCTGGTAAATGCACTGGAAATTGTAAATGGAAAGAAAACAATGAGATTTGGAAACTTTTGTTGGGCAGCAGATGCACAGAAGGGAGGCCATGCACTGGCTGTGCCCCCTGGGATGCCAGACTACTGCCCATGGGCAAGCCCAGCATTGGAACTAAATGGCAGCAGCAGGGAAATGATTCCTTTTATGCTACATGAATGGAATACCTCTGAAAACATCTGAAATGCCAGCATTGTCAAGCCATGTTTGTGAGGTTTGCTTCTGTTTGTGTGTGTCAGAGAATATTAACCCAGGGTTGGGAAACCTCTGCCAAAGGCAGGGGGAAAGCTCTGGGTGACAGAGAGAGAATCACCTGCCTGGTCTGCAGGGAGTGGATGTGCTCACACTCTGTGGCTGCAGAGCTCTCTCAGGCCTTTCAAACACTCCTGTTACTTGCTCTAAGCACAACTGAGTTTCCCTCAGTGACCTCATGATGTTTTTGTGTATGAAATAACCTTTCAGGCCATGACACTCTTTGGCCAGGTTAGAAAGAGCACTCAATTAAAACTGCCTGGGAGAGGCTGAATTGCCCCTGACCCTCTGCTGCTTTTTCTTTGTTCATTCCCAACAGGAAGCTCTAAGCAAATGTCATTACCTTGCTGTGTGTTACCTAAAGGAACTGATAAAGGCAGAGCTCTGTGGTTTTGAAGAGCTGTCTGTGGAAAAGCAGGGAGCAGAGCTTGACCTGAAGGTAAGAAGCAAGCACCCAAGCGTGACAGCACGTTGTGCAGGCAGAATGGCCACTGGGCTCAGGTGGAGCTGCTCTGAAAGAAGATTCTGGTTACATAATCCAAGGTTTCATTGAATAGCTTCAGAATTCAGTAAGTTATTGTATGGCTGGGAGAGACATGGCAGAGAGTGGGCCCTGCAGGTGGCAGGACATGATTTTCAGGGTGTTTACCCTTTGGTTTACATCAGAAGTCTTCCTGGCTTGCCCAGCAAGGCCACAGAGCTTTGCCTGGGAGCAGGATGTGAGGCTGGAATTGCAAGCATTACAGCTGGGAGGTTGAGTTTGTGACCATTGTAGTGCACAGTGACAGCCTGGGTGAGAAGTTGGGTTGAGAAAGAATGACAGCTGGAGCTGGGAAGGATGTCTAATGGAGAGTGATTTACTGATGCTGTGAGGAATGGGGAGGAACTCCTCTTTGGCTCATTTGCAGCAGCCCAGTGGATCTCTCTTTGGCCTGGGGAGTTTTCTCTGTCCCCATTTTCAGGCTTCAGTGTGTTCTCTGTATTCCCTCCTTTATCTCCTAAGAGAGAGCCTTTTCATTTTGAGGCAGGCTCTGTGAGGGCTGTGCCTGGATTTGGACAGCTTAATGGCATGGGGCAGCACAAAGGATCTCCTAAGATCCCTTACAGACTGATAGAGCAGAAGGGCTGCTGGTAGGAGCTCTATTAACATCTCTTCATGTTGTGTTTACAGAGGTGCTCAAAACCAACCAAACAATTGGCCTCTTTCAGGGCTGTAACCCAGCCCAGGGCTGGCCAGGACTGCAAGCATAAGAAGTTTGGACCTGCAGAGTTGTTTCTCCCACAGTGCTGTTCCCTAGGACTCTTATTTCACAGAACCACAGAATTGGTGGCAGGGTTGGAAGGGACCTCAAGGATCATCTAATTCCAACCCTCCCCTGCCATGGGCAAGGACACTTTCCACCAGATCAGGTTGCCCAGAGCCACCTCCAGCCTGGCTGCAAAACCCTCCAGGGATGAGGCTTCCACCACCTCCCTGGGCACCCTGTGCCAGGCTCTCACCACCCTCCTGGGGAAGAACTTCTTCCTAATGTCTAATCTAAATCTCCCCTCCCCTAGCTTGCATTTTCTAGCTTGGATCTTCTTCTTGGATCTAGAACCCATCAAGCTGATGGCAGCTAACAGAGCTGAAAGGAATCACTTTTGGTTTGGTTTAATTTGGCACTGTAACCACAATGGAAAAACCCCAAACCCAGGGAGAGGGCACCTGACTGACATCTTAGGGCAAGGATAATTAAGTTTGGTAAGGCTGTGAAGAGGAAATTGAATTCTGGGCAGACAACAGTAACTGCTGTGAGAGTCTGGACTTGGAAAGGCTCAGCTGTAAAAGATCACCAGGCAGGTCTGCAGCATCCACCTTTCCCTAGCCACCTGCAGGACCAGGCTCTCACACAGCTGGTAAATACTCAGCTAAGAGCCTGGCTCTGAAGCAGACAGATACACCAGAGCCATTTGTCACAGCAGAAAGCAATTAGACAGCCCAGAACCTGCTGAGTTACTTCAGTGAGGTGGGAAAGTAAAGTTAGGAGGGAAAAAACCAAACATATTATTCAGTCATGGAAAAATGCTTTGGTGTTTGGAGGGGCTGATCCTCTTGGAGAGACTTCTGCTTCCCCCATCTCCTGCCTTCTCCTGTCCTGAGGGCCACAAAGATGATCAGGGGGCTGGAACACCTCTGCTACAAGGACAGGCTGAGGGAGCTGGGGGTGTTCAGGCTGGAGAAGAGAAGGCTCCAGGGAGACCTTACCACAGCCTTCCAGTAGCTGAAAGGGATCCTACAGAGGGACTGTTTGCAAAGGCCTGCAGCAACAGCACAAGGGACAATGGTTTGGAATTAGAACAGCAGATTCAGAATGGATGTGAGGAACAAGTTCTGCACCATGAGGGTGGTGGAACACTGCAACAGGTTGTCCAGGTTGGTGGTTGAGGCTCCTCCATCCCTGGAGGTAGAGATGAGGCTCAGCAAGGCTCTGGGCAACCTGACCTAGTGGAGGAGGTCCCTGCTGGGGACAGGATGGCCTTTGGAGGTCCCTTCCAACCCAACCCCTTCTAAGGTTCTGTGATCCTACGTTTCACCTTACATTCCAGGGTGAGCAGACTGGGCTCTGTGTGCTGGCAGAGCTTTCAGAAGCCTTCTCTGGATGGAGAGAAAGACCTGCAGGCAATCACAGCCATGCAGCCTTTGTTTTCATTGTCTTGACAGCAGCAGCCCCAGCCCTGACAGCCAGGATGGTTATATTGTACTGGCAACAAAAGTCAGCTCAGCTTGAAATGTCTAAGCAGGAATGCTCCAGGGGAAACAAACCAAATTCCACCTCCACCCCAGGACATCAATCTTCAGAGTGTGTAACCTGCTGGCTTCTGTAGCTTCATTGGTAGACACTTTCTACAAGCTCCCCCTTCCTTTGAGTCCAGGATGTTGGGTTGGACCTGATGATCTTTGAGGTCTCTTCCAGCCTTGGTGATTCTGTGATGCTTTCCCCCCAGGGGAATCTTTCCATGCTCCAAGTTAATTATGCTTCTCTCCCCTCGAGCTTCCTTGCTAGCCAGAAATGTAAGCTCCTGCAGTCTGTTCTGGGGGGGTAAGAGCTCAGTGCTGTGGTATCTGTGGTAAGAGCTCAGTGCTGTGGTATCTGTGGACTCATCTGAAAAGATTATACAAAAACCTGAATGCAGGGGAAGAAAGAGGACAGCTAGGGATGATCCCAGGGCTCCCAGGACATAATATCTCTTGGCTGGCTTAAATGCTTGTCCTGGAGCAGTGCTGCATTGTGCTGTGCAGGAGGTGTACATTTTAATGAGGTGAGTTAATCCTTATATTCTAGGAACAGGCCTTGATAGCATTATCTGTCCCTGCTCACCACACTGGATGCATGGGAGTGCACAGAGCTATTCTTGGGCTGCCAGAGCAGTTAAAGAACAACAACCTTTTCACAGGGAACTGGAAGTTAGTTACCTGCAGGCTATTAATCAGTCACTGAAATCAGAGCCAGAAATGGCTGCTGGCCTTTGCTGTGGGCACTGAGGAGGAGCAGTGTGGTGAGCAGCAGCTCCCTGGGGGTTTTGCTCAGCTCCAGTTTGGGTCAGTATAGGTAGTGACAGCCAAGTGACAAGAAGAGTGCCCCAGACTTTGCTGAGGCAGCACCAAGTGCTGGAGGTTTGTCCTGAGTCCCTCGCCCCACAGCTTCCATCCTCTGCATCCACAGCTGCAAGGTTCCAAAGCCTGCTAGCAAGGAGCCACAAGGATGGCACTGGCACCTGAGGGGGGAAACAAGCCTCCAGCAGGGCTAAATGCCACGCTGGGAAATGACAGCCAAGCCTGTTCAGCAGCCCCTTGCCAGCTGGGGAGACACAATGCTGTGTGCTGGCTGCTGGGGCAGGTAGAGGAGTGCAGAGCAGAAAGGGCTGAGGCAGCTGAACGCCCTGCAGGGAGCGTGGTGCCCACGAGCTCTTAGCCAGCTCTTGGGAGCTGCAGCTCTGGCACACAGCACAGCCTCTTGTAGCCTGGCATTTACACCAGGGGCTGCAAGGCAGCTAAAATCCCTGGGTCCTCTCCTAGCAGCCCAGCGTTTCTGTGAGGCTTGAAGGGGAGCAAAGCAAAGTTGCACAGAGCTGTGAAGCCAGGATGGAGAAGTGAGGTCAATACCAAGCAGGAGCCTCTCTGACATCAACTGTGAGCAGTGAGGGCTCCATAGCCTCCTTGTGACCAGGCTCTGGCACAGGAGCAGATCCCAGTGCCTCCTGCAAGGTGATGGAGGTGCAGATAAATCAGCAGGGACAGTAAGGAGCAAACTGCACCCTGCTGCCACTGTGTCCCCACTTCCCAAGAGAGCACTGGAATGAGACATTGGAATGGTCTGCCCAGGGCAGTGCTGGAGTCACCAGCCCTGGAGGGGTTCAGGGAGCCTCTGGACCTGGTGCTTGGGGACATGGTTTAGTGTTGACCCTGCAGTGCTGGGTTGAGGGTCAGACTGGATGGGCTTGAAGATCTGATCTGTGTGATTCAGTGTGTGGATGGAGGAGCATGTGGCTCTCCTCTCAGCACCAGTGCCAGGCTCTGTTGGCTTAAACTGTGATTTTGGAACTGCAGCATGCTTCCCTCCACTAGCTGTGGCATATGGACAACAAGAAAGAGGAAGACAAGTCCCATAATCCCCCCTGGGTAAGCCAAAATGTTTGCATCCAGTTAAACTGTGGCTGCTTGAGGACTGGGAAAATGCAGCCCTGGGTCACCTCTTCTTTGCCTGCTCTGCTTCTTGGAGCTCCCAGTGAGACCCCCCTCAGAATCCCCTTCTAGGTGCAAATGAACCTTGCCTTCAAATTCCCAAAGGGCCCCCAGGAATGATTACAGCCCTGTTCAATCAGTGATCAGGTTTGGGTACAATGATTGCAATTAACAAAGCACCTTATTTGCAGCTCATTCCCCATGGGTGGAGGAGCTTGCCACCAGCCACTGGCTGCATCCTCAGGCCAGCTTAGAAGCCTTGCAGAGCCTCTTTGTGCTGCACTTGGCATGGAGCAGGAGATTGCAGTGCTTGGAAGACATTTGTCTTTGAGATCTGGGAGTAACAGAATTGATGTTCACAGCATAGCTTCAGCTGTTCCACTGGGTGTGCTCCTGCTGTATTTTGGGGGGGAGTTCATTCATTTCCCATGGCTTTGCTCTTTGTGGAGTAATTTCCATCCATGCAAAATTAATGAGGAGAAATCAAACCCAAAGTGTGGCCTTTCTCACTGAGGTTTTGCAAGGGCTAATCATAAAGCAGGGTGCAAGGCAAGGGGAGGATCTTGCCCTCAGGCAGGGGCCTGGTTTCACCCTATCCTTGTCCACTGCTTTGTGTTGAAGCTGTTTCTTCCTTTTGATCAGTGCTTCTTGCCAAGTGGGGAAAAAAATACACCAACCACCTCCATGGGTCAAAAATTGCTGTGAAACTCATCAGCTGATAGCAGCTTGGGGTGCTGAGAAAGGGTGGTGAGGAGCAAGGCAGGAGGGAGTGGGGGTGGGGGCTGTGGAATAATTTAAAGGCATTGGAGGGGAAGGCAAGAAGCTGATTTCATTCTCATTTAATGATTAAGGGAGGAGTCTGCATCCATCCTAGCAGACAGAGAGGAGGGGATGGGGAGTGGGGGGTCTCTCTGTGAGCACACAAGTTGGGATGGCTGGAGCACAAGAGAGGAGCTGCTGTCAGGATCCAGAGTAAGACAATGCCCTAGCAGGTTGGCAGTCAGCTGCTCAGAGGTCCTGTGGCCCTGGCATTAGCCAGGTGGCCAGGTCCCCACTCAGCCTGCCAAGTGAGCTGGTGATCAGCTGGGAGCCAGACAGAGTGCCAGGTGGCCAGATCCAAGGCTCCACATCCTATTAACTGTGACACTGCTCAGGAGCCAAGGGGAGAGGCAGCTAGGAGAGAGGAGCGTTGCTGGAGCACCTCTCCAGCCCCTGCTCCAGCTCCAGCTGCCTTCACCTTTGCTAGGCAGCCTCCTGCCTTTCTGGAGGCTCTGCTTTGGGTGGGGTTGGGTTTATTTTTAATCAGTAAAGCTGTCTAAACTCCAAATGCTTCACTAGTGATGGCTGCTGCTTCCCAGCACCTGGCCTGCAGGGGGGCACCCCCTGGCTCTGTCAGCCCTGCCAGCCCCGGCTCCCATACCATGGCTCATCCCTGATGGGCATTTTCCACCCAAACTTGCCTCTTTTTTTGGCCACAGTCAGTCTCTTCCTCATAACAGAATCACCTGCAGGGATTCTCTCCTGTCCTCCCTTGCTGTGCAGGGGTTTACTCTTCACCCCTCAGCAGCTCTGTTACCTGCCTCAGTCCCTGTGAGCAGCAGTGTTCCTGCACACCCTCTGCTTGGTCTTTTCCCCCCTCTCTGCTGTACTCTCTGCTTCACTCTCTGGAGCATGGCTTTACAACTGACTGCACGACTAGAGCACGGAGCGAGTGAGGCCAGCAGGAGTCCTGCAGGACGTGGGAGTGCTGATGAGGAACAGGTCAGGGCTCTGGGCTCCGAGGTCCCCAGAGGTGGCTGTGGCTGTGCCTCCCTGTCTGTGAGCTGCCGATGTGCCTCCAGAGGTCATCTGTGTGGGGAGGGAGGCTGCTTACTGCCGGCCCTGCTGCAGGAAACATTTCCTGGTGCTTCCCAGAGGAGCTGTGCACAGGCATGAGGACCCCTGCCGTTGCAGGAGGGCTGCAGAGACGCCTTGGTGCCGTGGCAGCGCCCTGCAGCCGAGGGGAGCTGGGTAAGGCACTCTGACCACAAATAGCAGTTGCCTGATTGCAGGTCCCTGTGTGTCAGCAGCAGCACAACAAGGCTGGGAGAAGGCTGTGGAGCAAACCCAAGGAGCTGAGTTTTGCTGTCTCCTGGTGAGGAATTACTCTTCCCAGCTCTGCAACATGAATCCACAGCGCTGCCTTTCAGCTGCCAGCTCCTCAGGGCAATGTTTTGAATTAAGTCCTCTCCTGCCTTTTTTTCCTCCCCTCTGTATTCATTTCAGGCTTTGTAATCTCCAAACCCCTGTGAAAAAACCATCACAAACAAATGAAAGAATACCCAAAGCTAAATGTTGACTCTAAACCCCCTTTTTTTCCCCCAATTGGTATTATCACTTCCCCCCCCCCAGCTTCCTCTCTTAATCAGCCTCGTGGCCCATGGGAAAAGAGAGATTTTAGTCCCACTTCATTGTTATGGGGGTTAAAGAGCCACACATCTGACAGTCAGGCTTAAAGCACCTCACCACCTACAGCCACCTTCTAATCTCTGAAGCACAGGGGTGTAAAGCAGGCAGGCAATTTTTCCTGGCCTTGGGGCAGCAGTGCCCAGGGAGGCTGGCAGGGCTGCTCTGCATCTCGGCAGGGCTGCTCTGCATCTCAGCAGGGCGGAAGGAGCTCCCTGCCGGCTCGGCGCTCCCTGCGCGGGGGGTGGGCGAGGTGCGGTGCTCCATCCACCCCAGCGGGTGGGTGCTGGATGAGTGGCCGGCAGGGGAGGCCGTGGTGGGGCTGGTGCAAGGGGAGCTCACCTTGCTGGCTTCACCCTTAGAAGTACCCAGGCCTTAGCGCGACCAGGGGACGTGGAAACGAGCTGGGGTGCAGCAGTGCTGCCACAGCCAGAGCCGCCTGCGGCCAGAGCCTCCTGCGGCCAGAGCAAATCGTTTCACCCTCAGCCCCCCCGGCAAAGGGGACGGGCACTGCCTGCAGCGCGGGCTTCGAACCAGGGAAGAGAGGTGCAGGAGAGGTTCCTCCAGCCCCGAGACAGCTCTCATCCTCTTGGGCTAAAAACACCTTTATTAGAATAACCTTTATTAGAATAAACCAAACCAGGTTGGAAGAGACCTTCAAGATCATCGTGTCCAACCCATCAACCAATCCAACCCACCCAAACAGCTAACCCATGGCACCAAGCACCCCATCCAGTCTCCTTCTGAACACCTTCAATGACGGCGACTCCACCACCTCCCCGGGCAGCCCATTCCAATGGGCAATCACTCTCTCTGTATAGAACTTCTTCCTAACATCCAACCTGAACCTCCCCTGGCGCAGCCTGAGACTGAGAGATGCTGTGGTGAAAGGACACTGGGGACCGGCCGGGGTGCTGGGTGCCTGACCTCGGCCAGCAGCGGCTGCGGAAGGCTGCCAGCCGCGCACAGCTTGCCAGCCTCAGTGGTGTGCCGGCCTCACCCGGTGTGCCGGCCTCACCCGGTGTGCCAGCCCCAGTGGTGTGCCAGCCTCACCCGGTGTGCCAGCCTCAGTGGTGTGCCGGCCTCACCCGGTGTGCCAGCCCCAGTGGTGTGCCAGCCTCACCCGGTGTGCCAGCCTCACCCGGTGTGCCAGCCCCAGTGGTGTGCCAGCCTCACCCGGTGTGCTGGCCTCACCTGGTGTGCCAGCCCCAGCGGTGTGCCAGCCTCACCCGGTGTGCCAGCCCCAGCCGCTGTGCCGGCCCCAACCGCTGTGCCGGCCTCACCCGGTGTGCCAGCCTCACCCGGTGTGCCAACCTCACCCGGTGTGCCGGCCCCAGCCGGTGTCCCGGCCCCAGCCGGTGTGCCAGCCTCACCCGGTGTGCCGGCCTCAGCCGGTGTGCCAGCCCCAGCCGCTGTGCCAGCCCCAGCGGTGTGCCGACCCCAGCGGTGTGCCAGCCCCAGCCGGTGTGCCAGCCTCACCCGGTGTGCCGGCCCCAGCCGGTGTGCCAGCCCCAGCCGGTATGCCAGCCCCAGCGGTGTGCCAGCCCCAGCCGCTGTGCCGCCCGCCGCCGCGGCCTGGCACGGGCACTGCGCTGAGCAGGGCAGGGGCAGAGCCGCCGGGCGGTGTGCGCGCTGCGGAGCGGCCACGCGAGGAGAGGCTTCTTGAACAACACAGACACGTAAGCACGGCAGGAACCCCACCTCCCCGAGCCGGCTGAGAGCATCCCGGGGGTGGGGATGCCACAGGCAGCCGCACTCCTCCCGGCGTCATCGGCTCCGTCACAGCTGGGCTGGAGAGGGGGCGGAGAGAGGATGATGCAAGGAGCTTGGCACCGCTCTCCGCAACGGCTGCGCCCTTGCGTAAGAGCCCAGGGAGGGCTGGGATCCACCCGGGCAGCCCAGCTCTGTACGCTGGGAGCCCTGGGATCCACCCGGGCAGCCCAGCTCTGTGCACTGAAGCCCTGGGATCCACCCGGGCAGCCCAGCTCTGTGCACTGAAGCCCTGGGATCCACCCGGGCAGCTCAGCTCTGTGCACTGAAGCCCTGGGATCCACCCGGGCAGCTCAGCTCTGTGCTCTTGGAGCCCTGGGATCCTCCCGGGCAGCCCAGCTCTGTGCACTGAAGCCCTGGGATCCACCTGGGCAGCCCAGCTGTGTGCTCTTGGAGCCCTGGGACCCTCCCGGGCAGCTCAGCTCTGTGCGCTGGGAGCCCTGGGATCCACCCGGGCAGCCCAGCTCTGTGCTCTTGGAGCCCTGGGATCCACCCGGGCAGCTCAGCTCTGTGCGCTGGGAGCCCTGGGATCCACCCGGGCAGCTCAGCTGTGTGCGCTGGGAGCCCTGGGATCCACCCGGGCAGCCCAGCTCTGTGCTCTTGGAGCCCTGGGATCCACCCGGGCAGCTCAGCTCTGTGCGCTGGGAGCCCTGGGATCCATCCAGCCCAGCCCTGCGCTGTCACAGGCTGAGCAGAGCCAGCACCGACACTGTTCCTCCTCCTGCGTTTGCTGCCCAAGCCTCTGGACGCCGGCAGCCCTCTCCACTCAAAGTTCATCCCTCAGCTATCCCAGTTACTCCCCAACACCCCTTCTTAGTCACTTCTATCCAGAGCTCATTACAAAGAGTAATTAAGTGGTCAGAACGCCCCCAGCCCTAACCCTGGTTAGTAGATGAAGTGGCTAATTAAGCATCGTTAGCTGCATCTTGCCTCTACGGAGGCTGGGAGAGGCCGGCAGGAGGTCAGGAGGCTACTCTGAGTCAGCTCAGGATTATAACAGATCAGTTACTAACTCCTTCAGCCAGAAATGTTGGGGGTTTAAGGAGTTATGGAGCAAAACTGCTGCTGCTGGCATAGCCCTGGGAAATCCAGCACAGGGAGGATCCAAAAGACTTCTCCAAGTCAAGCATTTGAGAACCTGAGTGCTGATACCCTGCACTTCCTCTGCCAGGAGAGAGAACCACCAGCAGCTCCTCCTGAACAAACCCCAGCTTGCTGGAGCACCCCCCTGTGCTGATGTCCAAGGAAGCAGCTGTGACAAAGCTGAGGGCCAGGCTGTGGAACTGAGCTTGAAATGCTGCTCTTTGAGGCTGCCTTGGTGGAGCCACAGGCCCCTGACCTCCTCCATCCGGGTTTGCAATTGGTTTGAAGTGCAGTGACAGCTCTGAGGTGCTGCAGGAGCCTCTGCCCCGGGAGCACCTTCCCAAGTCCATGAGTCAGTGGAGCCTGGGGCTGGAGCTGCTGTACCCTGCAGCCTATATATAGCTGAGTTGCTCTAAAGCATTCTCTCACTGCTGGCCAGCAGGCTTGCTTCATGCAGAAATGTTTATCTGGCCCCAGCTGCCAGCCCAAAGGTGGAAGGCTCTTTGCAGACCATGGGGCAGGCCTGGAGAGAGCTGCATTCCCCCCCTGATTTCTTTAACACCTTTGCACTCATACTGCAAAAGGAAGACCTGGCTTTAGTCACAGCAGGTGTATAAAGCTGACACATTTTCTCTCCTGGATCTCAACCTGACTTCAAACATCTTTAATTGTTGGCCTTGTTCCTGTGGCAGGCCACCAAGGCTCCAGAAAAGAGCTTCATGACTTCTTCACCTCAGGGTAAGAGAGGGGATTCTGCCCCTTGACTCTGCTCTGCTGAGATCCCATCCCAAATACTGCCTCCAGTTCTGGTGTCCTCAGCATGAGAAGGACACAGAGCTGCTGGAGAGAGCCCAGAGGAGGCCACAAAGATGATCCAAGGGCTGGAGCAGCTCTGCTGTGAGTTCAGGCTGAGGGAGCTGGGGGAGTGCAGCCTGGAGAAGAGAAGACTCCAGGGGAACCTTAGAGCTGCCTGCCAATAGCTGAAGGGATCCTACAGGAAGGCTGCAGAGAGACTTTTCCTGAGGGTGTCTGGAGACAGGACAAGGAGGAATGGTTTGAAGCTGAGGCAGAGCAGGGTTAGACTGGAGCTGAGGAAGAAGTTTTTCATTATAAGGGTGATGAGGCTCTGGGACAGGCTGTCCAGGGAGGCTGTGGCTGCCTCCTCCCTTGGGGTGTTCAAGGCCAGGCTGGATGAGGCTTTGAGCAGCTGAATCTAGCTGAGAGGTGTCCCTGGGCATGGTGAGGAGGTTGGAGCAGATGAGCTCTGAGGTCCCTTCCAGCCTGAGTCATTCTAGGGCTCATCTTCTGGGATTCTATGGTTTGATGCTGGTGTTAGGTCAGTGCTTGGACTTGGTGATCTCTTTTCCAACTGAATCCATTCTATGATTCCCAGTTGCTGCAGTGTGACCTCCACAGAAGCTCTTTCCCTTCATCCCAGCACTCGTTTTTCTGAGGAAACCTGGCAAAGGATCAGGCAAAAGTGTGCTGGGAAAGCTGCTGCCTGCTGCAAGCCACAAGCCCCAAAGCAGTTTGCATTTGGAGATGGGGCCTGGGAAATCCACTCTGGCTTTTGTGTCTGATCTTGCATTGTTTCTAGCAAGCCTGTTTAGTGAGCATGCCACCTTTAGGCATCATGGATAAAAACCATCTGAAAATGGAGCCTCAGCAGGCTGCTGCTCAGAGCACAGGGAGCAGAGGTGCTGCTCAGGGCAAATCTGGGGCTGCAGCAGTGCCAGGCAGCATAAGCAGCCAGCATTTACTGCCTGCTGGCTTGCTCCTTCTTGAGGAGCTAGCCCACCTGAAGGCCTGCTGGGCTGAAACTGTCTTCAGCCTAAGACTTTGCACATGAACATATGGCAGAAATAGAAGGAAGCAGTCTGGAAACATTGGTGGGAAATGATTTGCTTTGACTTGGACCTTATTGCCTTATTCACACATCTAGGCAGCCCTAAATGTGACCTCAGTGTGTTTGGTCACATCCTTACTGCATCTTCTGCCTGAAAATCATGGAATGGTCTGGGTTGGAAAGGACCTCCAGAGGTCATCTAGACCAACCCCCTCTGCAGGAAGCACAGAAGCACAGCACTGGCAGGGTGGGAAGGGAGCTCAAGGCTCAGCCAGCTCCAACCCCCTGCCATGGGCAGGGACACCTCACACCACAGCAGGTTGCTCACAGCCACCTCCAGCCTGGCTGCAAACACCTCCAGGCATGAGGCTGCCACCACCTCCCTGGGCAGCCTGTGCCAGGCTCTCACCACCCTCCTGGGGAACAACTTCCTGACAGGGACAGCTGGGACAGCAGGAGCATCCTCAGCCAGATCAGAGCCTTGAATATCTGCAGGGGTGGGACCCTCCCTGGGCAAACTGTTCCAGTGTGTTCCACCAGCTCCATGGTGAAGAACTTGAGGGTAGTGGAACACTGGAACCAGGGAGGTGGTTGGCTTGATGACCAGGTACAAAATGTCCCTGTCTCTGCCTAGTGCATGAGGAGTTGTAGGGGGTTGGGGGTTAGCTTCTGGATCTGAGAACAGAGTGGTCTTAGCACAGCTCAAGATGCCCTGTGGCTGCTGGGTTTACTGCTGCCCTTGAGTGGACAGCATCCAAACCAGGTTCCACACTCAGTGGGCTCTGCCACCTCTGCTGTAGAAGATCCTACACAGGTATCTCATTCTCCATGAGTCTCACTCCCTGTGCAGGTGAATCTGGTTTGATAGCACTTTGGGGAAGAGGGGGATAGCTCTGACCCAGTTTTTCCCTGCACTGATGAGCAGTCCTCCAGCTGAAACACATTGAAAGGTGCTGCCTTGATAAAGTTTTGATCTCTGGTGATCAAGTTTCTGCCAGAAAGCTGCAGCTAACCACTCAAAAATAGAGTCACCAGCAGCCACTGAGTAATTTCTGCATATGTAGGTCAGAGCTCATCTCCAGCTGCCAGCTTTTGGGGCTGAACCTGGTGCAGGTAGTTCCTGGTTTGAGCTCCCTCTGGTTGTCACTGAAGTTGGTCTGAGTTGTGCTGTTAACCTTGCTGGTCAGGACCCTTTGTGAGGGCTCTGCCCTCAAAGATTTGCTTTTAATCCTTGTTTGCTCTGAGGTGGAGGAAATGTTTGCAGAGTGGAGCATTGCCCATGGCCTCAGTGTCCTGACCTGGCACTCACTGCTTGCTGCTCAGGCTTCCACATCTGCCTTCGTGCCCAAGGGATGCCCTGAGTGATTTGAAGGTTGGCAAGAGGAGGCTGAGTGGAGCACACTCAAATCCCTCTGATGGGGCAAGCAGGCTCCTGGCTGAGGGATGTTGGCTCTAGGAACTGTTTGTGTGCTGTGGTCTATCCTCTTCTCCACTGGTTCCTGTGTGCCTTCCTCTGGGGGCTCTTCCTTGTGCACAGTCTCTGGGAGGCAGGGAGCAATGCAGGCTCTGGACTGCCACATTAGAAGCCACTGAAGCTTTCCAAGGTGAGAGAAACCTCTCTGCAGGTTTGTAACCAGCATTTAAAAGCCTTCAGCACATCTGGAGAATGACCACCACAGGTCCCTGCAGGCCACCTGCTGCTTCATGGAGCACCAGCACCCTTTGGAGCTCTGCCTGGAGAGGTCACTGCTGCAGACCTACCCCCCTGGGAGTCTCTCTTCCCAAGCTGCTGTGCAACCTGCAGAGGGACAGCGTTCAAAGGCAGTGCTAATGGCTCTTGCTCAGCTTCTCTTTCAAGCTTAAATGTGGCCAAAGCTCAGTGCTGCTTCCACTGCAGTCCCATGTCCCAGGGCTGCTGCTGCACACTTTGCTTCTGCCCACCTCTGGCTGCTTTGGCTTGAGTGCTTTGAGAGCAGCAGTGATGGCAGTGTGAGCCCGAGGTGCTTTAGGTTTTGGGGCACAACTTCTTTCCCTGCCTTTTCTGCTCTGCCAGCTGCACCTGGGCTTGGGGAGCTGCTGAGCTTTCTGATCCCATTATGAGCAGGGCAATGCCATTTGCCTGCAGACAAGCCCTTAATGTCCTTTGCAGTGACTCCACCTGTGTGGGGATGGCAGGATTGGCCCAGAGCTAAGCTGATTCCTTTAAACAATTGCTCCTAAATAATTGTGTCACAAGCCTGTAATCAACTCCCTTCCAATGTCTTCTCTGCAAACACCTTTCATCCCCTCAAATGCCCTGATGGGATGAGGCCTCCTCTTGCTCTGTCCCAGAGGCTGCCAAGTGCAGCCCAGCTCCTCTCAGGCCAGGTGTCACCACTACATCGGTGCACATCTGGTGGTGCAGAGGTGGAGCTGTCCCACCCGCAGCTGCCACCAGGGACCTCCTTGATGCTCCATCTCCCCCGGAGCAGGAGCAGCACTCAGCTGCCAGCAGTGGCCATTCACAGCTGAGCACAGGGCAGCTGAGTGCAGGACCCCCTGGTGTCACCACAGCCAGAGCTGAGAGCTGACCTGGCAGCAGCAGATCTCCTGCCCTGCCTTCCAGCCCAGCTGCTCTGGCCTGCATGGGTGGGAGGCAGTTAGCAGCTGGCATTTCAGGTCTGGGTGGTACTGCCCACGACTGCCTGGCCCTGCAGTGGAGCTGGGGCCTTGCCCAAGTGGAGCTTTAGAGAAGTCACCTCCCCCCCAGCCAGCTGGGACTGCTGGGATTTGCTTTGTCTTTACTTTAGTTTCCCCCACCCGGGCTTTCCCTTCTCATCTGATGCTCCTTGGCTCAGGTTCTCCATTACCTTGCACCTTGCTGAGTGGTTGCTGCTTTCCCTGGCAGGTTGTGCTAACACCCTGCAGCCACTTTGCCAGCAGAGCCTTTCTCACCCTTTGGAGAAACAGATCTGCTGGCCTTTAACCCCCCAGAGAAGAACATCTGTCTGGCTTATCTTGGCTCTCTGTGCTTGGCTACTTGATACTCCAGCGTTTTAGGAGGTAAAGAATGAAAGCTTCCCTTTCTCCTCTCCTAGCGCAGCAGTGCAGCTCTGCAGCTCCTGGCCTGGGACATGTTGTGTAGCTGTGACTCTTGGACACGCTTTGATCGGCCAGAATCAGAGCGGGAATTGAAGGTGTGAAGGCATCCGCGGTCTGCAGCCAGCCGGGCGGCTCCGCAGCGCTTCGGGCGGCTGCCCATGGGAGGGAGACAGCGAGCTGCGCCGGGCCGGGGAGGAGGCATCGCTGCGGAGAGGGCACCGGCACCGGCACAGCAACCCTCCGAGGGATGCTGGGGTGCCCGGGCTGGTTCCGTGCAGAGATCAGCACAGGGCACGGACTTGCTGCCAGGAGAGGAGTGACTGGGGAGCTCGGGAGCTGCCGGCAGTCATCAATGCACCAGCAAAAAGGATTTGAAAGGGGGGAAGAGAAAGTATCGCAGCAGGCATTTCTTAGAGCTTCTGCTGGTGGGGATGAGAGGCTTCAGCAAACGCTTCCAACACCTGAAAACCTCTGCTCTGAGCGGGGGGCTCGGATTCCTCCCCTCTGACGCCAAAGAAATGCAGTTCGGGTTCCTGTATCCAGAGGGACAGTGACATCCAGCGGCTGAGCCACCCAACCACAGCGGCTGCAGCCATTCCTTGCACGGGGAGCTTCCAGAGGCGAGCAGCAGATCCCAGAATCACGGAGTTATTGAGGCTGGAACAGACCTCTGAGATCATCCAGCCCAGCCTGTGACCTAACAGCACCACAGCGCCCAGACCGTGCCACTGAGTGCCACGTCCAATCCTTAAGCACCTCCAGGGGCAGTGACTCCAGCACCTCCCTGGGCAGCCCATTCCAGTGTCTGCTTGCCCTTTCTGTGAGCAATTGCTTCCTAACATCCAACCTAACCCTCCCCTGGCACAGCTTCAGGCCATGCCCTCTCACCTTGGCACAAGATGCCTGGGAGCAGAGCCTGACCCCTGCCTTGCTGCAGCTCCCCCGCAGGTAGTTGTAGAGTGTGGTAAGGTTCCCCCCTGAGCCTCCTCTCCTCCAGGCTGAGCACCCCCAGCTCCCTCAGCCTCTCCTCATCAGCCTTTCTCTCCAGCCCCTTCCCCAGTCTCCTTGCTCCCCTCTGGCCCTGCTCCAGCACCTCAGGATCAGGGGGAAGCTCAGTACAAGTCCTGTGCCACTTTCCAGGTGTGGTGATGGCCAACTCCTTGCTGCCTTCGTGCTGCTGCTTCTGGAAGGTGGCAGTGACACCACAGTGCCCTGTGTCTGAGGAGGCACTGCTGTGTGAGCCCCTGTGCTGGGGCAGCTTGGGACACTTGGCTGAACAATCTCATTTGGTCTCTTTACATGAGTCTCAGGGACTGTAAGCAGTCAGCTGAGCTGAGAGCTGCTCTGAGAGCTGCTGAGGCCCCGGGGAATACACAGGGCTGCGACAGCAGCACTGCTTTGGAACAGAGAAGATGATTCCATGTGCTCATGAGTCCTTCAGCTCCTCCACAAGGGAATGTGACTGGTGGGGCAGTGCAGTGCCACAGACAGGGCTGAGGGTTTCTCTGTGTCCCTGGGACACCTGAGCAGGCTCTGTGCAGGGAGGAAGGGTTGGGGTTTGTCACTGAGGTGTTACTGAGTACTGCAGGGTCAGCACCCGGAGCTGCCGCTGCAAGGAGCAACCACTGCAGCCCTGGGCATGCCTTGGGTGATGAACAACCCACAACATCCTTCCTGGTGGGGAAATGCAAGGGTGGGGCCAAAAGCTGGCACCTCCCAAGCCAGCCCTCCTGTTACCTTACTGCTCAGGCTGCTGAGCACGGATCTGGGGCTTGGGTCCCAGAGCAGCCTGCGGGTTCGAGGAAATGTTAACGAGGTTCAGTTCTGAGAGCTTTAGGACATTCAGCATGAGAGCATCAGTGTGTTCTAGGAACCAGAGGAGAGCTTCCAGAGAAACCTCACAGCAGATTGGTGACAGCTCCCAGAAGATGCCTGCTGATAGGAAGCACACCAGCAGCTTGCTGGAATAAATGGTTGCTTGCAGCGTGAGCAGAGCTAATTTTAGCCAGGAGTGCCTAATGTGCCTGCCAGTGCTTCCAAGTGAATGATTAGAGATTAAAAATAGATTGATCATGTTTTCAGTTGCACTGGGCCTCAGCTCTGCAGGAAGCAGGGTCCCCTGCTTGCTGAAAGCACCCAAGTAAGGCTCTCCTGGTGCCCTCTGGAAGGGCTTTCACGGTGCCTGGTTGCACTGTCGCCCGCTGCAGACACTTCCAGCCCTGGCTCCAGCTGCCACAGGCACCTGGTAAATCTGTTTTGACTGGCTGTCTTCTTCTCAGCCTGCTCCAAAGTGCCAGGTGATGCAAGCCCCACTGTGTGCTGTAAGTCATTGCCTTCCAAGAGGCTGCCAGGGAACTGCACCCCACGAGAAACCTGCTCTGGGAGGCTGCCCTGGGCGTGGATGTTGTCTCCTCTGGCTTAGCAGAGCCACAGGGCCGCTGCCACTCCTCTCCCTTCAGTCTCTCTTGGACTCTGGAAGCCCAGTGCCCCTCCCTGGTGTGCTGTGGGAATTCCAGCAGCACCACATCCTGTGGTGGAGTCTCATGCAAGGGAGACTGCTCTGGGGACACCTGGAGTGTGAACCAGAGTCTGATCTCAGCCAGCAGCAGCAGCGAGCGCTGGAGGCACAGCTGGGCTCGGCTCACCACAGGCACCTCAGCAGCACTCCTCTGCTTCCCCTCCCAGCAAGGGGGGAGAGATGCACACTCCAGGAGCACTCACCAGTGAGGGGTCTCAAGAGAGGTTTTCTTTTGGAAAGCTTAACTCTATGTGATGCCACCAAAAGGAACTGGGGGGTGGGGGGCAAGGGGTTCACCCTCAAGCCTTTGTTCAGCCTAGTTCAGAATCACAGAATGGCTTAGGCTGGAAGGGACCTCAGAGATCATTTACTCCATGGGCAGGGACACCTCTCAACACGACTCAGCTGCTCAAGGCCTCATCCAGCCTGGCCTTGCACACCCCGAGGAAGGAGATATCCCCTAGGAGACCTCCCTAGGCAACCTCTTTCAGTGTCTAATTGAGCTTGGGCTGATGACAGTGGCCAGGGAGCAAATTTTCTCTTCTAAAGTAACTCTCTCTCAGTTGCCAGAATACTTCACACCTCTTACAGGCACGGAACTGCAGAGGCACAGAGCAGCTCTGGCTGGAAAAGCCCTTTCAGGTGATCAGCTGGATGTGTTTAAAGGTCATTTAGATGTGGTGCTTGGGGCTATGGTTTAGAGCTGAACTTCGTATCACAGTCTCACAGTATCACCAAGGTTGGAAGAGACCTCGAGGACCATCAACTCCAACCTGTCACCACAGACCCATGACCAGACCATGGCACCAAGTGCCACATCCAATCCCCTCTTGAACACCTCCAGGGATGGTGACTCCACCACCTCCCTGGGCAGCACATCCCAATGACAAATAACTCTCAGTGAAGAACTTTCTCCTCACCTCCAGCCTAAACTTCCCCTGGCACAGCTTGAGACTGTGTCCTCTTGTTCTGGTGCTGGGTGTCTGGGAGAAGAGACCAACCCCCTCCTGGCTACAGCCTCCTTTCAGGTAGTTGCAGAGAGCAATGAGGTCTCTTGTAGAGTAGGGTTCTGGGCTGGCCTTGGTGACCCTGAAGGTCTTTTCCAACCTGAGTGTTTCTGTGAGTCTGTCTCCAACCATTCTCTAGCCCTGCCAGGCCTGGTGCTAAACCACCTCCCTCAGCACCAGCTCTTGGCAAGATGCAGCATTAGGATGTGACCCAGTCTGGGCTCAGCTCCAAAAGCTCCTCCCCAGCTGTGGAGCCAGCAGAGCCCTGCAGCCCTGGGGAGCAGGCTTGATCTGAGGAGCCAAAGGATCCTTGATCCAAGGAGCACCAAACAGTTAACAGATCTTGTAGTTCAGTGCTTAATTAGCAGCTCAAGAGTGAAGTCAGAAAAGTTCAGGTCATTACTTGGGGTGGCTGCAGAGCACATTTCACTTCCCTGTGTAGAGTAATGCATTTCTGTGAAGCCTTTACACTTGCAAGGTTCACAGGTCAGGATTAATCAGCTGTGACCATGCCACAGAACTCTTCTCTCTCTCCCAAGCAAAAGCTGAGTAAGGGAATCTGAAACAAGGGCTCCATACATTTCTATCTAGCTGGATCTGATTGAATGGTTCAAGTGTAACTGAACAGCAAAAAATAACATTCTTCTGATGAGGAAGAATTAAAGACCTCTGGGTGGGGAGGGGAGAGAGAGAGAGAGAGAGAGGTGAAGTCCAAGTGATTGTTCAGTGCAAGTGACATCATGAATTAATCTCTGGCATGGCTGGGGTGGTGGTTAGAGCATTCATAGAACTCTCAGGGCTGGAAGGGAGCTCAAGGCTCAGCCAGCTCCAACCCTCTGCCATGGGCAGGGACACCTCACACCACAGCAGGTTGCTCACAGCCACCTCCAGCCTGGCTGCAAACACCTCCAGGCAGGAGGCTTCCACCACCTCCCTGGGCAGCCTGTGCCAGGCTCTCACCACCCTCAGGGGGAAGAACTTCTTCCTCACATCCAATCTCAATCTCCCCACTTCTAGTTCTGCTCCATCCCCCCCAGTCCTATCCCTCCCTGACACCCTCAGAAGTCCTCCCCAGCTTTCCTGTAGCCTCCTTCAGATACTGATTCCCCCTTCAGATATTGATTCCTTGTCCCACTCTTAATTCCTTCTCCAGGGCAGCTCTTCCTGCTGAAGCTGCTCAGCAGGGAAGGAGGCAAAGAGCAGCACCTGAAGTGGCAGGTGCTGTGGCAGCAAGGCCAAGCCCAGCAGTGTTTGCTTCTAGATGAGAGCTTTCCTTACAAAACCTGCAGGGCTCTGCCTGCTCCCTCTGGCTTGTGGCAGCAGCAGGAGTGCCCTCATTCCTGCTGATGAAGCTGTGCAGGGAGAGTGCCCAGGGGCTGGAGCCAGGCTCTGCTGGGGGATGCCCCAGGACAGCACAAGGGGCACTGGGTGGAAGCTGAGGCAGAGGAAGCTCCATGGAAACAGGAGCAAGAATGATTTCCCTGTGAGGGTGACAGAGCCCTGGAGCAGGCTGCCATGGGGGGCTGTGGAGTCTCCCTCTCTGGAGATGCTCAAACCCTGCCTGGATGTGTCCCTGTGTGACCTGCTGTGGGTGATGCTGCTCTGGCAGGGGGCTGGACTGGATGAGCTGCTGACACTCTGTGTTCCTGTGGCTTGCTACTGGCTGTTGGTCAGCAGGCAAGGATGCCTCAGAAGCAAGGAGCAGCCTCTGTAGTCATCTGCCCCCTGCTTGCACTGGGCAGGAGGGCAGGGCTCCTGTCTCAGCCCCTCAGCCCTGAGCTCAGTGAGCTGTGTGTGTGACAGCTGAGTTGGACAGCCCTGATTTGCATCCTGAGAGTGCTGCTCACTGCTGGCTGATGTAAATGAACTCTCCTCTGTCACACCCCCCCTGGATTCGGGGTGACCTCATGTTTTTCTTGTCAGCCATCTCCCTGCCAGGCCCTGGAATGGCCTTGCAGGGCTCTTCTAACCCAAATGATTCTCTCTCCTACCCAGCAGAGCATCTCAGACCCCAGCCCTGCTGCAGCAGTGCAGCTTCCCTTCACAGGGGGATGTTCCTGGCTGGTCAAAGGTTATTTCTTGCTGCTTGTCAGGCCTGGCACCAGGCAGTGCTGAGCTCAGAGTTTGGATGATTTTCATGTGTGGCTCTGAGAACAAAAAGCCTTTCCAGCTGATGCTGGCTCCAGAGCCTGTGTTCCACTTGTGCTCCAGCTGCAGGATGCTGCTGGAGCCTCTGAGCTCTGCTGTCTTCATCACCAGGCTCTGGGCAGCCTGATCTGGTGGAGGATGTCCCTGCTGGCTGCAGGGGGGGCAGGGCTGGCTGACCTTCAGAGCTTCAGAGCCCTCCTCCTCAGCAAACCTTCACCAATTTCCACAGCTGCAGAGGCAATTTCAAGGAATTCTGTTTTGCTTAGTGCTGTGCTTTCCCCTGCCCTGCTGCATCCCACACCTCATCCATCAGAGCTTACACACTGCATGGCTGTTACCAGGAGGAGTCAGCCTTTGGAGCCACAGCCTTCCTGCCTTTTACCTTCTGGCTTTGGGAGCTTCTCTGATCAATAGGTAAACCTCAGCAGGTTTGTAGCTGCCTTCATCTCTCTGTATTAGAAGTTGTATTTCATAGCTTCCAGGTCTTGTCATTTCCTCACAGCTTTCACCCTGTTCACCTCTTCCCTACCTCCTGCAGGCAAGTGGTTTGTCATTTGAAACACTCCTTTTGGTTGTGCAACCTGGGCAGAAGCTTGCAAACAGGAGCCTGCAGGCTTGGGGGTTTCCAGGGACACCAGCAGGTGCCACCAGCTTAACCCTTTGATATAAGGTGCCAAGGGGAAAGCCAGGAACACCTCAAGGCAGTCACCATTAGTGATCCATGAGCAGCAATCATGTCCTGGGCTGCAGCAGGAGAAGTGTGGCCAGCAGGGCAGGGAGGGGATTCTGTCCCTCTGCTCCACTCTGCTGAGACCACAGCTGCAGCTCTGGGGCCAGTTCTGGAGCCTCTGTGCCAGGAAGGATCTGGAGGTGCTGGAAGGTGTCCAGAGAAGGGCCACGAGGAGGAGCAGAGGGCTGGAGCTGCTCTGCTGTGAGCACAGCCTGAGGGAGTTGGGGTTGTGCAGGCTGGAGAGGAGAAGGCTCTGAGGAGACCTCAATGTGGCCTTCCAGGATCTGCAGCGGGCTACAGGAAAGCTGGGGAGGGACTTTTGAGGGTGCCAGGGAGGGACTTTTGAGGGTGCCAGGGAAGGATAGGAGTGGGGGGGTGGAGCAAAACTAGAAGTGGGGAGACTGAGATTGGCTGTCAGGAAGAAGTTGTTCCCCAGGAGGGTGGTGAGAGCCTGGCACAGGCTGCCCAGGGAGGTGGTGGAAGCCTCCTGCCTGGAGGTGTTTGCAGCCAGGCTGGAGGTGGCTGTGAGCAACCTGCTGTGGTGTGAGGTGTCCCTGCCCATGGCAGGGGCTTGGAGCTGGCTGAGCCTTGAGCTCCCTTCCAGCCCTGCCAAATCCATGATTCTGTAGGGTGCTATTTTAAAGCTCAGCTTGAGAGAGTCTTCAGCACGGCTCAGGACTGCCCCAATCTGCTGCTCCTCTGTTGCTTCATCCCTGTGTTCCAACCCAGAGACAGGAACTGGGAGACACCCTGCTGTGGCTGCTGGTAGCCCTGGAGCAGCCCAGCTGTGGCACCTTCCCCACCAGCAGCCCCCAATCTGCTGCAGGTGACAGAGCTGCCTCAGCTGGCAGTGCCATCTGGCTGCACGGCGTGGCCGAGGGGGGCACTCGCTGTGTGGCACAGTGGCATCGGTTCCCATGGCCTCTTCCTGTGCCCATTTACAGCAGGATCAGCACAGCTTGAGCCTGAGCTGGGATCCCTGCTGCCTTCTGATCAACCCTGGAGTCTCATAGTTTCATAGTTTCATTCAGGGTTGGAAGGGACCACAAGGATCATCTAGTTCCAACCCCCCTGCCATGGGCAGGGACACCCCACACTAGATCAGGCTGGACAGAGCCTCATCCAGCCTGCTCTTAAACACCCCCAGGGACGGGGCCTCGACCACCTCCCTGGACAACCCATTCCAGGGTTTCACCACTCTCATGGTGAAGAACCTCCTCCTCACATCTAGCCTGAATCTCCCCACCTCCAGCTTCATTCCATTCCCCCTAGTCCTATCACTACCTGAGATCCTGAGAAGTCCTTCCCCAGCCTTCCTGTAGGCCCCCTTCAGATACTGGAAGGCGACAATTAGGTCTCCTCGGAGCCTTCTCTTCTGCAGACTGAACAGCCCCAACTCCTTCAGTCTGTCCTCATAGGAGAGGTGCTCCAGCCCTCTGCTCATCCTTGTGGCCCTTCTCTGGACACCTTCCAGCACCTCCACATCCCTCTTGTAATAGGGGCTCCAGAACTGGACACAGTACTCCAGGTGGGGTCTCACCAGGGCTGAGTAGAGGGGGAGGATCACCTCCCTTGCCCTGCTGGCCACACTTCTCCTGATGCAGCCCAGGATCTGGTTGGCTTTGCGGGCTGCAAGTGCACACTGAGAGCTCCTGGTGAGCTTTTTGTCCACCAGCACCCCCAAGTCTCTCTCCTCAGGGCTACCCTCCAGCCAGTCACTGCCTAGCCTGTATTTGTGCCTGGGATTGCCTCGACCCAGATGCAGGACCCTGCACTTGCTCTTATTGAACTTCATGAGGTTAGCCTGTGCCCACCTCTCCAGCCTGTCAAGGTCCCTCTGGATGGCCTCCCTTCCCTCCAGCGTGTCTGCTGCACCACACAGCTTGGTGTCATCAGCAAACTTGCTGAGGGTGCACTCAATGCCACTGTCCATGTCCCCCACAAAGATGTTGAATAAGATAGGTCCCAGGACTGATCCCTGAGGGACTCCACTTGTCACTGGCCTCCACTGGGACATGGAGCCATTGACAGCCACTCTTTGGGTGCGGCCATCAAGCCAGTTCCTTATCCATCTAGTGGTCCACCAATCAAACCCAACAGTCATTTCTGTTTGTGTTAGGTTTGCAGTCGTGCTCTGGAGAGGGGAGCTCTGCCCTCTGCCCCTTGCCAGGCTCCCCCCGGCAGCCACCTCGGCATAATGAGGTGGAACAGTTTATTATCTGTCACCCCTGGAGCCCATGAGCTGCATCTGCTGTGAAGCCTTAATGCACTGGGCACAGGCCAACCCCCTCCTTACACCCCTGAGGCCTCTCTGTGCAGGTATGGATCAGCTGGAGCCCTACCCACTCCCCAGGCCTCAAGGGAAAGGAAGGAGGAGATCTGTACTGAGAGTCAAAGCTGAGTGGATTGCCACAGGGTCAGGAGTTCACTGGTGCCAGCAGTGCTGCAGTCCAGTGCAGCTGCAGAGCTCAGGGAAGGACCCTTCCCAGCACCACAATTAGCAGGCTCATGACCTGAGCTGACCAACCCCTGCTTGGGACCCCACAGCAGTCAGTGCCTGCAGGCATCAACCCCTCATGGAGGCAATCATTGCACTCCACTTGCACTCCACCTTGTACCCATTGCTCCTTGTCCCATCACTGGGCACCACCAAAAAGCCTCTCTTCTGCTGGGCACCACCACAAGGTCTCTCTTCTGCTGGGCACCACCAAAAGGTCTCTCTTCTGCCCCCCTAGGCTAAGCCAAACACCTTGGAATTTGACATTCCCCTTCCCCCCAGGCTGCTTCTCGTGGCTCTTGCCCAGCTTCAGCCTGGGCTGTTCCCCAGGTCTGGGGAGCTGGTGAAGCTGCAGTCTCTGTGTTAATCCCTCCTGGGTCACCTGGCAGAGGCACTCTGCAGGCATCAGCCAGCTCCAGCCTTGCTGGGGGAGGCAAAGTGTTTTACTCCACAGAAACAACGAGTTGGAAACTTCAGCTACAGTGTTCCTCTCTCACTGCAATCCTGAGGTCATAGAAACTGAGCACTGTCCTGGATCAGACCTCCCTGCAGCCGCTGATTCCTTCCACTTGCTGTTGGGTTTCTTGTCATGGGAGCACAGCTGTGGGAGTGCAAGACCTGGAACTTCACTGGGAGCAAGGAGAATTGCATCACATGAGCGAAGAGGAAGGCTGCCAGGGACAGAGTTCAGTCCTTCCAGAACATTCTCTGCTCCTGCCTTACTGCAGAGCTGCCAGCTCCCAGAGCACAGTGTGTGACCCACAGGCAGGAGTCTGCTTGTGCACAAGGAGTCTGACTCCCCCCAGCCCAGCTCCTCCTGGCCATGGAAGGACAGCTCAGCACAATGCAGCACGTTGAGGGCTTGCAGCCTGCACAGACACCTCGGGGCTGGAAGGTTTGCTTACATCCCAGGGGTGAAGCAGAGGCAGCCATGAGTGAGAGGAGTGCAGGGCTGAGGTCATGGCTGCAGAGGGACTTCTCATGAGGATGTCTAGCAGTAGGGCAAGGGGGAAAGGTTTGAAGCTGAGGGAGAGCAGGGTTAGACTGGAGCTGAGGAAGAAGTTCTTCAGTGGTGAGACTTTGGCACAGGCTGCCCAGGGAGGCTGTGGCTGCCTCCTGCCTGGGGGTGTTCAAGGCCAGGCTGGATGAGGCCTTGAGCAGCTGAGTCTAGTTGGGCATGGTGGGGAGGTTGGAGCAGGTGAGCTCTGAGGTCTCTTCCAACCTGAGCCATTCCATGGTTGTGTATCCACAGGGTGGCCATGGTGGCATGAGGCCAAGGCCTGACCTGGAACTTAAAAACCTCCCAAAGATAGGAAGAAATGTCCAGGTTAAGCCTGGAGGTACCAGGTGCCTGATGTCCTCTGTCCAGTTCTGGGCTCCTCAGTTTCAGAAGGACACTGAGAGACTTGAAGGTGTCCAGAGAAGGGCAACAAGGCTGGGGAGGGGTCTGGAGCACAGCCCTGGGAGGAGAGGCTGAGGGAGCTGGGGTTGCTTAGCCTGGAGCAGAGGAGGCTCAGGGGAGACCTTCTTGCTCTCTCCAACTCCCTGAAGGGAGGTTGGAGCCAGGTGGGGGTTGGTCTCTTCCCCCAGGCAAGCAGCAGCAGAACAAGAGGACACAGTCTCAAGCTGTGCCAGGGGAGGTTTAGGCTGGAGGTGAGGAGAAAGTTCTTCCCAGCAAGAGAGGTTGGCCACTGGGATGTGCTGCCCAGGGAGGTGGTGGAGTCCCCATCCCTGGAGGTGCTCAAGAGGGGATTGGATGTGGCACTTGGAGCCATGGTTTAGCTGTCAGGAGGTGTTGGGTGTTAGGTCATAGGTTGGACTTGGTGATCTCTGAAGTCTCTTCCAACCTTATTGCTCCTATGATCACCAAGTCCAGCACAAGCAGAGTGATGCAGTCCTCTGTCCCAGGGCTTCGGCTGCCGACCCGCTGGCTCCAGCCCAGGCCAAGGCAGCCCAGAGGCAGAGCAAGGCCTCATCCTTGGGGCAGGGAGGGTGCCTGAGCTACAGCAGTGCTGCCACCACTGCTGTGCTGTGAGTGAAGCATGGCTTCTGATGAGCAGACAGATGGATGCTGATCTGCATCACGAGCCTGGCTGAATTCCTTGCCAGTTCTCCGAGCGATTTGTGTTCCTGGAAGCAAAGCAGCAAACAGTAACAGATGTGAGTCCATGGAGCTGTCAGGAGCTTAATGAAGCAAACCCCAGCTCACTAACCACTCTTAGAGAAGGGTTAAGGGGATCCCTTATTTTTTTCCCCTGGCAGGCTAATTATTCAGGACAGCACACCTGCCAGCAGGCAGCAGAAGAGACCAAAGATTAACCACTGCCTCACACGAGTTCTCCCCCTGCCACATGTGCTGGCAGTGATAGACAGGGCTGGAGCTCACAAGTAATTGAGCTTCCCAAGCTGGAGAAGGTGGGAGAGGGGGAGAAAAAACCAACCCAAACCAACCAACCCAACCAATCCCCCCAGCCCTGATCTGAAGTTACTCAAGCAGCTGAGAAGAGTGGCACAGCAAGGCTGCCACTGCCAGGAGACAGCTCCTTAGTGCTCACTGCACTCATTCTGAAGATTAGAAAGACATTTGGACACCCAGAGCACTGGCAGGGAACCCAGCCCAGGGAATGTGAGGGGCTGGCCATGGAGGGAAGAGCTTCACCTGGCAGGGAGGTGCTGGGCAGTGCAGGGCTCCTGGGTCTGCTCAGGTCCCTGCCCATGGGCAGCTCACTGGCTGGTGACACTTCCTGGCCTGTCTGCTGTGTGCAGGCTGGGAACTGGGAGCTGCCAGGAGCTGTGGTGGTGTCTGGACAGTTCCCAGCCTTCAGCTGGGCTCTTGTTCAGGGCAGGCTTCCTGGATGGGTGCTGGGACCCCGGGCAGTGAGCAGGGATCAGTTGAGGAGTCTGCTGCCTTGGTTCCACCGGTCTGAGCAAAGCTTCCCAGCTCTGAAGGTCTCTGTTGTATGGGGTCAGGCCTGCAGAAGAGCCCAGAGCCCATTCTGAACCTCACCATGCCCCAGCTCCTCAGCAGCAGCCTCATCCCTCCTCCCCTCTCCCCTCTCTTCTCCTCTCCATCTTCTCCTCTTGTGGTTCTTGGAGGCTGTGTGGGGGTGCTGGGCATGGAGCCATCCACAGAGCTATGGAACAATGCTGCTCTGTACCTCCAGGCTCTGCTGATGGAATGTGGCACTTCAAAGCTGTGTCTGAGCTCCTGTTGTCCCTGTTGTCCCTGTCCTCTTGTCCTGTTGCTATCTCCCTGCAAGGCAGCAAATCCTCCTCCCCACAGGGTCTGCCCTGCTCCCGGGGAGCCTGGTGGCCGTGCCTGCTGGGGACAGGAGGACTCAGTGCTGCTGGTGGCCTCTGGAGAGGTTTCTGCAGGTGAGGAGTTTGCTCCTGCCACTCACACTGTTGAAATCGATCACCTGCTGCTGGCAAGCTGGGAGGCTTTAAAACACAGCCATGGGGGAGAGAGAAAATGGCTGGCAGGGAGCAGGAGAGGCAAAGCCTTGTCACTGTCTCCTGCAGCACAGGGAGGATGCACAGCTCTGAGCCCAGGGCTCCTCTGCAGCAAGCAGGAGACTGTCCCAGGAGATTGCTGCCTTCCCACAGGGGATTTGGGTGGATGCAGAACTGCCTCCACAGGAGCTTTTCATCATTTAGCATCCTACTGATGTCTGCTTTTCCTCTCCACAGGGATCCTGCCCCAAAATGGTTGTAAATTACCGAGCAGAAATCTTTGATCACACACCAATTATCTCTCTCCCTTTCACCACTGCAAAGCTCTCTGTCTGAGGCCACTCTGGGAACTTCAGTACAGAGAGAAAACCTGACCAGCAGCCTGTTGGGAGGTTTGCTGCCTGGTACCTGTTGTGGAGCCTTCCCTCTGGGCTTCTGCTTTGACTGCACTCCTCTGAGTGCAGACACAAAGCTGGGCTCTGTGTGTGCCTGCACAGCCACACTTCTGCATCTGGTGCTGGGAAGCCTTGGCTCTTCAAGCCAAACTTAAGCCTTTGGGCTTCCAAGGCTCTTGTGGTGAGGAGCTACACCTTGTCAGCAGCAGAGAGCTTGAGATGGAGAGAAGCCTCTCACTTCTGACCTGCAACTTGTCTTTGTTCCTTGGAAGATGGCAGGGAGGGATAAAGCCATCAAGATTTGCTTCAGCTAAGGCAGTAGGCAAGGACTCAGCCTCAGCACTGCCCCTGGCTTCAAAGCCACAGTGCTGGGCTTCCCCCAAAGGCACCTGGCTCAGCTGGAGCCTTCATTCCCAGGGGATCAGCCTGCAGACACACTTGTGTCACCAACCTCCCCAGCACCTGAGCACTACCTAACAGGGCAGCACAGAGGGGCAGAAGTTTGCTCTTCAATATGATGGATCCATAGAATGCTTTAGCTTGGGAGGGACCTGAAAGCTTATCCAGTGCCAAGCCCCTGCCACGGGCAGGGACACCTCCCACCAGCCCAGGCTGCTCAAGGTCTCATCCAGCCTGGCCTTCAACACCTCCAGGCAGGGGACATCCACAGCCTCCCTGGGCAGCCTGTGCCAGTGTCTGCCCACCCTCCCTCTCAAGAATTTCTTCCTCATCTCCAGTCTCAATCTCCTCTCTCCCAGCTCAAAGCCATTGTCCCTTGTCCTGGCACTCCCAGCCTTTATCAGAAGCCCCTCCCCAGCTCTCCTGGAGCCCCTGCAGGTACTGGAAGGCAGCTCTGCGGTCTCCCTGGAGCCTTCTCTTCTCCAGGCTGAACAGCCCCAGCTCTCCCAGCCTGTCCCCACAGGGGAGGCTCTCCAGCCCTCTGATCATCCTGGTGGCCTCCTTATGGACCTGATCCAGCAGCTCCAGGTCCTTGTGCTGGGGGCACAGGAAGTGGCTGCAGTGCTGTAGGGGAGGTCTCAGCAGAGCAGAGGAGCAGAATCCCCTCCCTGTGCTGCTGGTCAGACTCCTTTTGATGATGTCAACAATTTACACCTTGAAACCATTCCCCCCTCTCACCTGCTGTTGAGTTTCATCCTGCTCCCAGGTTCTCCTCTCAGAGTGAGTTTAGGACTTTGGGTTTATTATTTCTTTCTTTATTTTAAGCTCTCCACTCTCTCAGTTCTGCCTTCCCAGAGGGAAGTGTCCCACATCCTGAATCCAGCAGAGTGGCAGCCCCAGCATTAGGCTCTGGCTTCCCCTTGTGAAAACCTTGCCAAGTTTCTCTTCAATTTTGTTCTACTTTTGTCAAAGCCACCCAGAGATTTGCAGCTGTAAAAGAAGTTTCTCTGACTCCTGTGCTCCCAAAGCAGGTACCTAAAAAAAAACCCACACCAACCACAGCATAAAATCATCATCCCTGGGGGGCCTTCAAAGAGGTGGTGCTGAGGGGCTGGGGTTAGGAGCAGGCTCAGTAGTGCTGGGTTAACAGTTGGGCTCAGAGATCATAGTATCATAGAATCAGCCAGAGTTGGAAGGGACCACAAGGATCATCCAGTCCCAGCCCCCCTGCCATGGGCAGGGACACCCCACACTAGATCAGGCTGCCCAGAGCCTCAGCCAGCCTGGGCTTAAACACCTCCAGGGACAGGGCCCCAACCACCTCCCTGGACAACCCATTCCAGGGCTTCACCACTCTCATGGGGAAGAACTTCCTCCTCACCTCCAGCCTGAATCTCCCCACCTCCAGCTTCATTCCATTCCCCCTAGTCCTATCACTACCTGAGATCCTGAGCAGTCCCTCCCCAGCCTTCCTGTAGCCCCCTTCAGATCCTGGAAGGCCACAATTAGGTGACCTCAGAGCCTTCTCTTCTGCAGACTGAACAGCCCCAACTCCTTCAGTCTGTCAGATCTTAAAGGTCTTTTCCAGCTGGAGTGACTCTCTGGTTCTGTGATTAACTGTTAAAATCACAGACTCTATCAAAAATAGCAACTTTTTGTGGCTCTCATGGTGGGAGGAGGGCTCTGTGCCACTGCAGACTGCTGGTTTTGCATCAAATGGAAGAGTTCTGCTCGCTCTTCACTCTCACTCACCATTTCACAGCAACAAAGGCAGACTTCTCCTGCTAGGAGGTCTTGAAGTAAATCTCTTGTAGGAAATGTAATTGGCATTGCTTCATTCACAGCTCTGAGCTCTCTGCACCTGCAGGGATCTGGGAATCCTCTGAAACCCAACAGGCAGACCAGCACTCAAAGGACATGGATCACTTATGGATTAACATGCTCCCCTCCACCTTCCCCAACCCAAACCCCACCTTTGAGCAGCAGAGGTGCTGCCCTCCACCACCTGCCTTGCCAGCTGTCAGCATCCTGACTCAGTTCATTGCCAGCCTGATGCTCCTGGACATAAGTTTTCTGCACTGGAACTCATCCTCTGCTGGCTGGTGTGCCCTGCTCTGGGGGAACATCTTCTCTCCATCCTCTTGATCTCTTGAACTGCCCAGTGATGATGGGTTGGACACAATGATCTTGAAGGTCTCTTCCAACCTGGTCTGGTTCTATTCTATTCTATTCTATTCTATTCTATTCTATTCTATTCTATTCTATTCTATTCTATTCTATTCTATTCTATTCTATTCTATTCCACTCTCTTCTATTCCACTCTACTCTACTCTATTCTCTGTAGTGCTTGTGGGCCCAGCTCTCTGCCACTCCATGATCAGATCCAGTGGGCAAAAGCTGTGCACTGCTCTGTGCCCCAATGCTCTCCCTCTGCCAGCCCTCCCTGCCATGAAGGATGCCCTCTGGGGAGGGGGCACTGCCCATGCTGCCCTTCCCACTGGGGCTCCTTGTCCACAGTCACCCAGCCCCAGCCTGAGCCCCTGTCCCTGTGTGTGTGCATGTGTCTGTGTGCCCACAGACGTGCAAGGCTGCAGCTTCCCGAGGCAGTGGGGGGCAAGGGTGTTCCTTGGGGGGGCAAAACCAAGAGGAAGTTGCTGCTGCAGCCTGGGATGCAGGCAGGCTGAGCAGCACAGCCAGAGCAGGAGCCAGCTAAGCAGAAATATTGGCCTACATTTTTTTCTCTCCTGCTGGTGGAAGGCATGTGAGTTTCTATGGCAACTTGTGTTTTCTGTTCTCAGCCCTACTGACTCACTTCTGGGGAGCTGCACAGAGCAAAGGGATTGTTTTCTCTCCCTGCCAAGTCAAGTGGCTCCTTTCCTGCAGCCCACTGCTCTTCTCTGAGCTTGCCTGTCTGGGGCTGCAGAACCAGCTTAGGGCCACAGGAAAAGGCAGTCCAACGTTGGAACATCCTCATCCCCTTGGAGAACCACTGGCAGTGATTGAGTTCCTCAGCTCTACGGGAGGCTGCCAGCCCAGCTAAGGCACTGGGGTGCTTGGACTGGGCTGGGCTTGGAGGTCTCAGCACACTGCAGCTTGCCTGTTTGGGGGTGGGCACCAGCTGCTGTGCCATGGGGTGGGCCAGAGCAGGAGCTGTGAGCAGAGATGGGACAGAAGAAGCAGAGGCCTGAAGGAGCCAGTGGGGAGAGCATCCATCTGCCCAGGAGGGTGCGAGGGGAGTCAGAGCTGGCGTGGGCATGGCTCAGTGGAAGGTGTGGATGCATGTCCAGAGCTGGAGGCAGGCAGTGCAGACACCTCTGCTCCTGCACACCTCTGTGGGGATAACCCTTCTGAAGTTGCTGCTGACACCCAGGTTGGCAGCCTGGCTTCCCCCACACAGAGCAGTGTCCCTTGCTGGAAGGTTTGATTTGTGGCTTCGTGGTGGCATCCTGAACTCCCTTGGTCTAAACTCGAGTGGGAATTGCCCAGCACACCCTCCCTGCTCTCCCCTGGTCACCCCAGCTCTCTGACTGGGAGGCTTCCAGAAGCACAGGAGCTTGGTTTCTCAGCAGAGCCCAGGGATGCTGAGTAACCGAAATCTTTCCTTGAAAGAGGCAGGGAGCTTTGTGTCTCCTCCTCTCCGGCTCGGCTGGTAACTCAGCGATTACAGCCCGGAGAGAGGCCGTGACCACTCCGCCCTCACCGGCAGCTCTTCCAGAGCTCTTGCTTTTGCCCTAATCACACACATACGGCACACTTTAAGGCAGATTATCTTTACATTGTTAGCTTGGAAACGCAGCCTTCTGCTGGCTTTCCAAGGTCACAGCAGCTCCCCAGCTGAACGGCGGAGCAGACCCAAACTGTGACGGCAGCGAGACCTTGGTCGATCAAGTTCAATCTTCCTCTACCTTATTTACCCCAGCCCAATGAAAACCCCATCCCCACCGGCTGCGGAGCGCTTGGGGATCCTGGGGTGAAAGGTGCAGTCATTATTTAAGCCCTGGCCGTCGGGCTGGTACTGGAGGGAGCAGGGATGAAGTGCCTGCTGCTGGGTGGCTGTTTTGCACAGCTGCTGCTTCCCCGGCCGCAGCCGGCAGCAGCTTGCAGCCCGCAGGGCACCGCGCTGCCCCTTCCCCTCCTCGGCATTCCTGCCGCCAAGAAACGACAGCGAGGGACGAGAGAGGGCTCCGGCGGCAGCGCTGCTCCTTCAGCCAGCAGGAAGGGGTTAGAAGCCTGATGGCAGCGTTTGGAGTGGAGCTCCATCCCTAATGACAGTGCAGGAGGGAGGAAGGTTAGGCGGCAGGCAGCAGTCACAGCCTGTGCTGTGGCCCCAGCCACAGGGCTTGGGCGGCAGAGCGGGGCAGGGGCCGGGGCGGCAGAGCGGGGCAGGGGCCGGGGCGGCAGAGCCGGGCAGGGGCTTGGGTCCCCTCCTTCCTTGCTGCACTTCTTGAGGCTCTGGTGGGAAACCCAGGCTGAAATTGCTCACAATTTGGTGCCCTGGCTGTCACATTCACCTGGACTAAGCGGTGCAAAGCATCGATGCTCAAACTTTAGAGTGCTCAATAATGGATGTGCACGCTGCCTCCTGAGCTGGGCTGTGGCACTTTGCTGGCCCTGCCCCTTCTCAGAGCAGCCCCAGGCAACAACTGGCTTAAGAGAGAGGCAAACTTTGAACTCTTTTTTAGTGCCTGCTTTAAAAAATAAACGGGGGGAGTGGGGGGGATTGCTTTCTATTATTATGTTATTTGGTGTCTTATTTTACAGTGCCAAATTGTCTGATCCTGCTGCAAACACAAGGCCTGATTCTTAGAGCTGCTGCTCCTTAGAACCTGTCCCTGCCTCTCCCTGTGGCTCTATCTTGCAACAGAGAACGGTTCAGTACAAGCAGGAGGGCATGCAGACAGAAAGGGAGGCTTGTGGCTCTCTGACCCGTGCAGATGTTGGTCAAGAACCTAAAGGAAATCAATCTTTCAGAACTTTCTGCCAATGGAACTGGCCTCTGCTGCTCAGAGCCTCCTGCTCCCACGCTTGCATTCTGCAGAACGCAGCTTTAACTGCATGTGGAGTTATTTAACTGGGTGCTTGCAGAGGCTTTGTCTCTGAGGAGCCTGATACACTCCTGGAGGAGTGTAAGCCCTGCACAGTGGCTGATGGCAGGTGTGTGATTCCTCTGACTTCAGTTGGTTGTCAATATCCTGCATCTTCCCTGGCTGCAGCAAACAGGGCAGAATGTGTTGGGTTTTCCTCTTGCCCTTGGGCCAGCTTTGGTGAAATCACCATGAAGCAAGAACCACCTATTAAGTTGTTCTTCTGCTCAGTCCTCAATTTAAATGAACTTGCAGGGAGCAGCAAATCTTATTTTTCCCCCCTCTCTCTCTCATTTTCTCCAGACCAGTTTCTGTGTCCCTCAAAGGTCACAGCCTCCCAGGAGAGGAGCCTGAGGTCTGAGAAACGCTGCTCTGAGCAACTCCAAACGCTGCTATTCAGCAGCACTCTAATAATCTCACCTACATACACCCAGCTTCCAGCCATCAGCTGATTGACCCCGTGGATGAAAGCCCCTCGGTCATTGTGGTCACACAATGCTGGCTGCAAACCGGCCCAGACCCCGGGCTGCAGCAGGTGGGCTCATTGTCCTTACACAATAAGGTATTGACACCACGGCCGAGGTTGACATTTCCAGGGGGATTATTGACAGAGATCGTTTGGTGCTGGGAGTGGGTGGCTGCTTGCAGTGCTTTCATCCTGCCCTGTCACTCCTGCCCTTGGCTTTGCCCACACAAGGGCAGAGATCCTTCCCTGGGCAGGGATTGCATGGCCAAGGAAGTGGCCGTGGCTGTGCAGGGAAGGGCTGAAGGCAGGGTTGGGCTCCTTCTCCAGTTGCTGCAGGGGAGGGTTAGGTTGGTCATGAGCAATTTCTTCCCCCAAACGGTTGTCCAAGGTAGTGGTGGAGTCCTCATCCCTGCAGGGGTTTCAAAGCCATGGAGATGTGGTGCTGAGGGCCATGGTTCAGTGGTGACCTGGCAGTGCCAGGTTAACAGTTGGACTTGGTGATCTGAAAGGCCTTTTCCAACCAAAAGGTTCCTGGTCTAAAGGGGGAGAATCCAACTGCCCAGCTGCTCGCTGTGTGGAGAACCTCTCTGTCCCTAGCAGGACTCCCCCGGGAGTGTGCTGCGGTCGGTGTCTTAATTAACTGGGGGCTGAGTCCTCTGAACAGCAAAGGGACTCCTGGACCCGGAGAGGCCAGTTCATGTCTGGTCTTTACCAGCTTCTAGCAAGCCCCGGCCCTTAGTCCGGCGTCTGTCCGGACCTGCTGTGCGCGGGGCCCGTGGTACCCGCCGGTAGCTGCCGCACTGAGCAGCCGGCGGTGCCTGAGCAGCCGAAACAGCAGCGGCGCCGGCTGCGCTGCTCCGGAGGGGACCGCGGGCTCCGTCATTGGACCCGCAGCCGAGCCCTGCCCCGGGCTGGACTGCCCGCTCGAAAATACCTGTGCGAGGGGCCTGCGGCACGGCCCCCGGGGCTGGGCACACCGGGCTCTGCGCCTGCTGCCCACGGCCGCGGCTCTCCGGTGCCCGTGGGGCCGGTGCGGCTGGAGCAGCGCGGGGGCCCTCTGCCGGCCGCTGCGGGTACTGCCGGGCCTCGGCTGCGGGCTGGGTCCCGGCGCTGCAGAGCAGGAACCCCCGAACCGCACCCCTGGGGCACCCCTGAACCGCACCCCCGAACCACCCCCCTGGGGCACCCCTGAACCACCCCCATGGGGCACCCCCGAACCGCACCCCTGGGGCACCCCCGAACCACCCCCCTGGGGCACCCCCGAACCGCACCCCCGAACCACCCCCCTGGGGCACCCCCGAACCGCACCCCCGAACCACCCTGCAGCCCTGCGCAGCCCGGACCGGTGGCTCCCGTCCCTGCAGTCTCTTGCCACAGCAGCACCTTCAGCAGCAGGGAGACAGGTGGGTGTCTGTTAAAAACTTTTGGGTAGGTTCTGGGGGTCTCTTCGGCAGCAGAACAGAGCTAGGCTGGGTCAGACCCGCTGGGCAGTGCCCTGCTGCCCCCTCCCGTGTTTGGCACCGATCTGAAGGCAGGAGGTGCAGGCAGGTCTGGCTCTCAGGGGAGAGCAGTTGGACTTCTCTCTGTTTTGTACATGAAGTTTATCACCCTGAGTCATTTGATCACAGACAGCTTGCAGCAGAGCAGGAGGACACACTCAGTGTTCCTTTCTTAGTCAGCAATTGCTTCCCAAACCCAGGAGTCCTCCCCATGTGGCCTATGGACTTTGGATGGACCTTCCCCTTCCAGTTTATCAGCAGTTCAGAAGCACTTTCTGCAGCCAGCTGCAGTCTGTTCCTGCCACAGGGCACTTCCTTGTCCGGCTGTGCACCACAGGAGGTCAGGTTTTACCTGCTCAGACACCTGCAAAGCTGCTGCCAATGGCCTCATGCTTCAGCAGAGACCATGTCAGAAGCTGCCATCCAGGCCTGAACACGTACACAAGTAAAAGCCCTGGGATTTAGCACTGTGCCCCCAAAGCCAGCACTGAGTGGGAACACTCAGGTTGCCCAGAGAAGCTGTGGGGGCTCCAAGCCTGGAACTGTTCAAAGCCATGCTGGATGGGGTCTTGATCAATTTGGGGCAGGATCCATCCCTGCCTATGGCTGGGGGGTTTGGAACTGGACAGTCTTGAAGGTCCCTTCCAGCCCAACCCATTCCATGATGCTGCTCCTGGCATTTCCAGGTGACAGCTTGGGATTTGCAGAAGGTAACAGAGGCTGTCCTTGTGTCATGCCAGAGTTACTGCACCAGTGTGGGTGGAAGCAGGACAAAACCTGGGTGGCCAAGACCTTGTGATTCCTGCCTGAGGGTGGGTGTTGGGTGCTTGGGGAAGCTCTCAGCCCCCTCTGCAGATCTGTGCAAGATGCATTCGTCACTCAAGCCCTGCCTAACCCCTCTCTGTGATTAAACATTTGCCCTTAGAATTTATTCATCATTAAGGCCATAAGCAAAGGGATTACAGAGGCAGCCAGGATGGTTCAGTCAGTAATTATTGTCACCCTTGTGGGGTCTTCCCTGCGTTCAAGCCTTGGATTTCAAGGTGAAACTACTGAGATAAACTTCCCTCTTTCATGGGAGGAGAGTTGGAGCCATTCCTCATTCAGTGTGAAGCCTAAAGGGGGGGGGGGGGGGGGGGGGGAGGAGAATCAACACTCCTCTAATCATTTATGTTCAGCCATAATTTGGGGCCCTGAGCAACTAAGTGTTTAGCAGACACTAGAACTTGAGGCAGTGGAGCATTCCCACCGACTCCAGAAGCATTATCCAGAGGCCTGGAGTGAAAAGTTGTTTGTTCAGAGAAAGGGAAAGAGCAGAACAAAGCAAAGTCATGTGGGGGAGATGGAGGAGGAGGAGTTTGTGATCTGGGGTGAAGAAGAGAGGCTCAGGGTGCTTCCCTGCCTGGCAGGGTTTGGTAGGGCCTGGGGGAAGTTCCAACACTCCATCCCCTGCTGCCAGCACCTGCCAGAGTGTGGCACACAATCCACTTACCCAAGCTGCTCATCCCTTTTTTGTCTGAGTGTTTATGAGCAGTAGGAGCAGTGACAGCTCTTGAACTTCAGGGCACAACCTAGCTGGGGGTTCCAAGAGACATTTCATGTGCTTACCCTGCCCAAGGTGCCCAGGGAGGTGGTGGAAGCCTCAGCCCTGGAGGTGTTTGCAGCCAGGCTGGATGTGGCTGTGAGCAACCTGCTGTGGTGTGAGGTGTCCCTGCCCATGGCAGGGGGTTGGAGCTGGCTGAGCCTTGAGCTCCCTTCCAGCCCTGACAGCTCTGTGGTCCTATGAAAACAGGACCTGCAACCACTGCTCCTTCCCCCTGCACTGTTTGTGTGTGGCTGATCATAATCACATCTGGAGAAATCTAAGCCCATTCAAACTTGGTACAGTGCCTGAAATACAGAAGTGCACTTTGCTGAGAGCTGCAAGGCTGCATTTGTTGTGTCCTGCCAAACACTTCCACCTTGCTGGCTTTTGTTTTCACAGCCTGGCTTCAGGCTGAAGGTGCTCTCCAGATCCACTGCTTGCTTCATTCCTGCTCCTCTCCACGGCTCCCAGACTTACCACAGCCAGCATACAGGAGAGATAACATCTGTGCCATCTGACTATCACCCCATATCATCTAAAGGCCTGACTAAACAGGAAATACAGAGCAGATAAGAAGTTAAAATGCTCTTGGCACTCCCCCAAAACAGGTAAAGAAAAGGAGACAGCTCTGAGCCTGGTGTGTGTGGGAAACAAAAGCTTCCAATTCTCCTCTTCTGAGGTACATCTGATCTCTGCAGGAGATCAAAAGAGAACAATTAGTCAAAGGTTTTGCCTGAAAGCTTAGGAGCCACAGATGGAAGCTGAGGGGAGCCCTCCTGTCCCCCAAGAGCAGGGCTGGATGTGGCTGCCCCTGAGGAAGCGAGCAAGAGCCACCGGGCAGGCAGTGGGAGTGCAGGAGCCCACCCACCCCGGGGAGGCTGCTCCGGGCTGGATTCCTGCCCCTGGGCTGTCCTCAGGAGCAGCCCAGAGAGGGAAGAGCAGCAACCCAGAGCAGAGTCCACCAGGCCAGGTGGTCTGAGGGGAAGGACAGCCCTGGCTGCAGACCGAGCTGCTCTGCTTCTGGGGGTCCTCAAGCCCCCAGCCCGGGTGTGGTTGGCTGGTTTGGTAGCCCAGCAGCTGCTCCTCAGCAGTGTGGGCTGCAGCAGGGCAGCAAGCAGCCTCCTTTGTACTTCCAGCACACATCCAAGTTTTTAACCCCCTCCCTGAGTGTTCCCAAAGTCCATCCAAATAACTCAAGTGTTCTGGTTTGCTGCTGTCCCCAGCAACAGGGTCAAATGATTCAGCAAAAAGCTTTCCTGCTATAACCCTCCAGAGGTAGATGAATGCACAGTTGGTGGCTTTTGGACGAGCTCCCAAGCTGCTGCATCACTTGGGTCCAGAAGCTCCCAGTGTATTGAATCTAATCAGGAGCTGTCGCTCCGAGAGGGATCTCTAATGGCTCTGATTTCTACCTTCAGCTGCCAAAGCCAGGAGCTGGCTTCAGCAGCCAGAGCCCACAGAGCTCAGAGTTTCAGGAGGAACAGCTCTCCGTGGAGATTCAGAGTGTGGCAGGCAGCAGGGAAGTTTTGCCTCCTGATGAAGCAGCTAACCCAGCCCCAGGACTGAGCTATCCACAGGGCTCTGAAAGGGTTTCATCTGAAGCTGTGCTCCATCAGCCACACTGCTACAGACCAGGGGCTGTTGTATTGGCAGCAAGTTCCTCTAATGATTCATTTTTGTTGCCTTGGGTTTTGGTTTTTCCCTCATCTTGCATACTCAAACCTTGAGAGCTTGCAGCACTTGCAGGAGAGCAGGGCCAGCAGGGCCAGCAGGGCCCCGAGCTGCACTGCAGAGCTGCAGGCAGCTGCTGTGGCTCTCTGCATGGGCACAGGCTGGGTGCTAAAGAGGCATCGCTTGTAAAGCAGCTTTGGCTGCAGAAGGGCAATTCCTCCCTGGGGCTGAGGCCATCCAGAGGGGCACTGTGTGGCTTGTTGGACTCTGCAAGGTATGAAAGACAAGAGGAGGGTGGCCAGAGGAGGAGTCTGGGGTTTATTGGCACTTAAAACACACAGACCTGGTCTGCAAAGCTGGTGCTTGGCTCTGACAGGTACAACAAACCTGATGCACATGGATGCAACACACACCCCTCGTGCAAAATGGGTCTGGGTATGGCCAGCTTGCAAAGGGAGGCTTCAGGAAGTGGCTGATGAAGTTTGCCCTGCAGTAGCTTTCAGGGAGCTCCTCCAGGCTGTGTGTGTTGTGTGGCTCTCAGAGCTCTCCTGCTGAGAGCAGCACCCAGCAGGTCCCTCCATTAGCTACTAGGGTGGGTGCATCTCTTCAGCCAGGCTCTCCCAGCCAGTCCTGCAGTGGCAGAGAGGGGACCACACACCCATTAACCTTGTGAGGTGTTCAGAGGGCTCAGAGATGAGCTCACAGCAAAGCCCTGGAGGAAATGGCCACTTCCATCCACAGAGGAAGGTCTGAGCGAGGCCATCAGCCACATGCTGAGTGAGGAGGAGGAGGCAAAGTCTTGTCTGGTGTGTGCAGGCCATGAGGAATAGGTGCACCTGCAGGAGCCAGCCCCAGGCTCCACAAGCCAGGCTGGCCCCCAGCTAGTGGCCATTCCTCAGTGCACTTTTGGGTCTGTAAGTTCCCTCATTTATGTAAACCAGAATGAAAATTCTCATGTTTTATATATATATATATATATATTCCTTTTCCCCCAGCCCCATTCCTCCCATGGGTACATGGTTTTTTTCCCCAATCAGTTTCTATTTTTCCTTTACTTCAGCATCTTTTCCCAGCCCCAAACCCCATCAGAGACAGGGAAAATTTCAGTGCAGATAATTAAAGTTTGGGTTTTGCAAGCTGCTGAAACCCAAAAAAGGCCTTAGAAAGGGAAATGCCTGCCGAGGATCAGCCTAGGCAGCACTTCCAGCTCCACTGCCAGGCATTTCCAGCCCCCAGGCACGGCCCGCGGGGCCCTTCTGTAGATGCTTCCCCAAAGGTCTGCTTCCTCTGCTTTTCCTTTTGGTGCAGCCCAGGGGCAGGGAAGGGGGCACAAGCCCTTCCCTGAGCAGACTCCTTCATGGGCACCCCCAGAGCGTGTGCCCCAGAACAGCTCAGAGAAGGCTCTGCTAAAGCAGTGCAGAGAGCAGAACCTGGAAAAGGATCTGCTGCGGGCGAGACTGCGCCCAGATGCCAGCCTGCTGGTGATCAGAACTTGCGTTTGTGGCACTCGGAGCATTCCAGGCGCAGCACGGATTCCGCACCGGCTGGCCAAGGCCACACGGGTGTGCATTCAGAAAAACAGGTTTATTCTCGTGACATCAGGGTATTCCGGGAAATCCAGCCGCCGGAGGAAGGGCATGCGGGGGCGCACACCCCTTCAGCCTGACACGCGGGGACGTGCGTGTTCGCTCTGCGCTGGCACCGGGCACGGCTCCCACCAGCGCTCGGAACAAAGTCCCCACCCCGCAGCCCGCGGGGCCGCCCGGGCGAGGGGGACGCTGCCCGCTCGCTGCGGCTCTGCGCGATCCCGCTCCCCGCCGCGCCCGGCCCGGGCCGTGCCGAGCTACCGGCCCCGCTCCGGCAGCGGCGCGCAATGCGGGAACTTACTTAAAACAGCGAACCGCAGCGCTCCGCCGGTGCCGAGCCCTGGGGAGCCGGGCGCAGGGGCCGCGGCAGGGCCGGGCGCGGTGTGCGGGCGGCGGGCGGGGCGCGGCGGGGGCGGTGCGGCCCCTTTAAGGCGGCTGGCGGCGGCGCGGGGCGCCCATGTGGAGGTGCTGCACGCCGTGTTGTGCTGCGCGCCCATTGGCCAGCGCCGCGCTGACACCCGGTGATGGGCAGCCAGCGCACTGCGGGGGGAGGGCCGCCCGCAAAACCCGGCGGCCGGATCGCGGCGCCGCCGGCCCGGCCGGGCCCCGCCCGCCCCCGCCGCCCTGCCCGCGTCCAACAACCCGCCCCAGGGCGAGCCGCCGGCCGCCGCCACCACGCGCGGCAGCGGATCCGGCGAGCCGCCCCCGCCTCACGGCGAGCCGAGCCGGCCTCCTCGTCCCGTCCCGCCCCGTCCCGTCCGGGCGGCGCCCGGCGGCTCCGCGCCGCGTCTTGCAGCCGCCCGCCGCGTAGTAGCGGGGCCGCGCCAGCGCCCGCCTGTTGTGTTTCTGTTGCCGCCCGCCATCTTGTCGCCAGCGCTGCTGCCGTCGGGGCGAGCCGCGGGGCGGCGCGGCGCCTGCGGCCGGGCCCGCGCTACCGGGGAGGCGGCGGCGGCGGCGGCCGGGGCCCGCGCCATGAGCATCGAGACGCTGCTGGAGGCGGCGCGGTTCCTGGAGTGGCAGGCGCAGCAGCAGCAGACCGCACGTGGTAAGGGGCCGGCCGCGCCGCGCCGGGGCCGCCGCCTGACAGCCCGCCGGTGACCGGCCGAGGCGGCGTGGGCAGGGGGCCCGGGGCGGCGCCGGGCGGGTCGGAGCGGGCGGGCACGGCGGGGAGACGCGGCGCTGGCGTTGCGAGGCGCTGCCGCCGGGGCCCGCCCGGGGGCGTTGGCGGCAGGGAAAGCCCGCGGCGGGTGGGTGCCGCGGCGCGGGGAAGTGACAGGGCGCCCAAGGAGCGGGGGGGCGGCGATCGGGACGGGGGACGAGAGGACAGCGCGACGCCGCCGCGGCGGGGACAGCCTGCGGGCGGGGGCGGTCTGAGCGCCCCCCGGCCCCGCTCCCCGGGGCCGCGCCGGGGGGCTCCGGCCGCCCCCGCCCCTCCCGCGGGCGCGCCGCCGCCGCGCGCGCTGCGTGTCCCCGCGCCGCCGGCGGGGCGGGGGCGGGGCCGTGCCGCGTGACGCTGCAGGCGCCGCCCGCCACCACGTGCGCGCGGCCCCGCCCCGCCCTCGCGGCCCGCGCGCGGGGAGCCCCGCCCCGTCCCGCCGGGAGCCCCGGGGAGCCCTGGCCCGGCCCGCGCCGACCTGCGCCGCTCCCCCCTGCGGCCCCGCCGCGGGGCTGCGGCTCCCGCGCCCGCCCCGGGGCTGGGGGAGGGCGGCGGGGCCGGGGGAGCCCCGCGGGGATCGCCCCGTTCCGTCGCGCCGTTGCGGCTCTCGCAGCTCCCGCGCTGCCCCCGCTCCGCTCCCCGTTGCGGCTGTGTCCCGCCCGCCCTTCCCCGGGCTCCCGCTTCCCTCGGGGGCTGGCTGTCGCAGGACGACGCCGGGGCTCGGCCGTGCCACCGTGGGCGGCTCACGGCTCCTGGAGAACGGCTCCGCTGCCGGTGCCGCGGGGCCGGTGTGATCCGGTCGTTCCGCGCCGTGCCGGCGGCGCTGGGGCCGGGCTGCGGCATTCTGCCGGTGACAGCAGCGCGTACCTGCGGCGGGGGCAGCGCTTTGTGTGCGCGCCGGGCCGCGGCCGCCTCGCCATTGTGTCGGTGATGAGTCACGGCGGGGACCGGCGCTGGGAGCGGACGGGCAGCGGCCTTCGAGCCAGGCGCAGGAAGGGTCTGCAGGGGGCAGCTCCCCTCGTCCCGGCCGGGCCCTGGCGCCGCTGTCCCCGCAGCCCCGCGCAGCCCCGCGCAGGGCGGTGGCAGAGAGCTTGGGCACCCCCTCAGCCCTGCTGCCTGGCTCTTAGCGCTGCAGCTCTGTGGGCACAGAAGGTGCCGGTGCTTGGGGTCCGGCAGAGGTTACACTCGGGGGAAGTGATGCTCAGCAGGGTTGTTCCTCAGATCTGCTGCTGCTAGCCAAGCTCTCAGTCGGTATCTGACTGCTCCCCACTCTGGGAGAGGTTTGTAAATGGATGCAACAAGTCAAGGCCCTGGCATACCTACAGGTGCCAACTGTGAGAGGCAGAGGAGAGGCAGAAGCAGCCCAGTCCCATCATGTTGGGTAACCTCTGGAGACAGAACTGATGCTTCAGTGGGGCATGGCCAAGGCAATGCACCAAAAACAATGGGGAGGGGTTCCTAGTTTCAAGGAGCAGCAGGCAGGGAAGTGTGGAGATGCTGCCTGGTTCCAAAGCCCACTGCAGGAAGGGGCAGCCTGGGTGAGCCTGCACAGCACCCAGCCCAGGGCCTGGCTGGGTGCTCGGAGCCCTGCTGTGGTCCACACCATCGCCGTGCTGCTGCAGCAGGCGTGTCAGGGCTGAACTGGCTGCTGGAGCAGCAGCTTCAGTGCAGAGGTGGCTACTTCAGGGAAGGCAGGAGCACCAGGGACAGGAGTGGCATCAGAAGGAGCCCATTGCCTGCACTTGGGGTGACAGGGGGGAGCACAAGCGGAGAAGTAGCAGAGAATGCCTGGGAAAGGCTAAAACATTGTGGATTGGTTTCCTTCCCTTGTCACCCCCCTCTTCTCCTCCTCCTCCTCCAAATGTGCTCAGAGAAGCTCCACGATCTGCACTGCACTGTGTGACTCTGGGGGTCCAGGCTGGCCTTAAGATCAACCCAGTCTGGGAACAGCATCAAAAATGTCAAGTGGAGCTGGTTTAAGGCTGCTGGGTAGGAAGGTGCTGCAGAGTGCTTGGCCTCAGGTGGGGGAGCAGGATGGGAACCTGCTCAGGAGTGCCTGCAGTCCCTCTGGAGTTCCCTCTCATCCAGATGTTTGTCATACTGAGGAAGAACATGGAGGATAGAAGGGAAAAGTAGGGAGAAAAGAGAGCAGAGAGGCTTTGGGAGGGAAGGGGACCAAGGTGTGGCTGGGCCCGTGGTGGGGATTCCTGGTGCCATGGAGCACTGCAGCACTGCATGTGGAGATGCAGCCTGTGGGACACAGCCACTCACTGCCTGCCTGCAGGCTTTGGGGCCACTGCCCAGCTGGACAGAGGTGGTGGAGGACTGTCTCCTTCCATGGTGTGTGACTGAGGAGAGCCCTCTGAAAGGAGGAGATGAAGAAGGATTCCTGAATGCAGACACCAGCTGGATCTGCACATTCTCCTTGGACTTGCCAGGAGGTCAGGCCAGCAGCTCCTTGTCACTGCTCTGCTTCTTGCCGTGGTTGCTAAGATGCTGGGGTGCAGCTGGAGTGATCTCAGGCTTAGGGAGCAGTTCAGGGTAGAGCTGCTGGGAGAGCTCCACAGACTAACCTGAAATGAAATCACATCCTTTGGGGAGCAAAGCAGTGCCTGCAAAGCTGTGAGATCGACATCTGCCCCAGCAGCTGCCCCAGCAGCTACCCTCTCCTTCCACACGCTGCTTGGTGCTGTGCATGACACTGCAGCCCCTGGGGCACCAGGAGGAGGGCAGGGGTGCAGGCGGGGGGGGGGGGGTGTCCTTGCTCCCCCGTGGTGCCACATTTCACTGGGCTGCAGGTGTAGCAGCACTGGAGGTGGGAGCTGTGTCCTGCTGCTGGTTTCCCTCAGCACACACCTGGTGTCCAGATGCTTTCAAACCTGCCAGGAGCTGCAGAGTGTCCTCCTCCCCCAGCTCAGCTGAGGCCTTTGCCCGGGCAGGTGTGCGTGTGGCTTTGCTGCTCCCTCAGCCTCCTCCACCAGTGGAAAATTAAACCATGCAGGCTTTGCCTGCCTTAATTTAGCACCAGAGCAGGGCTTGTTCCGTGCCCACAGCTGCCTGAGGGCCGGTGCTGCTGTGTGGAGCTGGCTGTGACCCTCTCTGGGTCTGCCTGCGTGGCGGGGCCGCAGCCACCTTGACCCCCCAGGCTTTGTGTGGAGCCATCAGCTCACACCCAGCGGTGCCACTCCTGTCCCTGGGTGATCAGGCACTGCCTACAGCGCAGCTCCCGGCTGGGTTTGCGAGGTGTTTGCCCCAAAGCCTGTTGAATGTTGCCATGTGCCACGCTGGAATGGTTCAGAGTCTGAATCCCTTGGCTTGAGATGCACCCAGAGAGCAGCAGCTGGGTGGAGACTAGCACCCTGGGGTGCCTGTGCCTGGGACCCTGGTGGGGGAAGGAGGCTCTGCCGCTGTGGAGTTGTGCTGTTTGTTGTTGAGGTGCTGGAAAAGTTGGGAAGGACACAGCAGAGGGGGCTGGCTCGTAGCTCCCAAGCCACTCATCTGGGAGCAGATGAACTGCAGCCGAGAGGCAGAGTCAGAGCAGCTCCTCAGACACGCCATGGTCAGACACGCCATGGAATCCTCACCCTGGTGACACTTCCACAGCATCAACACTTCTGCTGTTTACACTTTCTGGAGGCTCTTCTGCTTGTGAGCTCCTTGCATGTCCCATTCTGATCCCCTGGGGGTGGTGGTTCTGCTGCCCTCCCCGTGCCGGGCTCGCAGGGCTCAGAGGCAGCCTCTCCCCGGCGGCTGTGGCTGCTCCGTGGGCATGCAGAGCCCTAACGAAAGTGAAACTGCAGCGGTTTGCCTCCTCGCCCTCCTCCTGCTCCAACACCCAGCAGAGCCACTCCACACCGACAGAACTGTTATGTAAATGGTGGCAGTGGTGGCAGCGGTGTTTGGCTCTCATTATCTGTGTGGGGGGGAACAAAAGCCCCACCAGGCTCGGGGGAGGCGAGGAGGGGAGTCGATGTTTTGCCTTTCTCCCTTGCAATATCCAGGTCGTGGAATGCAAACAACAGGAGGCACACCCTGGCCGTGCACCACGCTGGCCACGTCCTGGGGAGTTGCTGGGGGGGTTTGGGAGTCAGGGGCTTGCAGCATTCCTCTGCTCCTCCATCCACATCTGCTGCACAGCGGTGCTGCTGCTCAGCCTTCCTCCCCGTGCAGGGGCTGTGTGCACAGGCACAAACCCGCAGCCAGGGCCTTCCTCTGGCTTTGCTGGCAAACTCCAGAGGCATTTGCCATGGGCTGGAGGGTGGCTGGTTGCTTTTTGAGTTTGGGTTAATCCAGGAATGCTTCATGAGCCAAGCAAACAAACATCTTTGTCACTGCAAGGAGCTGATCTGTGCTTTCCTGGAGTTCTTCCCACAGATGCCCCTGCAGGACCCCTGGGTTTGTGCTCCCTGCTGTGCTTGATGCTGCTCACTGGGGTTGGAGGCCTCTCCTTTTGCTGAGCCAAGCTTGGGTGGTGACCTGAACAGTAGGTGCAGTCCTGGTCTCTTCCCATCTCATCCAGCTGCCAGTTGTGGCACACATCTGAAGTGCATGACCCCGAGGTGTGAGGTGACCAGAAGGCTCTCCTCTGGCTGCAGGGCACCCACCTCCTGCTGGTGGGTGAGGAAGAGGAGCAGCTCTCTCAGGTGTGGGGTCACAGTGGCTGCAGCAGATCAGGCTTGCCACACCTGCTGGTGTCTGCACAGTTCATCTCCCCTGGTGCTCTGAAGTGACTTAGCTCCTGGTTTGGGAGCAGCGCTGTGGCACAGGGCAGCAGCAGGGCTGGACCTTGGCAGTCTGCCTTCCTCAGCCCCAGTGCTGCCTTTCTGTGCACTGTGGGGCACAGCAGCTGAATGTTGCCCATGAGATACTGAACTTCCTGAAACCTGGCAAAGCTGCACAAACATCAGAACAGTGCCTTCTGCTTTGAAGCTGAGGAGAGCTCTGATCCTCGCAGTGGTGCCTTGTGGCACTCAGTCTTTGCAGCACTCAGAACCATCTCCTGTGGCCAGGTCTGTCTGAATTCCCTGTCCAGGCTGTGAAATTCTGGTCCCACTGTGTGTTCTCTCTCCTTCACAGCCCCATCTAGCTTGCCAGCAGTGCTTGGGAAGTCTCCAGACCCATCCCTCTGCAGCTCAGAAGACCCCAGGCTGTGCCAGTAGAGCACAAAGCACTCCCTGGGGCAGGCTGCTGGCAGGGGCCTGCTGCTGAGGCCATGCTGTGTCTTCAGACCGAGCTCTTGTGCAGGAAGCCAGGTGAACAAAGAGCACACCAGGTGCTCCTGCTGAGGACAGCACCTTCAGTGCCTGCAGAGGATGCTGTAGGTGCCAGGCTGTTGCTGGGCAGGTGGGCAGAGCCCTGGGCATGCTGTAACATGTGGCCTGCTCCAGGACCCTGCTCTGCCTCTCGGGGCACTGGCACGTTGGCTCCATGGCTAGAGGTTGGCTGTGGAAGAGCCTTGCTGTGTGGCTGAGGGCAGTGCCTGTGTGCACTCAGGGGTGACAGGACAGCTGCCCTGCTGCAGCCACCTCAGGTGATGGAGGGAAGCTGCTGTGCACCACCTGCATTGATGGGCAGATGCCCTTGGGGTCTTGCCTGCTTTTCTCTCTCAAGGATGGGGCTCTGAAGGGTCATCTGCACACTTCCACTTCTTCCTTTGAGAAGGGAGCTGGCAGGTGTGAGCAGCCTGTGCAGACAGCCCCTGGCACAGCCCTGCAGCCAAGGTGCAGCACAGGGCTCCTGCTCTTGTCACAGGGATGGAGGAGCAATTCCTGAGCTGGTGCTGAGCAAATGTGCTCACCTGACAGGCTGGTCATGGAGCACCAGGCCTGGCTGTGCCATGACTCAGGGTGTGACATGAACTCATCTCACCTGCCCTGGCTGTGAGGCACCAGCAGTGTGTGTCTGACTCAGAGAGCTTTGGGGAGGGACTTTTGAGGGCGTCAGGGAGGGACAGGACTGGGGGGGTGGAGCAAAACTAGAAGTGGGGAGATCCAGATTGGATGTCAGGAAGAAGTTCTTCCCCAGGAGGGTGGTGAGAGCCTGGCACAGGCTGCCCAGGGAGGTGGTGGAAGCCTCCTGCCTGGAGGTGTTTGCAGCCAGGCTGGAGGTGGCTGTGAGCAACCTGCTGTGGTGTGAGGTGTCCCTGGCCATGGCAGGGGGTTGGAGCTGGCTGAGCCTTGAGGTCCCTTCCAGCCCTGACAGTTCTGTGAGTGCAGGTCTGCAGCTCCCTTGGCATCCTGAGGGTCTGAGACCTGCCTGGGGGCGGTGGGGGGTGTGGGAGTCTCTGCTGTGGGCACAGCAGTGGCTGGGCTGTGTTGTGTGGGGAGTGCATGGCTGCTCTGTGATATGCTTGGTGAAGTCAGCCCAGGGTTATCACTCTTTTCCAAGCAGCACATCCCAAGTGTATCAACATTTGCCATGCTTCTGCAGGCTGAGTGTGCCACACTGACCCAGGCCAGAAGGGAGGGAGAGCTCTGAGCTGCCACCCAGCAGCTGCTCCACCTGCAAGCAGTGGCTTCTCAGGACACACCACCTTGTCCCATGGGGCAGCTCTGAGGCACCAGCTCCTCTAGATGATGGAGCAGAGGCAGTGGTCAGTGGTGCCAGAGGCAGAGCTTCTCTGTGCTTTTTCCTGGGCTCCACAGCAAGGTTTTACATCAGCCCAGCCTGCCAAGCTCTGGTGCCACAGCTCATGGTGCCCTTGGCACCTCAGAGGCACTGGGGTGGTCTGTGTGTGTACACAGGGCTGTCCACCATGGCTTCCTTTCCATCAGCACTCTTGATCTGTTTTCTTTTCCTCTGTGGCTCTGCTGAATCCTGGCTCTGCCTTTCCTCTGTCCACTACCAGTTAGCTGTAACTACAGTGGCTCTGGGGCTGGCTCAGGGTTTCAGTTCAGCACTGCAGCAGCAAAGCAAAGCACTGTGTGAATTAGCCAGGGAGGTTTGAGTTGCTGCTGCCCTGAGGGATGTCTGCCAGGGGTTCAGTTATGCTCTGTCCTTCTCTGGGGCTTGAGGGCCTCTCCCACCTCCCTTTCTGCATTCCAGGAGCTGCCCTGGTTCTGCTGAGGGGAAATACTCTTCCTTGAAAGCCATCTGCCTCCACACCAAGCCTGTCTCTCCCTAGGCTTTGTCAGGCAGGAGGAACATCTCCAATGGCTTCAGGCTTGGATAGTGAGGTGGCTTTGGTTCCTAGGAGCTGCAGACAAGGCCACTGTGCTGGACACAGCTCTGGTCTGCCAGGGTTGGTGCCCAGGAGGGAGGCTGCCTGTGGAGGCTGGCTTTCCTGTGCTCTTGCTGGTAGGATGTGAATGTGTCATCATCCTCTGGCTGAGAAGATGGAGACTCAGGTGGGTTTGGTTGTTAATGGTGAGTGATGCCACTGCCTGCAGGTGAGGTGTGAGGAGTGTGAGGGCTGCTGGTGCAGCAGATAGCTCAGCAGAGGCAGTGGCAGGTAGGACAGGTCTCTGAACCCCTGAAACTGAAACCCCATGAGGGCTGAACTCAGCTCTCACTCTGCAGCCTGTCACAAGCTTCTGATGCCTTCTTGTGACAGCTGTCAGTGTCCTCTGTGAGCAGCAGGCTTTCCTTCAGTCCCTGGGGATGCAGGGCCCGGGGCCCTGTTCACAGGAAGGAGGAAGGGCTGCTTTGGTGGCAGGCTGGGATCTGGAGACAGCACCCAGCTGAGCAGCTGGGGGTGAGCCCTGGGCTGCCTCGCAGCCAGCTCTTCCCCAGGGCTCACTGTGAGGGCTTGCAGCACAGCTGGCAGCCCCCTGGGCTCTGGGGAGAGGCACTGGGGCAGAGTGGACACCCAACAAAGTGGCTTGGGCCAAGCTGGAGAGAGGAGCTGGGCTGCTGCTGTGCCATTGTCAGCTACAGTCGAGGGGGGCTCAGAGGGAGGGGTCCTGGTTTCAGAGGGGTCTCAGTGCTCCTGCTTGTTTGCAGGCCCTTGGCAGGCCCCAGTGGCTTCTGCTGGCGCAGCCTCTTGTGTCAGCAGCCTTAGCTCTGAGTCAGAGGTGGCCTGGCTCGGGCTGAGCTCTGCTGGCCTCCAGAACTGCTGACTCCGTTCTTATCTTCCCTCTCCCCATTCTCCCTGCCAGAGCCTGCAGAAACAGAAACCAAGCTTCAGGCTGCAGCCTGCCTGCCCCTGAGCACGGCCATGCCCCTCTCCAGGCACAGCAGTGGAAAATACCTGCAGGCTTTCCCCAGCCCTTTCCTGGGGTGACCCCGGGGCGGCTCCCTCCCCGGGGCGGCTCCCTCCCGGGGGCGGCTGTGCTGCCCTAGGACTGGCAGGGTGAAATGCAGGTTCTCTCAGCTGTCCTTGGTGTGCAGGGCAAGCTGCCAGGGGCACTGAGTGCTTCAGGGAAGTGCTTCAGAGCGCTCAGAGGACGCCCCCTGCCCTGCCGCGCCGGTGCCTGCCTGCTGCGGGGGTTGAGCGTGCCGGGAGGCGCCTGGGTGAGCTCCTGGTGAGGCAGGGCACGTCGGTGAGCTCCTGAGCGCTGATGGTGTCCCCAGCCCAGGGCAGCAGCGCTGCAAGGGGCACTGCAGGGCTGTGAGCCCTGCTCCTGCAGCACAGCCTGGGCAGCAGGCTCGGTGCCGTGCCCTGGGCACGTGTGGGGCTGCCTGCTCGTGGCCGCCTCGGCTGGCAGCGCTCACGCCTCGGGCTGCTGGCACGGCCAGGCCGGGCTGGGGCGAGGAGATAGATTGAAACCTGACAGATGATTAGGTAACAAAGTGAAGAGTGCCTGGCACTGTGTACTCCTGGCCCAGCAGGGCCCAAAATAGCACCAGCGCAGCAGCCGGGAGCGCAGCAGCTGGGAGCGCAGCAGCCGGGAGCGCAGCAGCCTGAAATGCAGCAGCCGGGAGCACTGCAGCCGGGAGCACAGCAGCCTGAAATGCAGCAGCCGGGGGCACAGCAGCCGGGCGCGCAGCAGCCGGGAGTGCAGCAGCCGGGGGCACAGCAGCCAGGAACACTGCAGCCGGGAGCGCAGCAGCCTGAAATGCAGCAGCCGGGAGCACAGCAGCCGGGAGCGCAGCAGCTGGGGAACGCTGCAGCCGGGAACGCTGCAGCCAGGAACACTGCCCCCAGTTGTGTGTGCTCCCAGGACCGCCGTGCCGCGCCGTGCCGCGCTGTGCCGCGCTGTGCCGCGCTGTGCTGCTGGGGGTGGCCTCTGGCTGCTGGCACGGCTGGCACGGGAGCTGAGCTCCCTGCCCTTGCCGTGTGGCCCTTAGGCAGGCGGTGTGGGGTGTGGGCAGGGTGTGAGATTCCTTCCCCCCTGGTGCTTGGGTTGTGGTGCTGACCCCCGGGGGCGGGGGTGCTGGGGGGGCTGGTTTGCTGCCTCGCTCTGTTCAGCCCTGGGTCTCTGTGATGGAAGTGTCAGGAGTGCATGGAAACCACCCCCAGCTCTGATGCCCAGCCGAGCCCTGAGCCCAGGCAAGTGCCCTTGGGTGGTTCCTACATCAGGGGCTCCCAGGAGCTCATGTCCTGAGTGCTCTGCCTGTGGTGGGATGAGCACAGCTGCCCTGCTGCCCACTTGTTGTGTCTGTGAAGGGGAGCACCCCCCCTCAGCGCCCTGGGGGGCTCTGGGAATCATGGCTTCAGCCTGTTTGCAGGGTGGGAGCACAAAGTGAGCAGGGCACAGAGCACAGCTCAGAGGAGGTGTCTCTGTCCTGCAGCAGTGTCTGTGTTAGGGAGAGGTGGCCTAGAGACCTCTCAGGCCCCTCCTGGGCAGGGGAGGTCACTTGCCAGGCTCCTCTCTGCCTCTGGCCAGGCACAGGGGACAGTGGCTCCCTGGTGTCACATTTTGGCTAAAAGAAAGGTACAGAAATCCTTGGGATAAACTTTAGCTGAAGGGAGCTGAAGGTTTGCAGCACCAAAGGCTTTGTTGGCAGCTTGTCAGCAGCCCCAGGGCTGCACCTGCTTTGCAGAGACATCTCCATAAGTATTTGTGATCAGCAGTGCAGGGTTGGACTCTGCCTTCCCTCTGCTCTGGGCTTCCCTGATGAATGAAAATGACTCCCAGGAGTTCCACTGCTGGCTGCTGCTGAAGGGGGCACTGGAGGAGCTCTGCCATCAGTGCAGGCCTCAGCTGCAGGTCTCCTGGCCAGGTCCTCCCCTCTGCTGGTGCAGGAGGGCAGAAGTTCTTCCCCCTGAGGGTGGTGAGAGCCTGGCACAGGCTGCCCAGGGAGGTGGTGGAAGCCTCCTGCCTGGAGGTGTTTGCAGCAACCTGCTGTGGTGTGAGGTGTCCCTGCCCATGGCAGGGGGCTTGGAGCTGGCTGAGCCTTGAGCTCCCTTCCAGCCCTGCCAGTGCTGTGCTTCTGTGCTGCAGCAGGGGCAGGCTCTGCTGCCCTCCCCAGCCCTTGAGCAGTCCCCTTCCCCCAGAGGCCAGCTGCCTGGGTCAGCCCGGGGCTGGCTGCCTGGCCCAGCAGGCAGGTAGGGAGCAGGATTAGCCAGCAGGTCACTGGGGTTGAATTTCCCTGTGCCTCCTTGCCCCTGGCAGCAAAGCAGGCAGCAAAGTGGAGCAGGAGAGCTGCAGACAAAGGGCTTTTATTTGTTAGCCCTTCATGGTGCTCAGCTGAACCCATCTGGAGGCACTGGGAGCTGAGGTTTGTGTAGACAGCAGGGGATGCCTGCTGAGGTCTTTTGCCACCCTGCCCCACTTCTTCCTTTAAGGAAATGTTGGTAATTCTGCTTTCTCTAAGTACCTCAGGGGGGAGAAGTGCTGCATGCAGCCTCTGGCTCCTCTTGGAGCAGCCTCACGTTTGGGGTCAGTGAGGGCTTGAGCTCCCTCACCCTGCTGGCTGGGTGCTGCAAGGAGCTGAGTCAAGTGAGAGCCACAGAATTGTTTGGGTTGGGTCATCGAGTCCAACCTGCAGCCTAAGGCCACAAACCTGTGGATCTGAGTCTCAGGCAGCCATGGGAGGAGTGCTGTCTGGATGTGAAATCCTTCCAGGTGGCTGAGTTTCCCAGGGTGCCTTCCCCAGGGCCTGGAGGCGCAGCCCTGGTGCTGGAGCTTGCTCTGCTGGTGGTGCTGGGCAGCGCTGGGTGCTTGACCTGCTCCCTGCTCTCACCAGGTGTGTTGGGGCTGTGGCTGCAGCTGAGTGTTGAGCTGCTGAGGTCTGGAAGGTTTGAAGTTCCCCTCCTTGTCCCCCTGGGCAGCAGATGTGGAGCCAGGCTGCCCTCCCTGCAGCTCACACTGCAGGTCTCTGTGGTCACTCCTCGCTGGCCTCCTCCACCCAGGCTCTTGGACACCCTGCAGCAGGCCTGGTGTGGCTCTGGATGGAGCTGTGCAGGCCCTGGACCAAAGCTAAAGGCTGGAGGCAGTGTGGTGTGTGGGAACTGCAGGGAGTGATGTCTGTGAGCCAGGGGCAGTGCCAGTCCCAGGGAGCAGAGCTCATTCAGAGTCAGCAGGAGCAGCTCTGTTGCCTTGCTTGCTCTGCAGCCTCCGAATCACAGGCTGGGTCAGGAGGTACCCAGGCTTGGTGGGGAAGGTACCCTGTGGGTGGTGTGGCTGTGGCTGGGGAGGCTGCCCTGCCAGGGAGGCCTTTCCCCTCTGTTCCCCCTCGGTGCTGAGTGGAGCTGTGCTGGGGCTGAGCAGAACCTGGCAGGCCCAGGGCCCAGGTTCTGCCAGGTCTCCTGAACAACTCCCCCCAGGCTCAGCACCCAGCTCCAGCCCAGGCTTCTGTGGACAGCTTCCTCTGGATTCCCTGCTGCTGGGCACTGTGTGAGGCAGGACACCAGACTCTGCATGTCCCTGGTCCCTCAGCATGTCCCTGGTCCCTCACTCCCTGCAGCAAGGCTTTGCTGTCCAAGCACTTGTGTGTGGCCCAGCCCTGAGCCTGCCAGGGCTGCTCCACTCCTCGGGGGCTGTCAGGAATGGGATCAGCTGAGCTTCCCAGGCAGTGGCTTTGGAGCTGCTTGCTGGAGGCTGTGAGGTGTCCCTGGGTGCCACTGGCACCTCAGGACTTGGATGGATAAGGTCCCTGTGTGCTGTGTTCACACAATTAAAGCTGGAGGCCTGGATCCTGTTCAGTGAGGCTGGTTTGGCTAGCTGGGCCACACAGAGTGCATGGACTCCTGTCTGCTGCTCTGAGAACAGGGGCAGAAACACAGCACAGCCAGGCCAGGAGCCTGAGCACACTGCACAGCAGAGGAGAAGAGCCCTGTGGGTTTGTCCCAGGCTGAAGCCCAAGGACAGTACCAAATCCAGGCTGGTTTAACCCCAGGAGCCTGCCCTGCCCTGCCCTGCCTGGGGGGCTGCTCAGCACCAGCTGCACTCCTGTGGCTGTTCCTTGTCCCGGGTCGGTGCTGGGAGCACTGGGAGCTCACCAGGTTTCCCTGTGTCCCCCCCACAGGCTGTGGTGTAGGAGGTGCTCCTGAGGGGCAGTTTTTGTCCTGGGATGCTGTTAGGCTGGGCTGCTCTCCAGGCTTGTCCTGCCTCCCTGGGAGGGAAGGCTGGCATTACCCTGGGGCTGTCAGAGGGCCAGGGCAGCTCCTTGGGGGCATGCTCAGCAGCTCTTTGTGGGGTGCAGGAGAGAAAAGGAAGGGTTGGAGATGCTGTGCTGTGAGTTGGATCCTGTCCATATGGGCAGGAGCAGGGAGGCCTTCGGGAAGGTGCTGGAGGCATCGCCTGGGGTGCTGAGTCCATCCTAGCGGGCTGCTGCAGAGGGGCAAGCAGGGACTAATCCTGCACCTGCCCTGCACCCCCCTGAGGAGCAGGCAGAGGCTGCTGGCCGGGTCCTGCCCCAGCTCTTGGAGGTCAGTGGTCTTGCTCAGCTCAGTGACGTCTGCCCTGGGCGGAAGGGCCTTGGATTGTCGTGGGCTGGGACCTCGGGGGCAGGCCGTGGCTGGGGCAGGCTGTGTCTCTCCGTGCTGGGGTGGGGGGCAGGCTGTGTCTCTCCGTGCTGGGGTGGGGGGCAGGCTGTGTCTCTCCGTGCTGGGGTGGGGGGCAGGCTGTGTCTCTCTGTGCTGGGGTGGGGGGCAGGCTGTGTCTCTTCGTGCTGGGGTGGGGGGCAGGAGGTTGGGTGGGTGCTGTCTGGATTTTCATCGGTGCTGCCGTCGTGGCCTCCCTGGAGGCGCTGGGGCTGCTGCCCAGGGCGGAGGAGCCGGGAGCCGCCCCACGGCTGGGGCTGCAGGGCTGCAGGGCTGCGGGTGGGGGCAGCCCTCGGTGCCCGTGTGAGCTGCCCTCGGTGCCCGTGTGAGCAGCCCTCGGTGCCCGTGCGAGCTGCCCTCGGTGCCCGTGCGAGCAGCCCTCGGTGCCCGTGCGAGCAGCCCTCGGTGCCCGTGCGAGCAGCCCTCGGTGCCCGTGCGAGCAGCCCTCGGTGCCCGTGCGAGCAGCCCTCGGTGCCCGTGTGAGCAGCCCTCGGTGCCCGTGTGAGCAGCCCTCGGTGCCCGTGCGAGCAGCCCCTGCTGCAGCGCCGGGGTGCTGAGGGCAGGGTGCGGCGTGGCCGGGCCGGGGCAGGGCTCTCCGGGGTCCCGCTGCGGGCTGCCTGTGGAGGGGAGGTCGGCCGGAGGCCCGGGGAGGGGAGGGCGAGGGAGCAGCCCTGCTGACGGCCCCGTTTCTCTTGCAGAGGAGAATGAGAAGCATGAGCAGCTCCGGCTGGAGAGGGAGCAGGAGCAGAAGAAGGCCGGCAAGGCCAGCAGCGCCCTCGCCCCCGAGGAGCCGCGCAGCGAGCTGCTGGTGCCCATCTCCCCCCCGGCCCCGGCCCCTCCGCCGCCCCCGCCCCTCGCAGCCCCCATTTCCGTCATTCCCATCCCGGTCGTCACCAGCCCCCCGCAGCAGGCGGCCCAGGCAGCCCTGTCCCCGCCGCTGGTGCAGCGCCACCCGCCCCTGGTGAGCGCTCCGGGCGTGCCCAAGGAGGTGCCCTCGGTGGCTCCGGTCATCCAGCGGCCCCCGGGCCCCCTGCTGCCGGACGGCAAAGCGGCCACGCCGCCCTCGGGCAGCCCCAAGCAGCTCCAGCACTACGCGGCGCCGGTCCTGGCCATCTCCCAGCACCACGTGGTCCAGCAGCCCATCCAGCCCCAGCCCCACCAGCCCCTGCAGCACCCCGGGGCGCCGCCGCCGCTCGGCGCCCTGAAGCTGGCTCCGGCGGAGGAGGCGAAACCCAGCGAGCAGAAGAAGAGGCCCGGAGGGTGAGTGCCGCCTTGGCTGCCCAGGGGGGGCGGACAGAAGCCGGGCCGAAGGCTGCAGCCAGCCTGAGCAGCTGCTGCAAAGAGCTGCAGGCAGCCCAGGACCCCCCCAGGATCTGTGGATGTTGGGATGTCTGTTGGGGGTCTCCACCGCAGGGGTTCTTAGCTTGGAGGTTTTGGTTGCTCCTCCCTGACCGCACTGTAGGATTCCCTGCAAGGATTCCCTGTACCAAGCCAGGACCACGTTAGGAAGCAAGGCCCAGCACTGCCTGCCTGGTCTCAGGTGGCATCTGGTGTGGTGCTTGGCAGAAGAGCTCTGCTTGTACTGCTGAGGGGAAGGCTGCAGCCCTGCTGCTTGCAGGACCTGGCCTGAAAGCTGGGCTGTGACCTGGGAGCTTGTGTTTCCCAGCCCAGGGATGGCCTTAGCTGCTGCTGCTGCTGCACTTTCCTCAGTGCTTGAGTGCTAAGGGCCTCCAGCTTGTTGAGAACTCCTGCAGCTGGGACTGAAGGCTGTTTAATCTGTCCTCACCCCCCAACAGGACTTGTGGCTCTGATGGTGCTCCAGGTTAGTCTTTGTCTACCTTGTTCTTAAGGACTTTGGCTGGTGGAGACTCTGTCTTCCCCTTTGGTGGCTGTTTCCAGGCTACTCCTAGCCTGCTGTTACCTCTTGTGGGCTGGGAGAACAAATCATTCCCTTCTTTGCAGCAAGCTGTTATCTGTTTCCCTTGGCCCCTCAGTCTTCCTTCCTGCAGGATGGATGACCTGGATCTGCTCAGTCTTTTCTCCTGGGCCATGTTGTCCAACCTCCTGCAGCTCCTTGATGGCTCTGCAGTGGTGTTTAAAATGCTGTGGGGATCCTGCTGAGGCTGAGCAGAAAGTCCCTCTGAGTGCCTGGCCTCTGCAGTACAGTAAAGCTAATGCACCCCTGGTTTCAGGGCAGAGGGTCAGGCTCTGGAGATGCTGCTGGCCAGACTGTCAGCTGGAGACCCCTTCTTGCTGCACAGTGCAGCAGTCTCTGTCCCCCTCCCAGGCTGCTGTGTCGAGACAGAGCCAGTAAAGCTGGACCTAAGCAGGTGCCAGCAGAAGAGACAGAGAAGATGCAGCCCTCTGCAGGCTAGTGCCCTGCTCAGGAGACATGTTTTGGCCAGGCCAGAATCTGGCCTTGCCTGTTGCTCCCTCCTGGATGGAGTCAGCAATTGGAATGCATCAGAAGGTCAGGATGTGGCAGTTCCCTTTTCCTTTCCCCAGGCCCCCTGGTGCTTGCTCTGAGCTGTGATGCAGATCCACTGTGACCCAGCTGAGAGGAGCACGAGGGGGGGGCTGTGACCTTCCCTGGATCACAGGGGCAGTGTCAGTGGCATCTTGTGGGAGCAGAAAGAGAGAAAAGATGTAGCAGACAGTAAGAAAGGGCTCATAGTGTCCTTGGGGCTGCAGAGATCCCAAAATGCAGAGGAGGAATTAGCACAGGTGGTGTAGAGTTTGCAAAGCAGCCTCTGTAAAATGCCAGCCCAGCTCCTCCAGGACAGCTTTGATCCTCAGCTTGTCTGCAGAAGACTCAAGGAGCCTATCTGTGCCTGAATCAAGGGATGTTTGAAGTCTCCACGTGTCTGCTCAGTGTGTTTCATCCACACTCTGGCTGAAAAACTCAGATGATAGCAAATTTGTTTGGCTTTTCCTAGCAGTATCCCTCTGATTTGGAGGGTGGGGGCAGACCAGAGCCCCAAGCCCCCAGGAGCTCACCCTGCTGCTGCTTCCTTAGCAGCAACCAGAGGATTCCTGGATTACTCCATCCCAGCTCAGTTATTTCAGGCACAGGAACAATCCAAGGCAGTTTGAAGTCTCTCTGCCAAGCCCTGTACCCTTTGATTCTAAACTGCACCATACTTAGCCTCCTGAGTGCAGGCCTCAGGAATGGGTCAGGATCTGGGCTGCCTGGCCCTGTACCCTGCCTGCATTCATGTGTGTCTCTCCCTGCTGTCAGTAGTAGCTGTCTGTATATACACCTCCTCCACACCTGCTTGGATCCTCTGTGCAGTGAATGCCTAATGCTTGCCCCAGCTCACATCCACTGGAAACTCTGGATTTGTGCCTTGAGAGGCAGAAACAAATCTGTGATTGATATGCAGGCAGTGCTAGCTGAACACCTCTGTTGCTTTGCATAGCCTGGCCCCACACACACACACTGCTGCAGCACAGCTTGACTGCCAGGGGTGAGTTTTAAACCTGACACTGAGCTTATCTTTGTTCTGTTTGGGTTGCAGGGTTGGGACCAGGGAAGTACATAATAAATTGGAGAAGAACAGGTGGGTAGAAAGCCAAGGCTCTGGGCTTTCCTTGTCATTCCCCTTCCTCCTTTACTGTTTTGTCTCCCTGTTTCTGGCCTGTAGTTTGTCAGTGTTTGGTTGGCTTTGGCATTTTTGTTTGGTTGCCCTTTCTAACAGCAACAACAACAAAACCCCCCCTGAAATTTGTAGTGGCTTTTAATGAACCTTGCAGTGTTGCTTTGCTTTCTTACAGCCCAGCTCTGCATCTTCTGCCTCCCAGTGTGTTTTACCTGGCTGCATCATTGCCTCACAGTAGCCCTGCAGAGCCCTGATCCTGCAGAGTCCATCCCCATGTGCACAGCGGTGGGACCTCTCTGGCTCCAAAGTAATAAACCAGCCCAGGCTGGGGCTCAGGGTGAAGGCTGGCCCAAGACCTGACCCAGAGCTCTTTAACTAGCTCAATTGGACACACAGGGATAAGGGAAGCAACAGCAGGGGGAGAGGAAACGCTCCGCTGAAGGCTGCGCAGCGGCTTCCCAAGAGGCTGGGCCTAGAGCCCAGGCCTGCAGCCCCAGGTGTCTCTGCTGGCTTGGGCTGGCTCAGGTGGACACAGGCAGGCGGTCCCAGTGCCTGCTGTGCACATGTGTCAGTGCTTTGCTGGATGAAGGCTCAGCTGAAGCCCCTGCCCTCTGCTCAGTGCCCTCTGGTGTGTGCTCCCCCGGGCTGACCGCCCCCTGTGTTCTCTCTAGACGAGCACACTTGAAAGAGTGCTTTGAGACCTTGAAGCGCAACATCCCCAACGTGGACGACAAGAAGACCTCAAACCTCAGTGTCCTAAGGAGTGCCTTGAGATACATCCAGGTGGGTGCAGCGCTCGGGGGGCTGGCGGCCGGCACCGCCGGGCCCTGCAGCTGCTGAAACCTGAGAGCTTTGCTGGGGCTGCAGATGAGCTGCTGCGAGCAGGGCGAGCTGGGGCAGGCTGGCCGCTGCCCGGGGGTGCTTGGGGGTGGCATGGATGGGGGTGCTGTGGACAGAGCTGTTTGGGGGTGTTGCTGTTTGGGGGTGTCATTGGGGGTGCTGTGGATGAGGCTGTTTGGGGGTGTCATTGTTTGGGGGTGCCATGGACAGAGCTGTTTGGAGGTGCTATGGATGAGACTCTTCGGGGGTGCCACTGTGGACAGGGCTGTTTGGGGGTGCCACTGTGGACAGAGCTGTTTGGGGGTGCCATGGACAGGGCTGTTTGGGGGTGTCATTGTTTGGGGGTGCCATGGACAGGGCTGTTTGGGGGTGCCATTGTTTGGGGGTGCCATGGACAGAGCTGTTTGGACATGCCATGGACAGGGCTGTTTGGGGGTGCCATTGTGGACAGAGCTGTTTGGAGGTGCTATGGATGAGGCTGTTTGGGGGTGCCATGGACAGGGCTGTTCGGGGGTGTCATTGTTTGGGGTGCCATTGTGGACAGAGCTGCTTGGAGGTGCCATGGACAGGGCTGTTTGGGGGTGTCATTGTTTGGGGGTGCCATTGTGGACAGAGCTGCTTGGGGGTGCCATGGACAGGGCTGTTTGGGGGTGCCATGGACAGGGCTGTTTGGGGGTGCCATTGTTTGGGGTGCCACTGTGGGCAGGGCTGTTCTGGGTGTCAGATGGAGCTGCTCCTGGCACGGCAGCTGCTGCTCCGTGAATGTCAATGCCGGTGCAGAGCTCTCCGTGAGCAGACTCTGCTCTCTGGCAGCAGTTCTGTTCTGTGCTTTTGGAAGGCAGCTGAAGATTCTCTTTGAGTGTGCCAGTGGGGATGGCTGATTCTTCCTCTCCCTCTTCTCTGGCTCTGTTGTGAAGGGTTGGAGGCTTGGATGCAGTGCAGGTTTGTGCTACCCCCAGGCATCCGTGCTGGCATCTCCATAAACTGCTGGGCAGCTCTTGGTGTGCCCTCCTGGGAGGTGTCAGCTCCTTTCCGCTGGCCCAGGAGCTGTTCACACCTTCAGAACTGCCTTTTGGTTTGTTTCTGCCCCTCGGGGTCTGTTTCAGTGCTGCCTTTGCATTGCTTTTCCCCCAGCATGGATCCACCCTGGGAGTCAGTGTAGCTGGGGTCAGGGCTGTGCACCCACCCGTGTGCCCGTGCTGGCCTGGTGCCCAGCAGCTGTGCTGTGCTGGTACCACTGCAGTGTTCCATCACTGAGTGAAGGGAAAGTGCGGAAGCTCTGAGGGTTCCATCCCAGTGCTGCCTCTGCACCTCAGAGGTCGGGGAGGGGGAAGCTGCTGTGGTGACTTGGATGCATGGCACTGGTGCCAGCCTCTCACAGCCCCCCAGCTGCCCACATTCCCTCCAGGCTGGGTTTGGGGAGCGTGTAAGGGGCAGCCCTCCTCTTCTCCCACCAGTTTCAGTGCACAGACAGTGAACTCTTGTCCAAATGTTGTCTCTCTGGCTGCCCACTCAGAGGTGGCTTCCAGGGTAGTGGAGCTGGCTTTGTGGTGAGCACAGAGGGTCAGGATGCTGCGGGACCCCCGCGCTGGGCTGGCCCCGTGGGTGGCAGGGGAGGCCAGGGGAGAGGTGGCTGAGAACTGGTGGGATGCAGGTGGAGTATAGGAACAAAGCCCCGCCGAAGGCTGCAGTCTGCCTGGAGCGCCCTGGAGGGAGCTGCCCTGTGGCTGCAGCGGCGGCCGAGGCCAGCCCGTGCGCCGCTCCGTCCGTCCGTCTGTCCGTCCGGCAGCACCCTGCGGCCGGGCACTCGCTGCCATGGCAGCCAAGGTCACACCAACCCCGTTCTGGTGCCGGCCGGCCGCTCGCCGTGCGGTGCCGGCGGCGGTGCCAGCGGCGGCGGTGCCAGCGGCCGGCTCCACGTGTGCGGGGAGCACATGGCCGGCGCCGGGGACTGCCCGGCCGCCTGCCCGCCGTGCCCGCCCCGGCCCCGCCGCTGGCCTGCCGCCCGCTGGGCAGCTGACAAGGCACAGTCATGCCGCTTGTGTAACCTCCCCCCGCCGCTCCCAGCCGCCTCCTCCCGCGCTCCGGGGCGGCCGGAGCCCGGCGCTGCGCGCAGGGAGGAGCCCGAGCCCCGCTCCCGGTGTTCGCATGGCAGCCGCGGGGCTGGGTCTGCAGCGCGGGATGTGCCTGTGCTGAAGGCTCCGCGGTGTGGGCCCGCGGAAAACAGCTGGCTGGAGAGCTCCCAGGAGCTTAGGGGTTGGAAGGGACCTCCCGAGATCATCCAGTCCAACCCCCTGCCAGAGCAGGAGCATGGAATCCAGCACAGGGCACACAGGAACACATCCAGACAGGGCTGGAAAGGCTCCAGAGAAGGAGGCTCCACAGCCTCTCTGGGCAGCCTGCTCCAGGGCTCTGTGACCCTCACAAAAGCTCCTCCTCATGGTGAGGTGCAGCCTCCTGTGCTGGAGTTTCTATCCATTGCCCCCTGGCCCATCCCGGGGTGCAACTGAGCAGAGCCTGGCCCTGTCCCCTCCCTCTCGACCCCCAGCCCTCAGGTATCTATCAACCTTTGCTATAAACATGTATTGTTTATCAGCTCAATTCACAGATCTGAGAGGCCTTTTCAGAGCTCAGAATCAAACATCAGCATTGGGAAAGAGTGAGTGCTTAGTTGGTTAATTAGTTAGTTAGTTCAGTTTGAATTCACTCTGCTCTGTCCCAGCCACAGAGGAGGTGCCTGGGTGTGGGGATGAGCAGCCTGCAGGTGCTGCTGGCCTCTCCTCAGGGGTTACAGAGGACATAGGTAGGACTCTGGGCTGGGCTGGGACACCTCTTCCCTGCTCAGGCAGGGTGAGCTTAAGCCCAGCCCAGCCTGCAGACAGGCCCAGAGCTGTGATCATGGCAGCACAAAGCAGAAGGAACTTTGCCTCTTTTGGGCCAGCCTGGGTGTGTTGCACTCGGCAGGCTTGGTGCTTACCTCTGCCTCCGACTGGGAGCTGTACAAAGCAGATTAAAACCTCTTACTCTCAGTGGTAGCAAAGTAGCTTTTCACTAGGGGGGTGGGGTGGGGGGAGGGAAGAGCACCCAGAGGCCAAACCCTGGTGAGCCTGGCAGGGGAGTGCAGCTCCTGAAGCTCTGCTTAGCTGAGCTGTGCCCACCAGGAGCATGACAGTGCACTAATGGCTGCAGCCTCTCTTGCTGCTCAAGCCTCTCCCCTCTTCCAGCTGCAGCTCCTTGGAGGCAGGCTCTTTGTTTCCTGGGCTGGATTGAAATATTTGTATCTGCATCAGATCAGATAAGTCAGAAAGTTAAATTCCAGGCTTCCCATGGAGCTGTCACTTTAATTTATCCTTGGGGCTGGGGCCTGTGCTCTGCAGCAGTAAATGAGAGCCTCTGCAATTAAACACCAGGCTGCAGAGGAAATGAGGCTGAACGCAGCTGGGGGTCAGTGAGCCCTGCAAGAGGGGGCTCAGGCTGGGGCAGTGCCCTGGCCTTGGGCTGAGGCAGCTGTGCCTGTGGGTCACAGCAGTGGGCTGGGCTCAGGTCCTGAGCCTGTGACCAGAGTTTGTCACCCAGGCCACCTCACCCTTCAGCCTTTGCCTCCCTCACCCCCAGGCAGGAGTGGGAGTGCTGGAGGCCTCCAGAACGTTTGAGATGCATGAAGTGGTGTGGGGAAAAACCCCAGTGGGAAGCAAAAACTGTTGGCTGTGAGGGGGTAGAGACCTCTCCCCTCAGCTGGGGCAGCCCAGCACCCACTGCCCAGGCAGTGCCCCCCAGCAGAGAGCTGGCAGGGAGCCCTGCTGCAGGGGTGCCAGGGAGCAGGGCCCTGCCTAGGAGTTGTCTCTGCAGGTGGTTCTCTGGGGTTGGTTCTCTCTGAAGGATCCCTTGTGCCCCAGGAGATGCTGTAATCATAGCTGGGAGCTGGTGGAGGCCCTGTAGCAAGGCTTCTCCCTTCTGTGCTCTCAGACTGTGCCCATCACGGGTACCTGAACAGCTTCCAGTGCCAGGGGTGCTGCCCTGTTGGGTGCCCAGTGTAAGGTGGCATGCAAGTGATGGCTCCCTGGGTGACACCAGGGCAGCCAAAGGGAGAGCTCACAAGCAGCATGGTGGCAGCCTTCAGATCACACTGCAAGTCCTGCTCCTGTGCCAGTGTCCCCACTACAGCCAGTCCAGTGCTGACTCAGTAATGATGTGCTTACACAACAGGAGGCACAGCTGAGCTTCCCAGGGCTGCAGAGGCAGTGAAATGCTGTGCAGGCTGCCAGGCAGGGAGCTGCCTGTGCTGCTGGCCCACTGCAGAAGCTGTTGTGGGGGATGCCCTGATGGTAGGAGTTTGTCTTAGTCCTACAGAGGAGCATTGGCAAACTGCCTGCAAGTTCCTAGACCTCATCTACCAGTCCTGCTGGCTGCTGGTAGTGTTAGAGATGGAAAATAGCTGTGCTGCACCTAGGAGCTGTGATGTGAGCAGCTTGGCCTCCCCTGGGGCAGGAGAGTGAGCAGCTTGGCCTCAGCAAGGGGCAGGAGAGTGTCTCTTCTCCCCAGGAGCTGAGGCTGGAGTTGTACCCCGTGTCCCACTGGCTCAGTGGGGTTTGGAGCAAGGCCACTAACTGGCAGGAGCTGGAACTTTGCTTCCTGGGCCATGCCTGGAGCCTTGCCAGGAGCCAGCCAGCTACCTTTTGAGGCAGGGCAGCCCTTTGATGGTTTTGGTTGTGTGCACTTCCAGAGACGTGTGAGTGAGGGGCAGAGCAGTGCAGGAGCCACAGGATTGTCTGGGCAGGCTGCAGGCCTTTTGCTGTCACCTGAGCTGTTGGCCAGCTCACCAGGGAGGCATCTTAGCAGTGCAGTAGTCTCCAGGCTGGCAAAGCTTGGCCTGCCAAGGGCAGCTGGGGCTGGGGCAGGTGCTGGCTGTGACACTTCTGAGCTCTGATGGTTTCTCAGGAGCTGGGGAAAAAAATGTTCATGCTGGAAAAAAAGTACAAATCCTGATGTCCTGGCCTCAAGGTAATTGAGTGCTCTGCAGCTCCCCAAGTCAATTACTGCATTGTTGGTCTGGGGGAAGTGTGCCTAATTTCCTGCTGATTAGCAGCTCTGCTCCCTCAGCTGACCTGGCTGCGCACGGCCTCAGCCGACCCCGGCAGGGTCACTGCTGCCCACATCCACCTCATTGTCCTGTGCAGCAGCTTCAGGCTGGACTTACAGCAGGAGCAGGAGCTCCCAGGTCACTGTCAGGTGTAAAGAAGAAGGGAGAGGTGATTGTCCCAGGTGGGGGAGCAGACTCTGTCCCATCCTGAGCAAGCACCGTGGCCCTGCGGTGCAGGATGGGGCAGCAGCCACTGCCTGGATGCAGGAGCTTGCTGCAGATTTCCCCATCAGCACTTTGGTTCCTTTGACTCTCCTTGGGTCTGTTTCCTCCTCCATCACCCTTTGCAGCATGTGGCCCTCTGCCACCTCCCTGTCCCTGGGGTGTGTTCTCAGCAGCTGAGGGCACAGGGCCCTGTGTAGGACACAGAGTGCACAGCAGAGCTGACCCTGACCTGCCAGGGGCAGGAACCCCTCCTGAGTTGCCTCACCTGTGCTCATCAGCTCACTGCAGTGGGCTCTGAAAGTCTCCATGTGATGGTTAAGTTGGGGTTGAGGTGTTGCATAGGTGGAGGAGGACACTATGAACATGCTGGACCCTGGTGCAGGGAGATGCCATCCCACACACAAACCCCACACCTCTGGCATCAGCACCTGGTCCTGCCTGGAGAGTGGAGCTCATTCAGGTTCCAGCTCTGCAGCAGTTGGTTTATTGATCCAAATGCTGTGATGCTGAATCACTCAAGTTCCCCACCCTGCAAATCCAGGATGGGGTTGGCCATTTGGGGGCCATTTCCTAGGTGAAGCTGCTTTCCTCCTGTGAGACTTGCCCAGGAGGAGCTGGGTGCTTTGGTGCTTTCAGTGCCTCCTTCATGTGAGCAGCACTCACATGCCAAGCAGGGCTCCTCCGTGCTGTTTACCTGACCTGATCAATTGATTCCATCTTCTCTAATTAGCTGAATTTCATTGCCAATAATAAAGGCTTCCAGCAAGAGCAGGCTGTGGTCATGCAGCATGGTGTCACCTGCAGATTTCAGGGCAGTGAGCCCTGTGGAAAAGGTGGTGTTTGGTAAAGGAGAGCAAGCAGGAAGCTGTGGGATGGGCCAAGGCCTGGGGTGCAGGCAGGGGGAGGCAGGGGAGCTGCTCCTGCACAGCAAGTGCAGGTTGCTGCCCTTCATGGAGTCACTGAGGAATTGGTTGGAGCTTCTGAGGCACACCACCAGGCTGCATGGGTGTGGGAGATGGGGTGCTCAACCTGAGAAGCCAGGGGATGCTCAGATTGCTTCCAGCCCCTTGGCACTCAGCGTGCCAGTCGGAGCCAGCCAGACTGCATCCCCGCTGCCAGGCATGTTCTAATAGCTTCCAGCTTGCAGCTGGGACTGTGCTTAGCAGGCAGGAGCACTGACACTGCTCTCCCTTTGGATGGCTTGCACAGTCAGTACAACGTGGGATTCCCATCAGGAATGTCTGTGGTGCTCCAGCTGGCCAGAGCTGGGATGGGCTCCCAGGCAGCTGCGGGCACCTGAAGTCCCAGCCTGTGCCAGCCCTCCCCAGTGCCGCTTGAAGGGGAGGCTCCATGCAGAGAGCAGCCAGGGGTTTATTGGCAGGAGTGGCCACAGAGTGTCGTGCAGCAGGGTGTTCAAAAATGCCCAGGGCTTGAACCTGTGAGTGAGAGGAAGCTGCCACTCAGAGCCTTGCCAGCAGGGCTGGTGACTGTGCTCGGCGCAGTGACTCACGCCGGAGCAGGGCTGCAGATCCTGTGCCTGCTCCTGAACGGGCAGGCAGCCTCCCTCCATCGTGCTGCTGTCATCTAGGGAGCAGTTTAAAGAGGCTCTCCAGGCTGTGAAAACCAAACCAGCCTGCAAAGTGCAGCCCAGCTCAGGGTGGTTCTGGGGCTGCCTTGGGGCTGCCCGTGGCCGGTGGGGGTTGGCAGCTGCCCTCGGGGCGGGCACGGGGCAGGAGAGGCTGCAGGTGAGGTGGCAGCAGGTGAGGTGATGATGGCAGCTTGGTTGCACAGCCTTTGTTGCAGGATTGCAGAAGTCACCTCCCTTCAAAGCAAGCCAAAGCCTCCAGACAGGAAGCCCTCTGGCCACTGTGGCTGCTGGCTTCCTTTGGTCTTTCTGCTCTTCCCCGAGAGCCTGACAGGGCTGAGCTCAGGGGCCTGTGGCACAGGCTGCAGGGCAGGCTGGGTTCCTGTGCTGGTTAGCAAAGCTCCCCCTGGGTGTGTGGTAACTCTTGGAAGTGACACTGGAGGAGCTGCTGAGCAATTAAACTTGCAAGCAAGTCGTTGCAAGGGAGAATAATCCTCGGGTGTGCCTGGGTGCAGCAGCACTGAGCCCCTGGCCCCAGAGCTGGGGGTGGTGGCTGGCACTGCCAGCCTGGCTAGACATTGGCATCTGCAGAATAATGACTGGGGGTGGGTTTGAGACTGTTGTACAGCAGCAGGAAGTTGGTATCAGCTTCATCTGCTGTTGTCATGTCAGTGTTACTCTGCTGTGATGTAAATGCTGATAGAGCCTGCCTGGGAGCTGGGGAGGGAGGAAGGGAGGGAGGCTGCATGCAGCTCCCTGGGGACTGCCTGTGCCTGGGATGTGCCCTGCCAGTCTTGCCCTGATCACACACTTGGGTGTGCAGCTCTGGCTCTCTTTCCCCCCTGTCACTGTGGGGAAGATGTGTGGAGGCCATGGGGTGACCTGGTGGGGCTGTGACCTTCCTGCTGCTCAGGGTGGGAACATGTGGCTCAAACAGCTAAAGAGTGTCTGTCAGGCAGGGGCTTTCTTCCCTTCCATCTGTCCTGCTCCTTTTTTACATCACTGTGAGTTCAAGTGCTGTATCAAGTTCAGGTTTAGAATGTCCCTTTCTCTGTGGCCTTCCTCCTGCTCTCCCAGTCCCCTCTTGGTGACGTGCTGTTCACCCAGGGACAGCCAGGATAGCAGCCACAGGAGAAAAGAGAGCCCACAGCCTGGTAATGAGGCTGCCAAGTAGGCACTGTTGGCCCTGTCTTAATGAGCAACATCTTGATCTGAAGGGGCTGTTGGTCCTGTCCTGATGAGCTACCTCTTGATCTGAAGGAGGAGGCTGCTCAGGTCACCTCCAGAGAGCAGCTGGGGAAAATCCTGTCCTTGAGAGTTGTGGTTGGAGGAGGGAGGTGGTGGCAGGGGAGCTGTTGTCCTGTGTGGAGCAGCTCCCAGCTGGGCAGGTACCTGATGGTTGCCTGTGGTTTGTGTTTTAGGAGACCAGGAACTGGCTCCCTTGGGCTGGCTGTGAATAGAATCATAGAACTCTCAGGGCTGGAAGGTAGCTCAAGCCTCAGCCAGTCCCAGCCCCCTGCCATGGGCAGGGACACCTCACACTGCAGCAGGTTGCTCACAGCCACCTCCAGCCTGGCTGCAAACACCTCCAGGCAGGAGGCTTCCACCACCTCCCTGGGCAGCCTGTGCCAGGCTCTCACCACCCTCCTGGGGAACAACTTCTTCCTCACATCCAATCTCAGTCTCCCCACTTCTAGTTCTGCTCCATCCCCCCCAGTCCTACCCCTCCCTGACACCCTCAAAAGTCCCTCCCCATTTTCCTTTGGCATTAGAAAGAAGAGCTCTTATTTTGCTCCTCTCCCCAAAAGGCTGAGGTCTCTGGAAGTGTCTCTGGAAGAAGATTGATTTCATTCTGCAGAGGTTCTGCAGTGCTGCTGGTGCTGTGCAGCTTGGGTGGGTTTGCAGAGAGCTGGGCAGCTCCTGCTGCATTCTGCTCTGTGTGGTGATTCTGAGCCCCTGGTGCCCAGCAGCTGGCACCTTCCTGCCCCTTCAGAGTGAAGAGTTCCACGGGGCTTTACCTCAGCCCAGGGGGCTGTGCTGTGCCATGCAGAGCAGCTTCAGCCTTGGGACCACCTTTGGGAGGGAGTGCAAGTCCTGGAGTGTGCAGGCAGGGTGGGTGTCAGAGTTGCTCTGCTGCCTGCAGCCCTCAGCCCTTCAGCACAGAGGCAGAGATCTGTGCCCTGGTACCTGGCTTGGCTCCACAGCCTCCCAGAGGTGCCAGGGCTGGTTTATGTTTAACAGCTGGGTTTGCTGCCGTGGCCATAAGAGGGAGGCAGGTCAGGAGAAATCCTCTGCTGACCCAGATCTGCTCCGTGGGCCGTAGGTGGAGCCACTGGGGTATGAGTAACCAGCACTGACCTCCTTACAAGGATAGAGAAACAGGGAGCAGAGGTGGTGCAGGAGGCTGGCATCCTGCTCTGAGTCACCAGGACCTGGGGCTGCCAGGACAGCTGCCACGTGTGTGGGGCAGGGTGGTGGCTCCTCCTGCCAGCCCCCCAGCATCACCTGGCTGAGCTGTGCTGCTCTCCCAGGGGAAGCCCTCACCTCTGCTGCCACTGAGGCCTGGGCACTGCTCATGCTCTGATGTGCAGCACACTGCTGGGCCTTGCTCCGTGGCTGAGCCAAGTCTGGAGGAATATGAACAAAGGGAGTCCTGTGCCCAGGCCCCCTCCAAAACTCTGCTTTGTCTCCCACAGCAGCTGCTGTGAGATGCCTCCAGGAGAACCAGCAGCGCAGTGCAGCCAGCAGATGCACTGATAATGTGTCTCCACATTCATCTCCTCCTCATCTCCAGCAGCAGGAGAGCTGGCTGCAGCTCCAAGGCCTCCCTGCTTGTTGCCCTCCAGTGCTGCTGTCTGCACATGGCCACATAGCTCAGGAAGGGCTTTCTGAGGGTCCCAAGTCCAGCAGCTGTGCTGTTAATCATCACTCCCTGCAGTGCAGCATACTTTGGGGTTGCTTGCAGAGAAGTCTGTTCTACCAGAGACACATTTCCCACCCCAGCCTAATGGAAGCAGCTCCTTGGGGATAGCTTCCCAGGCAGCAAACCCCACAGGGCCTGAGGGTCTGGGATCCATCCATCAGCACCAAGAGAGAGAGAGGCCTCCCTGGGGGTGACAGAGGTGCTTTAAAAACCACCAAAGCTGGGGAGGGGAGAGAGAACTTAACACCTGGGCACTGCAGGTAACAGCAGAGAGTCAGAGGGAGGAGGGAAGCAGCTGTGCTGAGCTGGGGGAAGCCAGCATGGCTCTGGTGCTTGCCCTGGGCATGGCTGGGCCTGGGCCTGGTTCTGTACTGAGTGTTCCAGGCTTGTGCTGCTTGCTTTGTTGATGAATTTACTCTTTGTCTTCCTGATTTGGCTTCTTCCCCCCCTCTACCCTGGCAGCTGCTTGTCCAGAGAGCAGTGCTGCAGGGGGCTGGGACCCCTTGGATCTGCAAGGCCAGGGCAAGCTGCCATGGGTTGTGGGCTTCTGGATTCATGGATTCTGGAGCTCTGGGGCAGAGATTGTGGCCCAAGGGCTTTTCTTTCCCCCTCTTTTATCAGGAGCCTTTCAGTGCTCACAATGGCCAATGCTCAGTGCCAGTAACAATGCCTGGCCTCATGTTCCCATGCTTGCCGTGCCGCAGGCAGGTTTCCTGTGGGGTGAAGGGTTTCTATCAGACCTCCATCTCTTGCCTTGCAGCCAGCTGGAGCAGTGCTGGCTGCAGGAGCTCAGGCTGCTGGCAAGCCCCAGCCCAGCTCAGTTCCTCCTGTCCTTGCACAAAAGCCAGCACAGCCTCTGCAGCCAAGGGCTCCCCTGTGCCCTGCAGTGCCAAGGTGAGGCTGAGGCCACCCCCAGCTGCGCTCCCTGGCCGCCTGCTGTGGCCCTGGGTAGGCTCCGGGCAGAGCTGGCTCAGGAGGCTGCTGCTGAGGGCCTGCCAGGGCCGGGGCACCAGGGCAGGGCTGGGGAGCCAGGGCAGGGCCAGGGTGCCTGGGCAGGGCTGGGGAGCCAGGGCAGAGCTGGGCCATGGCTCAGCCACACTGCACATGGCCTCGGCTGCTAGGAGGGGGCTGCAGGGCAGCAGCCACGCCTGGGATTGCAGCTCTGGGCAGCCTGATCCGGCTGAAGATGCTCTGCTGACTGCAGGGGGGTTGGACCCAGTGACCTTTAAAGGTCCTTTCCACCCCAGACTGCTCTGAGGGGAGCAGCTCCTGCCGGCTGCTGGGGGCCAGAGCTGTCAGCGGTGCGGGGTGGTCTCTGCTGCAGGCTTGGGGCTTAGAGCCTGAGCTTTGGAGGCTTTGAGGCTGCGGTGGGCACAGAGGGTGGTAGCCTGCAGTGCTTGTGCTGCTCCTCTCCCTCACACACAAGCTGTGACTGCTGCCCAGCCGCTGAGACCTGGCCCCTGCGGGACCCCTCCCCACACCTTGGGTCGTGCCGCTTGTGCTTCCACAGGGGGAACCCAAGGCCCTGGTGTGGTGCTGGGCAGGGGCTGTGGGGAGGCTGCTGTGGAGGTGCGGGTGCGGCTGCAGGCAGATGCGGGTGCAGGCAGGTGCGGGTGTGGGTGCGGCTGCAGGCAGGTGCGGGTGAGGCTGTAGGCAGGTGCAGGTGCAGGCAGGTGCGGCTGCAGGCAGGTGTGGGTGAGGCTGCAGGCAGGTGCGGGTGAGGCTGCAGGCAGGTGCGGGTGAGGCTGCAGGCAGGTGCGGCTGCAGGCAGGTGCGGGTGCAGGCAGGTGAGGCTGCAGGCAGGTGCGGGTGCGGCTGCAGGCAGGTGCGGCTGCAGGCAGGTGCGGCTGCAGGCAGGTGCGGCTGCAGGCAGGTGAGGCTGCAGGCAGGTGCGGGTGCGGCTGCAGGCAGGTGAGGCTGCAGGCAGGTGAGGCTGCAGGCAGGTGCGGGTGCAGGCAGGTGCGGGTGAGGCTGCAGGCAGGTGCGGGTGCAGGCAGGTGCGGGTGCAGGCAGGTGCGGGTGAGGCTGCAGGCAGGTGCGGGTGCAGGCAGGTGCGGGTGCGGGTGCAGGCAGGTGCGGCTGTAGGCAGGTGCGGCTGTAGGCAGGTGCGGGTGCAGGCAGGTGCGGGTGCAGTGGTGCCTGCGGTGGGGCTCTCGGGCCGGGACCTGCCCGTCCCTGGCGCCGGTGCCAGGCTCGCCCCTCGGGCACCGCTGCGGGATTCCATCTCCTGGCGCCAGCAGAGGCAGCGGTTGCCACGGCAACCACGGCTTTGGTTCCCCTGGCAACCGGCCGGGGTTCCACACAAGTGGGAGAGGAACCACTGCTGCCTCTGCGGCCCCGCCCTGCCGGCCCCGCCCTGCCGGCCCCGCCCTGCCGGCCCCGCCCTGCCGGCCCCACCCTGCCGGCCCCACCCTGCCTGCACGCCGCAGGGCGCTGCGGGGCCCTGCAGGCAGCCTGGGGCTGGGAGCTGCAGGGAGCATCCCTCTGCAGGCAGGCTCCAGTGGTGCCTTCGGCGCTGCCGGGCAGGGGCTGGGGGCAGCCTGGCTCCACAGGGGCAGACAGCCCTCGGTTTCCCAGCTTCCCTGGGCCCTCCTCCGTCACGGCAGGCTGGGTGGAGCTGGAGCAGGTGGCTTCTCTGGAGGCTGAGCCTCACAGTCTGCTCATCACCCCTGAAGAGCTTGAGAGGAAAGTCAGCCTGGTGAGGAGTGCCCCAGACTGCTGCCAGCAATGCAGGACCCCAGGGTACTGCAGGGGAGTGTGGCAGCCTTGGGCTGTTTGCGGCCCCCAGGCTCCTCAGCATCACAGTGGTCTGGGTTGGAAGGGATCTCCAGAGGTCTTCTGGTCCCTCCGTGCCTTGTGTGGGTTTGGTTGCTGCAGCCATGCTGGAGCCAGGCTGGTGGACTGCTTGTACTGTAGGTGTGCTGCACCACTGCAGTCACTGCAAGGACTGGATCTTTCCCTGAGGACTGAGCTTCTTTCCCCTGATCCAGGGATCAGATCTCAGCCTGGCACTGGAGGTGCTGCCAGGCTGGCTCCTGTGGGGGTCCTGCAGGTGGCATTGCTGCTGGGGAACCCTCCCTGGCCCTGCTGTACTGCAGTGGCTGCAGTCCCACTAGCAGAGGGTTAAAGGCATCTGGCTGAGGCTTGCAGATCACTGTGGTGAGTGCTCATTGATGAGCAATTGTTAATCAGTGAGCACCACCTAATAACCACAGCAGCCTGGAAGATGTTCCTGGAAGAGCTGGTAATTGAAAGTGTGTTGTTGAATTGCTGCTGTGGTGTTTGTCAGGGGAGGGTGTTGGGGTTCTCTTTCAAGAGGAGGCTTTTAAACCTCACCACTGCCAGCTCCAGGGCCAGCACAGCTCTGGAGGCGAGCTCAGAGCCAGCCCTGGGGGCATTGTTTTCCATCATGCCATAAGAATAAAGCAATTTAATTACAGGCAGCTAGGAGATGGCAAATCCTCCTCAGTGACAAGGGGCTGTTGCAGTGCAGGGCCAGCAGTGGGCTGTGTCTGGTCACCAAATAACAGCCAGTGGGGCTGGGCACCACCCCGGCACCACCCCAGCACCACCCCAGCACTTGGGCACAAAGGAGCAGGGGGGTGGAGCTGGCACCACGGTGCTGCTGGGCTGGCTTCAGGAGCCTGGGTGGGCAGAAGCTGCTTGGAGGCTGGCAGCTGCCTGTGAAGGGGGCAGAGCACCTCACAAGCACAGCCAGGTATGGATGGATTCTGACTGGGTCACTGCTCTTTGGATGAAGGAGCTCTGCCCCACTGCCCTTGCTTCTGCCTGCAGCTGCTCTGCTGGGGGCTGCACTGGAGCAGCTCACAGCCAGGTCCTGGCTCCTCTGCAAGCACTGAAGGACCTCTCAGCTTCCAGCTCAGGCTGCTTTTCCTGGGCCCCTCCTGCCACCTTCTGACCTTCAGACCTGTTCTTGCAGGGGTCCTCATCCCTGCAGCCAGCCACTGCTGTGCTCCCAGCCTCAGCTCCCTGCCTCACACCATGCTCAGGAGCTGAACTGTGAAGGCTGCAAATGTTTGATCAGCTCCTGCCCAGCAGAGCCAGCAGCTGCCCTGCAGCACTCCCCAGCCAGGGAGAGCCAGGGCTGGATTCCCATGGGAGTGAGGAGCCCCATTCTTGCTTGCTGGGGCAGATGAGCTTCCCCCAGCTCAGGACCAGGATTTGTTGGCTCTTGTGGCATGTTTTTAAGTGCAGAGAAGTGCAAAATCTAAATCAGCTTCAAAGTTGTAGCTTCTGTAGCTTCCCTGCACTGCAGAGTGGAAGTTGCCTGGGCAACCAGGGCCTCCTGCTCCTTCCTGGTAAAAAAAGCAAGCCCACAACCATCTCTCTGCAAACAGAAGGAGAAGAGGCTGTGCTGGAGTTTGTTGCTTGGAAAAGAGCAGTCCTGGGAGGGGGGATGGGGGCAGGGCTGGGGGGAATCGTGCTGCCATCCATGGCACACGTGGGGCATGCTCAGACCCAGCCTCAGCAGCTTTGGGGGGCAGAGCTCTGCTGCTCAGGGAGCTCTGGGTGGCATCTGCCACGAGCAGCCATGGCCAAGGCATGCCTGGGCCAGGCAGAGCTGCTTGGTTTGAACTCTCCTCAGGATTGCTCACCTTCTGGTGCAGCCTTCCTGCAGCCTTCCTGGGGGGCTCCAGACCTGGCCCCTGCCCCTGCAAGACAGGGCAGAGGAAAGCAGCATCTTCTGTGGAAGGAGCTCAGGAGCAAGGGTTTGAGGCCTCAGGCCAAGGCTGGGGATGTGCAGCCCTCAGGATCCAGGCAGATGGCTGAATTGTCATCCCAGGTACCAGCCCCTTGCTGGAACCTTCACCCTTGCTGCTCTGGGGGCTGGGGCTGGGGGGTGGGTCCCAGGCACAGCTCTCTGCAGGCCTTGGTTTCAGACCATGGAAGACAGCTGCTTGGCTCTTTGTAGCAATTCCTCTTACTGAAACTCCACGTGATCTGATGGAGCTGCAGGGTCCCCTCTGCCTGTTGCCTCCTGCCAGCTCTGGGGGAAGATCCCAGAGGTGTGGTGAAAGGAATGTCTGTGTGGGAGCTGCTTCTGTTGGAGCTTGGGGCAGGAGCTGTGGTGGTGCTGCTGCTGTGGTGAGACATTCCTGGCTTGGAGAGAGCCTGGGGCCCAGCACATGTCCCCAGAGCTGCTTCTGCTGGGGAGTAGGTAGGTGAGCAAAGGCAGGATGCCTGAGGGTTGGCTCTCACTGTGGACTTTCTACTGCCCTGGCAGCTGCTGTGGGCAGGGTGAGCAGCAGCAGAGAGCCTGGTGGCCCCCTGCCCAGGGGCTGCTGGGGGGGCTGGGCAGGGGGGACACAGCCCTTCCATACTGCTGTGAAGTACAGCGGCAGGAGGCCCCCTGCTCCTCTCCCCTCCCTGGCAGGTTCCTGTGGGTGCTGCACGGAGGCCAGTGGGGCAGGGTCAGGTCCATTGCAGCTCCTGGGAGGGGCTGTACCCTGCTGGGGAGGGAGCTGCTGAGGAGGGAGCTGCTGGCTGCAGTTCATCACTCACACCCAGTGCCTCCTCAGCCCAAGCAGCAGCTCGGCAGGGAGATCCACAGTGAGCTGCATCCCAGAATAGTTTCTGAAGGATGACTGGTGCCAGCAGAGACTCCATCCCATCTGCTCCTCCAGCAGCTCCCTTGGAGAGCACCCAGCCTGTGGCTGGCAGCCCTGGCTGGCTGAGGAGCCCCAGGAGCAGCCTGGGCTGGGGGCTCCTGGGGAGGACTGGAGCCCACGGGATGGGCTTGGAGCAGTGCCAGCTCCTAAGGGCTGCAGTGCAGCACCCAGGGAGCACCAGAGCTGGCTGGGACACCTCCTGCTGCTCACTAAGGGTCTGCCTGCATTTGCAGTAATTAAAAGTTTGTAACTAATTAGCAGCTGCCTCCCATACCTCCCAGGCCTGCTCTCCCCCGGTGCTGGGAGGCTTCCCTCACAGCAGGGAAGGAAGCCAAGTCTGCCTGAGCATGCTGGTGCTGTGCAGAGCAGGCTGCTGGGATTTCTTGCTGAGCTCTTCCTGGAAAGCCACATTCCTGGAGTCTGTCCCTGCCTGGTTCCTGCCCTTGCCTGGATCCTGTCCTGTGGTGCCCCTGCGTGCCAGGGCACAGAGCCTGCTGGAGAGCCTTGCTGCAGAGGGGCTGCTGGCTGCAGAGGGGCTGCTGGCTGCAGAGGGGCTGCAGAGGGGCTGCTGGCTGCAGGCAGGGGCTGCTGGCTGCAGAGGGGCTGCTGGCTGCAGGCAGGGGCTGCTGGCTGCAGAGGGGCTGCAGAGGGGCTGCTGGCTGCAGGCAGGGGCTGCTGGCTGCAGAGGGGCTGCTGGCTGCAGAGGGGCTGCTGGCTGCAGAGGGGCTGCTGGCTGTAGAGGGGCTGCTGGCTGCAGAGGGGCTGCTGGCTGCAGGCAGGGGCTGCTGGCTGCAGGCAGGGGCTGCTGGCTGCAGAGGGGCTGCTGGCTGCAGAGGGGCTGCTGGCTGCAGGCAGGGGCTGCTGGCTGCAGAGGGGCTGCTGGCTGCAGAGGGGCTGCTGGCTGCAGGCAGGGGCTGCTGGCTGCAGGCAGGGGCTGCTGGCTGCAGAGGGGCTGCTGGCTGCAGAGGGGCTGCTGGCTGCAGGCAGGGGCTGCAGAGGGGCTGCTGGCTGCAGGCAGGGGCTGCTGGCTGCAGGCAGGGGCTGCTGGCTGCAGAGGGGCTGCTGGCTGCAGAGGGGCTGCTGGCTGTAGAGGGGCTGCTGGCTGCAGGCAGGGGCTGCTGGCTGCAGAGGGGCTGCTGGCTGCAGAGGGGCTGCTGGCTGCAGGCAGGGGCTGCAGAGGGGCTGCTGGCTGCAGGCAGGGGCTGCTGGCTGCAGGCAGGGGCTGCAGGCTCAGCCCTGCTCCTGCTGCCCTCTCCCCAGAGCAGGCAGGCAGGCAGCTGAGCTCCCTGCTGGCACCTCTGACCCCGGGCACAGCAGCAGGCACCTTGCTCCCGGCCTCCCCCATGCCCTCCGTGTGCCACCCCCGGCGCCGTGGCTGCCAGCACGTCTCAGCAGGGTGCCCCTGGGGCTTTCTGGGTCAGGCAGAGTGGGGAACTGGGGCTCAGGCTGGAGCCTGGACTTTGGCTTCAGCCACGTGTGCATCTCAGAGCTGTCTCTGGGCTGGGAGCCAGGGAGTCCTGGAGTCCCCACCCTGCCTACCTGCCTGCCTGGCACCACAGCCTCTGCTGCTGGCCCAGGGAGCCCTGGCCTCTGGGGCCTCCCACTGCAAAGCCTTGCTGTGGAGAAGCCCCAGGTGTGCTGTCTGCCTGAGAGAGCAGCCAGAGGCACAGGCCTGCCCCTTGGCCTGCAGGCTGCCCAGCTGGGGGGGCTTTTGCCCAGGGGCAGAGCTGTGCTGAGAGCAGCTGTCTGCACACACACCTCTGGAGGGGCTGTGCCCTGCTGGTCTGCATTGTTTGGCCAGCTTAAAGAGTTCCTTTTTTGGGTACTACCAGGACAAAGGTCCCTTTGCTGTGCCACTTTGCTGTCCTTGTAGTGTGAGGAGGCAGGAGCTCCCTGAGTCAGTGCTGGCTGAGGCTGAATGAAAGGCAGGCTGCAGAGCTATTTCTGGCTGATGTTGGAGATCAGAGCCCAGCAGAACCATCAAACACAGACTGCAGAACCTGGGAGGGGAATGAGCAGTGTGTGTGCTCAGAGCAGCCTGGGGCTGATCCCTGCTGCCCTGCTGAGGCTGAGCTTGGCTCTCAGGCAGCCTCTGCCAGCACCAAGTGGTTCCCTGGGGCTGGTGCTCCCTGAGGCAAGTGTGAGTGAGGCTCCCAACAGTGACCCAGAGCCTCAGGGGGTGGGCAGGCTGTGTGTGGGTCTGAGTGAGGCTCCCAGCAGTGACCCAGGGCCTCAGGGGGTGGGCAGGCTGTGTGTGGGTCTGTGAGTGAGGCTCCCAGCAGTGACCCAGAGCCTCAGGGGGTGGGCAGGCTGTGTGTGGGTCTGAGTGAGGCTCCCAGCAGTGACCCAGGGCCTCAGGGGGTGGGCAGGCTGTGTGTGGGTCTGAGTGAGGCTCCCAGCAGTGACCCAGGGCCTCAGGGGGTGGGCAGGCTGTGTGTGGGTCTGAGTGAGGCTCCCAGCAGTGACCCAGGGCCTCAGGGGGTGGGCAGGCTGTGTGTGGGTCTGAGTGAGGCTCCCAGCAGTGACCCAGAGCCTCAGGGGGTGGGCAGGCTGTGTGTGGGTCTGTGAGGATCCCAGCAGTGACCCAGAGCCTCAGGGGGTGGGCAGGCTGTGTGTGGGTCTGCAGAGTCTTCAGTTTGTCTCTTCTGTGCTGAGGGTAAGTGCTGGGCTGGGCTGGGGAGCAGCTTCTCTGTCCTGTTGCTATTCAGTGCTCACTGCTGGCTTAAAGTCCTCTGACCCCATACTTTCTGTGGGGATCAGCTGTTGCCTTCCTGCTGCCCTGCTCAGGAACTGATGCCCTTCAGGTCTGTGTGGTTCCTGTTCCCCAGCAGTGGTGTTTGGCATCTCTGTCCTGTTCTGGCTGAGGCAGCAGCTCCCTGCCTTGCTGCCTCCAGTTCCCAGCATCGTCAGAGGAGAGCATTCACTGCTCCTTGGTGTTTGACCTCAGGATTTCCTGTGTCAGGCAAAGTCTTGTCAGCTCCCAGCCACCTCTCCTGGCTCAGGAGCTGTTGGTGTGGTGTGTGTGGCTCAGGAGCTAATGAGTACTTGTGCTTTTCCTTCTGGCCCCCTCCAGGCTCCCTGCCCAGGACTGCTGTGCTGCTCACAGAACTGCACCATCCCTTTGTCAGCTTCTGTGCCCCAAACTTGTCTCTCCTCCCCAGCAGCTGCCAGCACCTGGTGTGGTTAAGCACTTCAGTTTGGGAGGCTCATCAGGTCTCCTTCATAAGGCAGAAGGCAGTTGGCCAAGGGCACCCTCCAGGGCTGGGGTTGGTTTGTGGCCAGCTCCTGTCCCGCTGGCTGAATTTGCAAGGTGTAACTACACCTGAGCACTTTCTACAGCAGCATGAGGGGCTGTGGGCAGGGGAGGGAGCAGGTGCCTGTGGCTTGTGCTTGCCTTTACTCCTCTCATTTCTTTTGCTTCCCTCTGTGTTCAGACTTTAAAGAGGAAGGAGAAGGAGTACGAGCACGAGATGGAGCGGCTGGCGCGGGAGAAGATCGCGACGCAGCAGCGCCTGGCGGAGCTGAAGAACGAGCTGAGCCAGTGGATGGACGTCCTGGAGATTGACAGGATCATTCGACAGACAGTCCAGCCAGAGGATGACCAGGCATCTACCTCCACTGCATCAGGTACCAGCCTTCTGCTCCCCTCACCACCCCCACTCCCCCCCCTGCGCGCGGCGGTAGGGGGATCCGCGCTGAGCGCCCTCGGGGCTGTGGAGCCGCAGCAGGCTGCTCGGGGAGGTGGCTGAGGCTCCTCCCCTGAGAGCATCCAAGGTGAGGCTGCACAAGGCTCTGGGCAGCCTGTGAGGAGAGGCTGAGGGAGCTGGGCTTGCTTAGCCTGGAGAAGAGGAAACTCAGGGGAGACCTTCTTGCTCTCTACAACTACCTTAAGGGGGGTTGTAGACAGGCAGAGGTTGGTCTCTTCTCCCAGGCAGCCAGCACCAGAACAAGAGCACACAGTCTCAGGCTGTGCCAGGGGAGGTTTAGGCTGGAGGTCAGGAGGAAGTTCTACACAGAGAGAGAGATTGCCCATTGGAATGGGCTGCCTGGGGAGGTGGTGGAGTCACCATCCCTGGAGATGTTCAGGAGACTTGCTGGGGTGCTTGGTGCCATGGTTCAGTTGATCAGGTGGTGTTGGGTGAGAGGTTGGACTCGATCTTGAAGGTCTCTTCCAACCTGGTCTGGTCTGGTCTGGTCTGGTCTGGTCTATTCTATTCTATTCTATATTCTATTCTATTCTATTCTATTCTATTCTATTCTATCTAGTGGAGGATGTCCCTGCTGAGTGCAGAGGAGGTTGGACTGGGGGAGCTTTGGAGGTCCCTTCCAGCCTGTGACTCATTCTGTGGTTCTTTGTGTCAGGCTCAGGCAGAAGGAGTTCAGGTGGTTGGAGGTCATTGTGGGCTGGTGGCACCGCTGCTGCCTGCCTGGAGCGAGCTGAAAAGCAGGCAGCAGTGGTGGACAGCTGCAGGGGGCAGGCCTGCAGGGTCAGGCTGTGGAGATCCTGGCCTGCAGAGCTCAGCTTTCCTCTCGCACAGCTCTGCGTCTCTGCTTGCTGCGGCTGCCTGCTGTGTGAGCACCCAGATGGATTTGTGGGTGTGTGTGGGGGGTGCTCAGCCGTGTAGAGGAGGAGGAGTCGGTGCAGGAAGGCTCACCAGAGCCTTTGAGGAGCTTAATGAGCCTTCACGTTGTGTGAAAAGGATTCCCGGTGAGGAAGAAACGATGCTGATGAGTAGCTGAGGTGCTGCTCCCTGTGACGTTTCTGGGGGGTAGGAGGGTGGCTGCTCTCCTCCAGAGCAGTGCCCTGCAGCAGGAGGAGCAGGCAGCCTGTGGGTGCACAGAGCTCTGCTCTCCAGGGATGGGGAGGCTCCAGCAGGCGTAGCTGTGCCAGCAGCAGGCCTGCCAAGCTGTGCCAGTGCCTGCTCTGGGTGCCCTGGGCTGATGGTGCAGCAGATTCCAGGAAGGGAGGACCTGGAGTTTCCTGATTCATTCAGGCTTGTGCCAGGCTCATCACCTCTGAGCACGCTGGCAGACTCCAGGCATGGGTGGATGGCAGCTAAGGGTAGGAGGGAGCTTGATCAGGACGGTGCCAGCCCCGCAGCCGGCTGCCGCGCAAGGGTCGCTTCAGCTAGCCCTGAGCACAGAGCCTGTGCAGGGGAGGGGCTCCCTGGCCCCCCTGCTGCTGGGCTGCCCTCCAGCAGGCAGTGCCCTGCTTGTCTTCCTGATCTCCATGGGGTCAGCACCTTCCTGCCTGGCTTCCTCAGTTCCTGGGCTGGAGGAGGGTCAGTGTTCCAGAACCAGGCAAGGAGCTTGCTGCTGTGTTTCTCCATGGCTGCTCCCTTCCTGCTCTGGGGGCAGGAGGGCTGGTACCGACCTGGGCACAGCTGGAGAGGGAAGGAGACCCTGCTCCTCTTCAGCCAGGCACAGCTCAGCCCAGGTGCTCTCTGTCTGCCTCTGCCTGCTGAGTGAGACTTCTCACTCTGAGAGACATCTCTCAGCCTCTTGTGAGCTCCCAGCTCTAGTTGGGGCTTCGAGTCGGTCTGGCTGCCTGGCTCTAGATCCTTGACCCACAGGCAGGGAGAGGAGGGGAGGGGAGGAGTGTGCCAGCCCCGCAGGGCTCGGTGGAGCCTGCTGTGCCGTGCCGTGCCGGGCGGTGCTGTGCTGCCTGCAGCTCAGCGACTCCTCCTGCTGTTGCCTCTGCTGCCTGCACTGCCTCGCAGGGAGGCTGCTTCCTCCGGGCCCTGCTGCTTCCCTGTCCTATGGGAGTGTGGTAGTTCGAGGCTGTGCCTTTAAGAATCATTCCCAGATCTTGGACAGAAAGTGGCAGAATGTAAACAGATCGCTCTTGGGTGTGAAAAGGAAAAGAATGACAGCTCTAAACATCCCCACTGGAGAAGGTAACAGACTGAAGCTGCTTGTGCAAAACCATCTCTCTCTCCTGGCTTCCTTGGGCTGGGAAATGCTGAGTGGCTTCTGCTTGGCCTTGGCTGCACTGCTCTGTTGTGGCTGATCTTAACTTCTCTGTCTTCTCCTTTCCCTTTGTGACCAGCAGGGTAGGAAAGGAGGCAGGGAAGGGAGAAGCAATTAGCTGCTCCTGGTCCTTGGCCAGGGAGGTCCTTGTGCTGTCCATCAGTTGTAAATGTTGCCACTGCTGTATATTTTGTACCTGTCCATTGCATTCCATTGCAGATTGTAGTTCTGCTTGTGAGCAGCTTCCATTCAGAGAGGGCAGCGAGGCTGGGGAGAGGCCTCGGGCACAGCCCTGGGAGGAGAGGCTGAGGGAGCTGGGGTTGCTTAGCCTGGAGAGGAGGAGGCTCAGGGGAGACCTTCTTGCTCTCTCCAACTCCCTGAAGGGAGGTTGTAGCCAGGTGGGGGTTGGTCTCTTCTCCCAGGCAGCCAGCAGCAGAACAAGAGGACACAGTCTCAAGCTGTGCCAGGGGAGGTTTAGGCTGGAGGGGAGGAAAAAGTTCTTCCCAGCAAGAGGAATTTGCCCTTGGGATGTGCTGCCCAGGGAGGTGGTGGAGTCCCCATCCCTGGAGGTGCTCAAGAGGGGACTGGATGTGGCACTTGGAGCCCTGGTTTAGCTGTCAGGAGGTGCTGGGTGACAGCTTGGACTTGGTGATCTCTGAGGCCTCTGCCAACCTTCTTGATGCTGTGGTTTCCTGTTGGGGAGGGGGCGCGGGGGGCGGTGCAGCCCACCACACTGCTCTGATTTCTTGCAGAGGGCGAAGACAACATGGATGAGGACATGGAGGACGACAGGCCAGTGAACTCCCTACCCAAGCTCCCCCAGCGCCAGCACCCCGAGCTGCTGAAAGCCGTCCCCGCCGCCGCCGCGCCCCACCACCCGGCAGTCCTGCCCCAGCCCCTCGCCCTGCCGCAGAAGCAGCCCCCGGCCCCCGGGCAGCCCCCGCTGCCGACGCAAGCCCTGGTGCCGCCGCAGGCCATGGTGCCCGCACAGACTCACCTGGTGGCGGCCTCCACCGTGCAATCGACTGTTATCGCCCACACGGCCACCACCCACGCCTCGGTCATCCAGACTGTCAACCACGTGCTGCAGGGCCCCCCGGCCAAGCACATCGCCCACATCGCACCTTCCACCTCCAGCCCCGTGCCGCTGGGCGCCGCCGCCCAGCCCATCGGCCACATCACTGTGCACCCCGCCGCCATCAACCACATGGCGCACCTGGGCCAGCAGCTGCCCCTCTACCCCCAGCCCGTGGCCGTCAGCCAGCCCGTGGTGAGCCACATCGCCCACACCATCTCCCACCAGCCGGTGAACGGAACCACCAGCCTGGGCCAGCCGGCCGTGATGGCCAAGCCCGCCGTGGGCACCCAGGTGGTGCACCACCCGCAGCTGGTGGGGCAGACGGTCCTCAACCCGGTGACTATGGTGACCATGCCCTCCTTCCCCGTCAGCACGCTCAAGCTGGCCTAGGGAGAGAGGGAGAGAGGGGAGGGGAGCTCCGCAGCAGCCAGGAGGGCTTTGTCGGGAGCCTTTCCTCGACATTCCAAACATTCCAGCCGCGGGAGGGACGCGCGGAGGACACCGGGGAGGGAGCGAGGGGCAGCAGGCAGGGCTGGGCCGACCCTCAGCCGTCCAGCGACCCCCCCCCCACCTGCCCCTGCCGGCAGCGAGGGAGCAGGGCTGGGAGGTGGGAGGTGAGGAGGGGGCGGGGTGGGGGAGGGGAGGGGGGGCTGGGGGTGGGGGGGGGAGGGGATGGCCTCTCTGCACTTGAATTTTGCTAATCTGAGGACACTTCAGAGGCGTTGTTGACGGTGATTTATTATTATTTCCTTTGGTTTGTTTTCCTTTCCCCTGTGTAATCGGTGACCCTATGGCTATGTTGTTCTTAAAGAGAGTTTTAATTCCCCCTCCTCTCCTCCCCCCTCCCCTTCCCCTCCCCTCCCCCTCCTCCCCTCCCCCCTCCCCTCCCCTCTCCCTTTTCTGTGTTGCTTCTTTGTAGAATAAAACAACAACGAAACTTTGCTGATCTCTGTATCGAGACCTTTGGAGTAGAGCAAGGATGGGGGGAGAGGGGGAAGGGGGGGGGAAGAGGGGAGCCAAACCCACACCCCCCCCTCCCCTCCCCCCTCCCCCCCCCCCCCAGAAGCCCATATATTTATATATGTGTGTATCTGTGTGTACATAGCTGTATATGCATATATATAGATATATAAATATAACCTCGGCAGGAGGCCTTCTTGTAAAGGGTTGACTCTTTTGCAGGGTGATCAGGGCCCCCCTCCCCAAAACAAAACCAACCCCACACAAAAGGAACCAACCTCAGCCTTTGTTGTTGCTGGCTTTTTGTTGCTGTTGTTGTGTTTTGTTTTCTATTTGTTCTTTGGTTTGGTTGCTGGGGGGGTGGGTGGGTGGGGGTGTGTGTGTGTGGAGGAAGGAGGCAGAGTTGTCCTCCCTGCCCAAGCAGTGGTTGGTCAGATGGTTTGGTGGAGCAGGGGTGTGCACACACACACAGAGACATCCAGGGGGCAGTTCAAAGGGGGTGGGGGTGGGGGAAAGCTGTTTGTTTGGTTGGTTTTTCACTCCCCCTCCTTCCTCTCTGTTAACATTTCAAACCCACCTTGAAAGAAAGGAGAGAGGGGGGGGGTGAGGAATAGAGAGAGAAAGAAAATCACTGTGACTTGTTGTGGCATTTAAAGGCAACTCTGTGTCTGACAGCATGAAGAGATGGCCAAAAAGAGAGAGCTCAGAACCCACCCCCAGAGCTCAGGGGCTGCGGTGTTGGTGAAGGGTTTGAGCTTGGCAGCCATGGCCAGCAGCAACACAGTGTGCTGGGTTGGTTTCTGGTGGTTATTCTGCTGGTTGTGGTTGGTTGGGTGGTTGGGGGGGTTGTGTGTATGGGGTTGGGTTTTTGGGGGGGGGATTGGTTCAGGCTGATGGTTCAGTTTGGCTTGGTTCTGCTGCTGCAATAATCGGATGGAGCAGGGCCCTGTGCGTGGCACTGCCTCCTCCCCAGGCTTCCTAGTGCCAGTCCAAGCCCCCAGGGCTCGTGGGGGTTTGTTTTGCTGTCTGTCCTGCAGAGGCAGATGTCTTGTGCCGGCAGCTGGCAGTGTGTCTGTCTGTCTGGCCGGGCAGGAGCTGGGAGCAGGCAGCTCCCGGGGCTCCCTGCCGTGGTCGCTCTCCTTCCCTGGTTTGCTCTTGAGCCGGCAGCCCGGGGTGGGAGTGGGAGGAGGGAGGGCTGTGCAGCTGCTGTCTGCCCAAGGGCAAGCAGTTGTGGCATCTTTGTGTCTTTGTGGGGTGGGAGGGGGGAAAGGTCAACCTATGCTGGTGTAGGATGGTGGTGTGAGAGCCTCCTGTCTGGTGGGCAGCAGTGAGAGCTCACCAGGGAGCAGCCCCTCCTGAGTGACCCTCTCTGTGCTAGGGCAGGGCTGGCTGGTGTCCTGGCAAGCCCAGGGAGGGTGAGAGTGGGGACAGTGCTGTGCTCTGCAGCCACCCTGGAGGTGCCTGCTCAGGCTGTGCTCGGTGCTGGCTGAGCCTCCTGCTCCTTGCTCCATGTCTGCTGCTGCTGTTGCTCATCTCTTGGCCGTCTGCCTCGCTCCTAGTCCTTGCTGCAGGCAGAGCTGCTGCTGTGGCTGGCAGATGTTTTCCTTGGGGCAGGATGGGAGCTTGGTCCCTGCCCAGGAACATGCTGGGGGTGACACCTGCCCAGAGCAGGAGGTGTGGGGGTGCTGAGCAGCCACCCTGGCGCTGGGCTGCCTGGGAGCAGCTCGCTTGGGTCCAGATCTTCCGCAGGAAGACACAAGCTGTGGTCTGCCCTCAAAGCCTGCTGCCTCCAGCAGGGCTGTGGCCTCTTGTGGGCTGCTGTGGAGAGTGGCAGAGGCTTAGCTGAGTAGACCTGCCAGCCCCAAACCATCCCTGCTGGGGCTGGGGCTGTGCTGGAGGCAGGAGTGGGTCACTGCCCACCCAGGTCAAGTGTGGTTGTGCCTTCTGAGCAGACATGGCTGAGAACTGCATTCCAGCTCCTCGTGGAGCCCTGGCTTGCTCCACAGCCAACACCTCTTTGGTGTTTCTCTTGCATCCTTGAGCCCAGGAAGCCCTTGCCTGGGTGTGGATCTTTCAGGATTCCTTGGTCTCAAGCCACCTCTGACCAGCTCATTGGGGCTGGCTTCTGGTGCCCCAAGGCCTGGGGGAATCACCAGGGCTTGGCTGTCTCCTTGCACATGCAGGTCGTTGTGTGTCCTGTGCCAGTATTTTGAGGCTCAGTGTTTGGTGTCAGGGCAGCTGCTGCTGGTCAGAATCTCCTGAAGGCTGAGCATTAGCACCAGGGTCACCTCCCCTCTCGGGAGGAGCCTCAGGGCTCTGCCTTCTCCAGCTGGTCAGGAGCAGGAGGTAGCCTCTCTCTGTGCTGTTCCAGCTCCCAAAACAACCCCATGGAGGCAGGAGGCCCCTGGTCAAGAGTGGCTGAGCTCAGTGAGGGAGGAAAAGTCTGGCTTGGGGAGCAGGGCTCAGCACTTGGCTTGGCCAGGAGCCTGCCTGCCCCCCGCTGCTGTGTTCCCGTGTGCCGTGCTGGCAGGAGCTGCAGGGCCAGCCAGCACAGGCTGCTCCTGCTCTGCTTGCCTGCCCTTTGGTGTGGTGGCTTCCCTTCTGCATTGGGAGCTCTGCTCCCAGCTTCTTGTGGCTTCCCCCAGGCCCCCACCTTGGCTTCTTGCCCCAGGAGAGGCGCTGGTGGCTCTGGCATCCAGCTGCTCTGTGTTCTCCGCAGTGAGGAGCACGGGGGATGGGAAGAAGAGTTCCCATCTCACCTGAGAGGTGCTGGAGCCTTCTGCTGATCATGTAATGGCCTTCACTGTATGGACAGGTGATGCTGCTGACCCCTCACCTCTGACTCCCCTGTGCTGTCGAGCTGACTGTCCCCAGCCCCACACCTCTGGCAGTTTCTCTCCCCTCCCCCTCAGAGCTCTCTCGCTCTGAGCCTCCTCCTCGGTGTCCTGCTGGAGGAAAGGGCCCAGCCCCAGAGCTGCTCCAGACCTCCCTCTTCTCATCTGCCTTTCCCACAGCTCCCAGAGATGTTTCTTTGCTTTGTTTTGGGTTTGTTTGGTCGGGTTTGTGTTCCCCCCCCCGTTTGGTTTGGTTTCCTTTTCAAGTCAGCCAACTCCTTTCTGTTCCGTGGGGAGGAGAGCAGAGCAGAGCCCTTCTCTCCTGCTTGCCTCTCATCATCCCTGCTCAGAGACCTGCAGAGGTGGTTTTTCACCCTCTTGGAGGTGGTGTTCAGTACTGTATAAACAAGGGGCACTTTGGAAATGTCTCTCCTCCTTTGATAAATGTTTTCCCTATGGAGAAAGCTATATATAAATATTGCCTGTGTACACCTTGGGATTCAGAAGATCTCATTTGTCCCAAGGAGAAAAAACAAAGAAAGAAATGACTCAATAAATATGAAGTTTACAAGAAACCTCTCCTGGTGTTGAATAATCTTAGTTCTTGGTGACCACACCACAGGGAAAGAAGCTAGCCCAGGGGGTCTTCTGCCTTCTAGCTTGGAGAGTTTCCTGGCCTGCCTCAGAGCCTGGAGGTTAGGGCAGGCTCTGGGTCCATCACCTGGCACTGTTCTTTCCCCCCCCCCAGCCTGTGTGCTCCCCATGGCTCATGTCCTGCTCCCCACAGCCCAAACCTGCTCCAAAGCCTGCTCTGTGCTCAGAACTTCAGCCAGAGGGTGACAGAGCCTGGTGGGCTGCCAGGGGGGAGCAGGCTGGTGGCTGAGCAGTTCCCTTGCTTCACTTCAGGCCACTTCCACTCCCACCTGCCAAGGAGGTGCAGGCAGAGGGGAATGAACCCAAACTGCTGCTTCAGAACGATCCTGAACAGAGGTCTTAGAGCTGTAGGCAGGGGAATGGATCCCTGACCCCACCAGCAGCCACCAGCCAGAGCCCCACAGCGGAGCTTGGGCAGGGAGAGCCTCCATGGCCCATGGAAGAGAGCCCTTGGTGTTGGTCAGGGTACCAACAGTCTCAGTCATGCTGCTGCTGCTGGGGACGTGGCGACTCGTGCCCAGACCCAGTGAGTGCCAGGCTCTTGGCACAGCCTCCCCCTGGGCTCCTGCTGCCAGCGCTGCCAGCCTCAGCAGTGTGCTGTGGTGGTGGAGCTGCCCAGGCCACGTTGTCAGGGCTCCCCTCACCTTCCTCAGACCAAGCCCTTGCTGCTCAGGAATGGCTGAGGAGAGACTCAAGGCTGCTGGCAAGTGGGGCACTGGTGGTGCAGCCTCCCCCCCAGGCTGGAAGTGTTGTGCCAGCTGCATCCTTCTGTGTCAGAATCACTTCTGGTCAGGCTGAGCCAGCCCCTTGCCTTGCAGACCAGGCCCTGGTTTGCAAAGCTGGAGGGAGGGACAGCCCTGTGCCACCCAGCCCCAGCATGGAGCAGCTTTGCTGGCTCTGGGAGCTGGGTTTTGACCAAAACCATTCCTTGTGCTCTTTGCTTTTCCTGACAGTGAGCTACAGAGGAGGGCTGGGAAGCATCGGCTGTGGCCAGGAGTGCTGCTCCCTGGCGCGGGGGTGAGCAGCGAGGGCTGTGCCTGGGGAGGAGCAGGGGCTCTGCAGGTCAGGTGAGCTCCCACCTCACCTGTGCTGATGCCTGGGCAGGTCAGGTCGGTGTGAAGCAGCAGGAGCAGGGGAGCAGGGCAGTGGCCACGGGGAGGGTTTTGCGTGCCCGTGGCCTCGCTGGGCTCGGCGGTGCTGTAGGCTCGGGGCCGTGCCCAGGGTGTGTGCTCAGCCCTGTGCTGAGCTCTGCCCAGCCATGTGGCAGCAGCTGCAGGGCCACCTCTCACCCTCTGGGACATGTCCCTTGTGCAGAGGCTTCTGCTCTTCGAACCCTTTCCCTGCCCGGGGTGGGGAGAGGCCCAGGGGCTGGGTGCTGGCCGGGCTGCTGCTGTCGGACTCCTTGGCTCTCTTCTGTTTGTCTAATTGAAAGTGGCCTTCTGTAGCAAAAGGAGATGTATAGAATAAGGACAAAAATCCCCCAACCCCAATGCCTTTGAGTGGTTAGGTGGAGGTGAGGCTCTTGCTGCTTGTGTTGCTGTTGGTGTGGGTGTCTGTGTGCAGCCGTTCCTAGCCCTGCCCCGCAGCGCCGGGCTCCCTGCTGGCTGGCTGGAGCCTGTCTCTGCTGGGCTGGGTTGCATCCTGAGTGAGTTTCTTTGCGTTCCCAGTCCAAGTGTGACCATTGTTGTGTGGTGGGTGGTGACCAGGGGTGTTTGGAGGCCTTCCCTTCGTGCCTGCAGAGGAGGAGGAGGAGGGAGAGAAGCAGGCAAGAGGGCCTGGGGTGATGCTGCAGTTGGTGCTTTGGCCCCTCTTGGCTTCCTGTGATGTGTGGGGAAGTGTCCCCAGCCAAGGGAGGGCTGCTGGCCGGGGCCACCACTCGAGTTCTGGGCAGCAGGGCTCAGCCCTGGGCTCCTAGGAACCTGCCTGAGCTTGTGCAGCTGGACCTGGTTCTTGAGGAGCCCTGGGGTGGCCTGGAGGGAGGTGGGCAGCAGTGAGCCCCGGGTGAGGCTCCTCTCCGGAGTTCCCCGAGTGAAGAGTTTCTCATTTCAGTTTGTTTCCATTCTGAAAGACACTGGAATGAGGAAAGGCAAACTCCTGCCCCATTCCCATCCCTTCCTTAGTCAAAGCTCAGCTGTTAGGCTCAGGTGTCTAGAGTCAGGGATAGGCTCAGTCACAGCATCTTCCTCTTCCTGTCACACAGAACTTAAACCATCCAAAGCTTGAGTAAAACACCAGCACCAGCCCAGCCCAGCAGCCCTGGCCAGCGCTGTGCTGGGCTCCTTCCACACCAGCTCTCCTCCTTCCTCTCCCTCCTTCCTCTCTTCTCCTTCCTCTCTTCTCCTTCCTCTCTTCTCCTTCCTCTCTTCTCCTTCCTCTCTTCTCCTTCCTCTCTTCTCCTTCCTCTCTCTCCTTCCTCTCTCTCCTTCCTCTCTCTCCTTCCTCTCTCTCCTTCCTCTCTCTCCTTCCTCTCTCTCCTTCCTCTCTCTCCTTCCTCTCTTCTCCTTCCTCTCTTCTCCTTCCTCTCTCTCCTTCCTCTCTCTCCTTCCACCTTCTCCTCTGGGATGGTGCTGTCCTGCCCTGAGGACTGGTGTTCAGCCCAAGCACAGGTGCTGCTTTGCCTCCTCAGAGGCTGGTTCTGCTGTAGGTCAGGATGAGGCCCACTAATTCTGCCCCTTAGTGCTGTGCAGGTGGCTCTGGGTGTGAGGAGCCCTGGTGGCAGGACGCAGCCCCCTCCCCACTCCTTGCTGGGGATGGAGGTTTGCCTATGCCAGCTCTTGCTGGCCACAGGCTTCCACCCTCTTGCTGTACCAGGCTTTCCCCGGGCTGCTGGGCACATCCTCCCTCTGTGCCCTCGAAGGGGCAGGTGCCCATGCCAGCTGGGGTGCCCCACAGTGCTGGGCACTGGAAGCTCACCAGCAGCAACCCGTGCAGGGCATTTGCTGCCCGGGGGGCCCCTGGCACCATACCTCACAACCTGAGCCTGGAGAGCGTTTCCTGGCACTGACACCAGGTGCTAATTGCATCCACCCGGTGATGGACTTGCAGCTGGTGAAGCACCAGCCTGGCTGTCAGTGGGTGAGGAGCCGTGGTGTGGGCAGGGCCCTGCCCTCCCTGCTGCCAGGGTGCCCTGGTGTCGGTCTCGGCCGTGCCCTCCCTCCCGGCTGGAAGCTCTGCCCCTTGTCCCTGCTGTGCTCTGCGCTGGCTCCCACCGGAGCTGCTGCTTGTGGGCACAGAGCTGCTGCCGGCGCTGAGCCCCAGCCCTGGGGAGCAGTTTGCTGCCCACACATCACAGGGAAGCCAAGCCCTGGGCCCCCTCCACCCCGGGGTCCTTGCTTACCGGGGGGAGGGGGGCAGGGGGATGTGTCACTGTGGTACCAAATTTACCCTGAAAAACAAACAAACCAAACCCTCCCGACCCGAGCCTGTAAAGATTTTTATGTGTTTGGACACATCTGCTATGTGGGGGGTGGGGGGCGGGGGGGGTGGGGGGGAAATCAAACTCACAACTACTTTTGTACATATTGTATTTTTACTATCCAGCTGTACCATAGCTGCTCCTCATGCTCCAGAGTTTAGGTATCCAACATGAATAATCTCCGTGTAAAAAACAGAAAAGGAAAGAAAAAAAAACAAAGCACTTGCCTGAAATGAGTAAATATAAACCTGAAATAAACCTGAAATAAACCTGCACTGAAACCCCAGCCCGGCCTCTGCCGTCTCCTCCTTCCGCTTCGCCTCCCCCTGCGCCCCAGCAGGGCTCTGCCCCCGCGGCCGCAGCTGCATCCCCGCCCCGGAGCTGTGGATCCGCCCGCGGGGCTGGGCCGAGCCTGCAGGTCCTCTGCCATGGAGTCACAGTGGTCCCCAAGTGGAAGGGAGCTCAAGGCTCAGCCAGCTCCAACCCCCTGCCACGGGCAGGGACACCTCACACCACAGCAGGTTGCTCACAGCCACATCCAGCCTGGCCGCAAACACCTCCAGGCAGGAGGCTTCCACCACCTCCCTGGGCAGCCTGTTCAGCATCTAACACTTGATCCTGCCAGGGCAGGAGTCCCTCCAGGGCCTTCTGAACTACACTGCCAGTTTTATGTCTCCTGCCAGTACTATCACTTAAGCTTAACACCTCGGTTCAAACCAGCTATCAAAACACTGTCACTGTCACCAGGAGACTTGCACCTGTGCAGCAAGTCAAACCTCCACACCAGGCAGAAGCACTTTCCTAGTGGAACTCCACCTTGTCTCAACAGTCTGAGTACCTGCAGAGCAGCCCAGGGCACTGCAGCAGCTCAGCCACCCCGGGGCTGGCAGCAGAGGCAGCTCTGAGGCTCTGAGCTTCCACCACCCCCTGGGCAGCAGAGCAGGGCCAGGCTGGGGGTGGGCTTGGGGAGCTGCACCCCTGCAGCAGCCAGGACTGGTGGTGAAGGCCCTCGGTGAAGCTTTGCTTTCCTGCTGTGCTGTGGAGCAGGTCAGGTTGTTGTACCTGCTGGAGGGGGCTGCCTGGCCACTCTCTGCCTCTCCCTCCCCAAGGTAGGGTTTGGGGATGGACTGGGGGGGTCCCTTCTGAGCTGACCCAAGGCTCTGACATCCCCGGGGTTGGGGTGAGCTCCCCCAGCCTTGGCTCAGGGCTGCAGGTTCATTAGCAGCAAGAGCTGGTTGGGGAATTTAGGGCCAATTGTTCTAACATGTGGTAACAATATCGCTAAGAGTGTTAATTAGGAGTTTAATTGATTGCAATTAGGTAGCAGCTGAAAGCCTCTGCGCTGTGTGGCTGCTGTGCCTCCCCTTTGCCAGTCTGGGGAGGATGCTGCAGGAGGAGGGTGCCTCACAACCAGCTCCTCTCTGTGCTCAGCCAGGGCCCAGGCTGGAGCCCACCCCAGCCCCCAGGCACCCTCCTGCTGGGGGTGCTGGAAGGCCACCCCTGGGGTCCCCCCGGGCTCTGCCATCAGCTTCGGTGTTCGTCGGTGCAGCCATCAGGTGAGGCCCCGGGCTCGGCAGGGAATGGTGCTGGGCATGGGGTGGGGGTGTGCCTGGGGAGGGGGGTGTGTGCCTGGGGAGGGGATGTGTGCCTGGGGAGGGGGGGGGTGTGCCTGGGGAGGGGGGTGTGTGCCTGGGGAGGGGGCTGTACAGGGGCTGTAGCACAAGGGATTGGAGCTGCAGCACGGCTCAGCCTTCCCCCCCTGTCCCTGCAGGTCAGGGAACTGCAGCCTTGCCTTTTCCTGGCTCCCCTGCCTCTGGAGCCCGGGGCGTGGGGGAGTCCAACCTTGCTGGCAGCCTGGGGGTGCCAACCAGGACCAGCCTGCTAGGCCAGGCAGAGTGCCCAGCTGGTGCATCGAGGCACAGATCCCAGCTGCTTTTGGTACCTCCAGGAGTTGAGCAGCAGCAGAGCAGTGCCCAGCAGGGAGAGCGGTGCCAAAGGTGAGCCCAGCACTGGCCCAGAGCTCAGGGGTGAGTGTTGCCTACCCAGCCCAGAGCTGTGCTCTGCCTGCTTCTGGGGCTGGTTGGGTGGCTGGTTGTTGTTTTTGTCATCTTGGGGAAGCTGGAAAGCATTTCTGGGTGAGCTCCTGAAAAGGGGAGGTAGGGCTTGGGCTGGGCGCTGCCAGGCTGCAGCCTGTGGCACTGGGCTGCCAGGGCTGAAGCTTGGCAAAAGCTGTGGTGGAGTGGAGGAAGCAGCTGGGACCTCCCCAGGCTGCCAGAGCTGGCTGCAGGCTCCAGAACACAGCAGGAGGGTTCTCCTGGTTTGGTTTTCTTGGCAGCTGGGAGCAGGGAGCCTTGGCCAGTGGGGAACCTCCTGGGGGTGCAGGGAACCCCTGCAGCTGCAGGGACTCTCCACAGAGCCTCCGTGGAAGTCCCTGGGACTTTGCTGGGGGGCACAGGGGGAGTGTGGGAGGGATGTGTGTGGTGTAAAGAGGAGGTCCTGGAGACAGGGAGGCCACTGTGTAAGCCCAGCTGTAGTCCTTGTGTCTCCCTGCCCAGCCCAAGTGCCACCAGGCAGAGGTGGCAGCGGAGGACACAGCGGCACTGGAAGGTTGTTTCAGCCAAGGTGCCACTGGAGACACTTCCTGAGGGGCTTTAGCCTCTTGTCCAGGCATAAACACTCCCCCAGCAGCTCTGCTGGCTGTGAGCAGTGCCTGGGGGGGGCTGCCCCCTCCCCAGGACAGAGGCAGCTCTTGGGTGTTTGACAGCAGGGGACCCAGCTCGGGGCAGAGCTTCCCAGCCAGGAAAGCTGGGCAAAGCAAGCTGCCAGCAGCAAACTGAGCAGGAATGGAAGAGGAGGGTCCCTGGCAGGGAACTGAAGCAGGCAGAGGATGTTGAGGAGGTTGGAGGGAGGCACTGGGGGAGGATCTCTCCTGGAAGCCCAGCAGCTCAGCTGGGTTTGATTCAGCTGCAGCACGATCAGGCTGGAGCTGCAGCTTGGCACCTGGGACTATTTCACACTTGTCACAGGCCTGCTGCTGCTCCCACTCCTTCCCAGGCTGCACTGGCAGCAGGCTCAGCCTGTGGTGGTTGGCATCTTGTGTGACTTACATCTACCCCAGGAGTCAGCTGAGGCACATCAGCAGCGCACTGGGGGTGACCTCCTTGCAGCTCAGCCTGGTGGCTCCTCACAGGGGCACGAATTGCACCCCCTGGGCTCTCCCCAGGCAGCCCTGCCCTTGGGACACCCCTGCTCTGTCTCTGAAGTCACCTTGGAGGGAGAAAGGGCTCCACAGGATGCCTTGACCATAAGTATTTATTCATATGTTACATTGAACCATAAACAGTTGAGCAAGAAAGAGAACAGTCTGCTCCCACCCAAAACAAATAACCCATCCACAACATCCAGGACACAGAGACAGGAGGTTGGAACAAACACAAGGCAGGCTGCAGGGGCTGGGGGTGGTGTGTAGCACATTCCCAACAGACCAAAGGAAAACAGTGCAGGTTGGAGGCTTGCATCACCTCCCGGGCCCTGGGAGCTGCAACCTCTCTCACTCCTAGCACAACGGTTTGAAAACACTCTTCCAGGGGCCAGTGAGCAGCCAGCCCCAGCCTGAAGCGTGCTGGAGACCTCCCAGCAGCCAGGCACTGGCCTGCAGAAGGGGTGGGCACAGCTGTGAGTGGGGCTGGGGTGAGCCTGTGGGCACTGAGTGGCCTGCAGAAGGGCTGGGCACAGCTGTGAGTGGGGCTGGGCACAGCTGTGAGTGGGGCTGGGGTGAGCCTGTGGGCATTCACTGGCCTGCAGAAGGGGTGGGCACAGCTGTGAGTGGGGCTGGGGTGAGCCTGTGGGCACTGAGTGGCCTGCAGAAGGGCTGGGCACAGCTGTGAGTGGGGCTGGGGTGAGCCTGTGGGCACTGAGTGGCCTGCAGAAGGGCTGGGCACAGCTGTGAGTGGGGCTGGGGTGAGCCTGTGGGCATTCACTGGCCTGCAGAAGGGGTGGGCACAGCTGTGAGGGGGGCTGGGGTGAGCCTGTGGGCACTGAGTGGCCTGCAGAAGGGCTGGGCACAGCTGTGAGTGGGGCTGGGCACAGCTGTGAGTGGGGCTGGGGTGAGCCTGTGGGCATTCACTGGCCTGCAGAAGGGGTGGGCACAGCTGTGAGTGGGGCTGGGGTGAGCCTGTGGGCACTGAGTGGCCTGCAGAAGGGGTGGGCACAGCTGTGAGGGGTGCTGGGGTGAGCCTGTGGGCATTCACTGGCCTGCAGAAGGGGTGGGCACAGCTGTGAGGGGGGCTGGGGTGAGCCTGTGGGCACTGAGTGGCCTGCAGAAGGGCTGGGCACAGCTGTGAGTGGGGCTGGGCACAGCTGTGAGTGGGGCTGGGGTGAGCCTGTGGGCATTGGCCTGCAGAAGGGCTGGGCAGAAGGGGTGGGCACAGCTGTGAGGGGTGCTGGGGTGGGCAGTGCTGTCATCACTCCCCAGCTCCCCTCCCAGCACACCCCAAGAGCAGGATGCCTGGGCAGGGCTGGTGCCCTCTTGCTCCCACCATGGTTAGTTTAGCTCTGCTCTGTGCCAGGAGGGCTTCTCCCCCCTGCTCCCCTGTTCTCCCTCCTGTTCCAAGCCCAGGGAAGGTCAGGCTGGTCCCTGAAGGCATCTGGCTGCAGCAGCCACAGGAGCAGGCTCTGGGGCTGTCAGGTGAAGGAGGCTTTGCTGATGAAGCTGAGGAGCACCTCCTCTGCATTCTGCACTTGGTGCATTTTTTCCCCCTCTGCAGGGTCTGGTTTAACCATTTTGAGGTCATTGCCATCCTGAAGAGAGCTCCAAGCAGGGATTGGGCTTTTTAGACCCAAATCCACCTTTATTTTGCCTTGTCCTTGTGCAAGTAACAGCCTATGAGGCCCCCATGGCAGCACACATGGAGCTGGAGGGCCCCCCAAGAGCAGAGCTGCTGAGGTAGGTAGCTCCTGGCAGGAGCTGAGCCTCCCACCAGAATCATTTCATTCCCTACACCTCTCCTTGCTAAACACTTGACTGTAGAAGTTGATGGGAGCTGAGCTCAGCCAGGTGACCCTCCCTGAGCAACCTGCTCCCTGCAGAGGGGGTGGAGGGGATGAGCTTTGAAGGTCCCTTCCAGCCCAGAGCAGGCCATGCAAAGCACAGAGGAGCTGTGCCCTCTGCAAGGGTCAGTGAAAACGAAGCTGCAGGTCTGCCCTGAAGGCTCCAACCAAAGCAAGCCTCACTCAGGGGCAAATGAATGTCTTTGCTGTTGGCTCACTAAGGTGTGGGGTTTGGGTTGGGGTTTTTGGAATGCTCTGGAAGCCTTGGAGTGCTTACACCAAGTCCCTGGCTGCTGCAGGAGCACAGGGCACAGGTAGCCAGGGAAGCAGCAAAGCTCTGCAGCCAGGGGCTCCAACAGCCTGCCTGCAGGGCTCACCCTCAGGGCCCTCTGCCCCTCTGCAGGATGGGGTGAGGTGGATGCTGCTAGTGGAAGGAGGTGGCCAAGCAGGAGGAGGAGGTGCCCCAGAGCCTGGGCAGGTGGAGGGCTCTCCAAAGCAGCACAGTGCTGCAGCAGCAGGGATTGGAGCCTGTGCCACAATGCCAACTGCTTCAGCTGGCAGGAGCTGGGAGCTCCTGGTTTGTGTTTGCAGGAGCCCCAGGAAGGTCCTCCTGGAAAGCTCTGCAGAGTGAGGAGGAGGCAGGCAGGGGTGTGGGGGTGAGCCTTGGCTCCTGCACAGACAGCAGTGGGGGGAGCTCCAGCAGGGGAGCTGCTTGTGTCTGCTAAACCTGCTGCCCTGGGGCAGGCCTTGCATCAGCTGGGAGCAGGTTTGCAGAGCGACCTGAAGGCTTGGCTGGGGCTGGGGCAGGCTGTGAAGGCTCAAGAGCAGGAGCTGGGCAGCAAAGGCCAACTGCTGGTTGTAGCTGATGCTGCCAGGCCTTCACTGCTCCTATTGACCATGCCAGGGAGCCAGGGAGCCATCAGCTAGTTTAAGGCCACTCTCCCAGCTGGTCACTGTGGTTATTTTGTCACTGAACCCTCTGCTAAATGCAGGTGGTTTAGCCACAGGTGCTCAGGGACTCTCTCCCCACCCTGCTCAAGGCATAGACACCAGGTCCCAGGACCCAGATCAGTGCTTCCACCACTGCAGCAGCTACTGGCTCCAAGGAAGGGTCTGGCAGAGGTGCATCCAGGCTCTAAAGGTGCAGCTAAGTCAAACCAGAAACGTCCTGGTGTGTCAGCTCCTCCCTTTTTAGCATCTCAAATCCACAGCTGGACATCTTCTGGGGAGGGAAGTAAGAGAATGCAAAAAGGTTGTGTCCAGAAGTACAAAGTGAGTGTAACAAGGACTATCAAACACAAACCTCATCTGGGGAAGGAAAAGTTCTGCTTTTAAAAGTCTGTTACAAATCTCTCTGCTGTTTATTACATGGAAGATGCAATCAGAACACCAGGCTGGAGGTGCTGGTCCAGTGCAAGGAGTGCTCCATCCAGCAGCCTGCAGTGAGGCCCCCAGGGGCAGGCTGCTCAGCATCACTTGTTTTCAATCAGGGTCTGCACTTTGTAGACAAGGTCTCTTGCTATCCTCAGGATCTCCTCAGCATCATGATGCTCTGCCATTTCTAGAAGACACAGACAAACCATTCCTGACTGCCAGGCACAGCAACTTCTCTGCCCCAGCACAGCTCTTGAGGGAGCAGCAGCATTAATGCACTGGTGTGCATGCACTGCTGCCCTCAGCAGCAGCCCAGCAGCAGCAGAGGGGATTAGGTTTGTAGCATTAAAGACACAACAGTGCTGTAGGGCCTGGCAGCAAGGCCTAATCCTGCTCTTGGTGCCCTGTGAGCCAGACCAGCAACAGGAGGGCTGTCCCCCAACATGTGCCTGTGAGCTGCTGCCCTGGGACCCCAGCAGTGCAAAGCTGAGGTCAGCTTGGGCAGAGGATCCCTCTCCAGGCAGGGAATGCTGCTGGAGAGCCTGGGGTGCGACTGAGAAATAGAGGCAAGGGCTTTGTGTGCATGCAGCCCCCAGAGCTCCACACACAGAGCTCCACCCTGCAGCTGGCAGCAAGGTCAGAAAGCAGCTCTGGCCAGCCCCAAACCCTCAGCTCCACAACACATTTGCTTCAGCTTGGGCAAGTGCTTGGGGGGGGGGTTGTTGGGATTTCTGGGGGGGTTTGCTTGTTGGTGTGTTTGTGGTGGGGTTTGAGGGAAGCTGTGGAAGGAGAGTGGCCAAGGCAAAATCAGGACCAGGGCTGGGGCCTCTGCTCCAGCTGGCTGAAGGGCACAGCTCTGATGGTTGAATAAATCACACAACTGCTTCCACACCTCTTGAAATGTCCCAGCAGGGACCACTTAGGACCAGCTTGCACCCTGCAGCCAGGAAGAGCCCTGGCTCCCTTTGCCATGCTACCTTTTGCTCTGGCAGCAACTCTTGGCTGGCATCTGCAGACCTCTACGGTAAGCAATCCACCCTGGGAGGGGGTTGGGATGTTCTCCCTCAGCAGTTGCTTGGTTTTCAGCCTCAGCAGGGTCAGTCCCTGCCAGCAGAAACATCTCTGGGCAATCTTAAGAGCTGCCAGAGGCTTTTGCCAGAAGGGAAGCAGCCTTTTAGCACCTCCTCCCCTTGCACCCAGGGCAGAGGAGCCCCCGGGGCAAGTCCCTGCAGACAGAAGTGGTGTAGCTCGGTTTGGGGTAAAGCCCCCACTGAGAGCTGCATCTCTGTGGTCCCTGGAGCTGTGCAAGCACTGCTGCTGGTGTGTGCTGGGCCAGGGGGGTGGAGGTGTGGGGTGAGGGACAGCAGCAGCAGGCTTGGCAGTTAGAGCTCGGCTGGACTCAAGGACCTGGAAGGGCTTTCCCAGCCAGCACAGCTCTGGCTCTGTGGAGCCCTCAGGGCAGGAACACTGCACAGCTGAGGGAGGCAGGAGGAGCAAGCTCTCCTGGGCTGCTTCTCCTCTGGCTGCTCCTCTGCAGGCCTCTTACCATTAAAGAACTTGATGATATCAGTGAAGTCCATGTTGTTATCACGGATTATCTCTCGATAAACCTCCACCAGTGCTAAGGCAATGAAAAGGACAAAATGTTCTGAAGAGATGTGCTTTGCTGCCCAAATAACTTCCCACACTGTAAATACATCCTCGTACAACAACTCTGAATGGGAATAAACATTACAAGAGCAGCTGATTACTCACACTGGCCACGGCCCCCACGCTCACTAGCCTCCCACAGGCCTCACACACACACACCAGCAGCACTCCAGGACTCCTCCTTGGCCTCTCCCCCTCTCCTCCAGACAGCTCCTCTCACTTGAGCCAGGCTGTCCCCAGCCCTGGCCTGGCAGGCAGATTCAAGGCAGAGGGTGGTGGTGCAGCCTGGGCCCCCAGCAGCCACCATGCAGCAGCAGCAGCACAGGCAGCTTCCAGCCACGGCTCCATGCCAGGCTGCACAGCTGGCTGCAGCTGCAGGGAGCCCTTCCTGGCTGTGCAGGGCACTGCCAGGGCCAGAGCTCTGCCAGTTTTAGTTGGCCACAAGTGATTGGATAGCAGATGTGCCCAAGTGAGGTCTACACTTGCCACAGTCCAGATAGGACCCAGAGAAGCTTTGTCAACTTGAACCACAAAGGTTCATCCTCTGCCCAGCCTGTGGCAGTGGGGCCCAGGGGACTGCAGCTCTGTGAAGGGGCAGGCAGAGGGTTTGCTGCTGTTGGAGCTGCAGGTCCCCACTGCCATAGTAACCAGCTGATGGGTGGCTGTCATCTGCCCTCTGTGCTTTAGGGTAGCTGAGGGATGCCTTCTGCTGGGTCTTGCAGAGCAGGCTAACTCAGAGGAGCTCCTGATGTGCCTGACAGCAAGCTAGGGCTCCCAGGGAGCAGCATCTGCTTGGGTCAGAGTGGCTGTGTGCTTGGGCAGGGATCCTGAGCTGCTCCCACAGTACACAGAGAACCTCACTCAAGGTACAGCAGCTCCTGAGCCTCTGCTGAGCTGCTCCTTGCTACCAGATGGGTTAGAAAGGAGGCATCACAAGGGAGTGTGATCAGCTTGGGATCAGCCTCTGGAGCATTTGCACTGAGCAGAAGCTTGGCTCCAACCCCATGAGCAGGGACTGACAACTCTCCTTGCTCAGCTCTGACTTCCCTCCAGTGCTGGTTCACCCCTGAGAGCTGCATCAGCTTTGCCAGCTGCAAGCTCTCCTGTGAGCCTCTCTGCTCCTCCCCAGCCCACCCCTGAGCCCAGCCCACTGCTCCCAGCTGTGCCCAGCTAAGCCACAGCCACAGCACAGAGTTACCTCTCTTGAAGTCCAGCAGGAACCAGCGGTAGCAGAAGTAGAAGTGAGTGTAGTCTCCGTTCTGGTGCATCAGCTCAAAAAGCTCTGAGTCCAGAATCTGAAGCACAAAGCAGCAGCTGTCAGCATCTGCTCTGACAGCAGCCAGGGCCAAGGTGGTGGAGCTGCTCTGAGATTCCCACATCATCTTTGCTTTGCTGGCTGACCTCTGTGTGACCTCTGCCACCTATCAAACCAAACCAGGGCTTCTCCTGCCTTCAGGTGCTCGCTGCAGTTGGGCTGTCTGAGCCTTGGGTCTGTCCACAAGAGCCTGCTCAGCAGCCTGTGTGAGCACAGATGCAGCTCTGGCCTGTTTAAACCTGGAACAAACTCAGTTTGTGCCACAAACCTCAGGGTTTTCTCTTCCAAACAGGGAGCTAAGGCTGGACCTTAACTGCTGCTTCTCTTTGACTTCAGCTGGAGCTGGACTGAGCCACAGCTGGGAGCCACTGCTCTGTGTAGCTGCTGTGCTGGGGACAGATGTTCTCTGTTTTGTTTGTCAAGCCAAGATGGACTGACCTGCTCTGGTGCACACACTCCCTTCTGACAGCAAATGGTGTCCTCTGAGGAGGAGGAAAGGACTCTGGGGCTGCACCAACCACTTCTTATCCTCCCCAGCTTCAAAGAGCCAGATGACAAAGTCCCCCAGCCCTTGGGGTCCCTGCCCCTCACCATCAAGCCACTTCTGAGCCTCTGCCACAACCTCATCCTCATTCACAGAGGATTGAAAAGGACTGACCTGGATCAGGGACCTCATGTTGGCAAAGTGTGTGTCCATAGCACCTCCATTGGGGAAGTTCTGGCTCATCCTCTTCATCAGGTGGCTGAAGCAGCTGTAAGCCAGCTGATCTGCAGCCAAAACACAGAAGGCTCAGCACTGCTGGCTCTGGGACTGCCTTGAACCAAAATAACCAACTGCAGGGCAGGGGAGGAACTGGGGCTGTCCCCTTGGCTGCTCCCTAACCCCAGCAGCAGCATTTAGAGGAAGCAGAAGACAGGACCTGACTCTGGACCACTTTTAGTAGTTAGGAGTTGAGCTTTCAGCTCCAGCAAGTGCCAGAACAGTCAGTAAGAGTTCAGCTGGAAACCAAGGAGTGAGCAGGAGCCTTTTCAAACCAGCCACACAGAGAATACCACTCCAGAGCTGCAGGGCTGGTTTGCCTGCTGAGCTGGCCCTGGTTAATGGATGCAGCTCATGAAAGAAAGGCTTCCCTAGAGGCATCAACATGCTCCAAGAGAAACCTGCTCACCATTGTCAAGTATAACCATCAGAGGAGCCAGGAGGTCACACATGCCTTGGACATAACCAACTTCCAGGTGCTCCCAAACATAGCTGCAGAAAGAAGGAAACCCAAGAGAGAACAGGATCAAAACTCCTCCTGCTGCCTGGTGCCCTACAGCACTTTCAGCAGCAGCAGTGGGAAACTGAAGCCAAAGGACATTAGAGAACAGGGGCAGGTGACTGAGGGAGTCTGCCTCAAGGTAGAATCTTCTCAAGCCTGCATTCCAGACTGGGCCCAACTAGGATAGCTGTGCTCTCTGGCCTGCCATCCAACCTGCTCCTCCTGCTGCCTGAGTTTTGGAATCATAGAATCCTGAATGGTTCAGCTCAGAGCTCCAACCTCCCCACCATGCCCAGGGACACCTCTCAACTAGACTCAGCTGCTCAAAGCCTCATCCAACCTGGCCTTGAACACCACAGCCACAGCCTCCCTGGGCAGCCTGTGCCAGAGTCTCACCACCCTGGCACTGAAGAACTTCTTCCTCAGCTCCAGTCTAACCCTGCTCTGCCTCAGCTCCAAACCATTTCCCCTTGTCCTGTCTCCAGACACCCTCAGGAAAAGTCTCTCTGCAGCCTTCCTGTAGGATCCCTTCAGGTACTGCAAGGCAGCTCTAAGATGCTCCTGGAGCCTTCTCTTCTCCAGGCTGAACACCCCCAGCTCCCTCAGCCTGTGCTCACAGCAGAGCTGCTCCAGCTCTTGGATCACCTTTGTGGCCTCCTCTGGGCTCTCTCCAGCAGCTCTGTGTCCTTCTCATGCTGGGGACAGCAGAACTGGAGGCAGTATTTGAGGTGGGGTGTCAGCAGAGCAGAGTCAAGGGGCAGAATCCCCTCTCTTGCCCTGCCTAAGGTGACTCCTGAGCCCTGCTCTCCCTGGTCTGTGGCAGCTCCAGCCCCAGGCCTCGTTACCTGCACATGACGTTTCGCAGCTTCTCCAGGTTATCAGCAGTGAAATACCAATAGTTCCTATCACACCTCTGGACATCCTTATCAATTCTGTGCAAATTTAAGGCAACAGTGTCCAATAACTCTATCTAGAAGAGAAAAGTCTGAGTTAGCTCTGCTGAGTTCAGAGCATTCCCAGGACTTGGTGCAGAAGTGCTCTGAGCGGCCACAAAGCCACAGCGGGCAGGGGAGAGCATCAGAATCCCCCAAGCCCCAGCAAAGATGCCTCTGGCCCTGGCAAGTGTTCCATGGCTGCCCTGCTTCCAGAGGGCTATTTACAGCTGAGCAACTTAAGGAGGCAGCAGCAGAGCCTCAGCTCCTAATCTGTTGGCAGCATCACCGACAGGGACGGCGGAGGCTTGAAGCTGGCTGGAAGTCGTGGCTCAGTTTGATGAAATGGGAGGTTTAGCCTGCAGTAAATGACACTGAAGTCTTACAGTCCACACCTCCCCCCAGCCCCTGCACATTTTTAGCTGCTAGAGCTGTAGCACATTCTTCTCCTTGCCCTCCCACTCCCAGAAACCCCTCCAACAAGACCTGGATCTTGATTGGGTTTTTTTTTTTAACCATCTTATTTTACCAACCTGGCTCAAAACCCAGATGAAAGGACTTGGATGCACAAATCCTCAGCTGCCATCCCACCCCCTGGGCTTGTCTCTCACTAGCTGCCACCTAAAGCAGTGCAAGCCTCTGCCAGCAGCAGGGGGAGCGGGCTGGCGTCGGGACCTACCGTGTAGGATGCGGCGCAGACAGAAGCAACATCCACCAAATAATCCACCTGGGAGCAGAGCTGCTCCTCGGAGCCAGAGCCCTGAGACTGCAGCACCGCTGCCTTGGCTCTCTGCACACGTGGTGTGTCTGGATCAGTCCTTTCCAGCCCCGTGCTGGCGTCTTCTTCGGCCCCGTCTTCAAAGGAGCCGCTCTGCCCATCGTCGATGCTGGAGAGGATGCCCGAGGCCACGGAGTAGTTCCGGGAGGAGGGCAGCCCCGAGTCGGGGGAGTCAAACTCCACAGGCTGCTGCTCTAGGGCAGCCACTGCCGGTGGTGCCTCGGCAGCCACCGTGGTGAACCCGGGGTCGTCCTGAGCTTTGGAGTCCATCTCATCCACAGAGATGAAGACCTGGGGGCAGGGAGAGGAGAGATTTGGACACAGCAGGGGAGAAGAGAGAAGCAAGAAACAACAGTGTGGGAAAGAGACCTCCAGCCACGAGGCAGCAACAAGCTTCAGTGGCCAAGCTCCCTGACTGACAGAGCTCCCCTGCAGGCACACAGCTGGGAGCTCCTCAGTCTTTATGCTGAGGCTGTGGGGCTAAAATCAACACCAATTTGTGGTCCCCTGTCATCCTCCTCTCATGACCTTCACCTGCAAGCACCTTGGAAAGCAGTGATGCAAAACCACACTCAAGCCAGCAGGGCCACTGCAGTCCATGTCTGAAGAGCAACAGACTTCAGTCAGCAGTAGCTGAAGTGGATTTTTGGAGGCCTGAAGCCAAGGCTGGCCTGCAAATGCTTTCCACCACTCAACAGCTTGACCTCTTCTCATGCTAAAGAGCTCTCTGTTGAGCTACTGCAAGTCCTCTCTTGCCTTGCTGGCTGTTAGCTAACTGATGCCTGCCTCAGGAGCGGATGCCCAGAGACACTTTGGGCACACACACCTGCCAGCTCTCCTGCCCAGCAGTGTGGAACAAACCCTTCCTTGGTTCATCCACTCTGCCTTTCTACTGCTAGCAGCTTGCTTTAGCTTGACAAAGGTCTCCTCTCCCAAAATGAAATCAACCTGTCAGTCAGGGGCATGGCAGAACCAAACTGTGCTTTCATAGCTGATCTGTGATTTGGGTAAAGGACCTGGAGCTAGGAAGGGATCTAGAGAAGAGCTTTGCAAAGTTCTTCCTCTGCTGAGAAAAAGATCTGGGTGCTCCTGCTCTGGCAGGGGGGGGTAGGCTAAATGATCTTTCAAGGTCCCTTCCAACCCCTAACATTCTGTGGTAGGTGAACCTAAAGCCCTGCTGAAGGAGAGCCACAGCCTGCCCAAAACACTGCCCTGCCCCTGGCTCCCCATGGAGCACTGCAGCTTCAGGGGCTGCTGAGGATTCCAGCAGCTCCGCACGGATGGAGCTGTGCTCACCCAAGGCCCTGCTTTGCCAGGCTGTGCCTCTGCCAGTGCCAGCCTGATGCTGCTGGCAGCACGCAGGGGAAGGAGGGGAGCACCTACATCATTGCTGATGGTGGAGTCCCTGTGGATGAGGCGCTGGACGTGGCTGTCGATGCTGCTGCCCGAGGAGAACTTGGCCAGCGTGGCGGAGTGCGAGTCCTTCTCGCGCTGCTTCACGATCACCTCGCAGGCCTTCCACTCGGCCATCACCTTCTGGTAGCGCAGGGCAATGTCCTCATCCACCTGCAGACAGACAGACAGGGCCTGAAACGCTGGTCCTCCTCAAAGGGGAGCAGCAGCCACGAGTGGAAGCCGGGAGGGAGAGGTCTAAAGCGAGCGCAGTGCCTCAGCCCCAACGCCCGAAGTCTGGAGCCCTCCTGCTGCCACACAGACATCCCTGGGGCTGGCCAGCAGAGGGGCTGGAGCAGCAGGGAGCTACTGCAGGGAACACACTGCCAGTGTAGATTCCCATGGGGGGTGTGTGCACCAGCACTGCAATGCTGCTCAGGGTGTCTCTGGCTTTCCTGTGAAGCCTCACACAGAAGTCAGATCCAGTCCCATGGAGCAGTTGCTCCAGGTGGATGATTCCCAATTTAATTACACCTCCCTTCCTGACTCCTCCCCTCTGCTCCAGCTCTAACCTAGCTCTTGCAATGAATCCCAGGCCACAGGTTTCTACACATCAGCCTCACAGAGCTGGATGCTGGCAGAGACTCCTGAAGAGTGGCAGTCCCAGCTCACACAGCCCAGGCGTGTGGCTGCACTGTGCATGGCCAGATCCAACCACTCTGCTCCTTGTAGTAATACAACAGATTCTTGCCACTGCTGGCTTGAAAGACAGACACAGAAACACCCCCCTTGAGCTATTAAGGGACATGGAGTCATTTTACTACTCTGTCATTTGTCAAGAGCTGAAGAGAAAGCAGAGTTGTGAGCTGGCTGCAGGCTCTGGCCTCTGCTGGCTGGAGCTGCTACCAGAGCATTGATGCTCAGAGCTGCAGGCTGCTTGCCACTGGAGGTAGCTGCCCAGCCATAAATCATAAAATACAACAGTGAGTGGAAGGCTGGAGGACAGCCACGGTTAGGAGTGCCCCAGATACTGCTGGATGACTGCAAAAACATCATCAGATGGCAGAGGATAAATTAACTCATGATGGGGACACCATAAGTGTCCTCTGTGTGTAAATGCTGTGACTCCTGCCCTGCCATCCGGACCATGGACATCCCATGGTAAGCTTTAGGCTCCCACAGCACACTGCCTTGAGGAGATGGTTATTGCTGTCACTCACTCCTGGTCTTGAGCAGCTCATTACAATTCCAGACAAGGTTTGGAGGACCCCTGTGTTAGTGTGAGGAAGAGAGGGAGATGGCATCACTAAGAGATGGGCAAACTGTGGCTCCACTACTGGAAACAACGCTCTTGGTGCCAAGCTTGGACTGGGAGAGGAGGCTGTGCCATAACCCAGGCCATTACTCACCAACCCATCTGGGCAGCAGCATGGGAGATATTAAGAGGACTAAAGCCTCCTCTCCAGCTGTACCTTGTGTTTGACAGAGGCACAGCTCATTTAAGTTCAGCAAAAGCATAATGAGCTTGCAGGCAGAACCCTTCCTGGGGGCATTTTTAGCCTCTAGACACTAAGGGCCAGAGCCCTGCAGAAGGCACCTGAGGGCAGCTGCAGCATCAGAGACAAGGCAGGTGTTTCAGAGAGCATTGTGAAGCAGAGCTCCTCTAACACCATAGAGAAGAGGGATGACCCCCAGCTACTACCCAAATGTCACCCCCTCCCCATCTCACAGGTGACACATTCGTGCAAGCAGGATTGGCTTGGGGTGAGAGCACGTCACAGGCAGGGGCTGGGTGCAGGGTTCCTGACTTCAGTGAAGAACTCCCTTTTAGTGACTTCAGACATGGCAACAGGATAGAGTTGTGCCTCTGCAACAAGGCTCACCCATGCTAACTCTGGCAGTGCTGGGTTAATGCTTGGGCTTGATCCTAAAGGTCTTTTCCAGCCTAAACAATTCCACCGCTCTGTGCTTCCAGCAGCATCTTCCCCTCAGGAATATTAACCAATAATAAAGGCTGCCAGAAAGACAAAAACCTCTTCTGCCAACACAACCCAGACCCCCTGGAAAGCTGGGCTTACCTGGTCCATTTCCTTTTTGGCCATGCCAAACTTGTAGTGCCCCAGCAAGAAGGGCCACACCTCCTTCCGGATCTCGTGCTGCACCCCGCCGTAGTAAACTCTCCTCAGCAGCTCCAGCTCCTTGTAGTTCTACAGCAGCCAGGAGAAAGAGGAGCTGAAGGGAACACATCTTCATTCCCCCCAGGCACACTTCATACCAAGTACAAAGGCAGTGAAGTGTGTGTGTGTGGCACTGGAGAAACGTCGTGGCTGGATCCAAGCCTTTAGGGCCCCAGCTCGAACCCAGCCTGATCCGAGCTGCTGTGCCTCCCTCCCAGGGACAGAATCTCACTTGTCATAGACTGGACTTATCATGAGATCAGTTGCTTTGATGTTAATTGCTATCTTTGCCATCATCAGAGAAGCAAAGGATAGAAGAGACTCTAAGAGCTGACTCACTCTCCCTGGAAAGGGAAGGGACCCTGTGAAGACCAGCAGCTGCCTTCAGTGCTCCTGGGGTCCATTCCGAGGGGTACCAAGCTCAGCACAGCAGGCTACAGGAGCTGGAACAATGATCATTACCTTCTCTCCTTCCTTACCTTCTTGTCCTTCTGATACTTGCTCCAGACCTCTTTGGTCAGGCCTCCTGCAGCACTGGAGGGTTTGTCAGGGGGCACAATGGTGTGGTTCACCAGGGCAGAGAGATGTGTGCGCACCGTGGAGAGGTGGCGGCAGTAGGCGAGCCCTGCGGTGGGGACGGGAGGGAAGGGGAGAGATGAGACCTGCCCAGGAGCAGCAGCCTCTCTCTCTGAAGGTGGAGCTGTGGCATTTTAAAAGCTGCCACTAACAGCCCTGCATGAACTGAGCGTGCAAGGTGCTGTGTGAAGGACTGCAGCAGAGCCACAGAGGACAGGAGCCTCCCACAGGCGAGCGAGATCCAAGCAGGGAGCTGCCGCCTGTCCTCCCCCAGCAGCAGCTCCCCCGCTGCTGCACGCAAACCCCACGGATATTGGGATGATGAAGCACATCCCCCCGCTGCCCTGAGGTGATCTGACTCACAACAACACATTTGGGGTTGGGAGGCCCTTCTAAAACAAGCGTCAGACGGTTTGCAGATAAGCATGCGGGTGCTGGGAGGGCTGGAGGTGAGGAGCTTCACTTACATCCATAAAAGGCTCTGGAAACGATTTGTTTCTTCATGCTGTCACACAGCATCTTCAGAGGAGCTCTGTAGAGACACACACAGGTTATAAGACAGAGGTCACTGTGAATTTTAAGCCCTACACAGAGGAGTTCCTTCTCTGCAGCCACCTTTCCCTAGCTGAAGCACAACAGTAATGACAAATTACCCTTCCTGAAGCACTTTCCCCACCAGCAGTTTGGCCCAGCACAGATTCCCCCTGGCAGGTTTTAGCTACAACTGCTGCAGGTGCATTGGAAAGGTCCTTGTCAAGTGAGATGAATTGTTGCCCTTCACTCTAATTGTTAATGACTCATTAAAAGAAAACATTTCCAGGGCAGACTTTATTCAACTCAAAGAAGCAGTTGCAATCCCCCCCCCCCCCCCCATCAAAACATGACTTGGGATCAGTCTAAAAGGTGAATTTTAATAACCTCAATGTCTTGCTGCCTAACACCTAACTACTTGAACATTGTTTCTGTCTGTCTCTGGTTCCACAGCTAACAAAACCCTCCCTGCTTTCAACTGGGGCATGCAGAAAGCCTGCCAGGGGAGCCCTCTGCACAAGCTGCTTACCTGTCGTGGATGCAGTTGCAGCAGCTGGGGATGTCGTAGGGAGAGCTGCCTGTGGAGCAGGAGACACAGGAGGAGCCTTGGCTGCAGTGCTCCAGCTGCCAGGAGAGCAAGTTTGCCCCAAAGCCTTGCATCTCTATCATCTCACTGGTGTCTAGGGAAGAAACCAAACAGAACAGCAGGCCATCAATCTGCTTGCTGCTTTCCCCTCTTCCTTCTGTGCATCCTGATGGCTTCATGCTTTCCTTCTCAGCAGGCTCTGAACCTTGACTCCAAAAAAACAAATGGGGAGAGCACCATCCCAGTGACCTCAGCAATCTCTGCAGGTCTAAGCCAGCTGCATGCTGTGCATGGTCACTGTCCCATCAGGTCAAACCCCTTCACCATTTCCCTTTCCTGCCCATGCACACCCCAGCTCCTGTTTCAAGAGAAGAGGGGAAAGGTGCTGTGGGAACAGCTAAACCTGGCTCCTGTGTGACGCTCTGGTAAAGGCATTGTGGCCAGAAGAGATCATCTAACCTGACCTTCTGTTTAATTCAGGTCTCAGAGTTGCATTTGGCAGCTCCTGGAATCAGCCACGTGCCTGCTAGTCCAGCTGGGGTGAGAGTTTGAGCAGCACAGGAACTAAGAGAAAACTGATCCAGTTGTTTTCTGAAGGTCCTCTCCCCCAACCCCTCCCCAGAGCCAGATCCTAAAACGTTCAGTGCAGAAGGACAGTTCAAGTCCTGCTGATGTGAGGACTCTAAGGTGAGGACAGTCTGCAGGAGAAGGTGATCCAACAGGGCAGTGCAAGCTTCTTGACTTCCCCCTGCTCCACCAAACCTCTCTCTGCCTCTTTTAACCAGCTCCAGGAAGGCAACTCCCCCCTCACCCCCCACCAAAACAATGAACAGAAATCTGCAGTTGCTTTCAGAAAGCTGAGCTTTGGCTTTCCACTGGTCCCAGCTGACACCTGAGCTCGTGGGCTTTTGGTTGATAATAAATAACTGGCCTTTCAGCTCACCCATGATTGAAATTAAGGCAAATGCCAGACCACTGCATGTCACCACATCAAACCCTGGGCAGCAAAATCCAGTCCCCTGGGCTGTGCTTTTAAAACACACCTTGGTGGTGGGGGTGGGTGGGGTGGGGTGGCAGGGGCAAATTCCAAACCATCTCATGCATTTGAAACCAAGGCAGCAAGAAAATCAAGCATTTTAGGAGGTGCCTGTTGGAAAGGCTGGGCAGAGGTGAGGGAGGAGTGTGGGGGTTCCAAACCATCTGTTGACAGGACCAAGACAAGAGAAGGAAAGCACAGGCTCATGCAGCAGCAGCAGCCAGGCGTGTCTCATCTGACCAAACAAAGTGTGATGCAAAAATGCTCTTCACCTTAATTCTTCAGGAAGGAGCTGAATGACCCAGTATTTATTGCAGCTTCTTTTACTTGGTTTTGGGTTCAAATGAAAAGGAAAGGAAAACAAAACAAAACAAAACAAAGCAACAGCACTGGACAAACGTTTTTGGTTGGTTGGTTTCTCGATTGATTTGTTTGGGTTATTTGGTTTGGTTTCTTTTTCTTTTTGCCTCCCCTTCTATACAGCCAAGCAAAGAGGGTTTGGGGTTTGGGTTCCTGGTTTGATTTTTAGTTTGTGCCTTTTTGGGTTTGGGTTTTTTTTAGAGAAACAAGGAAAGAACCCCACAGAACCTAACGCTCCAGATGAAAGGTACCTGAGGTAGTGAAGAATTAGAGTGAACAGCATCTTTTCTCTGGTGGTGGTGTCTGGAACTTCAGCTACATGCAGAAGTCGAGCATGTTGCAAGATGTCAAAGCAAATGGCCAGCAAACCTGCTACAGCAGTGTTGTCATTATTGAACTGGGATGCTGCTGGAGAGGCCACAGCCAGCCCAGACTGCTCCAGCAAGGACCACTACTCACGCCCCAGGCCTTACCCCCAGCTAAAGGAGCAAGAGCAGCTGCTCTGCTGGGAGAACTCCTAACTGCCATCAGCTGGCCCCAAGCTGTGCTGCTTCTGCTTTACATCACAGCCTCCTCACACCTGCATGTGGCAGTGTCAGACCTTCCTGTCCACCACCACCCAGATCCAGACAGGTCCAGCTAAGATAAGGGGGCTGGAACTGGATGATCCTTGTGGTCCCTTCCAGCCCTGACTGATACTATGATCTTTAAGGTCCCTTCCAACCCAAACCATTCTGTCATTCTCTGACACAGAAACCTCCTGAAACAGGACCTCTTGGTTGTTTTTTCTCCCCCCAAGGGGAGTGCTGTGATTTTGGTGCTGTGATTTTGGTGTTTCTTTCCATCCACACCCTCCAAACCCCATTTATTGCCCTGGGCTGGGCATCACTGTCTAGGAGCTACTACCTAGTGTGTGGGCAGCCTACAAGAGGCAAGGAGGAGCTCCTTGCCCACGTTCACATCCTCTCTAGACAGAGCTTGAGCACCAGGCAGAGGTACAGGGCAGTTCTTGTCACCTACACTCAGCCCCACCAGACCAGGGCTAACATCTCCCAACTCACTGCTCTGCTGTTTGAAGGTGTGGGCATCTAATCTGGAGCCAAGCTACCTCATGTTTTAATTAGGAACCAGCAATGCCAGGCAAAGCAGGTTCAGGCTGATGGAAAACACAGACAGGAGCCAAACCTGCAAGCAGTTGTGCTCCTTCCTATCTCCTCTGCAGGTGTCAGACTTCTGACAGCTGCTTCACAGCCTGATAACAGCAGATTCTGCTCTTGCTGCTACACTCTGCTTATTAGGAAGAGGCAGAGGCTGCTGGTTTAACTGTAACAGGAGCACACTAGATGTGGCACAAGCAATCAAGAGGTCTTGAGGCCAAGCCTGGTGGGACTGCAGCTGTAATCCTAGAGCTGGGGGAGATTTCACATGAGCTAGTGGAGAAGCAACACCTGCCCATCTTCTGAGCTGCCAGGCTGTGCAGGAGGGGTCTGGCCTGGGCAATGGGTTGGTTTATCCCATCCAGCTATCTCCTCTGAGACAGCAAGGACTTCCCAGGCTCCAGAAGCAGACCAGATCCTGAATGCTAAGAGGCACACTGCTTGAGAATACCAACTTAATACATCTGTCATGAGCTCCTTCAGAAAAGGAATTAGATGACAGATTGTTGGAGGGTGGAGAGCCTTGAATCATCTGAAACTCACCAGGCTATGAATGCAGGAGTGCAATGAAAGCCACAGAAAGCTGCTGCACCTCCACACAACCTTCTCTGCACACTTCTCCACCCTCTAGAGCTAAACAAAGTGTGGGACCCTGCACACCCCAGCCAGCCCTGGGCTCAAACTGTAGCTCACTACACTTCTGCTGTGTTCTGGCTACGCTGGCACACTGCTGCTGCCTCTGCCCAGCACATCACTGCTACGCTGTGAGGGTTCACCTCTGAGCCTGCCTGCACAAGGCTGCCCTCCCGAGTCTGCACGGCGGAGGCAGAACACGAAGAGCTGTGAGGCTCCCTCCTCCTCCCCTCCTGGGAACATGCTCTTGTGTGAAGGTGAGGCAGGAAGCCTCCCGAAGGAGAGGAGAGGGAAGCTGCTGTCGTTCCCACCTCCCCCAGGCTGTGAGCATCCCCCAGGCGCCCTGCACAGGCTGCTGGAGCCGCAGCTCTCCCTCCCTGCCATAATGCCAACACTGTTGTATGCATCAGTGGAAGGAGCTGCAATAGAGCTCTGGGACACAGGGGGAGGAGGATAAAAACCTTTCATCCTATTAGGAGCTGTGAGGTTCCGAGAGCAGATCATTGATAGCATTGCGTGAAGCTTATCTTCCTCCTCCTCATCATCGTCAACAGAGGTAGAGCGGCTGGCAGCTAAGTGGTGGTAGTTAATAGTTACTGCTCAAAGAGAATAGTGAAAGAGGAGCATAAGAAGAGAGAACTGTGGGAAAGCTCAACAGGACACGTTCAGCAAAGACAAAGGCCCTGGGTCCTGCCCTGCTCCTGAGGGCAGCGGCTCCTGTGAAGGGCCCTGGGGGGGCAGCGTCTCACGGGGAACAAGCAGCACTGCACCAGGCACAGGCCAGCCTGGGACGGTGCACAGCCAGCGTCCCCAGAGCACACAGGGCACGTGGTGGCACTGGAGGGAGTGCCAGTGCCAGCCTGCAGCAGGTGAATGTGCTTTTCAGGGGAACTCCACAGGAACTGCAGGCTCCAGCTAGCTTCTGTCCCTCACCGTGCCCTCATCCGTGCTTCGGCATCTTTCCCGCTCTGGAGCCTGTGCCAGAGGCGTCTGGGCAGCAAACATTCTGCTCCCCAGCTCTGTCTGGCACTGCAAACATGCAAGCTCCAGCCCTGCTCCGGGGAAGCCGAGGCAGGGGGCAGCTCTCTCTGTCCTGCACTCGACAGGCAGGTCTGTGCTGGGTGTGCCCACAGAATCTGCAGCCCCCTTGGTGCAGGCAGAGGCAGAAGATGCTTTGGCTGCTGTGTGCATGGACTTACCTGTGCAAATCCAGAAGCCCTAACAAAGCAAGGCCCCCACTGTGGTTCAGGCCCCTGGGGTAAGGAGGGCTCAGCTGAGATTTCTGCTTTTTCAGCTGCAGTTAAGTCCCAGTGTGAGCAGCAAATCCAAATCCCCTGCCAGCTTTAGGGGGCTGATCTTCCTGGGAAATTCTTGCTGCTTTGCCAAGGGGGAACAGAACTGAACATGCTGTTGGAGCACTGGCTCAGATGCCTCCTTGCATGGAAGGAATTTGTATTGAGCTGATGACATGAGGTGGTTTGGTGCTTGGGAGTTCATTTGGTTTCCTTGGAAGGCCCTTTTATTTATCCATTGTTAAGTTCTTGCTTCCAAGCCAGGAAAACTTAGCCCAGGGAGTTCTTGGGGGGGGGGGGGGGGGGGGGGGGAAGGGGTGAGGGGGAAGGCACTTTAAGAGTTGAGTTTATGGTTGGGTTTTTTTTCTCCTAACAACAACATTATGAGCAAGCTGTGTGGCCAATCAAAACATCCTCACTTCAGGAGCAAAGCTGCTCTTGGCTGGCCAAGCAACCTTTGGGGTTTTTCAGTGTGCAAGCCCAGGGGAGTATGCTGAAAACTTCCTCTGCCCAACACAGAGGAAACAGAAATGAGATTTCCCCACCTCAAGCCCCATCTTTCACTGCTCTAAAGGAAACCTACAGTAAGCTGCACCTGCTGATCACAACTATCCCACCAGGACACCCTGGGGTAGCTTTCTTCCCCAGCCCACAAAAGCCTGGCTTTGGCTGGGACCTTCAGCTACTGCCCAGGACTTTACTGGAAGGTTTTGTTAGCTCTTGGGGTTGATTCTGTTGTTTGGTGGTTGGTTTGGTTTTCAACCAAAGCAGAACAAAGGCACTCACTGTTCTCATGCTTGTGTCCTGGATAGATGATTCTGAACACATAGTCTGTGGAGGTGTCTTCAGCTGGCATCTCCTCCAGGTCCACAGATCTGTTGCTGTTCCGCTTCCGAAGCTTTGGGAAGACCTTCCCCTGGAGGAAACAGGGATTCCATGCCCTCAGCTGGGAGGGACTCACAGAGCCCCCCACACTAACCACTGCACACCTCTGGCACCTTAAAACTAAACTTGGAGGGAGAGGCCAAGAGTGGACTTGCACAGAGGAGGTGGTTTAGGGGTATTGAACACAGCTTCTCCTGTAAGCCAGGGCAGCTGGGCACCAATAACCCTCTGGCAGCACTGATGTCCCAGTCCTCCCATCTGGGTTCATGCTTTGACACAAGAGCAGATTTCAGTTCATTGATCACTGGGGTAATGAAAGCATGAACCACTGCTACAGACTCTGCCAGAATCAAGCTGGACTCAGTGGAGTTATTTTGCCTCCCACTTTTTACTCCAAAGCAGCTGGAAAACAGCACCCAGACTCCATGGAGCAGGATGCTGGTTGAACAAAGCCAGTGAGGCTGGATGTGAGGAAATATTTCTCCACTGGAAGGGTGCTCAGACATTAGCAGAGGCTGCCCAGGGCAGTGCTGGAGTCACCATCCCTGGGGGTGTTTAAGCAGCCTGGCACCTGGGGACATGGTTTAGTGTAGACCCTTCAGTGGTGGGTCAAGGGTTGGACTGGATGAGCTTGGAGGATTCCTCCAACTGGATCTATTCTGTCTGTTGAGTGATTCTGTGATGGTCAGCCCTACCTACTGCAAGCAGCAGATCAGAAGGCAGTACCTTGCCCTGTTGGGACCAAAGTGGTGGCTCCAGCTGACCACGAGGCAGGAGCCCATTTTCCAGACAGGAAAGGAAGGCGAGGAGGTGACCTCCTTGGGGGAAGTGCAGTGGAGGTCTCTGAGTTCCATCCTGACTCACCAAAACCAGTGTCCATCTGCCTTCTGCTGCAAAGGAGGACAAGAGGAGTCCACACTGTTACACCACAGCCTCCATTTGTCACTCTTACCTCTCAAGTGAATTTGGTTTGTTATCTCTAAGCAGAGAAGCAAACCCCAGCAAGTCAAGGTGTGATCCAGGGCTGATCACAGCCCTTTAGCCCTAAAGAAGCTGCTGGGAATTGGATGGTCAGAGGGGGAGAGGTGGTGGCTCCCTTTCTGCAAGTGGATGGCCCCACTGGAGCCACAGCTGACAGAAATGCTCCCCTCCCCTTTTCAAAGGTCAGCAGGTGGAGGCCAAAGCCTCCATGCTCAGTACCTGCTGCTGACAGCTTGCCCCAGGTGCTGCTCTGCATGGATGCCCAGAGAGCCCAAAGCACACAGAAGCAATGCCAGCAGCAGCAGCCCCAGGCAGAGAGCAGCTCTGACCAGGCCACTCAGGCAGGACAGCTGAAGAAGGAAAAACTGTTTGCCTGCCTTTGCAATAAGCCTCTAAGGGCACCACCTGAAGTGGCAGCAGCATGAGCAGCACTCACATTCACCTGGCAGGAGGAGGAGGAGGGAGAGGAGGAGGTTGTGCTTACGTTGCTGATGGCAGTGAATGCAGACGATCTGGCTCAGAGGCACCACCAAAGCGTAGTCCCAGTAAACACTGGTGGGGGAGGAAAGAAAGAGAGGTTTATATTCCACATTCAGGAGTGTCTGGGGTTCCAAGCAGCCAATAAAACAACTGTGCTAAGTTCATGACTGCTTATTACATTTGGTTAATCAAGGTAAATCAATAGCTCAGTGAAAGGTGAAGGAACTTGTTCCCTGCAGTGGATACCTCTGGCCCCAGCCCTTCCAGAGCCTCCCTTTCCCCCTCCACCTCCCCTTTCCACCCTCCACCTCATCCCAGATTACAGCAATGCCCTGGCCAAGATTAAAACACCTGGGGCACAGACTCCATGGCCTTGTAGCTGGGTTCAGTCCTGTCCTGCACATCTGATTTATGAGCAGCAGCATGAAAACCCACTGGGGCTCAGGCTCACAGATCAAACCCTGGAAGCAGCTCCAAACCCTTCTGAGAAGAGCCCTGGCAGTTTAGCAATAAAGCAAGGCTGGGGGGGGGCTTCCTTAATGCTCTGTTGAAAAGCAGAGAGCAAGTGTTAGAAGAAGAATGGTGTGGGTGAAGCACCTGAGAGCTCTGCTCTGGGGCTGAAGGAGGCATTCCCTGAGGAGACAAACCTGCCTGCTTCAAGCCTTCACCCTGAATGCCAGGTGAGATGATAAATGGTCTAACCAAAGACATGGTGGAGGCTGGAATTAGCCCTGCCTGCCAAGTGACTTCTGACCCTCTGAAGGGAACTGCAGTGATGGAAGGCAGTGCTGAGTCTTTTCTCACTAGCACCTGGCTAAGTGGGCTTTTGTCTCCTTGTGGAAAAGGCCTTCTAGCCAAGTGGCTAAGCTGCTTCCCCTGTGGCAAAGCAGAACAGAACCCAAGCTGTCTGACACCTCAGCTTCCACACCATTCAGCTTCACCTAACTCAGCCTTGTTACCCTCCTGTCATGCTGCCAAGCATACAGCAAACCACCCCCTGAGCACTTCCCATCCTTCCCTGAGCACTTCCCATCCTTCCCTGAGCACTTCCCATCCTTCCCTGAAGGCAGTGCCTACCTTTTCTCCAGCTCTGTGTCCCCAAGGGTTCCATTCATCAGCTGATTTGGAGTCCATTTCAGCGTCAAGCTGTCTGCTGACTGATGAAGGGAGAGATAGCCAGGGATTGCCTCCAGGTCATCCTTCTGTTCACAGGAGCAACAAACAGACAGCCCAGGTGACTCGAGTGCACAGCCAGAAGCATCATGCTCAGGCTGCCTGCACCCCACAAGCTCCAGAGCAGGGCTGTAACTAGGAACTGCTGAGGCAGAAGCACTGGGTTTGAATATTGCTAGTGGAAAGGGGAGAAACCACAGCACAGCCACTGGGGTTATGGAACACAGTCCAGCATCTTTGTTTGTTTGTTACAAGCAACTGAATGTGAGCCAGCAGTGCCCAGGTGGCCAAGAAAGCCAGTGGCATCCTGGCTGGGATCAGAAATGCTGTGTCCAGCAGGAGCAGGGAGGGGATCATCCTCTTGGACTCAGCTCTGGGGAGGCCACACCTTGAGTATTGTGTCCAGTTCTGGGCACCTCAATCCAAGAGGGGTGTGGAGGTGCTGGAGCCAGTGCAGGGGAGGGCAAGGAAGCTGGGGAGGGCCTGGAGAATTAATCTGATGGAGAGAGACTGAGGGAGCTGGGGATGGTTAGTTTGGAAAAGAGGAGGCTGAGGGAGAGCTCATTGCTGTCTGCAGCTACCTGAAAGGAGGCTGTGGAGAGGCTGCTGCTGATCTCTTCTCACAGTGACAGAACAAGAGGGAACAGCCTCAAGCTGCCACTGGGGAGGTTTAGACTGGGCAGTAGGAAACACATTTTCCCAGCAAGAGTGGTCAGGGATTGGGATGTGCTGCCCAGGGAGGTGGTGGAGTCACCAGCCCTGGAGGTGCTTTGGATGTGGTGCTTGGGGCTATGGTTTAGGGGTGACCCTTGTAGGGTAGGGTTCTGAGTTGGACTTGGTGATCCTGAGGCTCTCTTCCAACCTGAATGTTTCTGTGATTCCTCCCCACAGGTCCACTTTGCAGGGCACCTTGCTCAGGAAGTGAGCCTTAATCTGCCTCAGCACCACAGAGTCCAGGGGGAAGGCAGCATGGTGCTGAGGACAAGGTACCGAGCGAGCACCCCCGAGCTGGGCTACGCTCTGACTGCTCCAGTCAGAGCTGCAGGCACTGGCCCAAAGGTGCAGGTACTCACAGGCTGCACCAGGACGTTGTTCTTGCCGTACAGGAGGTGTGTCCTGGAGTTCTGGTGCAAGGACTCCACATACTCCCTGGCTGAGGCTGCGAAGCGATCTTCCGAGGTGCTGCCGCTGGAGTGGCGCTTCCGGATCTAGCACACACAGACAGGGCAGCTGGGGCAGGGCTCAGCCACCAGCAGCTCCACTTCAGACTGACCTCCACAGAGCAGAACTTCTCCTGAAGCCAGGAGACCTTGCAGGGAAATGACCTGGGCTCTCTGCTTCCCTCCAAGGCAGCTCTCATGTATTATGTGAACTACCTGATCAGGTTGCAGCTGTCAAACGCCACAGAATTCAGCCCTGGGTCTCAAACCCTCTACACACAGTGAAATTGGACATTTGGGCCCAGGTGGACTTCTAATCTATGACAAAGGCTCAGTCAGAGAACAGAGAGGCTGCTCTGGACTCAGATCTTTCCCAGATCACAGGTGCCAAACGCCACAGAATTCAGCCCTGGGTCTCAACCTCCTCTGCACGCAGAGAAATTGGACGTTTGGGCTCAGGTGGGCTTCTAATCTGTGACAAAGGCTCAGTCAGAGAACAGCAAGGCTGCTCTAGATGCAGACCTCTCCCTCCTGTTGCTATCACCCTGAGGCTCAGCTCAGGAAGAGCTGCACAGTAAATACCTACTCCCAGGGCCGGGCGCTTGGAGGGGGAGTCCTGGCGGCCGTGCACCCCGTGGATGCGGTGTCGCTGGACCAGCTCGTCTGCAGAAGGGTCTGTCCAGTAGTGATCTGCTGTTTTCAGCTTGGTGTACTCCAGAGCACATGGTCCAACTAAGAAAACCCAAGAGAGAAACCTTCTGAGTCCAGCTGCTGGCTTCCTTCTCAAGCCAGGTGAATGCAAAATGATCGCTTCCCGATCCTACAGCATCAGCCTCTAACACAGACACCACAGAGAGCAGCACAGCAGCTCCCCAGCCCTGCCCTGCAGGCAATCCAGGTGACTCCAGGGCACAACTAGAACTGTCACATGGAGCCTTCCTAAGCCTGGGTCCCTGTAGGACACAACACCCTGCCGTGGCAGCGTTGGCACTTCGAGCCTGTTACCAAGCACTCACTCAAAAGCCATTCCCCTCCTGCTCTCTGAGCCAACCAATAACTGATAACCAACCCAGAGGACTGCTCCCTGCTGGTCTCATGAGCCACAAACCAACATCTTCCATGGTGCTGTTCTATCACAAACAGCTGCACTACACACCAGAGAGAAAACACAAGCAAGCAAACAGATCACCTTTTGTGCAGCTATCAGAAGGCAAAACGTTTTAAGAAACCATTTATTTTCTGTAGCATAAGAAGTAACTTTGCAAGAGCTCACCTAGAAGAGAAGCCAGTATTGGGCCACAAACAGGATCTGCCAGTAAAGCTTCTTTTTCATAATATTTACTAGGAACAAAAGATCAGAGCCCAGTTAACACCACTGGATGTTATGTTGGGAAGCTCTTTGCCTCCTACTAGCAGGAGTCCACTGACTTTGCAAGTTATCCCACTTCTGCCCACCACAAAGCAGACCAAAGCAACCAGAAGAGAGGAGGGCAGAGGAGGCAGATGTGCTGCTGTTAACCCACCAACTCCTTCAGCACTTGCTGTGGCCCCAGCAGCCCAGGGGGAAGTCAGCTGTGTGTGCAGGGGGAAGTGTGGCAGCTGAAGTGGTGCTCCAGGGGACTTCATAAAAGCTAACACCCAAAATCCCAGCAGCAGGATGGTGCTGTGGTTAGCAGACAGCCACAGAGCAGGGCAGGAAGAGCAGGGTGCATCTGAACAGGCAGAGGGAGGGCCAAAGGCATCCAAACCCCACAGATTTCCTGAGCTGACAGCTAGAGGCCAAGCAGTTGCTGGGATTGCCCAGAAATGCTCAACACATCCATCTCCTCCAAAAGCTCTGCTGGAGCTGCACTGGTGGTGCATCCACTGATCTTGTAAAGGAGAACCATAGAATTGTCAGGGCTGGAAGGGACCTCAAGCCTCAGCCAGTCCCAACCCCCTGCCGTGGGCAGGGACACCTCACACCACAGCAGGTTGCTCACAGCCACCTCCAGCCTGGCTGCAAACACCTCCAGGCAGGAGGCTTCCACCACCTCCCTGGGCAGCCTGTGCCAGGCTCTCACCACCCTCCTGGGGAAGAACTTCTTCCTCATATCCAATCTCAGTCTCCCCATTTCTAGTTCTGCTCCATCCCCCCCAGTCCTATCCCTCCCTGACACCCTCAAAAGTCCCTCCCCAGCTTTCTTGGAGCCCTCTTCAGACACTGGAAGGCCACAGTTAGGTCTCCTCGGTGGAAATGTGGTGTGGGGTTTGCAGGCACAGAAGGGCTATCAGAACAGGCTGTGCCCTGGACTCTATTTAGAGATCATTAAATATATCATATGGAAGCTATGGAGAAATTCATGTTCAGACATCTGCTCTAGAAAGAGATCCTTTCCTGAGCTACATCCCCAGCACTGACTCAGACCTCTGTGGAGCAGAAAAGGAGCCTGGAACAAGCAGTTCCCCAACCCTACCCTCCAGACTCCTCTGCTTAACAAGGTGCCCACCAGCTCAGCCTGGGATCCATGTTCTGCCCTCCATCAGTGGCACTGCCTCAGACAAGCCCCCTCCTTGCAGCCTGCTCATTCCCTCCTCAGCTGCTTTGGAACTGAGCCCTGGAGAGGCAGGAGCCTGAATGTGTCTGCCCGATGTATTTGATCTGGGGCTTTGGGCACTTAATGCAATATGAAGACAAACAATAACTCCCTGCAAGCAATTTTGCCAGCTCTCCACAGAGACCAAGAGATCCACACAGCCTTGAACATCTCTTCCAGCTGCAAGGAATAATCTTGAAGCACTGTCAAGAGCAAAGAGCCAGCTATAAACAGTAGCCTCCTGCAGTGACCCAGGTCTGGCCACGGCAGCAGGCAAAGCTGGCTTATCAAACCACCCAGCCAAGGAATCCAACCACCCAAATGCCTTCAGCTGCCCTTATCCTCTGCTGGCTGTTCCACTAGATGGGGCTCAAACTCTAAGAGACCTTCTCTCCAAGAGCAGAAGGGCTGAAGGGCTCCAACATGGAGCATTTGAGCAGTAATGTCACAACAATGCATCAGCAGGCTCCTCATAGAACCCCAGAATGGCTCAGCTTGAAAGGGACCTCAGAGATCATCTCCTCCAACCTCCCCACCATGCCCAGGGACACCTCTCAACTAGACTCAGCTGCTCAGAGCCTCATCCAGCCTGGCCTTGGACACCCCCAGGGAAGAGGCAACCTCCCTGGGCAGCCTATTCCAGAGTCTCACCACCCCTATAGTGAAGAACAACTCCCTCAGCTCCAGCCTAACCCTGCTCTGCCTCAGCTTCCAACCATTCTCCCTTGGCCTGTCTCAGACACCCTCAGGAAAAGTCCCTCTGCAGCCTCTCTGGGATCCCTTCAGGTGCTGGGATGCAGCTGTATGAGAAGCAGCCTTCTGAAGTGGTTTGTTTTATTCACCAAGCCATGTTCTCCAAATCAGACATCTGCAGCCCAGGGCCTGACCCCAACTCGTCTGAACAGCTGCAGAAGGCAGGAAGGGGAACATCTACAACACAGAGCAAGGCAACAGCTCAGAGCCAACTCAAGTCTCCAGGTGAATTATGTGGGAAAGGACATTGCCCCCCTTGTATCCATGCACCAGCAGAGCTGGGGATGCCCTGGGCTGAGCTGCTGCCATTAACTGGGGCTCTGGGACAGAGCCAACCCTCCCACAGCCTCCTCTGCATTCAGCTATTAAACCAATCTGGCCTCAGATATCCCAGAGCAACACTTTGCCTCCAACAGCACAATGACTTTTCTTCCCCTCTCTCTCTTTTTAGTGGCAAGATACATCATGAACACCCAGCTGAGACCAAGGAAAGCAGCAATGCAAAGGTGGACAGCACCGTGAAAACAACTTCCTCTGCCCCAGCTCCCTTCCTTGGTCAGACCCACGGGCCCTGGGCAGCCAAGAAGGTGTCTGCCCTGTGCAGAATTACAACTAGCAATGGCAGTGGGCACAGACAGACCTCCAGCTTCAGGGCTCCTACTTTGCTCTTTTTATGTGCCCCATAATTCCTTGTAATCAGTTCTGGGAGGGTAGCAAGGGTAGGAGTTAAGAGGCACCGCTTGAGACAGCAGAGCCAGCGCTGGCTGGTGGGAAGCAGTGGTAGAATGGAGAGGACTTCTCTTCTCCTCTTAAAAGGTCTCTGTAGGTCACAGTCCCAAAGCACTGATGCCTCTCTCTGGTTTTCCAAGGGAAAAGAGACCTGACACAAAGCTTGGCTTTTCTTCAAAGGACCTCTTTGCACAGCCCAAAGGTTTGATGTCATTAACTCCTCCTGTTCTAAACTCATTGCCCCCTTCCTTCATCTACAAAGGGCATTCTCCTCCCTGGCATCCTGGAGCTCCAGCTCATGTAAGGGAATGAAGCCCTCCTGGCCTATTAGAAGCCATTTCTATTGCACCAAGGTCTAGGTCCCGTTAGGATTTGGGCACCTAACAGACTTCATGCCAGGTTTTGAGCTGATTTCTGGAGAGCTGCCTGGCTGATCACATTGTGGAAGGCTGGATTCAAAACCCAAGTGCCTTTTGTTGTTGTTTTTCTCCTACATGCCTCTGCAACTGGTTTACTGCATCAGAAGCCTACAGAAGGCTTCTGATTAAATCCCTTGTTGCAGATAGCTGAAGCCAGCAGCCCAGCAGCCCCCCTGTGCTTCTCCTCCTTCCTCACCTGCAGTTCTCCACAATGTACTGCACGACCTTGTCCAGCACCTTCTCGATCAGCGCCGTCCGCACCCAGATGTGTTTGATGGCCTGGGGTGACAGCACAGGGCTCTTGCTCGTGGTTGATCCCTGCCTCTTGAGGGGCTCCTGCCCATTTGGCTGGGTTTTCCTGCAAAAGGAGATAAAGTGGAAGCAGTCAGAACTCAGACTGCTCTGCTGGGAAGCTCTCTGCTCAAAGGCTGCCTGGAGCAGGGTTGGAGCAGTGTCTGCGCAGCGGGTGGCTGTACAGCAGCTGGCTGTGCCACTGTGTCAGCAGTGGGTGAGGAGCTCCAGCCAGCCCAGCACCAGGGATTTCCTGACAGCCATGGATTCCTCAGCCCTGACTTGTGAGTAGAAGCCTGTAAAGATTATCCCATTCACAGATGGATGCTAAACAGGCTCTGAAACAGCCCCAAACAGCCTGGGTTAGGTATCCCAGGCTAGGCAGTCACCTGCCAAAAATACCTTTCCCACTTCTGAAGCTTTAGGAAAACCCCTGAACATCTGAGCTCCTCCAAACCTAGGCTGAAATGAAGAGCTGTAAACCCACTGCACCCCAAAAGAAGGGAAAAAATGACCAAATGCAAAGTGTAGCAGAAAAGAAGGTAGCAGCTGATGAACAGAAGTTCCCTCCTGATCAAACAAAGCCTCACACGTGGCTGGGAAAGGCAGAGTGGGGATGGTGTCCAGGAGATTCTTGTCTCCCAGCCTTGTCTGGTGCCTACAGGCTGAAGCTGACCCCAAGGAGGTTTCAGCAGGAGATATTCCCACTGAGCCCTGGAGCAGGGTTTGAGCTAACACAGGCAGAGCTCTCCCAGGGCCATACCATCATCAGGCAATCCTTGGGCACGGGCCCATCTCTCCCCTCTCTCTGTCAAGCACCATATATAGCCACAGCACAGCCTGTGCTAGCATCTTGGCAGTGAGATCCCAGCTCCTGCCACCTACAGAATGACAACAACACAACTAGGAGACAAGCAGCATCAAAGTGAGAAACTGGAACTACAGCAAATGAGCAACCAAAGCCAGCTGGGAGCTTGCTTACAGCCAAGCCCCCCTGCCTGTCCCCACAGCACAAGCCAGCACAGCAACAAGTCCAGCTCAGGAGTGAGGAGCTCAGGGGTGCCTCAGTGGTGGGACCACAAGCTGGCTCCACAGAGCAGAACCACTGCCCAGCTGTGGCTGCAAACAGCAACCTGGGGACTGCTCAGCACAGAGCTCTCTGAGCCATGCAGGCAGTCCTTGTTCCTCTCTGAGGAGTTTATTTGCTGCCCAGAGCATCTACTTGACCCCAGCCCAGTGAGGGCCAGTGGCACAGTGTGCTCCAGGCCTGCTGTGGGGCAGTGCTTGGAACAGGATGCTGGCACCCCAAGTATGCCACAGGTCCTGCCAGGCTGCTGCACAGCTTCACCTGGTTGGAGCTGCAGCTTGCCTCATGCAAGGAGCAGCTCTGTGCCCTCCCAGCACCACACACACACACTTACCCGTGCTGGCTGTCCTGCCAGTGGGCACCCACTGAGCACTGGTGTCCCCAGCACATGCTCTCACTGCCATCAGTGCTCCTTCCTCTCTTTGCTGGCACTGACACAAGTTACTCTTCTCTCTGCCGAGATCATTAGTGGCTTGAACAGGTTTGGAGCCAGAGACTGATTCTGAAGCTGGAAGTGCTGCTTACAGCTTCCCAGTGTCCCAAGGGTGCCACCCAACAAGGAAGGTTGGGTTTTGCTCTCTGCTGCTCGCTCCTGCTGCCCAGCAAAGTGTCTGAAAGGTGACTTTGTGCTGCCTCCCTCCCTCCCTCCCTGGTGGCTTTCTTATGCGAGACAGGATGACAACACCGCTCAGTGCCCAGCTCCTAGCAGGCAGCAACAAGTCCCAGGGCACAATCTCCTGCCACACAGAGTTTCCCATGACAGCACTGCTGGGGCACTCCTCCTAAAACACATCATGCACCTAAGGCACACGTGGTGAAGCTGTGCCAGCCCTGCCCATCTCCTGCACCAGCTGATTCCCTTCCCACCAGCAGCCCACGCTGGCCCCGCCACAGCCTGCCTGCCAGCACTCTACAGCCACCACTTTTGGAGCTTTGCTGACCCACTACAGCAAGAGGCAAAGCCCAGACACCAAAGCCCCAGTTCCCAGCCTCTGCCAACCCTCAGCTTGATCAAACAAAACCACCAGCAGGCACCCAGGAGAGGAAGCAGCTCCCGCGGCCGAGGCCGCGCCGCACCGACCCTGCTGCCAAGCAGCCCTCAGCCTCACCTGCTTTCTACCTGCTGCTGCAGCTCCTGCACCTTCTTGCATATGTCTCCAGCTACTGGGTAGGTCTTGCCCACTTTGGTGAAGAGTGCAGCCACTTTGTCAGTCCGCAGGAAGCCGGCAGCCCTGCGCTTCAGCATGTGCAGCAGACAGGCTTCCACCACACCTGCGAGAGAGGGAGGGAAGGAGACACACCTGTGGGTGCTGCTGGCCTTCAGCCTCCTCTTGCTGACTGCCATCTGCTGACCCCACCGGTCAGGTGTGGGGTCAGCAGCAGGGAGGAGAGCTGGGAGAGGTGGGCAAAGCAGGCTGGGTCTCAAAGGGCGCACGCCTGGCTCTGATCCGCAGCACCTTCGAGGCTGCAGCTAACGCCGGTGAACGAACCAAGGGGCTGAGACAGCTCCCAGGGCCTTCACCTTTTAGAGGTTACTGTGAAGGATTTCCCCTGTTCTACTGAAAATGAAGCCAAAGGCAAAGCTTCTCAACTGCTTGTGCCAGAGCCACACCACCCAACACAAGGTCTAACAAGCTGCAAACGTGCGTTGACTGCTGGCCTCTGCTCTCACTGATCTCTCTGAGCTGCTGCATCCATTTCTCCCACTTGCATTCCTCCATCTGGTCCTGCTAGCAGCAGGAAGGTCTCACCAGAGGCCACAGTTCCCTGCTCTTTGCTACTCAGTGGCAGGAGCTTCAGCACTGGCCTGTGAAGAACAGGGCTGGTAAGGAGGCATCTCCTGTAAGTTACACAGGACCCAGGGGCAAAGCACAGGCTGCACTGCCACAGGATCCTGGCTGGCAGAAGCAGGGTAGAACAAATCATCCTTTCACTTCTGAGTGTTGAAACCTTAACTCTTCATGTCCCAAACCAAAGTGAGGTGCTTTCACTATGCCACCCCTCCCTGGAAACAGGTATGGAAAGGACAAAAGAAGTCTGCCAGCCCCCTCAAGCTGCCTCATGGATTCCATCCTCCTCTGGCAGAGGGAGGCTGAAAGGAGCAGGAGACAGATGCAAACATTACTATCACAGCTGGGGAGGAACTCAGATACAGTGAGGCTGGTACACATGGCAACCCAGGCTGGGGTGAGGCAATGCACCAGCAGAGTTACAGCTGCTTTTGTTATGCATTTCACTGCTTAAAAATGGCACAAACTGCTCCTCCAGTACTGCTGCCTGCAGCTCCCTCATCAGTGGTGACTAATCCAGAACGTGGAGAAATGAGGAGGCTGGGTGAGGAGAGAGACCTGCAAGAATCAAAGGCAGAGCTGCACTTCCTTCAGAACACACAGAACCCACAAGCACTGGAGCCCAGCTTGGTGACAGCTCAGCTGAGCTGGGCTTTAGGAGTTGCATGTGTGTGTGTTTTGTCCTGAAGATGAACCAGCTCTTAGGACACTTGCAGGACTGAAGTCACAGGGGCTAGTGGAAAACAAGCAGGAAAGCAAACAACTCTGCCAGGGAAGAGAAACCTCTCCCAAAGCAATGCAGATCACTACAGGAAAGCAAACAACTCTGCCAGGGAAGAGAAACCTCTCCCAAAGCAATGGAGATCACTACAAGAAAGCAAACAACTCTGCCAGGGAAGAGAAACCTCTCTCAAAGCAATGCAGATCACTACAGGAAAGCAAACAACTCTGCCAGGGAAGAGAAACCTCTCCCAAAGCAATGCAGATCACTGCAGGAAAGCAAACAACTCTGCCAGGGAAGAGAACTTCTCCCAAAGCAATGGAGATCACTACAGGAAAGCAAACAACTCTGCCAGGGAAGAAAAACCTCTCCCAAACCAATAGAGATCACTACAGGAAAGCAAATAACTCTGCTAGGGGAGAGAAACCTCTCCCAAAGCAATGCAGATCACTACAGGACAAGGAAGCCACACTGCCTGGTGGGAGAAATTCACCATTCAGCAGAGCTCACCATCTAGCTTTGGACAAGAAGATCAAAAGGCCTCTGAAGGCAGAGGAAAATGTACCTCTGCTGCAGCCTGAGAGGCAACAGAGGTGCAGCCAGACCCCCAGAGGTGCAGCCAGACCCCCAGCTACACCAGACCCACCTGCCAGCTTCACCCTGCCAGCCTTACTGGGCACCACTAAGAGACTGCACTGTGCTCTTCCAGCCCTGCAAGACTGCACCAGGACCCTAAGCAGCTCTCATCTGAAGTGCTGCAGGGGGGAAGAAACAAAAGAACAAGACACACACAAATAAAAGCCAAACCAAAGCTGAAGCCCTCCCTGCCTATCAGCTTTGCAATCGAGCCTGCAGATGACTCACCCAGCCAAGGCTGGCCATAAAAAGGGATGGAGGAGAACAGAACCAATTCATTCATGGGGAGGGGAGAAAGGAAATAAACTGCTTTATTGCAAGGTGAGCACTGCCTGAAGCCAGGCAGGAAGGAAGGAAACCCTCACAGAGGGGTCTGGACTCAGCATCCCAGCCATGCTCTCCCCTGTCCAAAGCCAGCAGGCAGTCCTGCAGTCAGAATTGCCTCATGAAGTGTTGGTTGTGAGTGACAAATGCTTCTCCATCTGCTCTGGTGCTCACTGCATCTCTCCCAGGACTCAGCAGCTGCTTTGGGAAGGAGGCAGAGTTTTGTTGTGCTTTAAGCCCAAGGTTGTCAGGTGCTGAACACTTCCTGAAGACTTTTCTCTCCTCCTTGTACAGAATGGCCTCCAAATCCTGCAGTGCCTGTGCTGACAAAGACCTCCCTCCAGTGCTCAGCCCCTGAACCCCCCTAAGCCATGGCCCAGGCAGTGAATGGCATCAGAACCCCCTCAACCCCCAGCATTTAGCTAGCTTAGGAGCTCCATCAGGGCATCAAAGAATGTGTCTGCATGGAGCAGTGGCAGTGAAAACATCTCCTCCACCTCAGCACTGCAGCCCTGCCCCTGTGCTGTGCAGGCTGGGGACTTACCTGTGAGTTAATAGAAATCAAAAACCACTAATGAAGAGAAGCATTTAGGAGGGGCTAAACCCTCACATTTTGTGTCTCATCACAGTGCAAAAGAGAAGACTGCAACAGGCCTCCTGCTCTCACTCCCTGTGGAAGCTCCCCTGGTGCGTGTTCAGGAAGCACAGCTGCTTGCTCTGGGAGTGCAGAAAGCAGCACTGGGAGAACAAATGGGAAAGGCACCGTGGGAGACCCATGCCTCTGCCTGGCTTTCAGCTGGGAAGCCAAAGATGTTTGCAAGCCAAGGAACACTGGCTGCAATCTGCCAGAAGAGAAAATGTCCATGGAGAGCTCCCATCTCCCCAGGAGACAGCCAGTGGGACCCAAGGCTGATGGCTTTGGGCCTTTGGGGTTTTTCAGTCATAATTATTTTTATCAAGCTAGAACTAACCTGACCTAGCAAAGCCAAGCCTCAGGGTGCAGCCTGCATCCAGTCTCTGCACCACAGAATCCTAGAATGGCTCAGCTTGGAAGGGACCTCAGAGATCATCTCCTCGGGCAGGGACAACTCTCAACCTGACTCAGCTGCTCATAAGCCTCATCCTGCCTGGCCTTGAACACCCCCAGGGAGAAGGCAGCCACAGCCTCCCTGGGAAAAAGCAGAGAAGCCAACAGCCTCTCTTCTCCTCCTTCCTAGTTCTAGGTTTAGTTAGGCTGCAAATTCTTCTTCCCTTGCAGCACAATCTGGATGAGAACCACTGAAAACTCCAAATGCCTCTTGAAGTGCAGAAAATGCCAGCTCAGTGCTTCTGGCCAGCACTGAGAGAGGGACAAGCACAGGAGAGCCCTGCACACACAGAGCCCCCAGGGAAGGAGTAACTGGGGAGGCTGCTGAGCCCTGGGGGAGGCTGCTGAGCCCTGGGGGAGGCAGTGCAGCCAGTACAAGCCAGTGTGTCTCATGGCACAAACCATGAGGCACCATTCCTTCATGGAAGGAGTGGTCAGGCACTGCAATGTGCTGCCCAGGGAGGTGGTTGAGTTGCCAACCCTGGATGTGTTTAAGGGTCATTTGGATGTGGTGCTTGGGGACACAGGTTTGGGGTGAACCTTCTCAAGCAGGGGTCTGGGTTGGACTTGGTGATCCTGAGGGTCACATCCCAGCTGAATGCTTCTGTGATTCCTGTGTCTCCTGGTACACACCAGTGTGTCTCAGGGACTTACTGACACTGAAGGACTTGGGGTTTTCTTTTGGGCTTTTCGTTTTTGCTGGGTTTGGTTTTTAATTGGTTGTATTTCAACAGCCAAGGGGCACCTGAGCATTCACAGCATTCAGTTTGGGGTTTTGTTTCAATAGCCAAGGGGCACCTGAGCATTCACAGCATTCAGTTTGGGGTTTTATTTCAATAGCCAAGGGGCACCTGAGCATTCACAGCATTCAGTTTGGGGTTTTGTTTCAATAGCCAAGGGGCACCTGAGCATTCACAGCATTCAGTTTGGGGTTTTATTTCAACAGCCAAGGGGCACCTGAGCATTCACAGCATTCAGTTGAGGCCTCTAGCACAACTGTTTGTGCTGTGCCCACCCACCCCCTGGCCTGTCCCCAAGGCAAATGGATCAAGTGGCTGTTGTGTTAGAAGCTGGACCAAAATCCTGGCCCTTCCACCTTCCTGCAACCCAAACAGAGCCTCAGAGTCCTACCAAGAGGTATTCCTACACTCCTACACCCACTGCCTCTGAAAAACAACAGTGATTCACCTTGCTTTGTGATTGCTCATTTAATTGCTTCTTACCCTCCAGTTTCACTTCCAACAGCACTGGCAAACTGCTGCTCAGATGGAGAAATAAAGCATCCTCAGTTCTGGTTATTACTTTCTGTGTTAAGGTCCCACTGCATCAGGCACTGCACAAACACACACTGAGAGACAGCCACACAGAGGCAAGGCTGATCAAAAGCAGAAGAAAATAGGTAGAAACTTATCCCACTTTTTGCAGCAAGAGAACAGCTTTCTGGAACACCTGAAAGGATCAGCACCAGGAGCTGAGGATCAAGGCACTTGGCAGCATTTTGTCTGGGAGCAGAGAGGGAAGAGAGGGAAGATTACCCAGCCTTGTGCCCTGGTGAGATGGACAGCACAGCAGTGTGCTTCTCCTCTCCATCATGCCCCCAGGAAGAGAACACCCATAACCCAGCCACCATCAGGGGTTTTCTTGCTGCAGCTGGCCCTGCGAGGGCTCTGCCCGGGCTGCGCTGCGAGGGCTCTGCCCGGGCTGCGCTGCGAGGGCTCTGCCCGGGCTGGGCTGCGCTGCGAGGGCTCTGCCCGGGCTGCGCTGCGCTGCGAGGGCTCTGCCTGGGCTGCGCTGCGAGGGCTCTGCCCGGGCTGCGCTGCGCTGCGAGGGCTCTGCCTGGGCTGCGCTGCGAGGGCTCTGCCTGGGCTGCGCTGCAAGGGCTCTGCCTGGGCTGCGCTGCAAGGGCTCTGCCTGGGCTGCGCTGCAAGGGCTCTGCCTGGGCTGCGCTGCGAGGGCTCTGCCTGGGCTGCGCTGCAAGAACTGCTCCAGAACTTCTTACTGCTGTTTGCAAAGGTCCTGACCAGGCTGATCCCAGAGGAGTCCTAGCCCAGAAGCAGCTCACTGAGCTGTTGTATGGCAGCAAGGGAACAGTGCCAAGGGCCTCAGCTTCTGCAGACTCCTGTTCTCTCAGGACATGAACTCAGCTGCATCAAACAAGGCTCCCAAGCAGCAAGTCTGACACTGCCTCCCATGCTGGTAAACCTCCCAAACAGAACCACTGCCTCAGCAGACAACCCCCCCTTGCTTCTTCACCCACATCACACACCCCAGCCCAAGTGGGACACCAGTCCCTGAAAGGAGGAGAGGGCACAGGGGCACATCCCTGCCTGACCCCCCTCAGCCATCAGCTTCCACCAGGAATCATCTGCTGCAACCAAAGGCCATCTGCAGGTGGCCAAGCAGTGCCTGTGGCCTGGCACAGGCAGGAGCCCAGCTGCTGCTGCCACCTCTGCAAGCAAGGCTGCTCCTGCTCAAGGGAAGAGAGAGCATCTCAGCACCTACCTCGGGAGCAGCAGTGGGGGCGAGCACTGTTTGCTTGGTTGCTCATGGGGTTCTGCAAGGCCAGGCAGAGCAGCAGGGGAAAAACAAAGAGTGATGACAGCATGGGGATGTTCTTCACATCACAGTCAGGGATGCTGTCTAGCAACCATCACAACAACTCTTAACCCAGCTACTGTTTTGCTTTGGCTTTCAATCAGAAACAAAGAAAATGAGGAGGGGAGGGGGAAAAAAAAGCCAAGCAGAGAGGAGCAGAGGAGCAGCTTTCCAGATGCCTGAAGCAGTGCAGCAATAATTGGCTCCAAACCCTAAATGAAGCAACCTGCCTTCAAAAATAACTGCAAAGAAGGGCACTGCTGTTGCTTAGGAAACAGCCTCCCTTCTTCCCACCTTCACTGGGGTGGTGGTTTGGTGGTTTGCTGTTTGGGGTTTTTTTTCTCCCCCCTCCCCCTTCTTTCAGACACTAAAATATTGATGAAACAAATGCAGTGAAAAGCACAACAGGCACAGCTTTAATTGTTGCCAAATGGGGCAGCTGCCACAGAGGGCAATTTCCACAGTGTCTGTCCCTAAAGCCCCAGGACTTAATTATTCCACTGGGACATTTCTTATCAGGAGGACCTGGCCTAGCATCAGTCCCCAGCTGACTGTGACACAGGTGGAGGGCAGACACACTGGGATTAGCTGCTGGACTGCCCCAGGATGGATGTCCACATGCAGGTAGCCTCAGCTCTGGGTTCAGGTTCCAGCCCCAGCCTGTGTCACCTTTGAGTCACTTCATTCTCTACCTCATTCACAGACTGAGGGTAGCAATCCTGGCTGACTCCTACTTTCCTCTCCTCCCTTACACATGGGAATCACTCCAGAACGACTGCCTGTCCATCCACACCTGACCTACTCTGAATTAGCTTCCCAGCACCCAGTGGCTTTTACCCAGTCAAATCACCATTCAAGGGCAGGACATCCTGCAGCACAGATGTCCTCCTGTTGCACCCCAGGGGACCATACAGATGTCACCTCCAGAGTGCAGGCTGGCAGGAGGGGATCCCTCCAACACAGTGAGCAGCACAAGAGCTTCACAGATGTGAGGTAAGGAGGTCTGCAGCCTGGAAGGGTCAAGGAGGGCTTTCTGCTCACTGTGTGCCCAAAGGCAGGCACTGATCTCACTGCACCTTGCCCACAGCCAGGTGCTCCTGCACCTGCACACAGCCCAGCTCAGTCAAAAGGGAAACTTCAGCACATCCTAGATGTAAGAGCAGATAGTGGAGAGAAATACTTCACAGTGAGGGTGGGGAGACACTGGCACAGGCTGCCCAGGGAGGCTGTGGATGATCCTCTCCCTGGAGGTGTTCAAGGCCAGGCTGGATGAGGCTTTGAGCACCTTGGGCTGGTGGGAGGTGTCCCTGCCCCATGGCAGGGGGCTGGAACTGGGTGATCTTGAAGGTCTCTCCCAACCCAAACCATTCTATGACTCCTGAGCAAACCTGTGGAAGAATCACCTCGAGCTGCAAAATCCTTCAAAAGCCCTGAGAGGATCTTGTCAGCAGTGCTCAAAGGGCTTTCACACACCAGGTAACTGAGGACACCTCCTTAGCTCCACTTACCTTTGCTCTTTCTTGTTTCTCTTCTATTTTAAGCCAGCCACACACATCAGATTTCTGTTTCCCAAGCACTACCTTGAGCCAGTACAATCACACCTTGCACAGGGAAATAAGCCAGCATTCACAAGCTCTTCTTCCTGGAAGCCTCCACATCTCTCCTCTGCTGTGCAGGAAGTTTTCCACCAACCCACCACTGCTTTGCTCTTTGGCTTCTTGCCTGCTGGTGGTCTGCAAGGCAATCAGCCTGGATTCTTGGACCTCAATCAGTTCCCCAGGCAGGCTCCCAGGGAGCAGGTGAAACCAAACTGACCTCATTCATTTGCCCTCCTCCCACTGTTCTGCTGGAAGGTGTCAGAAAGCAGCAGTTTGAACACACCAAAGGGCTTGGTGTGCCCAAACTGCCCCCCTCCCTCCCACAGTGCACCAGCAGAGGCTTTCCATCAGCTGAAATCAATACAGATCACCCACTGCAATCACACTCAGCAGCACCTGCATAAAACCCAACCTGCAGGCAGCAGAGACAACATCATGAACACAGGGGAGGGGAAAAAGGTCTTGCCAGAGCAGTGCCTGGGATGGAGGGAGCTGCAGGCTTGGGTGAATCAGGTTCCTGCAACCCCACTTCTCTTTATTGTTGGGAAACCCAAACCAGGTAACCCTCACCTGGAGCTGCAAACTGCACAGTGCAGGGCTCAGACTGCTGCCTGAAAGGATGGCACAGAAAGCATTTTGGGGGTTATCAGGAGAAGACCCTTTGGGGCTGGGAAATGAAGGGATTTAATGTAAAGAAAATGAACCATTTCTTCCTTTGTGGAATCTGAGACTCCAGGAAGGCATAAAAAAGAGATTTAGCAAGTTCCCTTCATCAGAAAGGCCTCAACAGGCAGCTGGGTGCACAAGGAGGTTATTTACACATGTGCTGGGATTGCTGTGTGCACAGGCACAGGGGCAACCAACTCCTGTAAGCCCTCTGAGCAGAGCAGAAGGCGATCCCCAGCCTGCTGTCACCCCCGGCGGGGGGACAGGAAAGTGCAGATCCTCACCACACAGACTGGAAGAGCAGCACTGCCCTTGGAGCAAATCCACACAGCCCAGGTAATTCCCTGGTATGGCTCAGCTGGCAGCAGCCACCTCCAAACCCATTCACTGCAGCCAGGTTTGAGGAGCATCCCCTGCAGGAGCCACTGCTGGATTTCATTAAGTGCAGCTCTGGTATTGATTTACAGTCCAAATAATCACAGCTCCCAATCAAGCTTGGGAAAATGGCCCTTTTCTTTTTCCCCTTGGTGTGTGACTTCAACAAGGCTACATCTTGCAAGGTCTGGGGGACCAAGCTCAGTTCTCTCCTTTTTTTGTGGCCTTTATGCAAATCTTGACACAATTTAATGGTGTGTGGAATAAGAGCTTGAGGGCTGGGGCTGGAAGGGTGGCAAGCAGGAAAAAAACCCCAAGAGGGCCTGTGGAAGGGGTTATTTATGGCATTGGTTTAGCAGATGAGGCTTTCCTGAGGCAGGAAGAAATACTGCAGCCAAACACTTTGTTTTCATGGAAACTGAGCAGAGGGAATTGAACTCAGGAGGCAGTGGAAAATAAGAACAAGTGAAAAGAGGAGGATGATAAAGAAGCAATCTGACGCTCACGATCTCCAGCTGCTCTTGCTTTACCTGGCTAATCCCAGCCCTGCCCCAGCTTTATTGCCAAGTTACAGCATGTTCTGCCACTGAGAAATGGATACTGAGCAGAGGAGAGGTCCAACTGTGCCTGCAGAGCAGCTAAGAAGCAAATGGCTGCAGAGGAGACAGCCAAATGTGCTGCTTCGTCCAAGGGTGCAGCTTTGTGCATTACAGGGAAGAGGGGAAAGCTGAGTACCCAATGTGTGTTCAAGTCTCAACCCCCACCTGACATTCTGCCTTCAGATGCCAAGGACTGGAGACTCCTCAGATACAGCTGCACTGCAAGCAAGAGACTCGATGTGCCAAACCCAAGCACGCTCATGGGACGCCAGGCAAGGATAAAAGGAGAGAGCTGTGCTGGAGCCAGGCTCTCACTCCCACCTGCCTCATCTGAGCTTCTATCCATCAGTCACCAAAGCCATGCAGAAGCCCTGCACTGAGGCAGAAGGATTCCCTCACCTATCAGAACAAAAAGCACTTTAAAAAGTGACTCATTTTGAACCAGCAACTTCCTCAGACCTCAGGTGCTGTGATTCAAAGATCACAGCGTGGGGGGAGGTGAGGGGATGAAGCTCCTGTGCTCACCTGTGCTCACCTGTGCTCACCTGTGCTCACCTCTTCATTTTCAGGGTTCAGCACCTAGGCCTGGGCAGTGAAGAGTTCACATCACCCAGACAGAGTACCCTTGGCACAAAGAGACAAACAAATTGCTCCCTAGAAGAGGAGGAAGCAAGAGTGTAAGTAAAGCCCAATTAAGTACTTTCTTCACAGCCTCAGGCTAATGGCTCAGCACTTGGGTACAACTCCAGCTTCCTGACAGGGCATCCCTGAACAGCCACATCAAAGGGAGGTGTTCCTTCCCCTGCTGATGCTCCTCCACCACCACTCCAGTGCTTGCTTTTAGCACAAACCCATTTCTCATTTCACCACAAGCCTGTGGACATCTGCAGCTTGCAGCCTCCCTGAGAGCTCGGTACATTCATCACAGGTTCTTATCTACAGCTGCCCTGCCACGCTTCCAGTGGGACATCATCAGCACTGCCAGGAGAAGGGAGGTAAAAGGTGCTGCATTGCTGCTGCAGCTCTCACTCTGACTGCTGAAGTCAAGATGCCCAATGCTGGAACAGCTGTGAGGCCAATCTGCCCTCAGATTTCATTTCACTTTCATTTCAAGGCTGCCAAAGACCTCTGAAGTATCTCTCACCTTCTATTAGTGTTTGGTAAAGCATTAGCACAGCCAACCACTTGGAATCCATGCAAAGGAGAGTGCCAAGGTGAGAGGTGCCAGAAGACCAGCAAGGATTTGGGTTGTACAACAGGACAAGGAGAGGTTAACTGTGAGCAGGACAGAGAGATCTTATCTGTGAGCAGGACTGCACAGGACCAGGTGCTGTGCAACTGTCCAGCGGACAAAGCTTCTGCCTTGAAGTCAAACTGCACTTGATGACTACCAGAAGAAAGCCTTCCCACTTCACTCCTGGAGGTTTCATTTGAAAGGAGTTAAAGAGATGTTGGAAACACTATGAAAGAATGATTTTGTTTGGTAACTCTGCTTACAGTTGGCTGGATGGAAGCAAGAGTGATTCCAACTGAAAACTCTGCTTAGGGTTAACTGGATGGAGCCTGGAAGCAAGGTAAAAGCAGCAGCTACTGGGAACTGAACATCCAAAGCTATGTGGTTCCATGGTTAAGCTCACCTGGACTCCAGCTACTTGTGGTTTGCTGTGCCACACAGACATCACATTTTCAACAAGTCTGTGAGGAAAAAAGAATCAAACTAAGATCTGTACCTGAGTGGACAATCCTCAGTGCTAAAGATAGCTCTGGCTGGGAACACATCAGGGCTGGAAGTTGGTGACTGCTCCTCTTTAAGCCCTTGCCCATTAAGCTTCATGGATCTCAACACCCTTCAGAAAATGGAAGTGTTTCCATTAAACACTATTAAGGGCAAGGCAGAATTGCTGAGGTTTCTCTAAATAATTGAGCACAATTCCAGCCCTTGGCCCAGGACTGAAGCAGAGTGCTCTAAAAAGCGTGAGCCTCTCCTTCGCTTCTCAACCCAAACCCACGTGCAGCTCCCAGAGTGTTTGGTTTCACATCAGAGCTAATATTCACTCTATTTATTCCTCCCCCCCTGCTTCTCCCCCTCCCCTCTAGAGCATGACACTCATTACTTTAAAGCAGTCATCTTTGGAACACAATCAAAGACCTTTTAAATGTGTGTGAGGGAAAAAAAATGTTTGCCTGGCTGCAATTCCTCTGCTCCCTGCTCCCCTGGCTGGGCTGAGGTGCTTAGGAGGGGAGGTGCCATCTCTGTGAACTATTTTATCAGCATTATTCATCACTGCAAATGTTCCATTATGGTTTCCAAGCAGGAGCAGGAACACAGGGAGGCTTCTGTCTCCTTTTAATCCACTGTGGAAATGCAGGACTCTCAGCCATGTTTTGTTTTGGGTTTTAAACTAATAATGCCCAGAGTAGAGAAAGCCAAAAGCATTAAAGTAATAAATTGTCTGCTTGGGCAATGGTGATTTACATCTCTCTGTGCATGAGCTACATTCCTGTGAGCTGAGGAAGAGGAGGAGAGGAAATGGAACTCTTATCCTTCTGTCAAACCTGGGAGCTTTGTGATACTTAGAAGCCTCAAGGGAATCACCTCAACCCCCCCAAGCCTCAGGCATCTCTTCCCAGTGGGGCTGACTGTCAGAGGAGCTGGAAGGCTCTCACTCCAACAGCAACTGATGGGGGCAGCTTGTGTGGACACTCAGGACCCTCCAAAAATGAGCAGACTGGCTCCAAATCAGCCTCCCCTTCCTTCCATCTGTTAACACTTTGTGACCACCCTTTAACTAGGAGGCAGAGAAAAGGCTTCCAGCAGGAACTTATTTCCCACTTGAAAACAAAGAAGAGTTCCCCACACTGCCACCAACCATCATTTTACTGCAAAGGGTTCTGCATATTTGATATTCTTCTGAAAGCTTTCCCCATCCTGAATCACAGAAGTGTCAGGGCTGGAAGGGACCTCAAGGCTCAGCCACTTCCAGCCCCCTGCCATGGGCAGGGACACCTCACACCACAGCAGGTTGCTCACAGCCACCTCCAGCCTGGCTGCAAACACCTCCAGGCAGGAGGCTTCCACCACCTCCCTGGGCAGCCTGTGCCAGGCTCTCACCACCCTCCTGGGGAAGAACTTCTTCCTGACATCCAATTTGAATCTCCCCACTTCCAGTTTTGCTCCATCCCCCCCAGTCCTATCCCTCCCTGACACCCCAAGCAGCATGCCTGCCCCTGGGGAAGAACCCCTGGCTGAGAGATGCTTTGGAGAAGTGCATTTCTATTCCTCAGCTGATTGCCTGCTCCTGCCATGAACTTTAACTCAGTCCTGCAGTGCAGGGCCAGGAAAGCAGAGATTTCTGACTCATGATTTTTCATTGCTTGGGGCTGGCAGTTGTGACGTTTGGTGACTCTGATAATTGTTTGGATTTCAGGTCCTGGACAAGAAAAAAAACCCTCAAAACCCAGCACACACACTCCAGCATCATGCAGTCATGGGCTCCTAATTAGATCTTCTCTTTCAAACATAATTAACTCTGTGCAAAAGGGGATGAGGAGTCATCAGAAGAGCAGTGAAGAAAGCAGTCCCACAACTAAGCACACTTCTGTGGTTAACCCTTATCCTGTCAGCAGCTCAGGCTCCTAACCAGCACTACCAGCAGCTCCTCCTGCTCTTGAGGAGCCACCTGCCATGCTGATGGTCAAAGCCTTCCTGGTTTTCCACTGCCAGCTTTGACAGAGACACAGCCTTGATTTCAGCTGGAGCTCTTTGTATTCATACAAACACCTTCCAGTGAAGGGATCCTGCAGGAGGGCTGCAGAGGGACTTCTCATGAGGGTGTCTGGAGCCAGGCCAAGGGGGAATGGTTTGAGGCTGAGGCAGAGCAGGGTTAGACTGGAGCTGAGGAAGAAGTTCTTCAGTGTGAGGGTGGTGAGACTCTGGCACAGGCTGCCCAGGGAGGCTGTGGCTGTCTCCTCCCTGGGGATGTTCAAGGCCAGGCTGGGTGAGGCTTTGAGCAGCTGAGAGGTGTCCCTGGGCATGGTGGGGGGAATGGAGGAGATGATCTCTGAGGTCCCTTCCAACCTGAGCCATTCTGGGATTCCATGAAACACAGACCCTGAAATGTACAGCCTCAAGTGATCCCTAGGCATGTGGCTGCAGAACATCCAGCCACACACAATTGCTTTCCTGTTGTCTACCACCTCCACAAGGAGTGGAGTACTCATCATCTGCTTCAGGAAGCTGTGACATCATCCCATGAAAGCTGGGAAGTGACTGGGCTGTTGTGTCATGGAAAGTCCAATCTCAAGTGTTTTGCAGACTAATGCCATGTACTGCAACCATGCCACACACCGAGCTGCTTCTGAATGTTACCAGGGCTTGGGGACATGGGGTAATGGCCTTGGTGGTCTCGGGCTGGCAGTTGGACTTGATGATCTTAGACAATTCCAGGCTTCTGTGACTCAGGAACCAGTCTGCTGCTCAGAATCTGCCACTCCTTTTGCTGGGAGCAGATCCTCACTCACACAGACCTACTCCACCTCACATGTCCCTCTCCTTAATTCCCAGGAAGGAAGCCTCTTAGCCTGACGCTTCTCCAAGCAAGGAAAAATGAATACTTGCAGATGTCTCTGAGGAGGAGGACTGCAACCAAGGCCAGGGGGAACCCAAAAGCTGGGAAGGGACAGTATGGCTGCTGGGAGCACAGCCAGCCATGAAAACTTCAAGGGTGCTGCTGAGAGGAGGCTGCAGGAGCAGAGCTGAGCAGCAGCCTTCTCCCTGGCCCGCAGGGACGGCACCGGCTGAAGCAGCAAGGCAGGGTCCCTACGTCAGGCGATGTCAGCTGCCGTTACCAAGGGAACAGCACCAGATCACCCTGCCTGACAGCATCCCCAGCCAGCCTGGCAGAGCCCCTGCCCACTGAGGGGGTTATGGACATGCACAGAGCTGGGCTCATTTCATTATGCTCTGACTGACATCACGAACCTGGAGACCTTCGCTCCGCAGCCACCTGCCGCCCGAAGGCAGCCGGCAGCCCTGTCCCAGTTCTTGGCACACATTAGCCACACACAGCCCAAACGGAGCCACTGCAGCTCTGAACCAGAGGGCTCTCATGAACCAGGCGGGGTGAAGGAGTAACTGGAAGGTAACCAGGTTATAAACTGGGCTGGGAACAAATACAAATCCATCTGCATCCCTGTGTCACTTTCCCTCCTGTGTGTGAGGAGGGGCCCTGGTGAGAGCAGGCTGTGGCAACCCAGGACAAACACAGGAGCCAGGAACCCATCCTCCAGGAACCAGCAACGGGTGGCATGGAGCTGCCCCAGGTCTGGAGAGCAGCATTTCCTGCAGGAGCCTGCAAGGGCAAGCTCCCTGCCTCATCCTCTGTGCTCAGCAGCTTAAACAGCTCCTGCTCAGACTGTCTGCCACCTCAGGGTGGATTTCCTGTGGTCTCTGGGTGACTGTGGGGCAGGAATGGGACCCTCCTACCCACCAGGTGCCAACACACCTCCATAGAGTCAAACCCCATATAAGCTGCTCCCAATGTGCAAATGAATCCTAGAGAAGAGGAGCTGCTCTTCCAGCTGCATCCCCTGGTTTGACTCCAGGCCCATGGAGACAGGTTCTAGGGGCTGTGAGGAAAGCCACCCTGGCTCCACACCCTGCCCTGACCTTACCTGAGGAACTTTCTCCTGCTCAGCAGCTGATGCAGCCATGCTCTGCTCAGAGATGCAGCAGTGAACACTGAGGGTCAGCTCAGCCTTGGAGTTCCCAGTCCTTGCAAACCCCAGGCACCCACGGGTGAGGGCTGGCACCCACCACTTAGCTGGCACCTCCAGCCACTTAGGACCTAGGGGAGCTAGGAAACTTCCACCTCCTGATGCAGACAGGCCCTGGAAATCAGCTGCCATGTATTTAGGAGACTTGCTGAACTCAGCCTTGCAGGAGAGTAACATGATTCACAAGAATTCTATATTTATAGCAAAGATTCACTGAAAGTGACTCATGGGCTGAGCCAATCTAATTTTAAAGAGAAGGGGAAAAACCTCCTGAAGAGGCACATGAAGCAGTGGGGGAGGGAAGAGACCTGCACACACACACACAGAGAGAGAGGAGAGCCCCAGCCAGGAGCCATCCAAAGGCACTGGAAACTGTTTTTCCATTCAATTAGCTGAAGTGCTAGCAGGACATTCAGCTCCACCTAATTCTGCTGTAGAGTTAATTAAGTCCTACATTCAAAGCAGCTGCAGGTTGGAACATTTCCTTAGGACAGGCAGGATTGCTGGGCTGGAGGGAGGCAGCTCCTGGAGAGTTATTAATTCAGATCCTATAGAACTCAGAAGATGAAACCAACTGGAATCACAGTGGGAGGAAGGGAGAAATATTGAGGAGATTTCACAGCACTGCTAATTTTGGCCGAGCAGACTGGCACAGAAATAGCTGCTGCATGACTCCTCCTCACCTCAGCACTGCAGCATGCTGCAGAACCCAGTGTCAGAGCCAGAACAGACACACAGCACCCACAGCTCTCCACATCAAACAGGCAGCCCGCAGCAAGGGCATTGCTTCAGGGCTCCTCCACCTGGCTCCTGTCTCAGGATCCCTTTTCTCAGCTACTTTCTGTCCTCTGGGCAGTACAAATCAAACATGCAGTGGATGAAAGGGGAATATTTAAACAGAAGCTCAGCCTGAATGGAAGGAACAGCTCCAGCCTTGACTGACAGCCATGAAACCAGAGCCAGAAAGCAAGGGCAAGCCTTGCACTCCTCACTGAATGTGGAGGGATGGAGAAGTTCTCCTAAGCTGTGACTAAAAGGCAACCTGGAAGCAGCAGGCAGGCCAGTGAAGGATTAGCCTTGCACACATCACAACCACCCCCAGCACAGCGAGCTCAAGCTGGGAGTTCCATGCTGTGACAGGCAAGGGTCACTGCTCCCTGCCTTTGGCTTTCAACCAAGGTCCCAACCCTTCTTTGTCCAAGCAGTCCACTCATCTCCAAAGCCAAATCTAACTTCCACTCTTCTCAACCTCTCCACCTCCACAGCACAGAGCCTGGCTGCAAATGCTCCATTCTGTGAAACCCAGGAGCTGAGGTGTGGCTGCTCTCCACTCACTCAGCAAGGCCTCCAAGGACTCTGATCTCTGAGATCCCTGCATTTAGCTCTGGGAGCAGAGGAAACACATCCCTGCAGGCAAAGGAAGCTGAGGCAGAGTCAGCTCTGTTGGGTCATTTACCACACAAGGCGATGATGTGGCTGCTGTCCTCATGGACAAACTTCCTGGTGACAGCCTCTTCCATGATCTGCTTCACCTGGAACACAGAAAGAAGAGGTTGTGAGACCCCAGCACGAACCAGCACAGCACTTAGGAGGTTTGGTCTCAACCTTTGCTTGCCCTTTCCCCAGCTGCCAAGGAGTAACAGCTCAATGCAAGTCCCATTTTGCAGGGAAGGGAGGGAAGTAGGGGAAGGCAGGACAGACCCAAGCAGCTCTTCACAGGATGAGGAAACCTTTGGTAGAAGAAGGGCAGGGCTTTGGGGGGCATGCTGCTACAAAAGGCTGCATTATTTCAGAGTGCCTCCTGGAGAACTTCTTCAGCAGAAGTTCCAAAGAGCTGTGCAGAGCTTTTTACATGCTCCACCCCTGGCCTTCCTGAGTTACCTGTGCTCACAAACCAAGACTCTGCATTGCCTCTTCCCACCTGTGCCATTCTGCTCCTTTTCTTGCGCAAAGAATCCCTGAGCTACACAAGCATCCCAAGAGAGGTTTGCAGCAAGCTCTCCCCTTTTGGGGGCCTTCACACCCCACAGCAATTGCAAGTTCTGCTCTGAGAGCTCTGCTGCACCAGCCACTACCCACGGATCACACAGGACCTGCAGCCTTCCTCCTTTCTTGCTTCTAGACACAATTGAACAATCAGAGCCAAGGAAATTACAGGTATCACACTTCTCACTGACTTAAGGCACAGCTCCTCCCCAGCTTCCAGTCTGTTGCATCAATCTCCAGAGGGAATTAATTGCAGATTACTGACTTTCAAAAAAAATCAAGGAAGAAACCCAACAAATCTTACAATGAGGCTGCTGGAGAGAGCCTGCAGCTCCCTTCCATTCATCTGCAAGCTCATTCCTCCCCAATGGCTGCTCCCCAGCATGGTACCAGGTGAAACTCCTTTGCCTCAACCAACTCATGTCTCAGGCACTCTCTCCTTCCTGCCCACGGAGCTGTGGCTTTTCCAGAAGCAAACCCACCACCTTTTTTGGTTCCTCTCCTTTGTGAGCAATCATCCCAGGGTCAGGCCACCCTGCCTCGGGGAGAGCATCACCACTCCCAGGGCAGGAAAGGAAGCGCTGCTGTGGCAGCAGATTGACCAAGATGCTCACCTTCCAACTTACTTCTTTGAACTTAGAAATCACTTTTTAGAGCACTCCTGGGATCCAGCAAGCAGTGAATTACCTGGCAGGGAGTCACTGTGTGGCTGCTCTTTACCTCCAAGCCCTGTGTACCGGCTGGGTCTGACCTGTGCACCAGCTGTACGCCGCTGGTCACCACCAGCCCGTTGCAGGTCTGCACACCCAGGAGACCTCCACCTCAGGGGGTCAGGCAAACTGTGCTCATATCCTGTTAGGCTACATCTGGTACCTGAGATGATGAGTCCCCAGCTGGCTGGGTTACCACTGCTTTGCAGCACTGACAGGGCCAAAGGTTTGAAGCCTTCCTGCTCAGCGCTGGGACCAGGAGAGGCTGCGGGACAGCCCTTCACCGACAGCTGGGCTCTGTACTGGCAGCTGCCTGTGGAGGAGCCTCCCCCAGTGAGATCATTGTGAGGCCAATTCTGGATGCTGCCACCAAGCATGCCCTCCCCAGTATCCACCCCGAAGCCTTCATGCCCACTCCTACACCCCCAGCCCAGCTGGCAGCAGCCTGCAGCTCCAGCACTTGCTGCAGAGCCTTTCACTGCATGGAGCTCTCCTCTCTCCAGAGTCTGGATCGAGTAGTCCTGCAGAACTTGGGCTTCTCATCAAAGAGGAGCCCTCTGCATAGCAAAGAAGGTGGTGGAGGAACAGCAAAGGTGCAAGAGGCTCTGAAAGCAGCATGTGGTCTACACCCCAGGACTTCCCAGCAAGCCTTTGGCACTGTGTACCACCTGGCTCCCTGCTCACACTCTGAGGCTTGACAGCAACAACTCCTAGCAAGGCAATTTGTCTGTCTCCTGTGGCCTGTCTGACTTGGCCACTGGAACTTTGGACCTCACAGGGAAGCAGTGGGAGATGGAGGAGTAAGAGGACATCAGGGAAGAGGCAAAAGTGTGAGGAGGTGTGGTGGATGGGCTCAGACAGGATGTGTCTGAGCTATCGACCCAGCAATCCCCTTCTCACCTTCACCTGCACACCACTGCTGATTTACAGCCCTGGCGTCTGTCTGCCTTGGCAGCAACCCAACAGAACTCGTTCCAGACCTCAGCTAGAGGTTTGAAATCGTCTAGATAAGAGCACCCAGGCAGAGCAGAGCTCTGCAAAAGGAAGGGGGCAGGAGAGCTGCCCAGTGCTGCCTGTTTAAATCCCAGCCCAGACCCCGACCTGCGCTTCCCTGCGTGGGAGGCAGTGCTCCGGCTCACACAGCTTGCAGAGGGAGCAGGGAGGTGCTGCCATCCCCTGCCTCCATGCCAGCTCAGCCCTGAGCCTTGGCCAACCCATCTGTGAAACAAGGACAGTGACCCAGCCTTTGCAAGCTGCTCTGATTTCACTGCATCTCATCTGCTAAGGGAAAGGCCTGATCCACCCAGGGGAAGAGCTCCTCTGAGTGCCAGCAGCACTGAGGTGGAATGCAAGAGGAGGCTCAGGAGAGCTGTGCTGGGCTAAGTCGTGCATGTGGCTCCAGCTCACAGACACGAATTCAGGCACCATTAAGTACTTTGCACTGCAGATTGTGATTCCAGCCTCAGCCCCCCAGGGAGCAGTAACTGGAATTCAATTCCTGGAGACAGGGAGGAAGAAGAGTCATTTACCCGGAGCAAGAGCTCTGAGGCCAATTCTCTCCTGTCACACGTTTCCCAGGCGTGCCCCAACCATCAGTCTTTATTAGCTCAGTATGTTACCCAGATCCCAGCCTGGAGCCCAGCAACAAAGAGTATTCAAGTGTATTAAAAAGAGAAAGAAGATGGTTCCAGATGCAGCAATCAGCCCTGCTTCTGGGCATCGGCACCGTGTGCTCTGTCCAGCAGCAGAGAGAAGCAGGGCAGAGCAGACAAAGCCAGCAGTGTCTGCTCCCAGCTGCCACCAAGCAGGGGACAGCTGCTGCACCATTTCTGGAGAGTCAGTGATGGTATTAGGAAACACACTGAGGGCACAGGCAGTGGAGAGGTGAAGATTCCAAAGCTGGAATGCTGTGTTCTTCCAGCCCACATCATTCCTTCCTGCCACACAGCCCAGGGATGCTCCAGGCAAGGAGCTAAATCAAATGTTTCTGGTCAAATCAAATACAAGCCTCTATTTTTCTGTCTCTCTCTTCCCTGCCCCCCTTCTCCCCCTCCCCATTCTCCCCCTCCCCATTCTCCCTCTCCCCAGTCTCCCTTGCAGTTTTGTGCAGCTCTCCTCCTAGGCAATGCTGCTGCTGTGCCTCTGCTCAAGGGAGCCACTTGTCAATGAAGCTGCTGAGCAGGAGCCTACACAGCCACCCACCTGCAGGTACCAGAGGACCTGACCAAACTGCAAATGAGTGTCCTCAGAAGAAACATCACCAGCACAGCCCCCACTGTCACCCATCCACCTGCACAGGTAAAGAAACCTCCTCAGCCTACTCAGCTGAGGGCACCATTGCCTTGGAAACATCCCTCCTGCTCTCAGTGCCTCCTTTGTAAGCTCTGCACAGGATCTGCTCGAGCAGGCTGTTCATTCACACCTGCTGGCTGCCACAAAAGCAGCAAGTGAGTCAGCTTCCCTGTGTTTTGGCCCCCCCAGAAGCAGCCAACCACCACAGAGAGCTTCAAGGGGGTGCAGCAACAGGCTCAGAAGACATTCTGTTATCTCAGGAAAGGGAACAGGTCCTGGGAGCACCACATCACCCAACCACTGGAGAGCAAGGATGGGAAAGCTCTGCCTGCCCAAGTAAAGATCCTGGCATGTGAGGAGGGAAGAGGGTCCTGGTGGCTGCATTATCCAGGCAGAGCAAAGCAAGGGCCTCCAAAGAAAGCTGACAAGCATTTGCATGGTGTTGCAGTGGGTCACTGCTCCTGCTCCTACCCCCTACAATGGCCAAAACTCTCAGCAGCAGCCAAACACTGAGCACAGGCCTTTGGGTTATTCAAGCAGCTTCATGGGCTCATGGCATAGGTCTCATGGCCAGGCTGGATGTGGCTGTGAGCAACCTGCTGTGGTGTGAGGTGTCCCTGCCCATGGCAGGGGGTTGGAACTGGATGAGCCTTGAGGTCCCTTCCAACCCTGACAGTGCTGTGCTTCTGTCATAGATCTCATGGGTCCATGCCATAGATCTCATGGGTTCATGCCATAGATCTCATGGGTTCATGCCACAGGGTCTATGCCACAGGTCTCATGGGTCCATGCCATAGGTTTTTAAATCCCCATTACAAGAAAGCTTTAAAACTGGACATAAATTCTCCAGTCTTTGCAGCAACCTGCTGGTATAAGAGACCAAAAAAGCAGAAAGATTGCTAAGACAGCCCATGCACTGGCTGTGCATTGCTTGATTCACACAGGGCTGGAAGAGACCCACAGGTGTTGCCTCTCCCATCCCACTGTCCTGATCCACTCCCAAGAGCTCAGTCAGGACTTGCCTCGCTGCAATGTGCCTCAGCTGCCACAGTAATGGATTTGTGACCAGGACTGACCCAGCACAACTCAACCTATCTGCAACCTTCAGCATTAGGAACCACCTCCCAAACCAGCAGCAAGGTTCTACACAGAGAGAGTGATTGCCCATTGGGATGTGCTGCCTGGGGAGGTGGTGGAGTCACCATCCCTGGAGGTGTTCAGGAGAAGACTTGATGGGGTGCTTGGTGCCATGGGTTAGTTGTTTAGGTGGTGTTGGATGGGTTGATGGGTTGGACTCGATGATCTTGAAGGTCTCTTCCAACCTGGTCTGGTCTATTCTATTCTCTCCTCTCTTGCAGAGCACAGGTTGCTGTGCTTTCCCCAACCACACATCATGATAGGACACTGTCTGCAGTGTCAGCCCCAGCACCCAAGAGCTGTGCTCACAAAAGGCTGGAAGAAGCAGGAGCAGAGCAAAAAGCCCCAGCAGTTTTTTCCTCAAAAGAGAAAACCCTCCTGGCCTGCACCCTGTGCCTTCTTCACTCCTGCAGGTACTGCTCAGCTCATTTGCTGCTGGCTCCTGCTGCACTGACTCTGCCACTCTTGGTGAAAAGCTGGGTGGTGCAAAGGCAGCCTGCTGAATGAGTGCTCAGCAGCGGCTGCCTCTCGGTTGTGAGAGGAGCAATTGCCTCTCTGAAATTCTTCAGGGGGAAAGTGCTGAGGTGATCCTCACCCTGCCTGCTTCACAGCTGAGAGAGAGGGTGCTGTGTTTGAACCCAGAAAGAGGCAAAATAAAAAAGACAAAGAAAATCCATGTCAGCAGGTAGAAGGAAAGAGCCCGAGCAAAGGCTGGTTTGTGACAGATTTTCCTGCAGAGAGAGATAAATGTTTGAAACAGGAACTTATAAGCAGCCTCAGCGTGAATCCCAGCAGAGTTAGATTTCCCAAGCACATTACAAGTCCTCCTTTTCCATTAGAGCCAGCAGAACACATTCTTTACCAGTGGGAACTGAAAAAGATCCATCTGAGAAAAAGCCAAGACCATTACGCTGCCCCAAAGGAAAGATGCCAAAGTTTTTGCTGAGAGGGAGAGGCAAAGCAAAACAAAAGCTGCACTTGGCACCAAGTGACTCTGGAGACAACCATCTCGAGCTCTGCAAAGACAGCCTAATGTCAGTGGGCTTGGTGCACCCCAGAATGTGCTCCTCTGAGCTCCACTAGGCACTGAGGTTGTGTGCAAATAGCTCAAGGGGAGGAAGAGTCTGGGTTTAAAGGACAGGGGAAGGGAATCACAGAATGCCTTAGGCTGGAAGGGACCTCAGACATCATCTGCTCCAATCTCCTCACCATGGGCAGGACACCTCTCAATTAGACTCAGAGGCTCAAAGCCTCTTCCAGCCTGGCCTTGAACACCCCCAGGGAGGAGGCAGCCACAGCCTCCCTGGGCAGCCTGTTCCAGAGTCTTGCCACCTCATTCCTTGCCTCCAGTCTAACTCTGCTCTGCCTCAGCTTCAAACCCTTGTCCTGTCTCCAGACACCCTCATGAGAAGTCCCTCTGCAGCCTTCCTGCAGGATCCCTTTGGAAGGCAGCCCTGAGGTCCCCCTGGAATCTTCTCTTCTCCAGGCTGAACACCCCCAGCTCCCTCAGCCTGAACTCCTAGCAGGGCTGCTCCATGAAGATGAAGACAAAACACCACCACACACGTGGGTGCAAGAGGCTGCATGAGCAGAACCACACAGAACAAAAACCCAGGTTGAAAACTATCAGAAAGTCAATTAGTGCCTGGAGGGCAGCAAGGGCTGATGGCTGCTACACTCCACTGGTGTGCTTTCCCTTCCTGACTGCCTAGTTAAGAGAAATCAAACCTCAGTGTCTCTGATGGCCTCTTGATACCTTTTGTCTTAATGTGAGCAGAACAGTCAGGGTCCCCTTCTGCACCTCTGTGCAGTGCCCAGGCCAAGAGGTGTTCCCTTCACGTGCACACCACCACTGCAAAGCTCTCCTCAGGATGGAAAGCTCTGGGCAACCCCCAAAAAGCCAAGCCAGCAGCAGCCACCTAGCAGAGCATTTGGGAGGAGGAAAACAAAACCCAAACCAAACCAAAACCCCAACAACAACAAATCAAAGCCAAACAAACACAGAAATGCTGATGACACAGACAGCACCAGCAGCACTTTCCAGCCTGCTTCAAGCAATTTAAAAGCCAGAGCCCCATTAAAAACATTTTAGAGGCTTTGAAAACAAATTAGCCTCAGAATTGTTATCTCCTTTTTTTTTTTAATTATATATCACTTGTTCTCCTCAGCTGGAGCTGGCTTGGAGCAGGCAAAAGCCATTTCAATCTCCTGCATGAGCACGAGGCTGCAACGCTCAGAGCTGGGAAACCTCGCTCAGATTTATTTATATATTTAAACATTAACCCAGGAGAGCAAACTCCCAGGCTGCTGAGCCAGGCCTGACACCGCCTTGGCTCAAAGGTCTCGCTCCAAGCTAAAGTTTCCAAACCAAGTGGCAGGTTCCTGCCTGCATTAAGCACTTAGCAGGGGAGGGAGCAGCAGGTAGCGCCTGCTGGGAGCCCTGCAGCAAGGTGCTGGCTGGGTCACTCCAGGACATGGTCCTACAGTGCTGAGCACAGAGAGCTTTTTGTGTGTCTCTCCCTGTTCTGCCACTTCCAGCCAACCTACACTGACTGAAACATCATCTGGTGTTTGCTGCTTCCACATCTGGTGTTTGCTGCTGCCCACACCAACAGATGCTTGGGGTGCTAGACTCAGGTTTAGGAACCTTGGGCGTAGCAAGTCTCTCACCTGAGCTCTGATGAATCAATCCTGCTTGCTGGTCACTTTTAACTTCCCCAGCTGTGAGCTGGGGGGGAAGGAGGAGCAGGACAGTTATCTTTTTAAAAGTAGTTCTTATGGCTGTGAAAGGCAAGCAGAAGGTCTTCCCTGAGCTCCAGCACAGGAGCAGGCAGCTGCATGCAGCTGTTTCATAGCTGATGCCCCCCCCAAATGATACTCCAGTGTCTGGGGATGAAAGTTCCATCTGGAATGTGGTCGTGAAGGTGCTCTTAGACCATGACAATGTTTACAGCACCCCCAGGCCACCCTGGCAGGGACCCCAAGCAGCATCTCTTTGGAGTGGTCTCAGCATGAACCCTGCTCTGGGGTATGAGCCACTCCGCCCAAGGGCAAAGCTCAGGGGGGACTCTGTCCTGCTGGGCACACACTGCCAGGTACAGCATCGTTCTGGGTCGCACTGAAGCACCGCCCGCAGGCAACGGTGATCAAATGCCACCGACCCCGTCCAGGGTCGGGGTGCTCGGTGATTCATCCACGAATGGACCTCCGCTTGCCCCAGCACGTAAGTGTCACACAGCCGTCTGTAGGACACACACCGCACCCCAATTCACCCAGCTCTCCCCCATCCCAGCACAGGCACCTGCCTGGGCTCTCAGGTGGGACCCCGTCCAGTTCACCCACAGCGGTCTGAGCACTTTCTTAGCACCGATTTTCCTCCTGAGCTCACAGCTGAGTTCGTACAAAGCAGTAGTAAAGGAAACACAACCCCGGGGAAGGCAGCTGGCCCCGGGGGCTCACAGACTGTCCCAACCCCGAGCTCCAGAACAACCTCTCCTATCCAGCTTCAGCGGGGGACACCCTGCAAAGCCACCGACACGTTCCGGGAGCAGCACCGAGGTGTCGGCGCCAGCAGCCAGCTCCCGCTTCGCTCACGGAAGGTGGCCGTCGCACAGCAGCAGCCCGGGAATCCACTCCCCATTCACTCACTGCCCATTCATCTCCTCCGGAGCGTTCTGACTCCACCTAGCCGAAGCCGTTTCATTTACTCCGGACAGACTCGCCCGGCCCCGCTGCCAGCGGCACCAAACCGATTCACCGGTTTCCTCCATCCCCTTACCGACCCGAGCCCGCCGCGGGAGGCCGAGCACGACAGCCCTGAAGCCCGGGGACCCCACCTCCAGAGCACGGTGTCCTGCCCGTTTCACTGCCCTGGCCCCACCGGGGAGGACCCCCGCCGCCCGGCGAGCCTCCCCCTCCTCCCTTACCTCCTTCTTCACGTTCCACAGCAGCTTCTCCTTCACGGCGTCCGCCGAGCAGCTCATGGCGGAGTGGGAGCGGGGCCGCCCGCCGCGCCCCGCGCTCAAAGCCGGCCGCCCGCGGCGCTGCGGACCCGGCGGCGGGGAGAAAGCTCCGTGCAGCCCGGCACCGTGCGGGGAACCTGCGGCGCGCAGCGCGCCCCCGCCGCCATCTTCCGCCGCGGCCAATGACGTCACTGGGGGCGTCGCCGGCGCTAGCAGCGTCCCCATGGCAACCGCGCGGCCAAGACCAGGCGGGAACGCGCGGCGCTGGAGTCCCCGCCCCCCGGCCCGCTGTCCCCGCCCCCCCGGGCCCGCTGTCCCGCGGTGCCTGCTCGTAGCCGGCCCGGTGCTGATGGAGCCTCAGGCTGGCAGGAGCCCGCGGGGCGCAGGGGGTGGGCGCTGCCCTGGGCCTTGGGCAGGACACTGCAGCCTCCGCAGCGAGGCTGAGGCAGCAGGCTGGGGCCGCGCTGAACCTGCTTCCTCCAGCGCTTGGTGCCGGATTTTGCACTGCACGAGTGAAGCGCTTAACTGCCTTGGTTGAGCTGCTTCCTGACCTTAAGCGGTGCCCAGGAGGCGTTCGAGCTCTTCGTCCCAAGGCAAACAGGGATGCCGGCAAGATCGGTGCTCCAGGACACGCACACCAAGCCGGGATCGCTCCCAGCGAGCCCTCCCGCTGCTGAGGCTGGAAATCCTCCGGCAGCTGCGGCTGCAAAGGAAAAGCCGCCCGGGCAGGCACACCCCAGCAACGGGAGAGCTCCAAGAGACCAGCGAGGAGGAGCTGGGGCACCCCGAGAACAGGGAAAGACTGTTCCATTTTTGGAAGAGGCTGCAGATAGAGAACAGCCAAATCAGAGCAGAGAAGCTGATGTTGGCTACCCCAGAAGCAGAACATGATCTCTGACTCCAGTTCCCTGCTGGGCTGCTCCACCAGTCAAGAGAGGCTAAAGGTTTTCAAAAGACAAGTTAGGTTACCTTTGTGGTAATGGAAGATCAGAATGCTCTGTGATTCTTCTTCAACAGGAAGTTATCTCCACGAAGATGAAAACCCCCTGCAGCCAAGGAGTTGTCCTACAATTAAAACTCCAGAGGAAGAACAAAACCAGTTACCTGCAGAGCACCTCTGAGTACTCTGATACCCCCTACAAAGAGCCTGCACTTGCAGGGCATGGGTGGCAGGCAGCAGCAGCTCTGTGCAATACCAAAGCCACTTGCTGACACAGTATTTCTGTGCTTCAGGAATCCCAAACACTAAACAGATCACAGCCACAAGGCAGACCAACAAGAGAAAAAGGGCAGAGGCCAATAATAAAGAAGTTATGATGCTGGAGAAAACCCCCAGCAAACAAAAGATAGCACTTTATTCCAAATTAGTGTTCCACTTAATGCACTGAGGAGAGAGAAAACACTTTAATCAAGAGCTAACATGGTTACTGCATTAACTATTTTATCCACAAGGCTGACCCTTAGAAGTTAGACATAAAAATAAACCAGAGCCTGATGCTGTAGGAAAGCAGCTTGATCACAGCCAGGGCAGCTGGGACATGCTCAGCAGTCAGATTTGCCACCTTCTGGGGATAAAATATCAGAAGGAATCCAAGTTCCTTTGCTGTTATTAAACAAACGAAGCTTCAGCTTCCCTCTGAGGTAGGAGAGGGTCTGAGCATCACTTCATTACAGATGAGGCAAGAATTCTGCACACAGAGGGGAAGCCACTGGCTGCTTGTCACCAAGTCAGTGGCAAAGCTGGAGGCAGGACTCGTGCCAGCTCATCCCTTAGTAAGACCTCAGGTCTCCCCCCAGCATGGAAATGCAGCTGTGAAGACTGAATGCCAAGGATTGTCAGAGGACATAGTCTGTGCAAGACAGGGGCTGCTGGCCCAGCCACATCCACTTCAGGTACACTTCATCAGGTATTTCCTGGAGGGATTTCTGAGAACCAAAAAACCTCAATGGAAAAAAAGAGAGCCCCAACCCCCACCCAAGCACAGCGAGCACTGCCTGCTGCAGCATGCAGCAACACCACAGCCCCCCCCAGGCTCAGCCACTCACTTCAGATTTTAACCAAGAAGTGCAAGAGACAGAGTCAGTGGAATGGAACACTGATAGGATAAATGTCTGCTGTTCCAAAACCTAAATGTCAGGTGAAGGTTAAACATTTGTTTTGTCTCAGCCTCTGTCAAGCAGCTGGAGGCTGCCACCCTGCAGAACTCTCTCCCTTTTCGACATGACTGCCTCATTAACACTGCTACTGCAAAGCTGTTCAACACCCAACTCTCACTCCAGGCACATCTCCCTCTGTGGGAAGACTGAGGCTGTTTGGTACTCTGTGAGGAACCCCTCACAGGAAGGTGCAGCCCTCCCTCCTCACAGTCCCTGTGTGGGGCTGCCAGGTAATGCCTCCCACTCAGCCTGCTGATGCAGAACCTCACACCTCCCAGGAGGGGAGAAGGCAGAGGGGTCTCTGAGAGAGCTCCAGCAGCTGAGGAATGCTAACTGTTGAGGTTACAATCCACACACTCCAACTGCAGCAAAAGGCTTCTCCTGAAGGCTGCTGTGACTCCCAGGCACAGCAGCTAACAGCCATGCCGCTGGGCTGTGCAGGGAGCCAGGCTGCTGGGCTGCGCGGGGAGCCGGGCCGCCGGGCTGCGCGGGGAGCCGGGCCGCCGGGCTGCGCGGGGAGCCACGCCGCTGGGCTGCGCGGGGAGCCAGGCTGCGCGGGGAGCCATGCTGCTGGGCTGCGCGGGGAGCCGGGCCGCTGGGCTGCGCGGGGAGCCGGGCCGCTGGGCTGCGCGGGGAGCCGGGCCGCTGGGCTGCGCGGGGAGCCACGCCGCTGGGCTGCGCGGGGAGCCGGGCTGCTGGTCTAACTTGGGAAGGAAATGCATCTCATTAGCAATGATGCTGTCTGAACTGGGACTGTGACCTGTGGTATTTAAAGCCAGCAGAGAGGACCCTCAGGAAGCACAGCTGCTGGCTCTCCTGAAGTGGACAGCTTCATGATGCTGCAGTTCACATCTGTGTTATCCTCCCCAGTGCTGCTTCTCCATCACACCAGGTGGTGAGAATATGTTCTTGTCAAAACAGTTTACAGTCTTTCATTAAGTCAAGTATGCTTAAGATGAGAATACAAAGCATGTGTTCCATCCAAACCACAGGATTCAAAGTGATCAGGTCCTGGGAGTACCAAGGCTGTGTCAATCAAGATGCCATGACTTTGGTGGAAAGGACACTGAATGTGTTGGAGCAGTTCCAGAGAGGTTCTTCAGACAAAATCCAGTGATGAAAACCACTTCAGTAAGAGAAATGCTCAGTCCTGAACCGTGGAGGTGCTGGCTGCATCCATGCCTACATTCACACTGACTGAGACTTCACTCTCAGCTAGGAAGTGGCTCTGGGCACTCCAGATTCTGTAGGAAACCCAAGCAGAGGAGCCCCAGCTAGGAAGGGACCTCCAACACTACTTTATTCCAGCCTTGTGCCTGCACACTCCCCAGAACACCTCCCTGATGCTCTCCCATTCCCATCTGGCCAGCAGTGGAGGGAGCTCTACACACTGTCAGTCACAGGAATTTGACTGGGATCTCTCAGCCACATCCTGGAAATCTTACCAGGAGAAAAAGGACCAAAGCCATGGCTCTGGAACCTCTTTTGGCAGACAGAACCTTAGTGTTCATGCAATTAGGTTATTGCTGAGTAAAGTGACAGACTGGCAGTGTTCTGCCTGCAGTGGCCAAGCACTGTTTAGCTGCATCCTGATCCTAGACACACCTTCATCTAAAAGCAGAGGCCTTGTGGTCAGTACTGCTCTGGGGCAGAGGAGGGAAGGACAGAAGGAGCAATTGAAAGGACATCTGGACATATTTAAAGCCCATTCATAACTTCTCACTGATATTCCACATTCCACACATACCAAGAAGTTATTTTTGCACTTCAACAGAAGAGATTCTCACAACCCAGATGGTTCCCCAAACAGTTTGCTTCCAAGATGATTCCAATCAGGAACTAATACTACTTGTTGGCTGGGGGAGACAGGGAGAAGTAAACTAAACCAAAGCAGCAGCTTTCCTCTGCTGCTTACAGTGCAGTGCTTCACACTACGAATCCTGGGGGCACAGGGCCCCACCACAGGCTGGAAGCACAAGGACATGGCACCCCTCCTCATACCTGTGCTCCCCAGGGCACAGCAATGCAAGGATGATGGTTTATGCTGCTTAGCAAGCTTTTCAAACACAGTTTTTCAAGGCTACCAGCACCACTTGTTTCATCTGTGAACACCCACAGAGAGAGGAGAGCAACGGGGGGGGGGGGGAAAACCCCAAACCAACAAACCCCAGCCCAACTCTTTTGCCTGGAGGCAGAAGTGCCACAGATGAGTTTTAAATGGCAGTCATATGGCAGGTGAAAAAAAAAGTACAGGAGAATGATTTGAAGCTATTAAGTAGAGCACAAAGACTCTGCCACCACAGGCTCTGGTGGCAGCTTCAAAACACCAGAGTGGCATTTAACCAGTAGCAGTGGTGGGGGGAACAAACCAAACCACCCCACAACCCAAAGTCCACATCACACTCTGGTGGAACTGAAGGAAGGAACCAACCCAAGGTCTCTGCCAAAGAACCTCAGCAGCTGTTATTTTCACTGCCACAAGAGAAAAAGCAGCTGGGAAGCCACAGCTTAGAGAAAGCAACACAAAGAGAAAAGAGGTGATGAGTTCTGAGGAGGCCTTTCAGAAACAGGCAGGGGCATCACTGAGGCAATGCTGCTTCCTGAATGCCAGCAGAATGAGGTGACTGCCAGCCACGTGTGGAGGCCTGGCCAGCCAGGACAGCCCTGACAGTTTGAAGCCAGCAGTGGTTTCTTACTAAGCCTCAGTAACTTCATCCTCAAAAGCCTAAATGGGTGGAAGAAAACCCTTTTGGCTGCCTCCCCTGTTACTGCCAAACCATCCACCAGCTGAATTCTAGCTGTGACTTCACTCTGTCCATTTGGGATTCTTCTCCTGCAAGGCTTTTGCAGTAATTTGCTTTAAAGCCTCCAGGCAGATTTGCCACTGGTGAAAGCAGATCAGGAGTCCCCAGGGCGGAAGTAACTGCTTGTGACAGGGGTGAAACCTGAAACTGCAGCTGGAACAGACAAACAAATCAAAACACAGAGACAGCTTCTCACACTCTGCTTGAAACTGCTTCCAGAGACCCAACTTGCAGAGCAGCCTTGACTCCAACCCTCTGAAAGGCTCCTGACAAGCAGCACCCAGCCAAAAGTGACCATTTCAGGTTAAGATTCAGGAACCTCTCTCCTGTGCCCAAAGCCTCTTGCAGTTTCATGCCAGAAGGTTGTTCTGACTCTTCTCTTTCCACTTCAACTCCTATGCTCTGGAAGGGACTCAGAACACAAAAGTTGGGTTCACTCCTCAGCTTGTGAGCATCATCTACTTCCCTAGTCACTGCCTTTGGTTTGTTTGTTTGTTGTGCATTGCTGCTTGAAAGATTTAACATCAAAAAGCACTTTTGGAGCACAGGAGGAAATGAATGCAAAGCCAGCTGCCCAGCATGCCACTGCTGACACAAACAGGGTGATGCTGCCTCAAGAAAGGCAACCCTGCCACAGGCTGTTCCTCAAGTTTTCTTCCTTCAGATGATGTTCTCTTCCACCACACCCATCTCTCCAGACCAATCACTTCAGATCTATTGAAGTTTCCAAAGTTTCTCATTTCTCACCAGGGGAGCTTTTTGGAGGGCTTGGCTCTTACCTCTTGGCAAGAGCTTGCCTCAGAATTCAAGAGTTTTAAAGACAGCCACCTTGGAACACCAACCTTTGTATGGGTACTGGGGACAAGAGGTGGGAGGAATCACACATGCAGTGCAGCTGACTGCTGGATAGCTCCACGCTTCTGGGAGCCCCCAGGTGCAGTGTCTGCTGAGAGCAGTCACCTCCCAGTGCTCTCCACCCCCTCTTCAGTGTCTTAGTCTAAGAACTGGAAGCTCCATTCCCTGAACCCCTGAAGGGGCAGGTGCCTGGGACAAACTTTTCCAATCACACCAGCTCCCCCAGGAAGAGCAGCACTTGGCACAGGAAGTAAGACAGCTGGCAAGTCACTGATGTGCAAGAGCAACCAGGAGCTGTCAGGAGCAGCGTTCTGAGCTGGCTGCTGCTGTGGCAGGGGAAGGGCCCAGGTCTGTCCGTGGAGCCCACAGTGCGGAACTGACCTCTTGGCTCCCAGAGCTCTCGGCCTTTAGTGTTGCTTGGTGCACAGATGCCTGTCTGCTTCCACAGGGAGATCCCTCCCTGAGCTGACCCCTGCTCAGGCTGCTGGGGCAGGTGCTAGTGGCCGAGCTGGCGGTCGTCGTAGGTGCTGTACCGCTTCACGTGGATGCGGCGCACGCGGTCCCGCAGCTCCAGCCCCTCCTCATCCTCGCTGTGGGACGCCTGGCTGCGGCTCCTGCTCGTGGCCTCCAGCAGCGAGTTGTCAGGAACGCGAGGGGTTTCGTACAGCAGCACGTTCAGGGTCTCCTCGTAAATCCGTGCCTCGGGGAATTCAACCTGCAAAAGACAGCACAGGTCCTTCTCCCGAGCGGCACAGCCCCGAGCGGCACCGCCCCGAGCGGCCCCGACCCGCCCCGAGCGGCACAGCCCCGGCCGGCCCTGACCCGCCCCGAGCAGCACGGCCCCGACCCGCCCCGAGCAGCACGGCCCCGACCCGCCCCGAGCAGCACGGCCCCGGCCGGCCCTGACCCGCCCCGAGCGGCCCCGACCCGCCCCGAGCGGCACAGCCCCGGCCGGCGCTGATCTACAAGAGGGCTGAAGACAGACCCAAACTGGAGCCACAAACAGAGACACTACAAGGAGAGTAAACCAACTGCAAATGAGAGAGGTGAGCAACGTTGGCTCATTCCTAGCAGAGGATTAGTCTCACCAGCAGCTCACCTCCCTCACCTCTCCTTTTAGGCTGCCCTAGAGTGGAACACAGCACCTCTGAGTCTTCAGTGCTGATGCTGGACTCTGGGCACCTTGCCTGCCAGCCAGCAGTTAACTCCTGAAGCTAGGGCAGCTCTGCAGATTTATCATGCTAATCATTACTCTCTTTTCATGCCTGCAACTCCTCTCTCTAGCACACACAGTGCTTGACAACAAGGGGGGTTAGGTAACCACCAAGATCAGAGGTAGAAAGACTAGGAGAAGAATAGCTGCAGTGTGGGGAAATCAAGACAGGCTGGGAACCCACACCCCTGCTGGCCTTCCTCTAAGAGCTGTTGTACAGTTTTGCACATCAAAGCACAATGCTAATAAAAACATCACATTTCTGAGCAGGGCTTGAGCTCAAGCTTCCATTGCCTCCATGTCAGTTATTCAGGCTGGGACAGATCACCTTCAGCCTGCTCCTTCCTGCCAGGTACTCTCCAACACTCTGGAGAAATGTGTACTCCCAGGCACAACTACTTAGTCCAATTACACTCCAGGATTACATCAGAGCAAGTGAAGCACAGTAACTGCAATGAAGCAGACATGTGTAAGCAGAACCAGGGTCAGAATTAGATCTTTTACTCCATCTAATTAGAGCAGAATTCAAAGGCATCTCAGGGACACCAAGTCCATCAACTCTGAGAAACTAAGATGTGCTAGAATGCAGATGCTCTCAGGATCACCATTCTCAGCCTTTCCTTCTTCAAACCTGCTCCCATCTTTAGCCTCCTCTGACTCCTGCCTGGTGTGCAGCAGCCTCCAGCAAGACTCCAGCTTAACCTGCGGCCCCCTGAGCTGGCCGAGCGATCCGGGTGCCACTGCTCAGGGCAGCTGCTCTCAAAGCCTTTCCATGCAGCAATTTGGTTTAAGTGATACCACACCTGCATCTTCCTGCAATGCCCCTCACCCTGATTGCCTTTCAAAGCATGAGAGAGAGGAGGGTGAGTCTGCACTACCTTGGTTTGCTTCTTCTCCGTGGCGTACACTATGGAGGTGCAGCAGACCTCGGCCAGCTTCCGGCCCTGCCCGTAGAAGGACCAGCAGCAGATTTCATCCCCTATGACATCCTTGATGAAGAGCACTCTGCCGTTGAAGCGGAGGGAGAGCTTGTCAAAGAGCTCAATGTTCTTCAGCAGGTTGTCATCAGAGTTGCTGAAACAGAGAGGGAAGCAGGAGGAGCTTTGTGCGGGCTGCCGGCGGCCGCCTCCCCCGGGCGCCGCTGCCGGTGCCCCCCCAGCGGGAAGCAGCTGCAGAACACCAACAAGCAGTGACTCACTGCCATGTGCTGCCAAGAGAAGAGAGGGTAATAGCCAATCTCAGACACAAATAAGGTGCTCTGGCCCCCAGGAGCACACACAGCAGCCTTTGGGGGTCAAGTTCTGTAATTAATAACGACAGCACCATTTCCCAAATCATTACATCAACTACCTCCAACTACCTCGAGTGATGCTCAGGGCAATCAGAGCACAGGCCAACTGCAGCTGCCTTAGCTCAGGAACAGCAGCAGCCCACAGCCTCCAAGGCACCTTAGCAGGCCAGCTAGAGAGCCAGTGCTGCTTTTTAGCAAGACATGACATCATGCTCTTGGTGGCAGCAGCTTCACTCCTGCAAGAGGCTCTGCAGTCTCTCTGAGGCCAGGCACTGCTGGACTGGGGCTGGGCAGCAAACACTTCAGCTGAGAAGGGTTTCTGTTCAGATCTAAGTAAACAGAAGAACAATGTGCCACCAGGCAAGATCTTGCAGCAATCATTTGTAAAGCAACCTGAGATGCAGCCAGTGACCAAACTCAGCCTCTATCAAGTGGCAGAGGAAAGAATGTAGAAGTCTTCATCCATTTGTTGTTAGGCCACAGTGACAATGTGAGTGAGAAAGCTCCTTTGACTCCTTCTAGGCTGGTCATTAGGAAGAATATAAGGGGGGTAAAAAATGCACCTTGGCTTGCTGGCAGCCAGTGTGGGATTTGAAATAGAGCTGCTCACTCTGAACACCACCAAAGCATGCAGATTCAGGCACAAGGGATAATGAGAAGCCTACAGCTAGCTGAGAGAGCAGCACCCCCTGGCATCCAGGGTTCTGTGCTCTCATTACTGCTGCATTTGCACTGCCAGAGTCAAGGTGACTAATGTGCTGTTCTGTGCCCGCTTCAGCATCCTGCCCTGAGCTGAAGGGTAACAGGGGGAGGAGCCCAAGAGACACTGAATGCAGCCTGCTGAAAACCAGGCTGTGCTGCAGCACTCCCCCAGGTAGCATTGCCTGATGACTACCTGGAACACCAAGATTGTTAGCATCCATCTCCCTGACAGGCAGACAATCAGCTGGTCTGGAGAAGAGAGCATCCAAGACTGCATCTCTGGCTGGAAAGGCTGAAAGCAAGGATGCTGCACAGCATCAGGGACTGTTCTCATCACTCCAACGAGTGGCTTGGGAGAATCCAAAGCCATTCTGATAGCATCACAACAAAGGGAGCGTGACAGTGACAGCACAAAACTGACTGCATAACACAGTCTGGTGTGCTCTGCCCCCAGTTAGACTCACATCAGCCAAGAATAACTGCACTCAAATCCACTGCTTTAAGCAAAAAAACCCAACCCACCAAACCAATCCCAACTCCCAAACCCTCAGTGGTGCCATGCCACATCCTCCTCCACTCCCCCAGGCACAGGGAAGCTCTCCAGCCGAGTGGGGCAAGCACTGACATACCTGGTGTAGGAGTATTTGTTGTTGCTTCTGTTGTAAAGCAGCTTAACAACAGGCTGTTGAGAGAGAACAAAAGAAGAAGGAGAGAAAAGGTAAGCTCTGGGTCTGAATGCACCCAGCAGAGTGTCTGCTTCTCACTGGGTAGTTGTGGAAAGCAGTTACTTTCATTGATGATTCTATCAGCCTCTCCTCTTCCTTTGGGGATGTGATAATGGGGATGCTGCAGACAGGCTCATACAAGTCCTTCTTGTCCTGTTTGGAAGAAAGGAGGAAAAATAAACTCAGGAGAGACCTCTAAGGCTAAGATCTGCTGCTGCTGTCTTCTCCAGCCCCTCCAGCCCCTCCCCAATCCTGTGATGCAAGGGGAAAGCTCTGTGCTGCTATGGCAACCACACCAGTTACCTTCATTGGCTCCCCAGGGACACAGGGGAGAGATTTCTAGTCCCCAGAAGGCAGCAGTAACTGAAATGCTGGGATGCAGGTGGATGTCCTTCCTAGCTCTGAGCTCCAGTCACCTGTGGTTTGAGTGGGTGTCTGGTTCAGCCTTCTCTGAAGCCAAGGATTGTCAGAGTTTGCATTAATCACCTCCAACCACTGCAGGGCCTGGGAGGTGGCATCAGGCACTGGCAGGTGAAGGGTTTAGAGCACTCCAAGGTCTTTCTCTTCATGAAGACTCAAACTCTGAGGAGCCAACTCACCACCTTTTCCCAGATCCAAACCCATGCTGCCCAGAAACATCCAATTAGAAGGGACAGAGCTTGGGGGAAGTACAGAGAGATGCCATAAGGGCCTTTCAAAGCACATGCTCCCAACAATCCTGTTCAGGCAATCAGTTTCCTCTCAATGCCTGGCTGTGATTTGATCTCACACCACAGAACTCATTCACTATTTCTTAAACAGCAGTAGAAAGAGAATCAGGGAAGGAGCAGACCCTCTGCTTAAACGAGGAATGGTGAATACAGCTCCTGCTGTGGCCTGACATCCCTGTGAAGCAGAAACCTGCTCCTGTCCCCACTCAGGGGGAAGCCCAAAGGGAAGTGCCTGACCTATCATCAGGGCAGACACCTCTGAGAGCAGCTGAGCTTGAACCTGCAGCTGGCACACTCTAGATTCACATAACCCAAGCAGGGGACAATCCTTCTCTAACCTAAGCAGGGACAATCCTGGTTAGGTGACCAAGAAACAGCTCTCTTAATACTGCCATCAGCCCCTGGCTGCACTGAATCCTTCAGAGCACATTCACCTGGAAGGCTGTGCCAAGATGAAACCCTCCCAGGGAGATCATAAACTCCAGGGAACCTCAGGGGTGGACACAGAGCAAGGGTAACTATGGCTCTGGCAGAGGTGCTGGGTAAGCTCTTCCAACATGCCTGCCTGCAGCTCCTTTCCTTTCCAGCCTGCCCTCTACATCCAAGGCTCGCTGCCATCTCTGAGGCCACCAAATGCTCTGTCAGCTTCTCTCAAGTACATTTTATAAGCCAAATGCCCACCAAGAAAAAGCCCAAACCACTCTCCAGGCTGCTTCTGCTTCTTACCTGCAAGGCTGCTTGGCACATGTCCACCAAGCCCTGGATGAGATAGTACTTGGCTTCTGCCATCAGCTCCTCGATCTCCTGCCTGTGCTTGGGCAGTGCAATTGTGTCATCCCGCAGGTAGTTCAGGATGGTTCCAAAGTGCTTCCCACAACGGTCAATAAGGATCCAGCCTGAAAAACGACCATCACAGCACCTCAGTCACCTCAGCACTTCAACCACCTCAGCACCAGGGGGCAGGGAGAAGCTCCTCAGAGAGGTTAGCTAAGCCTGGGACTGCACAGGGTAATCTTCCCCATTCCCTTCAGTCTTCCCTGAGCTGGGGCCAAGTGCAGTTGGTTACTGAAACTGACAGAGGAACCACTCCTTCAGTCCCTCCTCTGTGTGCTCAGGGCTTTGCAGCACCCCAAAGGAGGAGCCTCGAGCTAAAAACCTTCAGCTTCCTATCCCAAGGCACTCAAAGTGCTGCAGGACTGCACCCATCAGCTGCTGGCCAGAACTGCAGCTGTGCTGCTTCTCTGTGTTAGCTCCTGATGAAAGGAAGAGGCCTTTGCAACTGCCACAGGAAGTCTGATTCTCATCTGTTCAGCTGACTGCCCAGCCCATGCCAGCTTTAAAAAACACAAAAGGGCCAAAAAAGAGCAAGCTTGCTCTCAGGGAGGCTGCTGCTCTAGTGCAGAGGTTTGTTATGCTCCCAGCAGCATGGGGCAGGGCTGGGTTTGCTTGGGGATGAATGGGCAATCAAGAACTCACAACAAGGCAAGGCCTGAAGAGAGCACTCACAAAGGTCTGCAGCAAGCAGGTCTGGGATAAGCTCCACAGCCCAACAAGAGAGAGCTGGCAGCATTCCAATCACACCTTCTGCTGTTGTTCAGTGTGAGTGAGAGAAGTGTTCCTGTGGTGCTGCAAGGCAGCAGAAGTCTCAGTGTGGGGAAAATAACCTGTCCTGGTTTCCAAAGAGGAGCAAAGAACAGGACAGAGCTGCACCAGGAGGGAGCAGAGAAGGGATGCAGCACAGGCAGCAGCAGCAGCAAGGCAGTTGTTGCCATTTCTAAACCTCCCTGGAGTCACACTTGGTGGGAAACAGGATGTCTGACCTGCAGGCAAGCAGCAGCAATGCAGCATGCACAAAGGCAGAGGCTTAACTTTTCCATCACATGGAAGGCAGGCAAAAAACCACCCCAAAAAAGTGTTATTTTGGGACCTAAGTACAGAAAAGAAGAGAGGAAAGGAGGCTAAAGCACTGCTGGCTTCTCCAGCTGCAGCTGTCAGAACATGAGCCTTGTTTTCCACTCTGGCTGAGGCTCCAGGACAAAACTGCTGGGCTAAGGGGATTTAGCTGTGTCACACTCACAAGAGCCAGCCAGCTGAGGGGGAACTTGCTCTAAATGAGCTGCAGACTCCACAAGGAGCTGCTCCAAGCTTAAGTGAGCAAACTGCTGTGCACCAAGATTAAATTGCTGTAAGCTGGGCATGTGGAGGAGCATTCACATGCAAGTGTTTGAAACCCCAAGAGGTTAAACACTCAGCCAGCCCCTCTCAGCCTCTTCCCCACAGCACCACACCCCTCACTCCTCAGCTGGGCTGCTGGAGAGAGGAAAATGAAGAGTTGTTAGCCACTGGGATGTGCTGCCCAGGGAGGTGGTGGAGTCCCCATCCCTGGAGGTGTTCAAGAGGGGACTGGATGTGGCACTTGGTGCCATGGTTTAGTCTGAGCTCTGTGGTGACAGCTTGGACTTGGTGATCTCTGAGGTCTCTTCCACCTTGGTGATACTGTGAAAGCTCTCATAACCACTGCTGGTATTGGTGGTCTTGTTCTATCCTCTACAGTTTCTCACCTCCAGCAGGAGGCAACATTTGACTGCTGGCCAACACTGCCACAGAATCACAGAGTGTTAGGGCTAGGAGGGGACTTCCAGAGATCAGCCAGTCCAAGCCCCCTGCCAGAGCAGCCTCGCCTAGGGCAGGCCATACAGGAACAGCACTGGAAGCCACAAGTGGAACATGCTCCTGGGAGGAGGAAAAGAAGAACTTCCAACCTAGCCAGCGAGGCCTCTGAGCTTCACAGATGGAAACTGCGTGGCCCTCCCCCACTCAGGCATTGCCAACCACACCACAGGAAGGACAACCCACGCTGGCTGCTGTCTCTGCAGCAGCATCAACAACCTGCCTCCCAGCTGGGAGGGAAGGGCAGGGAAGCAGCCACTGCACTGATTAACTCTGGCAACAGAAGAGCACACTTGTGTCAAGCCCAGCTGCCCCCCAGCACGGGGGGGGGGGAGCCAGCCGCCCCTCGGCACGGGGGGGGCAGCCAGCCGCCCCTCGGCACGGGGGGGGGCAGCCAGCCGCCCCTCGGCACGGGGGGGGGGGAGCCAGCCGCCCCTCGGCACGGGGGGGGGGAGCCAGCCGCCCCTCGGCACGGGGGGGGCAGCCAGCCGCCCCTCGGCACGGGGGGGGGCAGCCAGCCGCCCCTCGGCACGGGGGGGGGCAGCCAGCCGCCCCTCGGCACGGCGGGAGCCAGCTGCCTCGCGTTCCAGGCTGCTTTGGGGACGCATCCTGCCCGACAGCCTGAGCTGAGCGCGGCCTTAGGAGGTTGGACTAAGCACCACCAAAGCAGCCAGCAGTTTTACAAGACCCTGCAGACCAAAAGAGACCTCCTCACCTTCCTTGTCTGTGAGCACTTCCATCCTGCCGCTGAACATGGCCTTCAGCATGGTGTCGTGCCTGGTCAGCACCTGCACCGTGGTGTAGTACAGGGAGCCGCCGACGTTCAGCCGCACGTACTTGTTACCCAGGCTGCCCCCTTTGAGGCTGCAGGCTTTGGGCTTGGGCCCTGCCGCCGGGCACAGGGCGCTGGCGAGGCACGTGTCCCCTGACATCGCCTTCTGTAGGTAGATGACGACTCTGCAGAGCGTGGGCTTGACGGATTCCGCCGTGGTGGGGCAGGGGCAGGGGCAGGAGTCAGGGCAGGAGCAGCAGGCGGTCACAGCCCCATGGCCCTGCGAGCACAAAGGGCAAGGTCAGCTCCCACTTGCAAGGCACCCGGGAAGGTCCCAACAGAGAGGCACTGCCAGTGTGCTCCCAAGCACACAGCTGCGCGGGTTCGGAGCAAGCAGGACTCAGCTGCTCCTCCAGCGAGCACACAGCAGCTGCCGGGCGCCGTGCAGCTGCACTCCTCCTCCTGAGACACCAAACTCCTTCCCTTCCTCTTCTCTTGTCTTCAGCCAACGCCACGAACGCCACAGCCGAAGCTTACCCCCCCGAACTTTCCAGAAGAACCCAGCTGTTGCTTTGCGCAGTGCTGGAGGGGAAGGGCAGAGCTTTCCCCTGGCAGCCGGTCGGGCAGGAGGCTGTGCTGCCGCTCTAACGTGCTCCGGAGCTAGGAACCTGCTCGGCTTCAGCCGTAAACAGGAATCTAATCCTTAATTGCTCCCCTTAACACAAGAGGTTGTCTGCGTCCCTTCCTTCCGGCCCTGTGTGGGAGGCAGGGCTGCGGACAGTGACACAACAGCCCGGACACCGCACCAGGAAATGGCCCAGGGCACAACTTCCATAAAAAGGCAAACTCCCCCAACCCCGAAGGCCCCCCGGGGCCACGCTCCGGGCTCACACCACAGGCTGCTCCCGGTTCTCGGCGTGCCCAGGCTCTGCCGTGCAGATGACGGCAGGGCAGCGGCAGGACCCCGGCCCCGCCAAGCCAGGCCGGCGCAGGCCGGGCCGCAACGCGCACCGGAGCCGTACGCACCGGGGGACGGCAGCGCGTCCGGGCAGTGGGCTCCGCTCGCCGGGTTCCGGCTCCCTTCCCGCCGAGGCCTGCAGCGCGCTCCCCCACGGGGCCCGGTCTGGCAGCTGGGGAGGCAAAGGGAGGCTGAGCCAGCAGCGGGAGTGGCCCTCAGAGACGCGGCCGAGGCAGCCGCACCGCCCCGGGCAGCCGCGACGACAGGCGGCCCGGGAGAGCCGCCGCGGTGCCGGTATCCGCTCACCTGCCCGCGGCCGCCCCACAGCCCCAGGCTGAGCTCATTTCCTGCGCGCCCCGCTGGGAACCGGCGACCCGGAAGCAGTTCCGCGCTGCGGCCCTCCCGGCGTGCTCCGCGGCGGCGCCCCCGCGGCTCCCGGCCTGCCCCGCGGCGCTCCCGGCACTGCCGCTCCCGGCCTGCCCCGCGGCGCGCGCGGGCTGTCGCCGTGGCAGCGGTGAGCGCGCGGCAGGGCCCGGGCCGGGTGGCGCCAGGTGACGGAGTCCCCGGCGGCCGCTCCTGCGCCCCCTGCTCGCCCGGGGCCATGGCGCAGGCGGCGCTGGGCGCGGCCGGGCTCCACTTCGACGAGCTGAGCAAGCTGCGGGTGCTGGACCCGGAGGTGTCGCAGCAGACGGCGCAGCTCCGCGAGGAGTGCCGAGCCTTCCTCGACAGTAAGTGCGGCCGAGCCAGGCCCCCGGGACGCCGCCGTCCCCCTGCCCGCAGCGGGGCCCGGCCGGGGCCGTGCGCCTGGAGGGGCAGCAGTGACAGCGCCGTCTCTGGGCCCGGCCAGCTGCCGCCAGGAGCTCGGAGGAGGGTCAGGAGGCCGGGCAGGGGCACAGGAGGCTGTGCAGGACGGCCCCGGGACGCTCCGGGGCTACTCTTTGGTCTCCCTCATAGCCTGTCAGCAAGGAACTCTTGAAACCTTCCTGTTCACAGCGAGCTAGAAGTAAAGCCACGGCTAAAATGACAGCCCCTGGTGAGACCATGAGGTGCCTTGCCTTTGAGGGTGCTCTGGGCGTTGATGACTTCCTTCCTTGCTTTTTGTCTTTGCAGAAATAGTAGAATTCCAAAAAATAGTGGGCAGCTTAATCGAACTTGTTGATCAACTGGCAAAAGCTGCTGAAAGCGAGAAGATGAAGGTACTGTGCTGTGAGCCTTGTCCTGCTCCCTGCCTCCCATCCCAGCTCTCTCCCTTCCTCCCTTGCTGGCAGAGCCCAGTTCCTCCTGTCAGTATTGGCCAGGTGGTTAGCATTTGTCTGTCTGTCTGTCTGCAGCAGGAGACCTTTGCTTGGGACCTTTTAGTGCATATTAACACCCAGAAGACCTGGACAGGCACACTCCCAAGTGCCACATTGAACACTCTGAGTGTGCCTCCTTGTCTGGACACTTGCACATGAATGGAACATCTGTTTCCAATCACTTCTGCTTGTAGGACTTTGTCCTTGAGAGGCAGGAGAGGCTCTGTGAGGAGGAGGAGGAGGAGATGGGCTTTCCTAAGAGCCCTGCAGCTCTGTACCTGCCTGCCAGATTGTTCCTGGGTGTCACCAAGTGGTGTGGGCTTTGTCCAAGCTGCTGTGGAAATGTGCACAGTTGTAGTTAATGACTTTTCCCCTTCCTTTGTTCCACCCAGAGCCTGTCTGCCTGCAGGGCCAGGCAGCAGTCACCAGTTTGTGTTTCCAGAGCAGTTGGTGACTTCTCTTTCCTCAGCTGGAGGGAAGTGCCAAGCACTTTGCCTCTGCAGGGACTGTTTGCTCGTGTCACCAGCAGCTCAGTCTGAAGGTGCCACCCTCCTGTATTGCTGGTGTGGCTGAAACCCTTCAAAACCAAGCTGCTAGGAGTGGAAGGGGTTGAAGTAACCACCCCCACCCCCACCCAGTGCAGCTCCTTCACTGTCCTCTTTTGACAGGCCATCGGGGCACGGAATCTGCTGAAGTCTATAGCAAAGCAACGAGAGGCTCAGGAGCAGCAGCTCCAGGCTCTGATAGCTGAGAAGAAAATGCAGCTGGAAAGGTAAATTTGCTGTCAGAGACCTGTGGGGCACTGCCTGGGCTGGCAGGCAGCCCAGCCTCTGTGCTTGGCTGCAGGACATGGTCAAAGCTGCTTCAAACAGTGTGCAGTGAAGCTGTGTCCTCCTGCAGAGAGTTCCTCTGGGGCAAGGTACAGCCACGAGCCTGCAGCTGGCTTAGGGCTTGCCCAGAGTGTCTCTGGTGGCTCTGTGGCTCAGCAAACAGAGGCAGCACGAGATCATGCCACTGCAGACACCAGCAAAACTGCAGCAGGCTGCCAGGTGGCTGACCTGTGAAGGCTCTCTAGAGCTGCAGGGTCTAGCTGGTGCCAGGAGGGGGGCAGCTGGTGCTGAGGGCTGGCAGCTTGTGGCAGGCTGAGAAACTGGCAAGGCTGAGGAGCATCAGGAGTGTGAGAAACAGGCTGGCAGAGCCACAGCAGGAGCAGGGCAGGGATGGTGCCCCAGTGCTTCACCCTGCTGAGGCTGCACCGTGAGCACTGGGTTCAGTTCTGGGCACCACAGGACAGGAAAGGCATTGAGGTTCTGGAGGGGGCCCAGAAAACAGCAACGAGGATGGGGAGGGGTTTGGAGGGTATCATACAAGGAGGGGCTGAGGGAGCTGGGGTGGTTTAGTCTGGAGGAGGTGGGGGAGATCTCCTTGTTCTCTACAGCTCCCTGAAAGGAGGTTGGAGTGGGGCTGGAGTTGGTCTCTTCTCCCAAGCACCTGAGGACAGGACAAGAGGCAGTGGGTTTAAGTTGTGCCAGGGGAGGGTTAGGTTGGAGCTGAGGAAGAACTTCTTTACTGAGAGCAGTGAGGGGTTGGAACAGGCTGCCCAGGGAGGTGGTGGAGTCCCCATCCCTGGAGGTGTGCCAGGAGCTGTGGCTGTGGTGCTTCAGGCCATGGTGTAGTGGCCGTGGCAGCTGGGTCACAGCCGGACTCGATGATCCTGGAGGCCTTTTCCAAGCTGTAATGATGCTCAGATGTTATGAATCTGTGCAGCTGTGGCTTTGCAGGTGACTAAGAGAGGCAGCTCCTTCCCCATCCAGCAGGGGAGGCTGAGCTGCAGCAGGGCTGGCTGCAGCTGTGGCCCTGGGGTTCATCCTCCAGGTACCGGATCGAGTATGAGACGCTCTGCAGAGTCGAGGCCGACCAGAAGGAGTTCATTGACCAATTCATCTTCCAGAAGTAAAGCAGCTGAAGAGGAAACCACAAAACCAAACTACCTTGGAAAGTTGACCATTCCAGGACTTGTTGAGAACGTTCCAAAAATATGCAATCTTTTCCCACTGTGTGTGGCTGGAGAGAGGGCCTGGCTGAAGGGGCAGGTCCTACCCCAGTGTGCACGACACTGCAGTGGGCAATAAGCAGCTGCAGAGACTGTTTCTGTCCTTGGCTTTTTGTACCACTTTTGTACACTCAGCAGCTGCCACTCCATCCCCAGCTGAGTGGCTGCTGCTCCTGCCCTGCCTCTCCCTTTTTGACCTGTACAGCTCCTTCAGAAATCAGGAAATAAATTATTGCTTTCAGGCTTCTCTGGGTGCACCAGGAGCAGAGTGGCTTTGGCTGTGTTTTGTTTGTGACCTCCAGAGCTGCCTGCAGCCCCTGGGGGCAGCAGCTCTCACCTCTGCAAAGACACACCACACGAGCAGCAGGACTTTTTGTCTCTGTATTGACCAGATTCTTTTTGTCCACAGTTAGGAAGAAGGGGCCAGAAAGGTACAATGAACAGGATGGAGCAGTCACAGACACACAAAAGGCAGAAAACAGGGCAGAATGAAGGGCTCTGGACAGCCTGCTCTAGTGCAGGAGGTCCCTGCTTGCTGCAGAGGGGGTTGGACTGGATGACCTTTGGAGGTCCCCCTGCAACCCAGACCATTCTATGACTGGAAGCTGTGCCTGAGGTACTTCCAGCCAGGTAGTCATGAGAGAGTTGAATCCTTTCCTGGGTAGTGCTGGTGACTGCAGAGGGAGGAGACAACCCCCCCTGAGCCAGCAGTGGTGGCAGGAGCAGAGAGACTATAAACACCCAAGTGGCATTTCACAGCTGAACGCTGGGGCCTGACAACCAAACCTCACACTGAAGTGCAAACAGATCATCTTGTGTCTGGCTTGCAGCAACCAACCAAGGGGAAGTTGGTCTGCCCAAAGCCCTGGGAGGCTTCAATGGATGCCAGTGCAGCCCTGAAGGAGGCAGTGGCTGAGAAGCCTTCTCAGGGCCCTGTAACCTCACCCACAGCTCCGAGGTTGATTCCTGCAGCTCAGGAGTCAGCAATTCTCGGGGGGTTTGGTTTATTTTTAGGAGGAGGAGGTTTTTATTTCCTGTGGGAACTATCTGTGAGCTCCTGGTCCCTTGAAGTTCCTTTTGAGTCTTTCCCTTAAGAAGATTAAATGCTGTTTAATGCCTTTAGTGATTTATTTCCATAGCAGGAGTGGTTTCGTGGAAGAGGAGTTTACAAATCCTTGTTTACAACTCCTGAAGTGCTCCAGAGCCCTCTAGGAAGCGTGTGCCTCACTGTCAGAGTGGACTTTAAGCTTTCAATAATCCAGATCCTGGCAGGCTTACCACTCAGAATCAATCAAAATCAAAGCAGAGCAAAGGAAGGTAGAGGAAGGGGGGGAGGGAGCTCAGGATTCTCATTTGAAGTGCTCCAAAGGCAGAGCCTTGCAAATCTGTGTACAATCACTCAGGGGTTTTGCAGAATGTGCTCCTGGAAGACAAATTTCTTAGTTAAATGGTATTGTAACAGTCACCTGGGAAAGTATCAGCTGGAGTTGTTTTCCCACCCCCCATCAAATGGTGAAAGTTCATTTCCCATCCCAGCTGTGCTGGTACCGCTCCCAGCCGGCACTGGGAGAGCAGCCAGGGCCTCTGCCCAGGCACCACAGGGGACTGAGCTGCCAGAGCTGCTGCAGATGACTGAGGGAGGCTGGGGACTGCCACCCACCCTGATCTTCTGGTGGGAGCCAGGTGCTCTGGGAGCAGCTGCTGCAGCCAGCAAGGTGAGACAGGTGTTAGCCCCAGAGGACCGCGGCAGCACAGGGCCTGAACCAAAACCAGTGTGAGTGGTGGGCAGACAGCTTTGGGAGCAGACTACTTCCTTTTCCTCTTCTCCACCTGGTTATAGTAGGGGTTGTAGAGCATGGTGAAGAGGATGAGGAGTGGGATCAGCAGGTAGGGCAGGTAGATGGACAGCAGGACCAGGCGCTCACGCTGGGTCTCGGGCCCCAGAAGCTTGGACTTGGAGAAGTCGTGGAACAGGATGTGTGCCAGGATGGCAAACAAAGTGGTAGCCACATGGGTGGAGTAGATAATTGCAGGAGTCCTTATCCATTTGCAGCCACCTGCAGAGAAGCAAAGAGGAAGCAGTTATTAAGCATTTGGAAACAAGGAGGGTTGGGAGGCTTTTAAATGAGGAGGACACCACCCACTGCATCTGCCAGGAGAGGCCATCAAGGTGTTCCACGGGGGCAGAAAAACCCAACCACTGGTAGCCAGCCAAGAAGATCTGCCTTGTGGAAACACACAGCACTGGGGCAACAGTGAAAGCTTTAGAGTGACCAAATGACTGCACAGGCTTGACCCAGAGTCTTATCTACCTTGGGAGCCTGCCAGATGTCAAACCTTGATGCTGGCCGCAGTTGATGGGGGCCCCCAGCCAGAGCTTTTGCTCCTGACAGGCCTCACTCTGCTGCCTTCTCAGATAAACCCTGTGACAATAGCACAGCACATGCTGCACCCCTGCACCTGCTTGAGGCTGATAGCTCAGCCTTCCCTGCAGCACAGGCAGCAGGTGCTGTGCAGACAGGCTGCTCAGGACGTGTGATACCAACCTTTCAGGAAGGCATACACTGCCACCGGGAAGAAAGGCAGCTGGAGCAAGGCTTCACAGTAGATAAAGGCCTTGAACCACTCCGGGGGCTGCAGCATCATGGGGTCCTTGAAGGTGGCTGCATACCATTGCAGCAGCTCTGTCAGCTGGGGGAGAGACCAGGACAGGAGATCAACAAACCCAATGTCAGGTACCAACAGGGTGATGCTGTGACCCTCACCTGGCAGCCAGGTGAAGTCACCCTTGCAGTGGGGAAATCAATCACAGGATGTTAGATGTTGGAAGGGGCAACCCCCTGCCAGAGCAGCATCAGCCAGGGCAGGTCACACAGGAATGCATCCAGGGGGGTTTTGAAAGTCTCCAGAGGAGACTCCATAACCTCTCTGGGCAGCCTGCTGCAGGGCTCCAGCACCCTCACCATACAGAAGGGTCTCATGTTGAGGTGGAACCTCCTGTGCTTCAGCTTGTACCCATTGCTCCTCGTCCTGATCAAGGCACCCTGGCACACAGGGCTTCACACTGCCCTCCAGGGCTGCCAGGCACCACCTTTCTGATGAACCCTTTCCATGAACTGTTCCATTTGCACCACAGCCAGGCTCAGGCTCCCCACAGGATGAGCTACAGCTGCTTTCCAGAACCTGTTCCTCAAGGGCCATTTCCTGCCAGAAAAAGCCAAACCACAAACCCCCTGCACCTTGACAGCAGCAGCTGCTCTATTCCTCCCCCAGGCCCTCCTGCTGCCTGCTGAGGTGGGCTCAGTGCTGCAGGCACTTGCTGTGCCTCACCCAGCCCATGGGGAGCTGCTGCCCAGGGCTCCCTCAGGAGCACATCCCTGGCCCAGGAGGTTGGTGGCTGCTTGAGCAGCTCGATGTAAGAATTTGGACTGAGACCTGTGAGTAGTTTGCATCACAGGAGGGTCAATTCTGGTATAGCTTCCAGCTGGACTTTGAACGGGGAGATATGCATTGGGGTTTGCTGGTTAACTATTAATTAGCAATGGTTTCCATAATGGAGTCATTGTCCAGGCAATTCTAATGGCAAACATCACATTCACTCACTGTAAAGCTCCTGGAGGCAGCTCTGGGCCAGTCTCACCCTGGGGACAGGACCTGAACCAATTACCTTCCACCAGTTGCCACCTTCATTGACTTTATTGCTTCTTGTCTGGTGTAATTCTGTCAAGGCAGAGATCTTTACTGACTGGATCACTGCTTTGCCTGCTCCCCCAGTGCTCGCCATGCCCTTTGGTGTGTTCGGCAGCAGCAGGAGCACAAATCAGGCTCAGGAGTTAGAATCAGGCCCTGGGAGTGCCAGGGCGGTGACAGCTACCACGTGGCAGCGCTGCCAGCATCCCTGGGGCGTTAGTGCTGGATGCCACATGGCAGCAGGGCCATCCCCGGGAGGTTTCACGGTGCCGGTTTGCTTCCCTCTACCTGCCCAACCCACAGCCTGCCACGCTGGGGAGACGATCGCAGAGGCGCAGCTCAGATCCCTCAAGGACCCTCCGGCCCCAACCTTCCTTGGCAAAGCCTGGTCTGGAGGAGATGTCCCAGCGCCCTGCCCAGCCGACCCTCGCCCGTGCCCACCGGGGACCTTCCCGCGTGTCCCCGTGCGCGTGGCGCTGAGCGGAGCAGCCCCCGGCCCACGCCAGTTCCAGCGCCCGCGGGGGGCTCCCGCGCCCCGCACACGCCTGGCTCCCGCGCCCCGCACACGCCTGGCTGCTGAGCCCCGCACACGCCTGGCTCCCGCGCCCCGCACACGCCTGGCTGCTGAGCCCCGCACACGCCGGGCTCCCGCGCCCCGCACACGCCTGGCTGCCGAGCCCCGCACACGCCTGGCTCCCGCGCCCCGCACACGCCTGGCTGCTGAGCCCCGCACACGCCTGGCTCCCGCGCCCCGCACACGCCTGGCTCCCGCGCCCCGCACACGCCGGGCTCCCGCGCCCCGCACACGCCGGGCTCCGGCTCCCGGCGCCGCAGGCAGCAGGCGCGGAGTTATTTTTAACGCCCACCCACCGCATCCCATGGAACCTGCCGCGGGCTTCTCCCCCCCCCTCCCGTCCCCGCATCCCAGATTTTGTCACAAACACCAAGAATCGGTGAAAGCCGGCGGAAGGCTCCGCCTCAACTCGCTGCTCCTCAAAGCCCTTGCGCGGAGCAAGGCCCCGGCGCCCGCGGCCCCTTCGCCGCCCCCCGGCCCCCCGCGCCCCCGGCCGCGGTACTCACGCTGGGCGGGTGGAGGCCGGAGGGCAGCAGCGCCTGCAGGTCGATCAGCACCGTGATGGGGATGTGCGAGAGGAAATAGAGCGCGAAGAGCCTCTCCCGCCACCGCGGACACGCCGCCGCCATCGCCGCGCCACCGGCCCCGCCCCGGCCCCCAGCCCCGCCTCGGCGCTGCGGGGCGGCTGCTGGAGCCTGCAGGGAGGAGGAGGAGGAGGTGGAGGAGGAGGAGGAAGGGCCGGGGTTGGGATGCCACGTTCCCCGGTTCCAAGCAGCCCCGGGCCGCCCCCGCCCGTTTCCGCGGCTATTGCTCATTGCTCCCGATCCTGGCCACGTCCAGCGGCTGGGGAAAAGAGGCAGCGGCCGTGACCTTCCTCCTGCAGCGCCGCGGCTGATGATTCATCTCCACCGTAACGCTGCGAGCGTTAAAGCGGCATCTCCTCCTGCTTCTGCAGCTAGGAGCCAGCCGAGGGAGCGCCCATTTCCTTACCCGCGCTAAGGTGCCTTCCGCTGGGCCAGCAGCTTAACGGCGCCGCAGCAAGGCAGAGCAGAGCCAGGTCATTCAGTGGGTCTGATTCCATCCTTTATTGAGCACAGAAGTTGTCCAAGGTGTACACGCAGATCAGAGATCAATTTATCTGCTTGGGTTCCAGCTGTCCCCCGTTTATCAATGTCACAAACAGTTTTAAAGTAACCATACCTGAGCAGGATTACAGAAGTACAGTCAACAGAACTCTCCATCAAGTTACACTTGACAGAGGAGCTTTTAAAAAGGTTACAAAGAACAGACAGTCCGAGAAGGATCTCACGAGACTTAGGAAAACAAAGAAAGGGTAAAAAAAGGTGGTTAGAAAAAACTGCTACCCAAGTAAAGAGTAAAAGCCTCGGCTGAGCCTGGTGAGCACCCCGCAGGTCCCACAGCAGTCCCAGACACGCCAGCAGGGAGCTGGCTGAAGGAGAAAAGCGCTTTTGCAACTTCCTACACCAAGTGGTTTGGATCAGCCACTGACATCTCACCCGCTTTTAGCAACTTGCTCCTCCACAGCTGCTCTTGGTCAGGTCCTCTGCATCCCCTTCCAGACAGACAGACACACACGGATCAGGCCTTCTAGCACCTGGGTGTTCGATCTGTGAATCACCTGGAGCCATTCTTTGCACTCCTGGACTCTTCCCAAGGCACAATTGATTAAAGGAGATGCAGAAGCTATATTTAGAGAGCTCAAAAGGGATGGTCACAATCTGTCAGTCCCCTGACACTGATACCAACAAAGCTTCAAACTGATCAAAATGCAACTCTGACAACCCAGAGCTGGATTTTAACCTCACTGCAAGAAAGCAGCTCTGGTGGTGACCTCGCCTTCAGCTCACTCCCAGTGTGGACACCTGGGTAGTCATGTTACAGAGGAGCTCTCTTGGTCAGAGACAGCTCCTGAGGGTCTCTTTCACTGCAGCCAAGAGCGGCGAGGCTCCAGGAACCACCAGAGCTGGGTTTGGTGTCTGCACGCCGCAGCAGCCACATCTGTGCCGATTCCTGGGACTCCTCCTGCACAGCGCTGTGCCCACGCTGGTACAGACACACCCTGAAAGGCAAATCCATTCCCAAACAGCCTTCTCATCTTTGTACAAACAAGATTAACCCCGGGACCTCTGGCCAAAAAGTACACTGGTGCCCAGAGTGGCCTTTGCTGGCAGTGTCATTACCTGCTCACGCTCTGTGTCCAGCAAGGAGCCCAGAAGGATCTGTCCCTCTGCTCTGTGGTCCTGCGCTGTAGGAGAATCCACTGAGCAGACCAAGTGCAAAGGGCAGCAACTGGTTCAGGCACAGAGCGCTGTGCAGCAATGACGACCCCACCACCACCAGCTCTGGGACATGGTAAAATTCATCTCAGAGACTCTGAAGAAGGAGGTTAGAAGAAGAGGCACATAGCTGAGTCACAAAGGGTATCCGTGCCAGCCCTGGGAAGACAGCACATGCTAAGGCGGCTTTATCAGGTTAGTTCTTGTGAGGTCCTGAGGCTTGAACTAGAGTTCAGTTTGTTGGATCTTTCCAGAGGTCACACCCACAAAACATGGACGTTTTTCAGTCACCTTCTGCAACACCACTGCACGTCGAGTCCTGCACATTAGACCGGAGACCGCGAGGAAGCATCTGGGCTGAAACAACAACGCGACCGTCGCAGCCGGAGTCAGAGCATCCCTGCCTGGATGTCCTTCCGCCTCCCAATAAAGTGCAACTCCATTGCTCACTTTGATTTCAGCAGCAACTTTTGCCTTTCTCCAGGATTAAAGAGTAAAGGAGCAGTTCCAGAAGCCAGAGGTAGGTGCACAATCTATGCAGATCTGCACACGCACCAACCCCCAAACCGTGCTCACAGCAGGACGCTCTCCGCTCCTTCTCCTCGTAGCCTTTCCAGCACCAGCATCCATCCAGCCTGCAACAACTCATCCTTAAACCAAGGTGGGAGATCAGAGAGGAAATAAAGATGCCACCACTTCGTTTTCAAATGTCACATTTAATGTTTTCACCACTTGTACTTCAAATCTACATTTTACAAAGTGACCAGCAAGTGTGCCACATTTAACTGACCAACCTCTGAGATTTTACCTTTCATACCAGTGTCTTCTGGGGCTCTTTTTCATTCATCACCTTTTTTTTTTTCCTCCTCTTTTCTTTCTTTCTTTCTTTCTCTCTTTTTTTTTTTTCCTCATTCAAGTGAATTTGAAATGCTTTCAAGTTGTTTGTTTGTTTTATTCACTCTCAGGAGCCTCATAAAAAACAAAGATATTGCACCATCTTTGTTGGCTTAACTCGACGCTTGTCTCTTTTTTTTTTCACAGCAAAATAATTACTTCATTGAAGTTAAAACTTCCAAACATAACTTACTAATAGTCTCCAACTCCAGCTCAGATCACTCTTGGTGAAAATACTCTGCTAAATACAGATAACTTACAATAACTTTAACAGTTAATTGTCCATAACAAACACCACGGGATATTTTTTTGTTGGTTTTTTTGTCGTCGTCGTTGTTGGTTTTTTTTTTGTCGTCGTTTTCTCCTTCTTCTTCTTCTTCTCCAAGACCAATGCTCAAAAATTTTAAGACCACCCTTCAGTATTTCTTTGTACAGGTGAAGAAAAATCCCCTCCCCCCCCCCCCAAAAAAAAAAAAATAATTAAGGAACAAACCCAACCCAAAGCAAACAACAAAACAAGTCTTCAACGTCTCTGTCTCGGTTTAAATACAAAAGTCGGAAGGGGACATTCAAGTTTCAAGTCTCCACACTGAACTGAACTCGAAAGAGAGAAAAACCAAACCCAAACTAAATCAAACCAACAAAATAAAACCAAACCAAACATAAACACCACCACCCCCCCCCTCCCCTAGAAAAAAAAAACCACCCAAACAAATCATGTGGAGGTAAACAAACCAAGTTGTATACTCCAGGAGGTAGAGGCCTTCAGTTTGTGTTCATATATACATATGCACAGCATTCAGTGTTCCAACAGAGAAAGAATTAGCCACGAAAAGAAATTGAAGTCAAAGGAAAGGAACAAAAAGAAGTTAATCCCTACTGTGACATTTCCAGACTCCCACAGCGCTGCCTAAAGACACCGACACAATGAACAGAGTTCCCTATGTGCTTGGGGGTTTGGGGTTTTTTTGGTGGTTTTTTGTTGTTGTTGATTTTTCTTTTTTTTTTCCTTTTATCCTTTTTTAACAGTTTTATTCTTTTGTAATCCTTTGTAATGTTTTTCTTTATATTATTTTTCCTTTTGCCTTTTTTCCTTTTGCCTTTTTCTTTTCTCTTTTTTCCTTTTTCTTTTCTCTTTTTTCCTTTTTCTTTTCTCTTTTTTCCTTTTTCTTTTCTCTATTTTTTCCTTTTGCCTTTTTCTTTTCTTTTTGTCCTTTTTCTTTTCTCTTTTACCTTTTTTCCTTTTTCCTTTTTCTTTTATCTTTTTATCTTTTTTCCTTTTTCTTTTCTCTTTTACCTTTTTTCCTTTTGCCTTTTTCTTTTATCCTTTTTCCTTTTTCTTTTCTCTTTTACCTTTTCTCCTTTTGCTTTTTTCTTTTATCTTTTTTCCTTTTTCATTTATCTTTTTTCTCTTTTTTCCTTTATCTTTTATCTTTTTTCCTTTTTCTTTTCTCTTTTCTTTTTCTTTTATCTTTTCTCTTTTTTCCTTTTTCATTTATCTTTTTTCTTTTTTCCTTTATCTTTTTTCCTTTTTTAATCTTTTTTCCTTTTTATCTTTTTTCTTTTTTCCTTTTTCTTTTATCTTTTTTCCTTTTCCATTTATCTTTTTTCTTTTCTCTTTTTTCCTTTATCTTTTTTCCTTTTTCTTTTATCTTTTTTCCTTTTTAAATCTTTTTTTCCTTTTTCTTTTATCTTTTTCCCTTTTTTTAACCTTTTTTCCTTTTTCTTTTCTCTTTTTTCCTTTTTTTTAACCTTTTTTCTTTTTCTTTTCTCTTTTTTCTTTTCTCTTCTCTTTTTTCCTTTCTCTTTTATCTTTTTTCCTTTATCCTTTAAAAAAAAATTTTCTCCTTTTCTCCTTTTTTCCTTTTATCCTCTTTTTCCTTTCATCCTTTTTTTCCTTTCATCCTTTTTTCCCTTTTATTTTTTTCTTTTATTTTTTCTTTCACTTTTTTCCTTCTTTTTTTGTTTCCTTTTTTTTTTTTCCTATGTGTTTTTTTTTTCTTCTCTTTCTCTCTCAACTGTCCAGTGCAGGAAAAAAACAAAAAAAAAAAGAAAAGACCACAACCAAAAAACCCAACCAAAAAAAAATAAAAAAGGAGAAAAAGGTTCTCACAAAATTTCACAGAGCTAAACTGTGCAAGCTAAAGTTCTCTCTATACAGCAATAATGATGTCAGGGAATCTCTGAAATTTGTAGCCCATAGATGGAATTATTTACACACAGAGAAGATGCATGCTGGGGAGGGGGGGAAGCAGGGAGGGGGAGGGGGGGGGAAGGGGTGTTTATGTAAGAAAGAGCAGAAAAACCTTCTAAGAAAAATAGATTAAATATATATATATATTTATACTGGGGAAGGAAACAGAAGTTTAGTCTCTCCTAGTCACAAACTCATTCTCTCTACTCACAACATTGGGTTTGAGAACAGCACACGGCACCACCACAGCTCTAGTCAGAAGCTATTTATAGGGTCGGAGCGCCAGGGGGCCGCTGGCCACCTGCCGGCACTTCATGATTGGTCGCAGTCAAAGTTTTCTCTGTTGTTTAGTTTTAGAAACCACCTCCCACCCCCACCCCCCACCCCCACCCCCACAAAACAAAATCTCCAGGAATGGCTCGAGAGCAAAATGTCTCTTTTTTTTTTGTTTGTTTGTTTTGTTTTTTTTTTGTACAATCTCACTTCAATAATTAAAAACCAGAAAAGCAAAACAGAAAGGAAGGTGGAAAGAAAAAGAGACCAAAACATAAAGAGAGACTTAAAAAAAAGACAAAAAAAAAAAAAACAAGAAAGACCAAAAAGACCAAAAAAAGAGAAATTAAAAAAAAGATACTTAAAAAAAGACCAAAACCAGACCAAAAAAAAAAGAGACAAAAAAAAATAGACCAAAAAAAAAGACCAAAAAAGAGAGACTAAAAAAAAGAAAGAGACTTAAAAAAAACAAAAAAAGACCAAAAAAAAAGGAGACCAAAAAACCACACCAAAAAAAGAGACCACAAAAAAAGAAGAGACAAAAAAAAAGAGAAATAAAAAGACTTAAAAAAAAGACCCAAAAAAAAAAGACCAAAAAAAGATAAATAAAAAAAAACTTAAAAGACCAAAACAAGAAGACAAAAAAAAGACCAAAAAAAAGAGATAAAAAAGACCAAAAACAGACAAAAAAAAAAAAGAGACCAAAAGAAAGAGACCAAAAAAGAAAGAGAAAAAAAAGACCAAAAAAGAGAAAAAAAAACCCAGACAAAAAAAAAGACCAAAAAAAAAACCAAAGAGACCAAAAAATGACCAAAAAAAAAGACCAAGAGACCAAAAAAAATGAAACCAAAAAGGAGACCAAAAAGAGACCAAAAAAAGAGACAAAAAGAGACCAAAAAAAGAGACAAAAAGAGACCAAAAGAAAGAACAAAAAGAGACCAAAAAGCCAAAAGAGAGACCCAAATGAGACCAAAAAAAAAGACAAAAAAGAGACCAAAAGAAGACCAAAAAAAAGGAGACAAAAAAAAAAAAGACTAAAAAAAGAAGACAATATGAAATGAAATAATAATAATAATAATACCCAAGGAAAAGCTCCCCCAATTTGGTTCAATCCTGCTTGTTCTGAGCTGAGCCATCACAGCTGCACTCGAATTCATCCAACACGTGCAACTCTGGGTAAAACATCTTCTTCTAAAAGCACAACCACTTTCCCAAGATTCCAAGTCTAGTAGGTCTCTAAATATTATTCATATTGTACAAGTAGTGGTTGTTAATTTAAAACTTCATTAGTAAAATTACAGTACAAGCATTGATTAACCTCCAGAATTGCAAATCCCAGGCTCCAGTGGAAAGCTACATTACATCTTCAGTAGTACACAATCTTCCACTTCACTCCCACACCAGTGGAGATGGAGGCATCTCAGATGGCTGAGCAACCGTGGAACTACAACGAGGCGACACAGAAAATCAGAGCTCACTTGCAGTAGCCAACAGACCAGAGAGTCAAAGCTCAAACACTGCCAGGAGAGCAAAACCCCACCCCCAAACCCCCACCTGGACACCCTCAGAACGACAGCTGACAGCAAACCTTGCCTGCTATCAGGGCTGGAGAGGGACCTCAAGGATCATCCAGTTCCAACCCCCCTGCCGTGGGCAGGGACCCCTCACACTACAGCAGGTTGCTCACAGCCACACCCAGCCTGGCCTTAAAAACTTCCAGGGATGAGGCTTCCACCACCTCTCTGGGCAACCTGTGCCAGTCTCTCACCACCCTTACAGTGAAGAACTTCACAGCATCACCAAGGTTGGAAGAGACCTCAAAGATCATCGAGTCCAACCTTCCTAAGGTCTGCTTTAAATCTCCCCTCCTCTAGCTTGGATCCATATCACCTTATCTGCTGAGTTTCTTAACTCCTTTGCCTCTCTCAGGCCTTCCTGCCCTGTTTCCACAGTGCAGTTCTGCAGTCCAAGTCCAACCTGCCAGCCTCTCAGACCTCATTTTCAGTCTGATTTCTGCACTGGTTTTGCAAAAATATTGCTTGAAACTTTCAGTGAGACTCTAGAGGAGTGCAGGAGAATGTTCACAACTCAACCACACCAGGCCTGCTTTTCTCTTTCTTTCTTTTTCTTTCTTTCTTTCTTTTTTTGGCAGAAGCTATTTGTGGACCTTCCCTGCTCTCAGACACTTCAAACATTTTGGATGTGTGCACTTTGTACTACTACTAAATGTGAATGAAGATCAGATGTGATTACATACAGTTACCTAATAAAGCTCTTAAAAGCAGCAGACTGAGGGTTGATGCAGAGAGGCACTCTGTTTCCTTTCTGCTGTTCCAAAATGAACTGATGAATTATTTCTGTAGACAGGAGAGAAACAACAAAGAAAAAACACACAACACCCAAAGATGAACACTTTTGGCCTCAGCAAAATGCAGTGCAGAGTGGAGGAAGGCAAAGCTTCCTCTGCTGAAGTACTTTACAGTAAGGACAGGAGAACTCCAGCTTCCCTCTACAGCTAACCTGATGGCCAACCTCACAGCACAACCCCACAGAGAACTTGCACACAAGCACTGAAATAAATGTATGGAAGAAAAAAAATCCCTAATCTCCACTGTAGCACTGAGCTGAGGATAGAGAGTTCTGGATTAACTCCTGGGCTTGGGGCATAACTCTTTGAAACACAAAGAATTCTCAGCTTGGACTTGATTTGCAAGCAGCAGAACGCAGCTCCTGCTATTACCCTGTCCAGTTTGATTCATGGATACACTTACTGCCACCAGGCACAGGCACAAAACTGCCACTTGAGATGATTAAACCAAAAAAGTGAATTTTCAGCAGCAAAGAGGGACCCTGTGCAGCGCTGCCAGATAAAACACCTCCTTGTACACAAAGACCAACAGCAGAGCCTGGCCACCGGCTGCCCCTCCGCGAGCAGCGGCGCTGGAATCCACACTGCCGGCAGCCAACTCTAAAGGCAGTGCTTAGGAGAACAGAGAGGGCAACAGAGCTGTGGACAGCTCTGGAAAGTCATGGCCAAAGAGAGGAGGGAAATGGAAACCAGAACAAGATAAAAAGCACAGAACATGCTGTGAGCTTGGAGCAGCTATAAATGGGAATGGCAGAACTACAGGTCCAGGATGTATCTGGAGTCAGCCATGTTATCACAGCCACGTAACGGAGTGGGTTTGTCCCACAGGGCTGAATTGTTTGTTCCAAACTGCTGAGGTGACACATTTCTTCTCCTTCTCCTCCTCTTATTAGAGCTGCCACCAAACAGAATCTAACCCCCTGCTACTATTTCTCATGCTGTATTGCTCTCATAAAAGCTCTGCTCTCCTGATTGGATCTGATCTCAAAAGAAACCAAGTCTATTTTATGGCTTATTTGCTGTGATGGAATCAGACTTCAAATCTCCAGTGCCACAAAGCAACTGCTGGCATTTTGTAACCATCTGCAGCAGCAGTTTCCTCTCCCAGGCACCAGGATTGATTTTCCTCATGACAGCGTGTCCTGACCCAGAGCACATCCTCTGCCCTGCTGCCAGAACCAGAGCAGCACCAGCAACAGTGACAGCGACAGCAGCTGCTGCAAAGGCACCTGGCAGGGACATTTCAGCCTGAGCAGGCTGTGATGGATGAGAGGAAATGTAGCTGGAGAGCAATGAGAGAGCTCAGCTTCAGTTATTGATGGTGCTGACCCTCGCTGCAGCCCAGCTCTGACCCTCGCTGCAGCCTGGCTCTCACCCCCGCTGCAGCCCAGCTCTGACCCCCACTGCAGCACAGCTCTGACCCTCACTGCAGCCTGGCTCTCACCCCCACTGCAGCCTGGCTCTCACCCTCACTGCAGCACAGCTCTGACCCTCACTGCAGCACAGCTCTGACCCTCACTGCAGCCTGGCTCTCACCCCCACTGCAGCCTGGCTCTCACCCTCGCTGCAGCCCAGCTCTGACCCTCACTGAAGCCTGGCTCTCACCCTCACTGCAGCACAGCTCTGACCCTCACTGCAGCCTGGCTCTCACCTCCACTGCAGCCTGGCTCTCAAGATAAAACCTTGCACCCCACAAAGGCCACAGCAGCGATTTCCCTGCCCCCTTGCTGCAACCCTTCAGCAGAAGCAGGAGTGCCATGGGGAACACTGACACCAGAGAAGGATGCTGCTGAGGTTTGAGCCAGGAGACATCTGCACGTCAGCCACTTCTGCATGCGAGGGCAGAACATTTCCAAGTGATTCTGCTCTTCTGGTGACCAGAAAAGCTTTCTTGTACCTTCTGTGGAAGGAGACCTAAAGGAAACCCCCACCTGGGTTGTTTCATGCCTGCAGGGGTCCCATCCTAACTACGGCCTGCCGCGGGCTGGAGCGGGAAGGGAGGCGCAGAGGCTGCTCGCTACTCACCTTTCACCTGCCGGACAGAACTGAGGTTCTTTTCAAAAGTGTCATCAAATTTGGGGTTAGTGATGGGTTCAAAGTCACTCGTGTAAACTCTCCCAGTGGATGTGGAAAAACAACATTTACACATACAGGTGTGGTATCGCAACCGCCCTTCGTCCAGGTACGGGTGAGCTAAGGCATCCTTAGCAGATATCCTCTTGGACTGAAACAGTGCATTTAAAGACAAGAAAACGAGCCCAGTTAGGATCTTCCAGAGGCATTGGGAGAGTCTGAAGCACACTTACTCATCAATTAATGCCTAATTGTTTTATAACCCCTAATCACGTTAAGGGATTAGCTCACGCCAGCGCCTCAGGCCCGCAGAGGCTGCCACTAGGGGGAAGATTCTGCTCAGAAACAAGCAGCAGCACTCAGGTGCCATTGACCTTCCTGTGCCACAGCTGAGGGCAGAAAAATGCTGCTGGGAAATTTGGTTTTTCCATAATTACTTTCTCCAGGTAGCCTTAGAACAATGAGGCCCACAACAAATCCAAATGAGCCCCGGACCGTTTGAGGTTAGCCAGTGCAGCATTTGGCAGGTCCACACGTTTTGCTGTGTCTTCAGGCACCCGTTTAAGGCAATCCACAAATTTAGGCATCACTGATAAGAGATTAATTCAGGGTCTGGCATCTGGAGAAACACTGCACACACCCAGTGTCAGAAAAGGAGTGGGGATGGAAGTGCAGGGAAGAAAAAGGCCAAAGCTGTGGGGTCAGTCACAAAGCCTAGGTCCAGGTTACTGCGATTTTCTTACAGCTCAACCCCAGGAAAGTTCTCAGTCTCTGCCTCTCAAAGGGGAGGACACATCTCTGTTCCTGAAGAGCTGCAGACAGAAGTGCTGCTGCAGGCTCCAGGTGCAATGAAACCCATGGAGTAATAAACCCCAGAGCAAAACACAAACCAAGAGGACAAAAGGGACTTGCTCAAAGTTCCAGAGCAAAAGCAGTGGCAAAGCTGGAAGCAAACCCCAAGTGTCCCAGGCCCCAGGATGTTGTTTAGAGTTGTTTTCATTGATTGGCCTGATGCTTTTAAAAGCCAAAGCCACAGTCATGGAATGGGATTTGGGAACAGCAGCAGTGTTGAGGGGTTAGAAAGGGAAACAAAGGCAGTTTGATTCTGTGGAAGTTCTGACTGAAGGATTCTGTGGGGCTGCCCAGTAAAGTGAGCTTCAGGTTAAAAAAAACCCAATTCCCAGAGTGCTGCCTTCTGAATCCTTCATCAGCTCCAAGCTCCCCCTTCACCAGTGTCTATTTTTCATCTGAAATGGGATTTTTCTGGTGTGGCACTGCCATCACTCAGCTCAGCGATTCAGGTATCAGGTTTTCCAGTGACAGTTTTGTGTAAGGAGCCCAAGGGATGAAATCCCAAATCCACAGCAGCACAGTTCTGTTAGAAAAACAGATGCTAGATCCTGTTCTGTGACTGTGTGGATGCAGCAGGAATTTTGTGTGTGTGTTGCAAGACCATGCACACCCACATGTCTCTAATTAGAACTGCATCAAAGTATCTGATGTTCTGCTACCTACACCTAGCTAGGAAAAGACAGCATGATTCATGAACACCCTCGGCTTTCCCACTCCATCCCAGCTCTCTTCAAAAGATCACTGGGTTTTAAATGCAACCCCCACCCCCCCCCATTCCAGGGGGAAATTAATTGACCAATTATAAGATGATGCTTCCAAGCCCCTCACAGACCCAAAGTACTGAGCTGCAGCCCAGGAGAAGATCATTAAATAGTCCTTCACTTGACGTCTTCATTTAAGGAGCAGACAACAGAAGCTGTGCAAACAAGAAGCACCAGAAACCTTTTGAAATCATACTCACTGGATCAAAGACCAACATCCTGCAAAGGAGATGAACTGCTTCGTGTGTAGCTTGACTGGAGAGTGTATATAGGACAGGAAGGGATGGCTGTAGGGGAAATAGGAGAAAGAGAAGTACAGATAAGTTGTCCTGTCAGATCCATCAGCAAGCAAACACTGCTGGAGCACGCCTGGCTCCATGGGCACCAAGGACAAATGTCTTGTTAAGAAGGACAGGCACTACCTAAGGCTTTCCTAGCCAATAATCACTGGTACAAACCCCAGCACTTGCAACAGAGATCTCATTGATTGTTTTCCCCCTCTTAGATCAGAGGTAATCCCTGGACAAGCCTAGGCTGCATTTATTTGTTTGCTCTTCTACAGAGACCCCCACTTTCAGCTGGGGCTGCTCACAGCTGTTTGGTTACTCACATCACTTCCAGTATTTCATTTTTCTGATCTCAGTCACTGCCAAATTATGGATTATTTTGCTTTTCCTTACCCAGGCCATCCATGTCTAACTGGCAGTGACATGCAGCACAATTACAATGACCTTCAGGCACTCAGCCTTTTACACAGCGATAAATAGGCCAGCAAGCAAGGCTGGGGGGTCTGGGGAGGGGGAAATGGGCTTGGTGAACTCCCCTTCCTTTACAGTGTGGGCCTGGGAGCATGAATTGCACAGGCAGAGAAAGCTGGAGCAGCCCAGAAGCTGGAAGCAGCAGCAGCAGCAGCAGAATTCGTGCTGCAGTTAGCCCCCCAGAAGCCAGCTCTGCTGAGCATTTCCCTCCTGCTTCTCCTCACTGTGCTCACTCACAGGCACACCAGCCTGCCCAGGCTGAGCTCCCAGGTTTGGCTCAGGGTGAAGAAGCCTCGTGGTAGGAATAGCCCAGTAAAGGCAGAGTGCAGAGCCTGGGCACAGCCAGCCCTTGGTGGCAGCAGGAGCACACAACCTTCCCCATATCTTGGGAGGGGAGGCGTGCACGGATCCAGCTGTGGAGCACGGGGACTGCACAGCTGTGGGGCAAGGACAGCTGCTCCTCCAGGCCTGGCAGCAGCAGCCAGCTCCACAGGCTGATAAGGCTTCAACAAGACCTTACTGAGCACAGGGAGTTGCCAATGGCACACACTGACTCCAGAATGAGTTGTTAACACTAAAGTAGCGACTTGGGAAGCCACCTCCCTGCCCCACAGCCTCGGCACGTGGGAAGGAGAACTGCCTGAAATTGCCTCAAACGGCTAAAACTCATCAGCAATACCATTCCTGCTGTTTGCCTTTCCTCCCAAAGCATGAGCCAGATCCTGCACTCTGGAAAGTGCTTCAAGTATGTATTTTTCTTAAGCTACAACAAAGTCACTTTCCACAAACCAGGGAAATGCTGTCCTCCCTACCTGAGATGAAGAGCACCTGGCTGCAGACAGCTTTTAGGGACAGCAAACTGCAACCAAGTCCACAGCCAGAGACCAGAAACAGTCCTGATCAGAGCACTGGAAGTGGTGAGAACTGAACTGCTGGAAGATTTGTCATGGAGTCGGCAGTGAGGGCTTTGAGCAAGTAAGAGGCATCCCACTGGGTCTCTCCTTCCTGTAGCAGAGCACACCAGGACCACAGCAGGCAGGGAACAACCCCCAAGACACTTCACTTCTAGAGGTGGGGCAGCATCTGACTGCTCATGGAGCCCAAACCCCTCCTGACCCTGTGCTGGGAATGGGAGGGAAGAGCCTCTGCCTGGGGCTGCCAGTTAAGCAACTTCCTCACTTCACTGCATGCAGTTTGAAGTGAATTTTGCCAGCACAAAGCTGGCAGTGTGGTATGCAAATGTCCCTTGAGCCAACACACAGTGGGGTGGGGGTCTGGAGTCAGAAACTTCAGGCATTGATCTGTTTTTACACAAAGCAGCAAAATGCTTCACCCCTCACCTCCCCCTGTGCTCACCTACATCGAGTAAAAATAGTTGGTGTGACAAAGTAATCACCAGTTTCCAACTTGGTTTTCTCTCCCTATTAATCTAATTAAGAAACTGGCAACATTTAGCTATTTATAACCTGGAAAACCTCCATTTTAAAAGATGAAAAACCAGGAATGGGCATTCAGACATGAAAAGTGCTTGAAGCTGGGAGGCAGAGAAAGATCACCTCAGAAGTCGACTAGCTGCAGCCTGAGCCCTGCTTGCGAGGGGTGCAGCTGAGCAGCTCAGCTCCAGAGGGTGCTCAGCCTCTGTGGCACCCCATGAACAGTGAGCATTGCTGTCCTCAACAGACACAGAACCAACTGCTCCTGGTTTGTATCCTGTGGCTTAGGGGGCACAGGACATTAAATCTGTGCTGGGAACATTTGATACCACTTCACCTCACTTGCTTTTCAGTATTCCAATCACTCCCTGGGTCAAGGGACAGGGTTTCACGTCTACAAGGACAGCCTTAGCACTGGGATGAGCAAACCAGAGGACATTCCTGTCCCCATTTCAATTCCTGACAAACCATCCTGGTTTAACAAACTCAGCAGGGCCAGCAAACAAATTCCAGAGGCCTTGCTGACTGTGACCAGGAGCACAGCCACTGCCCTTTGCAAATGCCAAGCAATTATCAAATTAGCAGCATGTAAAAGCAATGTTCTCAGTATCTGGATGAATTTGTGCACTGTTCCATGGGTTTATGTCTGAAGGGGAGGGATTTCCCCCACCTTTAATCACAATAAAACACCCCAAAGCATGAAAGTGCATGGCTTCAAAGTTCCAGCTCTTCCAGCAGGTGAGAGCCAGAAACTAGGCTTGGTTTGGTTTAGAACTGCTGGAGAAAGTCTTCAGGAAATCCTTCTGTTATTAATGTTGAAAGGAAAAAACACCAACCCAAACCCCAGCACAAAAACCAACCAACAAACCAAACCTGTCATGAAGTGGAACAGAGGCAACTTGATGTAGTGAATTGAAAGTGCCAGGGAGGCAGAACTCCCACGTGGCACTAATAGAGCAGAATTTATCTTCAGTGCTCATTTCTATGGTAACCACTATTGTGGTGGGGAGAGAGGTGAGAAATGACTTCAGCACACAGAAAATAAAGATGCAAACTTAGCTGCTGGCAAGGTTTGCTGGGTTAACATCTCCAGGTTATTCATTTTGTTAATTTCTCCTGGCTGACAATCATAAAAATGCCCAGGCTGGGTGGATGTATGGCTTGATTACTGCACTGTGCACTCCTGCACAAGCACTTCTTGCTGTCTGCTTCATCTGCCCTTTTTATTGGCCACTCAGCAGGATGCCATCCCCCTGCCTTTTCTCTCTGCTTTGGGTTTTATTCTGGTTCTTTCTTGGGGGTCTTTAAACTTTTACTTCCCTTTTGTTGAGTGTGGTATCTTGCTTTGCAGTATCTCATGAAGCCTGTCACCGCTCAGGTCACTGCACAGAGGTGTGAGGGGACCCTCTGGTGCTGCACTGTTCTCTTCTGGGTCTGAGTAGTGGCTGATTCCCATATAGAATCACAGAATTGTTAGGGGTGGAAGGGACCTCAAGGCTCAGCTACTTCCAACCCCCCTGCCATGGGCAGGGACACCTCACACCACAGCAGGTTGCTCACAGCCACATCCAGCCTGGCTGCAAACACCTCCAGGGATGAGGCTTCCACCACCTCCCTGGGCAACCTGTTCAACATCTAACACTTGATCCTGCCAGGGCACGAGTCCCTCCAGGGCCTTCTGAACTACACTGCCAGTTTTATGTCTCCTGCCAGTACTATCACTTAAGCTTAACACCTCGGTTCAAATCAGCTATCAAAACACTGTCACTGTCACCAGGAGACTTGCACCTGTGCAGCAAGTCAAACCTCCACACCAGGCAGAAGCACTTTCCTAGTGACACTCCACCTTGTCTCAACAGTCTGAGTACCTGCAGAGCAGCCCAGGGCACTGCAGCAGCTCAGCCACCCCGGGGCTGGCAGCAGAGGCAGCTCTGAGACTCAGCGGCCAAAGTGTTTATGAACAAACACTCCACGAGAGCTCAGCCAAGATGTGACAGACAGCAGTGACACAGCAGTGGTGGCCTGCTCTGAGGAGATCCTGCCTGCTGGCCTGTCCTGACCCAGCACACAGAGCTAATGGTCTCCAGCCCTACCTGTTTATGAGGACCCCTGAGTATATGTGCCTTGGCGCCTTCACAAGCCGTCCTCATCGCTTCCAGTGACGGCGTGCCCAGCAGGTCTGTGATCAGATCCAGCTGCAGGGAACAGACACACACACAGCTCAGACACACAGTCAGAGAGTCACCACAGAATCACAGAACCCTTTGGCTTGGAAGGGATCTGAAAGACCATCCAGTTCCAACCCCCTGCCATGGGCAGGGACACCTCCCAGGCTGCTCAAAGCTTCATCCAGCCTGGCCTTGAGCACTCCAAGGGATGGGACAGCCACAACTCTGCTCCAGTGTCTCACCACCCTCACAGTAAAGAACCTTTTCCTAATATCTAATATGTATCATAAAATATATTAAGAATTTCAGCAGCTGATGGGAAAAGGCTGCAGCAGGCTGGCAGAATCCTCTCTTCAGGCCACCCTGATCCTCCCCAATGGATTCTGCTTACTGCCAGAGTCCATCCAGAGTGTGGAATGTCACCTTCAGCAGGAGGCTGGCAGGTATTTGCACTTCCTGTCAATCACTGTGTGTGATCTCCCAGCTTTAATGCCAGGTAGCTTCTAATCTATAGATGAGCACAGCAACACTGAAGATAAACATTTTTATGTCAGCACATCTTGTTCCTTCTCTTAGACAGAAGGATAAATGCAGCTTGCCGCAGGCATTATTGTCTCTGCTGTAAAAACAGCCCTCCAGGCAGCTAGACACAGGTGGGTTAGAGTGGCCTGCTCACTGTTGGAATGGGGATGAACCCTGCTGCAGCTCATGCTTTTGTACCTAGCCACAGCTATGCAAGGTAATAAAATATTCACTGTGATCATGGCTGAAATGAGCAGTTTGAACAACACCAGTAGCTGCCAGCTTCAACAGCTCAGGTGCCAACACTGTGCCTCCAACACTCTGTCTCCAGTTAGGTCTCAGCTGAAAACTTTACTTTCTCATATCAGCTGTTAGAAAAAGCTTGATCTCAGTTACTGCACCTTTGCCTTATCTCAATACAATGCTACAGCAGGCTGTGGTACTGCAGCAGATTACAGAGGATTACACCAAAAATCCACATTTCAGAAGCTAAGGTTAATCACCACTCCATTTAGCACTGTCTGCAAGCCAGCATTTCAGGCTTTCCAAGCAGCCTGGGAGTTTTTGCCTGTCTGCAAACCAGGTAAAACAAAAGCACAGCTGAGCTTCAAAACTCATTGGTGGCACAGAACCACAGAATGTTGGGGGTTGGAAGAGACCTCCAAAGATCATCCAGTCCAAGCCCCCTGCCAGAGCAGGAGCACCCAGGGCAGGTCACACAGGAACACATCCAGGCTGGTTTTGAATGTCTCCAGAGAAGGAGACTCCACAGCCTCTCTGGGCAGCCTGCTCCAGGGCTCTGTCACCCTCACAGGGAAAAAGTTTTTCCTTCTGTTCCTGTGGCACCTCCTCTGCTCCAGCTTGCCCCGACTGCCCCTTGTGCTGTGCTTGGACATCCCTGAGCAGAGCCTAGCTCCAGCCCTGCACATCTTTATCAGCAGGAATGGGAGCACTCCTCAGGCTCCTCTGTTCCAAGCTCAAGAGCTCCAGCTCGCTCAGCCTGGCCTCACAGGGAGATGTTCCATTGCCTTCAGCATCTTTGTGGCTCTGTGCTGGACTCTTTCAAGCAGTTCCCTGAGGTCCATCTTGAACTGAGGGTCCCAGAACTGGACACAATATTCCAGTTGTGTCTTCACCAGGCTGCAGAGCGGAGGGGCAGGAGAACCTCTCTTGACCTACTCACCACAGCCCTCCTAATACACCCCTGGATGCCACTGGCTTTCTTGGCCACCAGGTCACTCCCCAACCTCCACTGGTCCATGGGGTTGTCCTTTCCCAGATGCCATCTCTCCCCTTGTCCTTGCTGGATTTCATTCCACTCCTCCCCTCCCAACTCCGCAGCCTGTGCGGGGCTCACCGACTGTCACGCAGTAGGGAAGGAGGCTGAAGGGCAATGGAATTCTACCTGCTGGATGGGGCTCTGTGCCTGAAACAATATCCTTCGGCCCAGCAGCTCTGCAAAGATGCAGCCTACAGACCAGATGTCAATGGCATTGCTGTAGTGGCGGCTGCCCATCAGGATTTCTGGAGCTCGGTAATACTGAGTGACAACTTCCTGAGTCATGTGGCGAGATTCATCTAATTCTTCCACCCTGGCCAATCCAAAATCACAAATCTAAATTGAGAAGGTAAATAAAACAATTAAAATAACCAAAACACTTAATGCATTTCAAATAGGTAACCTTCTGGTAATGAAGCAGGAAAATTCCCCAGCAGCATTTCAGCTCAATCAGACAACCTGCACCAGCAGAGGGCAAGGGGAACGGGAAGAGATTCTGCTGCTTTGGGCAATTCTCTTGGAAATCACAGTACACTACAATATTTATAACCAAAAAAGAGTAAAAAGCTTTGCACTAAGGAGACAAATACAAATTGCCACCCTCTGGGGGCAGAGTGCTTCAGCCCAAAGCAGGTTTCCTTTGCTGATGCCATGCCTCAAAGTGTCCCCGAAAGGTTCAGCCTTCAGCTCGCTTTGGCTTTGAGAGCTTTAGCAAATGTTTGGAACCAGAAGGGTTAAGGAAAGAGACCCAAAGTTTATCAGCACACAGGTACACCTTTTATGCCTGGCATGGGCCATGGAGCACACCAAAGCCCTCTGGAATTTCACGTGCTTGAGAAGCTAATGGCAGAGGCTTGGGCATCCTGGGTTACCTTCACTGTGACCTGCACACTGAGCGCTGCCATTGCAGCTCCTGAAGAAAAACCTCCTGCCCTCCTCAGCTGCTGAGGGCAGGAGAGAGCCCACCAAGCCACAGACAAATCCTGTCTGCCTTGCTTTCATCAATCTGGGGAGAGGAAGGCAGACAAGAGGAGAGGGAAATGTTTGTTTCCTTCATAATTTCTCATGAACCTGTGGGATTTTTTGCCTTTTAGGATGACTTTTAGGGGCAGTGTTCACCTTAAAGGTTTCTGTTTAAGCAACAGGAAGTGGTTTATAAGGAACAGCACACAGAGATGGACATTTGCAATAAATTTAAGGAGCACCTTCAGAACACAGTTGCTGTTCACAAGGAGGTTCCCTGGTTTAATGTCTCGATGCAAAATGCCAGCAGAATGTAGATACTTCAGACCTGGAATGAAATTAAAACAATCAAGGTGAGGATGTGTTGAGAATAAGCAGTGAGAAACAGGAAGGAGAAATAAAGCAAAGTAATGATGCAAAAGAAGGTAAAAGAAACCAAACCAAAGAGAGACCAAACCCAAACCCAACCCAAAACTAAACAAAACAAAGCCAAAACCGGATGAAACTCCACCAAAAAAACCCCCAAACCAAACCCCAAAGCAAACCCAAACCAAACCACTGCAGAACTGTCATTCAATTTAAGAGCAGAAAACTTACCTCTCAAGATCTGGTAAAGAAAAACTTTGACATGATCCGAGCTGAGTGGCTGAGGCGAGACGATGATCTTGTGGAGGTCGCTCTGCATCAATTCAGTGACAACATATCTTCAATTTATTAGTTAAGGCAAAGGCAGCAAGTCCAGCCCATAATCTCCTGAAACATTCACTCTAAACTCCTAGGAATCTGAGCCAGAGCTATTGAGTGAAAAACAATAAAGCTGCCTCAGAGGTCAAGCCTCCAGACTCTCGCAAGAAGGCAAAGGGAGCACAGGTTGTGAAAGCAAACAGATGACTCAATAAGGCAGCCTCTGAGTGAAGGTCGTTGTTACAAAATGATTGCAAAGGCAGATTACAACCCAGAAAACAAAGTAAAATCTCAATGTGATTAATGGCATCTTGAAACCCTTCAGACTGGTGAGCCACAAATTCCAAGCAGCTATGGCAGTGTCTTTGTGGCAGGCACAGATCAGCAAGGTTTAAGCAGGCAAGCTGGCAAGGGCAGCCTGAGAAAGCTGCCTACCAAGAGCACCTTGCAGGTTGCTACTTGCTCAGCAGTGAGGGCTTACCAAAACACAAATGCTTCCCTCAATCTACTATTTGACCTTCACAAGCATCATACACACACAAAGCCCAGGTGTCAAACTGCTTCTGAGTTACAACAGGAGAAGAAAAAGAGGGGAAAAAAATAAACAACTCTCTGGAGGAAAACCAAAGCCCAGCCAGAAAGCACTGCTTCAGGAGCTGAGAGCTGCAGAAGGTGGCAGTGGCCATGCTCCCTGCTGGCTGACACAGTACCTGGAGACACAGAGCTGCAGCTGCGGTGCTGAGGTGTGGGTTAGGTCAGGAAGCACTAAGCAGACGGCTTCAAAAATGGGGAAACATGGGAGAGGCAAGCAGTGTATCTGGACCCACAAGCCCAACCTTCCAGTGTCCACTTCCTGAGGATGCTGCAGCTAACAAAATGTGCAGAAATCCTGAGATAAGCCCTGGGAGGCTGGAGCCACATCTGCCCACACTGGCAGGGGCTGCTGGAGCAGCAGCGATGAAGAGCCTGTTGGGTCGCAGAGAAGCTGCCTCCACTGTGCTCTGCTTCACTCAGAGCTGTGCTGGTAAATGAAGTTTTGACTCTGGAGCTGTGGTTCAGAGCAGAGTTTAAAGCACAACCAGAGCACCTCAGCTTTTGCAAAGGGTTGAACTTGTGGTGCTGAGAACTCAAAACTCTTGCAACAAAGCCAAAGCCAGCAAAGTCACACCAAGTCCTGCTATGTCCTGCCAGCCAAAAGCGTGGCAGAGACATGGTGTATGCTGCCAGGGTCATGCAGAAGGTCAAGGAGGGAGTTTGAAAGGCAGCTGCATCTCCTGGCCCCCAATCCAGTCCCTCCCTTGGTGTCCCAGGTCCATCCACAGTGGAAGGGCAACGCTCAGCCTCCCGCACCCACCAAGCGCTAGGAGCGGCTGTCCCTGGAAGGCTGGAGGGGAAGGGATTTGCCTCTGCTCCTAGGGAGAAGCTGGGGCTTGCCGTGCAAGAGGAAGTTCCAGCTCAGTCCCACTTGGCCTCTGCATCTGCCAGGCACGAGCTCTGGTAACTCCATGAACTCAGTGACCTCAGGGTGGAATTTTTAGGAGCGTGCTGGCCTGACCTTTCCTCTGGAGCAAAGCTAACTGGGTCAGCGGGAGGGCTCGGCCTGGTTTTAAATCTCACCATTATCCTATCAGGTGGTTCAATGCTCTTTACAACCAGCTCTGCTCCAGATCAAGCCTGAAATATAATAGCAAACCCTGACTTCAGGTGAGATGTTTATCTCTTGGTAAGAGGGTAAGCAAGGGAGCTTCACCAGGAACTCCTGCTCGTCCCTCCCACCACCAGCAGCTCCCTGGCAGAGGCCAAGCTGCACTTGCAACAACCTAGAGAAAGAGAAAACTTCACATTTTCTTTCATCTCTAGACCTAATCCATCTCCCCCTCCCATCTGGTTGCTCTGCAAACTCTACCCAGCCCAAACCTATCAGCCAAACTTTTCACCTACCACCAGCACAGCACCCCAAAACTGACTTGAAAAATTAACTACTGCCAGCTTCTGGACCTCCCCAAAACTAAACAGACAAACTCCTGCCAGTGAAGACTGCAGCCCTGAAGGAAAAGCTCAGCCCTGCAGCACCAGGATGCCAAGGCCTCTAATTTGTCTTTTTCCTTTTCTGCCAAGGGCCTCTGAAATATTTATAGCAACCTTTTAGAATCTGGGGGTTACCTCCAGGCTGCAACAGATCTTTAATGTTTCATGTAAAACATTCAAAAAGGGGGGGGGGGGGGAGGTCCCAAAGCATTGCTCTGCACTTTGTGGTGACAAGGTTTTTGTTTTGCTAACACCACAAATCCTCCTAAATCTCAATCCCAAGCATAATGTCTCCCAGATGTCTCAACTAGTTGCCATGCCAACTAAAGCAGCTTAAATTAAATGAGGGCCTGAAATGGCACCTGCACCACTCCAGGTCTGCTGTGCATTAAATAAAGCTCTCTTGACAGGGGCTCAGAGGTGCCATTAACTTGAGCAGCAGCCATCTGATTATTGTCTCTGGATAATTTAATGAGGGTCTCTAAACAAGCAGCTCCTGCTTGATGCTCCTGCCTCTGACAAACGTGGCAGCTCCTTAACAGCTGGTACCTGAGCAGGTCAATGCCTTGGCTCCAGCCACTGCTGTGAATGTTGAGCAAAAGCAGCCCCCAAATGCCTGCAGGATTTCCTCCAGCCCCTCTAACAGGTGCCTGCAGCTCTCCTGTGCTAGCTGCAAGCATAGGATGCTGGCTGTGAGGTGGTCGCTGGAGCTGTGGCACGCAGCTAAGCCAGCGTCCCCACCAGACAGAAATTGCCACTGACAGCAGTAATTAGTTAAGTAGCTGTGTAAAATTAGAACTACAAATGTACCAATTTACTCCAGAATAATCACCAAGGCAGAGGCATGGCACAACAGAACCTCACTGGCTTTGCTGGCTGCAGATTTCCCCAGGTGGCAGGGCAGGCTCAGAGAGGAAGGAAGTCCCCTCCCCTGTGGTGCCTCTCACACTGACCTGGGGCTTCTTCACCAGGGCTCTGCTCACCTCCAAACTCAACTCTGTGGACTTGTGGGGAGAGACCAAGCAGGTCTAAGGAGGCTCTCCTCCCCCTCTACCTGGCCCTGGTGAGACCACACTGGGAATATTGAGTCCAGTGTTGGGCTCCCCAGTTCAAGAGAGACAGGGATCTGCTGGAGAGAGTCCAACAGAGAGCTGTGAGGATGACTGGGGGACTTGAACACCTCTGCTATGAGGGAAGTGGCACAGTGCTGAACATCTGAAGCCTAAAACTCACTGAACAGCCTCTACCTAATTTATTTTCTCAAGACAGGCACCTAGAAGACCACAGCCTCATGACCTATTCAAATCTGCACTTTGAGCCTTCTGTTACTGTTTGGGTTTTTCTCTCCCCAGGCAGGGCTCTAGCACTCCTCAGAGAGAATAAAGGAAATCAAAGAGGGCCAGCTCAATCCCTTCCCATTTTCCTCACTGATCAATAAGCCTTATTGTAAACACAGAACGTTGCTGCATCTTTAGGAACTACAGCAATGGATCAACAAAAGAAGTGCTTAAGACCACATCCTCTAAATATGGAGTGTAGTGACCTGATCTTACAATAGATCTGAAACAAGTTCTCCTTCTCCTCCAGCCAGCAGAAGCACATGCAGTTAAAACACCAATTCATTCATTCCTCTAATGAATTTAAGGGTCAGGAGTGCACTGACTGCAATGATTTCAAAAGAAAGCAGAAAGGAGACTGCACAAAGCAGTCCTCACTTACCACTCCTTGAGCCAAGAAATTCAACCTGCAAACCAGGCAGCCCCATAAAATACTAGTCAGAATCCCTTAAAAATCAGGAAAGCATGAAGGAAACTAATATTTCTGGGCTTAGATTCAAAACTTGGCAGTAACTAAGCTCATGAACCTAAGCTTATCCCACTTAAGTATTCTTGATGGTACAAGCAGAGGGAAGTAGTAATCCTCAACCTAGATCTGATCTATAACTCCTATAACTTGGTAGAAAATGAGGGCACTGAACAAGTGCAAATGGCCAAAATCCAGCTTCTGAGGACTGCTCCTGCACTGCTCACAGGAGAGAAAGAGCAAAGCAACATTTCAGAGCTGTAGGGACCCTGGCAGAGCACACAGCAATGCTTTCAACCAGGGGACTTCTTTAGCAGTCAGTAAATCCTGCTCTGGTTAGGCTGAAATCACCACCTTTAAAATGCCCCTAACTTTCTTCCCCAATCAACTCAAGCTCTTATAAATAGATCAAACCACATCTCACAAAGGTCAGCTTCTCTAAAAATAAAGAATGATATTTTTTCCCCCCCACCCCCCATTAACTGTCTGGTAAAGTGGGTCATACAAAAAAGCAGCTGAAGGCCCATCAGTAACTAACCACCAACCTTCCACAGCCCATAAGAAGGGGAAGCACTGAAGCCTGGAGCAGCTCCAGTGAGGACTGACACCAACACAACAAAGCTACTGGCAGGAGACACAGAACACAAGGTGTGGACACCTGTGGGACAGTGCATTCATTGCTTTTTCAGACCCAACCATTGCTGTGCATCCAGGTAGCAGCACAAGCTCCCAGGTGCCAATTATGATTGTATAAAAATGATGCCATTTCAGAAACTAAACCCAAATCCTCCATCCTGACCCTTTCTATATGCTGCTGAAGGTACAGGCATCCATTGTCAGATGGAAAATGATTGGCAGGTCTCTTACATAAGCCCAGAACAGACACTCCATTGTGTCCTGCCTGCTTTACAGGGAGATTCTGGTAACCATTTGAGTTTGGGAGGCAGCAAAACCTGGTGGTAGATACCCAGAAACTGCCCTGCATTTGCTGACCATTCCATAACCAAAGCTTCATGGTCAGCCCTTCACCATTTCGTCTCCAGTGTTAACAGGAACTGAGAGCTCTTCAGAGGCTAGATTCACTTCTTCAAATCAAACTGTTTGGATACAGGCTCCAGGGTTTTGTAGCTGTGTTGCCCAGCTCCCAGCAGCTCCTTGCAGTCTCTAAGCTAATGAGAACAACACCTACCTCAATCAGGATGCTCTACTTTAGACAGTTAGGATACATTTCTTCAAAATAGTCAATGTGTGGAGGCTGGAGGATGTCGAGGGCAGAGAGTACCTAGGAAACACCACACAAGATCAAGACCTGTCCCAGGCAAACAAAACCCATTCCCTTCCAAAAAGGCAGTCAGGCTGCAGCCTTCTCACAGAGCTTGGCTCCATTCTACCCCAATGCTCTGTCTCACTAGGAGTGGGAATTCAACAGCTTCCCATCACAGCCATTCTGTGCAGTCAGGGACTCTCTTTCATGCTTTTAACTCAAGAGACTTTTCCCCAGCTGTACAAGTGCCAGCTTAACAGCACAAATGCATCTACTCAATAAGAAGTGGTTAATGTCACATATATCTTATCCCAGCTGATTTGAAAGAAGTCATTCCAGCAAAAGATGTGACACTCTGTCCTGCCTTTCACCTTTAGGAGCTTTGTGATACTCTGCTTCCAGGTGGGAACTGCAGAGCCCCAAGTCTGTAATTGGGAGTCAGAAGCTCAGCTCTCTGTGCAAAGCAAAAAGGCAGAGAGCAGCAGCACAGAATTGCCATCCTCTCACAGGAAACAACACAACCCTGGTGTGGCCTTTGAGATCCTGGCCTGGGAACTGTGACATGTAAGTGAAGCACACAAATTCCAGTGGCTACCAGGCTCAACTTCTGCAGTGCTCAGAGAGATGCTTTTATTTAGTTTTAGAGTCCTCAGTAACATCTTCTCCACAGCAAAGACTCCAGTGAGGAGCACTTAAAGCACTGGCTCAGAAGAAATTTTGTCCCAGAATCCATCTCCCAAGCCCTGGTGACAGTGGTGGTGGGGACTCTGCAATCTGGCACAGGCTTGCAAGGCAGCCCACCTACCACCAGCACTGTATGCAGTGCCTGACTAAAATAAACCCCTGAGATTCAAAAGGGTACATTTCAGAAGAGGAGGAAAAGCAAGGAAATAGGCTTTGAAACAGATCCCCACGACCTGATCCCATCCCACCAGGAGACAGCACTCCCCACACACTCATGACTGCTGATCAGTGTGAGAGTTACCACAGCCACTGACACCTGGGGAACAGCTTCTAGAAGTACTTTTGATTCTCTTCAGCCACAACCCTAAGGGTCAAACCATTCTTTACATGTTTTAGCTCAACCCTAGCTGCTTGACCCAAAGCAGATTTGGGAGTGCTGTGCAACCACTCTGCTAGAAGAGCTGAAGGAGTTGGGGCTGTTCAGTCTGCAGAAGAGAAGGCTCCCAGGTGACCTCATTGTGGCCTTCCAGTATCTGAAGGGGGCTACAGGAAGGCTGGGGAGGGACTGCTCAGGATATCAGGGAGTGATAGGACTAGGGGGAATGGAATGAAGCTGGAGGTGGGGAGATTCAGGCTGGAGGTGAGGAGGAAGTTCTTCCCCATGAGAGAAGCCCTGGAATGGGTTGTCCAGGGAGGTGGTTGGGGCCCTGTCCCTGAAGGTGTTTAAGCCCAGGTTGGATGAGGCTCTGGCCAGGCTGATCTAGTGTGGGGTGTCCCTGCCCATGGCAGGGGGGTTGGAACTAGATGATCCTTGTGGTCCCTTCCAACCCTGACTGATACTATGATACTATGATAACTGAGCAACAAACTCCAACGAAAGGAGGAGGGAGATGGAGGAAGAAACAGTTTGGAAGAGAAACGTCCCCAAGCTGGCATAAACTTTGTGTAGCTCAACATTCATCCCATTCAGCCTCAAATCAGATTAGGTGGAAGTGGACTGCCTGCCTGTTTGCAAGCCCTTAGGGAGGGAAATCAGGAATACTGTTGGATTTGGGATCACTTCAGCTTTGGTGGTGTGTGTTTGCACCAGCGATAGCGGAGTTCCCAGGCGATCCGGTAAGGGCCACACTAGAGAGCTGGTAAAGCACTGGAGAGGTTCTGCCAGGTAGTTAGAGGAAAGAAACCCCTGCAGTTGCAGCTAGCTCCACCTCACAGTTAGGCTTTAGCAAAGACTTTGCATTTACTTACATTGTCATGCTTAAAAAAACACAGCATCTTCAGCTCCCGGAAGACCCTTTTGCAGGAGACCAGATTTTGGAAGACGTTGGGCATCTTTTTGAGTGCAACTCGCTTGCCGTCTCGGGGATCTGTCACTGACCTGCAGAACACGAGATTCAGAAGATCACACACCACTGTTGGGACAAGTTTATCCCCAGCAGAAAAGAACATTGTCAGAGGTCTCATCATCCTCAGCTCAGGCAGTGAGTCAAAGCAGTGTGAAGACACTCGCAGGGCAGGAAGCACTGAGCCAAGGGCAGCGCAGCCTGCGCCGCAGCCTGGACTCGGAACGGAGCACTCGGCCCTTGCTCACAGCACACATGGAGGCACCCAGGCAGGCTTGGGGGCTGGGCACAGGGACATCAGGGCACACACTGCCCACCACCAGGCACGGCACGTAGCTCAAAGGCAGATCAACACCTTGAGCTGAGGAGTGGATGTGATGATAAACAGCTTCCCCTCCTCAAAACAACAGACCTTAGGCATTGGCACAGGTTGCCCAGGGAGGTGGTGGAAGCCTCACCCCTGGAGCTGTTTGCAGCCAGGCTGGAGGTGGCTGTGAGCAACCTGCTGTAGTGTGAGGTGTCCCTGCCCATGGCAGGGGGGTTGGAACTGGATGATCCTTGAGGTTCCTTCCAGCCCTAACAATTCTGTGATCCTATGTCCTGAGTTACACAGGTTGGATTTAGTTTGGTCTACTGCCTTCTTCTTCCTCAAATCAAAGGGCAACAAAAAAAGCATAATCCCATTCTGAGGGCAAAAACCCAAATAATCCCATTCTGAGGGCAATAAAGTGCATAATCCCCTCCTCACAGAACACTGGCAAGAGCAAGACTACAACCTGCCCTCTCCCTACAGCACTTCAGGTCTGGAGAAGCAAGGGCAGACCTATCCAAGTGCCCACAACTGTAACCCAGGTGGTGTGATCCTTGTCTTCCTCTCACAGAGCTGGTGAGGTGCAGGCCTAGCAGCTCAGCATTCTAAGGTGCTCTGTCCATGGCAAGTCTTTTAAAGTAATTGGATTCTGAAAATAGAATTTTATAATGAGAAGCATAAAACTGGAGCAAGGAGCTGCTGGTACCTCAATTCCAATTCCCAAATATGGCTGTGGAGGTGAAGCTCCCCAAAGCTCACCACAAAACAGGGTTTCTGGAGCTTCAGTTGTTAGGAAACCTTCCTCCTTTTTATTTTTGCCTGATGACCAAAATAACTTTCTTCTCAGTGCAATGCTGTAACCACACAAGAATCTACATCCAGCTGCGGACCCTGATGACTACATTTGTCCTTTAAAAGCTGTTGGCTTTGCTAGCCATCAAGTGCCCCTCCACCAGAGAGATGGAAGGCTGCTGCTTTTGTCTCAGGTCCATACTGCTTTAAGTGTCTAAACAAAACAAAAAGGAAGAGTAATCAAGTATCTGCCTTGATCCTGACCTCAAAACACAAACCAATTCACTCCAGAGTCAGAAGCAGCTCCTGACACAGGCTGCTGGGAGGCAGAGGAGAGCCATCCCACAACTCTGGGCTGGAACACTTGGAAGCAGGCACTGTGGGTTTGGATTTCAAATAAAGGGCAGCAGGGGACCCAGGGAAATTGATCCCAGATTATTGCTGTGGTGGGAGACACAGAGGTGAAAAGAATCTGAACAGGTTATCTAACTGACAATATGCTTCCTCTTTCCTCCAGGACCTCTGCCTCTTGCCTCCAGAGCCTAAACTGGAAAGAAAGGGAAGGAAACCTGGAAGAGCCACAGAAAATCCACCATTAATGCAACCCAGAGCTGGCCTCTGGCCAGAGTGAGACCCCCTCCCCAGACTGGACAGTGGCTTGTCCCAGGCATGGTTACCCTCAGCAAGGCCATCTGCAAGCCAAGGCACCACTCAGCAGCAGCAGGTGATGTTCTGTGCTGGCCCCCAGCTTTGGGATTCCAGCAGAGGCAGATTCTGAGAGACACAGCAGGGCCAGGGCCAGGCAGTGCCTCCCTGAGCCACAGAAACTGGATCCCAGTATGAGCTGAGAGTTGCCACTGCTCCCAGGGTGAAACACACACTCATTAACTAATTAGCAGTATTGGTGCTTATGGCCCTTGCCAAGTCTTGACCAAAAATAGCAAACAAATGTTACAAAACCAAGCCAGCAAACCCCCAGCCTGCAAAAGAAAATGTCAAAGCTGCCAGTTCCTTGGAATTCACTAGAAACACCCTGGCTGCAAAGAGAACCAAACCAGCTTGCACAGTGGTACTAATGAAAATCCCCCCTGCAGGCACTGCAGATGCTGAGGGCCTGCTGGCTCTCCCCTTTGGAGCTGTGCCTCTGTGCTGCCCACTGCACACACACAGCTGCTACCAAGAGGATATTCCCAGCCAGGGCAGGAGTTCCACCAGCAGATCCCAGTGATGATACATCACACAGACATCAGACCTGAGACCTCTGACAACATGACAGCTCCTCCCAGGTGACTGCTGACTCCTAGGCAGAGCACAGGTGCCTTCCTCAGCCATGTTATACTCACCACTACAGGTCAACCAAGAGTTAATAGCTCTCTTGCTATGAAAAGTATTTCATTTCAAACCATCTGCTATGGCACAGCACATCTGGAGCACGCTCTTACAATTCACCTGGAGCCCTCTGTCCAGCTCTGGAGCCCTCAACACAGGAAGGACATGGACCTGACAGAGCAGATCCAGACCAGATCATGAAAATCAGGGGGCTGGAACACTTCTGCTACAAGGACAGGCTGAGGGAGCTGGGGGTGTTCAGCCTGGAGAAGAGAAGGCTCCAGGGGCACTTCACAGCAGCCTTCCAGTAGCTGAAGGGGGCTACAAGAAAGCTGCAGAGGGAGTGTTTGCAAAGGCCTGCAGTGACAGGATGAGGGGCAATGGTTTGGAGTTAGAGAAGAGCAGATTTAGATTGGATGTTAGGAAGAAGTTCTGCACCATGAGGGTGCTGGAACACTGCAACAGTTTGCCCAGGGAGGTAGTTGAGGCCATATCCTTGGAGATATTAAAGGTTAGGCTTGATAAGGCTCTGAGCAGCTTGATGTAGTGGAGGATGTCCCTGCTGCCTGAAGGGGGGGTGGACTGGGTGAGCTTTGGAGGTCTCTTCCAACCCAAACCATTCTATGATTCTTTTCTGATGAGGTGAAGAGATTTCAGCATGTGGATTTGTTTCCTTATTATTCTTCAGAGACTTATCTAAAACCCTACCTACAGCAAAGCACTTTTCTTTAGACACCACTGCAGTCTTACACTGCAAACCAATTCATTCCTTAAACCTATTTCAGCTTGTTTGAAGACAGCTTAAAACAATGCCTGAGATGCAGACAGCTCATTGGAGAGGGTTCCCATCCACTCCTACCATTTCTGTTATCTGCAGTAAATTAGTCTGGCAAACACAGAGAACTTTCTCTGAGGAAAGGCTAAAAAGTCTTCACTGCTCATGGCCAGGGCTTGGACACCACAGAAGGAGCATAAAGCAGAACCCAGCAGGTCTGCAGGTTGGTTTGCTGGTGAAATCAGCTGCAGCTGCCCAGATTTCATAGGGGTTTTGCTTGATCTCTACCTCAGATGGCATAAGCTTGGTAGAATCTGACATGGACAGGCCTGAAGAAGTCCCAAAGAACATCTTTGAAGGGAGGTGTAAACAAGTAGTGTAACCTTCCATGGTTGATAAAAATCTGTCACCTGAAGCTTGGGCAGCACCTTGGCTGTTTGCAGCCAGAGCAAGGCGATCTCCATAGACCTGGGTAGAGAGGGCTCCTGGCTGGGTTAAACACTCTTCCCCTGCTGAAGACTGCAGGCTTCAGGAGCTCCAAGCTTTTTAAGCTCCTAGCTGTATATTTAGGCTGTATCTATAGCAATCAGCTCCTGAATTTGAGACCTGTCAGAGCAGCAAGACACCATCCTGCTGAGTCACAGAAGAATAACCCATTTTGTAAAGGTGCACCAGCAAACAGCTCAGCAGCTTTGAAATCTGAGGCATCTTGGGCATGTTAGAATCTCATAAACAGCTCAGACATGCAACTCAGCTCAGGATCTACCTGGAAGAGACAAGGGATTGAAAAGGTGCTGGAGCAAAATGCCATTAATTAGTCCACAAAGGCAGCACCATTAAAAAGACACAAAGAGCAAGAGCAGCCTGGCTTTAGCTAGGGGCTGAAGTACCAAAAAGGAACCACAAACAAACCAAAAGCTGCCACAGGAAGTTCCTCGCTGCTGGATTGCCAAAGCCTGGGGGAGTTCTCTGCTCTTCAGCTCTGTCCTTCTTATCAGTGCCCTGAAGGCTTCCCAGCCCGGCTGCAGCAGGGGGCTGAGTGAAGCAGCCCTACAGCTGCACACGCTCTGGACACGCAGCCACATCCAGGTCTCACTGGGGCAGCCCCAACAAGTCAAGGCTGAACTCAAGGCAGGTGATGGAGCTGCTTCTGAAATTCAAGCTCTCAGCAGACAGGATGAAACTGATCTGCTGGAAGGGGAATAAACACCCAAACAAGTTTCCACTTGCTTGCTGCTTCACTTCTAATTGAGCAAGGGGAAATCATCTGTTTGGGACCTGAGGATTTGGATCCTGCTTCTCCTCCCCTGTGACAAACATCTTGGAGGGGAGATGTTTTAGTAGCAGCAACACAGCTTTGGCACTCTGCCCTCCAGACCTTTTGGAGTTACTTTTGATAGCCACCTTTTAACGATGTTCCCACTTGGAAACCTCCTCTCTGCCCTTGCCTCAGCTCTTACAGGCATCAGCTCTGTCGCAACAGCTGCCAAGGAAGATGCTGTGCCATATACCCTACTGGACAGCCACGTCACAGGTGGTGGGAAAGTTTGCAGGGTGCCTTGTTAATGTTTGAAGGTAAAGCTCCCAAAGCAGCATTTCTTGTTGTTATTCATGCAAGGAGCAGCCAGGCTTGGAGCTGGTAACAATCCACCTCTAATGCTGTGAATTCAGCCCAGTCATTTCACGCCGTGTTGAGTTTGTTCTCTCCTAACTCGGGGGAGCAGCTGCTTTGCTTCAGCACAAACAGTACCAGAGCAGGCAGATAAGTGCTGCAGCCTGCTCCAGAGGAATGCTTCCCTTTCTTTGTGGCTGAAAGGCTGGCTGGGCTGAGCTCTTCTGCTTCTGTAGCACAGGGGTTAGGGTTATCCCAGCCCTATTAGCTAATGAAGCTGAGGCTGCACAGATAGCACAGCTCTGAAGGCAGCTCCCAGCACCTCTGCTGAAAGAGATCCTGGCCAAGGCCTCTCTGCCTTAGTGACCACTTAGTTACTTGTCAGGCTGGGCCGCACAGGATGCCTCCTCCCTGGGGGTGTTCAAAGCCAGGCTGGATGAGGCCTTGAGCAGCTGAGTCTAGTTTTGAGGCGTCCCTACCCAGGGCAGGGAGGTGGGAGCAGATGATCTCTGAGGTCCCTTCCAACCTGAGCCCTTCTGGGATTCTATGAAACACAAGACATGATTTGAAAAGCACAGCAGCACTGCCCTCACCCTGCCTGAAATGATGGAAATCCTCAAATCCAGAGGAGTACTAAAGAGAAAGGCAGTGGCATTGGCTGATGTTCAGCCACACTGCCTCTGCACTTGTGCCTGAGTTTCAAATGAGCCACAACAACTGTTCAGTGTAAGCAGCCTGACCTCATCACCTAAGCAAATGGCATCTACAGGCTGAAACCACAGCCCAAGGCACACATTCTGCTTCCTCCAGTCCCCTGGAGCTGTGTCACCAGCAGCAGAGGGGGTGGTACAGGTCAAGGCTGGGAGAGAAACACATTCAAAGCTAAAAACCTGAATCCAAGACACAAATTCAGAGAAAGACATCTCTGGAGTTCACCAGATGAATGACAGTCAGAATGTTGGCAGTGGGGAGGCTTTGGGAGCAGCCTCCTAACCTGGGCTTTCAGGTGGGTTTGAAGCACTCACTTGCTTGAGCTGTACTGCTACAGACTTCTGCTGGCTGCATGGGAATGCCACAGCCAGCTTTTACATCACCCAGCTCAGACTGGAAATTAATTGGAGGCCATGAATGCTGACCATCCACAGCTGAGCAAGTTCATATCTGCCATGCAGAAGGTCATGAGGCAGTTTACAGCTGCCTAAATTACAGCTCTCATAAATCAATGTTAATTACACACCAACAGCAACTCGAGCTGCAAAACTTGGAGGGGTTTCCCCCCCTCCCCGTACTTTGCCTAACCTCTTTCCTAATTCCTTGGTCAAAACAAAACCAAACCAAGCAAAAATCAACAACAACAACAAAAAGGAAACATTTTAAAATAAATACTATCTCAGCAAGGTGATGGAGATGAAAGCAGCTGCTGAATGCCTACAGCAATCCCTCCAACTGCTACCCCCAAAAGCTGAAATGGAATCCACCTCCTGCTCTCTGCCTGAAGGTTACCCAAAGCTTTGGAGTACTGATTCCCAAACTACTTCTGTGGCTAAGCCTCACTGGACACTGGTGGAAGCCTCATCCCTGGAGGTTTTTAAGGCCAGGCTGGATGTGGCTCTGAGCAACCTGCTGTGGTGTGAGGTGTCCCTGCCCATGGCAGGGGGTTGGAACTGGATGATCCTTGAGGTCCCTTCCAGCCCTGACAATTCTGTGGCAGCACTTTGTACCTCGAAGCACTGCAGCTCTTCAGCTCAGTCCCCACAACACTTCCCAGGAATACTAAATCCTGTCAAGCCAGGACACCATCAGGCAATGATGCCAGCAAGCCTCAGTGTCCTGTTCACTCTCCCTCTCCTCCCATGGATCGAGCTGTCGGGCAGCTCATTAGTGACAGTGAAAGGCTTGATACAATGGTCTGTCTTTAATCAAGCAACACAAAACTCTGATTTATATTGACAGCTCCCACTGATTTATTGATGTTCAGCTTTACTAGTTGTGGGACCCATTTAAAAAACAAAAAGAGCTCAACATATTGCAGGACTGTTAAAGCTCATCACAGCTGTGCAAGCACGTCCTGCTATGTCTGCTCCCTGCTTTTCAAATGCTTCCACACAACAAAAACTGGTGGAGGTGCATTGCCTTTTCCTGGTGCTCCTGGCATTGTCTCTGATGAAGGAGTGAGTTAAATGGGGCTGCTGTGGCATATGCATTTGAGGCCACTTTCTTTTTTCTTTCAAATAACCCACTTCTAAACAAGTAATATCCAGCTTGAAAGCAACTCCTCTGCCCTCTCCCCCATCGCTGCCAGGATTTCACCCTGCTCCTCACCCCCTGGCCTTGCCTTGCGAGCTTGCTGGGTACAACCCACTGGCAATTTCACTTCAAGGGGCAGCACAGAACTAACAATCAAAGTTATGAAGATCAGAAATGTCAGGACTGCATTCCAAAGAAGAACAGAAAAAGGAAGGGGGGAGGAAGGGGAAAAAAAAGGCAAGCAAAACAAAAGCCTGTCTGGCAAGCTGGTATTTCCAGCACCCAGGAAAGATGCTGGGAGTGTTGCTGTGTGTGTGCAGTACCTGCTTTGATACCAGCAAAATCATTATTTATAGCAATATGCTATCAGGTCACACAGCCCCAAGAGGAACCAGAGAAGCAGGGAAATCTCCTAGGAGCTAATTGAGAGAACAACTCGAAAGGCAGCTTTACTTACTGCTGTTCTCAGAAGAACACATTTCAATTCCCTCCTCTGCTTTGTTAGGATATTACACCCTAGGTGCAGCTAGCAGTGAAGTGAGCAGCAGGCAGGGAATCTATCCATCACTCAGCACACAGGCAACGGGGTGCTCTTTCAAGCTACTACTGAAGTCTGCAAAGGTTTCACTTATTAAGCATCAACTGTAGCTGGCAATAAAGAGATAAGAGACCAGCCTTGAAAGCAAAAACAACATAGCAAAAAGTTATATAGAGGCAAGGGGCAAAAACTAAGCTGATAAATATAATTTGGAGGGGGTTGGAAGGGTAGAAAGGAATATCTGGTTTGGCTCCAGTCATGTCTGAAGAACTGAGTGATTCTGGCTGGCTCTGTGAGAACACCCAATCAGTCTGGATTTATTACACTGTACACAGCAAAAAGCAACTTTTAATACTATTAAAGCAAGTCAAACGTTGTGCTCTCCCAGCAATTACAAGCCCCTCTCAGCACAATGAAGCTGTGCTCACACCAGTGGCTTGGTCACTCTCAGAGGAGCAGCTCCATGTGTTCATTAACAGCAGCGGGTCACGACCTCCTCCCTTTGCTGGTGGCTCTAACAGCATCCCCTTGCCTCCCCCTGTCACTCACACTTTACCTACACAATAAGGGTAGAATGTTAAGCTGTGAAAATGATCCAAGAATAAAGTTTGCAAGATTAAGAAGAAGTTTATTGGAGGATGCTCTCCCTTCTCCCTGCTCCCTTAGCAGGCTTCCAGCACTCCAGAGCAATTAAACATTTGCAATAATCTCCACTTTGAGTGGCTTCAGCAGCCAGCCACTTAAGAAAACCAGTGACCAACTGCAACAACTACTTGTGTGACACCCTAGAATCATCACCATCTACTGGTACAGGTAACACCAAGACTGCTACAGCCAGAACACTACAGGTTGCTTCTCTGCTGCTGGTCTGGGAATGCATTTGACAAGGTGGTGTTGTTCTGAACAGCTTGCCTCCCCTGGAGCAGCAGCTTGGGCACTTCTCCCCTTTTAACAAACATAACAAACCCCTTGATCCCTCTCATTAAAAACTGGGGAAAGAAATGTCAACATGAAAGCAAAGAGATTAAGCTACAGGTAAGCCAGACAATTTGTCTTGTTTTAGACTTTGGCTGTTAGTTAAACACAACAAAGATTCCAACACAGCCATGCTGGGCTGTTTGACACAGGGCTGAAACACTCCTCTTCAAATACTGACCTTTTTGTTTTGTCCACACACCAAAATCTATCAAAATCCTTCATCAAGTTTAAAGTGAAGCCTCCTGGACCTAACCAGAATGTATTCCACATGCTCTGGACTAAAGGCTGCATGGCACTCACAGCCCAGCTGGTCTCATGCTTCTGTTCCTAGTCCTGTACTCGCTGCTAAGTGGAAGCCTGCCTGTTGCACAAGAACAACTCTTGTTTAATCTTGGCTTTAACCAGACCCCTGACACCTTGCTCTACAGCACTAATTCAGTCCTGGGTCACTCAAACCAAACTGACTTCCCAGGTACCATGTTTCACTAGAAAAGCAGCACTCCTGTTCCCTTAGGGTAGAGCAGCAGAGGAGCCCTGGCTCTGCCTGCAGCTCCAAACCATCCCTGCCACAACAGGACCATCTCCAGCAAAATGCTTTTATCCTTTCAGCAGACAAGTGAGATAAGGATGCACTTGTCCCAGGGTCTGGTTTTACTTCACTGCAAGCTGCTGCAGGAGCAGGGGGCCCTGCTCCCCAGCAGTGCTGGTTCTTGCCCTCTGCAAGCACTGAAGGTGGTGAAGGGCTGCCTAAGAGGAGCCTGTTCAGCAGAGCCATCCAGAGCAGAGCGAGCTGGCATTAGACATGCAGCCAGCAGAATGAAGTCATCCCAGAGCCCCTGTTCCCTGGATGTGACAGAGGAGAAGCTGTGCCAGCACATGGCTGGGGCAAAGTGCAAGACAGAGCCATTTTTTGGGAGCAGGCTGCAATTACACCGGATTAGGTCCAGCAGGGAACCAAGCCCTGGCTCACGCTGGGAGCTTACAGAGAGCCAGGAACTGGGATTGCATCTCCTGACCTGCAGCTGAGTGCCCTGTGCTGTTCTATCCAGCTGAATACTCTGGGTGTGCTGATTAGACAGCATATAAATATATCTGCCTTATTAAGAACTACATTCAGAGTTTTATTTGAAAGACATAAAAGGTGCCAAGCAAAACAAGAGGCACTTCACAAAGCCGCTGGCCTCTGTTTACACTGCAGGCTAATCACTCCAGAAATAGTCACATTTTAAAGAGTAATAGAACTACAGAAAGGATTAATGGTATAACCCAGACCTCCAGTTGAAATGTTTTCAAAGACAATTCTTATCTCCAAGAATCCTTGCAGGCATTCAGCTTTTCAATTAGGCATTAGAAGTCTTTAGCAACTCTCTTCCACGTTGATGGCAAAGTTTCAAGGTGGAGACTAAGCCAACAGTAACTTTCTCTCTCTCTCTCTCTCTGATTTCAGGTCAAGGCATACACATTGTTCTATAGCTCCAACTGGTAGAAAAACAAGTTTGTGACTACTCCATGGCAATTATTACACAAAACAAGATAATGCAAGAATGTTCTCAGGGGTGGTGTGGGAAACTGCGGCTGGAGCTTGTGCTGCGAGGGAAGGGAACCTCCCCTGATGCTTACAGAGAATACCTCACATTTACATCAGGGGTTACCAGGAAGGGGAGGGAGGATTAATAGGATCACTCCCCAAGTTTTTGTTATCAGTGAATATTTGTCCTCAGCTGCTTGGCTTGAATCATGCAAACACCTCCCAGAAAGATGCAGAACAAACCTGGCCCCAGGAGCATTTCAGCTACTCACACAAGGGGACCTAACAGACCCATTTGAAACAAACCATGCAGCTCTTGTTCAAGGGCACGTGATGCCCAGCAGACCACTGCTTCAGCCATGCTAGTGCAACCAGTCACATCTTGGCATACCTCAGAATATACTGGAGCACAGCATGAAATAAAAAAAGAGCCTTCAGAAAAGTTCACAACCCCCAAAAGGTTCCCAGGAGTGGAGTGGAAGGGCTGGGCAGAGGATGTGCAGCTAGCAGCTCACTTGTCTGGGAAAGTTTGCTTGGGCACAAGAAGTGCACAGGCAGGAACAGGCCACCAGACCCAGATGATCCATTCTGTGGCATCACTGACCAGCAAGCAGCTCTCCCAGAAGCTGATCAACAACATTTAATGGACTATCAGATAGCAGAGGGGAGAGCTGAGGAAGGCAAGCACACAGGGTGGGAAACGATTGAGCAAAGAAAGCAATTTATGTTTGCAGATTTAACACAGGATTTCTCACTGGAGAATTAAAGGAAATCCTCAGCTTTTCAGCACAGCAGCTGCTTTGACAGTCCTGCTCTTAGGAAATCTCCACGTGAGAGACTTGATGGGGTGCTTGGTGCTGTGGTTTAGTTGATTAGATAGTGCTGGGTGACAGGTTGGACACGACGATCTCGAAGGTCTCTTCCAACCTGGTCTGGTCTGGTCTGGTCTATTCTACTCTACTCTACTCTATTCTATTCTACTCTATTCTATTCTATTCTAATGTTCTAGGTTCTCCAGTGGCCTTGCCTAAGAAGCAGGAATATTTTCTCCAACCACACACTGAAGAGTTCATCTTCCAAAGCAGCTCCTGCCACCAGCAGTGGCATTCACCAAGGCATACAGAACACTTTTTAAAGCTTGCTGACAATTCTTAATGGAAGCTAAATGATTCAAATACTAAATCACTTTGTCTGACTTCAGTAGCCTCAGAGACAGCTTTCCAGTCCCAGGCTCTAAGTGTGGGACATCTAACCTGGTTAGTGGCTGTTGCTGGGCTGCTGGATCTGCTCCCCATGTGGCCCTGCAAATAGCTGTGCTGGCACCATGGAGCAGAGAGCAGGAACAGAAGTAGCTGGGACAAAGGGGAAGACAGACAGACTGCTTTTTCAGTAACAATGACAGCTTAAGCATATGTCAAATATGATCTAAGTCAGTCACACTGGCTCTGGCTAGTCAATAAGGAGAGGCAGAGGTGGGATTAATCTCTTTCAGAGGGCTCAGATAACACAGGAGCTGTTTCTCTAGAAGTGCCTCCCTCTACCAGTTAACTGCAGAGAGCCAGCTTAAAACTAAGCCCTGTCTGTAGATAACCAAGGCTTGCTCATTGGAGGGACCTAATTTCCTACTGTTATGTGAGCCTTTACTCCCTATCAGCCAAGCCTGACCTGAGTCAGTGCTGTATGTGACAAACCACACTAAATCCTACCCTGTGCAGTGAGAACCAGGAGCAGTGGCTAACAGAGCAGCAGCAGCAGAGGGCAGTTGGGATTTGGTCACGTTGGACTTTTCACAGGAGGACTTTAGCACACACACCCGTGCCATTGGCATGCTGTTACAATATCCTTTACCCTCTGGCTGCACAGGAATTGTTTAGGAGATGCAAAAGCTGATACAATCTGGTTTAAAGGAGCTATTCCTACTCACTTCAGCTACCCTTTCTAAAGGAAAAGTCACACACAGATAAATGATGAGAGGGATGAAAGTACTACAGCAGTGTGCAGTCTTCAGGCTTCATCACTTCACTGCAATGAGCAGAGCTTTGGGGAAGCACTTTTAAACCTACAGCACGAGGCTCATCATCACTAAGGAAGAACAAATGGAAATCAACAGCCCAGGCAATCACAGCATCATCAGTGCTGATGAAGCTGGAGAAGTACAGCAAATCTGATGGCTGCCCACTGGGCTGAGGAAGGCACTGATGAGAGGTGGATCCTGTACTCATGCACTGGCCAGCAACACATCTCCAGGGATAACTGACATCATTTCTTCCTATCCTACCTGCAAGCTGTACTAAATACCTGCTTACTCTAAGCAGCTAAGCAGGGCCCACAAACCAGGCACACGTGAGGCGAGCACTGACACCCAGGACGCCTGAGCAGGTGTTCTCCCCAGCAGCTCATGGACCTGACAAAGTTTCCACACAACTTGTTTCTGATCCTGCTGCACAGCACTGCCTCCAGGAGAGCCCCCAGAGCTGTGGCACAGATGAACTCATTTCTGACACTCTGAGAGCATGGGCTGAGTAACAGCTGCTCCTGGTAGCAGAATGTTTAGCACACAGAGGCATGGGCAAACAAGCAAAAGGTTTCATTGTCAAAAGGCATTATCCAAAAGAGCAGCTGCTGTTTGCTGAGCTGGTGAAGGAATGGAGGTGCTGCTGAGGATAGTCGGGTCACTCTTGCTCTGCAGCAGCCTCCAGCTGGCAGTACTTCAAAGATGCTACAATGAAATATTAACAGTGGGTGAAAAAACATTCTTTATTTTGAGAACTATGATGTGAAAGCAAACTGGAAAAAAAAGATAGCTGAGGAGATACTACTGAGCAAAACTTTGATTTCACTTGCATCTAACTTTGAGACAGAGACATCCAAGCCCAGACAGTGCAGAAGCAATAAGGTAGCAGGCAGACAGTGCAGTGACAGTCAGAGTCTTGTGAGAGCTCAACAGATCCACAGGAGGAGGTAACAGCATCATGACTGCTGGAAGATGCAAACCCCACAGCCCTTTCCCACATCTGTTTCACTCTCAGAAGTAACCCTTGCAGCACAAGGGAGCAGCTTGCCTCACTGCCTGCCTGGACTGCAAAGTAGCCTTGCAGCCTGCACCAAGAGCAAAGAGCAGTACTCCTCCCAGAAGGGACAGCACACTGACAAACAGATCTCCCCTGCCTCAGCATCTTTGGAGGCCAGCTTTGGCAGCCACACAGCAGATCCCTCGATATGAGACACACAAGGAACCATTTGCAGCCTGCTATGGATTGGCAAAAGCTGGGGGAAGGTGCTCACAGACAAAAGTAAAACCTTACACTTCTGGACATCTGGAACTGACAGAAACATCTTCTGCCAGCTAAAGATCCCCCTAAAATTTCAGCAAGTGGGGTTCACATCCAGAAACTTGCATGGGAAGGAAAGTTTGTGTGTGTCCCAGAGACACTGAACAGCAAGTAAGTGCCTTCAGCAGGAAAAGACAATTGAGTTAACTTCCTACCAGTGTGCATGCTCAGCATTCCTGTAGGTTTGCCCAACACGCTCCTGGAATACTGCAAGGTAAATAAAGACTCCAAGGCCCTCCCCAAAACCTGTGCTGTAAGAGAGTGGAACCAGCCAAGCTTTGCTAAGGGCTGCTCTTGGCAGGGGGTCTTTTTCAGAGGCAGGGCATCCACCCAGGGGAAGCAAAGAGCAAAGGCAAGCTCCCAGGTGTGATTTGTGACTTTCAGAGCAACCCGAAGGAAAGGCCTGGAGTTAACCCGCGCTGGAAGGCACTTCATGGGAAAGGGTTAAGCAACTTCTTCTTCCTACCACACTTCAAAGGTATGCTTTATTCCCATCTTGCTCAGCTGCCAAATGCAGACCTCTGCAGAGCTCCTTTTTCTACCAGAGATGTCCTAAAAAGCCTTTTAATGTTGCCTTCTAATCACACCCTCGAGCATGTGCGCCATTATCGCTTATTCTCTGGAAATCAGAGCTAAAAGCAAAACTGATTACTGCAAGAAATCTGTCTCCTTGAACAGAAATTGATTCAGAGTATCTTACTTAAGAGAAAGGAGAGAAAATTAAAGGGATACTGTTACGGTTAATATCTTTAAAAATGTTTAATTTGTCTTCCTTCATGGAAGCTTCAAACTGAAACTGCTTTCCAAATCAAATTTATTTCCCCATTTACACTAAATTTTCTGGCTATGCTTGAGACCTTTTTATTTACTTCTCAGCTGCCTGTGTGAACCACAGCTAGGAGAAGTGATTGCACTATCCAGGACATTGATTCAGATGTGGGTTTAAATTCCACAAAAGCCACTCTTTTCTCCTCTTCCCTTTTCCCCCCAGTCACTGGCACAGCTCTGCAGGGCCTGTGATGTTCCTAAACAAGTGACTTATAAATCCCCACGTATTTTTGTCCTTCTTTCTTCTCTATTTTTGAAGCACACACCACAATTTCATGAATCACTCCATTCCTGGCCCAATTCACTGACCTCCATCCCCGTTCCCACTAGCCAACCAAGGAAAACCCAGAAGAGAAAGCTCCTTCCCCGTGTCCAACGAGCCTCCAGGCACTGGCACAGTTCCTAGAATAAATCTACACCTCCACAGCAAAGTAGGTTAATAAAGTCTCTGGTCATATCCTCCAGACAGACACCTGGCTTCCTGCACTAACCATCCCCAACGTCTTGATGGTCACTGTCTGCTTTCCTTTGCACCTCTCCTCCTCCCTACCACCCTCTCCCTGGGGTGGGAGGACTAAACGACTCCTCCTGCCCAAACTCCTTTTAGCCTCAGCAGCCCAATGAAGCTCTGCAGTGATGACTGGCAGCAGTGCCCACACCACACCCCAGGATGCAGGTGAGACCTGTCGTGTTTCAGCCATTTCATTCTGTCACCGCTATCAGGGGTGGCTCCTTGCCAGCACATGAACGAATCAGAAGAGTATCCAAACCAAAGTCTGCAACAAATACTTGAAACACTACTTCACTAAGTTTTTGAAACACTGCTTCAGCCCAAAGGAATTACACTCCAGTGTCCTCACTGCCCCCCAAGGGAGGAACTGTACCTGCTGGGTAAGTCTAAAGCCTCAGGCCTCTGAGATGTTTGTGGTTTGAGGCTCACAGTAACTTTTAACTCCCTGAAACGCTGCTATTTGTACTCCTCTCCCCACATTCTGTAGTAATGATAAATCTATGAACATTCATCAAGGTTTTTACCTGGAAGAGGCAAATCTTACTTAATGACCTTTCAAGTTTCAGCTTATTCCCTGCCTGATGCTTATCAGAACATCAATATTTACTGCGGCGATAGAGAAGGCAGCGTCGCAACTCCGACCGCTCCTCAGCTGCCACTCTCTCTCCCATTCCCTTCACCAGAAATTACTTCAGACAAGAGGATGTTTATTTATCTGTCTGGCATGAGAACTTTAACAAAACATCAAAAAAACCATACATTCATCTGAAAGGCTGCTGCAATTCCCACCACCAACACCTAACCACAGCCACAGCAGCACTAACCAGAGACCTCTCAATTCCTCCGCTGCAGAATAAACCAAAACTAAGAGCTGAGAAGGAAACCCAACAGCACATCTGACAAAAGTTCTTTTAGTGCTGCCTCCTCCAGACACGACACAGCCTCTCCTCTCAGTGGCAGCTCAAACTGAAGAGAATCCTTTCTGTATTTTGACAACAGTGCTAAAGAGCTCGACTACACTCAGGCAGCTTCCTCCCTGCCGCACACAAGGTGAATTGCACATCGCTGCTTCTGATGCTTCCTCTGTACTTTTAATTCATGTAAATAATTGTAAATTGCAAGGGTTTTTTCAACCTATGTGATCAGGGGAGCTGGAGCACCTCTGCTGAGGAAGCTGGGGGTGTTCAGCCTGGAGAAGAGAAGGCTCTAGTGACGCCTAATAGCAGCCTTCCAGTCCCTGAAGGAGCTACAAGAAGGCTGCAGAGGGACTGTGCCAAAAGGAATACAGCAATAGGATGAGGGGCAATGGTTTGAAATTAGAGAAGGTTTAGCCTGGATGTTAGGAACAAGTTCTGCACCAGGAGGGTGGTGGAACACTGCAACAGGTTGCCCAGGGAGGAGGTTGAAGCTCTCTCCCTGGAGATATTCAAAGTCAGGCTCAACAAGGTTCTGACCAATCTGCTCTAGTGGAGGATGTCCCTGCTGACTGCAGGGGGTTGGACTGGATGACCTTTGGAGATCCCTCCTGACCCAAACCATTCTGTGGTTCCATGATCAACACCACACAGTCATTCCTTCCTTGAATTACTGTAGGACCAGAAAGGATGTGTCAAAACACAAGTGTGATATAAACTCATAACCTCCACAACCCAAACACCTAAAAGATGCTTTGGGGTTGTGGGCTATGTTTGGGAGGTGAAAGAAATTCCTTTTAATTTCAGTGTATGTTAATAAGGATTTAAGAAAGACTCACAACCTTGCAAAGAATTCAAAGCCAAAACCAAATCAGGCATATATTTGTTACCAGGGAGTTTAAAGAGCCATCAGTCTCCCATTAGCATGGGCCAGTGAAGTGAATGATCCTCTGTCACATACCATCAAGTCTCAGAAGGCTGTAAAAATTCCACCTATTTCCTTGACAGTCTCAATTAGGTTGGAGCCATGACCACCCCTATTCATCACACTCAAAAGGGCAGTCTCAGAAATATTAAGATATTGAAGTGATGGACTAAACCAGACAGGTAAATAGCACCTTGGGTTAACAGCCTGCTGAGAGCCGAGAGGTTTAAAACTCTTCCACGGCTGCCCACAGGCAGGATGCGTAAGCAGTGCTGATAACTCCATGGGAGAGCTTTTGCTTTGCTACTCAAATGACCACAGGATTGCAAAATGTACAAATCCAAATTGCCAGACAAAAGAAAGTCCTCATTTCCATACATTTTTTGTAAGTAACTGCTTGGTATTGAGGAGCTGGCAGTCAGTGTTGTTCTTGCCAAAGTCCGAGTCCTTTAACCTTCTGCCTTTGTAACACTTCCCAAGAGTTAACATGACCCCTTCCCAAGTGTGGTAAAGCAGAGAGCCATCACTCAAATGAAGATCTGGGGTTGTTCTGCATTGCTACACCAGTAATACACCTAATGTTCATCTGGAGCACAGCACACCTGGGCAGATGATTTGGTGAAGCCAATGAACAAAGCTTCAGAACTGAGAAATGTTTCTGCTGCAAGCCCATCTGAATGCTTAATAATGGCACAACAAGGCAGGAGCCAAAGAAATGATCAGCAGAAAACCAGTGCTGGCTGAGTTTTCCTGGCCTCCACTGCTGACTTTATTTTTGTTTCTATTTTCAGAGCGAAGTAGAAGTAATAAATTCATTACAGTGAACAATAACTGAAACATTAATCATTGATATCATTGACCACACCAAACCCCTCAGAGACCAAAATATAAATGTACTTCAGGTACAAAGTGAATGCTAAGCTACTGCAGCTCTGCTGGCTGCTGTGCAGTGCATTGGCTATTGCAAAACAGAACATGGGAGGTTGGAGCAGATGATCTCCAAGGTCCCTTCCAACCTAAGCCATTCTAGGATTCTATGTCACACAATTCTCGACTGGCACTCACAAGCAAAGCACTCAGTCTGGCTCCTTTAGTCCTATCTTTACACAATATTTATTACATTAGCTTTGTGCCTTCACTAAATCCATCTGACCAGGGCCTGAAGGTGTGAGATGCTCACTGGCCAGCAAGGAAAGTCACTGCTTGAAGCTACAAAAGGTGTTACAAGACAGAGCAGCAAAGTTCAAAGGTTTATTGTAAAGCCTTGTCCCCTGCTCCTCTCCAAAGGCTGATGCTGGCAGGGTGGCATTCCTAAATCAAAAGTTTGATTTTGTTAGTGAATGTCTGCAAAACCTGTCAGCCAAAAACCCCAACAAAAGCCACCAAGCCCTGTTCATCTCACAGTGCCCCAGAAAGCAGGCACGAGGAGGCTGCACGCCCAAGCAGGCAGCACAGCTCTTGCAAAGATGACAGGATCTGCAAGGCAGGTCTGATTCTTCCTGCTCCCTCCCCAAAAAACCAGCCTTAACTGTTATAAATCAAAGGAATTTACCCCCTACACAGCAGCTGGTTTGGTTTCACAGCTTTACCCAAAAGAAACAGCAAAGTCAGACTGCCAGGCTCTGGCCTAACCTGTTCGTGGCAAAGCTCTTTTTAGTTTGAACTGATCTCCATGAACTGACTCAAAAATCCTGCTGGATGCTGCTGAGTCAGTCACAAAACTTCCTGATAGCATAAATCACCACCCTGGGTGTAACTCCAGTCTTGGGACATTCTAAAGTAAAACACAGGCTTGTGGAAGACGATTCAAAGGGGAATAAACTGAATGGCTCCGGAGCACTTTCAACCCAAAGGTTACAAATGAGAGCAGTAGGAAACAGAAATGATTACAGAAGGATTCCCTTCACTGAGTCATGAGAGGTGACAAATTCTTCTTGGGAACAACTGTAGGAGTGATGATATATACATTTAATATTCAAATTACCAAACAGCTGCCAGTCCTTCATGGTTTTGATGAAGCTTTGGATGAGTGAAGAGAAGCAGAAAGCCTATCAGGTGGCACGCCTGAGACAGAGATCAGAGAAGAAGCCACAAGTAGGTCAGGGCTGGTCCCGATTCTGTCAACATTCACCTACTTTTCTTCAGCTGCTTCACAAAACAATAAACAATGCAAGCCTAAGGAACAGAAATGCTTTTTCTCCCTCAGCAGGGGCAAAACTGCAATTCAGATGATGGGCTTGGGTTAGTGTGTCAATGCCCTGCCATCACAAGCACAGCAGAAGACCTTAATCCTGGCTTCTCAAATGCAATCAATGAGCAAATATGCTCAGGAAAGCACTTTGATACCTTGTGCTATCTTTAATAACTTAAAAACCAAATAAAAGGGACTTTCCACTTCAGAATTCAGAACTGCTTTTAGCTAAGCTGCTGAACACAACTCTTACTCACTTGAATTCAGATGACCTAAGGTAAAAGAGAGCTTTTTCTATGAGAATACTTTTGCCTACCGGTTCTGCTTCTGGACATCCTCTGGTAGAATTATTATGCACCAGGACTGACAGCAGGCAGGACCTGTGCTACTTGTTCTTTAGCCACTGACACTGAAGGATTCCACAGAACACTCACTGAGGTGTCCCCTCATGAGAAGGAGTCTGGATCCACATGGAAAAGACAAACATCTTGCTCTGCCAGACCAGCTTGGGAGCTCCTCTCCCCAACAATTTGAATTGAGACATAAAAATCAGGTGGATTCCAGGTCCTACTCATGCTGATTATCTCCCTTTAAGAGCTGGGGACTTTTCTAGCTAGAACCCTCAGCTGGGTTTGTGTTTAGTTTATTTAATGTCCATCTGTTGAACTCTGAGGAACACAAACCCTTACACCCCACTGTCCTTTAACTGCACATCATGGTAACAAGATCAGTTTCCAGAATGATAACTGGGAGGCTTTGTGCCCTTAACAAAACTCTTGGCAGCTCTTCACTTTCCAAGATGTCACATTCAGCTCTGTCTAGCCTTGTTTGTTCTGGCTAGGTCCTTGCAATTGAAACAGGAATCACGATTTCTCCATCTGTAACCCTCTGCAGCATTACATTATGCACATTAATTCTACAAATCTCCTGTCTTTCCATGACCTATTTGATCCATGTCCCTTCAGTCAGTCAGAACAATAACACAAAAAAAAGAGGAATAATTTGGCTTCATCAACATAGCCACAAGCTACAAATAAAGATCAAGGAGGTCTGGGCTGCAGGATTTCAAAAGCACTCAGGGAGAACACAGCAGAGTCAGACAGCCCCAAATTCAGAACATTCTCCTCTTCATCTATCTAAAGACACCAGCCCAGGAATGGATACAATTGCAAAAGATGGATTGCCAGCAGCCTGGGAATAACCACTGTACTCCCTTCCTCCTCCTGTAAAGCTTACCTGCAAGATGTTCTCCCTCCAAAGAAGAGATCTGAGGGAAAGGAGCCCCCCAGAACTGAGAGAAATGTCAGAACACTGCTGTGTGAGAACAGCCTTTTTAACAAGGCTCTTGTTCTGTTTGCTATGGAGTCTCTTGGGGGGAAAAAAGCTCTTATTTGGGGCTTTCAAATCATTTCCTATCAGTTGTCAAGGGCCTTTAAAAACGAAGGCAGGAGGAAGCCAAAAAGGAGCTCTGTGAGAAGGCAGAAAGGCACAGACGTCTGCTCAATGTCAGCGCCCTGCAGCTTCCACTCCAGACAGAAATGCCACACGGAAGTGCCACGGTTCAGAATGGGCTCAGATACAACCTCAACCAGGATCCAAAACAGTTAAAGGGGAAATGAAATGGTTCTCAGCAAAACAAAGTCCACTGACCTGCACCTGGCCTGACCTTCTCCTTCCTAACGTGCAACAAGACTGGCTCTCGGGCCGCATCTGCAGAGCTCCACAAGTGCCAGCACAGGCATCAGCAGAAGGTGATTGCTCCTTCCTGAAATTTGCTACCACCTCTGTGGAATAAGTTTTACCGTTCACAGACAGAAATTCCTCAACAGTTACAAGAATTCACCTTCAATAAAGCAATTAAACGCTTCAGCTAAAAGAAAAAGCTCCAGGCACACCTTCAAGAGCAAAGGAAAAGTCAAGTAGCTTTTCAGAAAGAACCTAATGATGTAGATGAAAGCCAGGATAATGACTTGGCCACCAGCTCAACACCATCTGCAGCTTCATTCCTCCCATTAAGGGAAGGCTCTCATCTGACACTACATTTAGGTTAGGAAATGAGGAAAACTCTAAGAGCACCGCCTGGTGGTACCAGAATAACAGAGAAAAGCACTGCCATGAGCCCAGGCAGAGGTGTAGGGTTAACACATGGAGCAGCACCACTCCCAGTGACAAGGAAGCCAAACCATCAGCTTCTCTGGTGAGCAATTTTTATGCACCTATTAAAATGTGTTTGCATATGAAAGAGAATGAGGGCAAGAAAACCCCTCCCTGGAGTTCAAGGATTCCTGCACTTCCTGCTATCTTTTACTTCACCACATAATTTCCTGCAAGATTTCTTGATCAGAAAGCTCTGGCTTTAATTACTTATTTACTTTTCCAGGTGCCACATGAACACCACCACACCATGAAAGCCCCAGCAGCAGGTCGTTTATCAAAGCACACGCTCTCCCCAGCGACTCTGCCACAGCCGTCCCGGCCTCACGTCCAACGTCAGCATCAAAATTCCACTCACACCCAAGCGCTTCCAAACCTTTCCAGATAAACACCACACCAGGAAATTAAAAGAGTGATACCACTAGGACACAGTGCTGCTGCTGCAGCCCTCGTGATTAAAGCTCAAATTCTTACTAAGCACTTTTCAAGACTCTGTGTGGCCCTGCTCCCAAGGCAGCCACGGCCATGGAGGTTATTTACCGTCTGAAGTCAGACAGAGGCTGATAGAAATCACTCCACCTCCATTTAGCCAGCGCTCCCACGCAACAAAAGGAGGCTCAGCTTTAAATATCAAACCCAAGTCCAGATTGCTGTGGTGTTTGGTGCATTGGACAGCAAGGGACTTTAGTGAGAGGCTGTGCTCACCCAGCACAGCTCCTCCAGTCTCCTGCTCCCTCCCTGGGAAGCCGTACGTGCCCACGCACACCAGGGTTTTATTTGCACCTTTCTGTCTGTCCTCACACATTACACAGCTGAGTTCAGTGGAACACAGCTACCATTTGTAATGTGATTATTGAAATCCCCAGCAGCAAAATTATGGAAATCTAGAAAAATGTGCTGCCAGTTTCCCTGATGAAGGCTCTCAGTGTTCTCTGCCATATTAAAGGGATCAGCACCCTAAGGATTTGAATACACAACGCTGGCCAGGCCGGGGCATTCCTGGCCACAGGAGAGCGGGGATTTCCCTACAGATACTCAGCTCTGTCACCTGCATCCCTGGATCACAAGTCTTTGCATACATTCTGCATCCACAGGCCAGCCAGTGGCCTGTTCCTATGGCACAGAGGATACAGGGAGGAGTGCCAAACATCTCCCTAGAGCAGGGGACTTTGTCTCCAAGTTACTCCTCCAATGCACTATGGATGGAGCTCTCTGGTGATTTCCACAGAGAAGCAGCATTTCTTTTTCACAATCTAGTCTTCATTTAAACATGCTGTTGACAAGCTGCACTGCACACAAAGTGCCACAGACAAGACTGGGAAATAAGAAAAAGGGCTGGAAGTGAGGGAAAGGACACTCAGAACAGCGTGGGGAGGAAAAAAAGGAAGGCAAAGATGTTACCTCTGTCATTTATTTTAAAGCACAGCTTACTGCTACAATAACAACATTAATCTTTCTCACCTCTCTGTATGTAGAGAGCAGATAATTGCTATGGTTTGTACCACCTTTACCCCATCCCTTCCAATTCCACTCCCATTCACTGTTTGCCTGTGACTGCTTATTATGGTCAAACACTGTTATCAATAAATAAATGCATTACCCACAGCAGCCTCTCTCCTTTGCATATGTATCCCTACAGCCTGCCAGAAGCCACTTTCATTTAGGCAAGTCCTGCCTCGCTCAGGGGCTGCTGTTACAAGCTGGATGTAACACTTTGACTCACACCAGAGCAGAAGTCACAGCACCTCCTGCCTGACACCTTCCATTCGGAGCCCTCAGCTTCTGGCCATTCCCACAGCACTCAACTGCAGAACAGCTGAACACACCCACACCAGACAACCCTGAGAGCTGTAAAGCTCCTTCCTGTGTTTGAGAACCAATCTGCACCGTTCCAGCCCAGGCAGGATAACTGTCAGCGCTGAGAAAGGTCACCGGTGACAGATGCGAGAGACAGTTCCGGCCCTGGCCGACGACATTTCACACTCAGCAGGGATTCTCCCAGTTCCTCCATCCTCATCCCAAGTCTCTCCTCTTAGCAGCTCCCACTCCCCAGCTGCACAGGCTTCTGCCTCCGTCCATCCCAAGCAGACACATCACCATGTTCCGCTACTGCCATGGCTGGGCAAGGCGGGAGGAGGTCTGCACGGCTGCCCCCTCGGCAGCTGACACCAGGGTGCTAACAGCTCTGCCCAGCGGCGGAACGACCCCAAACCTGTTCTTTGTCACTTTAACAATTCCCCAAACCTTTCAGATAATTCAGGGCAGACTCAAGCTGGCACAAATTCAGGCTACAGTCTGAAAACTGAGACTCTGCTTTGTTTCCAGAGCAGGATGCCATCGCTGTGCATACCTGGGCTGAGCAACGGGAGCGGGCATTGACCACAGCCCCCCACACAACCCAGCAGGGACGTTCCAAACGGACACCAGCTGTTACGTCCCAGCCGTGCCACTGGCTTCAATTCCACAGGCAAAACCTGAACAGCTTCAGATAAATCACTCTCATAATAATATTTATAACTCAGGCTCTAATCAAATGCTTGCTCTTAGATTCTAAAGGTTAGAGAGGAAACTGCAGTAGCTGAGCCAAGCTGCTTCTTACTGAGTTCTTCTGAGCAGAAACAAACGGGTGCTCAGCAAGCCCTAGAAGCTGTTCTGAGTACAGATCCAACTTTTCATCTCACTTTGCATATTCCAGAAGGTTTTTAAAAATCTGAATTGCCCCTCCATTATCTCACTCTCTGTTTTAATGACTTGCAACAAATTGCACAAAGCAGCCAGTCCTAATCTGAGGAAATCTCCAGTCAGGAAACTGGCACTGGAAGCAGACTAACAGAAACCTAAGCACAGCAAAGGGTTAAACAAAAGTATAAAAACAAAGACACTACTCTTTGTCTCAGTTGAAATCCTACCTGGACCACTCTGAACAGTCCTGCACCATACTCTTGCTACCAGCAAGTGCTGGACATTGCTCAGCATGCTTTACACCAAGGATGTAGGAGGGTAGAGGTGTCAGCAAGCACCCTCAGATCATGCAGGCAGCCTGCAGCATTCCCTATCTGCCATCTCAATTTTTCCAACAGAGAGAGGGGAAAGCTTTCCACATTCTGTGTGAAATGAGGACTCAACTGCTTCCCTTCAGCTTTTCTGATTGAGAAACCACTGTGCTCAAGCAACCAAAGCTTCCAGGGGGAAAACTTCGTGAGCTCAGTCTCATGGGTACAGACAAGCTGGTGGTAAAGCTGCTGCTCAGTATTTGCTCATGAACACCTTGGACAAACAGGACTTCAGCTGCACAACAGATGGGTCATACAGGAGGCTATAGAAATAGTTTAACCCAAAATACCCAAAGTGTTACTGTCTCAAACATCTCCCTCCAGCAGAAAAGAGGAGATCTGAGAAGCTGTCTTGAGAAGCGTAGCTCAGTGCTGAGGTCTAAGGCAGCTTCTTGACTCTCTTCTTTTCCTAACAGTTTAAAACCCCACAAGCAATTATATTAACTAATTATTGTTCATTTTAACACTAATTCAGTTCAAGTAAGCTCTACCCAACTCTGAGCTAGCTCTTCTCCTATGAAAAGCTGAATGTTCCTTACTCAAGACTAGAAGGCAGCACTTTCCAGAGGATTAAAGATAGATGAGCCCCAGATACAACCATTAGAAGTCATCAAAAAAACCACTTCAAACATATCCCAAAGGCTTCCTTCTACTTTACCTGCCCAAAGCTATTTTCACTCTCAGGCCCATTGTTCCCCCAAGAAATGAGGCAGCCTGGCAACATCAAGCAGCCTGCTACAACACAACACACTTGTTACTCGCCTTTATTTACTACTCTGTTTGATCAGATACAATTGGGAGGCATGTTTACACCCATGGCCAAACACCAAAGGCATTTGTGTTTTGGATTAGTGAAACCAACAGGTTAAACCTCAGGGATCTGCCCTGGGTCCAGCGCTGTTTAACATCTTTGTGGCACTGAGGGCACCCTCAGCGAGTTTGCTGATGGCACCAAGCTGTGTGCTGCAGGAGACTCGCTGGAGGGCAGGGATGGCATCCAGAAGGATCCTGACAGGCTCAAGAAGTGAGCCACTGCCAGCTGCATGAGGTTCAACAAGGCTAAGTAAAGGGTCCTGCACCTGGGTTGGGCCAGGCCCGAGCACAAATCCAGGCTGGGTGCAGAGTGGGTTGAGAGCAGCCCTGAAGAGCGAGCTTTGGGGGTGCTGGTGGATGAGAAGCTCCCCAGGAGCCAGCAGAGCCCTCATGCAGCCCAGCAGGCAGCTGTGTGCTGGGCTGCATGCAGAGAAGTGTGGCAGCAGAGCAAGAGAGGGGATTCTGCCCCTTGACTCTGCTCTGCTGAGACCTCATCTCCAATCCTGCCTCCACTTCTGCTGTCCCCAGCATAAGAAGGACACAGAGCTGCTGGAGAGAGTCCAGAGGAGGCCACAAAGATGATCCAAGGGCTGGAGCAGCTCTGCTATGAGCTCAGGCTGAGGGAGCTGGGGGTGTTCAGCCTGGAGAAGACACCAGGGAAACCTTAGAGAAGCCTTCCAGTACCCAAAGGGATCCTACAGGAAGGCTGCAGAGGGACTTTTCCTGAGGGTGTCTGGAGACAGGCCAAGGGGGAATGGTTTGAAGCTGAGGGAGAGCAGGGCTAGACTGGAGCTGAGGAAGAAGTTCTTCAGAACAAGGGTGGGGAGACTCTGGGACAGGCTGCCCAGGGAGGCTGTGGCTGCCTCCTCCCTGAGGATGTTCAAGGCCAGGCTGGATGACACCTTGAGCAGCTGAGTCCAGGTGAGAGGTGCCCCTGCCCATGGTGGGAGGCTGGAGTGGATGATTTCTGAGGTCCCCTCCCACCTGAGCCACTCTGTGAAACACCCTCTTCAAAAATAAAGGTGCAAGTGTGGGGGGAGAGGGGAAAGAATGTCTGAGAGATGTCTCCTGAGAAACCAGAAGATTGTGGACACAGCCAGAAGCTGTGACATCCTGAATGCAGAGGAAAGAGACAATCCTGGCTGCTCCCATTTTTATCAGCACACAGTTGTGTGTGGCTACAAACTACAGCAAGATTTGCAGGTGCAGCAGAACAACAGGCACTTCAAGTGACCTGTGAGATGCTGACCTTGGCATAATTTGCACAGCACTAATTTATCCAAAATGCTGCTCACCCATCTTTGTGAGGCAAAACAAAGAATGTCAAATGTTATCCACACTCCTTCCTTCTTGCACCACCTCACAAGACAATACTGAGCAATCTCATCTATTACTTAAGATGGAATTCCACCCAATTCCCAACCTCCAGTTTAAATGCAAGGAGTTCTTATACCCACTCCATTTCATGCAGCACATTTGGGGCACAGTCAATTAAATGCTAGCAGGATTTTTCTTCCACTGACAACCCAAATCCACCCCAGCCCAAATCCACCCCAGCCCAAATCCACCCCAGCCCAAGCACAGAAACTTTGCAAAAGCTCCCCTACAGAGAAACTGAGTGAGGTCATTCTTCCACTGCATTTATTTCCACATGGAATCACAGCATGCTAGGGGCTAGAAGGGACCTCCAGAAGTGGTTGAGCCATAGAATCACAGCATGGCTTAGGATGGAAGGGACCTTAGAACTCACCTACTCCAACCTCCCCACCATGAGCTAGGACACCTCTCAACTAGACTCAGCTGCTCAAAGCCTCATCCAGCCTGGCCTTGCACACCCCCAGGGAGGAGACAGCCACAATCTCCCTGGGCCACCTATTCCAGAGTCTCACCAATGCCATCTCCCCTCATGTCCCCTCCCTGTACTGTCATGGGCCCTCACTGGGTCATGAGGGTCCCAAATGTCAGCTTCTCTCATGCAGGTCACTCAGGAATGCATCCAGGTGGGTTTTGGAGAGCTCCAGAGGTGACTCCACACCCTCTCTGGGCAGCCTGCTCCAAGGCTCCAGCACCCTCAGAGTGAAAGAAAATCATTCTGATGCTGAGATGGAGTAGGGTCAGAATCCAGTCCTTTGAAAAACACTGCACAGGGGCTAGAGACCATCACCTGCAGCTCCTCCAGTTGGGATGGGAAGTGTGAAACACCACACAGGCTGCTCTCTGGAGTGCCCACTGCCAACCCTGCCTCGTTTGCCTCAGGCACCCTCGTGGTTTCCTCCAAGAAATAACTGGATAAAAGGGACTCTGTCTCTTCTGAGGACATCACTGTCTGCGCCTGCATCACACTCCCAAACAACACAAAAGCTCACTGAAGTAGAACACAGAACGTGGCAACCCCAAAGGGCAGCATTCCCTGAGCCTGGAATGGTTCTGGCCAGCACCCACTGCCTGCTCAGGACAGGTGATGGCAGCAGGGCCCCTCCCCAGCTGTCAAAGGTGATGATCAAATCACATCCTCCAGGAGAAGCCAGGCCATCCTCATGCCATTCCTGTCACAGGGTTTGCATACTGCAACCAGAGAGAGCCAGGCAGGGGTAACCTTTGCCAGCTGGAAATTTCTGCTCCCCCTCTTCTGTCACAGCCTCTGTAGCCAAAGCAGCTGCACATCATTTAACAGCAAAGCTTCACCTTCACCTGGAGGAGTGAAGATCAGCAGCAGTGCTGAACACCACGCTCAGCACAGACCCCCAAGGCCTGCAAATATCCTGGGAGGATTTCTTTTGGAAAATATTTCCCAGCATTTTACTGATGCAGTTGCAACAATTTTTCTGTTGCCCATGACTCAAAGCAAGCTTCACTCCATCCAACCCCAACACAGCTCACTGCAGATGATTTCCACTCCTAAGTTCTGCTCAGGAGTAGGACTATTGGTGCATCTTAGGCAGCTGCAACACCAGCACTTTAAAAGGCTCTCTGGATTTGTCTTGGATTTGCTTAGTTTGAAAGTCTTGCAGGGATCTTCTCTGGGGATAATATTATTAGGGTGGATTATTGGAGCCTCTTTATCCAGTTCTGGTGGCTATTGTGTCCCACCTACCACAGATACCACTCCCTGCTTACAGCTCCCCATCCATGCTCAAGCCTCACTCACACTGAGAGCTCTGGGATAAACTTCTGATCAAAAAGATCTAGGAGGAGTCTGTCACCAAACAAAACCAACATCATTTTAGCCTGACACAAAATGTCAGATGAAATAGTTCAAAGACAGCAAAGGATCTTCCATCTATATGCAACCAACAAGGGCCACCTCCTGAGGTCCACCAAACAGGTGAGTTTTGGGGGACTGCTAAAAGGATACAAACAGCTCCAGCTTACAAAAGAAAAACCCTCCCACAGCAAAGCTCTTGAGAAGAGTTTCAGAAACCTCATTTCCATGATTCACCTTTTCCTGAACTCTTCATGCTCACCAGGCTGGACTTCTGCGTGATTATTTGCATCAACCATGCAAAGCAGCATCAGACATCAGAAGAGGAACTTACCCTGCCATTATTTATGCCTTTTTTCCCCCCCCTTTTTTAAGCTGCCATAGCTTGCTTTATTTCTTTATTTCCAGCAATTTTGTCCACAGCAAATTCTCTCTGCTGCACACTTGCTCAGCACGCCAGCTTCCTTTAAAGCAACAGTCAGGAGATTATCCTTTCATCCTGGAAACGTCTTTCCTGCTGCTCTGCTTAGCACCAGTGCAGTGATAAACCCTCTGAAAACAGTTCTGGGCTCCAGGTGACCATCAGTTGCATGCAATATTCTCTCCATTTTTTATTTAGCAAAGACTTCAGTGATTATTTTTTCCCCCAAGCCTTTGAAGGTCAGGAATGAATGGTAGATTTAGGCTAAATTACTTCTGGCTTCAGAAGGGATGGCAGCCTGTGCATTAGGTCCTATCTCCACATCAACAAAGCATTTGGAATGTTACACTGCTGCCTGGCTTGCTGAATGAAAGAAGTATTGGAAGCAGACAGGCTGCAAACCACCCTGTGATTTAAAACTGTGCAAATCAGGGCTTTAAAGAACAAACAAGCAGAACTCAGATCCGCTTCTCCCCCTGTCATTTGTAAGAGATTTCCCACAGAGATGTCTTTAAACATCCTTCTGTTAATAATAAAACAGTCCCCTCCCCCTTCCCCCCCCCCCCACCCCGATTTCACAGCCCCTGATGAACGACAACAACTTCTCAAGGCTACAGACACCACAAGACGAACCCAGTCCCCACACGCCTTGCAGAGCCGTGGCTCCTTATCCCACGGCTGTGGGTGCATCCCAACCAACAGGACATTTCCACAGCATCTCAGCAACAGTGCTTAAAGCTCCAACAAAAGGAATGATTATTCCCTGTCTACCTCCACAGAGGCTGCAGTTCCTCTTCACTGCTCTAGGAATCCTGCCTGAAAGCAGCGTGAGCGCCTCACGCCGAGGCTTCCTGCCTCGCTCCAAAACCTCTCAGCAGGTTCAACAGATACTTTTTTTTCCCCTCCTCCTCCTTCTTCTCCTTCTTCTTCTTCTTTAATTATTATTATCCTTTTGGAGAATCCCACCAGATGGCAGTAGCATGTCTCCCCAGAAAACAGGGAGCACTCCTGCAAAGGACAGCTCCTTCTTCTTAGAACATCCACCAGACTTCCCCAAACCAGGCAGGCAATTTGAAGCAGGCAGCACAGAGCGAGTTTGTCACTGGAACCAAAACCCAGATCACTTTTTATTTCAGCCCCTGAAGAAGGGGTCAGCAGCAAGCACTTCAAGAGCAAACTGCCCTGTTTGCAGCAAATTAGGCATGCTCCTTGGTTTGTGGCCATTTGCCAAACCAGGGCGCAGTGAAGCAAACCTGCAGGACCTGGGGGGAGGTACCTGCACGCCTCTTCCTGCTGCACCAGCTTCCCCCCAGCCCTGCTGTCACAGCTGAGAGGCACCAAGGTTAGATACTGCACTAGTATGTAGAGCACAAGAGGGAAAAAAAGGACAACAATAGCAACTTCATGCCAATTGCTCAAGAGGTTCTTTTCTACTTTGCCAGCCCTGGGCTGAGTTGACTTTAAAACCTGCACGTCGTGGAAGGAGACGATGTGCCAGGGAGAGCTGATCTGAGAGGTCCTGGTGGCCAGCTGAGTGAGGACACAGCTCGTGTGTACAGCTACCAGCAGCAGCAGCACAAGTGTGCATGAGCTAATAATGAAAATGCTGAAGCACAATGCTTTGGCTCTTGAGGAGTGAAAGACTCCAGCAGCACACCAGCTACCCCAGAACATCGCCAAGCACCAGGCAAACGAACCAACGACAGATGCCGACTCGACTGCCAAGGCAAAATCTCTCTCTGTACGCTAAGGGGAAGCTCAGCGCCACACGCTGCTGATTGCTTACTTGATGAGCTAAACTTAACTGCAGGATAGGTTGTGTCTTTGCAGACAATGCAGTGACATGTCTGAGTAGCAAGATGAAAGACAACTTCTTCAAATACTCAAACTGTCTGTAGAATAAAACCCCTTCCATTTCCCTCAGAAGTGCAGCTGTGAGCTCCTCAGTTATCTGTGAGTGACAATGCATGCTCAAAGATACAGATAAGCAACAGAAGTCTTACTCAGAATTAGCTTAGGCCTTACAGTACTGAAAATTCTGTTGCAGCACTGAAAAGTACCAAGACCTACATTTTTCATGTCTCAGCCAACTTGCCCTATAAATATCCAGATCAATGTTTATGTTCAGCTGCACTCTCACATTGGCCAAAACGAAATTACACAGGCATTCTTTCACCTTCTGAATGAAATCTCAAATTCAGCTTAATTATTGCTCACAGGCTCCTAAGTGCAGCCTGTGTTCACTCACAGAAGTTAATATGAAAGGCCAAGAGTCTAAGGCTGACCACTGAACTCAAAACATGTGAGCAAAGGGGAACTGAATTTCAGCCACTGCCATTCCCAGCCTGCAGAGCCCTACAGCCTCACCAAGGGAGAGCTGCCCTCCAAGCTTCTGCTTTGCTTTTATTTAACGTCCTCCCTCTTTATGTTCCTTTAAGCTGTTGGTTATCTTGAAGCAAAAGCTGCAGCTACAACTTTGCCAGCAGAGTCCCACTAGTGGCAATTGCTGACTGTGGATACAGCTGCCCAGTCCAGGGGCTGGGGATGAGTGGACACTGTTGGCACCAACCCTCCCTGGTGTCAGTCAAATGCAGACCCTTCTGCTTTCTACGCTTGCTTTATTCCCCTCAGCATTCTTCCCAGTGTTATATTTAAATATGCAAGCCTGACCTTTTATTCTACTGAATATTATGAATGCAAATCTCTCTCTCTCTCTGTACCTGATATGCTGGCAAATCAAACTGAGGAAATCCAGGCCCAGAAAAGAGAGGCAGGTAAATAAAACACCGAGGGAAGCGCCCCGGCGCTCTGACCTTACACAGCAAGCTCCAGTTAACCAAGCCTCTAACAATTAAGTTTAAAAAACCTCCAGGCTTTACAAGTAATAATTTAAAAATGCAGGAGTAGATGGAAATGGTCTTTAGATCTTTTTTCCCTTTTTTTTAAGGAAGGATTTCTTGTCACTTTTCATTCTGTTTTTTCCCCACTGTACCACCACAGGACCGGAGCGGCGCCGGCTGCACCGCAGCTCTCCTCCGACTCCCAGCACTCAGCATTTCAGTTCACTCCCTCGGCCTTCTGAATTAAGGGCAAGCAGATCAACTGTAACATTAACCCATGGCTGCTTTCTGCAGCCCCTGCAGCTTCCTTAGCACTCATGATTTTATTACCAACCCTGCTTTGGTTAGAAGGCAGCACCTCGAAGGGCTGGGACAAAGGAATAAAGTCTCTGCCTCTCCTGAGGCCTGTCCTGCACAGTGCTTGGCCACCCCGAGCTTCTGCTGAGGGAAAAGAAATCAAAGTGCAAACACCACCCAAAGCAAAACTCCTTCAGCCTTGTCACCAGGACGCTGTGGGCAAGTTCTGCAGGGCCACGACACAGTTGCAGGCTTCAAACTTTGTGCTACAGGAAGTGCACTGCACAGGGCGGCTGCGCCCCCAAACACCACCCAGGCGTCCGTCCTGCTTCTGCTGAACGCTTCGGAAGGCAGGAAGCCAACAACCCATCGGTGGGAGAAAAAGATCCTGCACCTCAGTGACCCTCAGGAAGCAGCAACTACACAGGTTGCATGGAGGTGGTCACAAAAGACATCAGAAGAGACTATGTTGCACTGAGAGAACCTCAAAGAGCGGCTGGGGGCTGGGGGGGGGGATGAAAGGGCTGGAGCAGCACCACAGCAAGGGAGAGAGAGAGAGAGAAAAATGCCATTTGCATTTATGAGAGGAGAGCAAAGTTCAGCCATGGCGCTGCAGGTAGCACACAGCGTGCTCCCGCAGGTCAAACAGCCTCCTAGACAAAGATCTTGACAGGTGACTGAAGAAGGAAGACATTTTCATAGGCTTTCAAATTCTGGCTCTCAAGTCAGGCCAGAACACATATTCTAATGCTCAATTTGTTAAGCTGAAGCTCTAGGAAGGAAGAGCGTAGCTCCACAGCACACATATTCTAATGCCCCGGGTACAGGGCACACAAACGTGTTGCATCTGTCTCCGCAGCGGTGGACGGCGTGGGCCTGCTAGTCAGAGGTTGCTCCTTCACCACTCTAAACCTCCTTCTGCCAACACAAACAAGCGAAGCCCGCTTTCGAAGAACACAGAAGAACCAGGGGAAGAGGGGGGGGGAAAATAAACTAACAATAGCAAAAATAAATCTGGAGTGAGCAGCTTTCTTGTGTCCTGATTCGAATGACAAACCCAAGCATGAATTATGATCTGGGGGAAAAAAAAACCAACCAAACAGACCCACAACAAAGAAAGAAAAAGCAAATGCAAAGGCAAAACTCAGTTGGGTTTTGTCACTCTACTCACCAGACAACACCAAAGGCTCCATATCCAATAGGTCTGTCCGGCTCAATGTCCAGCTGCTGTTGTGGATGTTGTGAGTGCTGATGATGGTGCGCTTTGACTGCAGCAGCTGCTGCAGCTTGTACCTGAGCTGGGGCTGCTGCAGCTGGTCCAGGGGCCTGGCCCGGTGCCGGTGATGGGAAGTATGGCTGCTGCTGCCCTGGGTTGAGCATGGCCGCGGCCGCAGCCGCCGCCGCCGCCGCCGCAGCCGCCGAAGAGGCATGCTGCTGTACGGGATGCACCGCAGCTGCAGAGCCGGGATGCAAGTGATGCTGAGGGTGGTGGTGGTGATGGAGGTGAGGAGGAGGGAGGTGAGGAAGGTGGTGGTGATGGTGGTGGTGGTGACCTGCTGCTGCCGCAGACGTACCGCCATTGTAAGCCGCCATCATTTTTGCGTTGGCTGTTGTGCCACAAAGAGACATCCAAAAAAATGCCCTTTGATTGGGTAACAACTGGGTCAAGCTGTCATTTGGCCATAAAAAATAGGTAAAAATGAACTCTGCTACACTTTAAAAGAAGTTGGGTGTCATCATACACGGCCCACCTTTGAAAGCATTGAGCTCGGCCGGCCTTATCTCTTCGCGAAGCCAAACAATTTGGAGGATCTCTTCATGTGTGCGTGAGCCAGAGCGCAGCAGCCCGCTTCCCAAGAGTCCAGCTGAGGTTGGCTACTGACACTCCATCCTTGGGCACCTGGCTTGGGTTTGCTTTGGGTTCTTTCCTTCACTTTTGTTGGTGGTGGCGGTTGTTTTGTTTTGTTTTGGTGGTGGTTGTTGTTGTTGTTGTTGCAAAAAAGGAATCGAGTGATCAATCCCCCTTCCCTCCAGAAGGAGGATTTGGAGTCTCTCCCCTGGAATACCCTGAGAGGACTGACAACTCTACCCCTTCCATTCCCACATCCTCTCCATTTATCTCCTCAAAACCTCCCTGAGCGCCCAGGCACCTCCTACATCGCTCCCTCCTCGCAGACACCTGCTCCCTCAAATATAGCAAAAACAACTTGGGAGTTTGCAACTTTTCCTCGAAGGCCTGAAACACACACAAGCACCCAGAGAAAGTGAGGGGGGACGGCAGGAGCCAGGGGAGGAGGGCGAGGGGACGGAGCGGGAGGGCGAGAGGGGATGAATAGAAGATAAAAATAGATGGAGGAAGAGAAAGGGACGGGGCAGCAAAGCAAACGACGGCGGAGCGAGAGGGGAACGGGGCGAGGGGAGAAAAATGGGAGCGGGGAAAGTGACAAATGGATGACAGGGGAGAACGCGGGGCCGGGGGATAAAGAGGGGCGAAGGGAGGAGGCGACGGGGGCAGCGAGGGACGGCGGCGGCGGCGCCCTGACAGCCTGACCCAGCGCCGGCGGCGGGGCGGGCAGCGCCTCTGCGGGGGGCGCCGGCGGCTGCAGCCCCCCCTTCGGCGGGGCGGGGAGGGACCGGGGCCGGGTGGGGGGAGGGGGTCTCCGCTGCGTGCGTGCGGCAGGCAGAGGTGGGGGGGGGGGGGGGGGGGCGGCGGATTCTCAGGCCCCCGCCGCGCAGCGCCGCTCCGCCCCCCGGCCGCCGCCGCCGCCTCGGCCGCCCGACCCGCCGCCGCCGCCGCCGCCACTCACCTCCTCACGGAGCCCCAGCGCGGAGCGCACAGCGGGCACGCGCACCCGGCCTGCCCTCCCCCCGCCGGCCCCCCCCCGCCCCCATGCGGGGCGCGCGCCCGACAACCCGCCCGCAGCCAATCGGACCCGGCCCACCAGGCTCCGCGAGAGCCGCCCCCACCCAATCAGTGAGCGGGACCCAGCTCGGCCGGCCCATAGGACTCGGCCGCTGCGGAGACTCCCTGACTCAGTCCCGCCCCCTTGACCCCCGCCGCCCAATCACCGCGCGCCTCCGCGCCCAGAGCTAGCGAGACCCCGCGAGATTCCCTCACCTCACACAACCCTCACCTCGGGCGGCCCCGCCTTCCTCACCTTTCCTGCCAATCATATGGCACCGCTCCAGCCTACTGGCCAATTGACTCTTCGTCTGAGTCCAGTCCCGCCTCCAAGACCTGCTTTTTGCCCAATCACAGCGCCCTGTCCGACCCAATTAGCCAATGAGGAGAAATGAAAGCCCGAAAAGGGGTTACTGGGCCAATGGTACTCGGAGGCGAGGCGGCGGCCTGATGGATGGCTCTCCGCACGAGTGAGCAACGGCAATGGGCGGTGAAGGAGCCCTGGCTCCTCCAATGGCAGCGCGAGGTGCCATGTGACGGACCAGGAAGCGGCTGGTGCGCCCGTCTGCAGGTGGGCAACTGGCCAATGGGAGGCGGGGAGCCGGCTGATGAGCGGCGGGAGGGGCCAATGGTGCTCCCGGGGCGGGGTGAGGTGAGGACGCGGCGGGGCGCGGAGGTCACCGTGGGCGCTCGGGGGTGGCGGTGGATGCCCGCGGAGCGGGAGCCGGTCCGAGGCCGCGGTCAAGCAGAGCGGAGCAGGTCCCTGTGCTGGCCTGGCGCTCCCGGGACCCTGCTGGGGCTGTGCTGGCTGCGGGGTGAGCCCGCTCTGCTCCCCGCCCGGGGCCGAGCGGGGGATCTCGGTGTCCCGGGGTAGATGTTTGTGCCTCAGCCCCGCTCTCCAGAGGAAGGTGATTACTAAAGCTGGCCTTTCAGAGCTTGCCGAGCTCGGCTAACGGAAGGGAGAACGCGCTGTAAAGGCAGCGGCCGGCCTCGAAATGTGTACTTTGAAGACCGGCAGGTAAAGCTTGACGGCTTTGCCTTAAGGTCCTGAAGTGTCTTGAGGTTGGGGAAAGTTCAGAGCGCTGCCATGGAGGGCCTGAGCCTTGCGGCAGGCTCCGGAAGCAGGTGGGAAGCTGCATGTCACGCTGCAAGATGAGCTTCCTTCTTCCTTGCCAGCGGGAGGGGCAATAAGGAATGTCCTGAGGTGGTGGAGCTTGCCGGCAGGGCTACGGCCAGTGCCCCTCGCAGGCTCTTTGCCTGATGCTTTCTGCACCATGTGCATGGACACCCTTGCAGGTTGTGCTTCAGACGTGAGGAGCTTCTAACCTAGGGGCAAAGTATGGTTGGTTGGTTGCTCTTTTGGTTCACTTGTGCCCTTGGTCTGCAGGCCTGGGGACTGCAGTGTGGCTCTTCAAAGCAAAAGTGTTGCCTAAAACGCAGAGATGAATAAAAATCTGACAGCTTTAACACTTTCCATTTGCTTGTCTGGCTATTAATCATGGCTGATTAATAGTTTTGCTCCAGCAAACCTCCTGGTTCTCAGAGCCCTGCCCATGATGGTAGTAGAGTTAAATTAGCTGTGATTGTGATGAAGAGGTTCCTTCGTGTGATTAAATTGGGCGAGCAGTTCCAAAGGAAATGAGTGACTGACTGGGGGGTTCTTCATGCCCACTAAGAGTGAGCAAGGACACAAGGGTAGAGTCCTGCATCTGGGAAAGAATGACCCCATGGACCAGGTTGGAGACTGAGCTGTGGGAGGGCAGTGTAGGAAAGAGGGACCTTGGGGTAGGTAGAAGGAGCCAGGAATGTGCCCTTGTGGCCAAGAAAGCCAGTGGCATCCTGGGGGGGATTAGAAGGGCTGTGCTGAGTAGGCTGAGAGAGGTTCTCCTGCCCCTCTGCTCTGCCCTGGTGAGGCCACAGCTGGAATATTGTGTCCAGTACTGGGGCACTCAGTTCAAGAAAGACCTCAGGGAACTGCTTGAGAGAGTCCAGCACAGAGCTGCTGCAGGCAGTGGAACATCTCCCTGTGAGGCCAGGCTGAAGGAGCTGGGGCTTGGAGCAGAGGAGCCTGAGGGCTGCCCTCATTGCTGGGGATAAAGATGTGCAGGGCTGGAGCCAGGCTCTGCTCAGAGATGTCCAAGGACAGCACATGGGGCACTGGGGGCAAGCTGGAGCAGAGGAGGTGCCAGGGGAACAGAAGGGGAAACTTTGTGAGGGTGAGAAAGCCCTGGAGCAGGCTGCCCAGAGAGGTTGTGGAGTCTCCTTCTCTGGAGACATTCAAAAGCCACCTGGATGTGTTCCTGGGTGCTCCTGCTCTGGCAGGGGAGTTGGACTGGATGCTCTTTGGAGGTCCCTTCCAACCCCTAATCTCATGTGATTCTGTGAGCTGGCAGCCTTTCCTCCTGGGTCCTGTTTGAATGGAGGAGAAAAGGCCAGCAGAACTGTGACAGTGCAGCTGCAGTGCTGCGGTCCTACCAACAAATCCTTGATGGTATCCTGTGCTGTCATTTGCCTTGTCTGTGTCTCTAAGCACTGAGCAACATCACTGCACTTCCATGCAGCATGGGGGAAAGGAGGCTGTAACTCTGAAAGTCTCTTGCAGCTCCTAAAACTTGAGTGCAAAAACCTTTTTAAGAATGAGATTTGGATGCTTTTTGTCTGCTCTTTAAGAACTTCAACAGGAAAAGCCCTGCAGGAGTGAAGTTCCTTGGTTAAAACTGTTTCTGTTGTGTGTTGAGCTGTTAGCAAATATTCCAGGCTGGAATCACAGTGGAGTTTTGCTGTCATGTCAAGTAAAGAAAACCAAAGGTAAGCAAGAGCAGCTCTGGTTTGCAGCCTTGTCACAGAGTTGTGTGTAGGAAGAAGAGGCAATGCTTGTTTAGAACTTGTATTTCTGGCTGCCTGCTTGAAGCTTTCATTGCAATTGGTAGCCAAGTGCTAATGTGAACATGAATGTGGCATGCAGCAAGGATTCTTGTGGCCTCTGCTTCCCCTCAAGCTCTGGAGAGGCATGATGTGGTGTGGGGGACAATGGAAGGAAGTGGATACAAAGCAGGCTGAGTGGGCCTGAGCGTGGGGAAGTGCTGTGAGGGCTGCAAAGGATTTGAAACTCTCCCACACTTTTTTTCCCCTTTTTTTCTTTCTCTGCTATTGCAAAAACCTTTCCTAGTAGTAAAACAAAGCAATTACCTAATAACCATTGTATGGAAGCTTGGGTTCTGAATGTGTCTGCAGATGAGTGTCTTGGTGGCACTATTCCAGTCCAAATATAGAGTGTCATCCTGATTCCTGCTTTCAGTCATGCACACTACTGAGTTAATTGGATCCTAGCTCTCTAGGCAATTGATTATTAGTTATTTGTTTCAGAAGAGCTGAATTTTTACCCCTGTATTTGCTGACAGTCAGTCATCTTCAACTGCATGTTGGGCAGAATATGGAAGGAAGAAATCCTTTACCTTGGTCTTGCCACAGGGCTGTAGCTGGGTTTATGGTCATAAATGAAATCATCCAGTGCTAGGGAGGGGTTGGAAAGGACCTCTGGAGATCATTGAGTCCAAATGTTCAGTGAGTGATAAGGGAAAAGAAAACTCAACCTTTCTAGCAAAACCAGAGAGTCTTATAGTGACTGCTCCTTGGGAAGTGTGCAGAGCTGTGCTCCTTTGGTGACTAATTTAAGAGCTCAATCTCAGTAGGCTCCTGCCTTACCATTAAAGGGCAAGGAAGTATCTGCTGCATTGCTGAGTCTGCTTCAAGTGTGCCTGCACATCACCTGGATGTTCCTGAAGCTTCTGAACAGCAGTGTTTAATATTGAGCAGTGTGGGTTTACCTCCTCCTTTTGCAGTGGTCTCTGGTAGAATATGTTAAAGCTTTGGGTAAACATCCCCCCGGAGCAGCTCCTGTCCCCGAGAACCTCTTCTGTCAAGGCTTGTGCTCAGGAAAAGATGGGAATTGGATCCACTTCTCATTACTGCTCAAAGCTGCTGTTTGCTCTTCCTCAAGGGCAAACCAGTTGCCAATTAACCTGAGGGAAGCTCCAGCTGAAGCCCATGCTGGTTCTTTATCCCTACCACTTTAAGGAAGGCTCAGCGCGGTGCGGGTTGCGCTCAGCATCTTTGGCATCCTTGTGGATGCTGCATTTGTGCAGCTCTCCATGGCAGGTGTCACAGGATGCCCCACGAGTGCTGCTGCATCCTGATGGAAACCAGAATTCTTTTCTTAAAAAGTAATAACCACAGGTAGACCTTGGGAAAAGTTTTGTCTCATTTAGTGATACCTTTTTTCTTTCTGATTCTCCTCCAGCACCAACAAGGCTTCAGAAGGAGGCTGCCTTTAGTCTGTCTCTAAGGTTGAGGTAACCAGCTCCCCCTGCTCAGCCTGCCTTCAGCCTGACTGCTGCTTGTCATTGCCCCAAATGTGTGTAGTGTCCACTGGAGTGGAGCAGTGCTGATTGCCTGAACCAGAACCGGATCCAGCATACAGAGTTCATCCCCAGGTACCTTTACCCAGGGTAGCTCTAGGGAGTCAGATCCATGGTGACTTCATTTTTGGCTGGGTATGAATATCTTAGAAACCCTGTAAGTGTCATTAGATGCTGTCATGTAGATGAATTCTCAGCAGTGAGAGCAGAAGGGAACTGGGTTGCAGTCCTGGCATGGCCAGCAGTGTTCCTGACACCTCTTGGCTGGACCACCACAAACCATGCTTTCAAATTTCTCTGTCTGTGAAGTGTAAGCAAAATCCAGGACCCACTTTAGTTTAACCAAATGCTGCAGCCATATTATCCATCTCCTCTTTGCCCTTTGCAGCTGAACCAGCTCCTTTCAGTGGGGTGTGAGACTGGTGGGGTGGCAGCTGAAGGGAGACGCTTATCTTGCCCCTCCATATGGAGTTGTGCCCGTGCTGAACGACCCGCCCTAACAAGTGTGTCTTCCTTCTCCACTGGGTTTATGAACACTTCTAATTGGTGTCTCTGGCCTCTGTCATGCTGTGAGGCTTCAGACTGTCAGTTCAGCTGTTTTCTTAGGCACTTCATGCTATGAAATTTCAGGGGGGCAAGATGCAGTTGATTCACATGGAGGTACACTTGAGGAAAAGAGGTTTAAAAGAACATTAAGGAAAGATGGAGCTTGCAGACAAGCTTGCTCAACTTGTGGTAGAGCCTCTGTTTCCTCAGTGCAGGTCTGTTACTTGGAAGTGCTACCTGGTAGTTGTAGACTCACCCTGCTCTGACAGGGCTGCAGCAGGAGTGAATCGTGTGCCATTGTCAGGCAGTGCTTCCTCGTTATTTAATGCCTGTGTGTCAGAAGCAGGGCTGCAGAGGGGGAGCTCATTACAGAGCTGGCTCGTAGGGTGTTGAGCAAGAGTGTTTTTGTGAGTAGCTCAATGAGCTTGAGCTGCTTGATGAGTGAGTTGGCAAAATCTAACCACAGTAATTTGAACTGGGCAGGTAGAGGCAGTGCTCTAGATCCTGCCAAAGCCCAGTTTGATTGCAACTAATTTGTCATCCCCAGTGATGCATGGAGATATGCAATTGGTGACTGCAGCTGATGAAACATGACAGATCAATTCCAATCTCTTACTGGTGGAGACAGTTATTCATGGGGGCATGCATCTGTCTCTTACTATTTTGTTCACAGTGAGAGTGCTGTAAAGCAGCAGCGAGTCTGCTGTTGGAGTGGCAAACACTGAATGCCAGCATAGCTAAATGCTAATGCATTTAGCTCCTTGCTAAATGGAGGCTTAAAACTACATAGATAAGGGGAAAAAACCCCTCCATGGAAAAGGGAAGGGGCAGAGACTTGTGCCTTTTCCAAAGTCTTTATCAAGCACTGTCTCTTCTGAGTTTCTCTGGAGATTTGTTTTCCCCTCGTGTTTGCCACTTGATTTGTGAGGGTACAGCCCTTTTGACAGCCCTCTGCATAAGGGCAAGGGATGAAAGGCAGTTTGTAATCAGCCTGTTCTATTTCTTTGCACCTCAGCACTGTTTTAACCTTAAAAGTCTCCCCAGGTTTGTAAGCTATTGCACAGCATGAAGTGTTCCAGTCCAGTTCCAGGCATGGGCTTTGTGAGGTTTTTCTTGTGCCACAGGAACGAGCTGTGAAAACAGGACTCTGGATTTCATAGCTGGGTATTGTGAATGTCCTTCAGCACTTAAGCATGGAGAGGTTTTTGTGACCCTTTCATGCAGGAAAAGGTGATCCTGCTCTGGCAAGGGGGTTGGACTAGATGATCTTTCGAGGTCCTTTCCGGCCCCTAACATTCTGTGGCTCTGTGACAAGTGGCATTAAGTGGAACAAAGCATAGGAAAATGCTTGCCCAGGTTTGTTTCTGACCCACAGAAGGGATACTCAGAGCTGCTCTATTGATGAGTTGTCATGTGGGTGTTAGAGAAGGCTGCACATCCCTTGGCATGCCGCTGCACAGACACAGTCCTCAGTGCTCTGGCAATATTTTATTCATAAGTCCTAACACTGAAGCCCTTAAGGTGTCATAAACAGGCTGCTAGTGCCTGGGAACTCGAGGGGGGGTGGGGGTTAGTCAGACAAATACCATGCTCTAAATCAGCTGTGATTCTAACGTGCAGCAGAACAAACACTAACAGACACAGGTTAGAAAGCTCCTGCTGGTGCCTCTTGAGTCCTGTGCAAAGAATCCTTTCCCAGAGTTTTCAGCCTTACAAACCTTCCCTCTACAAAGCTGGAAAAGAATTAATTGATCTGTTAATAAAAGGCAGTGAAGGAGCAGGGGAAAGAATATTTTGCTTTGGTGTGTAGAGGTTTGTAAGGATGGCAGCATGCCCTCTTGGAAGAGCAGGGCAGGGCTCTGCTGGCCTTGCTGAATGAGGGACAAATCCCTGTCCTGCTCTGGGCAGTGTACTAAGAAGAAGATAAGGGGAGAGAGGAGAAATTAAGTAGCCAAACAAAGAGTGTGACCTATCAGAAGGCATGGTGACCAAGATGAGCCTCAGCTTTGTCTTGAAAGCAGCAGTGTGGGGAACTTGGCTGCTTTAAAGAGTGGTTAAAGTGATGGGGTGGTGCTTCAGTGAGGGGAGCTGCACAGATACAGCCAAGACATGGGGTAGGGGACAGCTGGTGTAAGTGACAGACAGTGTCATCTGAGATACTGCATCTCTCTGATGCAGGAGATCAGACTCTACAGGCACTTATGTTGCTTCAGTGGCCTGTCAGCCCTGTTTGGGCTCTCCCAGTGGCATTTTTGTGGTGGCCCCGTTGCAGTTGACAGCATCGCCCCAAGTCTGTTCGGCAGACTCCAGCTGCCAGTGTGAAGGGCACAGCACTGGGGACTGAATTCATCCCAGAGACTCTGACTCCACACCCTGCATTGCTTCCCAGCCTAAAGTGTTTCCTTCTGAACCTCCTGAAGGAGTGTTTGAATTCTTTGCAGACCTTAAGCACGAGCTCAGCTGTAGCTGGGAGCACTCAGGTGCTTAGAGCTGGTTCATATAATTTGCTGTTTGAAGACTTCAGCCTGATTGTTTAGTTCTTTCTGTCTCATTTTCCTTCTGGCTGCTAAACACCAGTTGCAGGAGGTAGCAAGGAGGTCTTTATACCCTGTGGCTTTTTGGAGAAAGTGACAGTTCTGCAGTTCTCTCTGTTCTACATTTCTTTGCACCACAAATGACCCTCGCTGCTCTTTGTCACCAGTGGCTCCTTTTATCCTTCTTCTGGCAGCTGCTCTTGCTCCATTTTGATGTTGGAACAGCAAATGAACTCCCTCTGAAGCAAATGTCATGCCAGTAAAGATGTTGAAGCAGCAAGAAAATCATCTCTGTCTCTGAAGACTGAATTGGAGACCTCTGTGAATGAGTTGTTCTTAAAATAGCGCCGCAGCATGTTGTCTTCCCTAGAAGGAGGAGAATTGAAAACACCTCCACAAGCCACTTGGCATTGTGCAAGCAGGATCCCTAGATAATGCTTTTTGGAGTGGGGGGAGAGGCAGGTTGCTTGCTTTTCCTCCAAATCCACACAGGTTGCTGCAGTGTCAGTGGAGGGGAGGGAGGATATCTTTTCCCAAGAGCTGCATCACCATTTGCTCTGTGTTTAAACACATCACATGTTTAGTGACCTTGTTCTTCTGTGTGATCCACTGTGCTTGTGGAGTAGGAAAAGAGCTAAAAATAATACCCAGCCACAAGTTGAGGAGACTTGCTCTAAATTACACTTGCTAAGGATCTGAACAACCATGACCTCTATAGATAGAGATTCTCAGCTAGCATTGTGTAAAATGCCTTGTACAGGCACAACCCTCAGGGAAACCTCTCACTGTGTGCCAATAAAACCTCCGTTGCTCCGGCCTCGGGCAGGCTCTTGCAGTTTGGGTGCATTCTTGGGGCTGCTGCTAGGCACAGGGGTAAGGATAAGGAGGTTTGTCAGTCAGGACAAATCTCTGACAGGAATCACAGAATTGGCACCTCTCAGTTTCATGTTGATAAACACATTTGCTCCCTTCAGCATCCAGCCGACATGCCCTGCGCTTCAGTTGCTGTCTTAATTTAATCCTCCTAGCTAAGAAAGGTGAAGGGTTAGGAAGTCATCTTCATTTACTTGTGACCTGGGAATTGCTGGTTCAGGTGGCTGGAAGGTCTGTTTCTCTGGTTAGACAACAATCATCATGTTGTACATGGAGAGCTTTGCTGGTGTAAGAGCTCCCTCTGATAGTTTTCCACACGGGTGATCAGCTGGCTTCGGGTGTTTGGTTCCCTGATAGCCTCAGGAGAGCCCCTGTCAGCATTCAGTCTTAGCAGCACAGCAGTGCAGCAGGTAGAGCATGAGCTGCCCTGGCATCACTTGTCTCTTCTCTCACTGTATTCATAGAATCCTAGGATGGCTCAGGTTGGAAGGGACCTCAGAGATCTCTGCTCCAACCTCTCCACTGTCAGCAGGGACACCTCTCAACTACTCAGCTGCTCAAGGCCTCATCCAGCCTGGTCTGCAACAGCCCCAGGGAGAAGGCAGCCAAAGCTCCCTGGGCAGCCTGTTCCAGAGTCTCACCACCCTCATACTGAAGAACTTCTTCCTCAGCTCCAGTCTAACCCTGCTCTGCCTCAGCTTCAAACCCTTCCCCCTTGTCCTGTCTCTAGATACCCTCATCCTGCAGCCTTCCTGTAGGATTCCTTTGGTACTGGAAGGCAGCTATGAGGTCCCTCCAGAGCCTTCTCTTCTCCAGGCTGAGCAACCCCAGCTCCCTCAGCCTGTGCTCATGGCAGAGCTGCTCCAGTACCACAGTGCTCTCTTTCTGAAGTCCAAGGAACGAACTTGTTTTACACAAATCATGCAGCTGAAGCAACAGTCCCTGTGAGGTGCCTCTGGCTGTTGCTTCACAGAGTCTTTTGCCTGAAATCAGGTGGTTTTGAAGGGAATGAATCTTGCACTACATGCACTGGGGAGCAAACAGTGCAGCCTCATTGCATGCATGTGTGGGTGCTGCTGTGGGTTTGGTTAGCAAAGGTGATGGTCCTGAGTGGAGAGCCTGGCTGCCTTATGGATCTGAAGTGGGCAGTGAAATTAATTCATAGAAGTCTTGAGACAACATTTTGCCAGATCCATGGAGAGGCTCTCCTGCAGGCCTGTGAACAGCTGAGTTGTTTGATTTTGCTTGGACTCAGCAGAAGGAGAGTTGAGAAGTACCTGATGCAAAAATGAAATGACAAACTGAAGCAGGCCTTTGCTAGCAAGCAGCTGCAGGATTCAATCAGTAGCAGAAGTTTAACTAGAAGCATTACAAGATTGACCCCTACAGGGCTTCACCTTTCTGCCTAAAGGTGGAAACAACTGCTGGAAATTCACATGACTGAGGGAAGCACAAAGTTTTCTGCTAGTTTTTTCTCCTGATCCTGTTTTCTGCCGTGGCTGATATCCCCTTAAGGGCTTTCTCCACCAGATCAATTCCTTCCCTGCTAGGAGAACTAAAGCTTTTCAGCTGTCTGTCCAATTTACCCTCCTGGACTAAATTCTCGTATCAAGATAACCAGCAGCAATGCTCCCCTCAGGAGACTTGTATCAATTAGTTACACATCACTAATTTCCCTGCTCTTGGTGGACCAGGCAGTTGTAAGAAAGCTCTTTTGTAAACACTTGGGGGGAGGGGGGGGTGGGGGTGGGGGTTTGCCTTTACCTTTTTTTTTGGTGATGATTTTTGTTTGGTGATGATTTTTGTTTGCTTTGAAACCCATCTTGGAGATGGCAGCTCTTGAAAGCCTGCAGATTTCCACCTGTGCATGAGGCAATGCAGGGCAGCCTCAGACAGCTCCTTTTGGGATGTTAATTGCCTGTGGATTTCACAGAGCACTAATGAGGGGCCGTGTTACACACAGCTAAGCAAATTTATTCCAAAGCCACTTATGATGGAGAATGTCATCCAGGAGGTAGGAGCCTCTCAACTGCCGTTTGTAGCTGTTGCATGAATCTGCTGTGCCTGGCGGGGGGCTGTGTGCCTGCTGCCAGGCTGCTGCCACTCCCAAGTGCAGCTGGGTTCCAGGCAGCCCAGAGCCCCTTGGTGACTTGCCCTGTGCCCTGTGGCCTTGATGCTGCTCCATGTAACTCGCTGTAAAGAAAGCAGGATGTCAGTATTGTGTAATTGAGCCTCTGGGGTGACTTAGCAGTGGGGCAGGAAAGAGAAGGGGGTGCAGTCCAAAGAAACCATACCTGAGGTGGCAGTGGTGACTCAGGAGCCACTGCTGCAGCCTTGTGCACCAAGGTGTGATGGAGAAAGCTTTCTCCTCCCAGTGTGCAGTGTGGTGCTGCGCTGCTCAGCAGAGCCTGGAGGAGCCTGAAAGTCTTCCCATCTGTCATCTGATCTTCTTCAAATTGCTTCTGATGAGTAGCTGGACTTTACTTGGGTTGCTTGGGTTGGTTCCTTGCCCTTAGGGCCTTCCTTAGGTTCCTTGGCAGTGCAGGGCTGGCTCAGCCTTCACACCATGCTTCAGCTGCCCATGCCTGCTGGTGTACTCACTGCCCAGGTGTCTGTGTGTTACTACTGGGGGGTTTTGTGCTGTATGTGAAGGGGCAGACTTGGTGACTGCTAAGCTTGAGTCAGTTGCATTTTTACACTCTGTAGCCACAGCAGTGGCAGTGCTTCCATCCCTGCTGTCACCAGCCCCTCCATAGCACTGCCCAAGCTTGAGGAAGTGGAAGGAAGCTGTGGTGCTGCGCTGATAATGTGAGTGGCAAGCGCAGTCTAGCAGGAAAGCAGGTTACTCCCAGCTGGAGTGCAGACCAGGATCAGTTAATCCTTTCTTCAGCCAGGGAAAGGTGCTTTTAATCTATTCATTTTGTATTTGGTTGGTGGGGGTTTGTTGTTGGGGTTTATCATCAGCACTGACAGATCTGCCAATGCCAGAGCTCTGTCACAGCCTTTGCCATACCAGCAGGTGTACTGGGACATGGAGCTGGTTTCAGGCACTCAGATCTAATCCCAAGTGGTGCCATGAATCTTGTGTATTGCTCTGGGTTTGCACAGAAGTCAAGGACAGTCTGAGGTGGCATTTTCAACACCCTGCTACCAGCTCTTCTAGGATTATCCTTTTTGAGACAGATGAATTTATGTTTGCTGATGTTTTAAGGCAAAATTAATTTGATGTGATTATTAGAGGAGGGAAATTATAAGCACAGACTCATCCAGGAAGCTCATCAAAATGGCAGCACTGAAGTAAGTGGGTAATTGGGCACTGCCTCTGCCCTCAGCCCCTCACTCACTTTAGGAGCAGTTTTGCATTGAAAGCAAAATGCTTGCAGGCTGAGGCTCCCACATCTGTTACTGCTGAAACAAAATTACTTGCTTGGGTTTGTTGGTTTTCCTTTTTCCACATCTGCATCTGTAGACCTCTCCTGGATGCTAATCACCTCTGACACTGCCTCATCCCAGGGAAAAGGCCCCAAAAGGAAGGGGTTTCTGTCTTTGGTCAGGAGGGGAATGTTTTGGGTTTGTTGTGGTTTGGTTTGGTGAGGAGGGGTGGATTTTGTATTGCCCTTCACTTTTATTAGCTATTAGGTGCCTGGCTGTGAAATGAAATAGTATGAATGAGCACTCTGAGGGCTGCTAGCAGGAAGCCCAGGCACAGCTCTGTTGCTCTGAAGAGTGTTTATATGAGACAAAGGAGTTCACAGGCTCTGGCCTGTCTGCCTTCTGGAAGGTTGATGTCACCTTACATGATTAAAACTGGGCAAATAATTGTCCTTACTCTCTGTTCTCAGAATGTCTGCAGGCAAATCCCCATTAAAAAAAGCATTCCCCATTGAGGGTGCTCAGGAATTGTCTTGGGCTTTTGACTTCTCTGGTTTATGTTTTGCATTCTGGGTCGAGCCAATGAATTGATTGTTCATTTGCCATGCTGACTGTTTGCTCTTTCAGTCACTCTGGCTGGGATTGTTCTGATAGGCAGCAATGCCTTGTCTTTTGTGGCACGTTTGGGGTGATTGCTCAGAGGGATAGGGTTGCCTGTGGCCACTTGAAGCTCCAGTTCATTTCTCAATGTGATTTTATTGCTTCTCACTGTTTGTACTTCAAAAACACAACTCCAGAAAGGTCCAGAGCAGGAAAATAGATAAAAGCTGAACAATAGATTTGAAATAACATTTGGAAATCTTCTCTGAGCTCCAATTATCATGATGTTAACTCTGCCTCCCCGTCTTCAAACTGTGCTCTAGTTGGGGAAAGCACATGCCTAAATCCCTTCTTAGCCAGGCTGTGCATAAATTCTATTAGTTAAATGACTCATAACTCTTTGCTTAAATCCTCTCCAGTGTTTGACTGACTGAAGAGCCTGGAATTGCCATGTAAATAAGGTAAATATGGGTGTTGGGTTTGCTGCCTCCTCGGCACTGGCCTGGCTTTTTACAGTTTCCTAGCCTGCCACTGGAATCAGGAAAGAATGGGAATTTCAACTAATGTTTTAATATGCTGAAATGTATTAAGTTACACAAAAGAATCCATATTACAGTAATCCTGCACATATCCAGGAGGAGAGTGCCCAGCGTGCCTGGCAGATGGTTTCAAAGGAAATCCTCGAGAGCTAGGATTAAAAAGCAATTTTCAGCAAGTTTAAAATGGGTCTCCATATTTGGGTCACAGATATTAACTCTTTCATGGCAAACAGATGAGGGGGAAGTCTTGCTGGGGGATTGTGGAGCTGATTCACTCCAGACAAGCTGACCAGTGCTGGCTGTGGGCAGGAAGAAAGGAGGCTGTCAGTTGATTCTGCTTCTGAGCCTCTGCTAGCAGCAGTGGGAAGTAGAGCAGCGATCACAGGCAGCGGTGTGTTGGGAGCAAATGGGATTCATCATCCAGAAGTATTATCAGAGTGATGCATAAAAGGGACTGAGTGCAGAGCAGCTTGGTTGTCTAAGAGCAAGAGGAGACACTGAGCTGTCAGATGGTAAAAACAGCACAGCAAGTTGGAGATTACTGGCTTTAACTAACTTACACCAGCTAGTAAACATGTCAGGAGTGTCACTCACCTGTACAGCACTGCTCCTTTGGGCACTCCTGGGAGGGTGAAGGCACCTCGAGCCTGACCTAAGCTACCTTCTCTTCTGAAGACTTCTGTTTCCAAAGCAGAAATTCAAGTCAGACCTGAAGCAGTGTTTATCACTAAACAATGCAATGCAGCAACTGGTGATGCTCTGTTGTGTTCTCAACGCTCAGCTGGGTGTGTTTGGAGTAGATTTGGAAAGCTTCCTGAGCAAAGGTGCCTGATGCTCTCTCTGCTGAGTGAATTGGAGAAGTAATTGCTGGTTTAAATTTCAGCCTATGGAGGAGTTAATTGCTTTGCTCCTTGGCTGTGATATTGGCTACACGTTAACAGCAAAGGACAATGTGCTGCTGAAAGGGCATCAGGAATGTCCCAGTGGGATAACTGACTGCAGGTATAGTTACAGAAGGGTAATTAATGATGCTCAGTAATAGGTGTTTTCTGCAGGACTGCTCCGTATCAGAGGTCCTGTCTGCTCTTCAGAACAGAAAATGCAGATAGTGGGTGAAAATCATGTAGGAAGGCAACTTTCCATGTTCAGTTCTTGTACCAGAGCCAGAAAGCTTCAGTGGGCTCAGGACTGGCTTTTAGCTGACATTGACTCTGCTCTCCTAGGCCCTTGATTTACATCACCTCCTGCAGGAAGCTTACCTCTGTCTGTCTTGGTATGACAAGATTTAGCTTCCTCCAACCTTACCAAGTGTTTTCTGTCTTAACATCATCTGTTTCAGGTGATTATTCCAGCAAAAGGGCAACATTTAGGCTATTTAGTTGTCACAACTGGCTCCTGAAATCCTTCAGGCATCAGGACAAGGAACAAACTTTAAGGAAGTGTTTGAGGTGAAAACAGAAGCGGCTCAGTGGGTGTTAGCAGAGGAGTCCTCCTTAGGCTGGAAGGAGAGCTCTGAGGGGTCATCATATGAGAAGTTTTACAAAGAAAGGGTGGAAGTTAGGATTATTGGGGAGGCAACATTCTACAGCTGGGGCTGCTTAGCCTGGAGAGGAGGAGACTCAGGGGTGACCTTATTGCTCTCTACAACTACCTGAAGGGAGGTTGTAAACAGGCAGAGGTTGGTCTCTTCTCCCAGGCAGCCAGCACCAGAACAAGAGGACACAGTCTCAGGCTGCGCCAGGGGAAGTTCAGGCTGGAGGTCAGGAGGAAGTTTTACACGGAGAGAGTGATTGCCCATTGGAATGTGCTGCCTGGGGAGGTGGTGGAGTCGCCGTCACTGGAGGTGTTCAGGAGGAGACTTGACAGGGTGCTTGGTTACATGGGTTAGTTGATTGGGTGGTGTTGGGTGATAGGTTGGACACGATGATCTTGAAGGTCTCTTCCAACCTGGTTTATTCTATTCTATTCTATCTTGGTGTTAGAGACAAGTGAGGAGAGAACCTCGAACAGGAGCCTGGGAATGAAGGTCACTCCTGCTTAGGTGATCAGAGGGAGAAGCTGGAAGGGAACGCAGAGAAAAGCCTGACAGATGAGGCAGTGGGATAGGAAAACATTCCTAGTCTAGGTGAACAGCAGTAGGGTAGCAGTGGATGCAGAGAAAAGGGGACTGCTGAAGATGCAGACTGAGAAGGGGGATGGCAGTGGTGCAGTTGTGTGACAAAGACTTTGCTGTAGGTGTCTGGCAAGAAAGGACACACAGGCCTTGGCTGCAAGCAAAGCAGCTCCTGTGGGCAGAGCCACAGTCAGGGGTTTTGGTTGGTTGTTTAATGGGAACCTGTGTTCCCAGTGTGCCTTTAGAGGGCAGTTCTGAGTGCCCCAATTAGATCTCAAGAACTGAACATCCCAAGCCATTATCAGCCATCATGTGTGGTGGCCAAGCTCTGATGCTGTTATTCACTGGGGGGGAGGAGTTGCCCATGACAGCAGTTCTCTGATCTGCATGTTTGTAAATGGACTTCACCATTTGCAAAGCAAGGCATAATAGATCTGTTCAGGTTCTGTGCCATTGTTATCTTCCAGGAGGTTTGCTTCAAGTGGTGTTGGAAAGTTCTGGGAAGTACCAGATGGTCTGGGCTAAGACCTGATCCAGATGCCTTTGGGTAGCCAGCAATCCATTCTCTGGTCTCCAACAAACTTGGGAGCAAGCTCCAAAGAAAGGAATTTGTATTGAGTCTAGAGAAGGAGATGATTTTTCTTCACTCACTGTACAACCAAGTACTCACCACAGCAGGGCTTTCTTGTAGGAATTCACTTGTCTCATGGTTCAAACACATTTTTGTCAGGGCAAAACACAATGGAAAGAGAGGGAGCTCAGGCAGATCACCAAAAGATTAGACAGGTGGGAACCAGAAGCCTGGATTCTCCTGTTAGGGGCCAAATGAGTCTTCCAGACACATCAGCAGGGTGCAGCTCTGAAGCAGTGTGTGACATGCTGTTAAAAGGTCTTAATCTCCTGTGAAAGGGGAGGTTGGAAGATGAGGTTTCTCTGCTAGGGCTGTAAAAAGGTTCTGCTTTGGGTGTGCACCCTTTGTTTCCAGTTAACTCTCAAGGAAGCAATTCCCAGCTTTCTGCATCCTTCTTGGAGATGACTTTTGCAAGTGAGGGTTGGTGCTGGGAGTGAGGGTTGGTGCTGCAAGTTCAAGAAGTTACTCCCATTGCTTCCTTCTGCAGAAGTGTACTGGAGCATTTTGAGATGAGCTTGCAGCAGGAATGGGAAGGCAAATCCTTCTGAATTTGACTGAGGGGCTCCCAGGCTGCCCCAGTGCTGATAAAGGCCTTTGCCAGAGCCATATTCTTCTCTCTGGCAAATATTTAGTTACCTGTGAAATCATCTCACTCCTGAGCACTAAAAACTATGGCTCTTCAAAGTAGTTAAATGCTTTCTTACCTTCAGAAACGCTTCCCAGGGCGTACTGGAGGTGTGGTGTGTCACTGAGTGCCTTGGAGCCTCTCTCTGCTTACCTCTTTGCAGGGCATATCTATTGAAAAGTGTTTTCTGGGTAGATTACTGAAAGCAGCATCCTCTTCATAGCCAGGCCATGAATTCCTGTTTAATGCAAGCAGCCAGACAAAAGTGAAAGCTCACACACTGATAAATTGTGCTGGGGATGGGCTTCTCTGCACTCCTTTATTGATGGCACTAAGTAGTGAGCTGAGGAGAAAGGGATAATGAAAATTGATTCTTCTCTGCAGGTCTCCCTTGCTTACTGTTGGACTTCGACAGACCTAATCTGTGAAGATAATTAAAGTTCCTTTGCTCTGGATGCTGTGAGGGAATTGGGGGTTTTTGTTTTATGGCAATGCTTTGGAGCCTGTGTGCCTCACTCGGGGGGGGAAAAAGCTGCAAATGCCAAATGGCCTCCGAAGGGCAGAAATGGACTTGGTGCAGATTTGTTCTGTGCCTGACATGTTTGCAGGAGCTCTTTCTGAGCAGCAGTTTGTGCTCAGGAGCATCCCTGTCTCCCTTCCAGCTCTGCTGGGTACATGCAGCAGCAGAACTCTGCTTGCAAACTGCCAGTAAAGATGCCAAAGGAAACTTTTCGTGGCTCTGTGGGCTTTGCAGCTAGCTTGGGCACCTCAGCGTGGTGGAGAATCTGCTCTTGCTCTGTGTGTTGGATTTGGCTGAGAATAAACACCTGAAGTGTCAGCAGGGAGGCTTAACCAGAACGTTGTGTGGAGAAGTTGGAGGGATGACAAAACTGTGACTGAAAACTCTTCCCATTGATAATGACACAGGGTAGTGGCCCTGGCTGTTACTTAGCGTAACAGTTGGGGTTTCAGATGCCATGATAACGTAGCAGGAGACTTAAAACCCATCTCTGCTGTGTAATAGACTTCTCACAGGAGCAGATGTGCCTGCTTTAAACCCTGTGGCTGGCTTCTGGAGCATCTGGGATAATACCCCCCCTGTAGTAGATGGAATCCAGCAGTTGGATCTGGTAGGCTGCTGCTGGGAGGCAGAGAGTGGGTAGGAGCCTGGAAACAGAGTGCCACATTTTTGACCTTGTTTCAGCATCCCTTTAGCACCCTTAGCACAAAGCTCTCTGCTGATTCCATGCTCAGTAGTTCTGTGTGCTGCTGATGACACGTTTCTCATTGCTACAGCAGTATCTTTAAAGCAGTTGATATTCTTGCATCAGGGAGAACAGGCAGAGCTCTTCATACCCCCACTGTTTTTTCCCCCCCAAAGCTCTGGGAACAGTTTTCTGGCTTGTGGAACAAAGAAGTTAAAACAAATTCCATAGCCAACATCTGCACCTGGCTTGCTTATTAAGGGAGTATTTGGCATAGATGCTGGAGGACTTTCTGCCAAGAGAGCCTTGCTGATGCAGTTGTTCAGGGCTGAAGATGTGATAATGTCTTTTCCTTTTTGGTTCACCAAAGCTGTTCTCTTGATTTGTCAGAGTCAGGAGTTTGTTGGAAAGGAAAAGATCTTTTTTACTTGTGAATACCAGAGGTTAATTACTGGTGAAGTAAACTCTTTTCTAGCCAGCCACATTAAGATTGTGCTGGTGTATCACTTCAGTTCCAATGGCAGACACATCACATATGGGTTGCCATTTTGATGGCTTTGGATGGTAATCTGACCCATAAAAACTGAAGCAGAATATGCAAACTGATTTTTTCCTGGCCTGCCCTGTTCTCGATGCCATCTGTGTTAGGATGGAAATGAGCCTGCTCAGAATGTGGTCTGCCAGTTTTAAGCAGAGTGGTAGTGCCAGTCACAGATGGATTTAAAGAATAGGAGGAAGATTCTCCTGAGAGCAGGAAGCTTCACTTGAAAGCACTTGGGGCCTGTGAAACATCCATCACTCCTTTCCATGAATCCTTCACAGGGATTAAGTAAACTAACTTTCTGAAAAGGCAGGAAAAAAAACCCCACCTCCACATCCAAACCTTGCTCTCCCTCCCACCACTGCCTTCTATTGCTGTCATCCCTACTGGAATACCACGCAGGAAGTATCTGCTCCTGACAAGTACTTGCAGTGTGTCATTCAGCAAAGCCAAGCAGCAAATGATTTCAGCAGCTCCACAGGGACGTGGGCTTTGAATCTGCTGCAGGAACCCGGTGGAGGCTACAGCATTCCGAGCCCTGGGCTGCTGACGCTGAGCAGGAGTCTGTGGCGTAGCTGGAGGTGCCTGTTTGCTGCAGCTCAGCTCAGACATCACCACATTTAAGCAGCTGATGTTCAGTGTGGTCAGTGAGATCTGCTTTCTTCTTCTGCTCAGTTTGAGAGACCCTGAAGTTAGCGCTTCAGCAGCCTTGGCTGGTGTGTAACCACAGGTGTCTTGGTGCTATTTACAAGCCAAAGCAGCGCATTAAGTGATTTATTTTTTCTCCTCTGGCTAGGAGGATGGTCTGTAGAAATCCTTGGGGGTTTTGTCTTTTTCTTCCCCCCACCCACCCCCCTTAATCTCTTCAAATTGATTACACTGAAGGCCTGTTTGCTTTTGCAGGGAGGCAGCACGTAGAAGGTGGCTCTCATCGATGAATTTCACGTCCGTGACACAATCCCTCTCAAGTCCTCTTTAAGCCTTTTATTTCCAGGCTAAATAAACACCAATTTCAGCAATGTCTCATCTGCTCCCTTTAATTACTGCTGTTGAGAGAAAGTTTCTGCCGATGCAAATGTGCTATTTTGTCATGTCACATCACATTGCATCAGCCTTATATTTAGGAACAAAAAGAGGGGGAGGCTGAGACAGGATGTGGCTACAAATGGAACCAAAGGGGTTTCTTAAATTTAGGCTGAAAATAGACAATTGAGGCAGTGAGGAGGGCTTTTTTAATTCATATTTTTTTTTCCCCAAGCCAGGAAAAAAAAAAAAATCCATGAAAGGGAAAAAATCAAAGTCTGTGACGAGAGAAGTGAAAAGCAGGGCTGGGGGTGTGAGAAGAGGGAGTTCTGGATGGAGGCGTGGGCTGGCGTCAGGGAAACGCTGATGAACTTCTCATTTACGCAAGCAGCCCTTGCTCTGTCAGCTTGGCAGGAGGATTGGTTAGACCACAGACACCTCCTCCTGTTCCTCCTGTGCTGTCCAAGATGTCCCTGGCTGTGTGTCCTACCAACTCGCTGCAGGATGTGCCACCTGCCCTACTCTCTGTGCGCGTCTCCGCTTCAGCTCTCAAAGCTGAACTTGTCAGTTGCTGCCCAACTTACTCACATAGAATCAGAGAATTGTTAGGGTTGGAAGGGGCCTCAAGGATCATCTGAATTACAGCCCCCTGTCATGAGCAGGGAGACCTCACTCTAGAGCAGGTTGCTCAGAGCCACATCCAGCCTGGCCTTCAAAACCTCCAGGGATGAGGCTTCCACCACCTCCCTGGGCAACCTGTGTCAGGCTCTCACCACCCTCATGGGGAACAACTTCTTCCTAACATCCAGTCTGAATCTACCCATTCCTGGTTTTGCTCCATCCCCCCCAGTCCTGTCACTCCCTGACACCCTAAAAATTCCCTCCCCAGCTTTCTTGTAGAGCCCTTAAGATACTGGAAGGCCACAATTAGGTCTCCTTGGAGACCCACTGGGCCTTGCTAATGTGGATGTCTCAGCTTAGCACACTCCCTAGCAGGAACAATCCTAAATACCACACAGCTTGAGTCTCACTGCTCACACAGGGATGTTCATAAGACTTTAGGGTTGTTTTTCACCTTCTCAAACCATTGTCAGATTGCCCAGTCTGCAGTCCATGTGGTGCAGAGTGGCTCAGTGTTCCTCAGTTCTCTGTGCCTGCTTATGTGGTTGTTGGATTTTTTTTTTTCAGCTTTTTTGAAGGATTTCTTCTGGCTTCTGGGTCAGCTTGCAGAATTCTAACCTGGCCTTGAACACTCCCAGGGAGGAAGCATCCACAACCTCTCTGGGCTGCCTATTCCAGAGTCTCACCATCCTCATACTGAAGAACTTCTTCTTCAGCTCCAGTCTAACCCTGCTCTCCCTCAGCTTCAAGCCATTCCCCCTTGGCCTGTCTCTAGAGACCCTCAGGAAAAGTCCCTCTGCAGCCTTCCTGGAGGATCCCTTCAGGTATATATATATATAAATATATTATTTTTTCTTTTTCAGAGCAAGTCACAGAAATATGAAATGGGGAAGGAGGGAGCTGGGTGTTTGTTTTAGAGTTGGGGTTTGTTTGTTTTGAAGCCAGTAAGTCTGAAAATAACTGGCTAAAAACTGCAGATCAAATGAAAAGAAACCATTAAGCATCCTCCAGATTGTTCACCCAAAAAAAGAAACACCAAGCCCCACCACCCAACTGACAACACCACAACAGGAAAATGTTCTTAATTAATGTCTTCAGTGAAAGGGAAAAGCCTTGTGGATCTCTTCAGTGTATTATTAAATCAGTATTGTTTGGCTAATAGGGCAGGGGGAGCCACATGTGTGCCGAGTGCTGTGTCAGATTCGTCAGGGCATGCTTTAATTCTGGTTCCCTTGCTGGATGGCACAGCTATTTGTCTGGGTATTGGGGTAATTTGGAGGGCTGAGTGAAGCCAGATGACTGTAATGAACTCATTTTGTGTCTTTGACTCATTCTGGGGAGGGAAAAAAAAGAGAGAGATGCTATTTATGGGGTGTTTTGTATTGTTAAGACTTCTGTTCCTCCTGTCTCTCAAACTTTCTTTGGGCGACTGTCTTTGCGCCATCACCGATAATTACATCGAATTAATTCAGCATAATTGAGTTAATTATTAGCACTGGAGGTTTACAGCATGACTTCAATGGAAATGAGGCTTTTATCCTCCTTTTCCTGAGTTTGCACAGAATGTAAACAAATCTGAATCGTGGCTGGAACCTGAGACACCTCCGGTTCCACCCGGTGCCTGTGCCAGTCAGGGGAACCGTCGGTCCCTCCCTCAGAGGGGTGCTGATAATGCTGCTGGGGCAGGGGAAGCAGCACTGGGCCATTCTGCAGCAACATCCAAGTACTTTAGAAAAACAGAAGGAAATGTTTCAACTGCCCCAGAGCCATTCAGTCAAAACCAGGAGGAGAGAGTAATCATTAATAGGATTTCAGGTACACAGAGGATATGGAGCCTGGTTTAGATTCATGGAATGGTTTGGGTGGGAAGGGACCTTAAAGATCATCTAGTTCCAACCCCCCTGCTGTGGGCAGACATCAAAAAGAATTAAGACATAGACTCCAAAGGTTCAGAGGATAGCTTTGTGAGTTAGCTGGCATGAATCTTTGGGTAAGACACAATTAATAGCACAATCCCTTGCAGAAGATGTTAGTCTGAGAATCAGAAGAGCCATTTCCTATTCCCAGCTCTGCTGTTGACTTATTGTGTGACTTTGCATGAGCCACTTAATTTTCTGGAGCACAGTTTCCTTTCTCAGGTATTTTCTTTCCTGGAGATCTGAGAGGCTTGGGTTGTCTCTTTCTGTTTGTGCATCCCTGGCCTAGGCACAGTGCAATGAGATATTTGGGTCACTGGTGACTGGATGTATTGCACTGGATCCCTGCACTGGGAGGCTGAGGCTCTGCCAAGGATAAAAGCAAGCTTTTCCCTCTCGTGCCAAGGGCTGAAGCTGAGCTCCAGCTCCTGCTTGCCATGAAGTGCAGCTTGTTTGTTTTAATCTCAGATAGCAAAGCTGGGAGTTGGACTCTCACATCAGGAGTTTTGCCTTGAACTTCACTCTACAGACAATAAAACAAACTCTTTTATTTCCCCACCCCTCTAACTTCATCTCACCCAGGGCTATAAATCAGTTTAGTTACTGAACAATGTTGGTGTGTTGTGTGTGCTCAGTGAAAAGCTGTTCTCTACCTCCAAAAGCTCTTGCAGAGTTCTGCAGAGTGTTTTTCTTGTGTATCACCCTGGTCCAATGGCAGAAATACCCAAAAAGCAGGGGGGAAAGTGGAAGCATGAAGAAATCATGGCCAGGATCCCTGGCCAACAGGATATCCAGGATCTGTTTCTGGCTTCTGCTATTCATGTGGAATATTAAGAATCTTGTTTGATTTCTTTATGCCTTTTGGGGGGAAAGGAGGGCTAAAGATATCTGATTGGTGTTTGTTTGGTCTGGGTTCTGTGAGTTCTGCCTATGGTAAGGAGTCTTTAAGAATGGATTCATTTTCTGGAACACCCTGCAGAAGATGGATCAAACTGTCTTGTCTGAAAACAGCTTGAAAGGTTCTGGGACAAACTGAACCTGAGTCTGCTGCTGAGACTCTGATCCTAGGTTCAGATGGAATGAGCTGGGAAAGGAGATTGCCTCTTGTTTGCAGAGGTGCAACACAGAACTGCTGCTAACAGTGTTTTGGTGTTCTGCATTGCTCCCAACAAGGTGGGTTTCTGTTCTGAGCAGCAGGCACCAGTGGCTTTCCCTTGCAGGTACCTCTGCAGCTCTCCCAGGGGAGTTGGATGAGATGACCTTTGAAGGTCCCTTCCAGCCTGATGCATCCTGAGATTCTGTCAGTCTCACAGAAGAGGTTTTCCTTAGGCTGGGCCCTGGAGAGTGACAGGAAAGTTTGGGGGAAAACTTGAGATACAGCTTTAAGACCTCAGAAGTGTTCCTAAGATCTGGTGGGCATCTGCCCACATGATTAGCTGTTGGTATGGTAACAATCCCTGATTAGTGAACTCTGCAAGTTGAAATCCCTCTTAAGAGGCTGAAGACTCCTAGTCTTAAAGGTTCTGTGGTACTGCTGCTTACAAACCTCTCTGTCAGGAGCAGCCATTGGCTGGCTCAAGGTGTGGAGGGCCAAATCCACCCATGCCATGATTCCACCACAGGCAGGGTGTATGCCAGGGAAGGGTTTGGTTCAGATTGTTGCTTGGAGTGAGAATAAAGAGTTGGGAGATGGAGAGCTGCAGCAGGGGTGGATTTGAAACAGGACAGCAAGTTGCTGCTGTAAAGGATAATGGCAACTGGGAATGATGATTACAGGGCAGGCTGCAGGTAGCAGGGCAGTGTCCAAGCACCGTTGTCACCAGCTGGGGGATTTGTATGGAGTTAGGGCTTGGGGAGGATCTGCTGTGGGAGGTGGGTGAAATGAGAGGGCAGCCTGGACAGCCCTGCTGTACTGCAGGCTTTAGTCCCTTGCAGGCTGGCTGTGATGTTTGCACTAAGGGGGTGTTAAGAGGCATGTGTTAGGCATTCTTTGTTTAAAACCCCAAGGTTTTAACTAATCTTTGGAGAGCAGTGTGGGTCACAGTGACTTCTCTTGCTCTTGTTCAATTCTGGCTCTTCACCTTCCCATGACTTTATCTTTCTACTGAACCTTTGTACTTCTACTTTCCCAGGCAGAGCCCTTTCTGCTCTGGTAGCTGCTTGTTTGAATTATGTACTTTTAACCTGTCTTTTCAAAAGATAAAGCTGCCCTGCATGGGCAAGATGAGCCTGTCTTAAAGCATGAAGGTAAAGTAAACTTGAACCAGTTTCAGCCCTTCCTCAATCTAATTAGGAACCCTGGCAAAAGCTTATGTAAGACTTGCTTTCCTTCCCACACTTCTGTGACCCACACTTCTTGGAATAAATGTTTTCATTAATCAAAGACAGCGTGTTTGCACCCTTCAGAAGAGCTTTCATGCCTGATGCTGCCAACTGGCTATCTGTCCTTGAACAGAGCTTGTGGTAGCTTCTGTTGTGCCCAGTCAGAAGATGCCAAAAGTATTAGAAGTTGATATAAGCCCAGACAGAAGATTGCTGTGTTACCATGAAGTGGTAGGGAGGGCACTGACTGCTGAACTGCATCATTTCAGCTGGCAGCATTTACAAGGCAGGCAGGCACAGCTGGCTTTGTTTTAAAGCTGATGAGACCAAGGACTACCTCAATCCCTATTCAGGTGTGATCTCAAAGGTAAATACTTGCAGATTTGGCCACTGAGGACAGAGTTCCTGTTGACAGCAGCTGAACTGAGCACTTTACAGCTGGGAAGAGAAAGTTCTTCTGAGACTCTGCTTTTCAGAACTTTAAGCCAGAAGCCACTGTCAGGAGAAAAGGGCAAGCAGAGGAGCTTGAATTGCACCTAAACCAGGGAGATTCTTATCCTCCCCTTGCAGCCTGAACTTGACATTTAGTGAGCATGCTCCAAAGAATACAACTCTAATTAGTCAGAGCCTGCTTATTAATTATCCAGCAGAGGGTAAGCTGGCCTGAGCGTGGGCAGCACGTTTCCTCACTGGTGTTGGGTTGCAGCAGCCTCCTTGGTTTATGAGCTGCTTGATGTATTGCATGGCTCTGCCCCGGGATCCCAAGGCACTGGAAGGTAAAACACTTGCCCTCTGCCTTGGGTTAATTTATCTAATGGGCCTGCAGCACTGGAAGGATTCAGTGTTTTGATGACCAAACCCCAGAGCTTTTGTGCCTTTTTCTAATCCTTTTTCTAATCACCAGTGGAGATTCCTTGTCAACAGACAGACTTCTGAGATCTGTCCTGTAGGCAGTGCCTGATCCCCCGTGGGCTCCTCTGATGCTGTGTGAAGCTGAACTCACCCCCCCAGGGCCCTGCCCCAAACGGGGCTGCGGTTGCATTGCCTCCTGACACTGCTGCTCTGCCTCATGCATCAAGCAAAGCACAGAGCAGAGGAGAGCAGACATAGAAGTGAGCAGAACGAGCCTGGCTGTCAGCATTCACACGATGGGGCTTTGCAGATCATATTTAGGACAAAATCCACAACAATGCCAGGCCACAGCTCGTCAGAAGTGATCACATCAAGAGAGCAGATCCTCATAGAAGCTCAGCGTGCTGCAGAGATGTGTTTGTTGGGAAGTGACTTCAGCATTGTGCATGCTCAGCCACACAGGGGAAGGGAATATCTACAGGGCAGGCCACGGCCCAGGGCTGCAAAGCATTCCGTGGCTCTGGGCGTGGATGTGACTTGGTAGGCACAGGCAGCGGCTGCTTTGCCTGGGGCAGCAGACCCCGTGGAGCTGGCCTTGAACACTGCTCCACTCACTGCTCTGGCCTCCTGGGGAGTGAAGAAAAGCCAGTGTAATAACCAGCAAGGGCACTTAGGGCGCTGAAGCTGCTGAGTCCTGCCCTCTGCAATGAGTTGTGAGTGTATTTCAGAAGGTACAGCCTGCAGGCAGACCTGCCCTGTGTCTGCCAGCTGGGAAGCTCTGGAAGCTGGAAGGAAGGACTGAGGTAGCCAGGTGCTAAGACAAGAGAGTAAGAATCCTTCTGGGTTAGCAGCACTCCACGTGGGGATCTTCCTGGGCTGATGTTGAAGAGTGAACCAAGATGTTTTGTGGTTAGAGAGGTTTCAAAGGGCTTCCAGTTTCATTCTTCTTCTGGCAGTTGGATGATCACTTGCCTGTGCAGAAAATCCTGCTGGCTCCTTTTGCACAAGTACCACTTTTGGATCCCATTCATGCCAATGAGAGCAGGTCCAGTGAAGTCACAAGGAGCCAGGTTACAGCACTGGGCTAGGGTTTTGTTAATAGTAAGCTCACTGGTGATTATTTTTTTCCCTTGCAGAGTCTCTCATTGGACATTTGAAGGAGGACAAATAATTTTGGCACCTTAGGTAAGATGATTTACACCAATGCTGCTTAATAGATGCTTTGCATTTGATTTTTCTCCCAAGTCTGTCTTTGTTTACAGGGTTGGTTTGCTCAATCCTCATTTGCAAAGTTCACTCTCACCTTCCCAGTGATCTTTATGGCTGAGTTCAAACAAAGCCTGCTGACACCCAGGGAGAGGGGCTTGGATTTGGGGTGGTTGGGGGGCATGTGTTTAGAACATCAGTGTGATCAACAGGCAGAGCCCTGAGCCAGCTGCCAGCACTGGCCCCAGCCTTCAGATCCCATAGGTGCCTTCAGATCCCATAGGTACCTTCAGTCACACAGTCAGAAATGGTATCAGATGCTCCTAACTCTCCACTTACAGTTTCTTTTCCTTCTAAGTTCTGTTCCCTGTGCTTGGCTTTGTGTGGGATGGCAATGCTCAAGGGCAGTGCATTCCCCAGCTGACAACCTCACTGTACAGCTTGGTTGATCCTGGAAGCTGGTTCAGTGGCCAGAGTGCTGAGGCAGTGTGTGGGACCCAGCTCCATCCTGCTGAGTGCTCCTTAGGTGTTAGTCTCAAACACCTCGAGACCTTTGCCCAGCAGAGGTGAGTGTCTCACCTGACTAGAGAGAGCTGCCAAGGCAGTGTTCCAGGCTCGCTTCATAGCAGTCCTGTGGCCAAACTGAGTGAGTGAAGTGCAGGCCTGTCTTGGGTCCTCATTGTTGAAAGTGGATGCAGTGCTCCTGTGCTGCTCTACAAGGGTAGTGTAAAGTCACTGCTTGAAAGGCCAGGAGGTGTGACTGGGATTTGGAACCATAAATTCCCAGGTTCATCTCCTAAAGATGTAATACTTTGGAGCAATAAGAGAACACATCTGCAGCCTGCACTGTACTGGGGGGGGGAGAGGGATGGGGGAGCCAACCTGTAAACAGCAGCAGCTCAGGTAACTCTTGGAGTCCTTTAATTAGCACTTGCAGTCTCTGAAGCCCAGCTTTGGCTGTTTAACTAGTCCAGAGGGACTGAGATGCTAAGTGTGGAACCGTGGGGATTTGCTGGAAAAACAGTGACAACAACAGCAGAAAGCCCTTCAGAGAGGCAGTGCCATGGTGTCATATCAATATCAGCCTGGGTTCAGCTCTGCCCTGGGTCAATTGACAGGCTTGCTAATGCAGAGTGCAAGATTAATTGGCTTTGGTCAGCCTTTGCTTGGCTATCTGAATATCATTATCAGGAATGTAAATGATTATGCCATGCAGGAGAATGCCACAATAGTCTCAGTGTCTCCTTTTCTACTTGCCTCTTTTTCAGCAGGGCTTTATCTAAATGCAAATGTGATTTCAGCCTTCTGATTAGGACATTATACAGTCATCCTTTCCAGAAAGGCACAATTAGTGGATTATTTTATTTCTGACTCAACAGTTCTTGGTTTAGATAGTTTGTTTGTTGTGCTATGCATGGTATTTAAATTATCAGAGGGAGATTTACATTATTAGTCAGGATTACAGCCAGACTCTGTGAGCTCGAGGGTGTTGTGGGGTTGGGTTTTTTTTTCCCCTTGGCTGATAAAAAATGGTAACATTTGTGGGATTTCAGGGGGCTGGGTTTAGAACAAAAGCCAACAGCTCAGATTCTTACAATATCCATTGTCCTTTTTGTGCCAGGGGAGAGGGGCAGCCCCAGCAGTGACCGTGTGAGTTCTCCCATGGGGTGGAATGAGCCAGTGCAGAGTTTAACCTTACCTGTTTGGGGCATCAATTCACTGTTGTGTTGTTCTCATTCAGTATCTCACTGCTTACTAGTGGGTCAGCTCATGAGATGCTGTCTCATGCTACAGCCATTTTACCAGAGCAGCCATCAGGTCTCCATGGGCTCTGGTAGACTTCCAGTGAGGTTGATGCCCAGGAAGTCTATTTTCATATCTTACTATTAGTTTGGATAATGTCTCAGCAGCAGCCCATGGGATGGTGTCCCTGGTAAGTACTTCCTTCAGGCAGTCATCTTTTTCCACTGAAGGCTAGAAAAGCTCTGTCTGAAGTGCCACCAGAGCCTTTCTTAGGGCCTTCCATGACACCCCTCAGCCATGACTCACCATCCTTCTGCAGGTCCTTAAAACTGGCCTGGTGCTAGCAGCTAAGCAGGTGGTGAGCTGTGTTGTGTGCTCTATTAGTCTACACAAAACCAGGCTCATATTACTGTCACCTCCTCCCCATTCCCATCCCACCTGTTTGGCTCATCTGCCTCGTTCTGCCTCATCTTATGACTTGTCATTAGTCTGCCTTGTGGCAGAGGCTTTGTCATTAGCTGTGTGGATGTGTGTGTATAGTGCCTGCCATGGTGGAGCCTGAATCCCTGACTGAAGGGGATGGGCACAGCTCCAGCACAGATATCAACACTAATAACTGCAAGGCAAGAGGTTCTGCCACAGGGACAGCTCCCTGCTTTTACAAGGTGCTGCTTTTGACAGGAGATAGATTCCAAAAGTCAATAGGGCATAGATTTCTCTATATGATCTTCCCCTTTGCTCTGCTGAGACCACACCTCAAATACTGCACCCAGTGCTGGGGTCCCCAGCAACAGAAGGACACAGAGCTGCTGGAGTGAGTCCAGAAGAGGCCACAAAGATGATCCAAGGGCTGGAGCAGCTCTGCTGTGAGTTCAGGCTGAGGGAGCTGGGGGTGTTCATCCTGGAAAAGAGAAGGCTCCAGGAGGACCTTGGAGCTGCCTGCCAATAGCTGAAGGGATCCAACGGGAAGGCTGCAGAATGACTTTTCCTGAGGGTCTCTAGAGATAGGACAGGGAGGAATGGTTTGAATTTGAGGGAGAGAAGGGTTAAACTGGAGCTGAGGAACAAGTTCCTCATTGTGAGGGTGGTGAGACTCTGGCACAGGCTGCCCAGGGAGGCTGTGGATGCCTCTTGCCTGGGTGTGTTCAAGGCCAGGTTGCATGAGACCTTGAGCACCTCAGTCCAATTGAAAGGTGTCCCTGCCTGTGGTAGGGAGTGGATGATTCCTGAGGTCCCTTCCAGCTTAAACCATTCTTTGAGTCTATGATTTCACCCAGCCTTGAAGAGGAGAGCACAAGTGGTGAGGTGCTCAGGTTTGGCTTTGCACTGTGCTTTTGTGCCAGGAGTAGAGCAGTGTTGCAGAGGCCACAGCCCTCAAGAGACAGACAGACACCTTCTGCATTTCTGCTGTAGAATTCTTCACTTTGCATTGAAGAATCATTCTCTCTGTGCCTAAACCATGAAAACAATTCAGTGTGCTGTGCAGCTGTAAACCAGCACAGCTCCTCTGACTGCCAGGGAGATGTGCTGCTGACATCTACTTCATTACAGGCTGGGGGCTGGGAGGGGGATTTTGTTTAACTGCAAGTGCAGATTGCAGTAGTTCCTTCCTCATTCTGATGGGCATCTTGTAGGCACAGAGTGAGGAGATCTTCCCCACTGCAAGAGGAGCTTAGACTACTCAAAGGCACAGCCCAGGCTGGGGCATCCTAGTCTGAAAGAAAATTGGCTGAAGGACTTAAATTACTTAAGAAAAAGAGGTGGGGGAGCAATCTAAATGGTGAGTAAGTATCATAAAGGGTGCTAAAACGATGCCATACACCTACTGCATTATTCAGTTATTTATTATCTTTATTCTTAAGAGTAGTGATGTAAAAGTGCTTTTTCCCCCAAATGTTAATGTAGCTCTCTGCAGATGGTAACCATCTGGTAAATGACAAGGCAGTTAGTGTTTAATTAGCACTTCCTATAGCCTGGATGGACCTATTGTTACAATATGCAAGTGTAGGGAGGTGAAACTTGTTAGGTTTGTTCTTTTCCTGTTGCTGTTACTGAAAAGAAAGAAAGAAAGGGGGGGAAAAAAAAAGGGCATTCCAAACCTGTCAATGATTTGCCTCTTTTCCCCCAGATTCATACAGACTGTCTCGAGGGGAAGGCCTGCCTTCACAGCCCAGCTCCTGAGATGCTCCTGAGAGGTTTGCTAGGAAGCAGTGCTAAATTCCAGCACCACCTGCAACAATTTCTGAGTGTCCTCATTCTACACTGTCACCATGTGGATGGACTCTTCTCCTTCCCACATAGAAAGCCTGAATGAATCCAAGAGTAAAGGCTTTGCAAGAAGGAAACTCCCCCAGGGCTGTGACACTGCTTTGTATATGTAGCAGCTTGTGCTGAGGAGCTTGTTTTGTCAAGCTGGAGAAAGCTTTAGTGTTGCAATGCAGCTTAATATCCCCATCATAAAGTGGTCTTGTACGAGCTGCACACCAGGTATTTTAATACCTTGACCACTAACTAACCTTCTCCTGTCCATTAAGTAAGCAAGCTCATTTACCTTGTGTTTTCCTCCAAAGTTTCCTCAAGTGATGCTGCTAAACCTTCATTTGCTGAGCCTGGTGGCACTATTGTAAAACTACTTAACACTTCTCAGTCTTTCAGTCAGTCATAGAGTCACAGAAGGGTTCAGGTTGGAAGGGATCTCAGAGATCATCTGCTCCAACCTCCCCACCATGGGCAGGGAAACCTCTCAACTAGACTCACTGCTTGAGGCCTCATCCAGCCTGGCCTTGAACACCCCCAGGGAGGAGGCAGCCACAGCCTCCCTGGGCAGCCTGTGCCAGAATCTCACCACCCTCACAATGAGGAACTTGTTCCTCAGCTCCAGTCTAACCCTGCTCTCCCTCAGCTTCAAACCATTCCTCCCTGTCCTATCTCTAGAGACCCTCGGGAAAAGTCTCTCTGCAGCCTTCCCGTCGGATCCCTTCAGCTATTGGCAGGCAGCTCTAAGGTCCCCCTGCAGTACTCTCCAGGCTGAACACCCCCAGCTCCTCCAGCCTGAGCTCATGGCAGGAGAACTAAATGACATTCCTCTTGATTTGTGGGGCTTTTGTTACTGTTTCCAGCAGCTGAGAAGCTTGCAGATGGCTCCGCTGCGGCAGGCGGAGCTGGTTCAGACCTCCCTGCAGCTGTATCGCTACCTGCTGCGGTGCTGCAAGCAGCTTCCTGAGGAGAGCATCCGGCAGCATTACCGGCATGCCATCAGGCAGGTAAGGAGCACGTTTCTGCTGCTGGAGTTCAGCGTGGTGAGGTTTTGCTGGGGTTTAGCTCCTCCTACAGCTTGGGCCAACCTCCTCTAACTCCTGGTGCTTCAAGTATTCTTCTGCAAGCTTGAAACCTTAGTGGATCTGAAGGGTTCTGCTGGAGCAGGTTCAGGAGCATCTCCTTTTGTTTGCTTTGAGGCTGAAACCTGCTTTCCTTGGCCTTCACCTCCAGTTCTTCAGTTAGTCAAGGGTGAACAATCAGTTCTTGCTCACCTGAACACACCTTTATGGTGAGCCTTGCTGGTTCCTTGTCAATGATTTGTAATATTTCTCCATATATATCTCTATATCTATCTATATATCTCCCACCTCCAACCCCCTCAGCTAGGTGAATGGCATCTAATTGTTTATGTGGAGGTAATTCCATGCCTTTGAGCAAACCTGTTCTAGTTGTAACAGCAGGCAGTTTCAGTTCTGAATTGAAGCTCTTTGGGTTGTTATTTTTTTGCTGGTGATGTATAAACAGTGAGTAGGAAATGATGTCTGAGCAGACTTCTTAGGGAAAGAGGTGCTGCTGTGTCTGTCTGCACCTCTTCAGATCAACAGTTTGTTTGCCTCAGGTGTTTTCTCTGAGGTGTGGGTGAGGTTTTGTCTGAGGGTGAAGCTGACTGCTCAGTGTGACACTGTGAACCTTGCAGAGCTTCCGAGTCCATGCTGATGAAGACGATCCTGAGCGAATCCAGCAGATTATCAGGAGAGCCATTGAAGATGCTGACTGGGTCATGAATAAAGTAAGTGCATCAGATTGTCCAGGCTTTGCTCTCTCTCTCTCAGTTCAGATCACAGGGTGTTAGGGGTTGGAAGATCTGGAGGCCTTCGAGTCCAACAGTTACAGATCAAAGAAGAGAAGGTCAGAAAGCAGGTTAGGAAAAGCAAACTGCTGCCTTGTCCTGGGCATTGCAGTGTCTGGGTGAAAGGAAACAGCAAACCACCAGAGGCTTAGGATGGTGACAGTTCTTGCCTAATAACTCTCCTTTGCTGAGGATAAACTCAGGTGTGTTTTGTAGAGTCAGTGATGCTTTAATTTGTTCTCTCTCTAAATCCATTTCCATGAAGAGTTCTGTTCAGCAGCGGTGTCTGGTGTGACTCTGCTGTGGAGAAAGAAACTATGAGCACAGGCTGAGGGGGCTGGGGGTGTTCAGCCTGGAGAAGAAAAGACTCCAGGGGAATCTTAGAGCTGCCTGCCAGTAGCTGAAGGGATCCTACAGGAAGGCTGCAGAGGGACTCTTCATGAGGATCTCTAGAGAGAGGACAAGGGGGAATGGTTTGTAGCTGAGGCAGAGCTGGGTTAGGCTGGAGCTGAGGAAGAAGTTCTTCAGTATGAGGGTGGTGAGACTCTGGCACAGGCTGCCCAGGGAGGCTATGGCTGCCTCCTCCCTGGGGGTGTTCAAGGACAGGCTGGATGAGGCCTTGTGCAGCTGAGTCTAGTTGAGAGCTGTCCCTGGGCATGGCAGGAAGTTGGAGTAGATGAGCTCTGAGGTCCCCTCCAACCTGAGCCATTCTGGGATTCTAATATCCTGCAAGCCCCAGTTTGTCAATATGCATCAGCTGCTCTCCTGGAAGGAAGCTGTCCTCTCTTAGTCTACATCACCTCCCAGAATGGCTTTACTTTTCTCTCTCAGGTCTTGCCTGTGGCTGCTCAGATCAGCTGTTAGACCACACAGTGGCCAAATGGTTCCCTTGTCTCACAGTCACCACCCAGTGGGTATGCCTCTTTGCTCTCACAGCCTGGAAAGCCACCACTCAAACTGGTGCCTTAGGTAGAAGAATGAAGATTATTTCCTGTTAAACAGCTGAGAGCCACCTGCACTTCCTTGGCTTGCAATCTGATTAGGGAACATGATACGTTAGCATGGATTTCTCAGAGTGTAATGAAAGCAGTCAAAAGTTCAGTTTGCTGTAAATATCTGTGATTTAATTTACTAAATGACTGTTAAGTCCTTCTCTCTGTCAGTCCATGAAATCCAAATGAGAATTGTTGGAGGAGCAGGCACAGATTAGTCATAGATTATAAAATTGTAGCAGCAGCCAAATCCCAGCACTTGCAGCCTAGTAAATAACTGTGCCTGAGCCTCACTCTAGGCTCCCTATAATTACAAGAACCCACCCTCATTCTGGCTCTGCTGCAGAGATTGTGGTGTAGCCTGCTTCAGTGGGGAGCTGGTAACTGAACTGGGGGAGAGGAGGATCAGCCTCACAGTGCCTGCCAAGAAGCATTGTTGTCTCTTGCAGAGGGAGAGCCTATCAGCTTTCAATCTAACTTAAGGGAACCAGATAATTTTATGGAGATCATGAGGAGGGTTGTAAATCCCTGTCAGTATGAGTTGCTGCTGTTAGTTGTGTGCTTTCCCACAAATAATTGTGTTTTTCTTTTCCTTTCTGTTCTTCTTAGTATAAAAAACAGAAGTAGAAGGGGAATGATGAAGACAAGGCTGAAATTGGTGACCATCTTTGGAGGACTTGCAGCCATCGAGCCCGGAGCTACCTTATTGCTTGGAGTTTTCTCTTGGATAATACAAATTCATCTCTCACTGCAGTGTCATGAAGCTAAATTGATATTTTGGAAGCTGTTTGAGTGTGTAGATTAAAAATCATAACCTAGGTTCCAAGTATTGGCTTGTACAGTCACAAACTCAGGTTAAAAACCAGACTTGCCTGAGCTTTGGGCAGCACAGAGCTGCTGGGAATGGAAATGTAATGGAGCACAAGTCAGTAACAAGTAATGAACTGTGCCCTGTCTGTCTGTCTGTCTGTCACACCTGATGGATTGCAGCATCTCATCTGAAAGGACTGAGCTGCCCTCTGAGCAGCTCTGAGGTGTGTGCTAGAAGACCCAGACCTGAGGAGTGCTCACAGAAGATCTGAGCACATCTCCCTGTGCTTGCTTGTGCAGCTGATCACACTATCAGGCCTAGCCCCAGCCCTGCATAGCTGTGGCTGGTACACTTACCCCATGGGTTATTGGCTGGCAAGGTTCTGCCTCAGCAGCAGTGGATTTGTTTGTGTCACATCTGAATTAGGGCAGCCTGCTATGTCAGCTCATCCTCTGCCAGCACCACAGGTAGGTTTTCAGTGTGCAGCAGAGGTGTGACCAGAGCACAGACCTGGCTCCAGTCTAGTAGCAGACACAGAAGCTGCAGAGCAGAGAATGGATCCACAAGAGCTTGAAGCCCATCTGAGTCTTGAGCATTTCCCACCTGCCTGCCTGTGCCATGGCCAGGTCTGCATTCCAGCCTAGATCTGCACCTGATCTAATGGTTGCCTCTTCCTAGAGGTGGCTGTCACCCTGCTCTTGTGTGAGCTGGCACTGCTCAGGTGGGCTTTGTGCACCAAATGGTAGAAGCACTGAGAGGTGTGATGTGCAGCTGTGAGTGAAGGCCTTCACAGCCTTTTGCACCGTGGAACGAATGCCCTGAGCCTGTGTCCTGTTTAAAACCACCCCTCTGCCACTACCCTGGTGGATTCTCCTCAGGGAAAACTCAACAACAACGTGAGCTGTTGTAAATAAAACCACGGCAGGGGCAGAAGAGTCTCGTTTGAAGCGTTTGCTTTCAGCTGTGCTTGGCCCTTTGTGTCTCCAGGTGGCAGTGCACACTGTGATGCTGTCCCAGCTCTCAGCCTGCGGGAGCTGGGTTTGTTTGCACTCTTTCCAAACTGTTGAGCTTCCTCACCTGCCAAAACAGACCCCAAGTGCTGTGGCAGATCTCTCAGGTGCCAGATTGTCTTTCTTTTCTCATTCAGCCACGAAAGAAGTGAAAAGAAAATCCCAGCTGGAAGCAGTCAGGGGGGAGTGGTGTGCTGCTGGGTGTCACTGGGGGATGGAAGCGAGGTGGTAGGAGCAGGGTCTGTGCATGCTAGCTTTTGGCAGCTGGCTGAGCAGTGCAGTGCTTAGCAGGGTGCAGATGACTGCCGAGCCAGGAGACATCGTGAGTAAATGTTTTCACAGTAATGATGTTTTTGCAGGAGTGATTCAGTTGTAGGGCAGGGTGAGGTGTCTGAGTCTCTTTTGTTTTCACACAAACATAACCTGGCTTTCAAAATAAACCTTGTGCTGGGCTGGGAATGTGTGGAGGAAACTTTATTTACTCTCTTGTGGAACAAATCATTTTCTTGGTGGCAGGGAGGCACGATGCAAACACCTGTTTGCTTCCTTGTGATACTGAGAGTGTCTCAGGTGTGTTCCTCCAGTGACTGGGCTGAGGACTCGTTCACCTGCAAAGCTGAGGCCTTTATGTTTTCAAGGCATGATGCAAATCCTGCTCCTCAGCAGCATCATTTGACACCAAAGGTGACTTTCTCCTGGAGTTGCCCTAATTTATCACTCACTGTTCTGTCTGACCTGAGAGTTTCTAGGGTGTATTGAATTGTTATATTACCCTGGGTCACCTCTGAGCAGCTCTCTGCCACCCAGCCTCGCTGAGACTGAAGAACTGTTCTCAAGTCCCAGCAATGTCCTTGCTTGCTGTCAATGCCCTGTGTTAATTGCTTAGCTGCCAGTGGCTCTAGCAGGGCCCACTGCAGGAGAGAGTTGCATGGTTCCAGGTGTAGCTTCATTCCTGCTGCTCCCAGGGGAGCACTCTTGGTTGCTCAGCCTCTTCCACCGTTCCCTGATGGCAGCTGCAAAGGAGATAACACCAAACAGGTTGGTGCCTCTGTGTTCCCATAGTCAGCCACCTGGAATCTCTGCAGAGAAGGATGTTGGGTGCAAAGGAAGCCAGAGGCTGTGTTGGGTGCTGCAAGCACTGGTGCAAAGTTGCAAAGCAAAAAGCTTGCAGTGCTCTGTAAACTGTTGATACAACAAAAGCTGAATGTCAGTAAGAAGGGACAAAGCTACTCACAGGGGTGTGCTTCTCTTGGCTGAAATGAGGAACCCGTTGCTGTACCATGCCAGTTCTGGTAAGTGAGTGGACTGTTGATAGGCAGAATGATTAAGGGCCCATCAGAAGGGCATGTCAAAGCCCCAGTTGGCACTCTGATAAGCACTCCTGTAGTTACCAGCATCACTTTCAGTGTGGAGTGATAGCACCTGGCTATTGTTAGCCTGCAGGCCCCGTGGTGTTTACATAAATGTAATAATTACAGGCTGGAAGCAACAGTTTTGCAGCTGGTTACTGTAAGGCCTTGAATCAATAACTCCTCATCTACAGTTAGAGGAGTTGAACAGAGGTAGCTGTTCAAAGGTTGTGTCAACTCTGCTAAACCAGAGAGAGGCTTTCACTGGAGGCTTGCTAGGCAAAACAAATATTAGGAGAAGGAAAAGACAGTTGGGAGAAACAGGAGAATAATTTCATTTGGGTCATGTACTAGTGAAGGGAAATGGGGGGAAATTGGTCACTGGCTCCAGGTTGTAGACTTGGCAGCATGCAGCCTAAGGACAGAACCAGATTGGGTGCTCTGCTTTGTCTGGGCTCTGTACAGAGCAGTGGGAAGCTGAAGCAGAAACGGTGTGGAAGTGATGTGCACATCACACATGCAGCATGCTGAGAGGAATGGTAGTGCCTTAGCTGATGTGTTCTGCTGCTCAGCTTCTTGTTCTGAAGCCCACAGGCAGGTTCTGGAGTCTCCCTCTGCCGTTGCCAGCCTTGGAGCCTCCTGGAGAAGCTGTAGTGGAAATCTTTCTCTCTTTCAAGTTTGTTCATGTTGGGTTCTGACATAGGGAATGTTGTCCATTTCTGCTGTGCCTCCAGTCCAGGAGCACGTTCTGCATGTCACCTGCTTCAGGGGGGAGGTGTGTCATTCTGATCACATTCTTCTGTGACAAGTGCTACTGATTTCACTCTCACTGCTGAAAGCCATTTGAGCCCTGTGGGCACTGAAGAGAATGCTCCCCCCCCAAGCCAGGCTTTGCTTAGTGCCATTTGTCAGTAACTGAATATTCTGTGCATCATTCTTTACATTCAGCACTCTGTAAACTCCTCTTCTTTTCTTTTCCCACTCAGTTTATGTCACAGCATTGCTTTTTGTCCAGAGACACGTGAGCTGAGGAGTTTGATGCTAGACAAAACTGCCTCTTCTCTGGTGTTTGGCTCCCTTTCAGGTGCCATAAGGAAGTGGTCTTTACTGTAAGGAACAGGCATGCATGCCTTTGCTGAGGGAAACAAAGAGCAGACACTGTGATCTTTTATCAAGAGAAACAGTTTCTTGCCTGAACTTGCTGTTATAAATTGGTCCTTCCTATAGAGGTCTGATAAGATGCAAACCAACCTGGCAGCAGGGCAGTGGGGAGCCAGAGGCACTCACTCGTGGTGGGAGTCCTTCACCCTGAAGTGTGAGGAGGAGTCTTTAGAGCTTTATGCTCCACATGGCAGTGCCCATCAGTGCCACCCCAAGCAGGATGCGTTTGCTGGAACGGGAGCAGGGTCTTGGTGCTGAGCTGTGCTGCAGCACAGGTCACTAACACGTGAGCACAGCTTGGTGCTGCCCTGCACTGCTCCCCTGGGGAGCTGCCTCCTTCCACTCCTCCCTGCCGGATTTCTTCTTGGGCAGGAGCCAGCTGCAGCATCTTTCAACTTTTCTGTTATTTGGTGAATTTATCTTTATGCCTCTGTCAAGCCAGGCTTTATGAAAGAGTGTTAACTGAGGTATAGGCTGCTCATCAAGTGCTCCTTTCAGCCTGGGATTAGTCAGAGCACACACACACACGAGCTTTGTGAAACCCACCCTATCCTTTGAAGGCTGTTTTCTGCCTTCCTCACAATTGTGCTTGATGTCTAAAAGTTGAGGAGCAGAGCATCTGGAGCTCTCTTGCCTCGATTTTCCCAGTAGCCATTTCATCCTCAAAGGCCAGGTAGTATGGAACAAGGAAGAAGGAAGATGGCAAACAGAAGTTAGTAGTCTGGAAGGAATTCTGTCATGATGTATTTGCTGGAGACACCTCCCTGATACCAATCTGGGGAATGATTTTTCATGCCTAAAAATAGAGTATTTTGGTTTCCATGCTTGTGCAACTGCAAGGGCTGCTTTCACTTTTGGTTTTTTGATGTGCAGTCCTCTTCTAAGAAGTCACAAAATGCTGCCTTCAATAACCACAGTTTGCAGGGCAGAGTGAGGACACCCACTGAGTCCTGGGGACTTCTTTCCCCAAAGAGCTCTGTAGTTTGTCCTCTCTTAGCTGGAAAGGTCTCCCAGAGTAGGTTGCAGCTTTATGGCTAAGATTTTCAACAGTAGTTCTCAGATTGCTTTATTTAGGTGCTTAGCTTGGGAGCCTTCTGGGCTGATCACACCTCTTGCCTTGGGAGCCTTCTGGGCTGATCACACCTCTTGCCTTGGGAGTCTTCTGGCCTCATCACACCTCTTGACTTGGGAGCCTTCTGGCCTCATCACATCTCTTGGCTTGGGAGGTTTCTGGGCTGATCACACCTCTTAGCTTGGGAGCCTTCTGGGCTCATCACATCTCTTAGCTTGGGAGCCTTCTGGGCTCATCACACCTCTTGCCTTGGGAGCCTTCTGGGCTGATCACACCTCTTGCCTTGGGAGCCTTCTGGGCTCATCACACCTCTTGGCTTGGGAGCCTTCTGGGCTCATCACATCTCTGGACTGTTCCATGCCCTGTCTGGTTTGTTTAGATTGCATGGGAGGCCTCTAGTTCACTGTCTGCACAGTGATGCACACTTGTGACTGCAAGTCAAGAATAACCAGCAACTTCTGGAGGATCTCAGTGCTGTTGTTTTGGGCTTTTCATAACCAGTGAGAGCTCTTAACCTACCTGATCCTCTCTGGCACTCATTTGCTCCCACTCCCAGCGTTGTGTTCACCACCCTCCTGCTGGTTGCAGTGCACAGAGCAGCTCTCTGGCTGGTGTGGCAGTAAAATGCTTATTCCCCTGCTAGCATGACTCTGAGTTAGGAAGGTGCTACAATGGTAATGATCAGTTCACAACCATTTCAGAAGCACAGTTGAAACACAGAGATCACCAAATCCTGCTCCCCAGGGACATCATCCTGCCTGCACCCCACCGAGGCTGCTCCTCTCTGGCTGATTGGCTGCAGTCAAAAGGCATCCAGTGTGCATTATGAAACCCAAGGGATGGAGAGAGGCAGTCCCTGCCCTCCAACTCGTTTGTTATCCTCAAAGGCAATTCAGAAAGCAAGGTGCAGGTTTTATAACTGATGTCATAACACAGGGAATGTACACAGGAGGAGCAGGAACTTGAAAGAAACCCATGTCTGGCTGGGAGAGAAACACAGCCATAAACTTTTTAAGCTAACAAAGCCTCTTTGAAAGGAGGGGATTGGATATCAGACCCAACAGGACCTGGCTGATTTGATTGTACCAGAGGTGGGGGTGGGGGGTGGTTATTTATTTACTATTTAGAAAGTGTTTACAGTTTTGCATCTGAAAGAAATCCCAGCTCATGATTATGAAACTTGGCTCTGCAGGAGGGTGAAACACTCCCAAGAACCTCTGGAATCCACAGAGGCTGCTAAAGGCCAAGCTGGGGGACACAGATCTTGCTTCTATGTTCTGTCACATTCTGCCTTGCTCTAGAAGAGCAAAGGCAATGCACAGGGGGTTGGATTGGATGACTTTTGAAGGTCCCTTCCAACCCAAACCGTTCTGTGATTCTATGAACTGCTTACCAGGGTGTTCAGCCTGGAGAAGAGAAGGCTCCAGGGAGACCTAATAGCAGCCTTCCAGTAGGTCCAGCAGACCTTCCAGTAGGTCCAGGAGACCTTCCAGTACCTGAAGGGGGATACAAGAAGGCTGCAGAGAGGCTGTTTGCAAAGACCCAAAGGGATGGCACCAGGGGCAATGGTTTGGAATGAGAGAAGAGGAGATTTAGATTGGATGTTGGGAACAAAGCTGGGGAGGGTTCTGGGGCACAGCCCTGTGAGGAGAGGCTGAGGGAGCTGGGGTTGCTTAGCCTGCAGAAGAAGAGGCTCAGGGGTGACCTTCTTGCTGTCTAAACTCCCTGAAGGGAAGTTGTAGCCAGGTGGGGGTTGGTCTCTTCTCCCAGGCAAGCAGCACCAGAACAAGAGGACACAGTCTCAAGCTGTGCCAGGGGAGGTTTAGGCTGGAGGTTAGGAAGAAGTTCTTCCCAGTAAGAGAGATTGGCCCTTGGGATGTGCTGCCCAGGGAGGTGGTGGAGTCACCATCCCTGGAGGTGTTTAAGAAGAGCCTGGATGAGGCACTTGGTGCCATGGTTGAGTTGATCAGATGGTGCTGGGTGAGAGGTTGGACTGGATGATCTCTCAGGTCCTTTCCAACCTGGTTAATTCTATTCTAATAACAAGTTCTGCACCATGAGGGTGGTGGAACACTGAAACAGGTTGCCTGGGGAGGTGTTTGGGGCTCCATCCCTGGAGATATTCTTAACAGGGGTCTGGGCAGCCTGATCTAGTTGAGGATGTCCCTGCTGACAGCAGAGGGGATTGGACTGGATGAGCTCTGGAGGTCCCTTCCCACCCAAACCATTCTGTGATTCAAAGGGTAAAACAAACCAGAAAGCTGGGAGGAAGTCAGGATGGGAGATGCTATATTGGGTAAGGACTTAAACACTTCATGGAAGTGCAGGCAATATTGGTTCCCAAAAGCCCCACAAGGAAGATGAACAACCTGTTCTTCTGGAGAGTGCTCAGCTTATTATTGAGTCCTAGGAGCTGGTACATGAGGAAAGGAGGAAATGCCATAGTGGTTTTCAGCTGGTGCTGGACAGAGGCTCTCCTGAGCTGCTTTAACCTCACAGTCTTGGACAGTCACAGAAAATTCCCCTTGCATCCCCCTCTGCCAGCTTTCGGATGAGCAAGCCAGAATCAATCCTTAACAAAACAAGGTGAGGCAAACTCGTGCTTTGGACCAAAAAAAACCCTTACTCTCTCTGTCACTCAGCAGTGAAGTACCCAGGCTGAGCAGGGCCTTCTGCTCTGGGGCCTGGGGGCTAGTGAAGGAGCTGTAAGCTCACTACCACAAACCCTCCAGCCTGGGTTTTTCTTCCTCCCTCTACGAGGGAAGGTGAATTGACCTGAGAGGTTGGAAACCAGGATGTTATTTTCCCAGAGATGGGAAGTTGTGCAGGCTGGGGCAAGGCTGCCTGAACTGCAGTGCTTTGCAAGGAGTCATTAAAAACAATGCAAACAGTCAAAAAAGGGTCATAAAGCAGAGCCATAAAGCTGCCTGAGAAAACCCCTGGCTGCTTCCAGGAAACAATGGAAAGCAGCTGAACAGGCAGGGGTTTGATGTAGGTTGAGCTCTGCTGACCAGAGTTTGACAACTGAGTGTGCAGGGTGGGGGGCATGGGGCAGATTAACGGCTGGTGCAAAGGAGAAACTTAGAGGTCAGCAATAAAGATAAGCACAGGAGGTCTACTGCAACTGTTTCAGCCCTTCCAGTAGAGGCCAAAGGCATGGGCAGAGAACTCTTGGAGCTTGGGGATTGCAGGCAGGGCTTGTGGGCTTAGCAGCAGTGCAAAGCTCTGGGCAGAGCGGGTGCAAAAGGCTGGGCAGCAGGGGGGCAGCAGATTGGGAGCTGGCTTTTCTAGCTGTGGGGAATGTTCCCCTGGCTGTTTCCTCCTTGATCAATCCACACATTTAACCCCTGCTCTTGTCAAGCAGATAAGCAAAGTGGGGCAGAACTGACACAGAAATGTGAGGCAGTTGTTGAGAAGAAAAGTTCCCTGGTGGTCATTTAGAGCAGAGAAAAATTACAGAGCTCTGGGTAGAGATAGGACTGCTGGGAAGGCAGACAGGGTGAACATGAGGAGCAGAGTTTGAATAGCTCCCTTTTGTTTGATGGGGGCTCTTCAGTGGAGCCATTTGAAGACCTTTTGGAGCTGCTGCCCAAGATGCCCAAATGATTCTTTCTCCCTGCTAAGCAGGGCAGCTGCCCCAGGGGTTGCAACTGCTGCACACATTGCGAAGGGCCCAGCAGGAGAGTGGTTTGGTAAGGAGTTGCTGATGTCTTGTGAATCCATTCTTGCACTCACAGCAAACCACCATCACAGGTGTTTTAGGGCAGGAGGATCTCTCCCAGTGGCTTCATAAAGCAAGCAGATGCTGGGTGGCATGGCTGAGGAGGTGGCACACTTTCAGAAGACACAGTGATGTATGTCCTGATTTTATCCCCTTCAGATTCAGTTTCATGATCCTCCCTCCCTGAGGGAACACACAATTGGATGAGGATCCATCCTTCTCTGGAGATCACAGCTGATCCTGGACAACAGGATGCCCATGAGCCACCAATGTGCCCTTGTGGCCAAGAAAGCCAGTGGCATCCTGGGGGGGATTAGAAGGGCTGTGCTGAGTAGGCTGAGAGAGGTTCTCCTGCCCCTCTGCTCTGCCCTGGTGAGGCCACCTCTGGAATATTGTGTCTAGACTCAGCTGCTCAGTGCCTCATCCAGCCTGGCCTTGAACACCCCCAGGGAGGAGGTAGCCACAGCTTCCCTGGGCAGCCTGTGCCAGAGTCTCACAACCCTTGTACTGAAGAACTTCTTCCTCAGCTCCAGCCTAACCCTTCTCTCCCTCAGCTTGAAACCATTCCCCCTTGTCCTGTCTTCAGACACCCTCATGAAGAGTCTCTCTGCAGCCTTCCTGTAGGATCCCTTCAGCTATTGGAAGGCAGCTCTGAGGTTCCCCTGGAGTCTTCTCCAGGCTGAACAAGCCCAGCTTGTCAAGGAGTGTGGGGCACCCAGCCTAGAGCCCAGCACCCAGCCTAGAGCCCAGCACCCAGCCCAGCACACCTGCAGCCCAGCCAGAGGCAGGGCCCTGGGTTCTACACTCAGTGAACTGCCACTTGCTGCTTGACTTTATGGCTTTAATCTGCCAGTTGCAGCCTTTTCTGCCCGGGCTGATGATCCTGCCGGTGACTCAGCAGGGTTTCTGCCCGAGGCAACGTGCATCCAGGCACAGAGAGATCTGGTAATTGGTTGTCTGATTGCTTTGCCCCTCCTTCATTTCCTCATCAATGTCTGCAATGTGCAAAGGCTGGAATTTTGCACGGGGTGGCTGAGGAGGGGATTTTGTTTCTGACTGAATGTGGCCAAACTCTTACCCCAAGCAGACAGGAAGGGTGGGTTTGCTGGCACTGCACATTCATCACTCCTTAACTTTCAGTTTTGCCCTCAGGTTTCTATGTAATGAAAATTTCCACTCTGCCCTGTCACCAATTGGCATGCAGTCTAAAAAGGATCCCAGGCTGTAGATTTGGGATCTCAAGAGGATGCCAGGCTGTAGATTTGGGAACTCAAGAGGATGCCAGGCTGCTCATTTTTGGATGAGCAGTGCCAAGCTGCTGGCAAACGGAGCCTAGAGGATACTACCCCAGGGTGCTCTGGCACCCAGCCTCTGGCACCAACCTTCAGCACTGTCATGCATTTCATAGACTCAGAGCACTGTTTGGGTTGGAAAAGCCTCTGAGATCACTGGGTTCAGCCAGCCACCCACCCAATGCCACCATGACCCTTGAACCATGCCCCTAGGTGCCACAGCCACTCTGAGCTGGCAAAGTACAGAGGGGCTTCCTGTGGCTGAGTGCCAGCACAAAGCAGGAGACAATGCTTGCCTTAAAACAACCTTGAACGTGTGGCCCACCCAGGTAGGTGTTGCCAGGGAAATTGCCTCTCCTGCAGGGAAGTGACAGCAGGCTGGGAAATGAGAATGAGTTGTGGTGGCTGGTAGGGAAACCTGAAAAGGAACAGAAAGTGAATGAATGTTCTTAATGAGACCAAAGGAGCTCTCTGCACCCCTCAGGGGTCACATGGAAGGAGTTGAGCATTTTACTCAAATGCACAAGTCCTTTTCCATGATGTAAATGTGACCTGGCTCCACTGTCACTGATTAGCTTCCTCCTTGGTGTCTCATCTCAGGTCACCAGGCAGCCATGGTGGGGACCTTTCCAGTCCTTTTTGAATGACTCTGTGTTAATGGTGCTTTAAAGACCAAATTTCCTCTTCTGCCAGTGAGCTTCTGCAGCTTTTTCGAATGCACTTGCAGAAAGCAATCTCTGGTGAGGCCACAGCTGGAATATTGTGTCCAGTTCTGGGACCCTCAGTTCAAGAAGGACCTCAGGGAACTGCTTGAGAGAGTCCATCCCAGAACCACAAAGCTGCTGCAGGCAGTGGAACATCTCCCTGTGAGGCCTGGCGGAGGCAGCTGGGGCTTGGAGCAGAGAAGCTTGAGGGCTGCCCTCATTGCTGGGGATAAAGATGTGCAGGGCTGGAGCCAGGCTCTGCTCAGGGATGTCTAATGACAGGACAAGGGGCACTGGGGGCAAGCTGGAGCAGAGGAGGTGCCACAGGAACAGAAGGAAAAACTTGTTCACTGTGAGGGTGACAGAGCCCTGGAGCAGGCTGCCCAGAGAGGTTGTGGAGTCTCCTTCTCTGGAGACTTTCAAGACCCATGTGGATGTGTTCTGCATGACCTGCCCTGGGTGCTCCTGCTCTGGCAGGGGGCTTGGACTGGATGATCTTTGGAGGTCCCTTCCAACTCCTAACCTTCTGTGATCCTGTGAAAGCTCATTGTTGGGGCTGCAGACCACCCCAGCTCCAGAAGCAGAACAAAATTCAGCTCAGAACAACAGCCTGGTCAGGATGCCACGGAGAGGTCGGACATTCTGCTCTGAGAGGGCACCTCTTGCTCAAAGGTAAGGCAGGAAGAGCCCCTGCTGCTTGCATTTGGATATGGCTGAGGCAGGAGGGGCTGTGCAATGTGTGTGGGATCGGTTTTCTGGGGGAAGAGCTCTGCAAGCAGTGTAGAATATTTGTAGAGGGAGTGCACAGTGAGCTTGTTTAGTTAATCTCTGACTCCACCTCAGGAACGAAAGGTGCCCTCTTGTTCTTCTACTGAGGGAGTTTTATTGTCGAGTTTGGTGACTAAAAGAGCAGGTCCTGTTTGAAAGTCTGGAATGATGAAGTAGTTCCCTGAATGGCTGCACCTCAGCCAACCCTTTAAACAGTTCTCATGAGGGAAGAAGATGTTTCTCTTCTTCTGGTCACTCTGATTTTTCATATCCAACCCCTGCATAGCTTCTGCTTGATATCAGCAGTGTCCAAACACAGGGACATAAGGAGGCTGAACATTAACAAAAGCTTGGAAGCCATTGGGCATAATTGAATTCACTGACATTTCACCTGAGTTATGGGGTGCACCACTGGGCATGGAGGTTGTCCATGTTCTGTAGAAAAGAGAGGTCAGGTTAATGAGGAAGGGAGGGATGCAAATGGGACTCTGACAAAACAGCAAATGCAGAGAGTGCAGCCCTGGCCTTTGGAGGCTCCTTCCAGTTCAAGCACCTTCAGCTGGGTCCTTGAGGTGCACAGATTGGTTATCACACTCCAGCAATGTCAGCTGTCTGCATGGGCTGGGAGTTGATGTCATGGAGCAGAAGCAAGGTAGGTACTCATGGCATGGTGTTAGGGTCACACAGCTCACCCATGACTGTTGCCTGCTGATTAGATATCTGGAATATTCTAAACAAAGGGATGGCAAGAGGGAATGCCAGTAGGAGGAAGGGCATTACGTAAAGAAGAAGAGATAAATCCAAGAGTGGACATAACTGAGCAGTGAGCACAAAGCATGGGCTTGACCCACTCTGTCTCTCAAGAGGTTCCTCTCCAGCCAGCCTGGCTGGGCTGCATACAGGAGTACTCGTGCATGAACACGTGCACACACAGCTCTAAGGGAGCTTTACACAAGCACTTACTGCTCATTTTTAAAGGGAGAAAACACAGAAAGAACCAAATGCCTTGCCCAAGCTTGCCCACTAAAACCTGAGAGAAGAAAGGAGACCCTGTGCTTCCTCATTTCTCTTCCAGCCCTATGCCCTCTCCCTTTAGGTCTTTGATCAGCACCTGTAAGTCCTTCTCTCGTTATCATCAGAACCATTGTGACCTTGCATCAGTCAGCAGATAGAAGAATTGTCTTTAATTTATAAATAGTTGCTTTAAAACAGGCCTGCACAGTATCAGTGGACAAAGAACTGGGGGCAAAGGCCTTGAGAGTGCCCTGCCACAACACAGCCCTTTGGAGTCTGCTGTTGCCTGGCAGCCCTTTGCCCTGCCATCGGCTCTGGGACTGCTTGTGGCTTTCAGACCCCAGGTGGAAACCTGGCTTTGTGATGTGGAAATGTCCACATGGTGTCTGAAACTGGCAATCAGCTCCATAATCCTGGCTTCATCTTCTAACTGTCCTCCTGGTGCTCAGACACAGAATGTGAGCTGCAGTTCCCTTCCACTTTTTCTAGTACCTTGGAAAAGCACAAAGGGGTTGTGCAGACTCCACAGGCAGGCAGAGCAGAGAGCTCTGGAGAGGAAGATGTGCTGCAAATAGGCTGTTGAGGAAGATCCTCTAAAGTGTGATCAAAAATAGAGCAGTAATGTATTTATTAAGCCTAAAATCCCTGCCCTGAGTTACAGTCCCCTGTTCCAATGCTTTCAGTGGTCCATAGCCTAAAGCCCTGTGGTTCTGTAGAGTTTCTCTTGAAGTCAATCCTGCTTTGGCAAGGGGCTTGAACTGGGTGATCTCTGGAGGTCCCTTCCAACTCCTGACATTCTGTGATGCTGTGATTCCACAGCTGCTGGTTTGTTGTGTAGGACAGTGGCCATCCAGGGATAAAATCTCTAAGAGTCCTGGCCAGGATTTGTTCTTTAAACACTGCCTGCAAGCCTGCTGAAGTCCTTATCAGGGAGCACACGTAGCAGCCGAGGTTCCAGCACATCATGCAGGAAGGAAGAGATGCTCTCAGCGTCAGGAACCGGTGGCTGCTCTCTTCTGGTCACCCTCATTATGTAATGTGCTGCAACACATCAGCTCCACGCCCTCGGCTCCTGAGCCAGACGGGACGGCTGGGATTCCCCTTTTGTCCACGCTCCATGTCCAGCCTCACTCTGCTGCTTTGCATACATGGAGTATAAAACGCTTTTGCCGCGCAGGAGGGATGCAGAGCAGGAGAGGTTAAAGGGAAGAAGCTTTGACAGAGCAGCCCATCTCCTGGCAGGGGTGGAAAAGCCTCTGGCAGCAGCACGGTAAGAGAGTGGCTGAGTGTTCCGATTGCCATTCATCTGCTGCAGCATCAAGGGAAGTTACTCTAAGGTAAAGCTGTACTTTGGGTTTTCCATATTAGGAGCAAAGGCTTGGGATCAGTCTCCTGCTCTGTTGCCAAGCTGTCCTGCAGCCCTGAAGACTTCTCCTCCCTTTCTGCTGAGCCAAAGGTTTGTGCGTGAAGAGGTAAAGCTCTAAGTGTTGTTTAAACAGCTCTTGTGCAGAGCATGAGCAGCAGGCGAGGTCTTACTGAGTGCCAGTGGATGGGAAATGTGGATTCTCTCTCCTCTCTTTTCCCTGCTCTTTCCTTTTTCTTCTTTTGTTATTTTGCCATTATTATTTAGGTTTTATTTGTATGCCTTTTTTTTTTTTGTCATTAGTCTTTCTTAGCTTGCTTTTTGTGGTGTTCTTTTGGTTTGGTTTGGGTTTGGTTTTATTTTGATTTTCCTTGTTTCCTCTTTCTCTTTCTTCTTCTTCCATTCTCCCTTTCTTGCCTTTCTTTTTCTCCCTTTCTTGCCTTTCTTTTTCTCCCTTTCTTGCTTTTCTTTTTCTCCCTTTCTTGCCTTTCTTTTTCTCCCTTTCTTGCCTTTCTTGCCTTTCTTCTTCTCCCTTTCTCCCTTTCTTGTCCTTCTTCTCCCTTTCATGTCCTTCTTTTTCTCCCTTTCTACCTTTCTTGCCCTTCTTTTTTCTCCCTTTCTATCTTTCTTGCCTTTCTTTGTCTTCCTTTCTAATTCATAACTCCTTTCTTTTTCTCCCCCTATCCTTCTCTCTGTTCCCCCTGCACTTCACAAAGCTGTGTGGTCACACTGCTGCATTTTTCTAATTGCAGAGGAGTAATTAATTGCAATTGTCACTGTAGAGAACTGCTGATTACAGACTGCTGCTGTTACTTGAAGTAACACACAGCTCCTCCCACCTTGCAGTTTCTGCACAGGTAGTTGAGTGGATTTCTTTTCTCCTGGACTTTTATAGGAGGCAGCACCTTGGGAGCACAGCAATATAAATTTTACAGGAAAAGCAGCATCAAGGAAATAAAGAATAGCTCATTCACAGCAGGAATGCGTGTGCTTATGGAGGTTTTCTCTCTCTCTTTCTTTCTTTATCTTTCCCTCTTTTTCTTTCTCCCTCTCCCCTTTCCTCTCCCCTTTCCTCTCCCCTTTCCTCTCCCCTTTCCTCTCCCCTTTCCTCTCCCCTTTCCTCTCCCCTTTCCTCTCCCCTTTCCTCTCCCCTTTCCTCTCCCCTTTCCTCTCCCCTTTCCTCTCCCCTTTCCTCTCCCCTTTCCTCTCCCCTTTCCTCTCCCCTTTCCTCTCCCCTTTCCTCTCCCCTTTCCTCTCCCCTTTCCTCTCCCCTTTCCTCTCCCCTTTCCTCTCCCCTTTCCTCTCCCCTTTCCTCTCCCCTTTCCTCTCCCCTTTCCTCTCCCCTTTCCTCTCCCCTTTCCTCTCCCCTTTCCTCTCCCCTTTCCTCTCCCCTTTCCTCTCCCCTTTCCTCTCCCCTTTCCTCTCCCCTTTCCTCTCCCCTTTCCTCTCCCCTTTCCTCTCCCCTTTCCTCTCCCCTTTCCTCTCCCCTTTCCTCTCCCCTTTCCTCTCCCCTTTCCTCTCCCCTTTCCTCTCCCCTTTCCTCTCCCCTTTCCTCTCCCCTTTCCTCTCCCCTTTCCTCTCCCCTTTCCTCTCCCCTTTCCTCTCCCCTTTCCTCTCCCCTTTCCTCTCCCCTTTCCTCTCCCCTTTCCTCTCCCCTTTCCTTTCCATCTTTCTTCCTTTGAACACCTCTTTTGGGTGCTTGTTATGAGCCAGCTTGAAATGCTGAAGCTAATTCTGCTTCACCTGATGATTTCCCAGTTTGCTCTTTTCCTCCTGTCACACCTTCCCCGGCACAAACCCATTTCAGGATCCCAGATTAGCAGAAAACAGAGGTTTAGGTGAAGACCTTTGTGGATTCTTCCAGCTGTTCCATTCAAATGCATGCTCTGCCCAAGATAGGGTTCAGAGTCTCAGGATTTGGTTTGTCTCTGGCAGATGAACACATTGCAAAGCACTTTGGTTCATTTACAGACCAACATTTTTAACACAGCAACACTTCCCATCCCTTTCCCCAGCGGACAGAGAGTGATGTGAACCAACAGGACATTGAAAAGCCCTTAACAAGCTATGGATAAGCACCAGAGTTAAACCCACCTAAGTGTGAAGCTTCTCAGAGGAGTGAAGCCTGAGCCTGGCTTCTTCACAGATGCTGTTATCTGCTGGGTTCTGCAGCTGGGAGGCAGCTGGCGGGGGCAGCTGGGGTTCTTCTGCTGGTGCTTAAGAGGAGGCATAGCTGCAGCATGAGACTGGCAAAGGCAGGGAGCAGGTTTAGCCTCAACACTGTAAGAGTCATTTCCCCTTGTTCAGCCCGGATGCAGGTCAGATCAGTCAGTTATCTGGTGAGTTTCTGAGCCCTTCTGAAGGGAGTTACCTTCTTAGTCAAAAACTGACCTTGCTGCTTCTTGTTGTTTTTTTCCCTCCTCAGAAGTGTTCCCACAGCACACTAAACAAGATCTCAGCACTGTGACCTAAAATCATAAATAAAGCATAGAAAATGTTGTGCCCATGGCAGTTTGTGTTCAAATCTCGCCCTGCTAAGAGCAAGTTCTCTGAAGAGAAGGACCTCAATAATAACTTGGAGGAGAGCAGGAAGACCTCTGGGTAAGATCTTTCAGTTGCTTCATAATTTCTCTTCCATCTGAAAAGGAAAGATGTTAAATGATGTGGGCTCTGGAGAAACCTATGAAGTGTTTCCAAAGCAGTGACAGTGACCCAAGATCAGCTGTCCCTGGGGGTCACTGGTGACTGGGGAAGGTGCACTGAAGCTTTTGTGCCACTGTTCCCTGTCATAGTTGCAATATGCTTGGTGTGCTGCAGTGCTTGGAGCTCTGCTAGGACTCAGGAGGCATGGGAATGCTATGAAAATGATCAAAGTGATTACTAATGCTGCAATTAAGTTGGTGAAGTATTTCTGTGATGCAGTTTGTACAAGACACTATAAACCAACTGCACAGGCAGATGAAAGGTCTCAGTTTTCAGGCTGTTGCTTATTTCAGTTTTCTCTTGCATGCCCATTCCTTCCTCTGCCCATTCCCTGTCCATTCCCTGCCCTTGCTCAAAGTAGCTTCTGTTCAGATGGGGATAGATGAAGCTGACTTGTGGAAGGCTCTGCTGGCTAGAATACATCACTGCCCTCTCCAGACCTGTGTGGAGTTTGTGGTCTGGATGCCTCTTGAGTGGTTTCAAAACATCTTTGGAAACCTTTGGAAAACTTCCAAAGCAGGAGCTCAGAAAGTTAGCCTGAATGGAGAACCCAAGGGAAGTTAATGCAGAAGTCTGTTGTGTGTTTCACAAGCTGGAGATTGGAGCCAGCTGAAGTTTTCAGGCCCTTTCCCTGAAGATTTCAGCCTCTTCTCTTGATTCATCTGAGTATTTTCTGGCTCTTTACAAGTCCAGGCCATACCTGCTGCTTCCCTGCCCACCCAGTGACCTGGAAAGGGCGACAGCAGCTTTACTGTTGGGGCTGCTGTGAATGCTTGGCTTGTGGGCTCAGGGCATTGCTCAGAGACTGCTCTGAGCATCTCCTTGCTGATGCTGTAGGTGAAATGAAGCCTGTTGGGTTACACTGGATTGTCTTCCTCTCTTTTAAAGCTTGGGGGGCATTGATGCCAAGCTCCATGACCTGGGCAAGAAGCGGACGGAGATGCTGCCTGTCGTGACGCCAGCGCCGGGCAGCGATGGGCCAGAGGTTTGTGTCCTGCGTCGCTGTCGGACAGGGCAGCTCCCGTGGGCTCTGCCTGCTGCTCACAGCTCCTCACCACTGCCACGTGAGGGCTGGTTGAGCTTCCATGAGGTCAGCTGCAAGACCTCTGGGTGAAAGATCTTTTCTGAACAAAAAGGAGCATTGGGAAGAGTGCAGGGCAGGAGGTGACGCAGGGGGATTGGAGAGCAGGATTCCTTTATTCACCTTCCACAACCCAGCCTTCAGTAACAAACATCTCTCCTCTCTGAAGCTGTCTGGGCCACTGCTCTCCTGAGACTGTGACTGTTAGGGTAAAATTCCAAAGGTGTTTGCAGTGGCAGACATTGTTTGATTGGCACAAAAATTCTCTGTTCCCATTGCCTGTAAAACTGGGGATCAGATCAGCAGGTTTGTGCTCGGAGGAATGAATCCACAGGAGAATCCACAGCCAGCTTCTGGAGTTGCTTGTGTAGCATTTGAGTGGTCACACAAAACAGAAAATGAAGGTGTTTAACAGATCTGAGGACAATATCTTGTTTTAACCTTTTCTCTGCCCAGAACCCTCCCCAAATCGATACCAAAGCTTCAACCCAAATATCAAGGTGCCCAAGGCATGTGAAAGTCAGGAACTTGGAAAATGGATCCAGCTTGCTCGACACACTGCACCTGACAGCTAAGGAGGTAAGAGATGGGAGCCTGAAGAGTGATCTCCATGGCTTTGCATGGATGCAGAGTGAAACACTGGGGGCTGACATTCTGCTCTTTCCCAGGTTATCAGCTGCCGGACCAAAGCCTGCCAAGGGGCACTCATGACCCCCAAGGGCCTGGTGAGAGGTTGCAGAGATGGCCCAGTTCCACCAGCAGAGCTTTTACCCCAGGCAATCGACTTTATCAAGCTGTACTACAATTCATTTAAAGAGTAAGCCAACTTTGCCTCCAGTTCTGCTGTAAATGTCCTCTGCCTGCCTATCTCCCTGCAAGGCCACAGGAGTGGTTGGCTTCTCCACAGCTATCAGGAGCTGTACATGGCCTGCATTAAAAATTTCATAGATAAGGGCTGTTAGAAAAGGTAAATAAATAGTTTCATAGTTTCATTCAGGGTTGGAAGGGACCACAAGGATCATCTAGTTCCAGCCCCCCTGCCATGGGCAGGGACACCCCACACTAGATCAGGCTGGACAGAGCCTCGTCCAGCCTGCTCTTAAACACCTCCTGCACTCCATGTTCTCTGTCTGCCAGTCCCAGCTCTTGAGAATGCAGAGATGGACTCTGTACAGAGCACTCCTCAGCCCCAGGGAGTGTGTGAGGTTGCAGTCCTTGGCTGGGAGTCCCTAGCAGAACATTGCCTTCTGTTTTCCTGACATTGGGTGCTCATGAGATCAGCCTTAGCTGTGAATGATGTGGATCATGCTTTCTGTTTGTGCCCCTCCAAATCTCTTCCCTCTGTGTTCTTTTGTTCTCTGTTTTGACTCTCGAGGCTCTACCCAGAGATTGGAAGGTCAGTCTCCTGCTTCCCAGCCTTGCTCTGTGCTGTCATCACCATAAGCTTGCTCAGCATGCTGTGAGGGATGCTCTAGCTTCAGGAAAGAAGTTTGTGTTCTCACAGAAGGGACACAGAGCAGAGACATCTTGCAGGGAAACATCTGCTCGAGCTCCGAGAGTTTGCAGGGGCAGAGCTCGCACAAGATAAACTTCCAGGTGACAGCTCGGTGTTTGCTCATCCCATCAGAAAACATTGCCGGGCTTTCAAAGGGACTCAGCCACATAATGGCTACTTCTTCAGACACTTTGAACTCTTCTACAAAGCTCTCTTCCACCTGAATCTCTCTGAGAGTCCCTGCCCTGCGCAGGCTGCGCTCCCTTGCCAGCACATCACCTTCGCACGTCTCCGCGCTGCTGCTGGTGGCTATTTGACCCCCCCGATTCACGCTGTCTTCCAGGCTTGCCCTTGATCTTTCATCTTGTTGGAAATGTGAACAGCCTCAGACAGGGCAGGCTGTTTGCCTCCTGTCTGTAAGCCAACAAAACAATTTTTGTCTGTGCTGCGATAAACATTTCCTAATGTTTTGACTTCGTTCTCTGTGACCCAGCTGAAGAATTTTCGGCGCTGCTTTCCCTGACAAAGGAATTGCTCAGCGCTTCCCTTTAGGAATGCAAATCCTCCTTGCTTTGCTCAGAAGAGCTGTATGTCCCCGTGAAAGTAATGCTTTGAGAGGACAGCCCGTGTAATCTGGGCTCGGGCAGGAGCTAGCTACTGTTCATTTGCTTGTGGTTTGACCTTTTTATTTCCCAAGCCAGCCTAGAAAATCCACATCTAAACTGAAACCACACGGGGTGGGGTGGGGGCTTGTGATCAGTCCGTCTGTGTGCTGGGTGGTGAAAGGATGGTGTCACTGCTTGCATTTCTAGCATGCCACTTGCTTCATTAGTCCATTTGCACTCAGTTCCTACGCTCTGAAGCCAGGGGGAAATCTCCTCAGCAGCTCTCAGTCAGAGGGCTATGTCCTGAACTCATCCCTTTGCCTAGAATATTCCCTGCTCCTTCCTAAACATCTTGGTGCCCAGAGTGCTTTGGGGACAGGTGGGGAAGAGGTGATGGTGACCTCTCCCATCAGCAGCACAGTGACACTGCTGACTTTGGGAGCCTGATGGATGCTTTCACACCGGGTGGGGGTGGTTTATGTTGGCCTGCATGCAGAGGGTGTAGTTTTCCAGCAGGAGCAGGTGCCTCACTGTTTACTGCCCCAGCTCAGCCTACAGAGATGCTCATCCCCCCACTGGACATTTGCCTGCCTTCTGGCAGATAAAATCAGTGATGTAAGAAGAAGTCTTCTTGTGCAGAAGGATGTTCAAAAGCTTCATGGCTTCAGCAATGCCCATGCTCTCCTTCACCCAGAACAGAAGGAGAATGTCTGCAGTTTGAATCAGTCCTAAGTGATGAAGTTCTCATAGTTTCCTCCCCTGGCTGTTTCCTGTCCAAAAGGCCAAGAACAGAAGAGCACCTGGCCCGGCTGGAAGCGGTGAGCAAGGCCATAGAAACAACAGGAACCTACCAGCTGACAAAGGATGAGCTGATCTTTGCTGCCAAACAGGCCTGGAGGAATGCCCCCAGGTGCATTGGGAGAATCCAGTGGTCCAATCTACAGGTAACCAACCTAGGAGTCTGGCCATCCCTGGCCAAATCTGCTGGAGGTCAGCAGGATGGAAAACCTGCCAGATGCTGCAGCTGGGGCTGCTCCCTGCTGTGTGTTCCCCTAACCTGTCCTTAAATACAGCAGCAAAATGCTGAGCTTGCATTGCTGCCTCTAAAGCTTCTTTTTGCTCTTTGCTTCCCTTTGGGACACTCACAGGTATTTGATGCACGTGGCTGTAAGACAGCCAAGGAGATGTTTGAGCACATCTGCTCCCACATTCAGTATGCCACAAACAATGGCAATATAAGGTAGGTCTCCTTCGTTTTCACCTGCATTCAGAACTCTCCATAAGACTTAAAGTGGTCTAAATATTCTGACAGCTTGTGTCTGCTCTTAACTCTTCTGCTTCCTGCCTGCCCTGGGTGATGCTCCTCTGGCAGGGGGCTTGGACTGGATGATCTCTGGAGGTCCCTTCCCCAACCCCTAACACTTTGTGATTCTGGAATTTGGTTACTTTTATGGCTGGTGCTGCAAAACCTTTTGTAATTCCGGGGGAAGAGAGAGGGTTTGGAGCTTCAGGGTGGTGGGTGGAGAGGGTGAATGATTTCATTTCTAGTGCAGAAACAGAAATTGATTGCTGTTAGTAACAATTTATCACAGAGTAGATCTGGTTGGGAGAGACCTCCAAGCTCATCCAGTCCAACCCTCCACCCAGCACGGAAGGGTCAACACTAAACCATGTCCCTGAGCACCAGGTCCTCAGGCTTCCTGAATATCCCCAGCAATGGTGACCCCATCCCTGCCCTGGGCAGGCCATGCCAATGTTTGAGAACCCTTTCAGTGAGGAACTATTTCCTGATACCCAGCCTGAACCTCCCCTGGCACAGCTTGGAACCACTTCCTCTGCGGCTGTCGCTGGTCATTGAGAAGAGGCTGGACCTCTCCTCACTCCACCCTCCTTTTAGGAGAGTGATGGGGTCTCCCCTCAGCCTCTTCTCTGGAGCCATTCAAAACCCACCTGGATGCATCCCTGTGTGACCTGCCCTGGGTGCTCCTGTTCTGGCAGGGGGATTGGACTCGATGATCTTTCAAGGTCCAACCCCTGACGCTCTGTGGCTCCCTAGACTTAATGATTACGATGTGCTTTGATGTGCTGCTGTGGTGTAACAGGGTTTGGTTGTCTCCCTGGACAGGTCAGCCATCACTCTCTTCCCCCAGAGGACTGATGGGAAGCACGATTTCCGTGTCTGGAACACCCAGCTGATCCGATATGCCGGGTACCAAATGCCGGACGGGTCCATCCTGGGAGACCCTGCCAGCCTGGAGTTCACACAGGTACCCAACCAGCACAGCACCTGTGGGTGGGAAAGAACAACTCCTAGCACTTAGAACTTACCTCAGCAGCTTTTAGAGAGTTAATATTTACTTCACCCTCACACCCAGGGGGGCAGGCCTGGAGGAACCCCAGCTGTACCTTCTCCCTCTCTTTGCAGTTGTGCATTGAGCTTGGGTGGAAGCCCAAGCACGGACACTTTGATGTCCTCCCACTCGTTCTCCAAGCAGACGGCCAGGACCCAGAAATATTTGAAATCCCTCCAGAAATTGTCCTGGAAGTGCCACTGGAGCATCCCAAGTAAGCACAAAGGAGCTGGGGAATTGCACCTGGGCAGGTTGTTAGCCTGTGCCTGGGGCACTGGTTTTATGAGCCCTGGGTGAGGATGAAATGATGGCAAATTGTCCTGGAAGATGAAAGAGCTGAGAGGCAGGAAATGAGATTTCAGTTAAGGAAGCCAGCAGCAGTTTTGCTGGAAATCTTTCCCTTCCCAGTCTGCATTTCAGGCATATTCAGCATCTGAACAATCACCATTTCTCATGGCAGTGCAATGCAGGTGGGAGCTGTGGCTGCAGTCATAACACCAGGGCTGCTGCCTGGGCTGCTTCTTCCTTCCTGTTTGCATTGGGGCTGGCCTGCAGGGGTATGCAATCCTAGAGTAGCTCAGGCTGGAAGGGATCTCAGAGCTCATCTGCTCCAACTTCCCTGCCATGGGCAGGGACAGCTCTCAGCTGCTCAACCTGGCCTTGAACACTCCCAGGGAGGAGGCAGCCACAGCCTCTCAGGGCAGCCTGTGCCAGAGTCTCACCATCCTTGTATTGAAGAATTTCTTCCTCAGCTCCAGTCTAACCCTGCTCTCCCTCAGCTTGAAACCATTCCCCCTTGTCCTGTCTCCAGACACCCTCAGGGAAAGTCCCTCTGCAGCCTTCCTGTGGGACCCTTTCAGCTACTGGCAGGCAGCTCTAAGGTCCCCCTGGAGCCTTCTCATCTCCAGGCTGAACACCCCCAGCTCCCTCAGCCTGAACTCATAGCAGAGCTGCTCCAGCCCTTGGATCATCTTTGTGGCCTCCTCTGGACTCCCTCCAGCAGCTCTGTGTCCTCATGTGGGGCACAGCAGATTGCAGAGCTCTGCAGGGCTGTCCTGCAGTTTATCCAGCAGGCAATCCCCAGTGACCACCTCCTAAACAAGAACTGCCCTCAGCTTTTGCAGCCCGTGCTCCACAGGGCTCTGCTGGAGCTACCTCCTTGTACTTAGAGGAGGAAAAGACCCCAAGTAATGCAATCCACATGCTTGCTGTTGACAGGTATGGCTGGTTTAAGGAGCTAGATCTGAAGTGGTATGCACTGCCTGCCGTGGCCAGCATGCTGCTGGAGGTGGGGGGCCTGGAGTTCCCAGCCTGTCCCTTCAACGGCTGGTACATGGGCACAGAGATTGGGGTGCGAGACCTGTGTGATGTGCAGCGCTACAACATCCTGAAGGTACCCTCCTGGGACAGAGTGGTGGTGCTGAGCTGGCTGGGGGGAGCATGCCTGGGTGTCTTTGCTGGGATGGCTGTTGTGCTTACATCGCCCTGCTAATCCGATGCCCACATCCTGACCCTCGTGGGACACCTTCAGCTGCTGCCAGGACTGTGGCTGACAGCTTTAGGTCTCTCTCTGTAGGGGCCTGACAGGACCCCTCACAGGGTAACAAATAGAGAGAATGGTGTCCCAAGGGAATTCCTGCCCAGCTTCACCCTGAGTCATGCTGGCTCAGGGCTTTTGCTCTCTGCCTGTAGGTTTCTCAGGCACATTTTTCCTGGTCCCAGCCTGCTGGTGGCAAGGCAGTGGAGCTCTGCTGGTTAGCTGCAGCTCGTGACCACCTCACCAGTACAAATGAGTAATGATGACTTGTAACCAGATACTGCCACCTTTAAAACCATTTAACCCAGGAGAAAACCACCCCCCACCCTGCCTTGGAATAGCCTTAAGAACCAGAGCTCCATAATTCAAGTTCACCTCTGATTTGCTGCCATCTCTTTCCCCAGCCTGAGGCTGATCCCCTCCTCCTGCAGTGCTTTTTGCTATGCATTAATCTGGTGAGGGGGAGCAATCATGGTGCCCAAGCCCTGCTTTTTCTTTCTCTCTCTCTTTGTCACATGTAGGAGGTAGGGAGCAGAATGGGACTGGAGACAAACAAACTCTCATCCTTGTGGAAGGACCGAGCTGTGGTGGAGATCAACGTGGCTGTGCTTTACAGCTTCCAAGTAAGTCACCCAGGGTGGTAGCTGAGGGCCACTGGGTGCTGAGGGCCACTTTCCCTTTCATTTCTGAGAGGTTTGTGGCAAGCAGGTGCCAATGGGCTCAGTGGAGGCTCTCAGTGTGAGTCTTGATTTACACCTTGGAAAAGCAGAGGAATCCAGACTTCCTCTTGTTGCCAGGAAACAATCTCAGGTGAAGGTAGAAGGGAGAGGAAAAGAAAAGGAAGTTAAGGGCAAGATGGTACCAGGCTGTTAGCTGGAAAGGTTGGACCAGATGACCCTTGGGGTCCCCTCCAGCCTGGCTCTCTGTGAGGATTGTTCATCCTTTCAGCACTCTTGTCTAAGTGTCAGATCCTGTGTCTGTCTAAACCTCGTCAGGGATGTCCAAGGACAGGACAAGGGGCACTGGGGGCAAGCTGGAGCAGAGGAGGCTCCATGTGAACAGAGGGAAAGACTTTCTCACTGTGAGGGTGACAGAGCCCTGGGGCAGGCTGCCCAGAGAGGCTGTGGAGCCTCCTTCTCCGGAGACTTTCCAAACCCTTCTGGGTGCATTCCTGTGTGACCTGCCCTGCTCTGGCAGGGGGGCTGGACTGGGTGCTCCTTTGAGGTCCCTGCCAACCCCTACCACTCTGTGGTTCTGTGGAAGCCATTGCATTAAGATGTTTTATTGGCAATCACAATTCATTTACCACGTCATACCAGAGTGAAAGATGGATGGAAAGGAATCAGGCTTCCCAGCATGTGCTCCCAGTGCAGGAGAGGTAAAACACTGATGTACTAAAAAGGACATGAAAGTCCTTAATCAAAGGTCTGCCTCAGCCTCTCTCTGAGCAGAAGCTGCTGATGGCAATTATCTCACAGAAGCTCTCTGGCAGAGCAGTTAGTGGGAACAATTATTCCCCAGCCCTCAATAAAGTCCTTGAGATATTAACTGAAGGCAAAGGATTACTTCTGGATCCAGGGAGCAGAATGGGCTTTCTGATGTGTGCCTCTCCCTCTTCAACCCTTCTAGAAGCAGAATGTGACCATCATGGACCATCACTCAGCTGCTGAGTCCTTCATGAAGTACCTGCAGAGCGAGTACCGCGCGCGGGGAGGCTGCCCGGCCGACTGGGTCTGGATTGTGCCCCCCATGTCCGGCAGCATCACTCCTGTCTTCCACCAGGAGATGCTGAACTATGTCCTCACTCCCTTCTATTACTACCAGGTACACATTACCCTAAAGGATCAGAGTCCAGCAGCTGACTTCAGCGGTGCAGGGGATAAGATGGGGCCTGACAAAGTCTAGATGAAAGGCTCTGGGTACTGAGAGGTCGCTGGGGGGGGTTGATGAATGGCAGCAGCAGTGATTGCAGGGTGGAAGGGGTGGGTCAGGCCTGCCCAGTGCTCAGGCTGTAACTAAAGGGCAATTTATTGCTGCAGAGCCTGAGCCCTCTTTGTGCACAGGGCATTGTCTGTGTTCTGCTTCCTCTGGCCCTTCCAGAGAGATGCAGGTGGTGTGGCTACCATTTCACATTCACTGCCTGAAGCTCAGCTTTTGGCTTGTTTTTGAAGGTGGATGCATGGAAAACACACACCTGGCACGATGAGACAAGGAGGCCAAGGAGAAGGGGAATCAAGTTTAGCATCCTGGCAAAGTAAGTCATCCAAATCAGAGCCTCCATGCTTTTGCCCAGGCATTCCACCCTGCTGGTGTTTCTGTTCCACTCTTCCTGTTCTAATAATCATTGCAGTAGGGAGCACCTGAGCTGGTTGAACTTCTCTGTCCACAGCTAGCTGTTATTCATATCTCAGCTTCTTCTTCAGGGCTGCCTATGGTGCATTGCCTCTCAACAACCTCCCAAGGGAAAATCATAGAATCACAGAGTGGCTCAGGTTGGAAGAGACCTCAGAGCTCATCTGCTCCAAGCTCCTGCCCTGGGCAGGGACACTCCTCAGCCACACTGCTCAAGGTCTCACCCAGCCTGGCCTTTTAACATTCCCAGGGAGAAGGCAGCCAAAGCCTCCCAGGGCAGCCTGTCCCAGAGTCTCACCAGCCTCATACTGAAGAACTTCTTCCTCAGCTCCAGTCTAACCCTGCTCTGCCTCAGCTTCAAACCATTCTCCCTCATTCTGCCTCTAGACACCCTCAGGAAAAGTCCTTTTGCAGGTTTCCTGTAGGATCCCTTCAGCTACTGGCAGGCAGCTTTAAGGTCCCCCTGGAGTCTTCTCTTCTCCAGGCTGAACACCCCCAGCTCCCTCAGCCTGTGCTCACAGCAGAGCTGCTCCAGCCCTTGGAGCATCTTTGTGGCCTCCTCTGGACTCACTCCAGCAGCTCTGTCTTTCCTAGCCTGCTTGGGAATCCAGCTGAATTCATGTGTAGTTATGTTCAAATCCTGTGTGGCTGTTTTTTCCCCAGGGCTGTGCTCTTTGCATCCTCCCTCATGCAACAGGCAACAGCAGCCAGACCCAAGGTCACTGTAATCTATGCAACAGAGACTGGGAAATCTGAGACATTGGCCAACAATCTGTGCAGCCTCTTCAACTGTGCCTTCAGCACTAAGGTAAGGAAGTGCAAATCATCCCCACCCAGCAGGGAAAGGAGTCTGGCTCCTTTCACCAGCTCCTGCAAGCCTCTTCATTCCCTGGGCTAGAACTTTGGCTGTGTGTTCCTTCAGCAGAGTTGCTATGGCTGATAGCAATTTCTCATGAGCTTTCTGCCTTCCAGATTCTGCCCATGGATGAGTACAACATCTGTGACCTGGAGGAAGAGACACTTCTCCTGGTGGTCACCAGCACTTTTGGAAATGGGGATTCTCCAAATAATGGAAAGGTGATGTTCCCCTCCGAGACAGCTGAGGCTCAGCTCAGAGCCTGAGACCAAAGGCAACCCTTGCATGTGCCCCATGTACATGGATCAGAGTCTCACTTCTGGTTTAAATCAGAGCATTTGTCTAACCTGAAGTGCTTTATGAATCTTTGACAGACCTTGAAGAACTCCTTGCTCACCCTGAAACAGCTGAGAAAGAAAATCAGGTACAGACCTCTCGTGGTTGAGTTCTGTGTGACTGAGTCCCTTTGCCTTTCGTTTAGCAGGACACACTCAGCTTCTTTGCCTCTCTTCTGCAGATATGCTGTGTTTGGGCTGGGCTCCAGCATGTATCCAGAGTTCTGTGCCTTTGCTCACACCATTGACCAGAAGCTGGCCCAGCTAGGGGCTTCTCAGCTCACTGCAGTAGGGGAAGGAGATGAACTCAACGGACAAGAAGAAGCCTTCCGCACGTGGGCAGTCAGTGCCTTCAAGGTGACTGCAGGGCATAGTTGCCTCGTGGCTTAGTTCATTTCACTTCAACATTCACTAATAGCCCACCAAAATCATGGAATGTGAAGGAAAACAAGCATCTGATTTTGTATCTGGATTCTGAACTTCCCTCTCTGCTGCTGCTTGCCCAGCTTGAGGAGGGAACTGGTCTCCTGTTTTAATATTCACCTAAAGTTTCAAGAACCCCTTAGGCAGGTGGAGTGCTCAGTGTGCCCAAGGGAGGTAGCACCTCCCAGCAGAAGCTCTGGAAGTAGATCAGTGTTGTAGCTACACTGCTGTGGAAGTGGAACCTTCCTGCACACCCTGAACCCCTGTGGTGCTGCTGAACTCAAGAGAATCAATGCACAGCAGCAGTCAGTGAGACTGGCACCCCCTCACCAGGCTATCAATGCACAGCAGCAGTCAGTGAGACTGGCACCCCCTCACCAGGCTATCAATGCACAGCAGCAGTCAGTGAGACTGGCACCCCCTCACCAGGCTGGTGGCAGCACTCAGAGTACTTCTTTCTTTCTTCTTCTTTTGTTTTGGTTTTTTTACTCTGAATAACCTTCAGTTATTTTTTTCTAGACTGCCTGTGACATCTTTGACATCTGTGGGAGAAGCAGCATCCAGCTGCCTGAGATGTACACCTCTGATGAGAGCTGGGACCCTGAGAGCTACAGAGTAGTGCATGACCCACAGCCCTTGGACTTGGCTAAAGGTACTGCCTCCCACCTTCCTCTTCCTCTGTGCTGCTCCACACAGGCCTGAGCTGTAAAGGTCTTCTAGAAGATGCTGGTGCTGCTGGATGACAGAGTGCAGGCAATAAAGGAGGGTGGTCAGAGGAGCTGGGACACTGCACAGGTCAGCTCTGGCAGTGCAGGAACACCACAGCTCTCACACCTTGTGATAGCCCCAGAACTCCAGCTGGGATCTAACTGGGTGTAGTCAGGGGAGGTGTGCACACAGGACACAACTGACGAGGGGTGGCACACTCTAGGGCAAGCACAGGTCAGGGCTTTTCTGCACATAGGAGATGGGTTGGAAGGCAACTCCAAAGCTGACCCAGTCCAACCCCCCTGCAGTCAGCAGGGACATCCTCCACTTAGATCAGGTTGCTCAGAGCCTTGTGGAGCCTGGGCTTGAATAGCTCCAGGGGTGGGCCCTCAACCACCTCCCTGGGCAACCTGTTGCAGTGTTCCACCACCCCCATGGTGCAGAACTTGTTCCTCACATCCAATCTAAATGTGCTCTTCCCTAATTCCAAAGCACTGCCCCTCATCCTGTCACTGTCTGGGTACAGCACATAAAATGATGCCCTACCTCCAGGTGGGTTTGGACTTATGGTGGACTTGGTAGTGCCTCAGACCCTTAATGGGAAGGTTGTGAGTTCAAGCCTGCAGTGGGCAGTAGTGTCCTCCCTACTCTAGTCATGAGGTCTGTGCTGACAGGTTGGACTCGATGATCTTTGGGGTCTCTTCCAACCTTAGTGATACTGAATGAATGAATACTGAATGAATACTGAACTGCACCATGGCCAAGGTCTCCTCACTGCAGAATAGCCTCTAGCTCTGCCTGCAGGTGACCTGCTGCTGCACTGACTCTGTTTCAAGCAGTCATTTGGTTTGTAGTTGTACCTGGAGCAGGTTGCCCAGGAGGTGGTGGAAGCCTCCTGCCTGGAGGTGTTTGCAGCCAGGCTGGAGGTGGCTGTGAGCAACCTGCTGTGGTGTGAGGTGTCCCTGCCCATGGCAGGGGGTTGGAACTGGCTGAGCCTTGGGGTCCCTTCCAAGCCTGACAATTCTGTGGTTGTGTGATTTTGGAAACTGGGAATTGCTCATTAACTTCTGGCTGGGTTTAACACAAAGCCAGTCACAGAGCTGCCATGACTGCTGTGCTCTTTCCTCACCAGCTCTTGCAAGCATTCATGGCAAGGAGGTCATTCTCACGAAGCTGAAATTCAGGCAGAATCTTCAAAGTTTGAAATCCAGGTAGGACATCTCATTCCCTTGGATATTGCAGTGCTACCTTTCACTGCACTCCCAAACACCTGAAATGCCTCACTGCAAACATCTGCTCCTTGCACTTACTGAGAACTAGATGGGAATTTAGTGCCAGCATGAGCGAAGTGAATCACTCTCAGAACACCACAGGAAACCCTGCAGCCTGAGCCCCGGGTTAGCTAGGAGCTGACTTCCCAGGAGAGGCTCCAGGAGCATAGAGAACTGAAGAGTTTTGTGCTGTGGCCTTTGATATGTACTAAATATGGAAGGTCAGCTCTGTGGTGTCTCTCTCTTGCTTGCCATGCCTCATGCCAGGTAAATGTTTACTTCATTTAGGAGGGAAGTTGCCCCTTAGCAGGACAGCAAAGGGGGAAGAAAGGACAAGGGCCAGCACAAGAAGCTGCCAGGTGCCGCTGTGCTGCAGAGCTAGCTGAGACACCACACAGAGTGCCAAAGGATATTCAGTGCTAACGTCTCTCTTAGAAACAGCAGCTGTGAATGGCTCTTCCACAGCCCCCAGCAGGTCTCTTTTGTCCTTGCTCTAAATGCAGTTCTCTTAAGGGAAGTCCTCTGAGCTGGGGTGAGGTGGGAGCTGCTCAGCCTGCAGTGGAGCTGCTCTTCCAGCACAGGCACTTCTGCTCTGTCCCGGGTGGGTCAGGCAGCACTTCAGCATCTTAATGCCCTGTTTGTTTTGAACAAGTACTCCGCATGCCTGGACTCCTCTTTAAGTCTCCACGAAGTGCCAAGCTGCCCTGACAGCCCTTGCCCTCCAGGTTTATTCCTTTCGTGCTCAGCTCAGGGGAAATCCTGTGGCTGGAACCACGAGCTGCCTGATCTCTTTTGTGTGTCCCCAGCCGTGTCACCATCCTGGTGAAGCTTTCCTGTGAGACTGGCCAGGAAGTGCACTACCTGCCCGGGGAGCACATTGGGATTTTCCCAGGCAACCAGCCAGAGTTAGTCCAGGGCCTCATTGCACACATCAAGGATGCTCCTCCAGCTGAGCAGACTGTCAGACTTGAAACCTGCACTGGTGGTGAGTTGGTTCTCTTGGCATACAGCAGCAGAGGCTGTTTGGCAGATTCCTCTACAATTCCTGGGAGCTTTTATAGGCTGAGGTGGATTCTGTTACCCTTTCCTTGCATTTCCATAGGATTTTGTTGATGCTTTTAGTTCTGGTTTTATTTCTCCATCCTGACTCTGCATTCCCTGGTGATCCACAGTAACTTCATCAGAGTTCTCAGCTGTCCCAGGCTGAGTGTGTCATTCAGCTGTTGAGTTGGCCACTGACTGCAATTACATTAGTCAACTGTTTGTTGTTATGCATCAGAGTCCTAAAAGAGACTTAGCTGCCGTGAGCATTGTTTCCCTCAGCTAAATCTGACACACAAAGGCCATTTCCTCACATGAAAGACTTCTCATTTTCAAGTGCTGCATTGTTCTGCACTCCTCTGCATCACATCCTCCCCTTGCAGAAAGTTTTAAGCCTCACACGAGCCTCTGTCAGAAAGGCCCTGCTGGTCCACCCCTGCTACAGCCTGGTCTGAAGTCATCTTTGGAAGGCCACCGAGTTCTGCAAAGCTCTGCAGCTTCCAAGTGCTGTGGGAATTGCTAGGTGGGGTTCTTTCCCCTCTCATTTCCAGGTGGCTACTGGACAAGTGACAAAAAGATTCCAGCCTGCACCCTCCCTGAGGCTTTGACATACTTGCTTGACATCACCACTCCACCCTCCCAGCAGCTCCTAAGGAAGCTCTCCCGGCTGGCAGCAGCGGAAGGAGACAGGCAGAGACTGGAAGCTTTGTCTCAGGTAGGTGTTGGGGCTGATTTATGGCTGCTGGACCAGCTGCTGCTCTTTTACATCTTTGTAGCAATGGTTTTAGCCCTCTCTGACATGTTCTGTGTGCTGGTAAAACCAACCCCAGCCAGAGCAAGGGTGAGCTTGTGGCTCAGCCTGCCCGTGGGAACCAGGAGGTTTCTTCAGAGCTGCTGTTTCCTGTGTGGCTCTGGGTGGGTCATTTCTCCTGCCTCTCTCTCTTGCCTGCCTGATGGTGGTTTCTGGTGGCACACCCCTTGAAGACCTTCCAGCTTGCAGGTGGAGGGCTTGGAGGACAGCTGGCAGATATTTTTGTCAGAGAACTTTGTACCATGAGAGTAAGAGAGCTGTCAGCTCCAGCAGCCAGTGACCCATAAGGGTGGGCAGTGCTTGCTGCTGCTCCAGCAAGCCTCCAAAGTGTCAGCTCTGTGGCTGAACCACAGCAGGGGGCTGAGAAACAGATTCTGCTTCAGTTCTACACCCTGCTGAGGGAGCTGGGACCTGAGAGGATGGTAGAGGGTGCTCTGTACTTCTGCTAGCAGATATGAAGCCAGTTTGTGGGAAACCCCAGTACTGCTCTAGGGATTCTCTGTGGATTCCTGCAGATCTAACTGAATGCCAAGCAGGAATCTTGCTCACTTGCAAGTGACCTTGCAAATACCCCTGCCCTCCTGCTCTCTGCACCAGCTGGTAACACTGTGATGCTGTCCTTTGGCTTTTAGAACACAGAAGAATACAACAAATGGAAGTTTTACAACAGCCCAAACATCCTGGAGGTCCTGGAGGAGTTTCCTTCTGCTGAGGTCTCAACAGCTTTCTTGCTGACTCAGCTGCCCTTTCTGAAGCCCAGGTACTATTCTGTCAGCTCCTCCTGTGACATGACACCCAGAGAGATTCATCTGACAGTTGCAGTTGTAAACTACAAGACAAGAGGTAATGAATTGTTGCTTTCACCTCTTTATCAGATGATATTTAGGCTGCATCGTGGTGCAGGGCAACACTGTGCCTGCCACGTGGCACAGAGCACATCTGTTAGAAGAGCTTTGTGTTGGGGGAGCTGCAGAGTGGTTGACAGCAGTGCAGAGGGTCATGGGTGTCAGGATTTGCTGCAATCCTGCATCATCATCATCATCATCAGTCTATCCTTGGTTTAGGAGTCATTGCTAGGTCCACACTTCCTTAAACCCCAGAATGTGAAGGTGAAGCTGTGCTCTACCTAGAACTGGAGAGGCTGTGGTTGCTGACAGAGCTGTCTTGCCTTGCTCAGGTGGCCAAGGACCTCAGCACCATGGAGTCTGCAGCACCTGGCTGAACACAATAGCCCTCAATGAAACAGTTCCATGCTTCGTACGCAGGTGAGTGCATGGAGAGGGGGAAAGGCAAAACCCCAAACCCAGCAGCTCTTAGCTCATCTTATTCAGTGGCTTAGTTCATTCTTGGATGTGATTTGCATAGATTCATAGAATGGGTTGGGTTGGAAGGGACCTTAAAGATCATCCAGTTCCAACCACTCTGCCACGGGCAGGGACACCTCCACCAGCCCAGGCTGCTCAAGGACTCATCCAGCCTGGCCTTGAACACCTCCAGGGAGGGGGCAGCCACAGCCTCCCTGGGCCAGAGTCTCACCCTCAGTGGAAAGAATTTCTTCCTAATTTCTTCCTTTCTTTTCTTTTCCAAGTGCCTGGGCAGTGCAAGTTGGAATATCAGAGTTTGAGAAAAGAGGGCACTCCCTGTCTTGCAGAGCTCAGACCCTTCACTGTCTTATGTTCAGTAAAATCAGAGATCCCTAGAAGATTCTGAAAGAATCCTGTCCACAAGGCACCACTCCCCTGCCAGCACTCCCACTGCAGAGCAAACGAAGCCGAGGGAGCAAGCAGCAGCCCAGCCCAGCAGTATTTCCAGATGGGGAACCTGGGCTTTGCTGCTCAAAATCAGTCAGGAAACTGGCAGAGAGATGTCAGTCACAAACGAATCACCTCATTAATATACTTTTCCCCTGCATTTTAGTGCTAATGAATTCCACCTGCCAGAGGAGCCAACCAAGCCGTGCCTCCTGATCGGCCCAGGGACAGGAATTGCTCCCTTCAGGAGCTTCTGGGTGCAGCGTCAGTATGACCTGGAAAAGAAAGGTACCTGTGGGGTCTGCCACAACTCCTCCAGCAGCAGAAGACATCCCTGGTCCTCCAAAGTCTCTACAGATGGAGACAGCCGAGGAAACCTCTCTGTCATCCTCAAGCAGTTCACCCATCCCACCCGAGACCATTCTGATGGTCTTGAGATGTTTGGTCACTTGGAGGGAGCAGCTGCTGTGTCCTTGTAGATCTGCCATGGTCAGTGACTGCCCCAGGTGCCCACACAGGGGCCACAATGTGCAGGGGAAACACTTTGGCCTGCCTGTCTCAGCCCATTTGGGGAACCTGCTCCAGCAGGGGATTCCACACAGTTCTCCAAGGACTTGGGCAGGTTCAGTGCTGCTGCAAGACCCTGAATTGAAAGCACACACAGAGACACAGGCTCTCTCCTTCTCAGGTGTTTAGTGAGAAAGGCTGGCTAGAAAATCATAGAATTGCAGAATCCCAGGTTGGAAGGGACCTCAAGGATCATCTGGTCCAACCTCTGTGGGCAAACCCGTGGCTTAGACACGATGGTCCCACTGGAGCCTCCTCAGGACTAACTTGTCCCCATCAGCCCTCATCCTCCCCATCCAACCCCTTGTACAAAGGGACTCTCCATCTTCTTTGTAGCCAGCCTTTAGACATGGAGAGAAGTTCCCCCCTGAGCCTTCTTTCTCAAGGCTGTGCAAGCTGAGTTCTCTCAGCCTCTCCTCACACAGCAGCTTCCCAGCCCTTCGCTCCTCTTTGTGGCCCTTCTCTGGATCCTCTCCAGCCTGTCAGCATCTCTTGTTTTGGATGGTGGTGACCAAAACTAAGAACCCAGAATATCAGGTGTGGAATAGATAGCTGTCCCTAGCTAGCTCCTGTGGGAAGAGCCTTAAGGGATCATGCCCCTTGCCTGGAAAGACAAAGATCTTCCCACTGTTGGTTGCAGGGATCAGAGCTGGCGACATGACGCTGGTGTTCGGCTGCCGGCAGCCAGACCTGGACCACATCTACAAAGAGGAAACTGAGGAAATGAGGAGGAAGGGCATCCTGAAAGAAGTCTACACAGCTTACTCCAGACAACCTGGCCAAGCTAAAGTAAGGCTGCTTCCTGTGTCCTCTGAGGGCTGGCTCCTTGCAGAATGGTGCCCCAAGTGAAGATTTGGGCTGTGTTTAGCAGTGGTCTGTAAAACAGTGTTGACATTTTGCTTCAGTGTCTTGTGAGCAAGAGACAAGAGGCCCTGCCCTGCTCCTTCAAAGTAAAGGAGAACCCTTGCTGTGCACCTCAGTACGGGCAGGCTCTGGAAATCCAAGCCCTCCCTGCCGCAGAGAGGCACTAGGAGTGCAAACAGCTTTCAAAACCAGAAGCTGGAACATTTTCAGACCACTTAAGTTTGGCAGGGGTTGGTTAGCCTGTGAGTTAGAAATGAGTTGGCTCTGGCCATTTGTCACCATTTCAGTGACACACTGACCCTGGGCATTAACTTTGTTGGATGAAATCTTTACTGGAGGAAACAACAGTGCTTCAGCTGCCCTCTTCAGCTGCCCTGCTCTCCAGGCGAGTTAGAAGGCTTTGGCACTTGGAACTGATTCTAAAATAAGAGGAGCCTTGGTCTGCTCTAGTTTTAATCAGGAGACAGATCAAACTTGGGGCTTGTCAAGACAGCATGAAGACATCTTCCTGCTCCTTTGCTGTGGGGCACCACACAGCTGGGCTAGATCGGGCAGTTAGACCCTGACCACAGAGACCCATGCTGGGCTCAGAAAAGCCAATAGGCAAAGCAGCATTTGAGAGCCTTTTCTGATGCTCCTTTTTCTGCTTCTAAGGTCTATGTCCAAGACATTCTTACAAGCAAGCTGGAGACCAAAGTGTGCAACCTCCTGCAGAAGGAGGAAGGGCACGTGTACGTGTGCGGGGACGTGCGCATGGCCAAGGACGTTGCTCAGGCTGTGAAGGGGATGCTGGCCAGGAGGCTGAACCTCACAGAGCAGCAGGCAGAGGAGTATTTCTTCCAGCTGAAGGTATGATCTGACACCCAAGGCATTCCATCCAGTCAGTGTTCCAGGGTGGGTCAAAGAAGTCTTCAAAGTCATACCCAAGATCCTGCACACTGCTGTGAGCTGAATGCATGAGGGGAAAAAGCTTGAAGGGTTCTCTGGGTAGCATGTAAGAGCCACAGGTGATGCTCTTCTCTTGCCTCTACCACTTTCCCCGTGTCTGGGTGCTGGACATCAGCTTTGCAGTGTGGCTGGAACACCAGGAGTTTGGGACCTTGTAGTGCCAACAGAGGGAAGTGAGCTCAAGTGGTCAGTGAACACAGCGCCTGGGTCTGCTGGCTTCCTGGGACCCTCTGTTATCAGAGCCCATCTCTGGGATTCAGCTGGGTTCCCCTTGCTGACAGGAACATGAGCTTGAGTCTCTCAGCAGTGACCTGAGGAGCAGCCAGTGGCACTTAATTAACCTCTTGGGTTTCCTTTCTTGTCCTGCAGAGCCAGAAGCGATACCACGAAGATATATTTGGGGCTGTGTCCCACCTGAAGCCACAGGAGGCGGCTGACCAGCCCGGGGGGAGCCAGCCTGCGGTGGACACAACCCTTGCACCTTTGTTGCAAGCCCAGGGCTGCAGTCCCCTGCCTCACGCACAGGGATACAGCTGCAAGCTCTGACTTCCAGACCTCAGCCCTCCCAGGCAGAAATGTCCACCAGCACTTTGGGTGCTATTTATTCTGAGGCTTCTCTTGATGGACTCTCTTAGGAGTGAAGCAGCAAAGTATTTTTGTAGCACCATGCTAGTAGAAAGCTGTTATTGTTTTGTAAATGCAGGGAAGATTTAGAGGGGTTTTGGTTTGGTTTGTTTTTACAATGTAACCTAGAAGAAATCCTTTGGGACCTGTCCTGTTGCTGAGTTTATTTATGTGGGATTGTTTTGCTGGGCACTTCAGCCTCACTGGAGGGCAGGCACATGGATGGCTGTGGCTGCTTGGGGAGGTGCAAGCCCACACCTTGAAGCAGTAATTGCAAATGAGAGGAGAACAGAATGGTTTGCAGGTGGAAATATCTGCTGCAGGCACTGGAGGTGTGCAGACAGCTTGGAGGTTTGGAGCCCTGCTTGGTGTGCTGCCTGCTGTTTGGTGGGGGTCAGACACAAAGATCCCCAGAGGTCCCTTCCAGCCCCTAGCATCCTGTGATCTGCAGCCCTCTGCTTCAGGTACCTGCCCCTGGATTGTTTTGTTACAGAGCCCATGGCAGTGAGGTTCAGAGCACTCAGAAGCACTTTGTCCATTGGATGCTGTGCTCTGCTGACTTGATCTTTGTAATAAAAGATGTGTTTGTACTGAGCCCAGTGAGTGCTGTGCAGTGAGTGTACCTCTGGCTGCTGTTGGCTCCAGCCTGCAAGAGCAGAGTTGGGCAGGTTCCCAGGTTCTGGTGCCTGAGCTGCTCTGCACACAGGGATGGTGGGGAAGTGCCTCTGGAGCCCAGAGGAGTGTGTGCAGGGAGGAGGGGGCTGCTGTGCCTGATGCCCTCCTGCTCCCCAGGGCAGAGGCTGGGGCTTCAGACACCCAGGTTGTGGTTGCTTGGATGGAGCTATGGGAAGGCAGGTTCCAAACTGCTCCAGTTCACAGCTGAGGGGATAGAACCTTTGAGCCTGAGGTTCTGTGGGGTTTGAAATTGAGTGTCCTTGCCCTTCAAGTTTAATTGAGAGCTGAAGTCATTCTTCTTTGTGAAAGACAACAAAGCTCAACTGATCTTAAGCTCCTCAGTGTTTGCATGACAGATCTCACTGAGATGGCTGAAAAGTGAAATGCTGCTTTCTGATGCCCTGGCCTTTTTCCTGCAGGACAGCACAAAGCTGCTGTTCTTCTCAGCACAAAGCTGTTTGGCAGCAGCAAAACGTTCCTGGGATGGTGGCATTTCCACTGGGCAGAGCAAAGCAGCCTGCCTGCTGCTGGCTCTGCAGGTGGAGGCTGTGGCAGGGCTTGGCTGGCTCTGGGGGCTCTGGCAAGGGTCAGGCAGCTGCCCAGCTGCCGGTGGTTGTGTGGGGCTGGAGCTGTGGGTGCCTGGGGAGCTCTTACAGAGCATGGGTGACCAAACCTGCCAACAGTGTCTGCAGTGTGGTGCTGCCAGGAGGGAGCTGATGGAGTTCTGACCTCCCCAGGGAGGTTGTGGAAGTGGAAGGGATCCTGGTGAGAGAGGAGGACATGAGGTCAGGCTGAGGTGCAGGCAGGGCTGATGCCTGTGTACTGTGGGTGCTGGTGGGTGAGGAGCAAGGAGGGGGAAAGGGGCTCAGGGTCTGAGGAACGAGTGGCACATGGGTAGGAGGCAGCTTCCCCACACAGTTCAGCGCTCCAAGGCAGGCAGACAATGGCATTCTTAGACCATGCCACGACTTGACCCACGGCAGAACAGTGTGCCTGGGCAAACACTGCTCCTTTGGCTGGGCAGGGCAGCTGCTGCAGCACACTGCCCTTTGTCTTTTGCTTGTGGAGGCTTCCCAGGACCTGGCACCATCAGAAAGCCTCCTGCTGTGTGCTGGGCTTTGGCAGCTGCCAGCACAGCCGTGGTGGGTGCTGCTGTGGGGTGTGAGAGCTGGGAGCAGGGCAGGCTGTGGTGAGTGAGAGATGTGAGCAGGGCAGGCTGTGGTGAGTGTGAGCTGGGAGCAGGGCAGGCTGTGGTGAGTGTGAGCTGGGCAGGCTGTGGTGAGTGAGAGCTGTGAGCAGGGCAGGCTGTGGTGAGCTGTGAGCAGGGCAGGCTGTGGTGAGTGTGAGCTGTGAGCAGGGCAGGCTGTGGTGAGTGAGAGCTGTGAGCAGGGCAGGCTGTGGTGAGTGAGAGCTGTGAGCAGGGCAGGCTGTGGTGAGTATGAGCAGGGCAGGCTGTGGTGAGTGAGAGCTGTGAGCAGGGCAGGCTGTGGTGAGTATGAGCAGGGCAGGCTGTGGTGAGTGTGAGCAGGGAGCAGGGCAGGCTGTGGTGAGTGTGAGCTGTGAGCAGGGCAGGCTGTGGTGTGAGCTGTGAGCAGGCTGTGGTGAGTGTGAGCAGGGCAGGCTGCAAACCTGCTGCTGTCTTCATTTGACTGTGAGTAGATGAGGGGGAAAAGGGTCAAACCACAATTGTGTAACACTTGCTTTATCCAGAGCCAAGATTTATTCACTGAAAAGATTCCTACATATCCAGAATTCATTAGCAGAGAGTGCACTTTTTTATATTTTTTCCTTTTTTTCCTCTTTTTTTTTATCTTTTCCTTTTTTCTTCTTTTTTTTTTTTCTTTTCATTTTTTTCTGCTTTTTTTTTTTTTTTCCTTTTCCTTTTTTCTTCTTCTTACATTTTTTTTTTTTCTTGGTTGCATAAACTACTCCAGAACCTGTTGTTAATACTAAGTGGCTTTAATTAATTTAGTAGCAATTCTGGAAGACACTCAGTTGATAGAAAATATTAAAAAGGAAAAAAAAAAATAAAACCAACCAAAACCAAACAAACAAAAAAAAACCCCACCCCAAAACCCCCCCCCCTTTTTGTCCTGTACAAAGTTTACATCACATTTGAGCAGAAAAGGTGTCCATGGTCACCACGACAGACTCCAAGTACATTCACGACTGAGGTGTGGCTTTAGCAGCATTTGACAGCCAGCTTCGTGCCTGCAGGGCGCCCAGGGACAGGACCCCCAGGGGCAGGACCCCCAGGGGCAGGACCCCCAGGGACAGGACCCCCAGGGACAGGACCCCCAGGGGCAGGACCCCCAGGGACAGGACCCCCAGGGGCAGGACCCCCAGGGAGAGGACACCACCGCCTCCCCCCGCGCAGGGCCCTGCGCTTTGCGGCTCCTCTGCCTCGGCTCCAGCCTGTGGCCGTCTCTCGCACCCCCTGACTGGAACGCATCGCCCCCAGCCTCTCTGCTGGCTCCGGGAGGCTGCGGCTTGCTTCCAGGCGCGGCTTATGGGTGTGGGACACAAAACACAAGGTCAGGTGGAACTAGAATCCCAACCGTGGTGATTAAAGGCAGGGCTTGAACCCCCTCCTGCGCCCAGGACGGCAGCAGCAGGGTGGTTCCCAGTGGGGAAAGTGATTGAGAAGCCTTCGCAGCCGGTGTCTGAGTTGCAGCCGGGGGGCAGCAGTAGGGGAGGACAAAGGGTGAGAGGGTTTGGGGGTTTCGCTACTGAGCTGTAACCCGGCTGGCTCCCCCCGAGCTGGCTGTCCTGTTAGAAACACCCCGAGGAGGAGCTGGGCTGCCGGCACAGCCCCTGCTCAGCAGTGTCACTGCCGGTGGGACAGCCAAGGAGATGCTGGCTGCCTGCCGGCTGGGTGCTGGGCTCCCACATCAGCAGGTCTAGTTTAGGGCAGAAACAAGCAGTGAGGAGCACACCGAGGTACCAGAGGCAGCCGAAGGGCTGTGCAGCGCTGCCCACCCCGGAGCAGCAGCTCCCACCTGAGGGAGCCCAGCCCTGCAGAGGGGCTCAGCTGCTGCTGGGGTGAGCAGCCCCCGTGGGGCTCCCTGCTGCAGGTTTGTGTTGTCTGAGCTGGGGAGAGTTCTGCTTCCGCCTGCTGACTCCAAATTGTTGTGAGGGAACAAACAGGAGCAAGTCTTGAGGGGCACCTGGTGCAGGGTAAATTCACCATGGAGCTGGAGGGATTTGCTTTATAAAGGTGGGGGAGGAAGGAGGTGAGGAACACCACACCAGACCAGATTTTAAGTCTCTGGATCTGAGACACATTGAGGTCATCTGTGGGAGACCTGCAGGCCACAGCAGGAAGCCCTCTGCTCAACAGAACTCAGGAATTCTTTTTGCCTCTTGGTTTTCTACAGCAGCCACCCACCTGTAAGCAGCCAAATTGGCTGCTGGTCTCTTTGCCTTGCAGAGGCCTCACAGCTCCTCTCCTTTGCTCATATCAACCCCTTGTGATGATGGTGAAAGTCTGGGGGTGTGTGTGACATACTGGTGCTGTTGGAGAGGTGACATTGGTGGCTTCCAGGGAGTCCCAATGAATTGCCCCAACAAAAGACAGTGCAGTGAGGACAGGCAGGATCTGAGTGGGGTCTGTGTGAGGGGTTCTCCACTGCCCTGGCTGGCAGAGGAACGTGAAGAGGAGGCACAAAGGAGCCTCTGCTAACAGTGCTTGTGGGATGATGCAGGTGTGCCCTTAAATGTGGTAATCAGGTGTGAGCAGCTGTCTCCTCTGCAACCTGCACAGCACCTGCTGGAGAGGGGCTGGGAAGGAGCTGACCTTTGAAACAAGTCAGGCCCTCCAGACCAAGATCCAGCTTGCCCTGCTGCAAGATTTCTGCCATCCTTGGCCTTCCCCCACTTCCTGCATATTCAAACCACACACCTTGCAAACTGGAATGAGCCCAGCCCCAGGAGCCACCAACACTCTGTGTGTGTAGGGGGTGACTCTGGGTCCCTTAGCAAGCTCTGTGCATCAAGATCTTACTGAACACATCCTTTAGAGAGGCCTTTTCCCCTTGTCTCCCTTGCCTCTCCCTGCAGAAATGGTGCCTGGGGCAGCAAGAGTGGACTTTGGCTGGCCAGTGCTGCATCTCCAGCAGCTCTGCCAGGTCAGGAGACCACAACTTGTGCCTGCAAGTCTGGAGGCAGAAAAGGGCCTCAAAAGATCATCTCATCCAACCACCCCCTGCCAGAGCAGGGCACACAGCTCTCTCAGTGGCTGGTTTGGGCAGATCCTGATGCAATAAATGGATTTTTACCTCAAGCAATGCAAAGTGGAGCCTGGAACTCCAAGCCCTCACCCCAGCTCCATCTCTATTCCGAGAGCAGCCAGGTCCCTGCTCCCAGCCCCCCTGCAGAGCTCCCGGGCACGGCAGGGCACTGGCAACAGATCTCTCTCTCAGTGCTATTGGAGAATGGCTGTAGTTAGGCTGGATTCATCCTTTATTATGTTTAAAAAAATAGAGTTCACACAAAAGTATCCTGTAAACATTCCTCCAGGGGCTGCTGCTGTGGGGCACAGCGGAGCCGGGGCCAGCACCGCGGGGCTGGGCGCTGCCGGCGGCGCGGCGTGGGGCCGGGGCTGCCCCAGCTCCAGCGCTGGGAGGGTGCAGTGAAGGTTTCTGGTGCCGTGTGAGGAGCAGGCAGGGCTGTCTCAGACAGTGACACACCGAGCTAGAGCTTGGGGTTGCTGGGCTCCAGGATTCCCAAGCCAAACCTCTCAAAACGCAGGACAACTTTGCTACTGTTAATGCTGAAAAGAGTGGGGAGGGAGGGGAGAAGGGAGGGGAAGAGTTATTTATTTCTAGTTGTTCTTACAAAGCCACAGTCCTACAAAAGGGACTAAAAGGGGTTAGGCTCTGACCCAGTACAACTTGGGATCACCCAGCAAAGAGGCTTAAGTAATTAAGCAGTAACTAACATGTGAACTCACTCCTGCTGACCTCACCAGGGCAAACACACAGCACAAAGCTGACTGGCCTCAAGCTGGAGGCTTTCCCCAGTACCTAAGGGGGGCAGATGCCCAACACTTGTCCTCTGTGGGCACTTGGGTTCCTTGGAGTAGAAGGGAAGGAAAAATGAGTTACAGAAAAAGGGGTGTTCTGGCAAGGTGCTTCAGTGTGTTGTAACACCCCAACAGAACCAACCCAAAGCCACTGGCTCCTCCTCATGGGCTTGTAGTGAGCACACAGAGATGTCCTTCCTCTCACCCTCACCCTGAGCATGGCTGGAACCATCCTTGACTTCAAACTGCCTCCCTGAGCAGCCAGCCTGGAGAGCTGGCAGGAGGCTCTGAGAGAAGGGGGCTGTGCTTGTCCCTGCTGAAGACAGCAGAAAGCTCCCTGGTGCATTCTCCTCTGTCCCTATCCTCTCCCCTCCAAAACAGGATTGAAAGAAAGACCTTTTCTGAAAGGCACATATTTGCTGTGTCACCTGCAGCTCTGCAACCCCCAGCGCTGGGTTGGACATTTTGCTGAACAGGGGATGTAAACAGGAGCAAAGGATTGAATTCACAGCACTGGCTTTGCAAGGGGAGGAGGAGGAGGAACTGAAGGGGAGCTCTCGCTTTCCTCCTCTCTCACACAACACCGTGGCTGGTCCTGCTCTGGACAGGTCTGGTCCCAGCAGTGGAGCATTCAGTCAGGGGCTGTGCCTGTGCAAATGTCCCTGATTGCCCTCAGTCCCCAAGCCCCCAGCCGAGCGCTAAGGACGACAGGCACCACCTCAGACTGCAGCTGGGAGCCTGCACCCCTCTGCCCCCTGAGACTGGCAGGACATGCACAAGTCACAGCAGCATCAGGACAGCCCCGAGGTGCCGGGCAGGGCAGGCAGCAGTGGCTGCTGCTGCTGGCAGCTGGTTAGTCAGAGAGCAGATCACCAGAGCCTTGCCAGGAGGAAGGTGCAGCTGCTGAAATGCTTCAGGAGTGAAAGGTGGCCACGTTGTTAGACAGTAACTTCTTGCAGACAGGAGTTGTTATTCAAGCTAACAGCCCACACCAAGCAGGAAAGGCAGAAAAGGAGAACGTGGATAAAGTGTTGGTTATGTCCAGGGGTTAATTCGTGGTTTGGTTTTGCTTTTGTAAATGGAAGGTGATTGTCCAGGCTGCCGGTTAGGGTACAACACATGGAAGCATGCAAGGTGGAGCCCGTTATTGCACCAGGAGCTACAACCTACAGAGAAACACGGGAGGGGAGGGAAAAAGACAGGGTGAGAGTTAGTTTGCAATTACTGAAAGCAAGCCCTTGAGAACCACTCAGGACAAAGGGCACCCTAGAAGAGAGCAGGGGAGGAGGGGGTTAGCGCCGCGCTGCTTCCCGGAGTTGCTGCCCGAGGGGACCTGAGCGTGTCCCCGGGGGGGCTGAGTCTGAGCAGGGCTCTGGCTGGCACAGCTTCGAGGAGAGGCTCCCAGCGTGACTGGAATAGAACAGTCTGCAGGGGATGAACACCGACTGAGCTGCCTGCTCTTGCCTTTCAATGAGCACTAATGCAGCTGTCAATGCTGCTAATTAACACTGACACTTAAAGCACTTCTCCATTAACTGCACTGAGCAGAGGAAAAGCAGCAATGGATGCAAAGTGCTGAGCCACTTGTGGGGGTGCAGGGCGGGGGGGCTGGTCTGTCTACCCAGGCAAAAGTAATGAGGGGAGCTCCTACACAGACATTGTTCTGCAGCTGCTCAAGAGCAGCTCCCTATGGAAACACTAATCCAAAAGGATCAGCTGGCAGCCTGCTCTGGAATGCTGCACTCTCCTGGCCTGGCCGCCCAGATGGGAAGCGTGGCTTCATTTCAGTGCCAAGGAGAGAGCCTGGTTGTGTGCTGGGGAATGTGCAGCGAGCCTGGGCCCTGGCTGCTCTGTGGGGTCAGGTTAGGCAGGTGCAAAGATGTCAGAGCAGTCAGCAGCTAATGACCCAGCACGAGTGGATCTTGCACAGAGAAATGGGGCAGGGAGGTGTTCACAGAGCCACAGTGCTGGGGCGCAGCCTGCTTCTGCAGGGAAAACATTCCCAAAGGACACTGCTGCACCCTGCACAGCTCCTGGCAGAAGAGATGCTGCCTTCATAGCATAGCACAGCATGGCTTTAACACAGCCCTCGAGGGGGAAATGTCACAGGTGAGGGTGGATGACTTAAGCAATGGATGATGGAGAAGCACAAGCAGAGGCAGCTGGGTGCAGACCTGGCCAACACAAGCTGTGCCACCAAGAGGGCTTGGTATGCTTCAGGCCAGAAAAGGAACAAAAATGGTGGTTTGTTGCAATTCAGACTGAAGGCCTGATAAGAAACAATCACATACAGGTCCATTTTTCATCTTAGATTTTGTTGGCTTCCCTTTAAGTGCTTATTTCAAGAACTATAGACAACTGCAGTCCCAAGGACTGAGGGGCAGCTGTGACAGCTCTGCAGGAGCAGTGAGTGGGGAGGCTGCAGGAAGACTCCTTGGCAGTGTCACAGCACACAGGGGCAGGCTCTGATGATGCAAAGAATAACTACCCCAGGTAAGACCAGCCCAGCCCTTTGTTGTGCCTTTCTAAAGGGGTGTTTGATACACAAACCTCCCTGCCTAGTGCAGGCAAGACCCCAGAGAGCTCTGCTCATCAGAGAGCAGGTGGTGAGCGCTCAGAGCTTGCTGCCAACAGTCTCCTTTTATACAGAGGTGAGGCCAGAGCCAGGGAGAAGCATCCCACACTCACAGCTCTTAGCCATGGGGATGTGTCAGGGACCCAAGTGCACGGTGGGGAAACTGCACAGGGGACAAATAGTGACAAAGCCCCAGCCAAAGCCCAGCCACCACAGCACGAACTGCTGCGGCAGCCACCACGCAGGCAAACGGCAGCCCTTGGTTAGTTGTGATAAGGTTGTGCAGGAAGGGTTAGGGGAATGCAAAGGGGTAGAGTAAACATCCAAACAGAGCAAATCAATGTTAGAGGGGCAGCAGATGAAGATAAGCACTGAGTGAAGAAGGTGGTAAATGGGCACACACGTCTGATGGGGCTTTCTGTCTCTTGGCTCCAGAAATTGTCCCTGCTGTGCCTCCACTTGATTCTGGTAGGAGTGAAACTGGGCACCGACCTGCTCTGAGGGACAGGTTAGCTGTGAGAAGGGAGGCTGAAAGTCTTAGGCTTTGTGGTGTTATGCTCACCCAGCCTGAACTGGAATGAGTTTTCAGGTCTGGTCTGTCTGGGATGTACGCTCAGAGGCTTTGAGGGACCTCTTCCAGTTCTGACAGTTGATCCTATCAGACTTTTCCTCCCCAGCTGTGACACAGAAACTGACTCTGAAAGTATCACAGGCTGACAAGGATTTACACTGACTTCTGACTGAGCTTCCCTTGGTGCAGATCTTGACCTTATTCCAACCAGATTCAGTCCAAACATTGCCACTTGTTCCTAGCTGTCAGTTTCCTGCACCTTCATCATCTCTCAGTCCCTTGACATGTGATTACAACTTGCTTTGGTCCCTCCCCAGAAGTCAATTACTGAGTCAGGATGAATGCTGCATTTCTTTATCTGCCAGTGCAAATGGGGCTCTCTCCTGTAAAAAGGAGGAGGAGGAGGAGGGGGATGGATATTTTTTCCCCACATGCTCCTTGAGGAAGGCTATGGACTTAGGACTCTCTCCCAAAATCTGACATCTCAGGCTGACAGGGAAGCAGTGGCACCTTGGTCCTTCCCTTCCTCACTCAGTACCAGCCCCTGTGGGGGGGAAATTCTAACCACTCTGGGGGCAACACTGGTGGTGGATGCTCCCTGAAACCAGACAGGCAGCTTGGATAAACAATCTACCGAAGGAAGGAGGCAAATAGCTTCAAGTAGGAAATGAACTGTCTGAAGCACACCGACTTAATTGCAGCATTTCCCAGCGCCCAGGGAAGCGGAACAGCACACTGCCGCGCTCCCCCCAGGGCTCCGACAGCCCCCGGGGAAGGCCAAACAAAACACAGGGATAATCCAATTTGGAGCAGCACCAACGTTCTGTAGCAGCAGCAAATACTCACTCAGCAGACTTCCAGAAGTGGCCTGGGTGGGAGAGTCGCCGGTTCAGCTTTGGCAGCTTTTCAAGCATATCCATGAGGACAGTGAAGCTGGGCCTCTCGCTGAGATCAAACGACCAGCAGGCGGAGAGAATTTCCTGCACAGGAGATTTGGGGCTCATTATCTCCATTCAGTTCACAGGTCAACTGCAGACCCAGCACTGTGATCTGTGTGAGCCCAGCCAGGGGGGTGTTTAATGGAGCCATTGGCCATGCTCACAGCATCCTGCACGCCCGCTCTGCCTGATGCTTGTGGGCAGAAGCTTAGCACCTAACCTGCTGCCCCACTCGAAATCTGTGCTCTCTCTCTCTCCTGCCCTTTAGAGTTCTAACACAAACAAATCTCCTGTCTAAGCAGCTGCCTCTTTTCCTGGGGAGCAGCTGTGCAGCAGGACTGCTGCAGCTGAGGTACTCACATTGACTTCTTTCCCCAGGCTCACAGTGGCAAGGACTTGTCTCACTCCCTCGCCGCTCCCGATCTGCCAGATGAGTGCCTCTGCAGGCTGGCTCTTGAAAGGCCACTCTCTTGCTTGCAGCTCATACCACACGGTCCTGCAACATCAACAGACAAATCAAGGCTTTGCCTGCTCTTAAGAAAGATACAAACCCCAACCCTGCTCCAGATCCTTCAGACAAGCCAAGCCCTGGAGGGTGTAAGGAGGCTGTGCTGCAACTCCCTCCTGCATGCCTCTGACCCCTGACTTTTGTAGTAGGGGAGGAAAGAGCATCCCAGCGACAGTCCCAAGCCTGTGAGCAGAGGAGCCCTGGCTCACAGGGCTCAGGTCTGTAACAAAGCTCATTTTAGCAAGCTCCCACGGTGCTCTTGGCTGTCCCTCTCTTACCCAAAGGCATAGATGTCTGCAGCTTTGGAGAAGGGCAGCTTGTCTTCATCTTTCCCAGGGGCCATCTCACGAACGATCTCAGGGGCCAGGTAGCACAACCAGTCATGAGGCAGCTTCAGCTCATTCTCCCTCCTGATCCAAAAGCAAGAAGTGGCACTGCAACTGCTGCTTAAGCCAGAAGCAGCACAGTGACCCTCTCTGTGCTCCACCTAAAGCCTTGACTTCATTTACTCAAACATTTTCCCTGACATTTCCTTTCTGGCTTTCTTGCTGTATTAAGAACCAGGCCTGTGTTAGCCTGACTCTCCAGCTCATTCTTGGGCTTCAGGTTTTCTTTGTTCTGTGTTCTGAGTCCCACTCCATACATAACCTGCCAGCAAGCTGCTATGGGAGCTGTAGAAAGGACTCTGCTACAAAAGAAAACCAAGTGGATATTCCAGAGGTGTGAGGTATGCACCAAAGCAACCCACAGCCCTCACCTGGACTGTGCAAGGCATCACAGCCTCTGTCTACCTGCTCATTAGTTCTCATTCTAGAGGTGGACCATGCATTGAAACCTCCACTTACCTTCCCTCCTGAACCACACCCGAGATTCCAAACAATCCAAAGTCAGTGATCACCACTTTCCCATTGTCATAGAAAACATTCTTGGACTTCAGGTCCTTGTGCACAATCCCCTTTGCGTGGAGATAGCCCATGCCCTGGGGAGCACACACACAGATGGAGACTTTGGTTCACTATGCACAGGCCTGGGCATCCTTTGCCTCCTCATCACTGCAGTAGGAATGATTCACTGTGAGTGGGGACACAGCAGCTGTCTGACTTGTGCAGGGAGGGTGCAAGGGAAGCCTTGCAAGGGAGCAGATCTCAGTGCTCAGCCTCTGAGCTGCTTTCCATCCCCTGCAGGGTGGGGCTGCTGGAAGGGTACTCTTAGTTCATGCATTAAGTAGCTGTGGACTTCACAATCCTGAAGCAGTGTGTATGTGTAAGAGCAATGATGTACTGACCCAGGCTTGCTCACTACATTCATAGGCTTGTTTCTGCCAGGAAAAGAAGGAAACTGCAGCTTCAGAAATGCTTCTTCACTGGAGAAATACTAAAAGCACAGAAAGCACTGAGCAGGCCTGGGAAAAAATGCCATCTCCTGCAGGAGTCACCTTGGCTGCAGCTGCTAGCAAAGAGAAGGCACTGGGGAGGAAACCTGCCCTGCACATCTTTCTTCATTGCTCTTTAGCTGAGTTCTGCCTCCCCAGCCCCTCCTTGACAAGCCAAGGCTCCATTCCTTTCCCTACAGGCCTTTAGCTTACTGCCCACTAAATCAGCACTTGGAGCATCTCCTGCTGCACACCCTCTTGGGCTCCTGAGCCTCAGAGAACCTCTGCAGCCCCGAAGCTCCTGCTGGGGCACTGAGACACAGATGTCTCCACGAGCACAGAGCCCCCTCCTCACCTTAATGATCTCCTGAGCGATCTGCCTGGTCTTGTTGATGTCCAGGGATATCTTGGGGTCCCGCACAAAGGAGTGGAGAGTCCTCCCCTTGCAGAAGCTACAGGAAAGGGGAACAAGGAGCCTTGAAAAGGTCTTTAAAGCACTGGAGGGAAATCAGAGTGGAACAGTGGACATGCAGCTGGTTTTCTTATCGTGCTGAGAGCCCTCTCCCACCGCTGGGAAATGCCACTCCGGAGAACTTCAAGGACCCAACCAGTTTACATCTGTGTGGGTGTGCACATGTACAGGAGACCTATTGTTAAAGCATGCTCAAGGACATGCCACAAATGCTTCTGTATTATTCAGAGACCCAGCTGATGTCATGCTGCTCTGACATCCCAAGTCCAGCTTCTGCTGCTGCTCACTGGGGCAAGAAACTCTTTTTGGAATTGGCAATCAGAAATGACTAAGAACCTCGCTGGCCAGGCTGTGGGAGCAGCATGCCCTTGGCCTGACTGAAATCCAGCCTGCATCTGAGCATCCCCCAAAGCTGTTATCTAGAGCTAAATGGTCCTCACCTCAAATAAACACTGAAAACTGAAGGAAAAAGTTTTGATTGAACTGAAGGAACATTTTTGCCTTATCAGCAAAGGAACTGTTGCATTATCAGCCTCACACACTTATTGTCACTTGGCTGAACTGGAACCATCTGGAGGCACAAGGCAGCAAAACAGCCTGTTCCAGTTCTGTCTCTTTCTCCTGCCCTTTGAGTTTTCTTCTGCAATAATTCAAAGCCAAAATTGCCAACAAATGTTACACATTCCCTACCAGGAGCCAACTCTGGTGTCCAGGACCCTGAGCAGCACAGCCTGCATTCGCAGCTGGCCACCTCCTGACTGCAGTGAGAGGTTTACTTTTACAGGGAATAAATAAATCCATTTCTATCTATGTGGACTATGACTGTCATAAATCACTTGGCATCTGTACATTATAAATAGCATGAAGATGCCCTGTCCTTACCTGGTGATGATGGCTAGGTGAGGAGGGTTCATGCATGCCCCCATGAAAAGCACCACGTTCTCGTGCCGGGTCTGTCTGTAGTTCATCACTTCCTTCTTAAAGAGCTTGAGATGATCCTGGTTGTTCCCATCGATCTCCAGCAGCCTGATGGCCACCTCCCCGTGCCATTTGCCCTTGTAAACCTTCCCCCAGCGCCCTTGGCCGATGGGATCCCCCAGTTCAATCTGCTCAAAGGGAATGTCCCACTCCTGCAGGTAGACGCTGGTCTGGCTGGGCTTGCGGTAAATCATCCCTTGCAAGTGCGGCCTCCTGTTTGGCAGATCTTCCACCTCATCCTCATCATCTTCAGGCTCTGATTTATTAGTCTCTGGTTCTTCCACCTGCTCACAAAAAGAGAAGGGAAACATATGCTGAGAGTCCCACCTGAGGGGCAGAAGCAGCAAAGGCTGCTCTGAGAGAGCTTCAGAGGGCTGGATGTTCACATTTGACTCCAGCTCGGGAGGTACACCTCATGGATAAAGTCATTCCTGAAGGCTACAAAAGGGCAAGCCAGCAACATACCTCTGCTTCACACTGAATTCCATCTGTGTCTGGCTGCTGCTGGGCACTGGCAAGAGAAGACAGGTTCAGGTTCACAGTGAATACAAGAGTTGTGTGCCCACCCCAGCTAGCAAAGGGAACTGCTTCAGGGGGAATGGAAAGAAGCAAAACCAGAGAGCAGATCTTGCTAGCACCTGAGCAGGTCAGAGAACAAGGCAACTACTGCAACCCTTCACAGATGAGGACTTTCTAAGCTTACTTTAGCAAATGAGGGACAAAGACTTGGATGTGATTCTCAAGGATTACTGGCAGGGATTGGTGGGGCAGTGGCACAGCCACGTTTTTGCCCTGCCTTCCATTCCTGCCACTGGAACACCTCCAGTGGGGAGTGCTGGCAGCGTAGGCTACAAACGTTGGCATGCCCTGCAATTCAGATCATTGAAAAGCTGTTTGCTTGCAGCAAAGTGTGCCATGCTCTGTGTAAAGCTCCCTGACTTCCTCAGACCCCTCTGATCTCAGGAGTGCAACCTCACCAAAAGCAGGTGTGACAGGCATGGGCTTCTTCCTGCCCCGTTCAAAGGAAGCTGTGCCCAAGGGGCAATCCCAGCACCACCCCTGCTGGCTGAGGTTGTGCTGTGAGCTCTCAGCTGTCAAGTTCAGGTTTGGTCACGACACAGCACTTTCAGACTGGTCTGAAGATCAGCAGGGAGCCACTATGCAAATCAAGGCATTGAGAGCTGTACTTACTTAGTGTCTGCAGCTGTCTCTGGAGGCTGTGCTGCCTGTGCAGGACTGGGAATTTCTGGGAAAGCAGAAACATTTTGGGACAGAAATTTTACACTTTAGTCTCTTACAGATTGGAAGTTTTAACATTGCAACTGTGATTATTTGCTTCTTATTCAGGAGCTGTGACCTCGAGCACAGACAGTAAGGTTTTCCACTCCTTTTCACCTCAACTGCATTCATCTCTCCTCATGTGCCCAGGCCCTGCCTTCCCATTCACCTCCATCTCTGTCACATCTTGCAAGGTCAGTCCTTGTCTGTGGACTGCTCACACACCTTCAAGGTGTCTTGGACAAGCAGAAATACAAATCCTCACAGAACAAGGATGTTTGGATTCATCTCTGCTGCAGGCTGTGTGTTCCAAATGCACCTGGGTCTGGCCAGTGGCACCAGTGCCCAGGCAGCTGAGCTTGGGCTGCAGATCCTTCCAGAATCCAGAATAAACAACCTGCCCCTGGCAGCCCCACAGCATCAATCCTCACCTGGGAAACAAAGGAGCTGTTTCTAAGGGGTCACAAACAGTTAGCTGAGAAAAGTTTGCATATGCAAGTCCACCTCAGCATGTAAATCACATCCCTGCTTCCTGTGAGAGAGACCTTGAATTATCTACTGAGATAAGAGAAAGTCTGAGCTGCTTTAGATATTTTGAGGGGGGGGGGGGGAGAAAGCAGAATTATTGCTCTTGGGCAGCATGCAGAAGTTTACAAACAAGTTCCTCTTTGGCAGCAGAAGCTGGTTAGTAGAATTAAAGCAATCAACTCACCTGGGAAGATAAACTGTTGTCTATGCTGAATGTAGTAGGCAGCTTTTTGTGTTTGGTTTGGTTTAAATTGTGGGGTTTAAAAAATAAAATAAAATAAAATAAAAAGAAGAAAGAAAAAGAAGAGCAACACAAAAAAATTAGCAGCAGAAAACCAAACAGAAGAAACAAAGACAAACAAGTTAGAGAGCATCATCGGTCAGTGCCCCACGTGCAGGCAGTGAATTAGCCCCAGCTCAGGGCTGGGAAACAGATTAGTGGATTATCAGCCTGCTGGAGGGGTGAATTTCAGCACATGCACTTTGGAGGGCTTGTGACAGATGACACTGCCCGAGTGAGAGCTCTGTTGCCAATAAGCAAAGGCTCCGGTGGGCAGGCACTCAGCCTGCCAGTGGCAGGAGCAGAGAGCCCAGCACTGCTAACAGGCCCTGGGAAGGTTGCTGCTTCGGTGCTCTCTCAGGTCTCCAGCTTTTCACAGATGCACCCCGAGAAGCTGCAGCTTGTGAGCCCTCTGCAAGCATTATTCTGTTCTAATTCCAGTCCCTTTCAGCACCAGGTCCTAATACAAAGTAGCTGCAGCGAAACCCCTTGTAGCAAACTGGCTCTGCTTCTGCTCTTTTGGAGCAGGCTGCAACAGCAACCTTCCCTCAGATCAAAAGCTGGATGCAGAATGTTGAAGGCTGGGTGGAGCAGCTCTTGAGCAGCATTTCCAGAGCCAGGGAATTAAATTTATCCTCACTCTGCAGATCTTTGCCCTTGCCAGAGGTTCTCACCTCTACCAACTGTAAGAATGCAGATGTGGGTTCCCAATGTGTGATGTCTGTGGGCTAAACTCTTCCCCACCAGATGGTTTGGAAATGAGTGGTAGGTTCCCTTCTGGGGGGAACCTTCCCTTCCCTTCCCCCTAACTCCTGCCAGTTCTCAGTTTTCACCTTTTGCTCATGATTTAAAGCCAGTGGGGACCAACCAGAGCAGGCAGCATGCATTGTACAGTACAATGAGAGAAGGGAGGAGGAAGAATGGAACTTTTGGTGGTGGCTGTTTTAGTCATTTTCAGAGAAGGAGAAAGCAGAAAATCAAACCCTTCTAAGCAGGGGGCTTAGGACTAGGGGGAATGGAGCCAAACCAGAAATGGGTAGGTGCAGATTGGATGTGAGGAAAAAGTTCTTCCCCGTGAGGGTGGTGAGAGCCTGGCACAGGCTGCCCAGGGAGGTGGTGGAAGCCTCATCCCTGGAGGTTTTGAAGACCAGGCTGGATGTGGCTCTGAGCAACCTGCTGTAGTGTGAGGTGTCCCTGGCCATGGCAGGGGGGTTGGAACTGGATGAGCCTTGACAGACCAGCCCTGACAGTTCTGTGATTCTAAGGTGCCAACATTCATTAAAAACCTGTCTCCTACAAAGGGGATCTTGCTGATACCACTTCAGAACTTGTAAGACCTGAGTATTGTCTTCTACCAGGTACTGAAGACAGCCCTTCACACCTTGCCTAAGACACCACCATGTGTTCAGCAACCAGCAGCTACCCCTGACGCCCTGGTTAGCCTCTGCTCACACAGAGGCAATTCTGATCCTGGCAGAGGTCTCCTGAGACAGCCAAGCTTACCTGGGAAGTTAAACCGGCCATCCCTCTGGCCCATAGGGGAGGGGTTTGGGGGAGGGGTTGCACTGGGAGGGTTGGAAGACTGGAAGGGTGCTGGGGAAGATGGTGTGGATGAGGTTGTAGAAGAAGGATTACTGCTGGAGTCCAGATGGTTTATTGCTGGTGGGTGCTCCTGCAAAGCAAGGAGAGTCACTCGTGAGAAATGGCTAACGAGAAGGAATTCTCCTCAGGGAAAGGGAAAGCACAGCAGAGAAAGGGAAGCTGTCAGTCACAGCCTAGCTCCTCTAAGAGAGCAGGCAGCGAGGGCTGTGCACAGCCTGTGTTTTACAAGGAGAAAACGTCACATAGTGAAGTCTCCTTGCAACGTGAAAGCTCAAGGAGCCATTCTCGCTCCATCCAGCAAGACACTGCTGCCACCTCTCCTTACTGTAGCGCCTCAGTCACAGGCACAAGAGTCACTCAGCCACCAGGTACCTTTTTAGTGAGTGCCTTGGGAAGAGTGCCAAACTGCGGTTCTGCTGGTCTGTCTACTGGGTTGTTGATATCAGAAGGGACAGACTCTGTTCTTCTGATTTTTGTGACTGGAAAACAGGTCGGAGGAGGGAGAGAAAAGCTTTAATCAGACTTTTTCTCCTGGTGATCCCACCAACCCCATTGAAATGCTAAGGATCTGCAGAAAGTCACTCACTGGGAAGGAAGGATATTCTACACGCAGGTGCCTCTTTAGTACATTTGTTGTGACATTTTAATCTGAAAGAGAAACATTAGATGTTAAATAGCAACTTGTTCTTTAGCCCAAAAAGAGGAAGCCTGCCCTTAATTTGTAATTCTTATGCTAATCTCAGAGGGAGTTCTGGAATGCTCCGGGCCCCAGAGCAGCAGGCATGCAGATGAAGAACCCTATTATGGATGTCATTAGGCTAATGAAAGCCATATACATATCTTAGCATCTGATTTGGTTCGTTTGGTTACCTTCACTGACTCTCAGCCAGCCACAGGGAAGCACTATAAATCCCAGAGCTCTGGTCTGAAAACCCAGGCAGTGAAGCAAAACTGAAGCCCTCAGCTACCCCACCCCAAGGCTTGCCCACGGCTGGGCAGGAAGCAAATTCGGTTCGTTTGTGTGTCAGGCTGCCAACCCAACACATGAACTGTGCCAAAGCATCCCTGTGCCAGTCCAGAAGCTGGCTGGCAGCACGATGCCACTGCTAAGAGTGCATCAGAGGAAGGGAGAGGTGTCCCTGCGAGGCTGCAATGAACCAAACGCAAAGTGCCCTGGGGAAGGTCATCCCTGGGTGCTCACCTGCAGTACTTACACTTCACCCCGAACATCATGCTCTTCTGACACACTTGGCAGATCTGAGACAACCAAGACTTGGTAGAGAACCTAAGTAGAGACAAGGAGGGGGGGGAATGCTGTACAGTGAGGCGCCTGAAGGCAAAGCAGCATTTGCAGGTAGGTGTGGACAGGCTCCTGGGAAGGGCAGAGGGGGTGTGGGAAAGCCTTCTCATTTTCTGCTCCAAAGCAACTGAGAGAAGGCTGCCACCCAGGCTGCTGGCCTCTTGTAGCCCTCCACTCTGGGAGGAGGGCTGAGAGGTGCTCAGAGGCGTCTCAGACAGGGTGTGCACAACAGCATCACATCTCCAGAAGGTCCTCTGGGAAGCCTCACGCAGCCCAAGGTACCCAAGTGACAGAGTATCAGCTCCTGCCACAAACCCCCTGGGCTTCACCTCATGATACAAGCAAGCACTCTGAGAGGGAGCACAATGCACACACTGCCAGTGCAGGTCAGTCACTGGTGCCCCCCCTCAGGGCAGCAGGACATGCCACACGGTGCTGGACATCTTGGTAGAGCTGGGCCCCAGTTTACAGGGGACAGGAGGGTCAGCACACAGAGGGTGGGCTGGGCATTAGAACTCGCTGGCCCCCTTGTGGTTTGGATTTGGGAAGGGGGGATGCAGAAAGGGAGGAGGAGGTCAGTGTCTGCTCTTGCCCGGTAGGGAGGAGGCAGCACATCTGTACACATCTGTAGCACTGCCACACTTTTGCTGTGCTTGGGCCCCGTGCACAACACTCCCAGTGCTGACTCTCCACTCAGCACAGCCACGAGTCAGCTGGCTTTGTGAAAAAGGATTTCAGGTGCATGCATCAAAAAGGAAAGAAGCTGAGACACACAGCTAAGGCTGGACCTGGTCAGTGAGGCTCCTGACCCAACTTCAAACCTATCTTTGAGCCAGGAGCACTAGAAAGGATCCTGCCCTGCTCTGAGCCCTCAGCTTGTTCCCTCGGTGGCAGCCAGAGCAGGTGCTGCTTACCTGTGTGTTACAGCTAAGCCAAAGTCTCTTCGTACCATTTGAGGGGATCCTTGGGAGAGCTCTGGGGAGGACAAAAGGAGGTTTTAGGGAAGCATTACTCACAAGGGTGCCTGCCAGTCTAGCCAGAAAGCAATCACTGTGGTGGACACTGCTACAGCACAGCTGATCCTGGCTTGTCCTCTGCTGAAAAGCTACTGCTAGGTAACCACTGTTTGATTTGCTTTCATCTGGAGGCAGTGTGAGGTGAGATTTGGGGGTGAAACCATTTCTCCTGATGTTTGTGAAATCAGAATGGTTCTGTTTAGGGACTACAGAAGCTCATCTGGTTAGGTCTAGGCTGTTCCCAAAGTGGAAAGCCAGACTTTCCTCCCCACTGGTTCCCCACAAACACCTCACCCCCCATCCCCAGTTTTCATGCAGAGTCAGCAGACCTCAGCATGCTCTTTTGCACTGACAAATGATCACCTCTGCTTTATAAACAGGGCCAGTGTGACCCAGAAGAATACAAACATTGCTGTGAGATGACTCAGCTAGCTGATAAGTGCAGAAAGGGGGAGAGGCTTCAGCATGCCAGGCCAGCTCTCCTCATCCTCAAGAGCTCTCAAGTGCTCAGATTCTGGCACATGTCCTGAACTACATCCTCCAGCCAGGCTGCAAATGTGGAGAAAGCTGGAATCTGGAAACACCAACACAGCTTCGAGCCTGGACACTGTCGAGGCTTACAGAATCCACTCTCTTTCTTTGACCCTAGATGGCACCAGATTCTTCTTTATCACTGTTTCAGTGCACTCTCAAAGCCATCTGTGGTCTTCAGCACCTCACAGCAGCCTTTCCCAAGGAGCATTGCTGCTCAGGCCCTCCAAATGCAGAGTCCTCTGAATTAATCACAGGACAACAGTCAAGCAGGCTGAATCCCTACTGAGGAGTCCCAGGGAAGGTGATAAAGTTTGGAACTGAATGGGACTGAAAAGAGCTACAGTAGAGAGCTCAAAACAGGCAACATGCCGAGGTGCAGAGCAGCACCAACATTCTTCTCCTTGCATTTATTGTAATGCCTTGTTTGGTTTTGGCCTGCTGCATGAATCCCCTCCCCAGAGGACTGCTCCCATTTCTGCTTGCATTTCCATTTCATAGTTTGCTTTTTAGGCTCTTTTCCCTGCTGAAAATAATTCCTGGGGTGTTGTTTTGTTTGTTTGGAAGGGCATCAGACAGCTGTGTGGTGCTGGAATTGCCTTTTCTGCTTTCTATAGCCTATGCTTTACAAAGAGCTGGGGCACTTTCCAAGATGCCTGGTTGTCTGTGCTGGCTTCCAAGGTGACAGGTTGTGTCTGAGACAGACACCCATGGTCACATTAGGCCAGCTAAAGCCCAAGTGGCTGGATAAAAACACAGATCCCAGTGCTGTGAGGCATGAACACAGGAGCAGCAGAGGAAGCCTTCCACATCCAGGCTGAAGCATTCCTCGGGTTGCACACAACTAACTTCATTACAGAGACACCTGGCAGTGACCACCCAAAGGCACTAAATGCTGTTTCTAGCACCAAGAGGCGTCAGTAACAGCTGTCTGAAGTCCCAGCCACGCAGCTACACCCAAACCCCTTGCTTCAACTCCATCAGCAATCCTTTTCCTGGCTTTGGGCAGCTGAAGAAACACCAGGTACAGAAAGGACCAGGTAACCATCCTGCAGCCCTCCAGCAGGCCAAGCTCCTGCTGCACTGAACAGCAGCTCTGGGCCAGAAAGCCCTCCTGAGGAGCTCCAGAGGCTGACAAGGGGAAGTTCTTCTCTCTCAGCCATGAAATGAAGACAGCCCTGCAAAAGTCTCTTACCGAACCTAGAGAGAGAGAGAAAAAAATCATGTCTTGGTATGCATGTGACAGGATACACACCTTGCTGCAGCTGAAAACCCTTCCTGCAGCCTCTGCTGGCAGGTGTACAAACATCTCTGGTCATGCACAGGCTCCTGAAGGTGCTGCACAGCCAATACTTTGCTGTCTGCACACGGCAGTCTTTGCTGGGCACAGCTTCAGCCTGTCAGTGAAGTGTACCAGAGTGCACCTGAATTGTGGCTTGCAGGTGGGAAGTGCTGCTGGGCTGCACAGCTCAGTCAGCTGGCAGGCTCCATGGAGTGCCTGAATCCCAGGTAACTCCTGTCAGAGGTCCTGGATCCCAGCAGAGCCAAGTTCTTGCCACTGATTGATAGATTGGTAAGCATACCAGGTTGGAAGGGACCTCAAGGATCACCCAGTCCAACCTTTCAGGGTAAGGATAGTTTAAATGAGGTGGCCCAGCCCTGATCTTCAAAACAAAGCTGTGCACTGGCCACAGAAGCTTCCTTGCTGCATGGAGAGGTTCAGCAGTCTGCAGGGTTTGGCCACAGTTCATAGGCAGAAAGCTGCCCTGCCTGCAAGGCTGCCCACGGCCAGAGGGCTCTCAGGCCAGGCAGCAGGCAACGCAGTGCTGCAGCAGCAAAGCACAGCCCTCTGCTCTTGAGGCTCACCCCAAAGGCTCAGCCCCACCCTCAGCTGGGCCACATTCCCTTACAGAAAAATGCAGTTTTGGCTCAAAGGTCCTGAGCAGAACCAGCTCTTTGAATTCTCCCAGGTGGTCTTGCACTGATCCAGTGCCTGCTCTGTGATGTTTAGGGAGAGCCAGAGTTTGGAAGGCACATTTCTTTCCCAGTTGCACCTATCAGTTCCATGTTAGATGAATGTCTTCCATCCTACCCACACAGAAAAGTGTATCTCAGAGCCTGGATCAGGCCAAACAAAGGTGTAGCCTGAGCCCATGTGTCTTGCTGTGGAGCTACAGCTGAGTGTACTGCAGTAAACGTGTTTTAAAACCTGCAGTGGCAGCTAAAATACATCTGAAGATAAGAACATCAAAGGATACCAGCCACCTGAACTGGGGAGTACACTTTAAGGCCAGAGGAGAATTGCAGTAGGTGCAACTGAGTGTAAGAGGCTTGAGAAAAATTGGTTGAGGCCCTTTAGCTGCAGCAGCAGCAGCAGCAGCAGCAGCAGCAGCCCAGCCTCCCCTGCAGGGGCAATTTCAGAGCAGTTCAAACACATTTCCACTACTAACAAAGAGGCTTTGTGCTTATCTTAGGACATCTCCCTGATACAGCTTCTCAAGCTACAGGGCCAGCAGGAGAAGGCAGCTGGACAGCAGCTCTCACACAGAGCCAGAGTGGAGCTCTGCATGCCCTGTGGCATGCAGAAGCCCACGGGGAGGTGGGAGCTCCGTGCTTACTTTATTGGAGGAACTTCATCTATCCTGTTTCCCAGCTGTGATTCGTGGGACTTGCTCCTGGTGAGGGTTGGAAAGTTGGGTAGCAGCTGAAAAACCTTCCTGCAAGGGGGAGGAGGAGTCCGTGGTGGCTTCAACTTGTGTCTCCTCTTGGTCTGAGGGGTGGTTGGAGGAGTGATGGTGATGCTGTGAGGAGTCCGTGGGGTTAACCTGCCGCTGTGTGCGGGGAAGGCAAAAGGGTCCAGCAGGTTTTCTGCATAGATAGAAGGTCCATGACTGGAGGCCAGGGAGTCTGCAGATGGGATTGTAGACACAGACACAGAGCGTGCCTGCTGGCTGCTGCCCTTGGGCAGGTGCAGGGCAGAGGGGCTCCAGGCAGGCGTGGAGGAGCAGGGGGTCTCGGCTGCGCCCGGGGAGCTGCTCTCACGGCGTGCCTCGGGCAGGTTCAGCAGCACATCGTCCTTCAGCTCCCCACCTGGCCACCGACCACAGACACGTTAGGGGCTGATGAGAAAGCAAAGGCCAAGGTACACACCCCCCACATCCTGCTGCTGCAGGCTGTTCCCCCTGCTTTGCACCCACCAGCCAAGGCGCAGCTCAGTTTCTCCTCCCCTGCCTAAAGGACACTTCAAAGCAAGAAAAGCAGCAACTTAGTCCCCTCCCTCCTCTCTGCAGCCGTGTACCTCAAAAGCTAGACTCAGGTCCTGTGTTCCAAGGTGGGCTGAGTTTGAACAGCTTGGGGCTCTGATGAAGAATATGGGATCTGCACACCCTGTGGGTTTGGTGCCAACCTGTCTAGACAGAGCTGCACATCCAGCCTGGCTCCCTGCCTGCCTTTAGACTGCTCGTTGGGAAAAAGAGGAAACTCTCTTCTGTTAGCCAACACAACTGCTAAACACCTCTTGAACTGAGAAAGGCCATCAGACTGCATACAAGGAGAGTCTAACAGCTCCTGGTACTCCTCTGTCACTTTTCCCTCTCTCTCTGGCATGTCCCAGTGTCTAGAAGTCCTTCTACAACACCTAGCACTGTAGTTCAGAGCAGTCCAGTGCAGCTTGTGGGACAATTTGGGATTTAAATGGGGGGGGGTGGGGGAAGTACAGAGGTCTGCAGGCATCAAAGTGGGAAGGCAGAGATTACTGGGATAAATTCAGAGGCTTAATTCATCAAGATAACTCTCTGACTTAGTTTTAAAGATGCTCTTAATGGCTTAAATGAAGGTGAAAAGTCAAAGCCTCGGGGCCTGATGTCCTGCTGAGCAGTCAGTGGTTGAGAAGAGGTCAAACACCTGGGTTTTAAAAAATGCCATTTCTTTACAGCAGTGCACACCATGGCTGCTGAACAATGCCTGGGGATGCCACACTGTGGATGGGAAATATTTGACAACCCAGGACAAGAAAGATTAGGGGGAAAAAAGGAAATGTGCAGCTGAGTTGTTTGATGACTTTTCCATGAACTAACCTTTGTGATTTGCAAATGGTAGGAACTGTCATAATACCAACAGGAAACATCCCCTCTCAGTGACAGATTGATCCTTGCTACAAAGAAAGATCTGATGCAGGTTAGTACCAGCATGCTGTGAGAAACACTCTTGTACAGATTGATTTTTACAGGGCCTTTGAACACAGCCTGGGGAAGGTGACAGGGGAAGGTGGTGGTGAAACAGCACTCTGGCAATCCCGAGCTCGACTGATCTTAGATGCCTTGGTCAGAGCCATTTGCAGGCTGAACACATGGCTTTCTAGTCACACAGTCCCCTCCTTCCCATCCTTTCGAGGGCTCTTTGTAGCTCTTGAATCTCCTATTGTCATTTGGCTAACGATGCTATCAATTCTAGCAGTCAAAAGAGGAACAGCAGGAGGTGAGCAGTTGGAAGGAGAAGTGAAGCAACTCTAGAGGCTACCCAGTGATGAAGATTTGGCAGAGCAATGCTCTTCCCCTCCAAGCTGAACTCTGCTCAGGCTTCTGAGCAAAGCAATGCCAAACAGAATCACAGCTGCACTCTGAGCTGGCAATATTTGGGCAGGGGATTACCTACAAGAAAGCTGGCTGTGTTCATTAGGTCATGGATATGTGTGCTGGATGATGGAGCACTGACTGGAGCATTAGACACAGCTCTGAGCAGAGAGGGAATAAAGGTAAGAGTCTAATGAGCAGGAGAGGATATTTCTACATATATTTATTTCCATTTATCTGACTTGCTGTCAAAACCAAATCATTGCAACCTCATGCACATCCAAGAGCCACAACCTGATCCTGGTTACAGAAAACAGCCAAATACTGAGGGGTGTGCAGACTGTGGCACCGAGGGACAGGGGTCAGCACCAGACTTGGTGGGTAGGTAGGTAATGGTTGGACCTGATAATCTTAGAAGTCTTTTCCAGCTGGAAGAACTCTCTGATTCTGTGTGAAAGGAAGCAGGGTGGGGGCTGGGTTGCCAAGAAGCCAACTGCAGACAGAACATCAGGGCAGTCTGTACCTGATTCAGTCACCTTCCTCAAGCAGCTGAGGGCCCCGTTGAGCCTGGAGCACTCCTCGTCTCTGGCACCACACCTCTTCATGGTTTCCTTCACCTTGGACTCATTCATTTCTAGTAAGGCATCTAAGGTTAGCTCCTCTGGTATTCTCTGCAGAAAGACAAGAGGACACATTTCTTTTAGTAGATAGCCAGATACATGAGGCTGCCACTTGTTATTCTGATGTGCTTTAAATAGTGCCAGTGTCTCACTGCCTGCTCTGACTCATGATTTACTCATGCTGGCAGGGCACCTCTGGAGGATCACCGGGTCAGTGATGACCGTGAGGCAGAGCTCAGCAGTGCTCAAGCGCTGCTTTCTCTCCTCCCTACATCATGAGACCAGGCACATGCTTGAGTGTGCTCTGTATCACCAGGATGTTATGGTCACCCTCTGGTATTGAAGTTAAGATTAGAGGTGATTGCAATATTCTTCTTCTCCCCCCACCCCGTGGAAAGTTTTCACTCAGTGTTTTTGAAGGGCTGCTAACGAAAGCTTAACTTTGTCATTAAAAACAGCCTCAGAAACAAACCAGGCCTAAAACCTGAGGGAGGGGAAGAATGACAGATAAAGGTGTTTGGCTTTTCAATAGGGGAATGAAAAGTAAAACCAGTGAGGAAAATGACTTCTTCTGTCAAACAAAGGGAAATGTTTAGACAAGGAGATAGAGAGCTCCTCCTCCAGCAGCTTTCCCTGCATGAGAGAAGCAGCCTTACCCAGACCTTGCTTGCAAAGGTCTTTCTGCACAACTCCTCGTGCATCTTAGTGCACCAAAGCCCCCAGAGTGATAAGGGTTAGACCAGGCAGCCACAAAAGATACAAGGGAGTGGAAAGCATGAAGTGATCTGGTATTTCCTGACACACAGCTGAGCTGTGCTGCCTCTCCCCCCTCCATTCAAATGCTTCCAGCGTAAGTCCGCAGCGATTGTGGTTAATAAACAAAACCAGGATATTTAGCCCAGATACCCAGGAATTTCCCTGAAAGTTTTGCCTAAACAAACCTCACTGCTGCCTAGCTCTCACAATGAGATCACCAGTTTCACAATATCTGCCCTTCCTAAAGCTTCAACCTCTTTGAATCAAGCTACAGAAAAGTGTTTCGGCTTTCAGTGGAAGAGGAAACTCCCAAACATGTCTCACTCTCTGGACAAACAAACAAAGCCAAGAGCCTGAAATCCTCCAGACTCTCGCCCCCCACTTCCCACCACAACCACATGTGGATGCTGCTGAATGCCCTTTAGCAATCACAGCTGTCCTAACCCAGGCTCGTGGCTCCGGGTTTGCACTGTGCCGGTGCCAGGAGCAGCCCCAACTTTGGGAGCTTTCTAGGAGTCCTCACACAGTCTCCAGTTTTAGGAAGTGCTGCATGCAGCAAAGGGAAAAAAATAGTAAAATAATATATTTAGAAAGGGCAGAAGCCTAAGGAATGCATCCTGCATCTTCTGTCACGTGCCCTGAACCGGATGAAACACAAACACAGCTGACTCCAGGAGAGGCCAAGAATTTCAATGAGCAGTGAGCACAAAGCAGGTCCACAGGAGAGCCAGAGTTCAGGGATGTTTGGGGAGATCTCCCTGGGTTTCTACAACAAGCAGAGTAACAAACCCACAGCCATCCCAGCTGACACTGGGGATTATTATTCATTCTTCTCCACACCTGCAGCACCAAGATGCAGGACTGCCCCCCAAAAAGCTTGTTCCTGAATGACTTCCACTTGGATAAAAGGCAGGAAGCACCAAGAGTCCAATGAAAACAGAGCAAGATTCACCCTCCTGGGATTCCTAACCTGACTTTTCACTCCAAAGGACAAAAAAAACCCCAAAGGGTTCAGATCATCTGAATGGACTTGGATTTCCACACCTCAGGTGCTCCAGCAGCAGCCAGTACAGGTTTGCTCACCCAGAGCCCAGGCCAAACTGGGCTGGTAAGAAGAGACTCAGGCCAAGACTTTCTTACAGTTGGCACCCCCTGAATTCCTGTCCCCTGCACGCAGAGGGCAGCTGACAGAAGCATCTTTGTTCAGTGCTATCAGAAGGGTGGTTCTGCCATGCAGACTCAGCCTGGCAGCCACACAAGCAGCTCTAAAAGGGACAGTGACTGGGGGCAAACCTGGAGTGAGTTTTAGCGTCCTAGGGAAGGAAGTTTGCTCCAGCAGCAGCACGGGTGCCCCTGCAGAGGCTCTGGGGCTGGATGCTGCTGTTTCCCCTTGAAGCACAGTGTCCTCACAGAAACATCTATCCCATTTCATGCTCTGACACTGGCCTGGAGCAAGCAGGATCACAGCCATGTCAGTCTTGAGTGATCTTGAAACCTTTCCTCACCCCCAGCACTCCCCTCTAAGAAACCAGCCCAGATGATGCAGTCAGTTTTCAGCAGCAGGATCACCTTAGACTGGGGTAAAAGCTGCCAGGCCATGTTACCCAGCATCACCTCACACCACACCAAGGTAACCAGTAACTTATTAGAGCTATTAGTAAGTCAGTGAGTAAGATCTGCTCAGAGAAACAAAGCTTTTCCACCACAGCCACTTTGCAGCCCAGACATTAAATGGGCACTGCATGCAGCTGACATGCAGGGCCAGCTGGGATGGGGCTGGCCACAGCACCACTGGGGATCTGGTTTCTCCAGTGTCTGCTCTGTGGCAGGACCAGGCTGGACAAGCACACTGATAACAGGGTGGTGACTGGCACAGGAGGTATCAAGGCTTGGCAGCAAACAGAAATGTCAGCGAGCCACAATGCTTCCTACCAGCAAGTGTGGCATCAGATGCTGAGAAACCTTCTCCTTGCCCTGTTTGGAGAGGACAGGAGAGTCAGTAAAGCAAACCCCAATGAAATAAAACCCCAGGCTAGAAGTGAAGAGGGAATCAGTGCAGCCCACAAGCCCACTCAAGCAGTCAGGCTGCAGTCAGCTTCTGCTGCTCTCCTCCTGCAAGGAAAGTGCAGCAGTTACCTAGGGCAGTGCCACCACACCTTTGGCAAGAGCCTTGTACCTGTGCAGCCAGTGGAGTGAAAAATGAGCTCACTCAGGCCTTTGGACTGAAAGAAAAAGAGCATGTAGTGAGTGTGTGCTTCAGGCTGTGCCAGTAAGCAGAAGGGACTCTCTTAACTTGGCTGTCCTCTTTGTCTGGTGGCAGCCTGATGGCTAACTCCAGGCCTGCTTGCTTTGCAAGTCTGATGGGGTTTAGTGCTTTTCCCTTTTGAAGACCAAAGCCCTGCAACCAGTAATCCCCAGCTTTCACTTTTCCCCAAGCATTCACTTTGCATTTTCAAGCCTTCCTGCCTGCAGAGAGAAACCTGGCAAACCAATTTTTTTACCAACTACAAAACATTCCAAACTGCTGCTGAGCTTCTTAGAAGCCTTGGGGCATTGTCCCCTTTGTCTGCTTCATTGGCAGGACACAAGCACGGTGAAGGGCTTGGGCACCCCTAAGCTGACTGGTTTCACCTCCATAAGCAGGTCCCTGCTCTACAGCTCCATGTGTGGCCTTGCCACGAAAAGTGGGAACAGGTCAGACACCACAGCTGAGCAGCACAGGGCAGCCCCAGCCCTTCGCTGAGAGCTTTGCTCTGCATCCCCAGCAGCCACACAGCCTGGCAGGGTCCAGCCTGGGGCAGGGTCCAGCCTGCCGCCAGCTTGCCCCCTTCCTGCCCAACCTCCTCTTTGGCCCAGGAGTTTAATTTTAGAAAGACAGAACAGCAAGTTGTAGGAAAGTATAAGTACAGAAAAGGAGATTATATTTAAACAATCCAAATGACCTTGAGCTGGGAGAGCTCAGACTTTCTGAACCTGCTGCCAGCCCCCATGACACGCGACAAAAGAAATAAGCCTTAAAGGGAGGGGGGGTGGAAAGGAGGAGGGAGGGGAAGTAAGAGGCTTTCTTTAAACAGCCACTCATGTGCTCCACATATGTGGTGGCTTAATATAAAACTGGTCAACCTGATCCCTGTAAGATTGGCCTGATATGATTTAGCCCTGTGTTAGCCACTGTGATAATGATGAGGGTCACTAGTTCAAGATGGCTCTTCAGGCAGGTTCAGCTGCTGCTGCTGCGGCTCAGCTGTTGAGTTATGGGGGGACAATGTTCCCTTCCCATCTCAGAGAAGCACGTGGTGGGCTTCAACCCTCAGTGCAAGAGCAGTTGCCCTTGCAAAGGGGTACCCCCCCCACCCCCAGTCTTCAGCAGCTAAGGTGAGAAATGTGTGTCCATACCTCTCCCTAGCTGCTTCTTCAGGGGTACTCTGGCTTTAAGAAACTACAGCTTCAAAACAATGCAGCTTAAAGGCTCCCTGGGCACACCTTGGCTACAGCAGGACAGGGGAAGCTGCAAGAAATTCAGATGCTACTCTGACAATAGGATCAGATTCAAAGCAAGCCAAACCAAACCCCAAACACACACAAAAATACAGAGCAGGAGAGGCCAAACCTGCTTTCAGTTTTTCAGTACCTCAAAACTGCCAGCAAAAGCTAAAGCCTTCCTCACCACACACTGCTCAGCAGAGCTGATGCTAAAAAGCCAAGCCCAGCCCAGGGTATGGTTCCTCCCTAGAAGGAGTAAGAAGACTCTTCTACAAAGCCTTGCAGGCTCTGCACCTCATGGCACACACTGAAAAGAGGGAAAAGCAAATCACAGTGTGTCCAAGAAGCCATCTGAATGTTAGCCTCAATTAGTCAGGGTGAAGAGTTCACACAATGGTGTAAGAAGGTCTTTAATCTTGTCTGGTGTCCAACTTAAATCCCTGAAACACGGCAAAAATGCTGCTCTCTGACACAGGGGATGGGTTATTTTTGGTCAAGATTCCTCCCTGCAGATAAGCCAAGGGAGCTAATGCTGCTGCTGGTGCTGCCGAAGCAGCCTGCCCTGCTCCTTGACCTAGCAGAGATGGCTCTTCCCATAGAGCTGGAGAGCTGTCAGGGCCCCAAATGCCTCCTCTTAAAATCAATACATTCCCTCACCAATCATCCTCCTGTAAAGCAGCAGATGCTAGAAGAGAAAGCCCATTACATAAGGTGCTTAAATTCCCACTGATAGCTCTAAGCCAAGCATGTAAGGATGCTCTTGAGAACATCTTGTGCCCACCAGTTGTTATTTTGCTCTGCTTCTCTGGCGCCTGCCGAAGGAGGCACTGAAAATTTGTTGTGTTATTAAATTGCTGCAGATCTGGTGGGAAGCCTCTCACATGGAATCTCCAGCTTGCACTAAACTGTGAGCACACCCAGGCTGTGGCTTCACTCAACATCTCTCTCTTCACTGCTTCACCTCTCACACAGCAGCCAGGGTGGAGTGGAGCTGGCAGTCTCAGGGCATTCCCACTGGGTTTGCTCTCCATGGACAGGGTAGCTGCTGTCACTTAATAGTTTGCTGTGGGGAAGGGGATGGAGCAGTTGCTGCATTTCACTGCAGATCCTGACAGGTAGCAGAGCCTCATGCTGACCTCCTGCCATGAGCCATTCACAGTGCACAAGGCTGCAAGGGGCCCCTGGACCCCTTAGCAGGAAAAGGGAACGCTGGCAGAAGCCTCCCCTCTGGGGAGGGGCCTTCAGCTGGAATATAGGGATGGAGATTGAGATGCAGGAAGCCTGCAGGACAGAGTTAATTTGCATAGACACAATTAGCACATTCAGGATCTCTGCTATCTGGCAGTCCTGTCAGAGCTTCTCCTGCCAGAGCCATGGAAATCCCCAAACAGCCAAAGCCCTCCCAGTCTGCTCATGCAGATACGACGACAGAAAAAGATGAGAGGATACAGCTGTGGAAACCTGATAGGCTCTGGGAGATCTGCCTCTTCTGTTCCCCCAGCCAAAGTAAGGGTGCACACACACAGCCCCCCCTTTCCTCCAACAACTGATCAGCAGCTTCTGCTGCAAGTCCATGCAAGTCTAACCATCTGCCATGGTCTCACAGCATCAACTCTGTGCCAGTGCTGCATCCTCGACAGCAGGAGACACTTAGCAGGCAATTCCTACTCGAGGCATGAGCCTTTCCTGCCTTGCTCCCCACTGTGCTCAGGAACCACTCTTGGCTACTCACAAGAAAGCAGGTCTGGGGCAGTGATGCTGAGTGGGGAAGGAGAAAAGTGTCACAAGCCAGCAGGAGGCATCAGCAAAAAGTAGATATAGTAGAAGCCAAATACATCCCCCAAAGGGAACTGCCATAAAGCAGAGCCCAGCACAGCACTGTTAAACCTGCTCCCTGGTGGCAAAGTTCTGCTCACAGCCAGCAATCAGCAGGGTAGGATTTGCCCCTCCCTGGGCTTGACAGTTACCTACTCTAAAAACAGCTTCCTGAAGTTGATTGACTGGAACCCCTGCTCCACGGGGATCAGGGCTGGTTCAGGCATGTTTCAGAAGATGATAAGGAGATGACTCTCCTCTTAAGTTACTCTGTAAGATGGTGACAAGTTCTCTCTGGGCAGAACAACAGTAAAGGCAGAGAGGATTTTTTTCCCCCTGTGTTAGGAAAACAAACCACTAGAGATCTTTTTAATCTCTTCTTTTTGGCAGTATGGCCCAAACACAGAACCCAGTAAACAGCTCTGCAGGAGACTGCTTCCAGGAGCCAAAGAGTGGGGACAACACTGCTCACATCCTCCTTCCTTCCCGCTCCCCCTTAATCCTTGACTCCAGCTGTCAAGGGGAGGACAATCCAGAGCAGTGTATTCCTCTAGGTCCATCTTCAGAGTAACTTCTACCCACTGCAGACCACTATGTAGCTTAAATCCATCCTCTGTCGGTGTGCTTCCTTGTCCTGGCTTTCTCAGTTCCAATATATCTTTCCCCAGCTCCAGTATCTCTTTTCCCAGCTCCAACATCCCTTTTCTCAGTTCCAGTATCTTTTCCCAGCTCCAGTATCTCTTCTCCCAGCTCCAATCCACCACATTTAGCCATTTACTCATCCCTTTCAGTATTAAACCGCACACAGAGTGCTACCCAACCCCCAGCACTCCCAGCCAGGATCAAGGACTGCAGCATTTCCTAGACAACTACTCCCAAAGAGGGCAACAGAACAACCTAAGCCCAGCTCCACAGCTCAGCCTCCTCCGCGCTAGCCGCGGCTTTGCTGCGATAAACATCTGTCTGGCAACCGATTAGAAGAACAAGTAACAAAGAAACCGAAATAGCACAAGGTGGGGTGGGGGTTCAGAGTTTCCTTACCCCTGTGTGTTTCCAGGGCGCAAAGAGGATCGCGACCCCCAGGCTGGCGCTCACCACCTACCTCCGGGTCCGCCAGGTCGGAGCAGCGCAGCGCCCGCACCCGGCGCAGCGTGACCGGCTGCCTGCTCTCCGGGTCCCCAGGACTCCGAGCTGTTGCCCAGCGCCATAAACACTGCATCGTTATTGCTCTAATCTCTCCCAGAACTAAAGGATTTTACAAGCAGTCATTATTCCTGTTCAAAAATACAGGCTTTCAAAGAGAGAAAGGAGCCCGAGGAGGAGGCAGCAATTACACCAGCGAGAGCTTTCGGGCTGCACAATGTCTCCAGCAAAGTCACCGGCAAAAAATAGTCCTCAACCCAGACTAGGGGAGTCAGCAGATACTCTGAATTCGAGCCCCTGCTCTATTTCTGACGGGAGAGCTTGGGAGCTGCTGTGCTTCCCTGCGTGGCAGCTTTATTTGGGAGAGGGCTGAGGGGGAGAGAGGGGAGGGCAAGAGGGAGAGAGAAAAAGAGCATTGTTTGTCTAACCCCTGAGCTGAAAAACCGCTGGCAATTAGGCTGCTTTTCAAAGGTGTTATGTCACAGATTAGCACAGTCTTGAAATGCTCCCTCCAGCAACACCAGGAATGCAAAGGGAATCAGAACCACTTCAAAAAGCACAGAAAAAACAAACCCCAAAAAGCCAGGAACTTGGCCTTTCCCCCTGCTTTGTACCTAACAAGCAGCGTGCTGCAGGACAGCCCAACACCTGCACCTCCTGCATCGCGCTGCTGCTCTTCTTTAGACCTCAGAGGGGTCCAGGAAAGGGCTCTGGGACTCTACAGGTACTTGGCAACTTCTCCAACTGGCTTCAGAGCCTCAGAGTGTCAAGGAGAGAGGGCTGTGTGCATAGTGGGAACACAGCTTTACAGCACCTGTGGGGTTTTCTTCCTCTCTGCAGCACCTTTTGGAAGCACTAAGAAGGAAACCCAGCATAACTATCTCAGCTTTACAGTGAGCCTTACAGATGGGAAGTCGTTCCCCAGTGTGTGTTGTCCACCAGCCACAGAACACAGGACTGAGGGTCCCTATTTTCCCTGTCTGGCTTAGCCAGGCTGCCTGACCACCTCTCTCCCCACTCATGTCGCAGGCAGTGTGCATGAAGCCAAGGGAAACCATTGCACATTTCTTAATACCTAACCTATTAAATCTGCCTCTGTCAGTGATTTCCATTTGAAAGCACTCAGCTGAAATGCAGTTCACATGCTGGATGAAATCTAAGCAACAGCAACAACCCCACGACAGCTCCAGCGCTCCTGAAAGGCATCTGACCGCAGACATCGCTGCACCGCCTGCTGCTGTCCAAGACACAAACACCAACCTTGGCTGCTTTCTGAGCAGTGAAAGAACAGAACAGCCACCACAAAAATCACTGCAAGAAGAGGGCAATGAGGTTTTTAGCTCAGCTGCTGTGCTAGTGATAGGATGAGGGGCAATGGCTTCAAACTAGAGAGGAGCAGATTGAGATTGGATCTTAGGAACAGGTTCTTTACTAAGAGGGTGGAGGAACACTGGAACAGGTTGTCCAGGGAGCTGGTTGGGACCCCATTCCTGGAGATACTAAAGGTGAGGCTCGACAGGGCTCTGGGCAGCCTGATCTAGTTGAGGATGTCCCTGCTGAGTGCAGGGGGTTTGGAGTGGATGAACTTCAGAGGTCCCTTCCAACCCAGACCATTCTATGAGAGAATAGAATAGAATTAACCAGGTTGGAAAAGACCTCAGAGATCACCAAGTCCAACCTATCACCCAGCACCATCTAATCAACTCAACCATGGCACCAAGTGCCTCATCCAGGCTCTTCTTAAACACCTCCAGGGATGGTGACTCCTCCACCTCCCTGGGCAGCACATCCCAATGGCCAATCTCTCTTTCTGGGAAGAATTTCTTCCTCACCTCCAGCCTAAACCTCCCCTGGTGCAGCTTGAGACTGTGTCCTCTTGTTCTGGTGCTGCTTGCCTGGGAGTAGAGACCAACCCCCACCTGGCTACAGCCTCCCTTCAGGGAGTTGTAGACAGCAATAAGGTCTCCCCTGAGCCTCCTCTGCACGGCTTTCCAAAACTCACCCTGCATTTGGGAGGGATTTGAATGCTTTGTGCCCCTCTCATGCTCTGTCCCAGGGCACAGGAGGAGCACAGCTCACTACATTGGTCACTGCTGGAGACAGGGCAGCAAGGGTGCACAGATCAAAACAAAGAGCTGGAAAATGTTCTCTTCCTGCCTCAGAACAAACTTGAATTTGTTCACCTTTTTTTTCAGTGACCACACGTAGGGAAGGGCACTCTGAAGCCCGTTTGCTCCCTGAATTAGCAGGATGTGGCAGATTTGAACTGTCTGCCTCCCTCCCCCTCTTCTCCACCCTTTCCCTTCACCTCTTCCCTTCCCCCAGTTCTGCAGGCATCAGGAAGGTTTTTAAAAAGAGCTACAAAGACATTCTTTGAGGCTCAGGCAATTCCAGTAACCTTAGAAACCAACAATAGTTGGTAGCCTGGCAGTTTGGCCACAGCACCAGGCAGCTTTTCTGTTCTCTCATTGTCACTGCTGCACCTTGAGCTCTGCCCCCCCAAGCCTGGCTGGGCTGAAGGCGAATCCAGTGCCACAATCAAAAGGAACGGTAGGGAACAGAAGGCACAACTGGGCCCTGAGCTCATCCTGTTTCACCAGGGGCTGCTTAGTTACATCAGCACCAAGCTGGAATAACTTTGATGACAATCTGCTGAATTTTTCACTCAGGCAGAGTGCTGCTGAAGCTGGAGAATTTTTGCTGGTGTAAGGATCAAAGGAGGCTAAATGGGAACACTGTGATCTGGCCTGCAGAGCCAAAAGTGGGGGGAAGAGTGGAAAAAAACCTTCTCTGTTTTGTTTAGCCACTACTGGACTAAGCTCTACTTACACTGCCATTAATGTAATGCTGGAGTGTCCCCAGAGCAGGACAGGGACAGTCCAGTTCCACTGATGTCAGTGCCCTGCAGTCCCCAGTAACCACCTAAACACAGCTGGGATTTCAGGCTCCTCTTCAAGAAAGGAAAAAATGTGTTGGCTCCTCTGGTCAGAGGGATGAGAATATGCTGTGCACTAAAGAGGCTCCCAGTAATTTGCATGCTAAGAATTAAAGTGCAGAGATCAGAAGGAGCCTTGGCCTGTGAGCACGGTGCTGGCCACCACACAGCCCACCACAGGAGGGTTATTTATTCCATTCCTTTACACTGATGCAATGCTCACTGCTATCAGTTTGGAGCAGAGCTTTCCTCAGGGCTGGGTGAGTGTGTGTGTGTGTGTATAAAATGAGAAAACCCTCCCTGGTTCCTGTGCCAAGACTCCTACCCCCACTCAAACCCAGATTAAACTCTCCCTGCCCATCACTGGGCTGCAGCTCACTTGGCCTCCAGTGCTCTGTGAGGCTACACAGAGCCATCAGCCTGGGCCAGACTTGTAAAGTCTGACTACTTCTGCTGCTCTGTTTCAAGGGAGAGCTGTTGGCTCTCTTGGGATCCCAGGGAGCTCTAATTGTGGCATGCAGGGTTCAGAGACAAACAGGCTGTAAGGACTCAGCCTTTTCAGTAAGGTTTTGGGTATGTCCCCACACAGAGCTGGAAGCCCTGGTCTTTTTTGTTGGCTGGTACTGGACACAGGCCATGGCACGGTGCAGGAGGTTATTTTCTAGAAGGTAGTCAGTGATGAAGTTCTGAGCATGACACCAGGGCTAGCAGGCAGGACAGGAGGTCCTGGTAATGCAGCACCTTTGCCTCATCCCGAGCCATAGGTGGGAGGTGTTGCTTCAGATGCTGTGAGGAGAAGAGCTACAAATTGAGAGGAGGACAAAGGGAAGGGAGTGCCTGAGCACTCCTGGGAGAGGACAGGCAGCTGGGAATGTCTTGAAAGAGCAGGAGGGTTCTGTGCTGAGGTTGTCTTCCCCTTACCTGCACAACCTCTTTCCTGACATTGACGATGTCCAGCCAGTCGTGGAACCGTGGGTAGCTGTTGAGCTCAGCTGTCCTGTCGTGCAGGGGCACACTCAGCTTGCACTGGCGCTGCCTGTGGATGTAGTCAATCAGTTTCACCTGTTGGGAGCCAGAAAGGAAAGAGTTAAGTTCCTGGGGTGCGGTGTCAGCTTCCCAGGCGCTGTGCACGGTACCTGGCCGGGGGGGACACTGGCCTGGGAGTGGGGCTCACCGGAGGTGCTGGGGAGGAGGTTGGACCTGATGATCTTAGAGGTCTTTTCCAGCTGCAATGGTTCTATGGCTCTATAAAGGCTACACTCCTGCAAGCACTCAGAGAAGCTCAGGCATGGCCCTCACACCAAGCAGCTTCACTCCTCAGCATCTCAGCACAGGGCAGGACCTTGCAGGACCCATCCCTGCAGGACTCCTCTCTACACTCCCATCAGCAAAGGCTCTGTGCAGCAGCTGGGTTGGCTGATCTGACTCCTCACAACTCAGGCATAGAAAGCTTGCTTCTGTCCACACGTCTGTAAGTGCAGACAACAGAGCCATCAAGTTTGAGGTTTATCAGAAGCTGGGTTGGTACAGCAGCGACTCAAACCCTTCATGCAATGCAAACACCAATGCAAAGCAGTGCCTCTGCTGGGAGAGGCAGCTGTGCAGCAACAGGACTGCTGTGTCCTAGAAGACTCAGCCAGCCCTTGGCACTCACCCTGTGGCCATTCAGCTGGAGCCAGAGGAACCTTTTAACCATAACTTCCTAATGTGGCTTTGGAGCAGAAGACCTAAAAGAAATCACCTTGGAAATCCCACCCCACTGCCCTCAGTCTCAGTACCTCTTTCTATAAAAAGGGGATGAGAGTGCTTCCTTTTTCCCACCCTTTGCCTGCTCTCTCTAGTCAGACCCCAGGGGCAGGGCAGGTCCCCGTGGGCAGCCCCCCGCGGGCAGCCTTGGCTCTGCCAAAGGCAGCCATGCTCCAAAGAGCCTGGGGATGGGCTCAGCAGAGGCCTGGGCACCACCACCAGCCATGCTCCTCTGCCTGTGCTCTGTGCCAAGTGCAGACACATCAGCTGGCTCCCTCAGCACGGTGCCATATGCCTCTGTGACTGCTGCAGCCTGGACTGCCTGTGCCCTGCTCGTGGGCTTGCCCTCAGCTGTACTCTCCTATGCAGCTGCACCTTGGAGCAAGATGTCTGTGGAGTATGTGTGCTCTGTTCCCTCAGAGTTATCTCAGGACATGCAAGGGCACATATGGTGTCATCAGCTGCCTCAGTCATGACCTTCTGCTCTCTCACTGTCACATTTTCCCACAGCTCTCCTGCTCAGCCAGGTCAGAAGTGACCTCAGAGATGCTGTTCCAGGTACTCTCCTTCTAAGTACTTCCCCACCTCCTGGCTTTGTATCACACACATCCTGACCTGGCACTGCCAGCAGGCCCATGTTAGACACAGCACAGCTCTGCAGATCCTCCTGGCCATTGCAGGCAAGTCTGAGGACAGCTGGAGGTACCCCCCAGAGAGGAGGATGGGCTGGAAACGTCTCCTACAGTCAAAGCAACTGCTCCACAGGGCAGACCGAACCCTGCCGTGGGTCCTGGCTGTGCCTTTTGCCTTAGCTATCCTAAACATCTGATTTTAACAGGCAAGACCTACATTCTCATCATCAGGGCTTCATTCTGCTCAGGATACTTGGTTCTGCTCTTGCTGTCTCCAAATGTATCATGTCTGCATCCTTTTTCCCTCAGGAGGCATTAGGGAGGCAGAGATTAGAATGAGAAAGAAGGACCTTGCCATGGGCAAAGACAGGAACAGGACAGCCAAAGCCCTGACAGAGCGTGGGGAGCACACCTGCCCTTCTCCACAAAGAATGGATCTTAGCAGCCCACAGGCTAGAAGTGAAAAAGAACAGGCTGGGATTGGGGATGGGAGCAATAGGAGCAATGAAGAAGTGGTGTGAATAGAGGGAAGAGGCAGAAAGAAGAGGTTGCAGGAAGCTTGAGGACTACTCAAGAGCCTCCAACTTGCCAGAAATCAGCCTACATAAATCACAAATAGCTTCCTAGCCATGCAGCAGATATGGCATGGAAAGGAGAAGGAAGAGAGAAATCACCCAAGCCTTCCCTTTGTCTGGAGGCAGTTCCAAGCAAGGTTCACTGCTGATATGCTCCCTGAGAGACAAACTGCAGCCACAAAGCCCAGCCAAAGGCAAACAAGTCAGCTGCATGCTTGTAAGCCACAGTATGGAGAATTCCCAGGGTGCTGAGGTAGCTTACTGCTTCTCCCCAGGGTCACCTCACCCCTTCCCCATTCCTGGGCACACTTCAGGGCTGCTGAGCAGCTGGGGAAAGCAGCAAGACTGCAGAGTTGATCTGGAAAGTGGCAGAGCCAGGTGTGGCAGGAGGGGGTACAGAAGTGGCAGCCTGGCTCTCCTCAGTCACCTCTTATCTGAGTGCAGGGTCTCCCAGCAGGCAAGGCTCCTTTTCTGAGACACCAGCATCCTCTCTAAAGCCAGAGCTCCACACTTAGTTCTGTGCAGCAGTAATTTTATGCAAATGCCCTCGAAGTAGCACATAGCCCAGTAGAAAGCAGGGAGCTGCAAGCACTGACAGTGGCAAGAAAGGGTGTGGGAATCTGTTCCCAAAACCACCGTGGAAGACAAGGAGGTTTTAGCATCTATTTATAAACAAAACCAAAAAAAAAAGGCAAATTAAGTCCAAGAAGTCATCATCCACATTAGGCATGGCCCACATCATCCTGCTGCGCTCTGCAGCATCACGAGGCCAGCGTGCTGCTTTGAGGAAGGACATTCTTGAAGCACAGTCACTGCTCTTGCAGCCCCCACAAAATTCTCACTAATCTCAGTGTAACGCCAGGAGCACCACATGCAGTGAGTCAGAGAACAGCTTTCTGCTCCAGGGAGCTGGGCTCCACTCCTAGCCCTGCCACTGACCTGCTGTCTGACCATCAGCAAATGAAATCCTCTCCCTCCTCTTGCACGCTGCCCGTGGCTCTGCCTGCCCGTGGCTCTGCCTGCCCGTGCTGCACAGCCCCCCTGGAGCAGGGGCTGCCTTCTGCTGTTTTCATGCAGCTTCAAAACACATGGGCTCAAATGTTTTCGCTTGACAAGTCTCATCCAGAGCATGAAGTCCTCAAAGGACGCTGCTGGAAGGTGCAGCACAGATTTCAATGTCAGCCTTTCCTTCTTTGTCAGGATAGACCAGAAACCCAGCCCTCAGAACTGGGGAAGCAGGCTGACAGCACAGATCTGGGTATCTCAGGGTTGCCAAGCCTGGTTTTCCCAGGACAGCTCCTTCACATTTGCTCCTCAAGTCCCAATTTGTTTTCCCCTAGCCCTATAAATAGTGCCTCTGCATTCTCTTCCCACCCTACATGCACCACGCTTCTCCCCTAGGATGAATTTCATTTTGCTATTTCCTGCCCAGACTCTTAGCTGAACTAGAGGGCTTGGCTCTAATAGCTGAGCTGTTGCAAAACCCTTTTCTGAGAATATAATAAAACTTCTGGGCTCAGTGACGCAGATGAAAACCCACAAACAACATGCAGGTCTCCAACCACAGCCTAGACCGAGAGATAAAGCCAATAGTAAGCTACTCACTGCCTGCTTGCCGAACAGCACAACCTACTCATCACAAATGGCAAACCCCACAACAGAAGCAGCGGTACCCAACCGCCTGAAAGCCACAGAGATGGGAAAGAAGAAGAGCAGAGGCAGGATATGGAGCAGCTGGAGGGAAGTGCTGCTCACAGGGAGCTCCAGCAGAGCCCTGCCTGCAGGAGCTGGTGGCCAGGACACTCAGCTCCTGCTTGCTCTGACTGCACATGCCTCAAGGTGTGCTCCTGGATGCAGGGCTAGCTCCTCCTTCCAGAACTTTCTAAGTCAATATCCCTCGAGAGCAGATGTGAGCAGCAAGCCCAAGATGTTTAGGACAAAACTGCCGAGCTTGTACTTCTTTGAATTAATTTACACAAAATAAAGAGCAGCCCTCTGGAGATCCCAGGCTGCCTGTGCCCCTGACCTCCAGCCAGCAGCTGGGAGTTTAGAGGATGAACAAAAACCACCCAACAGGCTCTTCAGCTGCACCTCTGCAGCCATGGCACAAACAATGGCATCTGTCCAACGAGTTCACTGCCATCAGGGTGCAAAACTCAGGAGCCCTTGGCAAGCAAGGAGATACTGCCAGGGTGAGTTGGAAGAAGTCAGTATTCAAACTGCAGCCTAAATGTTTCTGACCTCTGCTAATTGACAGAACTCACATTCTGACTTCCTTTGGCAGAGGAGGTTAATAGTCAAGGTCCCTAAAGAGAGGAATTAAGCTTCATGCATTTGGGGGTCAGCTGGCTCTCAGCTTCTTGTCAGTTATGTTTTATTCCTGTTTGGAGAAGTGGCATCTTGCTGCAGAAGGCAAGGCAAGGCAAGTGCATGACACCCACTGCAGCTTTTGCACTTGGCCAGACCCCAGTCACTCTGAATGCAATGAATTGCTCCAAGCTAACAGGGAGAAAGGAGCTGAGGACACAAGAGTTTGGTTCTTCTGAAGTCTCCCCTGGCTGGCTCTCAATGCACACACCTCAGCACACCCCAGGAATGCAGCCACAGGAGTGATTTGCACTTCACAGAGGAAGGGACAACTGAGGCACAGAATGGAAGCTGTACTTTAAGCGAGGTGGGGAGAGGCAGAGGGACTCAGGGAGGGCTCTGCCAGGCCAAAGTGCCAGCTGAGATTTCTTCAGAACATCAACAAGTTTGATTCATGCATTTCACAACCACACTCTCTCAACTCTTTCGCAAGGCTTACGGCGCTCTGCTCTCCGATGCCTACAGCTTCTCCTGACGACTGGAAACATGTGCAGTGTTTAGAAGAGAGGGGGTTGCAATACCCCAAACAAACAACTGCCATTATTTAGTCAACAAATCAAGCACATGTTCAAAAGCAGCTTCTATTTCTCCTGTCCCAGGAGATGAAATCTCAGGGAGCCTGGCAGCACTTGAGAAGATGATCAATAGGAGCTGACACCAACACTTCCAAGCCTACAACCACTTACTGCCTTGCAATTTAACAAGCCAGTGCCTGAAAAGGACCAGATCAATGGATGACCCAGCTCTCACATGTGGCTGAGAGAAATGTAAATCATCCATCTTCCTTCAGACAGGAATTAATCAGGAAGGAACTCCTCTATTAACCTCCTGCCAAGAACAGGACCCAGAGGGCAAGGGAGCACTCCCTGAAGCATCAGGCAATAGCTGCTGCTGCAGAAGGATGCTGCACTGGCTGGAATGGTATCCAGGCCAGTGAGGGAGCTTCTGCATTTCTGCCTCCTGAAATTTTCTAACTCAGTTTACCTGCATGGGACACTGGGGAAGGTAAGAGGAGTCCTTTTGGGGCATCCAGAGACAGAGGATTATTCACTTCACACCTTTAGGTGACTCTTACTTATTTTCCCCAGTGCCATGACACAGGCAAACCTGAAGTCAGGCCAAAAAAACCCAAACTTGGAGCAACCTGAGCACTGAGAAGAGCATAACAAGGTCAGAATCTGACTCGCCAGATTTGCCTCTGAAGTCACACTCAGCAGCCATGTGAGAAACTGATAAAGATCTCAGCAGCCATTGGGGGACCAGCAGCAGTGTGAGTGTACTTCAGGGCACCGTTTGCAAAGTCGTCTGAGTTACAGCAGAAAAAAGGTGCAACTGAGTTGATCCATGCAAAGGCAAGAACAAGCGTTTCACTCCTCACAGCAAGCTCTTCAGCATGCAAGGCTGCTTGCTCTGGGGTGTGGGAGCTGAGGGCTGGGACAGAGCCTGCCCAAGAGCCGGGGAAGCTGAGGGCTGGGACAGAGCCTGCCCGAGAGCAGGGGAAGCTGAGGGCTGGGACAGAACCTGCCCAAGAGCTGGGGAAGCCCCTGTGCAGACGCCCGCACAAGGGGACACCTCCTGAGCTGCCATGCACGGTGCACAGCGCAGCTCCCTTGCCCTGCAGCCCAGCAGCAAGGGCAAAGGCAGCACTGCAGAGGCAGGGCTGTTGCTGCTCTACCTCAGATTCTCATCTTGGAAGGGGCCATAAGAGCAGACCACCTTCCCTGGGTTTTGAAAGGATGACCACAACAGAGAGAAATGCCCCTGGATATCGCTGTAACAGGGCAGGGATACTGAGCTGGTGGAAAGCATCAGAAGTGCTGGATGGCTTCTCCAGGCAGGAGGGAAATGCAGCACAGCAGAGTGTGTCTGGAGCAGGACATTCCCTGCTGTCCAGCACTTAAGGCAATCAGAGACTGTGATCAGATCAGAACCTGAGCTTCTCTGGGGACAGAGAAGACCCAAAGACAGACACCAGGACACTCTGCCTGACCAGAGGGGACAAGAATAGAGCCAAAGAATCACTCTGTGGAAATAGTGCTGAGGTTTTCCTGCTCTGCCCTGCAAACCGTGCATGGAGCCAGGAGCAGACAGATGGAGGATCACAAGACAGAGCTTCTAGCCTCAGCTCTGCCCAGAATCTGCAGACACAGGACAGAGCCTTCAGTCCCAGCCATCCTAACAGTTCTGGTTCAAAGCCAGGTCTGCAGTGCCCTTCAAGTAACAACAAACCAACTGTCTTCACAGCTCCTGTAGCCACACAACCAACGCTGAGCTCTTCCTTTGATGAACTTAAACTTTAAGCAGCTGACTCATTTGAGTGCCCCCAGCTATCTGAACTGTTATCATCTGATCAGAGCATCTCTGAGCAGCAACTGAAGGCTCAGAAATTCTCATTTCCCCCTCCGCGTTCACAGAACCAGCTTGCGGTGCACAGAGACACCTTGAAGCGATGTGGACTGTTCCCCTTCCAGTGTAGACAGAGCTAAACCAATGCCTGCTTTTGGCTGGTTTAAACCCAAATGTGCCTAGGGGAAGGGAGAGAGTGGGTCTGTACCCTTTTACCATGACATATGTTCATTTAGCAGCGAGAAAACAGCCAAACCTGTTCAGGGAACATTTCGTTCGACCACACAGAGAACCATCCTTCCCATCTGTGCTGTCATTAGGAACACTCAGAGGGTGCAGGATTCAGCTGCAGAGTCTTATCAGCTCACAAACTTCAAAGCTACCTCCAGGTCAGCATGGAATTCAAACAGGCTCCTTTTGAGGCAAGCACAAGAGCTGCACAGGAGCCAAAGACACAACCCAAAATTAGAAGAACCCAAAGCAAACAAATAAACAAACAAGAAGCCAAGCACCACCACCAAAACCCCCCAAGCAAATAAAAACCACAGTCCAAAGAAACAAACAAAACCTTTCAAGGAATTATTTGTGTCCTAACAAATGAAGTCATCACTCCATTTCTCACCTCCAAGCCAACAGAACTGAGTCCACTCAAGGATGAGATTGGATGTGGCTCTTGACCAGCCACAGCTGAGCAAGGCCAAGCCAGCAGATAAAACATTGCAAAGAAGGATCTGGTAGCAGACTGATTTGTTCATGTGAGATGGCACCTGAGGAAAGGAGCTCACACCCCATCAGGCACTGCCCTGCAGGCAGTGGAACTTACACTCTCTTCCCTGAACCCAGCTGACTCACTCAGCACGGATGTGTGAGCAGGACTCCAGCCCAAGATGTGAGGCCTGACACCGGAGCCAGAGGAGTTGCTTCCTGGGGTCTGCCTCCTGTTCACCTCTCCACTGGCTGCACAAGTGCAGTGGCACACCAGCTACTGCTATGCTGGACCCCTTTGACAAGGACAGCTGAGAGAACAGTGCCACTGCTTTGTGTGCCCAAACCAACTGAGGGGCATCAACACACTCCCAAGAGCCCACATGGCAGCAGCTTGTTAAAAGTGAGAGAGAGGAAGAAAGATTAAAACTCACTTGCAGAAAGTGAAGCAGCAGTTCTAGAGGCAGGTCACAAGAGCCTAACTTAGTCCTCTGGTCATGGCAGCACTGACTGTGATGGAGCTTCCAGAAAGAAGAGGGAATAAGAAGGATGACACAGATGGGGATGCACACTCTGGGGGTACCACCATGCCAGGGGGAGGAAGCTGTGCCAGCTCACATCAGCTGAGGGTCTGTGCATGGAGTTTGGGAGCCCGCTGGGCTTGCAGCAGATTCTGCACTGAAACAGCCTGCTGCTTTCTGTGGAACCTGGGGGTCTGGGCTGGCTGAGGGTCTTTGGGCATTTCTCAATGCATTGCTGAAGAAGCCCTGTCCAGCAGGAGAGTGCAGGGACAAGGTATACTCTGGGGAACAAAAAATAAAAAGCCTTGAGAGAAACCAGTAACTAAAAGCAGAGAGAGGTGGTGGGACAGGGAGAGACCCAGCACCAGATGGATGGGTTTTCCTTTGAAGCTTCAGTCATGCCTGAGGCTGACACAATAGCCACTGCCCAAACACTACAGTATGTTATTTCTGCTTTGTCAGATGATGCAGACAGCATCATTTCTGGGTCACTTGGAGGCCACATACCACTCTTTTCTCTCCCCTCCTTTCTTTTTCACAATCCCAGCAACTGAGAGCTGGAAACACTCTGCTGAGGCCTCCCCAGCAAAGAGTGGGAGGATGAAACTGTACAACCAAGTGGCTCCATGTGCCTGATAACATGATTCTCTGCAAAGATTTCATCCTAGGGAGGCAACTGAACCTAATGCAGCTACAGGAGCAGTGCTCAGCTTAAACATGTAAGATTTCACACCCACTGAACACTAAAAATGAAAGCCCTCCCCCTTCCTTTTTGACCTGGGGACATGCAACTGCACCAGACTGACTGAGAGCACTCTAGAAGGCTAGAAAGTGTACTTAGCTCTTGCTGAGCACAGCCCTGCTGCTGCCACATCACCTCTGCAGCTCAGACTTGTCTCCAGCACTCAGCGAGCATCATTAGCTAACCCAACCAGTAGCTTAGCCATGCCTGACCAGGCTTAACTCTGCTTTCACATGGAGCACAGGAAGACCACTACATCTCCTTGCACAGAGCATGTACCAAAGGCTATCACTACTCCAAAGGGGCCTACAGACCTGATAAGGTTTCCCATCCACTCATGAATGCCTGTGCCATTTGGCAGGCTTATGAAGCTACCCTGCTCTGGAGAGTACTTCTGTCCAAGCACAGCACTCCTCCTCTGCTCACTTACCTGAGTCCCTCCACAGGGTCCCCAGATCCTGTACCTGTTCACATGCAGCCAGATCTCAAACAGCTCAAAGTGGAAGAGTATCACGAGCAGTACAGGACCTGGTCCTCAACAGCTAAGGCTTCCCAAAGCCTAAGTCAGAGTCTTGTCCTTCAACCAAGGTCTCAGTAAGTTAACAAGCATCTGTCAGAAATGGAGTAGAAAGAGCTCCTCATGCCTTTGGGAAGATCTCCTGAGATCCCTTCCAGGGATTCTGTATTGGCTGAGACACTGACCTGCATTGTGAGAGCACTGAAAGAAAACTGAAGAGCCTCAAGAAATCAAAGGCTTCCACCTCCCTGCCCCACGTAAAGATCAGCCCTGAATAAATCTTTCTTGACAGCTGGGGAAACCAAGGCTCAGATCCTTCCTCTCCTTCCTAATTCTCACACAGCCCTAAGCCCATGCAGGACTTCAAGTGCCTGTACAGATAACCTCCTCCAGGATTTTTGACTGCACTAATCTTACCCTCACACACCTGTAAAGGAAGTCTCAGGCCAGGGAGGCAGGGATAAAGAAACCAAAACCCTGTACCTGTGTGAGCTTGCAGCACAAATAAAGGAGCAGAGCTTAAAGCAACAACAAACCCAAAAAATAATATAAAGCCAGACACTTCCTTCAGCAAGGTCAGGAAGGGAATGACTAATTCTAGGTCCCAGTCATATTCTTGCACTTCCCTTTCCTCTTCATTGCAATCCTCATCCTGCAAGGTACTGAGCACCCCCAGCTCTCAGAGGCAGGGAGGGACTTTGCATGGCTGGCCTGGACACTCCAGCACTGGCTCTGAAGGACTGGGAGCTCTCAGAGCAAGCCTGTGCTGAAGCAGTTTTACTGCCCAGGATGCTGTCCCTACTCCCAAAGGGCTGTTCTCACATTTGTCTTCCCCTTACCTTCCTCAGCACCTCTCTTGCACCTTCCACATTCCTGCAGCTTTGATAAAATAAAACACCTTGGCAAACCTCCTGCCTCTTCCATCCCCTCAGGTACAGGCTGGGGAATCCAGCAGATTAGCAGCTTGCCCTCTGAAGCATTTGAACTTATTAGCAGAGAAGGAAACAAAACACAGCAAATTGAAATCCTCTGCTTGTTTGACTCAATCATTTGAGCCCTTCAAGAGCTCCCCCTTCCCCTCCTCCCTCTGGAGCACAAACTTCCCCTAACTGCCGCTGGGCTGGGGGGGGAAGAGGTTTAGACAGAAAAAACAAGGTTGTGCAGGAGCAGGTTGCAGGTCTGAGAGATGCCTCTGCACCCTGGGAAACCTTAGCTAGGAAACCTTTTTCTGTGAGCGCTCCAAACGCCTGGCTTTCTGCTGGGAAGAATGGAGCTCTTTTGGCAAGGGCCGGGGTCACATTTCTCTTGTCACAGGCACTGCGTGAGAAAGCTGCCACGGCTCACTGCTCACATTTCGTGTCTCCGGGGATCGCCGGGGCTCTGCCTTGCCGGCTAGCGCCTGCCTATAGCAATCGCCTGCCTATAGCAATCGCCCAGGGCTTCACGCCGGAGCTCAAGCACAAGCACAGCGCTCAGAGGGGAGAGCCCAGAGCCCACATCCCCACCCCACGGACCAGCATCTTCCTTGTGGCCGAGGACTTTCATCTTGTGCTCACTTAGAAAGCAGAGGGAAAACAGAGCTGCTGACCTAGTGAGAGCTGTAGGAGGAAAAACACAGAGGAGACTGACAGGCAGGAACTGGCACATGACAGACAGTGCTGCTCCAGCTCTTTGGCATCAGTCAACAGCCTGGAGAAATTCTAATCAGCCCCTGAAAAATGATCACAGGCAGGTAGAGAGACAACAGGCCACAAATTTGCCATCCTCAAGCCAGCTGAAAGATCCATTCCTCCAGTGAATTTCCACAGCAGCTGCAGGCAGCACTGGTCTCTGTGCCTCGTCAGAAGAGGAGGTGAGAGCTTTGGGGTTGGGTTTGTTCTTTGGTTTTGTTTAAGGGAAGTGCAGCAGCACAAAGAGTTTGCTTAAAGCAAGACCCAAGACTTTTCCCTCAAAGTGCTTTTGCTAAGTTCCTCATTTTCAAAGCCTTCCACAAAACAAATGGAAGGTCTCAAAACATCTTTCTCTACGGAAAGCCTGCCCTGAAAGCACTTCACCTCTGCTTGAAGTGGATAATGGGAGGAAATGTGCCAGCTCTGGCTGGGATTTCAGGCAGCTTGCCTCTGCCCAACCATTACTTTGTGCAGAATCTGGGAAAAATCCCAGCCTGAGCTTTCACTCCAGGTGGGTCTCTGGAGCAGGAAAGGTCTTGCAGTTGCCCCCCACTTCCACCCAGATCTCCTGATCCCTCCAAGATGAAGAGATGCCTGCAGGGACATTTCTGCAAGGGGATTTATCTACTTGTTCACCTCTATTCTATCTGCTGAGCTTTGCACTTTTCACACTCTTCAGGCTCCTTAGCAAACACTTCAGAATACTCCTTCATCACCCCCCTTGCACTGCATGGGCTTCATTAGATCCCTTTTGTGTTAAAGTATCTCCTCTGGTTATCCGCTGGAGAGCAGTTCAGCAGCCTCTGGGGCTGAGGATTTCTGCTCCATCTCTTGCTCAGATGACTGCATCAGAGGAGGGACTCTGCTGAGTGGCAGCCACCAGAACTGACAAACCCCCCACGACTGCTTACGAGAAAATAAAAAGCCATTGTAGCGAGCTGCAGGCTACTTTGTAATGGAAATGTTCCCCTCCGAAGGAGCAGGGCAAAGACAAAGGGATTCTATGTTGTCCTTTTCTGCCGGCGAAGGCAGTTCTGAGCGCTGGACACAAACTCATTCCTTCAACTTTGAGATTCTTCTCTGCTGCCAAGCAGCTCTTTGCCATTCTGCAAAGACCACTGCTGGGTTCTTTTTCAGACTCCTTTCATTTACAGTACTGAATCTTTATCTTTCCAAAAGGGCCAGGGATAAGTTAGGCTCTGCTGAAGATTCAGCTCCCCTCAGAACACTGGAACACAAAAGGGGAAAGAGTCCCAAAGCCATTGGTACCCTACAGCTCCTGCCAGCTGTGGCAGAAACCTCTGCTGGGAGCAATCCCTCCTCAGCACTGCTCCAGAGTAACAAAGCCTAGAGATGGTTGAGGGATCCAGCAGTGCTGCAGCCAGCTTCTTACCATCTCACAGGCGCTGAGGCAGTGCCCAGGTGCTGCCTTCCTGATGTTTGGCTCGTTGGAAACCCAAGCACATCAGCTCTGCTGCCACAGCTCAGCTGCTCTGAGGATTTCCACAGACACAGCCCTTACATCTGCTCAGCCACCACGTGATGAGTGAACAGCAGGATTCCCTAAGCATCAGCAGCCTTGCTTTACTATCCAGCTTCTGAATCCAGGAGGTCTTAAACCAAGGAACTTCCCACCTCCATCCCTTCTCCCTAGTCCTGTTTCTCCTCCGTGTTTTGGCAAGGGGGGTTTACAAATCCTGCTGGAGTGTTTACAGTACCATCTGAAAAGTGCAAAGAATGAGCAGCAGGCTATTATTAGCTTCCCAGCTGTGACCTGCTTCAAAGAATACTGAAGTTATCTGAAACTGATTTCCCAGCTTCACGGATTTCCTCAGCCCAGCGTTCCACGTTCTGGAGTCCATTTCCATAGAGTGCCTGCCAACAAACCCTGCATGTTCAGCCTTGCCTCTGCAACACTGCCAATCACCTTCTTCAAATGGTAAGAGAAAGGGAGAGGAGTGAGCACAGTCACCCCCAAATAGGAAGCTACAGCACACCTCACTACCTTAAGGACTTCTCCCTTCTCCATCACTCAGCAGATGTTCTTCAATCAGTTCCTAAATCAGTTTCTAAATGCACCTGCCAAAACCTGGTGTCAGAGGACACAGAGCCTTCCACTGAATTTAGCCAGGCAGTCACTGCTGCTCTCTTGCTTCAGCAGGGAAGAGCACAGCGTTTTGAGGGAGCCTCACTGTCTGCAGCTGTAGCCTAGCGGCAGACAGAGCAGTGCTGCTGCACCTGGCTCAGCAGCCACTCCTTCGTTCCTCACCAGAAGCTGGCATCTCCAAGGGCAGGATTCCCAAGCATTCTAATCCTTAGCTGCCCTTGAGATCTGCTGCAGTAAAGGATAAAAAAAGGGCAAATCCACCCCAGGAAGGCAAACACTCATTTAACAATGCCACAGCTCCTCAGAACTGGAGTTTCCCCCCCAGGTTACAGACACCAGAGCCAAGGCTCCGTGCTCCGGTCTCACGGTGAGACAAACGGAGTTTACTCACTGCTAGCAGCTCTGCCTCCCCTGAAACCTCTCACCAGCAAGCAGTGGATTCCTGGAATGCATCTGAGTATCCTTGGGGCAGAAGAGGTGAGCAGCCAAGTGAAAGAGGAGGGAAGAAAAAGACAAAACCTCGTTCACATTAAAGCTTTCATTTCATTGTGTAAAGATGTCTCTGTTAGCAACAGTCTAAGAAGAATTCAGCATCACACAGCTGGAGAGCCTCCAGCTGCTGGGACACTGCTGGACACCCTCCAGCTGCTGGGACACTGCTGGACACCACTTTCAGCCATCCCTTTTTTATATACTAGCATGTGGCAGCCCAGGAGCAGATTTCCCCAGAGCAGCTAACAGCTTTGCAGCTATCAAAACTCTGGGGTCTGCACCAAACTCTGTTCTAACCAGGGAACCCTTTCAGAAAGGGGAAAAAAGGGTTAAAGAAAATGTACTCCACAGTTGATATCAATATTGCTGAGAGCTGCCTGCCAGTAGCTGAAGGGATCCTACAGGAAGGCTGCAGAGGGAATCTTCCTGAGGGTGTCTGGAGACAGGACAAGAGGGAATGGTTTGGAACTGAGGGAGAGCAGGGTTAGAGTGGAGCTGAGGAAGCAGTTCTTCAGCAGGAGAGTGGTGAGACTCTGGCACAGGTTGCCGAGGGAGGCTGTGGCTGCCTCCTCCCTGGGGGTGTTCAAGACCAGGTTGGATGAGGCCTTGAGCAGCCAAGTCCAGTTCAGAGGTGTCCCTGCCCTGATCTCTGAGGTCCCTTCCAACCTCAGCCATTCTGTGACTCTATGAATCAAAGCACAGAGCCCTGAGAGACATTGGCCTCCTGTGGCTTCCCAAAGGACCTCGAATGGACAGGAATTAATACGGGGCTGGAGGCTTCAGGGTTGTGTGATACTGGGTTTTTGTGCTTCTTGCAGAGAACAGTGGAGGAGAGATGGCTGAGAAAACCATGTGGGTTTGAAAAAAAAGTCAGCTATAGGAAATTGCTTAACTGGAATGTGGCAACTTGCCACCTTCTCTGGAAGTGTCTTTCAAACCAGCAAAAGAGCTTTATTTGAACAAGCTGCCATGAGGCTGCACTTTGGGACTGCCAGAAAGAGCAAAATGCACTAAACCCACCCTGCTCTAAGTGCTTTGAGCCTACAGAGCAGGCTGCCTTATTTCAGCTCTTAAGAGGAGGAGAGCAGAGCTGTGGTGTGCTCTGCCATGCAGTGGGGTCAGAGATTTTCAGCATGCTCCTCAGTTTTAGAGGATGCTTCCAGAGCCTTGGGCACCAAGGCACCAGCTGCAGAATGAAAACTCTCTGCAAGCATAACTGGGATTCAGCTGCCAAGTAGAAAGCAGGTCACCCACAGCTCAGCTCTAGAAAGAGTCCTGAAACAATTACAACATCGAATGGAGGCAAGGGATTGCTTCTTTCTCCCTCCTCTAGGGCTGGATATGCCATCAGTAAGTGGGAATTGTGCAAAGTGCTTCCCAGCTCAGCTCTCTTTCCTCCTCTGACAGCAAACACAAACTCACAGGGCTTATCCTGCCAGTTCCTGTGTGTCCCAGCTCAGAATCAGGAGCACTAATGTGAGGCAAACTCCCCTGAAGGGCAGTTGCCTTGCCAGGGAAGAGAAAGGAAAGAAACAGAGCACCTCATGCCTAAGGTCTGAGACAGGTCTCCCAGCAGGGAGCTCTCATGCCACATCTCACAATGAGCACAGCAATTCCACAGACACCTGAGGAATCACTTCTCCAAAACACTCCTGATTCCCCAGTGCAGAAGAGCTCAGACTCCTCACGGATGCACTGCTTGCAGAGGGCTGATGCAGGGAACTGCTCTGAAGCAGGAGAATGGTGCTGCAGAAAGGCTTTGCAGGCTGACAGAGATTGCAGTGGGCTGGAAGGGACCCTCAGAGGTTTATTTATTGCCTTTTTCCTGAGCTTGTTTTGCAGTCACTGAAGTGAGCTACGTGCATGAGCTCCCCTCTGTCACTCTGCTATCAAACTGCTGCTCACTTGCTGGTTTCTTGGCCTGTGTGTTGAATGAGGTTTTGTACTGGAGCAGCTCTCCTTCCTTCCTACTCCCCCTGCTACTCTGCAGGGACACCAACAGAGGAGTGAGGCAACAGGAAGAGCAGGAGTCGCCCCTGCAGAGACAAAGCAGGATGTGACCTCTGGTCCCTAAATAGGGCACAAGTGGTCAGACTGTGGCATCCAAACTGGTGTCTCCCTAAAGGAAAGACCATTTAATGACATCAGTGGTGTTTGTAGGAGGGACTTAATTATTAACTGCAAAGACCTTAAATTAGTGGCTATTCTGATGGACTCTTGCTAAACAAAGCTCAAGCACTGCTGCTGCACGGAGCCTCAGCTCTGCTCACCTTTGATCTTACAGAGTGTCGGTGCTGCTCCTAGCCGAGAGCATCCTGCTGCTGCAGCCTCTGTGCTCTGCCGGCATGGGACAGAGTGTCTGCAAACCTGTGTGACCTGTTTGTTCAGCTCAGAGGCTACCCTTGCAGCTCAGCCTGGGCTGCCCTGCTAAACCTCACCTTGGAGCTGGACAGCCTCTGCCGCCGGTGCGTTTCCAGGAGCTGCCTGACCCCTGTTTCCCAGGGCAGCAGACAGATTACTGCCTGCAGCGAGGCAATGAGGGAATTACCATGAGGCAGTCTCATCTCCAAGCACGGGTCCTGAGCTGGACAAAGCTTCTCTTCAGCCTCACACCTGAACCCTGCTGTGCTGGTGTGTTGAGGGAGGCTTTCCTGCTAGCAGCCGAGCACCCTCACCGACTCTGGCTCTGGTACCTTCAGCTGGCTGCTGCCGGGACTGTAGCAACACCAGAGGTGGCACCACAACGCTGGAACGTCATCCTCTGAGGGGAGTGATTCACCCAGTTCAGCCCCTTTAATCTCCAGTCTAGGACACCATGCCAACAACTTTGGAACGTGCCTGCCTTCAAAGCCAGGGCCTTGGGTGATCTTCCCTGGGAAGGATTTCTAGTAGTATCCTAGACAGTAAAAAACATTGCAGTTAAGATGACTTAGCCCAGTTACTGGTAGGTAGGATGGCTGAGCTCCAGAGCAGGCAAATCCACAGCCCACAAGAGGCTCCTGACAGCAGGCCTCATTGCTCAGGCTGTTCAGAGCAGCCACATCTGCCAGGGCCACCACAGTCTGACCCCCAGCCTAGCAAGGTAGCTCTGCAGATGTTTTCTTCAGCTATGCCCTAGCTCAGGAGATCAGAGGCACAGTGATGAACTGTACTCAACACATCTCTAGAAAGTAGAAGCTTCCAGCACCCCTTGCAGATCAGCCCTCCTTGTGCATCGACTCTACTTGGGAGAGACCTTAGTTTGCTATGGCTGGGTGCTGAAGCAGCTTCTTGCAGTGCTGCAACTCCAGCTTGCTTTTCCTGCTCAGCAGAAACAGCTTCTGCATGAGGCTAAGCAAAGCTGAGCTGGAGCTTGTTTGTGCTCTCCAAGGGTATATGCTGTGTGCTGGAAAGCAGCTCCTCTAACCAGGCTGACTCTGGGCTACAATAATAACTGGAAATGAACTCTGGACCATCGGCTCCCAGCCACCCTGGGTTAGATCACGTTGCATAAATAATAGCCAAGCCTGGGGGAGGGGAGTGCTGGTTCAGTGACAGGAGCTACCTGCCTTCTGCTGCTACTCTTCCAGGGCTGCACAAAGCTTCAAGCTAGCAATGATGTGTTTGAAGCCAACGAGCACAGCAGCAGGAGAAAGAGAGGGGAAACTTTTGGGTTACACCACAGCTGGAAGGAAAGGGAGCAGGCTAGAAAGCTACACACTCCAGAGCTTCACCTGAGCCTGACCACTGAGGGCAGCAGACAAGCTGTCAGGAGGGTGCTTCAGGTACCCAGTCCACATAAGCAATGCCAAGGCTCCATGTGCCTCACAGCCATGCCACCTGTAATGCCACTCTGATGTGAGAGTTGCAGTGCAACAAACATGCAGAGAAGTCCTTTCCTATCCCAGCTTCCACACTGTGCTGTCTCCCAAACACTGGACAGCAGCAGGACTACAGGCAGTGTGTCTCAAAGGTGTC